>NC_054496.1:16895263-18170263 GCF_017639515.1 Carcharodon carcharias | reverse complement strand
ACTCCATTTTATTTCCTTTGATTTTGGGAATGTTTTTTAAAAACCAGCTCTGGGATTCTAATTCCTGCTATTCCAATTGAGGTTTTTTTCCTTAAATATCAAAAGGGGTGCCCTTAAATTTGTGTCTCAGCTACCGACGTGATTTGAATGGTCTCTCCTGGTTGCTGTTTTATTGGATATAGTTACGTATTGGAAGGGTGCACTGGCAATGCTGACATGTATGCTGGAGGAAAGTCCAACTGATCCTGGGATAAGTGTTGGTTGGTTGGGAGTTAGTGATCCATCAGAGTTGGGCCACTGATCCGGCGAACTTGGGGGTGCCATGCAGAGGCACTTGATGGTACTGCAGGCACATATATTAATAATTAATTAATATTTAAAGAAAAATGTTTGGAAGGAGAATGGTGGCAAAGACTGCAGCTTTAAATGAACCCGCTTCCAGATGGGTGAAGTAGCGGTGTTGGTTACAGACAGAAATGCCTTTGATGTGGTATCACTGCCCCCTCCCTTTATGAAACATCTCCACATGCCACTGCAGCTCCCAGTTATGATTCTAAGTAAAGAGCGACAGCTTTAATGCAAGAGCAGAAATCTTTCATTGTTTTCCTTGGAACTGTACCCTCATGAAAGCGGGGGGGAGGTGGTGGGGGGTGGTGGTGTTTGGGTTTGGGTTTCATGGGGGAGAATGAGCCCCTCTGCCTTAACACCAGTCACACCTGTGTAATAATGGGAAAGGTATAACTGTAGTTTCCGTCTGTCTTTTGCTAGTTATTTTTAAATTGTCACTGACCTATCAGCAATGGCTTGTGACATTGTCGAGTTACAAAAGTGTTTGATTACATTGTAACGTAAATTTGATGATCTTGACAAATCAAAATTTTGGGCCAATTAATTGTATTATCAAGAGAATGGAACTGGGAGTTTAGTCAAGGCTTTGCTCTCAGCCTGGGAGGTGGTGGATACTTTACAGTTCTGAGCCAAAGGTTATGGATTTCTGGAAGTGACTAATTTAGAGGTGTATTCTTAGACACTAAGGTTCCCATAACACACTGCACAGTTTCAATATCCCAGGAAAGAGCGTTCTGATCTTCAATCTGCTCCAGAATAAAGCTGTTTTGATTTCTCAATTTCTTCCTTCTCCTTCTAAAGCCTGGGCCCCTGGGGCAGAATTCCATCAGCTGCCAGCCCTCTGTCCTCAGCCAGATAGCTATTATTCACATAAGTCCAGGGCTTTAGTGATGACAGCATTTTTTGACTATGGGAGGGATTCCAGAGGAGTCTAACTCCCCACCCGAATTTCCAAAGTGGCAGAAGGATCGGGCTGCAGGTGGCAGGCTACATGGAGTTGACTGTGTATGGTCACTTCCCCATTATTCAGGGAGGTGTCCTTCAGCCAGTGCTGGATACACAAATGCCAAATGAGATCCACAAAGAGACATCGGTTTCATTGAAACTTGAAAGGAGGAGAGAGGGACAAGAACTGAGACTGACGCTCAGCCCTAACACAGTCTGATTGTAATCAGATGAAAGTTTAGCTGACCTTTTGTTATTTTCCAACTCTTCATTTCCTTCATGGATGGAGAATCCATCTCTCAAAACAGTGAGAGCTCTGGGGAAAAATGTGAAATTTCAGCCACAAATAACCAACTCCCAATTCTAGAACCCCTTGCAAAATGATCACAGCTCAGTTTATTACAAAATATATTTGAGGCCTTAAACGATAGCACATTAAATAGCACCAGAGTATATTTATTTAAGAAGCTTTAATTTGGCATTGCCGTGTGTACTAACAGAGATTGCACTGTTTCTGGTAGTGGACAGTGCCTCAGTGTAATACATGCGTGCGCGCACACACACACACACACACACACACTCTCTGGAGATGGTGGCAAACTGCATCTACATGGTTGGGCTTCTGGTTCACTGCAGGGTTGCAGGAAGCGATTCATGGTGTGTTCTCTGGAAGAATCTTGAATGCACTACTGGATCTGTGCCCACCTGGCCCAGATTCATAAAACCATAAGAAAATGAAGCAGCTGTAGCCTACTTCACCATTCAACAAGATCATGGTGATCTGATTGTGGTCTTAGCAGCACTTTCTTGCCTCCTAAAGAAGAGTCGTACAGATTTAAAACGTTAACTCTATTCCGCACCACAGATGCTGCCAGACCTGCTGAGTTTTTCCAGCATTTTTTGTTCTTATTGTAGCATTTCCTTGCCTGTCCCCATACATAGCCCTTTGACTCATTTGTCAATCTAAAATCTGACTCAGCCTTGAATATATTCAATTACCCAGCCTCCACTGCTCTCCGCAGAGGAGAATTCCAAAGACTGGCAACTCTGAGAGAAGAAATTCCTCCTCATCTCTGTCTTAATTGGGAGACACCTTTAAACTATGCCTCCTAGTCCTGGATGTCCCCACGAGAGGAAACATCCTCTAGGCATCTACCCTGTCAAGTCCCCTCAGAATCTTTTAACTTTCAATAAGAACACCTCTCATCCTTCTAAACTCTAACGAGTATAGGCTCAACCTTTCCTCATAAGACAATCCCTTCATCCCGGGAATCAGCAGAGTGAATGTTCTCTGAACTGCTTCCAATGCAAGTTCCTTAAGTAAGGAGACCAAAACTACACAGTTCAGTACACTGCGTGCAGTCTCATAATGTCTGCTACGGTAGTAGCAAGACTTCCCTACTTTTATACTCTATTCCTATTGCCATGAAAGGCCAGCATTCCATTTGCCTTCCTAATCACATGATGTACCTGCATGTTAACTCTCATATACAAGGGCACCCAGATCCCACTGTACTGCAGCATTCTGAAGTGTGTCTCTATTTAATATTTGATGGGGAAACTCTGGGTGAGGTAGATAGAGGGAGCTTTCGGTGGCTTTGAGGGAATCTAACAAATCTTTTGTGCTGCGGTCCCTGGAAGGATGTCTGTTCTGAATGAAGAGTAAACCTTTGTATTTTCTGGCATCTCCATGGCCTCTTGTTCCTCTGGTACCAAGCTCAGATCAGTTGGTTAGAGCCAAGCATTGCCAGCCCTCTCGTGAGGCAACAAGAGGAATGACTCCAGCAGTCAGTACCCCCTCACCCAAAATGAACAACATTTGCAGATGTATATTGCTGTCAAACTGAGGAAGAAAGGGGGAAAATTTGAACACTGCACGTCTGAAATAAAAAAATGCTGGATATAGGCAATGAGTCTGTCAGCATGGAATCATGTAGCATCGATGGAGGCTATCAGTCTTTGTGCCTATGCTAGCTCTTTGAAAGAGCTATCGATGCTCCCTACATCCCTGGTGTTTCCTCAAAGCCTTTGTATTTTTCTTTTTCAACTCAATCAATTCCCTTTTGAAAGTTAGCATTGAATCTGCTTTCACCATCCTTTCAGGCAGTGCATTCCAGAACATAACAGCTCCCCAAGTTCCTTTTAAAAACAATTTTCCTTATCTCCCCACCTCCCCCCTGCCCCTGGCTTTTTTGCCAACTGTCTTAAATCCCTGACCTCCGATCACACAGCCTCCTACCAGTGGAAACTGTTGTTTCTTATTGACTGTATCAAAACCCTTCATGATTTTGAACATTGTTATTGAATCTTCTCTTCTTCAATGTTTTTAGGGTGAATAACCCTAGCCTTCCTATATAACATGAATTCTCTCATTGCTGGTACTGTTTTAGTAAATTTCCTCTGCATGCTCCTCAGGGTTTTGCCAACCTTCCTAAAGTGTGGTGGTCAGAATTGGCACAGTGCTCCAGTTGAGGTCCATCCAGTACTTTATAAAGCAAGAGAGATTGAAGGTTGATGTTTTAGCTGTAGACTCTTCACTGAGCCGGCACTGCTGAAGGGTCGGCATCTGAGCTGTTGCCACCCCTCCCCCCCACATTTCTCTTTTGCCAGGCATTGGTGGACCTGTCGTTAGGGTTGCCAACTGTGATTACATGTATTCCTGGGAGGTTTCATCACATGACTTGCTCCCACTCTCCAGCCACCAGTCAGCCAACACATTCATCCTTGTGACACACTGCCCTCCTGCGCCAATTGGAAAGTTAAAAAAAGACTCATTACCCAATTGGATGATGCTTGAGTGTCAGCCAAATGGCGTTTTTTTTCCCCCCATTTTCAATATTTTTATATCTAGTACTGAGAAAATTTTAAAAATTATTTTTAATGTCCCAATGATTTTCCTCCAGGGTCTCACAGAGCAGTGTCTTAGAGATTGATCTTCAATTCCTGGAGACTCCAGGCCAATCCTGGAGGTTTGGCAGCTCTGCCTGTCACGTATTCCCACATTGCCTGATTCAGTTAAGATAGCAGCTCCCCTGTGCAGTAGGGATCGGAGTCTGGGTACAGCAATGAATGTAGCAGGTCACTAAGTGCCAGAAACATGTCGTAAGCCTAACATTGCAGGGAGGACCTCTGATCAGAACTTTCCACCTGAAAATATTGACCCAGCCCCTCCCCCAAATACTGACCCACCTGGTGTGTGTTTACAGCATTTTTGAGTTTTCCAATTTTCATATTTTCTGCATTTTCCTGCAGTGATGAGCAGGAGCTGATGTCGTTCAATAAACCAGCAGACATAGAGAATGTGACATTCCTCATAATGTATTAGACTTTGAAGTGGATCAGAGGAGGCAAGGCCTAGTCAGCAGGACTGCAGAGCCTGATAGGATGAAGAGACTGGTGGGGGGTTTTTTTCATTATTCTTTTATGGGATGTGGGCATTGTTGGCGAGACCAGTATTTGGTGCCCATCTATAACTGCCCTTGGACTGAGAAGCTTGCTAGGCCATTTCAGAGGGAAGTTGAGAGTCAACCACATTGCTGTGGATCTGGAGTCACATGTAGGCCAGACCAGGTAAGGCCGGCAGATTTCCTTCCCAGAGGAAGTTAGTGAACCAGACGGGTTTTTATGACAATCGGTGATAGTTGTCATGGTTCCCATTACTGAGCCGAGATTTTAGATGTCATGCTTTTTAATAATTGAGTTTAAATTCCACCAGCTGCCATGTGGTGGGATTTGAATTTGTACCCAGGCCTTTAGATCACTAGTCCAGTGACATTAGCACTAAGCCACCATCTCCCTCGCAGCCTGACATGCAGGGCACAGGATTTGCTTCAGCAGAGAGCAGCCTGGCCAGCAAGAGAAGAGTTTGATTCAGTAGGTTTGACATATTTAGGGAGGAAACTTATTTGAGGTTAAACTTTGCATTTCCGTAGTAGGGAGAAACACTGCACTAACTGTCCACTGAGCAGGCAGTGGGATATTGTTTACCAGGGTCAAAGAGTAGATGACAATCTGATTTCAGAGAGTGAAAGGTCCGAATGAAACTTTTCCAACTCTAAAGGTGCATTTGGTCAGACGATAACAATGCATTACCTTAATTTTTTTAAATTGCAGAACTATTATGGATAACCCCTCGGTGCTGATCATAATTGTTCAACTGAAGGGGGAGGGTGGAGGGGAGACGGTTGGGTGTGTTTATAGGTGACCCCCTCAGGGTGTGGCAATTCCTCAGCTTCTTTTTGAGAGTGGCTGAGGATGATTCCTGATTCCTAATTCCCCCTCCATCCTAACTTGAATCACAGCGAAGTGAAACCTGCCAATACTAGAATGGACCAGCCATTCAATTGATGCATCCCAGCCCGGGATCTGCTGACCCCTTCCACGCTCTCTCTCCTCCTCCTCCTCCTCCCCCCCCCCCTACCCCCAAGTACGTATGGTGTGACTGCACCCTGACAATACACCAGTTGGTATTATAAGTACTGCCCTGACCTGCTGAGTGATGGATGCCTCCCCCACTCCCCTCGTGGGACAAGTCTAAGGTATTGCTAAAGAATTTGTGTTGTGTGAAGAGAAGCTGCCTTCCCATTTCCTGATTTAGATGTCCAACAATGGGCACTGCCAACACTGCTCTTGAATCCGTCGGGAAGCATGGGGTGACTTTCCTCATCTGCTTTCCCTTTCAGGTGTAATTTGAAATCAATAGCACTCTCTTGGCTAACCTGCCACCTTCAATAGTTACTGTGGCTGGGAGGCCAGTGAGCGCAGCCTGCACAGAGAAAACACATGCAGCTAAGCAAGGGCCAAAGATTTGTCCATGAGCTTTAATTGTTTGAGACCTGTTGAGAAAAGAGCAGAACTTTAAGTAAAATTCTCCCTGGCTCTCCATCCCTATCCTTGTTTATAGAAGAGCTCATACTAACTCTGAAATGGAGACCATCCTAAGCACTATAACTTGGGAATGGGGTCACTATTACAGTCTTGTACAGCAGTGTACCAGGACCAATCCTGCGGGCCGAATATACTAAGGTGAGGTTACTGTGTTGGGGTGTGCTTCAAGTGGACTTATCCTGCGTTTTGCACAGATTGCTGTACAATACCTGTTATTTCCAACTCCCACTGTGACTTTGGTGATGGGCTGGGGAGGGACTAAGGATGTTTAGAATTCTGTGAAGTGCCTGCTAACTTTGTACTGAATGTCTTATAGATTGGAATATAATGTATAAAATGGAGATGATATTGATTGCTATTCATTCATAATAAAGGGATACAAGTAGAACTGGTTTAAAAAGAACGTGTGCTTTTTTTTTTAAATAAAAAAGCTTTCCTAGCAATAGTTTTTGCTGCATTAGCACCATCTGCATTATTGTGAGGGGTTTGCTGGTAACATTTATTCCTCCTTTTGCTTCGTCTTTTGTACATAAAGTCAAGGATGACAGAAGGATGTGTTTGTGGGAGCTTTCTGTATTCAAAATGGCTGTCATGTTTCCTACATTATAAGAGTGACCATACTTTCAAGGAAAAAAAAAGCACTTCATTGGCTATCAAGTGCTTTCGGACATCCTGAAGTCGTCAAAGACATTATATAAATGTAAGCTTGTGACTAACTTTCTCTGACATCATAACACTTGAAAGAAATGTTCAAATAAAGCTGAGTTTCAAGCTAAGATGGATGAATTTGGATACTGGAGGGATGAACTTGGTCATAAAATGTTTTCTTGTCCTTATCTTTATCTTCTGAAAGATTGGAAACATTTTTAATCTGTTAGCCTTAACAGGAGATAATTGAGAGAGGAGGTAACTAGATGTATATAAATGAATAAATAGCATAGAAAAGGTGAATCCGGATCACTAATTCAAATAAATTAATGTATTGCTAGGACAAAACAGGCTTGAGGGGCTGAATGGCCTACTCCTGTTCCTATGACTGCGCACAAAATATTCCCAACGAGGGCATATAAGAAAAAGAACACTGTCAGACCAGCACAAGACAAACTTAGGGCTGTATTCCAAGAAGTTCCTCACATGCACAGTTTTATTTATGTGAACTTTTGTAACATGGGAATAGTGGCAGCAAGTCTTGCGCACAGCATGATCTCACATACAGCAATATGCTAAACGACCAGAAAGCCTGGAATCACGTACAAAAGAAGTGGGTTGTTGTGGTTCAGGAGCTCTGTGTAGATAAGTTGGAACAGGCCTGTGGCTGCCTTCATCTGTCTGTTCTCTTCCCAATTGTGTTCTAATCAAAAAACAGCAGAACTGGTAAATTTGTGTGTTTGTTGGAAATAATGTTAGTGAAGTAAAGGATTTTTTTGAAAAAAGACTCCATGTTTTGAATATAGGAACAGAAGGAGAACATTCAAACCCTCCAACCTGTTCTGTCATTCAAGTAAATCATGATTTACATTCCATGTGCCTTAAAACCCTTACCCAACAAAGACCTATCAATCCCAACACCCCTTACCTCAGCTGCTTTTTGTGGGAGCAAGTTCCTGATTTCCAGCATTCTTTGCGTGAAGAAGTGCTTTCTGATACCATCCCTGAAAGCATAGCTCTAATTTTAAGGTACGTCCCCTTGTTCTGGTCTCCCCCACTGGAGGAAATAGCTCTATTTACCCTATCAAATCCTTTAATCATCTTCAAAACACATATTAATTCACCTTTTAATTTTCTGTATTCAAGGGCATATGAACTTGGTCTGTGCAACCTAGTAATTTTTTATTTGTTCACAGGGTGTGGGTGTCACTGGTAAGGCCAGCATTTGTTGCCCATCCCTAATTGCCCTTGAGAGGGTGGTGGTGAGCCGCCGCCTTGAACCGCTGCAGTCCATGTGGTGTAGGTACTCCCACAGTGCTGTTAAAAGGGAGTTCCAAGTTTTTGATCCAGCGACAGTGAAGGAATGGCAATTTTAGTTCCAAGTCAGGATGGTGTGAGGCTTGGAGGGCAATGTTATTCGCCCCAGCATCATTTCAAGGATTCAGTCAGAACATTACACCCAGGCTGACAAGAGACCTTCCCTGTGAGAAGTGGCTGAAAGGAAGAAAAGAAACCAAGAGTGAGAGAAATTTAGGTGTGGAGCTTCCGGTTACATAGCAGTTAAGTTGTCTATATCTAGTCCCGGTGTTTTAACCTATGTTGAGTGTGCACTTTGCTGATTTTCTCCATGGATGTCATGGAAATACAATAATTTTCATAATGTTATTGGGATTTATTGTAAAGTAGGAATAGTGGGGTCTGGAGTGTGTGTGTGTGGTTGTGTGTTGGCCTGAAGGCTCTGATGTATTGGAAGAGAAACTTGGTTTGAAATGCTAAATAAGTAAACATGGCTGAAGTTTTAGAATGTGAGGTGTAAAGGAATATTTGCATTATTAGATAAACCAGAGTAGTCTGAATTTCAAACGAGAGGATGAAATGTTACACTTAGCCAGAAGACAGTGTGTTTTATTTTTCCCAAAGCTTACTGATTAAAATTGGTACTATGAAAGATTTTTTATTATTAGAAAGGCAAAGTCCAAAGACATATTGAAACAATGACATTTGCATTCAAAGAGGAAAATATGTATAAAGGAGGGAAGACATTCTAAGATCCAACAAGTGTGAAAAGTCTCCAGCCTCTCATGACCAAGCTGCTGCCTATAGGAACTGAAGCTAAGAGAATTCACTGAAAATCCCTGTCCAGGGTATTCTGTGCTTTGCCTCAGCCTGTGAAAAAATATATTTAAAATTATTTTTATCATTAATGTTTAACTTAGTTTTATAAAAAACCTTTAAGACTCAGTGGACTTATTACTACTGAATTCAAGGCATGCATCTTGAAATAAAAATACAAACTTCAAAACAGTTGTGGCACTTGTTTTAAGTTTTCGTCTGGGATTTGAGCAGCCTAGCATTTACCATCCACTCTGCAACGACAATGGAGTACAATACATCCAAGTAGTAGAGAATATCTTTGGGGGAAAATGATTCTGCGTTTTGACTGGCAGACTAAAGTTGAACAGCTTGATAATATTAAAGTTCAATCAAAGGAATGATTCACTTGGCAGTCTCTGGATCAGAAACCTAGCTCGGACTATCTAGATCTACAATGGAGTGCAGTACTAAGGGAGTGCTGCATTGCAGGAGATGCTATTCTTTGATGCTTTGAAGCCCTTGCTTGGCTGTTCCACTGACTCTGGTGGATTTTAACTATCCCATGGCAGGAGTTGAAGAGCAGAGTTCTCCCAGTGTCTTGGCAAACATTCCTCCCTCGAGATTAGCCAGTTAATCATCTCACTGTTTTAGTTCTTGCAGGGCACAAATTGGCTCCTGGGTTTCACAATTCCAACCACTGCTCTTCACCAAAGTAGTTTGTTGTATATGAGTGTTTTAGAGTAAGCAATATGATGAGGGGTCTAGAAATGTTAAACCTTTGGCCAATGAAAGTTGAAACACAATGCATTCGGGCGACCTAATAGAAAGTCAAATCACAAAAAATACAGCTGGTAATGTGGTTGTAGCAAGCGTTTGTTTATATTAGATTCAACATCTCTATGTACATAATGAAATTCAGCAAAAAAATAGTTGAAAATAAATCAAAAATGAGTTTCTCTTGTTGTGTTCCAGTGGAATTTGGAACCAAACCCTTTGGACCTGTACCTGTGAATGTTCAATGATACCAGCAAAAAAATCTGGGGAAAAGGAGAAATGAGGATTTAAAAACTGTGGCCTTGGTTTTCAGGGGAGGAACAGGAAGATTTGAAAGTGAAAAGGCAGATGAAAGGTAAATCCCTCGTTGAATTTACCTCACCCCAATCAGTGTGATTCTCCCCCACCCCCACTCCCCCACTTGAATTGCTTGTCAGAGCAAAAGCAACTACTTGCATTTGTATAGTGCCTTTAACATAGTGAAAACATCCCAAGGTGTTGCACTGAGGCCAGTGAAGACTGGAAGCCATGACATTGTTACCCCAGCAGGTATTGAGCAGCATTGGGTGGGGTTAAGTACAGCTTCTGCCTCAAGAGGTTGATTGGACTTGACCATACCCTTAGAAATGTGCTGACAATATGGCCTGGAGATTGATGTAGCTGAACTGTTTTTCCATTCAAATGCTTTGATTTCATTTTACTGGATCTGACTATTGGAGGAACTATATGTTAATTTAAATACAGGAGTTTTCCAGTATATAGATTGTGGTGTCCATTGTTGACTGTTCCTTGTAGTGCGATTCCTTCAGCTGGTCGCTCAATGGATTGTCTCTGACTGGTTAGTTATACATAATCTCTGTGCTAAGCTACTGTTTAGTTAGCGTTCTCCGGTTGCATTACTCAGTTTTCTATCCAGCCACAGGCAGTCTCTATATCTCCCGGCTCTGCTGGTTGGTTGCTCTTTGGGCTCTTGCTGTGCTGTTGTTGCCTGCCCGTGGTGGGCTCCGGGTTGTGCTGTTCAGAAAGATACTGATGTACTCCGGATTACCAGTCAGATCCAAAACCTGCACATATTTCAGGCCCCTGAAGGACCCCATCCTTACTCCCACTGAGGTCAGCCTGTTTGACCTGTGGAATGAACCAAGCAAGAGAGCGTTCAGATTAGGAAATGTTGGTGTGTCAGAGCATCAAAGCTGTGGCAGCACTGGTGGGAGGTTGCTCTTGGTCTTAGGCTTGCTGATTTGGGAATGCCTATTTTGTGTGCACGATTGGTAAGGAACAAGCAGCTCCTGATATTGGCCCTCATTGATATAGATAGTCGTGGCACTAAAGTCCCCTAGTGAAAAGTGAAGGAAGACTGTTGAGGGATCAGGACTAGGGCATCTCTGGGGCAGATAGTGATTAGGAGTGGCAGCAGTAGTGCTGAATGAGGGCAAGCCAGTGTTGGAGTAGGGCCTTCAAGCTGGTGTTAGGCCTATCCATATTGCTGAAAAGAGGCTTAACACCTGAATCAGGCCTGGGTAAAGAATGGCCAATGTTTGTGTTTGCCCATTATGGCAGATTTTTACAGATATTCATTCTTGGGACGCAAGCTTCGCTGGCAAGGCCTAATTGCCCTTGAGCAGGTGGTGGTGAGCCACCTACAACAGAATGGCTTGTTAAGTGATTTCAGAGGGCAGTTAAAAGTCAAGCACATTGCTGTGTACCTGGGGTCACGTGGAGGCCAGACTGGGTAAGGACAGCAGATTTCATCCCCTGAAGGACATTGGTGAATCAGAAGGGATTTTACGATCTGACAGTTTAATGGTCAATTTTAAGGAGTCTAGCATTTTATTTGTTAATTGAGTTTAAATTCCCCAGTTTCCTTGGTGGGATTTGAACCCATTTCGTGTGTGCGTGTGTGAAAACAGATGTTAGTTGGCCTAATGAAAGCAGGAATTGCTGGTGAGTAACCACTCTCCCTTCTGTCTCAACTCACCTACATTCAACATCAACCAATTAAAAGCCTCTCCACTGCGAAATACATCACGAAGAACATTTGGGCTACTACAGAGGTTTTTTTTAAGATGTTGCAGGTTGGATTCCTAAAAGTATCCCGTCCAAAGCTGGGGGCCACTTACCTCAGGATTATCACTTTAATGTTTGGTACAGAGATGAAGGAGTCTGAGGTGATGGTTGCAATGCGGTTATTCTGCAGGTAAATATACTCCAGGGACTCGGGGAGATCTGGAGGCACGTAGGACAAATCGTTATACCCCAGGTCCAACAACTAAAAGCATTTAAAAAAAAAAATCGATCATATCTTGTAATTAATGTTAAATATTTGACACCTGCCCGATTGTTAAAATAGCCCTTTAAGAAGCCAGCTGTTCCTTTTCATTCATCTCAAGCACTTACCTTTGCCCTCGACATTTAATCTTAATTCTTCCAACTGCGTCGAAACCAAGGCCTGAACTTTTCACTCCTCAGAGGCGTGGGATCGGTGGGCCCGAGAGCGGATGGGTAAGGGGCCCCTGACCACGATTTCATGCTGGCTGCCCAATTAACGGCCAACCTATGTGACACGCGCACTGAGAAAGACTCAGCATTGCCGGTGGGGGCGGTGGGGGGAAGAAGGTGGGCACTGATGACACTATGTGTGCTGGTGAGTGCTTCCAGTGGGCTCCCTGAAAGCCGGCAGCTGCCCCAGGGAGCTGCAGACCCCCACACAAAAAAAAACAATAAAAATGCTGCAAAATATGTCCATGCAGCACAATCAAGCACCTGAAAGCAAACGTCAATAAAAAAAAATAGTCTCCAGATATCTCTCTTTATCTCCCCACAGAGATGTCATCCTGCCCTGGATCAAGGTTTGAGCAAAAAACGTAAAGGCCGATTGGCCCGTTTGCCAACCGTGAAAGTGGACAGGCCACGAAAAATCGCTTTCAATGGCCCCTTGATGAGCTTAATTGTCGGTGGGCACCCTTTGCTTCTGAATGCTGCGCATGCCTGCTGAGCAACATATCGCACACGGACGTGATGACATCAGGACGCTCGCGTGATGTCATCTCGCCCTATTGCGTGGCCGGATGGGTTGGGCATGCGCCCGCCCACAGGAGGTAAAATCCTGGCTCAAGATTTGATGAACTATAATAGAAACAGGAAATGCTGCTAAACCTCGCAGGTCTGGCAGTATCTTTGGAGAGAGGAACAGAGTTAACCTCTGAAGAAGAGTCACACAGGCACGAAACATTAACTTGGTTTCTCTCCCCACAGATGCTGCCAGACCTGCTGAGTTTTTAATTTCAGATTTCCAGCATCTGCAGTATTTTGCTTTTATTTTTGCTCTGTTTAACTATGCTTGCTCTAACTCTGTCAGAATCTCAGAATTGTGGAACATCTCACCACCCTCAGCCTATAATCTCTAGGCTTTTAAAACCAGGTTTTTCATCCATTTACCACTTTTTGTTCATGTAACCATTTCCTCCCAGTCTTTTCCACCTTAATAGTGCTCAGGGGTCTTGGCCTTGTCTCTTCACCTCAGATTTCTCAACTGGGTAAAGAAAGCTTTGCTCTCTGCTGAAGACCCTGTGCCCCCGAATGATGTTCCCTGACCATGTGCTGCTGAAGAGCAGGGAAAGGGAACAGCATTGAATTCTGGCTTGATTAACACCCTACAAAAGGAGCTTGGAGCTGCAAGAATACCAAGGGAGACAGGTGAAAGGGAGAGGTTGGTTCCCAAGCTGGAAGTCTCTCCCTCTCTCTCGCCTTTCAACTAGCTGTAAATTATCTGATGGCACTATTGCGAAGAGCAGAAGAGTTATCCCTGATGTCTTGGTCAATATTTACCATCAAACTAGATGATTTGGCTATTACCACATTGCTGTTTTGAGATCTTGTGCATTCCCTGCATTACAATTAAGGCCAGGATCTCCTAAGGAGTAGCAATCAGCGGATTGTCGCTCAGCTCAAATTATAATACACCCCGACTGGACGCTGCTCTGCGTTTCTTCCGGGAAAGTCCGAGCCCAGCTTTTCCAGAAATGTGGAGTTCAACATCCATTGGGGAACTCGGTCGGAGCAGAGTCAGGGGGAAGAAAGGACATGCCCCCCTTTTTTTCAGTCCCAGCTGCCAAATGCTAAGTTTAAATGCCCAGCCTTTGCACATTAGTAAATGGATGAGTGGGTGAATGAGTGAATAGGCGGGTGGGTGGGTAGGTGGGTTGTGAAGTGGTTGGGTCAGTGGGATAGTCAGATGGTCAGGGGGGTAGTCACATCGGGTTGGGGGTGTAGTCAGATCGAGTCTGGTGTACTCCTTTGGGTCGGGGGTTGGTGGTTGAGGGGGTGATTGGAGAGTGATTGGGTCAGGTTGGGCATGTAGTCGGGTTGAGTATTCGTGGGGCCAGGGAGGTGATTGGGGAGGGGGGGTGGTTCAGTGTGAGTGATTTTGGTGGGGAGGGGGCAATTCTGGAGTTAACCAGGTGTTAGACTAGTTTTTTTTTTTTGCTATCAAATGTTTCCTTGGCAACTAGTTGGGTAAGTACCACAGAACTCTCTAAAGTTTCCAACTCTAACTCAGAGTCAGAGACATTCGCAGAGGGTCCTGGGGAGCAGGGGAATTGCCATCGGATTCAAACTTCCTGTGCAACTCCCACATGGGCCGGAGTGTCAGGGCTTCCGTAGGGTCCTGGCAACGCATCTTTGGTCGAATGTCCGGTCTTTGACAATCGAGACCAGGAGAGTTGGCCCAATGACTACGTTCCCAAAGTACTTCATTGACTATGAAGTGCATTGGGATATCATGAGTTTGTGAAAGGCACTACAGAACTGCAAGCACCTTTTTATTTTTCTGTCCTTTTACAGTGTCTCTACCAACCTTAAGATTGGGCACTTCCCTCCATGTTCCTGGTGCTATCTTGCCAATGGTTAACTTATTGTGATGCAAATACAGCTCCTTCAAAGCCTTCATGTTGAGCAATGGCTCCGCAGAGAGTTGGTTAATTTGATTGTACTGTATCCTCAGAGCCTGCAGGCTGGGCGGGAGCCCAGTGGGAAGCTGGGTCAGGTTGTTTCCCGAGAGATCGAGCCTCTCCAATTGGCGAAGTTTTCGGAAGGCCAACCGATGAATGCTCACACTGTGTAACTTGTTGTAACTTAAGTTGAGCTCAGTCAGGTAGTAGGTGGAGACAAAATCATTGATGCCAATCTGCTCGATGCCATTGTGGAGCAGCATGAGTGAGCTGATACGACGAGGGAGGCTGGCCGGGACCTTGCTCAGTGGATTGTTAAAGATGTGAAGCGTATGCAGCTTCCGCAGCTTCCCAAAAGCATCCTTGTGGATTCTGCTCGCCGTGATCCTGTTATTTTGAAGCAGCAAGTATTCCAGATTCCGGATCCTGTTGATGCTGTGCTTGGATATCGAGGTGATGTGGTTTTTTCCCAACTGCAAAACCACAATATTTGGAGGCAATCCTTCAGGCACCTTCCTCAGGTTATTGCTGGATAAATCCAGGTATTGCATTCCTTTCATTTTACTGTCAAGTAGGAAAAATAATGGAATCCTTACTCAAATAGAAAAAAACATCTAGAAACTGAAAATGTAATAAAGAGTGCTCAGTGTGGGTTTCAAAAGGGGTCAGAATGGAGCAAACTTACTAAACTCTGAAAAAGTAACCAAAAGGATAGTTAAGGGGAATTTAGTAAACATCATATATTTGGATTTCCTAAAGGCCTTTGATAAGGCACTGTAAGTCCCCAAAGGCAGCAGTTCAAGTAGACAAGGTTGTAAAGAAGGCATATGGAATGCTCTCCTTCATTGGCAGAGGTATAGAATATAAAAGTAAGGATATAATGTTGGAATTGTATAAAACACTGGTGAGGCCACAACTGGAGTATTGTGTGCAGTTCTGGTCACCACATTACAGGAAGGACGTAATAGCTCTGGAGAGAGTGCAGAGGAGGTTTACAAGAATGTTGCCAGGGTTAGAAAAGTGTAGCTATGAGGAGAGATTGGATAGGTTGGGGTTATTTTCCTTAGAACAAAAAAGGCTGAGAGGTGACTTGATTGAGGTGTACAAAATTATGAGGGGAATAGATAGAGTGGACAGGATAAAATTGTTTCCCTTGATGGAGAATTCTAGAACCAGGGGACAGATTCAAGATAAGTGGCAGAAGGTGTAGGGGGGACATGAGGAAGAACTTTTTTACACAGAGGGTAGTGGGTGTCTGGAATTCACTGCCCAAGTTGGAGATAGAGGCAGAAACTCTAAACTCTTTTTTAAAAGTACCTGGACCTGCACCTAAAGTGCTATAAGCTGCAGGGCTATGGGCCGGGTGCAGGAAGGTGGGATTAGAAAGGGCACCTGGGTGTCCTTGGGCTGGCATGGACAAGATGGGCTGAATGGCCTCCTTCTGTGCTGTAACTTTTCTATGGTATAGTAGGCTCATGACTAAGGTTGGAATGTGTGCAAACAGAAGAATGGAGAAACAGTCAACTCATTTAAAAGGTACTTGGACATGCATCTGAAGCACTGTTACCTGCAAGGCTACAGACCAGGTGCTAGAAAATGGGATTAAAATGAGTGGCTAGTTTCTTTTTAATCTTTTTCTGGCCGGTACAGACATGATGAGCTGAATGGACTCTTTCTGCGCTGTATCTTTTCTATCGTTCTATGGATACCAAGCTGGCTACAAAAAAGAGAGCAGGGTTATAGCTAGTTACTCAGACCAGCAAAGAGTACGAAGTGATCTTCAAGGTTTGGGGCTGGGACCACTGTTGTTCACCATTTACATGAACGATTTAAACTGAGGAATCAAAAGTACTATAAAATTTGCAGACGGCATCAAATTTTGCAGGTATCACATATAGAGTGAAGGACTGTGACAAAATAGAGGAAGTCATTAATAAACTTGTAGAGTTGGTGTGCTAATGGCAAATTAATTTTGATATATATGCATATGGTGGTATATTTTGGTAGAAGGAATAAGGAGGGCACGTACTCTTTGGAGAATAAGAGTCTAAGTGGGTTAGAGGAGCAAAGGGATTGGGGTGCAGTCTAGTGGAAGTACAGATACGCAAATTATTAAAAATAGCAACAAAGATTAATGAGACCATTAAAAAAAGCAAACAAAGCACTGTGTCTCATTTCTGGAGAATCAATGTTGAAAAGCAGAGAATTTAGGTTAGACCTTACTAGGAATACTTTGCACAGTTCTGCTCTCCATATTATATAGAGAGATTGCGAAAAGATTAAACTAGAATTATACCAGAAATGAGAGGTTGTATGCAGCAGGATAGATTGAACAGAGAAAAGAGAAGACTAAGGGGATGGCCTTATAGAGATCTTTAAGAATGTGAAATGGTTTGATAGACTAGATGTAGAGAAGATGTTTCTGTTTGAGGGCGAGACCAGAACCAGAGGCCATAAATATAAGAAGTCACGAATCAGGAATCAGAACTCGCTAGTTGGCTGAGACAAATAGCGTCCATGCATTTAAGGGGAAGCTGGATAAACACAAGGGAGAAATGAATAGGATATAATGATGGGATTAGATAAAGAAGGATGGAGGAGGCTCATGTAGAGCTCGTGCAGAGTTGTGCTGTAAATATTAAGTAGTACGATGCAAGGGGAGTAATAGCCTTATTTTTACATTCCTGTTTTTCTCTTCCTCCCCCATCTATCCCTGTATATCATATCAGATTCAAGCAGTTACTGATTTAAGTATTGGTAAGATTAATCCATGCTTGTTTATTTTCAGGTGTCAGCCTTAGCTCAGTTAGTAACATTCTCTAATTCTCCTTTGAATAGTCTCATAGGATCTTTTGCTTACACCTGAGAGGGCATTTGGATCCCCAGTTTAACGTTTTGTCAGAAAGGTGATACCTCAGACGCTGTCGCGCTCCCTCAGTACTGCAGTGTCAGCTTCGTTATGTGTTCAAGTCTCTGGAGCAGGACTTGAACTTCTGACTCGGAGGTGAAAAAGGTGCCGATTGAACTATAGCTGACATAAAACTCTGCTCTTCCTTCCCTCCCCATTATATCCACATTAGAACATAAGAAATTGGAGCAGGAGTAGGCCATTATGCCCTTAAGCCTCTTTGCTGTTCAGTAGGATCATGGGTGATTTTCTATCACAACTCCACTTTCCTTGTCCTATCCCTACATCCCTTGTATCCCTTAGTGCCTATCTATCAATCTTGGTCTTGGGTATAGTGAATACTGAGCTTCCACAGCTCCCTGGGGTAAAGAATTCCAAAGATTCACAACCCTCTTGCGTGAAGAAATTTCTCCTCATCTCAGTCCAAAATGGCTGACCCTTATCCTGAGATTACGGTCCCCAGTTCTTGATTCTTTAACCAGGGGAAACAACAGGAAGAATCTTCCCAGCCACATTGAAGCGGGTTTAGAGGTGGGGCCGGGAGCTAATTTCGAAAGTCTTGGGTTGTCTTGGATCTCTGACATATCCCTGCCTGTGAGCAATCTTGGCAGAGGCAGGATCAAGGAGGCAGTGACAGCGTGCAGGTAGATAGCTGAGGCATTAATTGAAGTCATTAGCAGCCATTATTAAAAGGTCTAAGATTTTGTCAAGGGAGCACAGGACCCCCATTCTGTCTGCAGCTTGCCTACGCAACAAGACAGGAGTGCAGAGCAAGAGATCAGGATACCATGAAATCAATACAAAATTTTAATTTTGAGAGCCTTCCATCTGCAAAGGTTTGTGAGTGGATTTGTCACACCTGCAGATGGATCTACCACAGAGTGCTGTACAGGAGGGAATAGGTTGCCAGTTGCAATGAGAATCACGTCCTTCTTCTATGTTGCCCTCTGCTCCTCCATGCAGCTCAACAACCAGCTTTCACAATGGGCCTAACATTCACCCTTCACCTCAAGTGCTCTGATTGACCCTCCTGTCAGCACAGCCTGTAATGTTCAATTGTTCTATATTTTGATTATGTGAGTCTGCTAACTGATCTATGCTCACTGTGCTTGATTGATTAAGCCTGGGTGTTGACTCAGAGCAAAGTAAACAGACACCACAGAAGCTACTAGAAGCTGAGCTGTAAGCATGAGTGCAGACACTTTGTGATTGCTGAGAAATTTTAAAGCTCTTGTAAATAAACCTGTCACACACTTAGAAACCAGTGTCATCTCTGCATTGCTCTGAGATAGAAAATATACAAAAAGAGCCCACCTTCTAATGGGATGGTGCATGCAGAGTATGGCCTGTTATTTGACCTCCTCCAGAAAGATCTAGGAATGGTCCCGCTGCCTGAGACTCTTCAAAGTCCAGAAGATTCTGCCCAAAATCTCAGCATCTACCCTGTCAAGGCCAATATTCTTTTCCTTCCCCCACACCTTCTCTACAAGGGGTAATGGGGCTATCACTATTGGTGCTCAGATAAATGACGGTAGCCTAGCAACAGACCAAAAGAGAGCTGGCAGGCAGAGGACATGTCAGATGGTAAACAAAAGGGTTGGAAATCAACTGCCAATGTTTTAAAAAAAAGAATAACCTGATACGAAGAAATAATTACTGCAGAAAAAGGTTAACAGCAACTTGTGATTAACGAAAAATCCAGAATGCCATTCAGCACATCGATGTACGCAATGATTGGGGTGCAGTCAGTCTTGTTCTCTCCCCTCATGCCAATCCCTTTCCACTTCATTGCCACATAGTCTTCCTCCTCTTTGATGCCACAGAAATCTTGAATTTGCTGCTGGGGAATATTATACAATGTCACTTGCTAATGGGTTACTTAGTAACTCGGATCCCAGTAAACCTTTCTGCAATAGGTGCAGTAAGCGGCCCCTGAGCCCAGATAACTATACATGGAATAGAACTGGCTGTATCTGTGGAGTTTTGGTGTATTCACTCTCTGACGAATGCTGCATTACTTTACTTTGCTCACCTGAAGGTCTGTGAATTCATACCCGCATTGGACAGACTATTGCACTGCAGGTAGAGTTCTCGAAGTTGCTCCAAGTTATTAAAGGCGCCTTTGGGAATCTTTGAGATTCTGTTGTTCTGTTATAGAGAAACACACACAAAAAAAATCATTCCAACTGTTCAGAGCCTTCCACATCCAATGTATAAATTTGGCATCACTAAACCACCAGAATCACCACATGGATCTCCTGTTCTCTCCTACACTTGGTGCTGTGTGCCAGATTGGACATTAGCCCTTCAGTCGGCTTTTTCAGTGAAAGTATTTGTTCACTTTGTGCAGCAGCCTGTGCCAGCTAGGTCTATGTTCAACATACAGTTGAGTCTATGTTCACTAATGAAGGATAGTTTGCTATGTCATTGAATAATCCTAAAAGCTGGGAAAACAGACAGTTCTCTTCCAAATGGTCTCTTTCTCTTTTTCTCCTTTCTCTTTATTTCTCTATTTTTCTCTTTTCATTTCTCTCTCTTTCACTGCTTTCTCTGTTTCCCTGCTTTGTCTTTCACTCTCACTCCTTTTCACCCTCGTGCTCATTCTCACTTTCTTCTCTCCCCTCTCCCCCTCTTGTCTCCCTTCTCCCCACCTCTTCTCTCCCTTCTCCCCCCCTCTTTTCTCCCTTCTCCGCCCCCCTCCTCTCTCCCTTTTCCTCTCCCCCTCCTCTCTCCCTTTTCCTTGCCCCCTTCTCTCTCCCTTTTCCTCGCCCCCTTCTCTCTCCCTTTTCCTCGCCCCCTCCTCTCTCCCTTTTCCTCGCCCCCTCCTCTCTCCCTTCTCCTCCTACCCCCCTCCTCTCTCCCTTTTGCTCCCCTCCTCTTGCCATGATAATAAAGGAAAAAACATAGAACTGTGTCCAGAAATATTAGACTTTAAAAATGGACACAAGCCACTGGCTAGAATGCTGCAGGGTGACTCCCTAAGAGATAATGGAGCCCCCACCCTGTTGCCAGACAAGGTACTTTGAAACAAAAACAGAATTACCTGGAAAAACTCAGCAGGTCTGGCAGCATCGGCGGTGAGGAAAAGAGTTGACGTTTTGAGTCCTCATGACCCTTCACCAGAACTAGGTGAATCCAAGGAGAGGGGTGAACCCTTGGATTCACCTAGTTCTGTTGAAGGGTCATGAGGACTCAAAACGTCAACTCTTTTCTTCTCCGCCGATGCTGCCAGACCTGCTGAGATTTTCCAGGTAATTCTGTTTTTGTTTTGGATTTCCAGCATCCGCAGTTTTTTTGTTTTTATCAAGGTACTTTGAAAGACATCCAGAAACTAATTGTTCCCTCCAGTGGAGACAATGGGATATAATGGGAGGTGAGTATCATCTCATCAAGAAATCCTGTGAGCAACGTCCAGAGAGATTTGTGAATTTGCTTCCCACTTGGAACGTACAAAGAAGGGGTTAAAAATGAGCTGAAAAGCTGCCCCGGGGTCTGTCTGTTGGTGGGTGTTCTGAGAGGAGAGCAAGCGCTGGATGTTTGATTCGGAAGTAACAGCCACACACTACTCCTGCAAATTGTCACTTTGTACATATCCCGATCTCTCCCCTCTCTATCGAATTCAACTCTACTTGAACCTTGAATCTGACTATTTGTTTACCGGAGTCAATTCTATTGGAATTTCTAATCACAATGGCTGCGACGCTCAATCACCTACTCCCCACGAGTCAAGAACTGTTCCATATACCTTTCTACAAAAATATTATACACACGCACATATATAATCACTTACTTCACACTAAATTCTTACTGTTAACCTGTATGACCGTATATGCATGTGTTTTATCCTTTCTTGCCTTTAGTGGTTAATAAACTTACTTTAACTCAGGAAAGTCTGAACAAATTGGCTCCTTCAAAACCAGAATAATTGGGTCTGGGGAAAAAAGGGAATCTGCGAAAGGGGTCCTTTCTAGATTAAATCTTGTTGCCCCCAACAGAAGGGGATGGGGGTGAATAAAACAGGGAGCTGGTTCATCAATCCTCACCCGGGGTATAACAATTTGGGGGCGTCCCAACCAGACAGTGACAAATTGGGTGGGGGGGGATCTCGCCTGAATCAACAACTTTGGGGAACCTCCCCTTGGTTGGGGGGAGGGGGAGGTGGTTGGCTCATAACACACTCTCTCTGAAAGCCATAACACCATTGTAGAGCTCATTGTTCTGTCAGATGAACTCATCACACTAAAAGAAGAAAAGCTTTGCATTGGCTTTTGAGGCTTTAGCAGATTAATAAGCCACAAGAGCAGAGTTAATAGCCTTGGAATAAGGTCCAAATTTAGACACCGCAGGTTATTAAAACGTGCCTGGGGAGATTTCAGCTGCGGTTATACAAAGTGGGTTCAGGACATGTACTGAAAGCAGATGAAACATGCATGTTATGCTGTGCATATGTGTGGTTAGTTAAGTGACACTTTGGCACTTACCTGTAAATGCAGCTGGATAAGCAGAGGTGGTAGATTCTCTGGAACGTGGGTTAGATTATTGTTGGATAGAATTAAAATATTGACCATATCAGAGCCGCTAAACATGGCTTTGGGGAGGCCTGCATTTGTCAGATTATTGTTGTGAAGATACACAGACCTGTTGAGAAATAGTGCACACCCATCATTACTGTAAGTTGCTGTGATGAAAAGTTGTAGAATGGGTTCAAGAGCCAACTAGCTGTGTAGCTAGAAGGTACTCGCTCAGTATTGCACTGAGGTATCATTCATCATTACAAACCCAAGTCTCGAGTCGATTTGAACCCATAACTTTCTGACTTAGCTGAAACATGCTGAGAGTTTGTTAATGTTTAGTGAACTATTTCCACCTCCATGTCGCCCAGCCCTGCCTTTAACTCCTCCCACAATTATTGAAACTCGTGCCTGCATTTTCACCTTCTTGATTTTCCTCAACTTTCTCTTCTGTTGCCTCCAGTTCACGCAGCTCAAAGCTCATCCAAAATGTTGCTGCTCCGAGATCCTGCCACATATAAATGCCCGTCATTTATAGACCGCCCGCCCGTTGTCATTTGCTGTCTCTGCAAACTCCTTCAGTCATCCACCCCAGCTCTTTGGAAATCCTCCATTCCAACATTGGTAAGAGAACTGTCCGACATCATACCCCTTCACTCAGGCAGCAACCCCTCTTACATCTACCCCCCAGAAGCCTCTCCAAGTCTTCTACTTTAACTTTTTGTATGCATCCCCCCTTCTCCATCTTGCTTTTGTTCCTTTATTATTTCATGGGATGTAGGCATTGCTCCTAAGGCCAGCATTTGTTGCCCATCCCTAATTGCCCTTGAACTAAGTAGCTTCAAAGGTCATCATTGTGAGTCTGGAGTCACATGCACAGACCAGGATGGCAGGTTTCCTTCCCTAAAAGGCATTAGTGAGCCAGGTGATAGTTGTCTTGATCAGTTTTCAATTCCCTAAATTCCACCAGCTGCTATGGTGGGATTTGAAGCCATGTCCCCCAGAGCAATAGCCTGGGCCTCTGGTTACTAAGCCAGTGATATTATCCCTATACCACCAACATCTCCTCCCTTCTGCTCAGTGTCTGTTCCATCTGCTCATTTCATTAAACACTATAGGATGTTTTTTTAAAAAAAAAAATCGTTCATGGGATATGGGTGTCGCAGGCGAGGCCAGCATTTATTTCCCATCCCTAATTGCCCTTGTTCAGAGGACATTTTTTTAAGAGTTAACCACATTGCTGTGGGTCTTGGAGTCACGTGTAGGCCAGACCAGGTAGTGACAGCAGATTTCTCCAGTGCTAATATAAAGGGCATTAGTGAACCAGATGGGTTTTTACAACAATTGTTTCATGGTCATCATTAGACTTTTAATGAATTCAAATTTCAACTATCTGCCATGGTGAGTGAACCCGGGTCCACAGGGCAATAACCTGGGTTACTAGAATACCCGTCCAGCGACAATACCACTATGCCACCACCTCCCCCATTTTACAATGCTGAAAACCCTGTCCTAGGGCAACTTGTTTGCTTGCTGAAGCAGCTATCTTTGTAACTCTTCCAACCAATTCAGCATCTCTCCTGCTCCCTGCAGGACAGTCTTAATTTTTCCAAACCCTTTGTCTATATCGCACGCTGTACAGAAGTTGGATGTACCATCCCACCTACATTCCAGGTTTTGTACAGACATAGGCTGGATGAGGGCCACACTCACTTTACCACAGAACCCAATACTAATAGGTCTTCAGCTCTGAAGAAGAGTCATATGGACTTGAAACGTTAACTCTCCCCAGATGCTGTCAGACCTACTGAGTTTTTCCAACATTTTTTGTTTTTGTTTCAGATTTCCAGCATCTGCAGTATTTTGCCTTTACTAATAGATGGGGCTGATCATGGAGGAGTCATTCAGTTATCCAGCAGATAGATAAAGCTGGTGTGTGAATAATACTGTTGCTGAAAGGGTTTAAATTGTGAGGGCAGGTTAAATAAACTGGACTTGCATTCCCTTGAGTATAAAAGATTAAGGGGCAATCTAAGCAATATGTTTGAGCTGACTGCAGGATTTGGTAGACTCAATAGAAATATTTCCTCTGGTGGGGGGAATCCAGAGCAGGGAAGAAAACTTTAAAATGAAAGCCAGGCCATGAAGGGGGAGTGTCAGGAAGCACTTGTCCACACAAAGGGTAGTGGAAAATTGTCTCTCCACCATGCGCCCACCTCCTCCCACACCCCCAACTCCCTGACCCCACAAAAAGTTGTCGATCAATCAAAAACGCCAGAGCTGGAATTGATAGATTTTGCCTTTTTTGTTAGGCCATCCACAGTAAATTCTTTAATGCTTCCCTCGTTTGCTCTGTCCAGATAGCAGCCACAGTCGTGGTCCGACAGGACTTTACCTGAGTTTTGGCTTTTGCCCGAAGGTGAGTGCGAAGATCTCCTTGAGATGGTTGCCAGCAAAGTCAGCAATTCGCAGGGTGTCAGGTAGGCTCCTGGGTGTTACAGTCAGCTGAGTACAACAGTAGGATGATCACAGTGAGTTCTTGTTAGCACATAATAACATAACTCTTTGTAAGGGAGAGACTTTACAGTCTTGTCTCCTCTTCACATCCTTAAAGTGTTTGCGCAGGATCCACTGTACTTCCCTCCTGAATCAGTGTAAGAGACTCTACTCTCAGTCACTTTTATCCCCCTTCAGCTTTGTTTCAAGTCACTGGGGCGCATCCATAGGACAACTCTACCCTCCAGTCTCTTCCCCACTTAGGCATTCATTCACAAAATTTTCTTTTCATTCATTTACTGGGGTGGGTGTGTTGTGTGGCTCACTGGCAATGCCACCATTTAATGCCCATCCCTATACAAGTGAGTGCCTTGCTAAGCTATATCTGAGGGCAGCTCTGCTGTGGGTCTCAAGTCACAGACAGGGTAAGGATAGCAGATTTTCTTCCACAATGGGTATTAAGAAAACAGAGGGGCTTTTAATTGTCGCCTTTAATTCCAGATTTATTTTATTAATTGATTTTATTTTATGAACTCCCCAGCTCCTGTGATGGTGTTTGAATTCATGTCCCCAGATCATTAGTCTAGGCCTGTGGGTTATTAGTCTGGTAACATAACCACTACGCTACCATACCCCTCAAGTGTGAAGAGTCATGAGTGAGCTATGACCATAGATTTAGACAAGCTGTTAATACAATCAAAGCCTGATGGTGAAATAAGAAACCAGAACCCAATGTTTTTCTTTACATTAAATTTATTTACAGTATGTCTGCCACCTCCTACATTGCCACCCCTGCCCATGTCCCAGCAGTCACTATTTATACTCTCCTGAGAATACCAAGTAAAATAAACAAATGACTAATAATCAAATTAACTAATTAATAGCCCCTTAAATGGACATTGTAGTAAAAAATACTTTAAAGGAAATTTAACAAATTAAATTAAAATTATGTTCCCAAGGCTGATGTTGCTCTCCAGCCGCTGTGGTGCCCAATGGTTACGGAAGGTCTCAAGTGTACCAGCAAACACTGCGCGCCCCAGGCGTACCGGCAGAGACCGCGCGCCCCAGGCGTACCGGCAGAGACCGCGCGCCCCAGGCGTACCGGCAGAGACCGCGCGCCCCAGGCGTACCGGCAGAGACCGCGCGCCCCAGGCGTACCGGCAGAGACCGCGCGCCCCAGGCGTACCGGCAGAGACCGCGCGCCCCAGGCGTACCGGCAGAGACCGCGCGCCCCAGGCGTACCGGCAGAGACCGCGCGCCCCAGGCGTACCGGCAGAGACCATGTGCTTCCTCTCCAGGGACACTTGGGTGCGAACATAGCTGCAGAAGATGGGAAGATAGTCAGGCCCAACGAACCCCTCAGCTGCCCGCTGCCCGGACCTGTTAATGGCCACCTTGGTCAGACCCAGGAGCAGACGCACGAGGAGGTACTCTGATCTGCCTGGCACTCTCCGCACCAGGTGGCCCAAGGTTAGGAGCGGGGGCTGAAGTGCAGCCAAAAGACTGGGGAGCAGACTCCTAAAATAATAAGAGGGGCTGCAACGTTTCAGTATATGGAACACGGACTCCACAGGCTGCAGAAAAGACAGGTGGTCTGGGAGTTCTTGAAACATCGTAAGCTTTTATTTCACAGACTGCTGCATGTAACACCCTCTACGCTGCCCCCGATGGTAAAGGGGAGGATTTCCACTTAGGGAGCCTCCTACTGGAGGCCCCGCCACCTGGGGCAGTGGGGTGGCGGGTGGGGGGGGTGGAAGGGGTAGTTGGGCACAACGCCATGGCGTGTCCAAATGGTTGACGAGCAAGGAAGTTCCTTCACTGTCACAGGGGCAAAATGTTCCCAAGCAGCACTGTGGGTGTACCTACACCACATGGGCTGCAGCAGCTCAAGAAGGCAGCTCACCCCCACCTTCTCAGGGGCAATTAGGGATGGGCAATAAATATTGGCCAGTATGAAATTCTATTTGATCAGGGATCAGTTCAGACGGGAGTCCATCGCAAGCTTGAACCACCTTGAGACCTCGAGTGCAGTCTCTATTCATATGTGCTCAAGGTGCTTACTTAAATAATGTCCTTCCCCCGTGTATCCTTAACCTTGATAATATTTTCATTTCATAACATACCTTAGTACAAGCTATTTCACACCGGAGGATATCATCCCTTAATCGTGTCCTTAAGGAAATGGAGAAAGGATAAACTTGCTTTTATATAGCCCCTTTTGCATCCTCAGGATGTTCCAAAGCTTTAACCAGCCAGTAAAGTATCTTTGAAATATCATCACTGCTGAAAGGAAATATACTAGGCAAATTGCACACAGCAAGATCCCACACACAGTAAATAAATAAATGAACAGTTCATCTGTTTTGGTGGTGCTGATTAAGGCAGAATTTCTGCCCAGAACCTAAGAGAATTTGTCTACTCTTCTTTGAATAGGTGCCATGGGATCTTTCCACTCCACTTGAGCGAACACAGAGAGCCACGGTTTAACATCTCATCTGCCTCTATTCAGCTTCTCTATGATCAGCTAAGTCACCTCAGACAGGGAATCCAAATTAGGTCTACATGTGCACTTCAACAAACGAGTGATGCCTTTACTCTTTCAACAGCAAAGAGCCTCTTCCTTTCTTAGATGAGAACCATTTGAAGCAATGTTTTACCTAGCTCCATCCACGTGCAAAAAGAATAACGTTCTTTTTAATTCATTCATGGGATGTGGGCATCGCTGCTAGACCAGCATTTATTGCCCATCTCTAATTGCCCTTGAGAAGGTGGTGGTGAGCTGCCTTCTTGAACTGCTGCAGGCCATGTGGTGTAGGTACGCCCATGGCGCTGTTAGGGAGGGAGGATTTTGATCCAACATCAGTGAAGGAACTGCGATATATTTCCAAGTCAGGATGGTGAGTGGCTTGGAGGGGAACTTGCAGGTGATGGTTTCCCATGTATCTGCTGCCTTGCCCTTCTCAATGGTAGAGGTCACAGGTTTGGAAAGTGCTGTCAAAGGAGTTACTGTAGAGCATTTTGCAGATAGTAAACATGCTGGCCCCGTGTGTCAGTGGTGGAGAGAGTGAATGTTTAAGGTGGTGGATGGGGTACCAATCAAGTTGGCTGGCTTGTCCTGGATGGTGTTGAGCTTCTTGAGTGTTGTGGGAGCTGCAATCATCCAGGCAAGTGGGGAGTATTCCATCTCACTCCTCACCTGTGTCTGGTATATGGTGATCAGGCCCTGACAGCCTATCATTTACAACCGTTATTGTTACATGAACTGCTATAGACATCCAGCACAAGTATCCACTGCACCAACCAGTCTTCACTTAGACTCCTCAAAACCAAACATGGCTTCCTTGGAATTAACTGTGTGAGTAAACCCGAGATTCAGAGCCCCAGATCCAGCAAATATTTGAAGGTTTGTGAACTTAATAAATTACAAAAAAGTAGAAACAAATTGAACGTGACAAATCAGCAAAGAGTGAAATGGATGACCATGTCACAGTTGCTACTGTACGTGATGAAAGTAGAGAAGTCTCCTTACTCCTGAATTACTAATGCCCATAAATTTCAATGGTTTAATTTTGTTTATTCACTATTAACTCTCAGGTAAGGACAAAGCAGATGATGATCTTTGTCCAGTAGAGTGGTTACCATTAGATAGAAACTCCCATGTTCAATTTCCAGTCTAGGCTGAAGTATTGGTTGAGGTACCAATGATTAGCATTGTTCAGATAGAAAGGGGGGAATGGGGGACAGATATGGCAAGGATTTGACTTTGTCATCAAAAGACTTGGTAATGCACTCTATCATCTCATCAAGCGCGTGGAGAGCTAATACGGGGCATCAGCTGCTTTTAGAGAGTCAGCATCTGTCCAAGGTAAGGAAGGTCTCTGTAGCCTGGTGAGAATCAGCTCCTTCGGGAGAGGAGGAGGAATATGTATCAAGCCCATGGGCTGCCCTTTCTTCAGTGGAGAGTTAATTCAGGAGAGGGCAGTGGGGGGAGCATATACTCCAAGGGGATTTGGTTTAAAGGGGTGGGGAGATTGCATTTTTTAAAAGGTAGATCCACTGTATTGCGGGGCAGGGGGAGGGTGTTCCTGGAGCTAGAGTCAACTGAGCTTCCTTGATTCTTTGCAGATCTGGTGTCAGTTTATGAACTGGGTTCCTCAGGAGATGAGAAGGAAGAGGGTTTGTATGAGCTCCCAGGAATCTCTCCTGACTAACTGAAGAGTTCTTTAATAAACACTCGAGACATGGGCATTAGTCTGAGTAGCTGGAGCTTAATCTCAGTGTCTCCATTAATTGTCCTGGATCCACTCATTTCAAACCAAAAAACAAAAAAAGCTTGAGAAATGAATTATAAAAAGCCAGGCTTCTGCTGTTTAACTATCCAGAGGTTCATGCTAAAACTATCAACAACAAAACTGACCTTGATAATGCTGGAAGTACACCACAGCTTGTTCAATTGCTGGAATGTTTTCTTCTCAGCCTTAGCTCAGAGGCTAGCACTCCAGCATCTCCAAGCCAGAGGGGCTGTGCATTCACTTCCCGTTCTAGAGATTTGAGCACAGAATCTAGACGGACACTTCAATTTAATTTTGAGGGAGACTGGACTCTCTTCTAATGAGACGGTAAACAAAGATGCTGCCTCTCCTCTCAGATGGATGTAAGAGATCTCATAGCACTATTTCCAAGAAGGGTAGGGAAATTCTCTGCAATGTTCTTGGCCTATATTTATCCCTCAATCAACATCACTAAAAAAAAATGATCTGGTCATGATCACCTTGCTGTTTGTGGGATATTGCTGTGCACAGATTAATTGCTGATTTTCCTGTATTACAACCATGACTGCACTTCATTGGCTGTTAAACACTTTGGGACATATGAGCGCTATAAAAATGCAAACAATTTTTTCTCTAAGGATGCTTAGCTCACAGGCTTCCTCAACCATGCAGGTTTTATTTCCAGTGGGAGAGTGGTGGGCTGGCTGGGTGTAGAGGGTGCAAGAGAGTTGATGTTGAGGCCAGTCATCTCCCTCATGGCCCTGTTCCTCTCCTTACCTTGCTGTCCAGTTCAGCTTACTGTACCAATATGTGGGATGTCAGAACTCTCACCTTATTGTTTGCCAAGTACAGGTACTCCAGCTCCTGTAGAAACTTGAAGGCCTTATCCGGTAGCCCTGTAAAAACCATAAGAGGAACATGAGCCGTGCAGCCCCTTGAGGCTGCTGCACCATTCAATAACTTTAACATCAACTTCATTTTCCCAACCTCTCCCCCTAGCCCATCATTCTCTCGTGTCCAAAAATTTATTGATCTCAGTCTTAAATATACTCAGTGATGGAGCATCCAGAGTCCTTTGGGGTAGAGAATTCCAAAGATACACAACTCCCTGAGGTTTTCTTTATTCTTTCATGGGATGTGGGCATCGCTGGCTGGGCCAGCATTTATTGCCCATCCTTAATTGCCCTTGAGAAGGTGGTGGTGAGCTGCCTCCTTGAACCACTGCAGTCCATGTGGTGTGGGTACACCCACAGTGCTGTTAGGGAGGGAGTTCCAGGATTTTGACCCAGTGACAGTGAAGGAACGGTGCTATATTTCTAAGTCAGGATGGTGAGTGGCTTGGAGGAGAATTTCCAGGCGGTGGTGTTCCCATGTGTCTGCCCTTGTCTTTCTAGATGGAGCGGTTGTGGGTTTGGAAGGTGCTGTCTAAGGAGCCTTGGTGAGTTCCTGCAGTGCAATTTGTAGAATGTACACACTGCTGCTACTGTGCGTTGGTCGTGGAGGGAGTGAATGTTTGTGGATGGGGTGCCAATCAAGTGGGCTGCTTTGTCCTGGACGTTGTCGAGCTTCTTGAGTGTTGTGGGAGCTGCACTCATCCAGGCAAGTGGAGAGTATTCCATCACACTCCTGACTTGTGCCTTGGAGATGGTGGACAGGCTTTGGGGAGTCAGGAGGTGAATGAAGAAATTTCTGCTCATCTCAGTCCTAAATGACCGCCCCCTTATCCTGAGACAATCGGAAGGATTTTCCGATCGGTGATTTGGGGGCGGGGCCCGCTCGCCGACAGGAAAATGACACGGGATGATGTTGGGAGGAACCCTCGCATTATCTCAGTCCATTTAAATATTCAGGAAGGTGGGCGTACAGCGAAATCAGCTGTCCGCCCGCTGACCTGTCAATGGCCAATTAAGGCCATTAACGGGCTAATTAACCTTGTTAAAGACCCTGCCTGTCCAAGCTTAAGGCTGGCGGGCAGACCAGGAGCCCCAGCGGACTCCAGATTATTCACGAAACCTCATCCACTGGCGGGATGAGGTTTCATGTCCATTTGCTAAAAATTTAATAAAGTTTATGTGTCTCTTATTAGCATGTCCCATCTCGTGTGACATTGTCACATGAGGGAGACGTTAATAATTTTAATATTTTTCTATTTTTGGAGTGTTTTTTTTACCTGTTAGTAATCTCCCTGAGACAGCACTTAGCCTCAGGGAGCAGTGCACACCTTGACAGATGGGGACTCCCTCCCCCCACCCCCCACACAGGAAGGACATAGCACTTCCAATCGGACAGCCCGCTGGGTGGGCCTTAATTGGCCTGCCCGTTCAAAATGGCGGCGAGCCCCATTCCAGCGGCGGAGTTCGGCTGTCCATCTGCCGCTGAGCCGGTGGGGCCCACTTGCCCACCAAGGGCAAAATTCTGCCCTTTGAATCTTAGTTCTAGACTCTCCAGCCAAGGTAAACATCCTCTCAGCATCTTCCCTGTCAAGCCTTCTAAGGATTTTAAACATTTCATGCAATCCCTCTCATTCTTCTAAATTCCAGAGAGTATATGTTTATTCCATTTCATCTCTTCTCAAAACACAACCCTCTCATCTCATTAATCAGTCTAATGAATCCTTGTTGCACTCCCCCTAAGTCAACTCCCCACCCTCTCCCCATATCTCATGATTCCCTTGGGACAAAATATTTCCTTAGGTAAGGAAAACAAAACTGTACACAGCACTCCAGATGTTGTCTTACCAAGGCCCTATATAATTGCACTTATAATTGTAATTAAACACAAATTCTCACCTCATTACAGGTCTACATTCTGAACAACAGGGATAGTTTCTTATTGACAACAATCAGACAGGCAGTAAGTATGACAGGGAGTGGCCCTTTCTCCCTTTGGTGCCCTACCTCTGGATAGGAGCCTGTTATTGTGCAGGCTGAGTGTCTTCAGTTTGGTGAGCCTGGACAAATCCTCACTTGGAATATCTTCCAGCCGGTTGTTCTGCAAGGGAAACGATTAGAGATTTTGTGGAAGAGCTCTCTCTTTCTATATGTTTATACCCCTTTTCCAATTTTTCTCTCAGCTTTCTGGGAGTTCAGTGAAGTGGGGCTTGGATGTGCTGCTTGATATATTAAGAAAAAGTTTTCATTTAGGAACTGTGGGCTTGGCCACAGTAAAAAAACCTAAAGCATATAGCATAAATTTAATAAATTAAACAAGTAATCGTTTGGTAGGACAGAACTTGAGTATTGCTGAAAAAAAGAGACATGTTGAAGCTTTTTTTCTTGCACTCATCAGGACACTTTGCCAGAATACCAATATAAGAGGAAAACAACAATTTATACTACATGTGAAGAGAGTGCTGATTTGTTGCCAAATGGTGTTGCCATGGAGAATGTATCAGTGATGGTCTCTATTTTCAACAATACTCAAAGGTTATTACCTGAATTAAAAACTATTAGACAATTCAATGATATTACAGAGCTTGAAAACCCAATTAGTTAAATAAAATACAATAGAGATGGCCAGGCAGCTGGTATTTTGCAGCCGTAGCATGTGGGAGCTGGTGTGACCCACAACAACCACATCTGCACTAAATCTCTGCAGCTAAAGGAACTTTGGCTTAGAGTTGATGATCTGAAGTCTGAACTTCGGACACTGCGGTGCAGCAGGGAGAGAGAAAGTTACCTTGGCACGATGTTCCAGGAGGCAGTTCACACCCCTTGGGTGAAGTACTTTGGATCATGAACCTTCAGTGTCTGAGAGGAACTAGTGTGGGAAATTCCAGGCCAACAAAAAAAAACTTGGATTCCATCGACACAGTGAAATATTCTGAAGAATTTGCTGCTCTGCAGTTTTTCACTGACTTTCCGAAGTAAAAATTCATTTGGAAAGTATGTGAGAGCCTCGTTTTGTTTCCGAGGACATGACGCGGTGACTTGGACCTTTTTGGAATAAACACCGTCACGCCATTGCACAAGCACTAAAAACCTTTCAACTCTTCCCTCTCCCCATGACAAGTGATGTTGCCACACACTATTTCACAGCCAGAGCATCTTTATGTGCAATGGAAGATCTGAAGCAGAGTTTTTAAGTGTGCATTATGTTATGGGCAGCTCTTGGGAGCCCAGTGCAGTAAACATGGCCCCTGGTGTCTGTTTAAACACTGGAAAATTTGAGGATTGGTTTTATGTACAATGATGGGATGGTGTGGAGGGAAATTTACTCTGTATCTAACCCTGTGCTGTACCTGTCCTGGGAGTGTTTGATGGAGACAGTGCAGAGGGAGCTTTACTATGTATCTAACCCCGTGCTGTACCTGTCCTGGGAGTGTTTGATGGGGACAGTGTAGAGGGAGCTTTACTTATATCTAAGCCCTTGTTGTACCTGTCCTTGGTTGTGTTTAATGGGACAGTGTGGAGGAAGCTTTACTCTATATCTAAGCCCTTGTTGTATCTGTCCTTGGTTGTGTTTAATGGGACAGTGAGCACCTGAAATGGGAAAGCACAGCACTTCCATTGTTCACATTGGAAGGAGTCCCAGCACTAAGTTGTTCACCTTAAGAAGCACAATATTTGTAAAAAAATTCCTGAAGTTAGCCTTCCTTTGGAGGTTGGGAATTAGGATCCAGGATTAAGAAGGATGTTAAAGATGTTAGGATCACTATTCCAAAGACTTTGTGCTGATTGTCACTGGAATTGGAAGGTGGGTGGGACTATTATGGGAGGCAAGAGAGAGATGCTAACTATATTTAATCACTATACTTTTTTGGGGACATTCCGAAGCCCCCCTATGTGACAGTCACAGCGAAGTCTGGTTCTGATCACTGAGCCCCAGGTCTGTATCCTCTTTGCTTGTAGGATTGGATGTTAAATGCACCAGACTCCACTGTTATCCTGTGTTCAACATCACTTGAGCACTGGGATCCTCCTCTCCAAATAAATTTCCTGAAAAGGTTTTCTTCCCCATCCTCCCCTAAAGTGGAGCAGTGAGGAAAGACATGATTGTTGGGCCATAAAAGCGCTGGACACTGTCCCTGCTCTGGGTTAGATTAGCTGATTTGGGTCAGAGCAGAAGAAGGTCTGGGACCTGGCTAAAGGCTCACAAGGGTTTGCTGGTTGAAGCTGAGCTGTGTTCAGTACCTGCAGGGCCAGGTGCTGGGTGTCCCCTGACACGTTACTTGGGAATGAGCTGAGGTCCACGCCACTGCAGTCCACTGTCGCCTCTGAGGTGCAGATGCATCCAAATGGGCAGCTGGACAGCCTGTCTCCTGGGGATATGGAGAGCTCGTCCTCATCTTCGCTAAATGCAGGGGAAGTGGAGAGAGTGTTCATCAGACAGACGACCAGCAGAGAGCCCAGTTGTACCATCTAGAGGAGGGAGAGGACAGACACACTTAAGACCACTAGAGTCTATTGCAGGAGGGTGAGATGCTTTAATGGCTTCACTACCCAGTGTATCACTGTGTAGCAGACCAATTCAGATCCTCCTACCCTCCAATCAGAATTTCCTACTCTTCCTTCTCCCTCTCTCCTACAACAACAACTTGCATTTAAATAGTGCCATTAGTGTAATAAAGTACTTTACAGGAACATTTTGTCAACAAGACTTGACCCTCAGCCACAAAAGCAGATATTAGGAAGCTGACCAAAAACCAGGCCAAACAGGTAGGTTTTTAGGGGCGTTTGAAAGGAGGAGAGAGAGGTGGAGAGGTTTAGGGAGGGAATTCCAGAGCTTCGGGGCCCAGGCAGCTGAAGGCACGATCGCCAATGGTGGAGTGCTTAAAATTGCAAGAGGCCAGATTTGGAGGGGGGCAGATGTCTCGGAGGGTTGTAGGGCTGCAGGAGGTTACAGAGATAGGGAGGAGGTGAGGGATTTGAAGACAAGGATAAGAATTTTAATTTAAAGGTTTACTGGTCAGCGAGGACAGAGATGATGGCTGAGCAAGACTTAGCACACATTTGAGTAAGGGCAGCTGATTTTTGGATGAACTCAAGCTCCTGTCTGCAAATGCAGATCAATCATTCAGTTTCCTGCTCTAACTCACCCCTTCCCAAGCGGTCACATAGATTTTCCTTACTACTTTAATCTTTCAAATCTCAAGCCATGGCTTAGTATCTCTTCTCCACCCTCTCCTCATTTATCCTTGTTCCCTGCCCCTGTTCTTATTTCTCTTTCCCTATCTCTCTTTCTCTCTGACCTCAGCTGTCTTTCTATAACTAACTGTCTTTGGTGATGTTAGGGTTGATTACAGTGAATGTAGTAAGATAATTGGTTAAAAAATAATGACTTCCGACTCCCAACTATTCCCAGCTCTGTTAGTCATGACCTCATAGCAGTAATTTTTTTTTCTCCGAGCGCTATGAGCTCTTGTTGCTTTTGGGTCTTTTGGTTGGTAATAAACTTGGAAAGATCAGAATTCATTATCTTTAACTTGACATGCTGCCTTTTACACTAGAAGGACTGGTTAGAACTGGTTCTGTTACATAAACACATGCAGCCATGAAATGTGACCCCTTGGAACACTTGGACAGAACAATTAGTTCCTAGCTAATTCATTCCTAGCTCTTCACAGATATTTACAAATAATACAACAATATAATAAACTGAGCCTATCTAAACAGTAAAAATGTTTGGATCGATTGCAAATCATCCTAGGATGCACTGCACTGCTCAGGCAATCTAGAACCTTCCAGTTACACTGCAGGCAAATCCTCACTGAGGGCTGCTGTCTGTTCTATGGCAATGGAACCAGGCTCTGTAACGTCACATTGGCTGGATTCCACACAGCAGCCTCGATTTGAACTCCCCCCGCCTGGCGGAAACTGGAAGAGGGGTGCAGTTAAAATGAGGGAAGTCTCTTGCCCCCTCTTAATTCTGATGCCTTCCCGCTCTAGGGTTGCCAACCCCACAGGATTAGCCTGGAGTGTCCAGGAATTGTAGATTGATTCCCAGGACCCTCCCACAAGCAAAACACCAGGGAAAGATTGTTCTCTTAATTTGAACATTTCTGCTAACTAGTATTGAAGATTGAGGAGGATGGTCAAATCATCCAATTGGCTCAACGCCATTCAAGGCGGGACTGCGCCAGGATTGACGTGTTGGGTGACCAGTGATGAGAGTGGGGGGTAGCGGGGGTGAGGGGGCAGGCGGGGCAGCTGGACTCCAGACGATGAAACTTCTGTCTACATTCAACCAAAGTTGACCACCCAACTCTCTCCGTGTCCGCATGGTAACCTGTTCTTTGTCAGCCAGCGAACAGGCCACCTGTGGGCGTCCTCCTTTTAAACATGCAGCTCGAGGCCTGATGTGCCATTTTAGTCAGATGCCTGAGCTGGGGGTGGGGGGGGGGTGGGTAGAGGGAGCAGTGAGGGGCCTTGGCTCCTCAGTCCAGACCTGCCGGGGAGCTGGATCGTGGCCCAGAGGAGCCCTGGCACGGATGTTAATCTAGGTTTCCTCCCAGGCCAAGAGGAGCAGGATTACTCCTTCCAGGCCTCGCAAGGAAGCCTTCGGCCTCCCGCTGGCCCGGGGCCCCACCACTTGTCTGACTGTCGAGACTGTTCCCTTGGATTCCTGGCTGTGCAGCCTCCTCCCACAGTGAATTCCCACCCCCATTGCTAGGGTAGCCCGGCGGGCCTCTGCTGAGATTCATGAACCTGAGGCCCGGCTGTTAAATTTGGACCGGTCCTCAATGTCACCTCTGTTTCCAAGCACCTCCCACCCCACTTCGAGCCTGGTGTACTCCTGTTCCCTCAGCCACCAGCCCATAAAAGCTGGGGCCAGAACAGAGTGCCTCCTCCCTGCTTGCCTCTAACCTGCTGTCCAGGTTAGGCAGAGAACATGGCTGACATTGAGAGAACTATAATTCAGCTCGAGGCAAAAATAAAAGATGCAGATGCTGAAAATCTGAAATTGAAGCAGAAGATGCTGGAAATTCTCAGCAGGTTAGCAGCCTAGAGGGAAACACAGGGTTAATGTTGCAGGTCGATGGTCCTTCATTAAGATCAAAGAGATCCGTTGTCTCTGTTTAAGAATATTTTGGATTTTGCTTTGCAACAGGCATTTCCCTTTAGAAGCTGCCTGGCATATTTAGGATGATGATAATTCAGCAAAGTTCCTTTGTTGGATAGTAAGTAATCATTATTTAGCTTGTTGTGTTGTGTGATATAAGGAGAACAGGAAACAGATAGAGTCCAGAACAGACAACGCCTCCCATCAGAGGAGAGCACAGCCAACTCATCATTCATCTAGAGTATTGCATTCAGAATGGGCTCCGCACCTCAGGAAGGATGTATTCGCCTTAGAGGTTGGGAGCATAGCTTAGATTCACCACAATGCCACCTGAAAGGGGTAAATGATGAGGATGGGCTGTGTAGAATAGACCTGTATTCCCTCGAGTATAGCAGGTTAAGGTGTTATCATTGAGGCATTTAGGATGATCAAAGGTTAAATAGGGAGACACTATTTCCTCTGGTGTGAGAGTCCAGGACAAGAGGATATGTCATAAAAAAAATAAAATTAGGCCTTTCATGGGTGAGGTGCGGAAGCATCTTCTTCACACACAAAGGATAGTGGAAACCTGCAGTTCTGTCCCTCGAAAGGTTTTGAGATTGTCGGATCAGGGAGTTGGTTAACTGAACATTTAAAAACTTAGATTCAAGGATTTTTGTTAGGCAAGGCTAATAGTTATGGGAACAAGGCAGGTAGATAGTGTTAAAGTGCAAATTAGCCATGATTTAAACTGAATGATGGAACAGGCTCGAAGGGCTGAATGGCCTCCTGCTGTCCCTATGATTCACTCGGGTATCTCAAGCTGACCCACTGGGGTTTTTACTCATTAGACTGGGCCTCATCCTCATCGAGCTGTGTTTTATGATGTATCCTTGGTGTGGACAGAATGAAGATCAGACTTACTACCAGCCATTTTTGTTGGAAAGGAGAGTTATGTATCTGAACATGCATAGCGAGATCCCACAGACAGCAATCAGATGAAAGACCAGATGTTTGGATTTTTGATAGTATTGCTTGAGTGTGGATGGTTGCTCAGGACATCATTGCTTCCAGCATCGCCGAGGGGTCTCTAACATCTACCTGAGTTAATCTGATTAACAGCACCTCCGACAGTACAGCATTCCCTCAGTACTGACCCTCCGACAATACAGCGTTCCCTCAGTACTGATCCTCCGACAGTACCGCATTCCCTCAGTACTGACCCTCCGACAGTACTGCATTCCCTCAGTATTGACCCTCCGACAGTACAGCATTCCCTCAGTACTGACCCTCCGACAATACAGCGTTCCCTCAGTACTGACCCTCTGACAGTACAGCACTCCCTCAGTACTGATTCTCCGACAGATAAGCGCTCCTTCAACACTGACCCTCCAACAGTGCAGCACTCCCTCAGTTCTAACCCTCTGACAGTACAGCACTCCCTCAGAATTGACCTTCCGACAGTGCAGCAGTCCCTCATTATTGGCCCTCAGACAGTGCAGCACTCCCTCAGAACTGACCCTCTGACGGTACAGCACTCCCTCAGTATTGCCCCTCCGACAGTGCAGCACTCCCTCAGGACTGACCCTTTGACAGTGCAGCACTCCCTCAGTATTGACCTTCCGACAGTGCAGCACTCCCTCAGTATTGCCCCTCCGACAGTGTAGTGCTTCCTCTGCACTGACCCTCCGACAGTGCAGCACTCCCTCAGTATTGCCCCTCCGACAGTGTAGTGCTTCCTCTGTACTGACCCTCCGACAGTGCAGTGCTCCGCCAGTTCTAACCCTCCAACAGTGCAGCACTCCCTCAGGACTGACCCTCTGACAATACAGCATTCCTTCAGTACTGACCCTCCGACAGTGCAGCATTCCCTCAGGACTGACCCTCCAACATTGTGGCACTCCCTCAGGACTGACCCTCTGACAGTACAGCATTCCCTCAGGACTGACCCTATGACAATACAGCATTCCCTCAGTACTGACCCTCCAACAGTACAGCATTCCCTCAGTACTGATCCTCTGACAGTACAGCATTCCCTCAGGACTGACCCTCTGACAATACAGCATTCCCTCAGGACTGACCCTCTGACAATACAGCATTCCCTCAGTACTGATCCTCCGACAGTACAGCATTCCCTCAGGACTGACCCTCTGACAGTACAGCACTCCCTCAGGACTGACCCTCCAACAGTGCTGCACTCCCTCAGGACTGACCCTCTGACAGTGCAGCACTCCCTCAGTATTAACCCTCCGACAGTGAGCACGCCCTCAGTATTGCCCCTCTGACAGTGCAGTGCTTCCTCAGTACTGACCCTCCAACAGTGCAGCACTCCCTCAGTACTGATGCTCTGACAGTGCAGCACTCCCTCATTAAAGCCCCTCCTAACAGTGCAGCACTCCCTCAATAATGACCCCCCGACAGTGCAGTACTATCTTTGTACTGCCACTCCAATGGTGCAGAACCCCCTCAGTACTGTCCCTCTACCAGTGCATTGCCCACTCAGTAATGACCCTCCGACGGTGCGGCATTCCCTCAGTACTGACCTTCCGACAGTGCGGCATTCCCTCAGTACTGATCCTCCGACAGTGCCGAACTCCCTCAAAAATGACCCTCCGACAGTACAGCACTCCCTCAGTACTGACCCTCTGACAGTGCGGCGCTAGCTCAGTACTGACCTTCCGACAGTTCAGCACTCCCTCAGTACTGCTCCTCTGATAGTGTAGCACTCCCTCAAGTATTGGCCCTCCAACAGTACAGCACTCCTTCAGTACTGACGTCTGACAGTCCAGTGGCCCTTCAGTACTGCCCCTCTGACAGTGGAGTGCTCTCTTCGTCCTACCTTTCAGACAGTTCAACAGCCCCTGGGTACTGCTCCTCCAGCAGTGCTGCATATCCTCCGTGCTGCCGCTCTGAAAAGTCCAGCACTTCCTCAATATTGTCTCTCAACAGTACAGCGTTTCCACAGTACTGTCCCTCCGACAGTGCAGCCCGCCCTTAGTACTGCTTCTCTGACAGTGCAGCACTCCCTCAGTACTGACCTTCCGACAGTGTCTACACCAAAACAAACTTAATTGGTTTCAAACACTTTGTGACGTCCTGAGTTCAGGAAAGGCGCTATATAAATGCACAACCTTCCTTCAAGTGCCGTGTGCATACCACCCTGGGACGAGAGCTGGAATCACGACTCAGTCTATGTTGAGCATTAGGGGAGAGGCAGGAAATGATTCCTAGCTGGTGAGGAAATCTAGAAGAGATTTTTGCCTAGCTGGTATCTGGCAGCAGGTTATAGGGATAGCTGTGAGCAGAACTGTCAGGACAGGTGGATCAAGAAAGGGAGGGAGGGGGGCGGTTTACAGAAAAGAGGGAAAACACACATGAAGGAAAATGCAGGATTCGAACACTGCACGAAAATAGGATCAAGAGCTGAATGAGGGAATAATCTCCTCGCTGGTCCCGAGCAGGTCTAAGCTCCCTTAAACACAGGAGCATTCCCCACCTCACGGACCCTGTTCTCCAGCCTCTCTCAACATCGCCACTGACAAACAATATTATTTTACATTTATAATAATGTATTTTTTTAACAACGTAAAATAGTCCACAGCTGGTGATAGAATATCTTCACTCTCACTAAACCCAAGCTTTCAGGGGAGGAAAACAATGGCATTTCTTACCCTAAGGAGCTTTTCAGAGCCCAAAGACAGAGGTCCTATTAAAAGCATTAGCTCTGGGGAAGTGCCGCTCACTGCGATTAAGCTGCCAGTTGACTCTCTCTCTCTCTCGTGGTTAAAGACTGCTTTACAAAAACCAACAAAGGGTCATCAAAAATATTTTACTAAATGCACGATCCCTGCCGCTGCTCCGCTAGCTTCTCCTAAAATGGATTTCTGAGATTATAAAGATCCAGTATTGTTCCTTTGCCAGAATATCCTGTCAGATTCATCAGATTCAGTCACAAATATGCTCACCCACTCACCCTCACTCACCCACTCACCCTCACTCACCCACTCACTCACACTCACACACACCCTACTCACCACACTCACACACTCACCCTCTCACACTCACCCTCACACTCACACACACACACACACACTCACTCACTTACATTCACCCACTCACACTCACCCACTCACTCACACTCACACTCACCCACTCACATAATCATTCACACTCACCCTCACTCACCCACTCACCCTCACTCACCCACTCACCCTCACTCACCCACTCACTCACACTCACACTCACACACACCCTCACACTCACACACTCACACTCACCCTCACACTCTCATCCACACACTCACACTCACTCACTCACACTCACCCACACACACTCACCCACTCACACTCACACTCACCCACTCACCCTCACTCACCCACTCACACACACTCATCCACTCACCATCACTCACACTCACACACTCACCCTCACTCACCCACTTACACACACTCACCCACTCACCATCATCCACACTCACACATTCACACTCACACTCACCCACTCACACTCACTCACACTCACCCACTCACATACTCATTCACACACACACACACACACTCACACACTCACCCACTCAAACTCACTCACACTCACGCACTCACACACTCACTCACACTCACCCTCACTCACACACCCACTCACACACTCACACTCACCCACTTACCCTCACTCACATTCACCCTCTCACACTCACCAACTCACACTCACTCACTCACACTCACCCTCACTCAGCCTCATCCACTCACACTCACTCACACTCACCCACACACATTCACACACACAAAATCACACAGACACACACACACTCACCCACTCATTCACTCTCACACACACTCTCACTCTCACACTCAAACTCTCTCTCACTCACACACTCACCCACTCACTCACACCGTCACGCACTCACACTCACACTCAAACTCACACAGACACACATAATCACACTCAAACTCACACACAAACATTCAATCACACACACCCATTCACTCACGTTCACCCACTCACTCATACTCATCCACTCACATACACACTCACACTCACCCACTCACCCCTCACACACTCACTCACTCACACCGACTCACTCACACTCATGCACTCACACTCACCCACTCACCCTCACTCACACTCACACACTCATTCATACTTACCCACCCACATACTCATTCACACTCACCCTCACTCACACTCATCCACTCACATACTCATTCACACTCACCCTCACTCACCCACACACTCACCCACTCACCCACACACTCACACACTTACCCACTCATCCTCACTCACATTCACCCTCACTCACACATTCACTCACACTCACACACTCGCGCACACACCCATTCACACACTCACTCACACTCACCCACTCACAATCACCCACTCACACTCACTCAACCTCACCCACACACACTCACTCACACTCACCCACTCACAATCACCCACTCACACTCACTCACAATCACCCACTCACCCTCACCCACACACACTCACTCACACTCACCCACTCACACACTCACTCACACTCACCCACTCACTCACACTCACCCACTCATACACTCATACTCACCCACTTACCCTCACACACACACCCTCTCACACTCACCCACTCACAATCACCCACTCACACTCACAATCACCCACTCACCCTCATTCACTCACACTCACTCACACTCACCCACTCATACACTCACTCACATTCACCCACTCACACACTCACCCACTCACACACTCACTCACACTCACACACACACACTCACCCACTCACCCACTCACCCACTCACCCACTCACACACTCACACACTCACACACTCACACACTCACACACTCACTCACACTCACACACTCACCCTCTCACACTCACTCACCCATCACACACTCACTCACACTCACTCATACTCACCCAATCACACACTCACACTCACTCTCACACACTCACTCTCACTCACACACTTTCACACTCATGCACACACTCACCCACTCAAACACACACTCATGGACACACTGAAATGCCCACACACTCTTACTCACACAAACTTACATACATACATACACATACACACATATTCACTCGTACACATATACACACACACACACATACATGACAATGTTTTGTAAGTTTTAATACTAGTACCTGGAAGACAGAGAGAAAGAACAAGACTGAAAGGAGGGAACGTGGGCAAAGGGGAGGAAAGGGAGAGAGAGACCAACAGGACCGGAGAGAGGGAAATTAAAAATAATATAAAAGTAAAGTGCAGATAGAAAGACAGAGAAAGAACAGTGAGAGGGAGAAAGGGACAGGTGAACGACAGAGAGAGAAAGGGAGAAATTGTGAGAGAAAACAGATATAGTATCATGGTTATCAGAGGCTGCACTGTACTTTTGTGAAAGCAGAGCCCTCAGCGCCCAGACGCCCAGGAGTGAGGTGATACCCTCAGTGCCCACATACCCGGGAGTGAGGTGATACCCTCAGTGCCCACATACCCGGGAGTGAGGTGATACCCTCAGTGCCCACATACCCGGGAGTGAGGTGATACCCTCAGTGCCCACATACCCGGGAGTGAGGTGATACCCTCAGTGCCCACATACCCGGGAGTGAGGTGATACCCTCAGTGCCCACATACCCGGGAGTGAGGTGATACCCTCAGTGCCCACATACCCGGGAGTGAGGTGATACCCTCAGTGCCCACATACCCGGGAGTGAGGTGATACCCTCAGTGCCCAGACACGCGGGAGTGAGGTGATACCCTCAGTGCCCAGACACCCGGGAGTGAGGTGATAGCCTCAGTGCCCAGACACCCAGGAGTGAGGTGATACCCTCAGTGCCCACATACCCGGGAGTGAGGTGATACCCTCAGTGCCCAGACACCCGGGAGTGAGGTGATAGCCTCAGTGCCCAGACACCCGGGAGTGAGGTGATAGCCTCAGTGCCCAGACACCCGGGAGTGAGGTGATACCCTCAGTGCCCAGACACCCGGGAGTGAGGTGATAGCCTCAGTGCTCAGACGCCCAGGAGTGAGGTGATACCCTCAGTGCCCACATACCCGGGAGTGAGGTGATACCCTCAGTGCCCACATACCCGGGAGTGAGGTGATACCCTCAGTGCCCACATACCCGGGAGTGAGGTGATACCCTCAGTGCCCACATACCTGGGAGTGAGGTGATACCCTCAGTGCCCAGACACCCAGGAGTGAGGTGATACCCTCAGTGCCCACATACCCGGGAGTGAGGTGATACCCTCAGTGCCCACATACCCGGGAGTGAGGTGATACCCTCAGTGCCCAGACACGCGGGAGTGAGGTGATACCCTCAGTGCCCAGACACCCGGGAGTGAGGTGATAGCCTCAGTGCCCAGACACCCAGGAGTGAGGTGATACCCTCAGTGCCCACATACCCGGGAGTGAGGTGATACCCTCAGTGCCCAGACACCCGGGAGTGAGGTGATAGCCTCAGTGCCCAGACACCCGGGAGTGAGGTGATAGCCTCAGTGCCCAGACACCCGGGAGTGAGGTGATACCCTCAGTGCCCAGACACCCGGGAGTGAGGTGATAGCCTCAGTGCTCAGACGCCCAGGAGTGAGGTGATACCCTCAGTGCCCACATACCCGGGAGTGAGGTGATACCCTCAGTGCCCACATACCCGGGAGTGAGGTGATACCCTCAGTGCCCACATACCCGGGAGTGAGGTGATACCCTCAGTGCCCACATACCTGGGAGTGAGGTGATACCCTCAGTGCCCAGACACCCAGGAGTGAGGTGATACCCTCAGTGCCCACATACCCGGGAGTGAGGTGATACCCTCAGTGCCCACATACCCGGGAGTGAGGTGATACCCTCAGTGCCCACATACCCGGGAGTGAGGTGATACCCTCAGTGCCCACATACCCGGGAGTGAGGTGATACCCTCAGTGCCCACATACCCGGGAGTGAGGTGATACCCTCAGTGCCCAGACACGCGGGAGTGAGGTGATACCCTCAGTGCCCAGACACCCGGGAGTGAGGTGATAGCCTCAGTGCCCACATACCCGGGAGTGAGGTGATACCCTCAGTGCCCACATACCCGGGAGTGAGGTGATACCCTCAGTGCCCACATACCCGGGAGTGAGGTGATACCCTCAGTGCCCAGACATGCGGGAGTGAGGTGATACCCTCAGTGCCCACAAACCCGGGAGTGAGGTGATACCCTCAGTGCCCACATACCCGGGAGTGAGGTGATACCCTCAGTGCCCACATACCCGGGAGTGAGGTGATACCCTCAGTGCCCAGACACCCGGGAGTGAGGTGATACCCTCAGTGCCCAGACACCCGGGAGTGAGGTGATAGCCTCAGTGCCCAGACACCCGGGAGTGAGGTGATAGCCTCAGTGCCCAGACACCCGGGAGTGAGGTGATACCCTCAGTGCCCAGACACCCGGGAGTGAGGTGATACCCTCAGTGCCCAGACACCCGGGAGTGAGGTGATACACTCAGTGCCCACATACCCGGGAGTGAGGTGCTAATGTCCATTCCCAGGTATCCAGGGATTCGGGCCTGTCTTGATGCTGCCTCACTGTGTGATGCAGATGAGTCCATGCTCGCCGGGCTCTCCTGTGTCTCTCTCTATCGGGGATCTGTGTCAGACTGAATCTTGTATCACACTGTACATGCCCTCTCTCCAACACAAGATTAACCCTGATGTTTAAACTCTATCAGCCAGGATATCCTAGTGGAGGAGGAGGCAGGCTACTGTGTCAGTTTAGATACAGAGTAAAGCTCCCTCTACACTGTCCCCATCAAACACTCCCAGGACAGGTACAGCACGGGGTTAGATACAGAGTAAAGCTCCCTCTACACTTGTGGAGGAAATATAATCGTGTACTTTATCTCTGCTGTAACTGACTTGTGCTGTCCCTTTCCAGGGAGGGCTTTCACAGCTTGAAATGTGATACCAGCTGGAGTGGTTGAAATAGGGACCACAGCACATTTACCTGTCAGCCTTTCCTCAGTGGGTAGCATTCTGACTGCTGGGGTAAACCCCACCCCACCCCCGGACTCAAACCCCACCCCACCCCCAGACTCAAACCCCCACCGCCAGCCTCAAACCCCACCCCCTGGACACAAACCCCACCCCCTGGACACAAACCCCACCCCACCCCCGAGGGTCAAACCCCACCCCACCCCCGGACTCAAACCCCCACCCCACCACCGAGGCTCAAACCCCCAACGCCAGCCTCAAACCCCACCCCACCCCCGAGGCTCAAACCCCCACCGCCAGCCTCAAACCCCACCCCACCACCGAGGCTCAAACCCCCACCGCCAGCCTCAAACCGCACACCCAGACACAAACCCCACCCCTGGACTCAAACCCCACACCCGGACACAAACCCCACCCCCAGCCTCAAACACAAACCCCAGCTTCAAACCCCACCCCCAGGCTCAAACACAAACCCCAGCTTCAAACCCCACCCCCAGGCTCAAACACAAACCCCAGCTTCAAACCCCACCCCAGGCTCAAACACAAACCCCAGCTTCAAACCCCACCCCAGGCTCAAACACAAACCCCAGCTTCAAACCCCACTCCCGGGCTCAAACCTCATTCCTGGGGCTCAAACCCCACCCCTGGCCTCAAACCCCACTCCCTGGGCTCAAACCCCACCCCGGGCTCAAACCCCAACCCCAGCCTCAAACCCCACTCCCTGGGCTCAAACCCCACCCCGGGCTCAAACCCCACTCCCGGGCTCGAACCCTACTCCCGGGGCTCAAACCCCACTCCTGGGCTCAAACCCCACCCCCTGGGCTCAAACCGCATCCCTGGGCTCAAACCCCACCCCTGGGGCTCAAACCCCACTCCCGGGCTCGAACCCTACTCCCGGGGCTCAAACCCCACTCCTGGGCTCAAACCCCACCCCCTGGGCTCAAACCGCATCCCTGGGCTCAAACCCCACCCCTGGGGCTCAAACCCCACTCCCGGGGCTCAAACCCTGGGCTCAAACCCCATCCCTGGCCTCAAACCCCACCCCCTGGGCTCAAACCCCACCCCCTGGGCTCAAACCCCACCCCCTGGGCTCAAACCCCACCCCCTGAGCTCAAACCTCATCCCCTGGCCTTAAACCCCACCCCTGGGCTCAAACCCCACCCCCGGTGCTCAAACCCCACACCCTGGGTTCAAACCCCACCCCCGGGGCTCAAACCCCACTCCCGGAATCGAGCACGAAGGTCTGGGTGATGCGTCAAACTGAGGGAGTGTTGGGGCTGCTGTCTCTTGGATGAGATGTTAAACTGAAGCTGCCCTTCTTGGGTACATGTCGAAGGCCCCATGAGACTATTTCAGAGAAGAGCTGGGGAATTCTCCCACATACTGGCCAATATTTATCTTCAATCAACATCACAAAAACAGCTGATGATCTGGTCATTTTCTGTTTGTGGAAGTTTGCTTTTTCATTCATTCACAAGTTGTGGATGTCACTGGCTGGGCCCAGCATTTAATCCCCATCCCTAACTGTCCTTCAGCAGGCTGTGTTCGAATTAGCTGCAGATTTTCATACATTAGATCAGTGACTACACTCAAAGGACATCACTGGCTGCAATCACTTTGAACTGTCCAGTGGTCAAGCAAAGCACGATAGTGCAAGTCTCTCTTTTTAACTTTTAAGCAGGATAAACAGTCAAAGTGGAGGGAAATACAGGCTATGTAGAGAGACCAGGGCATTATGATTTATTCTGGGCTGTTTTAATAAAGAGTTATGAGGGTTTGCCTCTTTCTGTGCTGTAAAGTGTGAATTGGACCCTTGGGGCAGGATATTGAGGTCGGCGAGCGGGGGCGGGGCCTGCTCACTGACGCATAAAATGATGCGGGATGACATCAGGCGGAACTCCTGACCTCACCCCAACCTCACCCCGACCTCACCCCGCGTTCCTCCAATTTTCAGGTGGGCAGGGGTAGAGCCAAATCAGCTGTGCACCCGCTGACCTGTCAACGGCCAATTGAGGCCATTTGAAAACAAATTGAATGAGTTAAAGGACCTGCCCAATCAGTCTTAAGTTAGGCAGGCAGGCTGGGAACCCTGGCAGGCTTCAGAGAAAGCCTGAAACCTCATCCACGGGCGGGGTGAGGTTTCATGAGGGTTTTAAAATATTTAATAAAGGTTTAATTAAAAGTGATGGACATGTCCCAACTGATGTGACAGTGTCACAAGAGGGGTCATCCCGGAGAAATTTTATTTTTCTACATTTAACATTTTTAAATTTGGTGCCGATCTCCCTGAGGCAGCACTTAGCCTCAGGGAGGTGAGTGCGTGAAAGAGCACATCTCATCCCCCTCACCCATACAGGGAGCTCACAGGCCCACCCAGGGAAAATGGCGGCGCACCCCCAATTGGGGGCGCTGATCAGAGGCGTACCTGCCCATATGCCCCCCCGCTCCTGAACTTGCCCCCCCACCCCGCACCCCCCTCCTGATGGGGGGGAAAACTCTGCCCTTGGTTCTGGATGTGGTGTCTTGCTCAACCCTGCCCTCTGCTGGAGGCAGAGAATTAGCAGGAGCTGCAGGAGACGGTTCCCATGTCAGTGACGTGTGCAAGTGGATCACAGGAGATAAACTTTGTTATCTGAATCTTCCGATGTCCAGAGCAGCGAAATCTGGGCTTCAGTCTGTGTTGTACATCGGGACACTGTGGAAGAGCTGGCACACGCACATGTACTGTAATCTCCCGGGAAGTTTAAACTTCCGCTGGGCTGGTTAGCTCCGCCTGAGACTCTCCCCAAAAGATTCTTACCCTGAGCCCTCCAACTCAACTACCCTCCAACTCAACTACCCCCTGAGCCCAGGGTCAGAGAGTTTAGCCATGGAAATGTTACCCAGTTTACTCAGAGATTAAGCAGCATAACTGGACTGAGGACCACAACCAAATCCCCAACACCATCCCCGCACCCCCCCCCCCCCACCCCCCACCGCCCCCACTGACCAGTCAACCCCCTGACCTGGCCTGACTACCCCTCACCCCGATCAGACTACCCCCAACGCTACTACCCCCCCTCACCCAAACCGACTACCCCTGACCCTAACCCAACTACTCCCCCACCCGACCCAACTACCCCCAACCAACCTGACTACCCTCCACCCGACTGGACTACCCCTGACCCCAACCCAACTGCCCCTGTCTCAACTACTTCACAACCCGACTACCCCCAACCAACCTGACTACCCCTGAACCCCATTACCCCCCACCCCACCAGACTACCCCCGACCCCAGCCCAACTGCCCCTGTCTCAACTACTTCACAACCCGACTACCCCCAACCAACCTGACTACCCCTGAACCCCATTACCCCCCACCCCACCAGACTACCCCCGACCCCAGCCCAACTGCCCCTGTCTCAACTACTTCACAACCCGACTACCCCCTACCAACCTGACTACCCACCACCCCATTACCCCCCCACCCAACCCGACCACCCTCCAACTCGACTACCCTCCAACTCAACTACCCCCCGACCGGACCACCCCCCCATCTGACCCGACACACACTGCACTTGACTACACCCCGATCCAACCTGACCCAACTGTCCCCCCACAAACTAACTACCCCCCAACCTCGCCACCCACTCATCCATTCACTCATTCATTAACACTGCCACTCACTCATCAACTCACCTACTCAGTTACTGACTCATTTTCTCACTCATTCACTCACTTACCCACTCACCCACTCACTCACTCCCACCTATTCAGTCACTCACACTCACCCACTCACTCACTCCCACCTATTCAGTCACTCAGTCACTCGCACTCACCCACTCACTCACCAGCTCATTCACCTACTTAGTCACCACTTAATCTGTCTTCACTCACTCGCTCGCTCGCTCACTTACACCCACCCACTCTGTCACTGACTCACTCGCTCACTCACTCATTCATCATTCACTCACTCACTCACTCACACCCACTCAATCGTTGACTCACTTTCTCACTCACTTATTCCCTCACCCACTCAGTCACAGACTGACTCACTCACTCATTCAATCGTTTGCTCACTCACACACCCACTCACTCATTCATCAACTCACTCGCTCACTTACTCAGTCACCACTCACTCACTCATTTACCCAGTCACTGACTCACTCTCACTCACTCACTCACTCACTTACCCACTCACCCACTCATTCACTTACTCATTCACACCCACTCACTCATTCACTCACTCACTCACTCACCCACTCATCCACTCATTCACCTATTCACTCACTCTCTCACTCACTTACTCACCCACCCACTCACTCACTCCCACCAATTCAGTCACTCATTCACTCACACTCACCTACTTACTCACCTGCTCTTTCACCTACTTAGTCACCACTTACTTAGTCATCACTCACTCGCTCAGTCACTCACACTCACCCACTCTGTCACTGACTCATTCACTCACTCACACTCACCCACTCAGTCACCGACTCACTCACTCATCAACTCACTCACTCACACCAGCCCACTCAATCATTTACTCACTCGCTCGCTAACTCACTCACACTCAACCACTCAGTCACCGTCTCAATTGCTTGCTCACTCACTCACCCATTCACTCACTCACTACTTACTCAGAGACTACCCACCCACACTCACTCTCTCACTCACTCACTCATTCGCTCACTCACACTCATTGAATGAGGAGGAGGCTTCACAAATATCCCCATCCTCAATGATGGAGGAACCCAGCGCATCAGTGCAAAAGATAAGGCTGAAGCATTTGCTACAATCTTCAGCCAGAAGTGCCGGGTGGTTGACCCATCTCGGCCCCCTCCGGAGGTCCCCAGCATCACAGATGCCAGTCTTCAGCCAATTCGATTCATTCCGTGTGATATCAAGAAACGACTGAAGGCACTGGATACTGCAAAGGCTATGGGCCCTGACAATATGCCAGCAATAGTACTGAAGACTTGTGCTCCAGAACTTGCCATGCCCCTAGCCAAGCTGTTCCAGTAAAGCTACAAAACTAGCATCTACCCAGCTATGTGGAAAATTGCCCAGGTATGTTCTGTACACAAAGCAGGACAAACCCAACCCAGCCAATTACTGTCCCATCACTCTACTCTCAATCATCAGTAAAGTGATGGAAGGAGTCATCAACAAGGCTATCAAGCGGCACTTGCTTAGCAATAACCTGCTCACCGATGCTCAATTTAGGTTCCACCAGGGTCACTCAGCTCCTGACCTTATTACAGCCTTGGTTCAAACATGGAAAAAAGAGCTGAACTTCTGAGGTGAGGTGAGAGTGAGTGCCCTTGACATCAAGGCAGCATTTGACCGTGTGGAATCAAGGAGCCCCAGCAAACCTGGAGTCAATGGGAATCAGGGAGAAAACTCTCTGCTGGTTAGAGTCATACCTACTACAAAGGAAGATGGTTGTGGTTGTTGGAGGTCAGTCATCTCAGCTCCAGGACATCACTGCAGGAGTTCCTCAGGGTAGTGTCCTCGGCCCAACCATCTTCAGCTGCTTCATCAATGACCTTCCTTCCGTCATAAGGGCAGAAGTGGGGATGTTCGCTGATGATTGCACAATGTTCAGCACCATTCGCAACTCCTCAGATAATAAAACAGTCCATGTCCAAATGCAGCAAGACCTGGACAATATCCAGGCTTGGGCTGAAAAGTGGCAAGTAACATTTGCACCTCATAAGTGTCAGGCAATGACCATTTCCAACAAGAGAGAATCTAACCATTGTCCCTTGACATTCAATGACATTATCATCGCTGAATTCCCCACTATCAACATCTTTACGATTGGCCAGAATCTGAACTGGATTAGCCATATAAATACTGTAGCTACAAGAGCAGGACAGAGGCTAGGAATCCTGCAGCGAGTAACTCACTTCCTGACTCCCCAAAGCCTGTCTACCATCCACAAGGCACAAGTCAGGAGTGTGATGGAATACTCTCCACTTGCCTGGATGAGTGCAGCTCCCACAACACTCAAGAAGCTGAACACCATCCAGGACAAATCAGCCTGCTTGATTGGCACCCCATCCACAAACATTCACTCCTTCCACCACCGACGCACAGTAGCAGCAGTGTGTACCATCTACAAGATATACTGCAGCAACTCACCAAGGCTCCTTCAACAACACCTTCCAAACCCACAACCGCTACCAGTTGAGGCCTACCTGGTATTTTATAGCTATTGTAGACTGGATGTCTATTTAAGCCCTGAGTTCCTTTTCGCCTTCGAGCTGTCCAACCCTGGCCTCTTCAGCCCTCCCCAATGTTAATCACTCCACCACCGGTGGTCACACCTTCAGTTGCCTAGGCCCTAACCCTCCCTATACCTCTGTGCCTTGCCATCTTTTTTAAGACACTCCTTAAAATCCACCTCTTTGACCAAACTTTTGGACACCTGTCCTAATGTCTCCTTATGTGCTTTGGTGATATGCTTTGTGAAGAATGCTCTTGTGAAGTCCCTTGGGACGTCTTATGGTGGCATCATGGTAATATCACTGGACCAGTAATCCCAAGACCCAGGCTAATTCTCTGAGGGTATGGGTTCAAATCCCACCGTGGCAGCTGGTGGAATTTAAATTCAATTAATCAATCTGGAATTAAAGCTAGTCTCAGTAATGGTGACCATGAAACTATCATCAATTGTAGTTGAAAACCTATCTGGTTCACTAATGCCCTTTAGGGAACAAAATCTGCCATCCTTACCTGGTCTTGTCTATATGTAACTCCAGACCCACAGCAATGTGGTTGACTCTTAAGTGCCCCTCTGAAATAGCCTGACAAGTTTAAGGGCAATTAGGGATGGACAACAAATGCTGGCCTTGCCAGCGACACCCACATCCCATCAAGAATAAAGAAAACACTTTTTTAATAATGTTAAAGGTGCTATATAAATATAGATTGTTATTGTTCTCTCTCATTTCACAATGTTTCACCCCTGGCTAGAAACATGGCTCCAATTCATGGATAGACATTGAGAAAATTCCAAAGTTTCAACCCTTTTGAGACTGGAAGAATTCGCCATTTTAAAACCAACCTCTTTGACCAAACCTTTGGTCGTCACTCTTTGAGGGACTTTGGGACACTTTTCTACGTGCAATGTGCTAGATGAATGCAAACAGTTATTGGAAGCAGGAATTTAGTGATCGTCAGGTAAACAGAGATCAGGGTGCGTCTGGAGTTCAGCTTCTACCATCCTGGGCAGTCACATCGAGGGTGAACTGTGCTTGCCTGAGAAGCACTCAACACTTCGGAGTTCTTTTATTCATTCCAGGGATGTGGGCGTTGCTGGGAAGGCTGGCATCTATTACCCCTTGGGAGAGTGGTGGTGGTGAGTCGTCTTCTGGAATGATGGCTTGCTTGGCCATTTCAGAGGGAAGTTGAAAGTCAACCACATGGCTGTGGGTCTGGAGTCACATGGGCCAGACCGGTTAAGGATGGCACATTTCCCTCCCAAAGGGGCATTAGTGAAGCAGATGGGTTTTTAACGAGAACCCAATAGTTTCATGGTCACCATTACTGAGACTTGCTTTTCATTCCAGATTGATGTAATCAATTGAATTTAAACTCCCCTGCTGCCAGATTGGGATTTCAAATCATGTTCCAGATCATGAGGCCAGGCCGTTGGATTAGTAATCCAGCATTCCCCCACTATCAACATCCTGGGGGTTACCATTGACCAGAAACTGAAATGGACTAACCATGTAAATACTGTGGCTACAAGAGCAGGTCAGAGGCTGGGAATCCTGCAGTGAGTAACTCACCTCCTGACTCCCCAAAGCCTGTCCACCATCTACAAGGCACAAGTCAGGAGTGTGATGGAATACAACCCACTGGCCTGGATGAGTGCAGCTCCCTCAACACTTATGAAGCTCGACACCATCCAGAACAAAGCAGCCCGCTTGATTGGCACCACATCGACAAACATTTACTCCCTTCACCACTGATGCATGTTAACAACAGTGTGTACCATCTACAAGATGCACTGCAGGAATTCACCAAGGCTCCTTCGACAGCACCTTTCAAACCCATGACCATTGCCATCCAGAAAAAGGGCAGCAGACACATGGGAACACCACTACCTGCAAGTTCCCCTCAAAGTCACTCACCATCCTGACTTGGAAATATATCGCCGTTCCTACATTGTCGCTGGGTCAAAATCCTGGAACTCCCTCCCTAACAGCGCTGTGGGTGTCCGTACACCTCATGGACTGCAGCAGATCAAGAAAGCAGCTCACCACCACCTTCTCAAGGGGCAACTAGGTCTAAGTGCTGCGGTGTCTGAGTGCTGCAATGTCTGAGCGCTGTAGTGTTTGGCTGCAGTGTCTGAGCGTTGCAGTGTCTGGCTGTAGTGTCTGAGTGCTGCAGTGTCTGAGTGTTGTAGTGTCTGAGTGCTGCAGTGTTTGAGCACTGCTGTGTCTGAGTGCTGCAGTGTTTGAGTGCTGCAGTGTCTGAGCACTGCTGTGTCTGAGTGCTGCAGTGTTTGAGTGCTGCAGTGTCTGAGTATTGTAGTGTCTGAGTGCTGCAGTGTCTGAGCGCTGCAGTGTCTGAGTATTGTAGTGTCTGAGTGCTGCAGTGTCTGAGCACTGCTGTGTCTGGCTGCAGTTTCTGAGCGTTGCAGTGTCTGAGCGCTGCAGTGTCTGAGCGCTGCTGTGTCTGGCTGCAGTGACTGAGCGTTGCAGTGTCTGAGTGTTGTAGTGTCTGAGTGCTGCAGTGTCTGAATGCTGCAGTGTCTGCCTGTAGTGTCTGAGTGCTGCAGTGTCTGAGTGCTGCAGTGTCTGCCTGTAGTGTTTGAGTGCTGCTGTGTCTGAGTGCTGCAGTGTCTGAGTGTTGCAGTGTCTGAGTGCTGCAGTGCCTGAGTGCTGCAGTGCCTGAGTGCTGCAGTGTCTGAGTGCTGCAGTTTCTGACTGCAGTATCCGAGCGCTGCAGAGTCGGGCTGCAGTGTCTGAGTGCTGCAGCGTCTGAGTGCTGCAGTTTCTGACTGCTGCAGTTTCTGGCTCTAGTGTCTGAGTGCTGCAGTATCTGAGAGCTGCAGTGTCAGAGTGCTGCAGTGTCTGAGTGCTGCAGTATCTGAGAGCTGCAGTGTCAGAGTGCTGCAGTGTCTGAGTTCTGCAGTTTCTGAGTGCTGCAGTTTCTGGCTGCAGTGTGTGTATGCTGCAGTGTCTGAGTGCTGCACTGTCTGCCTATAGTGTCTGAGTGCTGCAGTGTCTGAGAGCTGCAGTGTCTGCCTGTAGTGTCTGAGTGCTGCAGTGTCTGAGTGCTGCAGTGTCTGAGTGCTGCAGTTTCTGGCTGCAGTGTCTGGCTGCAGTGTTGGTATGCTGCAGTGTCTGAGTGCTGCAGTGTGTGAGTCTCGTAGTGTCTGAGTGCTGCAGTGTCTGAGTGCTGCAATGTCTGAGTGTTGCAGTGTCTGAGTGCTGCAGTGCCTGAGTGCTGCAGTGCCTGAGTGCTGCAGTGTCTGAGTGCTGCAGTTTCTGACTGCAGTATCCGAGCGCTGCAGAGTCGGGCTGCAGTGTCTGAGTGCTGCAGCGTCTGAGTGCTGCAGTTTCTGACTGCTGCAGTTTCTGGCTCTAGTGTCTGAGTGCTGCAGTATCTGAGAGCTGCAGTGTCAGAGTGCTGCAGTGTCTGAGTGCTGCAGTATCTGAGAGCTGCAGTGTCAGAGTGCTGCAGTGTCTGAGTTCTGCAGTTTCTGAGTGCTGCAGTTTCTGGCTGCAGTGTGTGTATGCTGCAGTGTCTGAGTGCTGCACTGTCTGCCTATAGTGTCTGAGTGCTGCAGTGTCTGAGAGCTGCAGTGTCTGCCTGTAGTGTCTGAGTGCTGCAGTGTCTGAGTGCTGCAGTGTCTGAGTGCTGCAGTTTCTGGCTGCAGTGTCTGGCTGCAGTGTTGGTATGCTGCAGTGTCTGAGTGCTGCAGTGTGTGAGTCTCGTAGTGTCTGAGTGCTGCAGTGTCTGAGCACGGCAATGTCTGAGCGCAGCAATGTCTGAGCGCGGCAATGTCTGAGCGTGGCAATGTCTGAGCGCTGCGGTGTCTGAGTGTCGTAGTGTCTGAGTGCTGCAGTGTCTGAGTGCTGCAGTGTCTGAGTGCTGCAGTGTTTGAGCACTGAAGTGTCTGAGTGCTGCGGTATCTGAGCGCTGTGGTGTCTGGCTGCTGAATCTGAGTGCTGTGGTGTCTGGCTGCAATGCCTAAGAGCTGAAGTGTCTGAGTACCGCATTGTCCGAGATCTGTGGTATCCGCTGCAGTGTCTGAGTGCTACGGTGTCAGGCTCTGGTGTCTGAGTGCTGCAATGTCTGAGGGCTGTGGTGTCTCAGTGCTGCGGTGTCTGAGCGCTGCAGTAACTGGCTGCAGTGTCTGAGCGCTGTGGTGACTGTCTGCAGTGTATGAGTGCTGCAGTGTATGAGTGCTGCGGTGTCTGAGTGCTGCGGTGTCTGAATGCTGCAGTGTCTAGCTGCAGTGTCTGGCTGTAGTGTCCGGCTGTGGTGCCTGAGTGCTGCAGTGTCTGAGTGCTACAGTGTCTGAGTGCTGCAGTGTCTGAGTGCTGTAGTTTCTGGCTGCAGTGTCTGGCTATGGTACCTGAGTGATGCAATGTCTGAGCGCTGCAGTGTCTGCCTGTAATGTCTGAGTGCTGCAATGTATACCATATCTGAGTGCTGCAGTGTCTGAGTGCTGCCATGTTTGGCTGCATTGTCTGGCTGTAGTGTCTGAATGCTGCAGTGTCTGAGTGCTGCCATGTTTGGCTGCATTGTCTGGCTGTAGTGTCTGAATGCTGCAGTGTCTGAGCGCGGCAATGTCTGAGAGATGCAGTGTCTGAGTGCTGCAGTGTCTGAGTGCTGCAGTGTCTGAGCGCTGCAGTGTCTGAGCGCTGCAGTGTCTGAGCGCTGAAGTGTCTGAGCGCTGCAGTGTCTGAGCGCTGCAGTGTCTGAGCGCTGCAGTGTCTGAGTGCTGCAGTGTCTGAGTGCTCCAGTGCCTGAGCAATGAAGTGTCTGAGTGCTGCAGTGTCTGAGTGCTGAGTCCTGCAGGGTCTTGCTGTAGTGCTTGAGCATGCAGTGACTGAGTGCTGCAGTGTTTGAGCACTGAAGTGTCTGAGTGCTGCAGTTTCTGAGTGCTGCGGTGCCTGCTTGCTGCAGTGTCTGAGTGCTGCAGTGTCTGAGTCCTGCAGGGTCTTGCTGCAGTGCTTGAGCATGCAGTGACTGAGTGCTGCAGTGTGTGAGTGCTGCAGCGTCTGGCTGCAGTGTCTGGCTGTAGTGTCCGCCTGTGGTGCCTGAGTGCTGCCGTGTCTGAGTGCTGCCGTGTCTGAGTGCTGCCGTGTCTGAGTGCTGCCGTGTCTGAGTGCTGCAGTATCTGAGTGCTGCAGTGTCTGGCTGCAGTGTCTGAGTGCTGCAATGCCTGCTTGCTGCAGTGTCTGGCTGCAGTGTCCAGCTCTGGTGCATGAGTGCTGCAGTGTCTGAGTGCTGCAGTGTCTGCTGTAGTGTCTGTGTGCTGCAGTATCTGAGTGCTGCAGTATCTGAGTGCTGCAATACCTGAGCACTGAAGTGTCTGAGCGCTGCAGTATCTGAGCGCTGTGGTGTCTGAGCACTGCAGTATCTGGCTGCAGTGTCTGAGTGGTGCAGTGTCTGGCTGCAGTGTTTGAGTGCTGCGGTGTCTGAGTGCTGCGGTGTCTGAGTGCTGCAGTTTCTGAGAGCTGCAGTATTTGACTGCAGTGTCTGAGTGCTGTGGTGTCTGGCTTCAGTGTCTGAGTGCTGCAGTGCCTGAGTGCTGCAGTGCCTGAGTGCTGCAGTGTCTGAGCGCGGCAATGTCTGAGTGCTGCAATGTCTGAGTGCGGCAATGTCTGAGCGCGGCAATGTCTGAGTTCTGCAGCGTCTGAGAGCTGCAGTGTCTGAGTGCTGCAGTGTCTGAGTGCTGCAGTGTCTGAGTGCTGCAGTTTCTGGCTGCAGTATCTGGCTGTAGTGTTGGTATGCTGCAGTGTCTAAGTCCTGCACTGTCTGAGTGTCGTAGTGTCTGAGTGCTGCAGTGTCTGAGTGCTGCAGTGTCTGAGTATTGTAATATCTGAGTGCTGCGGTGTCTGAGTGCTGCAGTGTCCGAGCGCTGCAGATTCTGACTGCAGTGTCTGAGTGCTGCAGTGTCTGAGCGCTGCAGTGTCTGAGTGCTGCAGTGTCTGAGTGCTGCGGTGTCTGAGTGCTGCAGTGTCTGAGCGCTGCAGATTCTGACTGCAGTGTCTGAGTGCTGCAGTGTCTGAGCACGGCAATGTCTGAGCACGGCAATGTCTGAGCGCGGCAATGTCTGAGCGCTGCAATGTCTGAGCGTGGCAATGTCTGAGCGCTGCGGTGTCTGAGCGTGGCAATGTCTGAGCGCTGCGGTGTCTGAGTGTCGTAGTGTCTGAGTGCTGCAGTGTCTGAGTGCTGCAGTGTCTGAGTGCTGCAGTGTTTGAGCGCTGCAGTGTCTGAGTGCTGCGGTATCTGAGCGCTGTGGTGTCTGGCTGCTGAATCTGAGTGCTGTGGTGTCTGGCTGCAATGCCTAAGAGCTGAAGTGTCTGAGTACTGCATTGTCCAAGATCTGTGGTATCCGCTGCAGTGTCTGAGTGCTGCGGTGTCAGGCTCTGGTTTCTGAGTGCTGCAATGTCTGAGCGCTGTGGTGTCTCAGTGCTGCGGTGTCTGAGCGCTGTGGTGACTGTCTGCAGTGTATGAGTGCTGCGGTGTCTGAGTGCTGCGGTGTCTGAGTGCTGCGGTGTCTGAATGCTGCAGTGTCTAGCTGCAGTGTCTGGCTGTAGTGTCCGGCTGTGGTGCCTGAGTGCTGCAGTGTCTGAGTGCTGCAGTGTCTGAGTGCTACAGTGTCTGAGTGCTGCAGTGTCTGAGTGCTGTAGTTTCTGGCTGCAGTGTCTGGCTATGGTACCTGAGTGATGCAATGTCTGAGCGCTGCAGTGTCTGCCTGTAATGTCTGAGTGCTGCAATGTATACCATGTCTGAGTGCCGCAGTGTCTGAGTGCTGCCATGTTTGGCTGCATTGTCTGGCTGTAGTGTCTGAATGCTGCAGTGTCTGAGCGCGGCAATGTCTGAGTGCTGCAGTGTCTGAGTGCTGCAGTGTCTGAGTGCTGCAGTGTCTGAGCGCTGCAGTGTCTGAGCGCTGCAGTGTCTGAGCGCTGCAGTGTCTGAGCACTGCAGTGTCTGAGCGCTGAAGTGTCTGAGCGCTGCAGTGTCTGAGTGCTGCAGTGTCTGAGTGCTCCAGTGCCTGAGTGCTGAAGTGTCTGAGTGCTGCAGTGTCTGAGTGCTGCAGTTTCTGAGTCCTGCAGGGTCTTGCTGCAGTGCTTGAGCATGCAGTGACTGAGTGCTGCAGTGTTTGAGCACTGAAGTGTCTGAGTGCTGCAGTTTCTGAGTGCTGCGGTGCCTGCTTCCTGCAGTGTCTGAGTGCTGCAGTGTCTGAGTCCTGCAGGGTCTTGCTGCAGTGCTTGAGCATGCAGTGACTGAGTGCTGCAGTGTGTGAGTGCTGCAGCGTCTGGCTGCAGTGTCAGGCTGTAGTGTCCGCCTGTGGTGCCTGAGTGCTGCAGTGTCTGAGTGCTGCAGTGTCTGAGTGCTGCCGTGTCTGAGTGCTGCCGTGTCTGAGTGCTGCAGTATCTGAGTGCTGCAGTGTCTGGCTGCAGTGTCTGAGTGCTGCAATGCCTGCTTGCTGCAGTGTCTGGCCGCAATATCAGAGCGCTGTGGTGTCTGGCTGCAGTATCTGATCGCTGCAATGTCAGAGTGTTGCAGTGTCTGGCTGCAGTGTTTGAGTGCTGCAGTATCTGAGTGCTGCAGTATCTGAGTGCTGCAGTGTCTGGCTGCAGTGTCTGAGTGCTGCAATGCCTGCTTGCTGCAGTGTCTGGCTGCAATATCAGAGCGCTGTGGTGTCTGACTGCAGTATCTGAGCGCTGCAATGTCTGAGTGCTGCAGTGTCCGTCTGCAGTGTCTGCATGCTGCAGTATCTGAGCATTGTGGTGTCTGGCTGCAGTATCTGAGTGCTGCAGTGTCTGACTGGTGCAGTGTCCGTCTGCAGTGTCTGAGCGCTGTGGTGTCTGGCTGCTGTATCTGAGTGCTGCTATGTCTGAGCGCTGCAGTGTCTGAGTGGTGCAGTGTCTGGCTGCAGTGTCTGAGCGCTGCAGTTTCTGTCAGCAGTGTTTGAGTGCTGCAGTGTCTGAGTGCTGCGGCGTCTGAATGTTGCGGCGTCTGAGTGCTGCGGTGTCTGATTGCTGAAGTGTCTGAGCGTGGCAATGTCTGAGTACGGCAATGTCTGAGTGCTGCAGTGTCTGAGTGCTGCAATGTCTGAGCGCGGTAATGTCTGAGCACTGAAGTATCTGAGCGCTGTTGTGTCTGCGTGCTGCAGTGTCTGAGTGCTGCTTTGTCTGAGTGCTGCAGTGTTTGAGTGCTGCAGTGTCTAGTTGCAGTATTTGAGTGCTGCAGTGTCTGAGTGGTGGAATGTCTGGCTGCAGTGTCTGAGTGCTGTGGTGTCTGGCTGCAGTACCTGAGTGGTGCTATGTCTGAGCGCTGCAGAGTCTGGCTGCAGTGTCTGAGTGCTGCAGTGTCTGAGTGCTGCGGTTTCTGAATGCTGCATTGTCTGTCTGCAGTGTGTGAGTGCTGCAATATCTGAGCACTGTGGTGTCTGGTTACAATGCCTGAGTGCTGCAGTGTCTGAGCGCTGCTGTATCTGAGTGGTGCAGAGTCTGGCTGCAGTGTCTGAGCGCAGGAGTGTCTGGCTGCAGTGTTTAAATGCTGTGATGTCTGAGTGCCATGGTGTATGAGTGCTGCGGTGTCTGATTGCTGCGGTGTCTGGTAGCTGCGGTGTCTGAGTGCTGCAGTGTCTGTCTGCAGTGTGTGAGTGCTGCAATGTCTGAGCACTGCAGTGTCTGAGTGCTGTGTCTGAGTGCCGTGATGTCTGAGAGCTGCCGTGTCTGAGTGCTGCGGTGTCTGAGTGTTGTAGTGTCTGAGTGCAGCAATGTTTGAGTGCTGCAGTGTCTGCCTCTAGTGTCTGAGTGCTGCAATGTCTGAGTGCTGCAGTGTCTGAGTGCTGTAGTGTCTGACCGCGGCAATGCCTGAGTGCAGTAATGTCTGAGTGCTGAAGTGTCTGAGTGTGGCAATGTCTGAGCGCGGCAATGACTGAGTGCTGCAGTGACTGAGCACTGAAGTGTCTGAGTGCTGCGGTGTCTGAGTGCTGCGGTGTCTGAGTGCTGCAGTGTCTGTCTGCAGTGTCTGAGTGCTGTGCTGTCTGGGCCTAGTGTCTGAGTGCTGCAATGTCTGGCCACTGCAGTGTCCGGCTGCTGTGTCGGCGTGCTACGGTGTCTGAGCACTGCAGTGTCTGAGTGCTGTGTCTGAGTGCCGTGATGTCTGAGAGCTGCCGTGTCTGAGTGCTGCGGTGTCTGAGTGTTGTAGTGTCTGAGTGCAGCAATGTTTGAGTGCTGCAGTGTCTGCCTCTAGTGTCTGAGTGCTGCAATGTCTGAGTGCTGCAGTGTCTGAGTGCTGTAGTGTCTGACCGCGGCAATGCCTGAGTGCAGTAATGTTTGAGTGCTGAAGTGTCTGAGTGTGGCAATGTCTGAGCGCGGCAATGACTGAGTGCTGCAGTGACTGAGCACTGAAGTGTCTGAGTGCTGCGGTGTCTGAGTGCTGCGGTGTCTGAGTGCTGCAGTGTCTGTCTGCAGTGTCTGAGTGCTGTGCTGTCTGGGCCTAGTGTCTGAGTGCTGCAATGTCTGGCCACTGCAGTGTCCGGCTGCTGTGTCGGCGTGCTACGGTGTCTGAGTGCTGCGGTGTCTGAGTGCTGCGGTATGTGAGTACTGTGGTGCCTGAGTCCTGCGGTGTCTGAATGTTGTCGTGTCTGAGTGCTGCAGTGTTTGGGTGCTGCAGTGTCTGCCTGCAGTGTCTGAGTGCTGCAGTGCCTGAGTGCTGCAGTGTTTGAGTGCTTCAGTGTCTGAGTGCTGCAGTCTGAGTGCTGCAGTATCTGACTACAGTGTCTGAGTGCTGCAGTGTCTGGCTGCAGTGTCTGAGTGCTGCAGTGTCTGAGTGCTGCAGTGTCTGAGTGCTGCAGTGTCTGAGTGCCGCAGTCTGAGTGCTGCAGTATCTGACTGCAGTGTCTGAGCGCTGCAGTTTCTGAGCGCGGCAATGTCTGAGTGCTGCAGTGTCTGATTGCTGCAATGCCTGAGCGCGGCAATCTCTGAGTGCTGCAGTGTCTGATTGCTGCAATGCCTGAGCGCGGCAATGTCTGAGTGCTGCAGTGACTGAGTGCTGCAGTGTCTGAGCACTGAAGTGTCTGAGTGCTGCAATCTCTGAGTGGTGCAGTGTCTGGCTGCAGTGTCTGAGCGCTGCAGTATCTGAGCGCTGTCTTGTCTGGCTGCAGTATCTCAGTGCTGCATTGTCTGAGTGGTGCAGTGTCTGGCTGCAGTATCTGAGCGCTGCAGTATCTGAGCGCTGTCTTGTCTGGCTGCAGTATCTCAGTGCTGCATTGTCTGAGTGGTGCAGTGTCCGGCTGCAGTGTCTGAGCGCTGTGGTGTCTAGCTGCAGTATCTGAGTGCTGCTATGTCTGAGCACTGCAGAGTCTGAGTGATGCAGTGTCCGGCTGCAGTGTATGAGCACTGCAGTGTCTGGCTGCAGTGTCTGAGTGCTGCGGTGTCTGAGTGCTGCGGTATCTGAGTGCTTTGGTGTCTGAATGCTGTGGTGTCTGATTGCTGCGGTGTCTGAGTGCTGCAGTGTCCGTCTGCAGTGTCTGAGTGCTGCAGTATCTGAGCGCTGTGGTGTCTGGCTGCAGTATCTGAGTGCTGCAGTGTCTGACTGGTGCAGTGTCCATCTGCAGTGTCTTTGCGCTGTGGTGTCTGGCTGCAGTATCTGAGTGTCGCTATGTCTGAGCGCTGCAGTGTCTGAGTGGTGCAGTGTCTGGCTGCATTGTATGATCACTGCAGTGTTGTGCTGCGGTGTCTGAGTGCTGCGTTGTCTGAGTGCTGCGGTGTCTGAGTGCTGCAGTGTCCGTCTGCAGTATCTGAGTGCTGCAGTATCTGAGCATTGTGGTGTCTGGCTGCAGTATCTGAGTGCTGCAGTGTCTGACTGGTGCAGTGTCCATCTGCAGTGTCTGAGTGGTGCAGTGTCTGGCTGCAGTGTCTGAGCGCTGCAGTTTCTGGCAGCAGTGTTTGAGTGCTGCGGCGTCTGAGTGCTGCGGCGTCTGAGCGTGGCAATGTCTGAGCGTGGCAATGTCTGTGCGCGATAATGTCTGAGTGCTGCAGAGTCTGAGCACTTAAGTGTCTGACTGCTGCAGTGTCTGAGTGCTGCTGTGTTTGGCTGCAGTGTCTGAGCGCTGCAGTATCTGAACGCTGTGGTGTCTGGCTGCAGTAACCGAGTGCTGCAGTGTCTGAGTGCTGTGGTATCTGTGCGCTGTGGTGTCTGGCTGCAGTGTCTGAGCGCTGCGGTGTATGAGTGCTGCAGTATCTGGCTGCAGTGTATGAGTGCTGCAGTGTCTGAGCGCTGCTGTATCTGAGTGGTGCAGAGTCTGGCTGCAGTGTCTGAGCGCAGGAGTGTCTGGCTGCAGTGTTTAAATGCTGTGATGTCTGAGTGCCGTGGTGTATGAGTGCTGCGGTGTCTGATTGCTGCGGTGTCTGGTAGCTGCGGTGTCTGAGTGCTGCAGTGTCTGTCTGCAGTGTGTGAGTGCTGCAATGTCTGAGCACTGCAGTGTCTGAGTGCTGTGTCTGAGTGCCGCGATGTCTGAGAGCTGTCGTGTCTGAGTGCTGCGGTGTCTGAGTGTTGTAGTGTCTGAGTGCAGCAATGTTTGAGTGCTGCAGTGTCTGCCTCTAGTGTCTGAGTGCTGCAATGTCTGAGTGCTGCAGTGTCTGAGAGCTGCAGTGTCTGAGTGCTGTAGTGTCTGACCGCGGCAATGCCTGAGTGCAGTAATGTCTGAGTGCTGAAGTGTCTGAGTGTGGCAATGTCTGAGCGCGGCAATGACTGAGTGCTGCAGTGACTGAGCACTGAAGTGTCTGAGTGCTGCGGTGTCTGAGTGCTGCAGTGTCTGTCTGCAGTGTCTGAGTGCTGTGCTGTCTGGGCCTAGTGTCTGAGTGCTGCAATGTCTGGCCGCTGCAGTGTCTGGCTGCTGTGTCGGCGTGCTACGGTGTCTGAGTGCTGCGGTGTCTGAGTGCTGCGGTATGTGAGTACTGTGGTGCCTGAGTACTGCGGTGCCTGAGTCCTGCGGTGTCTGAATGTTGTCGTGTCTGAGTGCTGCAGTGTTTGGGTGCTGCAGTGTCTGCCTGCAGTGTCTGAGTGCTGCAGTGCCTGAGTGCTGCAGTGCCTGAGTGCTGCAGTGTTTGAGTGCTTCAGTGTCTGAGTGTTGCAGTCTGAGTGCTGCAGTATCTGACTACAGTGTCTGAGTGCTGCAGTGTCTGGCTGCAGTGTCTGAGTGCTGCAGTGTCTGAGTGCTGCAGTGTCTGAGTGCTGCAGTGTCTGAGTGCCGCAGTCTGAGTGCTGCAGTATCTGACTGCAGTGTCTGAGCGCTGCAGTTTCTGAGCGCGGCAATGTCTGAGTGTTGCAGTGTCTGATTGCTGCAATGCCTGAGCGCGGCAATGTCTGAGTGCTGCAGTGCCTGATTGCTGCAATGCCTGAGCGCGGCAATGTCTGAGTGCTGCAGTGACTGAGTGCTGCAGTGTCTGAGCACTGAAGTGTCTGAGTGCTGCAATCTCTGAGTGGTGCAGTGTCTGGCTGCAGTGTCTGAGCGCTGCACTATCTGAGCACTGTCTTGTCTGGCTGCAGTATCTCAGTGCTGCATTGTCTGAGTGGTGCAGTGTCCGGCTGCAGTGTCTGAGCGCTGTGGTGTCTAGCTGCAGTATCTGAGTGCTGCTATGTCTGAGCACTGCAGTGTCTGAGTGGTGCAGTGTCCGGCTGCAGTGTATGAGCACTGCAGTGTCTTGCTGCGGCGTCTAAATGCTGCGGCGTCTGAGTGCTGCGGCGTCTGAGCGTGGCAATGTCTGAGCGTGGCAATGTCTGAGTGCTGCGGCGTCTGAGTGCTGCGGCGTCTGAGTGCTGCGGCGTCTGAGTGCTGCGGCGTCTGAGTGCTGCGGTGTCTGAGTGCTGCGGTATCTGAGTGCTTTGGTGTCTGAATGCTGTGGTGTCTGATTGCTGCGGTGTCTGAGTGCTGCAGTGTCCGTCTGCAGTGTCTGAGTGCTGCAGTATCTGAGCGCTGTGGTGTCTGGCTGCAGCATCTGAGTGCTGCAGTGTCTGACTGGTGCAGTGTCCATCTGCAGTGTCTTTGCGCTGTGGTGTCTGGCTGCAGTATCTGAGTGCCGCTATGTCTGAGCACTGCAGTGTCTGAGTGGTGCAGTGTCTGGCTGCATTGTATGATCACTGCAGTGTCGTGCTGCGGTGTCTGAGTGCTGCGTTGTCTGAGTGCTGCAGTGTCTGAGTGCTGCAGTATCTGAGCATTGTGGTGTCTGGCTGCAGTATCTGAGTGCTGCAGTGTCTGACTGGTGCAGTGTCCATCTGCAGTGTCTGAGTGGTGCAGTGTCTGGCTGCAGTGTCTGAGCGCTGCAGTTTCTGGCAGCAGTGTTTGAGTGCTGCGGCGTCTGAATGCTGCGGCGTCTGAGTGCTGCGGCGTCTGAGCGTGGCAATGTCTGAGCGTGGCAATGTCTGAGTTCTGCAGTGTCTGAGTGCTGCGGCGTCTGAGTGCTGCGGTGTCTGATTGCTGCAGTGTCTGAGCGTGGCAATGTCTGAGCGTGGCAATGTCTGAGTGCTGCAGTGTCTGAGTGCTGCAATGTCTGAGCGCAGTAATGTCTGAGCTCTGCAGTGTCTGAGCACTGAAGTATCTGAGTGCTGTTGTGTCTGAGTGCTGCAGTGACTGAGTGCTGCAATGTCTGAGCGTGGCAATGTCTGAGTGCTGCAGTGTCTGAGTGCTGCAATGTCTGAGCGCAGTAATGTCTGAGTTCTGCAGTGTCTGAGCACTGAAGTATCTGAGTGCTGTTGTGTCTGAGTGCTGCAGTGACTGAGTGCTGCTGTGTCTGAGTGCTGCAGTGTCTGGTTGCAGTATCTGAGTGCTGCAGTGTCTGAGTGGTGGAGTGTCTGGCTGCAGTGTCTGAGTGCTGTGGTGTCTGGCTGCAGTATCTGAGTGGTGCTATGTCTGAGCGCTGCAGAGTCTGGCTGCAGTGTCTGATTGCTGCAGTGTCTGAGTGCTGCGGTGTCTGAGTGCTGCGGTGTCTGAATGCTGCATTGTCTGTCTGCAGTGAGTGAGTGCTGCAGTATCTGAGCACTGTGGTGTCTGGTTACAATGCCTGAGTGCTGCTGTATCTGAGTGCTGTGGTGTCTGGCTGCAGTATCTGACTGCTGCAGAGTATGAGTGGTGCAGTGTCCGGCTGCAGTGTCTGAGCGCTGTGGTGTGTGGCTGAAGTATCTGAGTGCTGCTATGTCTGAGCGCTGCAGTGTCTGAGTGCAGGAGTGTCTGGCTGCAGTGTTTAAGTGCTGCGGTGTCTGAGTGCCATGGTGTATGAGTGCTGTGGTGTCTGAGTGCTGCAGTGTCTGTCTGCAGTGTATGAGTGCTGCAATGTCTGAGCACTGCAGTGTCTGAGTGCTGTGTCTGAGTGCCACGATGTCTGAGTGCTGCCGTGTCTGAGTGCTGCGGTGTCTGAGTGTTGTAGTGCCTGAGTGCAGCAATGTTTGAGTGCTGCAGTGTCTGCCTCTAGTGTCTGAGTGCTGCAGTGTCTGAGAGCTGCAGTGTCTGAGAGTTGTAGTGTATGAGTGCTGTAGTGTCTGACCGCGGCAATGCCTAAGTGCGGTAATGTCTGAGTGCTGAAGTGTCTGAGTGTGGCAATGTCTGAGCGCGGCAATGTCTGAGTGCTGCGGTGTCTGAGTGCTGCGGTGTCTGAGTGCTGTGGTGTCTGAGTGCTGCAGTGTCTGAGTGCAGGAGTGTCTGGCTGCAGTGTTTAAGTGCTGCGGTGTCTGAGTGCCATGGTGTATGAGTGCTGTGGTGTCTGATTCCTGCGGTGTCTGGTAGCTGCGGTGTCTGAGTGCTGCAGTGTCTGTATGCAGTGTCTGAGTGCTGCAATGTCTGAGCGCAGTAATGTCTGAGTTCTGCAGTGTCTGAGCACTGAAGTATCTGAGTGCTGTTGTGTCTGAGTGCTGCAGTGACTGAGTGCTGCTGTGTCTGAGTGCTGCAGTGTCTGGTTGCAGTATCTGAGTGCTGCAGTGTCTGAGTGGTGGAGTGTCTGGCTGCAGTGTCTGAGTGCTGTGGTGTCTGGCTGCAGTATCTGAGTGGTGCTATGTCTGAGCGCTGCAGAGTCTGGCTGCAGTGTCTGATTGCTGCAGTGTCTGAGTGCTGCGGTGTCTGAGTGCTGCGGTGTCTGAATGCTGCATTGTCTGTCTGCAGTGAGTGAGTGCTGCAGTATCTGAGCACTGTGGTGTCTGGTTACAATGCCTGAGTGCTGCTGTATCTGAGTGCTGTGGTGTCTGGCTGCAGTATCTGACTGCTGCAGAGTATGAGTGGTGCAGTGTCCGGCTGCAGTGTCTGAGCGCTGTGGTGTGTGGCTGAAGTATCTGAGTGCTGCTATGTCTGAGCGCTGCAGTGTCTGAGTGCAGGAGTGTCTGGCTGCAGTGTTTAAGTGCTGCGGTGTCTGAGTGCCATGGTGTATGAGTGCTGTGGTGTCTGAGTGCTGCAGTGTCTGTCTGCAGTGTATGAGTGCTGCAATGTCTGAGCACTGCAGTGTCTGAGTGCTGTGTCTGAGTGCCACGATGTCTGAGTGCTGCCGTGTCTGAGTGCTGCGGTGTCTGAGTGTTGTAGTGCCTGAGTGCAGCAATGTTTGAGTGCTGCAGTGTCTGCCTCTAGTGTCTGAGTGCTGCAGTGTCTGAGAGCTGCAGTGTCTGAGAGATGTAGTGTATGAGTGCTGTAGTGTCTGACCGCGGCAATGCCTAAGTGCGGTAATGTCTGAGTGCTGAAGTGTCTGAGTGTGGCAATGTCTGAGCGCGGCAATGTCTGAGTGCTGCGGTGTCTGAGTGCTGCGGTGTCTGAGTGCTGTGGTGTCTGAGTGCTGCAGTGTCTGAGTGCAGGAGTGTCTGGCTGCAGTGTTTAAGTGCTGCGGTGTCTGAGTGCCATGGTGTATGAGTGCTGTGGTGTCTGATTCCTGCGGTGTCTGGTAGCTGCGGTGTCTGAGTGCTGCAGTGTCTGTATGCAGTGTATGAGTGCTGCAATGTCTGAGCACTGCAGTGTCTGAGTGCTGTGTCTGAGTGCCACGATGTCTGAGTGCTGCCGTGTCTGAGTGTTGTAGTGCCTGAGTGCAGCAATGTTTGAGTGCTGCAGTGTCTGCCTCTAGTGTCTGAGTGCTGCAGTGTCTGAGAGCTGCAGTGTCTGAGAGCTGTAGTGTCGGAGTGCTGTAGTGTCTGACCGCGGCAATGCCTGAGTGCAGTAATGTCTGAGTGCTGAAGTGTCTGAGCGTGGCAATGTCTGAGCGTGGCAATGTCTGAGTGCTGCAGTGTCTGAGTGCTGCAATGTCTGAGCGCAGTAATGTCTGAGCTCTGCAGTGTCTGAGCACTGAAGTATCTGAGTGCTGTTGTGTCTGAGTGCTGCAGTGACTGAGTGCTGCAATGTCTGAGCGTGGCAATGTCTGAGTGCTGCAGTGTCTGAGTGCTGCAATGTCTGAGCGCAGTAATGTCTGAGTTCTGCAGTGTCTGAGCACTGAAGTATCTGAGTGCTGTTGTGTCTGAGTGCTGCAGTGACTGAGTGCTGCTGTGTCTGAGTGCTGCAGTGTCTGGTTGCAGTATCTGAGTGCTGCAGTGTCTGAGTGGTGGAGTGTCTGGCTGCAGTGTCTGAGTGCTGTGGTGTCTGGCTGCAGTATCTGAGTGGTGCTATGTCTGAGCGCTGCAGAGTCTGGCTGCAGTGTCTGATTGCTGCAGTGTCTGAGTGCTGCGGTGTCTGAGTGCTGCGGTGTCTGAATGCTGCATTGTCTGTCTGCAGTGAGTGAGTGCTGCAGTATCTGAGCACTGTGGTGTCTGGTTACAATGCCTGAGTGCTGCTGTATCTGAGTGCTGTGGTGTCTGGCTGCAGTATCTGACTGCTGCAGAGTATGAGTGGTGCAGTGTCCGGCTGCAGTGTCTGAGCGCTGTGGTGTGTGGCTGAAGTATCTGAGTGCTGCTATGTCTGAGCGCTGCAGTGTCTGAGTGCAGGAGTGTCTGGCTGCAGTGTTTAAGTGCTGCGGTGTCTGAGTGCCATGGTGTATGAGTGCTGTGGTGTCTGAGTGCTGCAGTGTCTGTCTGCAGTGTATGAGTGCTGCAATGTCTGAGCACTGCAGTGTCTGAGTGCTGTGTCTGAGTGCCACGATGTCTGAGTGCTGCCGTGTCTGAGTGCTGCGGTGTCTGAGTGTTGTAGTGCCTGAGTGCAGCAATGTTTGAGTGCTGCAGTGTCTGCCTCTAGTGTCTGAGTGCTGCAGTGTCTGAGAGCTGCAGTGTCTGAAAGTTGTAGTGTATGAGTGCTGTAGTGTCTGACCGCGGCAATGCCTAAGTGCGGTAATGTCTGAGTGCTGAAGTGTCTGAGTGTGGCAATGTCTGAGCGCGGCAATGTCTGAGTGCTGCGGTGTCTGAGTGCTGCGGTGTCTGAGTGCTGTGGTGTCTGAGTGCTGCAGTGTCTGAGTGCAGGAGTGTCTGGCTGCAGTGTTTAAGTGCTGCGGTGTCTGAGTGCCATGGTGTATGAGTGCTGTGGTGTCTGATTCCTGCGGTGTCTGGTAGCTGCGGTGTCTGAGTGCTGCAGTGTCTGTATGCAGTGTATGAGTGCTGCAATGTCTGAGCACTGCAGTGTCTGAGTGCTGTGTCTGAGTGCCACGATGTCTGAGTGCTGCCGTGTCTGAGTGTTGTAGTGCCTGAGTGCAGCAATGTTTGAGTGCTGCAGTGTCTGCCTCTAGTGTCTGAGTGCTGCAGTGTCTGAGAGCTGCAGTGTCTGAGAGCTGTAGTGTCGGAGTGCTGTAGTGTCTGACCGCGGCAATGCCTGAGTGCAGTAATGTCTGAGTGCTGAAGTGTCTGAGTGTGGCAATGTCTGAGCGCGGCAATGTCTGAGTGCTGCGGTGTCTGAGTGCTGCGGTGTCTGAGTGCTGTGGTGTCTGAGTGCTGCAGTGTCTGTCTGCAGTGTCTGAGTGCTGCGCTGTCTGGGCCTAGTGTCTGAGTGCTGCAATGTCTGGGCGCTGCAGTGTCCGGCTGCTGTGTCGGAGTGCTACGGTGTCTGAGTGCTGCGGTATCTGAGTGCTGCAGTATGTGAGTACTGTGGTGCCTGAGTGCTGCGGTGCCTGAGTCCTGCGGTGTCTGAATGTTGTAGTGTTTGAGTGCTGCAGTGTTTGAGTGCTGCAGTGTCTGCCTGCAGTGCCTGAGTGCTGCAGTGCCTGAGTGCTGCAGTGTTTGAGTGCTGCAGTGTCTGCCTGCAGTGCCTGAGTGCTGCAGTGTCTGAATGTTGTCTTGTCTGAGTGCTGCAGTGTTTGAGTGCTGCAGTGTCTGCCTGCAGTGCCTGAGTGCTGCAGTGCCTGAGTGCTGCAGTGTTTGAGTGCTGCAGTGTCTGAGTGCTGCAGTCTGAGTGCTGCAGTATCTGACTACAGTGTCTGAGTGCTGCAGTGTCTGACTGCAGTGTCTGAGTGCTGCAGTGTCTGAGTGCTGCAGTGTCTGAGTGCCGCAGTCTGAGTGCTGCAGTATCTGACTGCAGTGTCTGAGCGCTGCAGTGTCTGAGCGCGGCAATGTCTGAGTGCTGCAGTGTCTGAGTGCTGCAACGTCTGAGCACTGTAATGTCTGAGTGCTGCAGTGTCTGAGCACTGAAGTGTCTGAGTGCTGCAATGTCTGAGTGCTGCAGTGTCTGTCTGCAGTGTGTGAGTGCTGCAGTATCTGAGCACTGTGGTATCTGGTTGCAATGTTTGAGTGCTGCAGTGCCTGGGCCTCGTGTCTGAGTGCTGCAATGTCTGAGCGCTGCAGTGTCTGGCTGCTGTGTCTGAGTGCTACAGTGTCTGAGTGCTGCGGTGTCTGAGTGCTGCGGTGTCTGAGTGCTGCGCTGTCTGAGTGCTGCGGTGTCTGAATGTTGTAGTGTCTGATTGCTGCAGTGTCTGAGTGCTGCAGTTTCTGAGTGCTGCAGTATCTGAGTGCTACAGTGCCTGAGTGCTGCAGTGTCTGAGTGCTGCCGTGTCTGAGTGCTGCAGTGTCTGAGTGCTGCCGTGTCTGAGTGCTGCCTTGTCTGATTGCTGCAGTGTCTGAGTGCTGCAGTGTCTGAGTGCTGCAGTTTCTGAGTGCTGCAGTATCTGAGTGCTACAGTGCCTGAGTGCTGCGGTTTGAAATTCTACTGTCTGAGTGCTGCGGTGTCTGAGTGCTGCAGTGTCTGAGTGCTGCCATGTCTGAGTGCTGCCTTGTCTGATTGCTGTAGTGTCTGAGTGCTGCAGCGTCTGAGTGCTGCAGTTTCTGAGTGCTGCAGTATCTGACTACAGTGTCTGAGTGCTGCAGCGTCTGGCTGCAGTGTCTGAGTGCAGCAGTGTCTGAGAGCGGCAATGTCTGTGCACGGCAATGTCTGAGTGCTGCAGTGTCTGAGCGTGGCAGTTTCTGAGCGTGGCAATGTCTGAGCGTGGCAATGTCTGAGCGCGGCAATGTCTGAGCGCGGCAATGTCTGAGTGCTGCAATGTCTGAGTGCTGCAGTGCCTGGCTGCAGTGTCTGAGTGCTGCAATGTCTGTGCGCGGTAATGTCTGAGTGCTGCAGAGTCTGAGCACTGAAGTGTCTGACTGCTGCAGTGTCTGAGTGCTGCTGTGTTTGGCTGCATTGTCTGAGCACTGCAGTGTCTGAACGCTGTGGTGTCTGGCTGCAGTTACCGAGTGCTGCAGTGTCTGAGTGCTGCAGTGTCTGAATGCTGTGGTATCTGTGCGCTGTGGTGTCTGGCTGCAGTGTCTGAGCTCTGCGGTGTATGAGTGCTGCAGTATCTGGCTGCAGTGTATGAGTGCTGCAGTGTCTGAGTGCTGCAGTGTCTGAGTGCTGCAGTGTCTCAGTGCTACAGTGTCTGAGTGCTGCAGTATCTGAGTACAGTGTCTGAGTGCTGCAGTGTCTGGCTGCAGTGTCTGAGTGCTGCAGTGTCTGAGTGCTGCAGTGTCTGAGTGCTGCAGTCTGAGTGTTGCAGTATCTGACTGCAGTGTCTAAGTGCTGCAATGTCTGAGCACTGTAATGTCTTAGTGCTGCAGTGTCTGAGTGCTGCAGTGTCTGGCTGCTGTGTCTGGGTGCTGCAGTGTCTGAGTGCTGCGATGGCTGAGTGCTGCAGTGTCTGTCTGCAGTGTGTGAGTGCTGCAGTATCTGAGCACTGTGGTGTCTGGTTGCAATGTTTGAGTGCTGCGGTGCCTGGGCCTCGTGTCTGAGTGCTGCAATGTCTGAGCGCTACAGTGTCTGGCTGCTGTGTCTGAGTGCTACGGTGTCTGAGTGCTGCGGTGTCTGACTGCTGCGGTGTCTGAATGTTGTAGTGTCTGAGTGCTGCAGTGTTTGAGTGCTGCAGTGTTTGAGTGATGCAGTGTCTGTCTGTAGTGTCTGAGTGCTGCAGTGCCTGAGTGCTGCGGTTTGAGCTTCTAGTGTCTGAGTGCTGCAGTGTCTGAGTGCTGCAATGTCTGAGTGCTGCCGTGTCTGAGTGCTGCAGTGTCTGAGTGCTGTAGTGTCTGAGGGCTGCAGTGTCTGAGTGCTGCAGTGTCTGAGTGCTGCAGTGTCTGAGTGCTGCAGTGTCTGAGTGCTGCATTGTCTGAGTGTGGCAGTTTCTGAGCGTGGCAATGTCTGAGCGGGGCAATGTCTGAGTGCTGCAGTGTCTTAGTGCTGCAATGTCTGTGCGCGATAATGTCTGAGTGCTGCAATGTCTGAGCACTTAAGTGTCTGACTGCTGCAGTATCTGAGTGCTGCGCTGTCTGAGTGCTGCGGTGTCTGAATGTTGTAGTGTCTGAGTGCTGCAGTGTTTGAGTGATGCAGTGTCTGCCTGTAGTGTCTGAGTGCTGCAGTGCCTGAGTGCTGCGGTTTGAGCTTCTAGTGTCTGAGTGCTGCAGTGTCTGAGTGCTGCAGTGTCTGAGTGCTGCATTGTCTGAGCGTGGCAGTTTCTGAGCGTGGCACTGTCTGAGCGCGGCAATGTCTGAGTGCTGCAGTGTCTGAGTGCTGCAATGTCTGTGCGCGATAATGTCTGAGTGCTGCAGAGTCTGAGTGCTGCAATGTCTGTGCGCGGTAATGTCTGAGTGCTGCAATCTCTGAGTGGTGCAGTGTCTGGCTGCAGTGTCTGAGCGCTGCAGTATCTGAGCGCTGTCTTGTCTGGCTGCAGTATCTCAGTGCTGCATTGTCTGAGTGGTGCAGTGTCCGGCTGCAGTGTCTGAGCGCTGTGGTGTCTAGCTGCAGTATCTGAGTGCTGCTATGTCTGAGCACTGCAGTGTCTGAGTGATGCAGTGTCCGGCTGCAGTGTATGAGCACTGCAGTGTCTGGCTGCAGTGTCTGAGTGCTGCGGTGTCTGAGTGCTGCGGTGTCTGAGTGCTGCGGTATCTGAGTGCTTTGGTGTCTGAATGCTGTGGTGTCTGATTGCTGCGGTGTCTGAGTGCTGCAGTGTCCGTCTGCAGTGTCTGAGTGCTGCAGTATCTGAGCGCTGTGGTGTCTGGCTGCAGTATCTGAGTGCTGCAGTGTCTGACTGGTGCAATGTCCATCTGCAGTGTCTTTGCGCTGTGGTGTCTGGCTGCAGTATCTGAGTGCCGCTATGTCTGAGCGCTGCAGTGTCTGAGTGGTGCAGTGTCTGGCTGCATTGTATGATCACTGCAGTGTTGTGCTGCGGTGTCTGAGTGCTGCGTTGTCTGAGTGCTGTTGTGTCTGAGTGCTGCAGTGTCCGTCTGCAGTATCTGAGTGCTGCAGTATCTGAGCATTGTGGTTTCTGGCTGCAGTATCTGAGTGCTGCAGTGTCTGACTGGTGCAGTGTCCATCTGCAGTGTCTGAGTGGTGCAGTGTCTGGCTGCAGTGTCTGAGCGCTGCAGTTTCTGGCAGCAGTGTTTGAGTGCTGCGGCGTCTGAATGCTGCGGCGTCTGAGTTCTGCGGCGTCTGAGCGTGGCAATGTCTGAGCGTGGCAATGTCTGAGCGCGGCAATGTCTGAGTGCTGCAGTGTCTGAGTGCTGCAATGTCTGTGCGCGATAATGTCTGAGTGCTGCAGAGTCTGAGCACTTAAGTGTCTGACTGCTGCAGTGTCTGAGTGCTGCTGTGTTTGGCTGCAGTGTCTGAGCGCTGCAGTATCTGAACGCTGTGGTGTCTGGCTGCAGTAACCGAGTGCTGCAGTGTCTGAGTGCTGTGGTATCTGTGCGCTGTGGTGTCTGGCTGCAGTGTCTGAGCGCTGTGGTGTATGAGTGCTGCAGTATCTGGCTGCAGTGTATGAGTGCTGCAGTGTCTGAGTGGTGCAGTGTCTGGCTGCATTGTATGATCACTGCAGTGTTGTGCTGCGGTGTCTGAGTGCTGCGTTGTCTGAGTGCTGCGGTGTCTGAGTGCTGCAGTGTCCGTCTGCAGTATCTGAGTGCTGCAGTGTCTGACTGGTGCAGTGTCCATCTGCAGTGTCTGAGTGGTGCAGTGTCTGGCTGCAGTGTCTGAGCGCTGCGGTGTATGAGTGCTGCAGTATCTGGCTGCAGTGTATGAGTGCTGCAGTGTCTGAGTGGTGCAGTGTCTGGCTGCAGTGTCTGAGCGCTGCAGTATCTGAGCACTGTGGTGTCTGGCTGCAGTATCTGAGTGCTGCATTGTCTGAGTGGTGCAGTGTCCGGCTGGAGTGTCAGAGCGCTGTGGCTGCAGTATCTGAGTGCTGCAGTGTCTGAGCACTGTGGTGTCTGGTTACAATGTCTGAGTGCTGCAGTGTCTGGGCTTAGTGTCTGAGTGCTGCAATGTCTGAGCGCTGCAGTGTCTGGCTGCTGTGTCTGAGTGCTGTGGTGTCTGGCTGCAGTACCTGACTGGTGCTATGTCTGAGCGCTGCAGTCTGGCTGCATTGTCTGAGTGCTGCAGTGTCTGAGTGCTGCGGTGTCTGAATGCTGCATTGTCTGTCTGCAGTGTGTGAGTGCTGCAATATCTGAGCACTGTGGTGTCTGGTTACAATGCCTGAGTGCTGCAGTGTCTGAGCGCTGCTGTATCTGAGTGGTGCAGAGTCTGGCTGCAGTGTCTGAGCGCAGGAGTGTCTGGCTGCAGTGTTTAAATGCTGTGATGTCTGAGTGCCGTGGTGTATGAGTGCTGCGGTGTCTGATTGCTGCGGTGTCTGGTAGCTGCGGTGTCTGAGTGCTGCAGTGTCTGTCTGCAGTGTGTGAGTGCTGCAATGTCTGAGCACTGCAGTGTCTGAGTGCAGTGTCTGAGTGCCGCGATGTCTGAGAGCTGACGTGTCTGAGTGCTGCGGTGTCTGAGTGTTGTAGTGTCTGAGTGCAGCAATGTTTGAGTGCTGCAGTGTCTGCCTCTAGTGTCTGAGTGCTGCAATGTCTGAGTGCTGCAGTGTCTGAGAGCTGCAGTGACTGAGTGCTGCAATGTCTGAGCGTGGCAATGTCTGAGTGCTGCAGTGTCTGAGTGCTGCAATGTCTGAGCGCAGTAATGTCTGAGTGCTGCAGTGTCTGAGCACTGAAGTATCTGAGTGCTGTTGTGTCTGAGTGCTGCAGTGACTGAGTGCTGCTGTGTCTGAGTGCTGCAGTGTCTGGTTGCAGTATCTGAGTGCTGCAGTGTCTGAGTGGTGGAGTGTCTGGCTGCAGTGTCTGAGTGCTGTGGTGTCTGGCTGCAGTATCTGAGTGGTGCTATGTCTGAGCGCTGCAGAGTCTGGCTGCAGTGTCTGATTGCTGCAGTGTCTGAGTGCTGCGGTGTCTGAGTGCTGCGGTGTCTGAATGCTGCATTGTCTGTCTGCAGTGAGTGAGTGCTGCAATATCTGAGCACTGTGGTGTCTGATTACAATGCCTGAGTGCTGCTGTATCTGAGTGCTGTGGTGTCTGGCTGCAGTATCTGACTGCTGCAGAGTCTGAGTGCTGCAATGTCTGTGCGCGGTAATGTCTGAGTGCTGCAGTGTCTGAGTGATGCTGTGTCTGGCTGCAGTGTCTGAACGCTGCAGTATCTGAACGCAGTGGTGTCTGGCTGCAGTAACCGAGTGCTGCAGTGTCTGAGTGCTGCAGTGTCTGAGTGCTGTGGTATCTGTGCGCTGTGGTGTCTGGCTGCAGTGTCTGAGCGCTGCGGTGTATGAGTGCTGCAGTATCTGGCTGCAGTGTATGAGTGCTGCAGTGTCTGAGTGGTGCAGTGTCTGGCTGCAGTGTCTGAGTGCTGCAGTATCTGAGCACTGTGGTGTCTGGCTGCAGTATCTGAGTGCTGCATTGTCTGAGTGGTGCAGTGTCCGGCTGGAGTGTCAGAGCGCTGTGGCTGCAGTATCTGAGTGCTGCAGTGTCTGAGCACTGTGGTGTCTGGTTACAATGTCTGAGTGCTGCAGTGTCTGGGCTTAGTGTCTGAGTGCTGCAATGTCTGAGCGCTGCAGTGTCTGGCAGCTGTGTCTGAGTGCTACGGTGTCTGAGTGCTGCGGTGTCTGAGTGCTGCGTTATGTGAGTGCTGTGGTGCAGAGTGCTGCGGTGTCTGGGTGCTGCGGTGTCTGAGTGCTGCGGTGTCTGAGTGCTGCGTTATGTGAGTGCTGTGGTGCAGAGTGCTGCGGTGTCTGAATGTTGTAGTGTCTGAGTGCTGCAGTGTTTGAGTGCTGCAGTGTCTGAGTGCTGTGGTGTCTGAGTGCTGCCGTGTCTGTCTGCATTGTGTGAGTGCTGCAGTATCTGAGTGCTGTGGTGTCTGGCTGCAGTATCTGAGCGCTGTGGTGTCTGGCTGCACTAACCGAGTGCTGCAGTGTCTGAGTGCTGCAGTGTCTGAGTGCTGTGGTATCTGTGCGCAGTGGTGTCTGGCTGCAGTGTCTGAGCGCTGCGGTGTCTGAGTGCTGCAGTATCTGGCTGCAGTGTATGAGTGCTGCAGTGTTTGAGTGCTGCAGTGTCTGGCTGCAGTGTCTGAGCGCTGCAGTATCTGAGCACTGTGTTGTCTGGCTGCAGTATCTGAGTGCTGCAGTGTCTGAGTGGTGCAGTGTCCGGCTGCAGTGTTTGAACGCTGTGGTGTCTGGCTGCAGTATCTGAGCGCTGCTATGCCTGAGCACTGCAGTGTCTGAGTGCTGCAGTGTCTGAGTGCTGTGGTATCTGTGCGCTGTGGTGTCTGGCTGCAGTGTCTGAGCGCTGCGGTGTCTGAGTCCTGCAGTGTCTGAGTGCTACGGTGTCTGAGTGCTACGGTGTCTGAGTGCAACGGTATGTGAGAGCTGCGGTGCCTGAGTGCTGCTGTGTCTGAGTGTTGCAGTGTCTGGCTGCAGTGTCTGAGTGCTGCGGTGTCTGATTGCTGCGGTGTCTAAATGCTGCAGTGTCTGAGTGCTGCAGTGTCCATCTGCAGAGTCTGAGTGCTGCAGTTTCTGAGCGCTGTAGTGTCTGGCTGCAGTATCTGAGTGCTGCAGTGTCTGACTGGTCCAGTGTCTGTCTGCAGTGTCTGAGCGCTGTGGTGTCTGGTTGCAGTATCTGAGTGCTGCTATGTCTGAGCGATGCAGTGTTTGAGTGGTGCAGTGTCTGGCTGCAGTGTCTGAGCGCTGCAGTTTCTGGCAGCAGTGTCTCAGTGCTGCGGCCTCTGAGTGCTGCGGTGTCAGCCTCTAGTGTCTGAGTGCTGCAGTGTCTGAGGGCTGAGGTGTCTGAATGCTGTGGTGTCTGAGTGCTGCGGTGTCTGAATGCTGCGGTGTCTGTGTGCTGCGGTGTCTGAGTGCTGCAGTGTCTGTCTGCATTGTGTGAGTGCTGCAGTATCTGAGTGCTGTGGTGTCTGGCTGCAGTGTCTGAGTGCTGCGGTGTCTGGGTCTAGTGTCTGAGTGCTGCAATGTCTGAGCGCTGCAGTGTCTGAGTGCTGCAGTTTCTGAGTGCTGCAGTATCTGACTGCAGTGTCTGAGTGCTGCAGAGTCTGAGTGCTGCAGTGTCTGAGTGCTGCAGTGTCTGAGCACGGCAATGACTGAACGCGGCAATGTCTGAGTGCTGCAGTGTCTGAGTGCTGCAATGTCTGTGCGCGGTAATGTCTGAGTGCTGCAGTGTCTGAGCACTGAAGTGTCTGAGTGCTGCAGTATCTGGCTGCAGTGTATGAGTGCTGCAGTGTCTGATTGCTGCAGTGTTTGGCTGCAGTGTCTGAGCGCTGCAGTAGCTGAGCGCTGTGGTGTCTGGCTGCACTAACCGAGTGCTGCAGTGTCTGAGTGCTGCAGTAGCTGAGCGCTGTGGTGTCTGGCTGCACTAACCGAGTGCTGCAGTGTCTGAGTGCTGCAGTGTCTGAGTGCTGTGGTATCTGTGCGCAGTGGTATCTGGCTGCAGTGTCTGAGTGCTACGGTGTCTGAGTGCTGCGCTATGTGAGTGCAGCAGTATGTGAGAGCTGCGGTGCCTGAGTGCTGCGGTGTCTGAATGTTGTAGTGTCTAAGTGCTGCAGTGTCTGAGTGGTGCAGTGTCTGAGCACTGAAGTTTCTGAGCGCTGTTGTGTCTGAGTGCTGCAGTGTCTGACTGGTCCAGTGTCCGTCTGCAGTGTCTGAGCGCTGTGGTGTCTGGCTGCAGTGTCTGAGCGCTGCAGTTTCTGGCAGCAGTGTCTAAGTGCTGCAGTGTCTGAGTGCTGCAGTTTCTGAGTGCTGCAGTGTCTGATTGCTGTTGTGTCTGAGTGCTGCAGTGTCTGAGTGCTGCTGTGTCTGAGTGCTGCAGTGTTTGAGTGCTGCAGTGTCTGGTTGCAGTATCTGAGTGCTGCGGTGTCTGAGTGCTGCGGTGTCTGACTGCTGCGGTGTCTGAGTGCTGCGGTGTCCGAGTGCTGCAGTGTCTGTCTGCAGTGTGTGAGTGCTGCAGTATCTGGGCATTGTGATGTCTGGTTACAATGTCTGAGTGCTGCGGTGTCTGGGCCTAGTGTCTGAGTGCTGCAATGTCTGAGCACTACAGTGTCTGAGTGCTGAAGTGTCTGAGTGCTGCAGTATCTGACTGTAGTGTCTGAGTGCTGCAGTGTCTGAGTGCTGCAGTGTCTGAGTGCTGCAGTTTCTGAGTGCTGCAGTATCTGACTGTAGTGTCTGAGTGCTGCAGTTTCTGAGTGCTGCAGTATCTGACTGTAGTGTCTGAGTGCTGCAGTGTCTGAGTGCTACGGTGTCTGAGTGCTATGGTGTCTGAGTGCTGCAATGTCTGAGTGCTGCAGTGTCTGAGTGCTGCGGTATGTGAGTACTGTGGTGCCTGAGTGCTTCGGTGCCTGAGTCCTGCGGTGGCTGAATGTTGTCGTGTCTGAGTGCTGCAGTGTTTGAGTGCTGCAGTGTCTGCCTGCAGTGTCTGAGTGCTGCAGTGTTTGAGTGCTGCAGTGTCTGACTGTAGTGTCTGAGTGCTGCAGTGTCTGAGTGCTGCAGTGTCTGAGTGCTGCAGTCTGAGTGCTGCCGTGTCTGAGTGCTGCACTGTCTGATTGCTGCAATGCCTGAGCGCGGCAATGTCTGAGTGCTGCAATGTCTGAGTGCTGCAATGTCTGAGCACTGAAGTGTCTGAGTGCTGCAATGTCTGAGCGCTGCAGTGTCTGGCTGCTGTGTCTGAGTGTTGCAGTGTCTGAGTGCTGCGATGTCTGAATGCTGCGGTGTCTGAGTGCTGCAGTGTCTGTCTGCAGTGTGTGAGTGCTGCAGTATCTGAGCACTGTGGTGTCTGGTTACAATGCCTGAGTGCCTAGTGGTGTCTAGTTGCAAAGTTTGAGTGCTGCGGTGCCTGGGCCTCGTGTCTGAGTGCTGCAATGTCTGAGTGCTGCAGTGTCTGGCTGCTGTGTCTGAGTGCTACAGCTTCTGAGTGCTGCGGTGTCTGAGTGCTGCGCTGTCTGAGTGCTGCGGTGTCTGAATGTTGTAGTGTCTGAGTGCTGCAGTGTTTGAGTGATGCAGTGTCTGCCTTTAGTGTCTGAGTGCTGCAGTGCCTGAGTGCAGCGGTTTGAGCTTCTAGTGTCTGAGTGCTGCAGTGTTTGAGTGCTGCAGTGTCTGAGTGCTGCCGTGTCTGATTGCTGTAGTGTCTGAGTGCTGCAGTGTCTGAGTGCTGCAGTATCTGAGTACAGTGTCTGAGTGCTGCAGTGTCTGGCTGCAGTGTCTGAGTGCTGCAATGTCTGAGCGCGGCAATGTCTGAGTGCTGCAGAGTCTGAGCACTGAAGTGTCTGACTGCTGCAGTGTCTGAGTGCTGCTGTGTTTGGCTGCAGTGTCTGAGCGCTGCAGTATCTGAGCGCTGTGGTGTCTGGCTGCAGTAACCGAGTGCTGCAGTGTCTGAGTGCTGCAGTGTCTGAGTGCTGCAGTGTCTGAGTGCTGTGGTATCTGTGCGCTGTGGTGTCTGGCTGCAGTGTCTGAGTGCTGCAATGTCTGAGCGTGGTCATGTCTGAGTCCTGCAGTGTCTGAGCACTGAAGTATCTGAGCGCTGTTGTGTCTGAGTGCTGCAGTGTCTGAGTGCTGCTGTGTCTGAGTGCTGCAGTGTCTGAGCGCTGTGGTGTCTGGCTGCAGTATCTGAGTGCTGCAGTGTCTGACTGGTCCAGTGTCCGTCTGCAGTGTCTGAGCACTGTGGTGTCTGGCTGCAGTGTCTGAGTGCTGCAGTTTCTGGCAGCAGTGTCTGAGTGCTGCAGTGTCTGAGTGCTGCGGTGTCTGAGGGCTGCAGTGTCTGATTGCTGCAGTGTCTGAGTGCTGTGGTATCTGTGCGCTGTGGTGTCTGGCTGCAGTGTCTGAGTGCTGCAATGTCTGAGCGTGGTCATGTCTGAGTCCTGCAGTGTCTGAGCACTGAAGTATCTGAGCGCTGTTGTGTCTGAGTGCTGCAGTGTCTGAGTGCTGCTGTGTCTGAGTGCTGCAGTGTCTGAGCGCTGTGGTGTCTGGCTGCAGTATCTGAGTGCTGCAGTGTCTGACTGGTCCAGTGTCCGTCTGCAGTGTCTGAGCACTGTGGTGTCTGGCTGCAGTGTCTGAGTGCTGCAGTTTCTGGCAGCAGTGTCTGAGTGCTGCAGTGTCTGAGTGCTGCAGTGTCTGAGTGCTGCAGTGTCTGAGGGCTGCAGTGTCTGATTGCTGCAATGTCTGTGCACGGTAATGTCTGAGTGCTGCAGAGTCTGAGCACTGAAGTGTCTGACTGCTGCAGTGTCTGAGTGCTGCTGTGTTTGGCTGCAGTGTCTGAGCGCTGCAGTATCTGAGCGCTGTGGTGTCTGGCTGCAGTAACCGAGTGCTGCAGTGTCTGAGTGCTGTGGTATCTGTGCGCTGTGGTGTCTGGCTGCAGTGTCTGAGTGCTGCAATGTCTGAGCGTGGTCATGTCTGAGTCCTGCAGTGTCTGAGTACTGAAGTATCTGAGCGCTGTTGTGTCTGAGTGCTGCAGTGTCTGAGTGCTGCTGTGTCTGAGTGCTGCAGTGTCTGAGCGCTGTGGTGTCTGGCTGCAGTATCTGAGTGCTGCAGTGTCTGACTGGTCCAGTGTCCGTCTGCAGTGTCTGAGCGCTGTGGTGTCTGGCTGCAGTGTCTGAGTGCTGCAGTTTCTGGCAGCAGTGTCTGAGTGCTGCAGTGTCTGACTGCTGCGGTGTCTGAGGGCTGCAGTGTCTGATTGCTGCAATGTCTGAGTGCGGTCATGTCTGAGTGCTGCAGTATCTGAGCACTGAAGTTTCTGAGCGCTGTTGTGTCTGAGTGCTGCAGTGTCTGAGTGCTGCTGTGTCTGAGTGCTGCAGTGTTTGAGTGCTGCAGTGTCTGGTTGCAGTATCTGAGTGCTGCAGTGTCTGAGTGCTGCTGTGTCTGAGTGCTGCGGTGTCTGAGTGCTGCAGTGTCTGACTGCTGCGGTGTATGAGTGCTGCGGTGTCTGAATGCTGCAGTGTCTGAGTGCTGCAGTGTCTGTCTGCAGTGTGTGAGTGCTGCAGTATCTGGGCATTGTGGTGTCTGGTTACAATGTCTGAGTGCTGCGGTGTCTGGGCCTAGTGTCTGAGTGCTGCAATGTCTGAGCGCTGCAGTGTCTGGCTGCTGTGTCTGAGTGCTACGGTGTCTGAGTGCTACGGTGTCTGAGTGCTGCGGTGTCTGACTGCTGCGGTGTCTGAATGTTGTAGTGTCTGAGTGCTGCAGTGTTTGAGTGCTGCAGTGTCTGCCTGTAGTGTCTGAGTGCTGCAGTGTCTGAGTGCTGCAGTGTCTGAGTGCTGCTGTTTCTGAGTGCTGCTGTTTCTGAGTGCTGCAGTATCTGACTGTAGTGTCTGAGTGCTGCAGTGTCTGAGTGCTATGGTGTCTGAGTGCTATGGTGTCTGAGTGCTGCAATGACTGAGCACTGAAGTGTCTGAGTGCTGCAGTGTCTGAGTGCTGTGTTGTCTGAGTGCTGCGGTGTCTGAATGCTGCGGTGTCTGAGTGCTGCGGTGTCTGAGTGCTGCAGTGTCTGAGTGCTGCAGTTTCTGAGTGCTGCAGTATCTGACTGTAGTGTCTGAGTGCTGCAGTGTCTGAGCGCTATGGTGTCTGAGTGCTATGGTGTCTGAGTGCTGCAATGACTGAGCACGGAAGTGTCTGAGTGCTGCAGTGTCTGAGTGCTGTGTTGTCTGAGTGCTGCGGTGTCTGAGTGCTGCATTGTCTGAGTGCTGCGGTGTCTGAGTTCTGCATTGTCTGTCTGCAGTGTGTGAGTGCTGCAGTATCTGAGCACTGTGGTGTCTGGTTACAATGTCTGAGTGCTGCGGTGTCTGGGCCTAGTGTCTGAGTGCTGCAATGTCTGAGCGCTGCAGTGTCTGGCTGCTGTGTCTGAGTGCTACGGTGTCTGAGTGCTGCGGTGTCTGACTGCTGCGTTATGTGAGTGCTGCGTTATGTGAGGGCTGCGGTGCCTGAGTGCTGCGGTGTCTGAATGTTTTAGTGTCTGAGTGCTGCAGTGTTTGAATGCTGCAGTGTCTGTCTGCAGTGTCTGCCTGTAGTGTCTGAGTGCTGCAGTGTCTGAGTGCTGCAGTGTCTGAGTGCTGCAGTTTCTGAGTGCTGCAGTTTCTGAGTGCTGCAGTTTCTGAGTGCTGCAGTATCTGACTGTAGTGTCTGAGTGCTGCAGTGTCTGAGTGCTGCATTGTTTGTTTGCTGTGGTGTCTGAGTGCTGCAGTGTCTGTCTGCAGTGTGTGAGTGCTGCAGTATCTAAGCACTGTGGTGTCTGGTTACAATGCCTGAGTGCTGCGGTGTCTGGGCATGGTGTCTGAGTGCTGCAATGTCTGAGCGCTGCAGTGTTTGAGTGCTACGGTGTCTGAGTGCTGCAATGTCTGAGCGCTGCAGTGTCTGGCTGCTGTGTCTGAGTGCTGCGGTGTCTGAGTGCTGTGGTATGTGAGTTCTGTAGTGCCTGAGTTCTGCGGTGTCTGAATGTTGTAGTGTCTGAATGCTGCAGTGTTTGAGTGCTGCAGTGTCTGCATGTAGTGTCTGAGTGCTGCAGTGCCTGAGTGCAGCGGTGTCAGCCTCTAGTGTCTGAGTGCTGCAGTGTCTGAGTGCTGCGGTGTCTGAATGCTGTGGTGTCTGAGTGCTGCAGTGTCTGAATGCTGCGGTGTCTGGGTCTAGTGTCTGAGTGCTGCAATGTCTGAGCGCTGCAGTGTCTGAGTGCTGCAGTTTCTGAGTGCTGCAGTATCTGACTGCAGTGTCTGAGCGCTGCAGAGTCTGGCTGCAGAGTCTGAGTGCTGCAGTGTCTGAGCACAGCAATGTCTGAGCGTGGCATTGTCTGAGTGCTGCAGTGTCTGAGTGCTGCTCTTTCTGAGTGCTGTGGTGTCTGACTGCAGTATCTGACTGCTGCAGAGTCTGAATGTTGTAGTGTCTGAGTGCTGCAGTGTTTGAGTGCTGCAGTGCCTGAGTGCTGCGATGTAAGCCTCTAGTGTCTGAGTGCTGCAGTGTCTGAGTGCTGCAGTGTCTGAGTGCTGTGGTGTCTGAATGCTGTGGTGTCTGAGTGCTGCGGTGTCTCTGTGCTGCGGTGTCTCTGTGCTGCGGTGTCTGGGTGCTGCGGTGTCTGAGTGCTGCAGTGTCTGGCTGCAGTGTCTGAGTGCTGCGGTGTCTGGGTCTAGTGTCTGAGTGCTGCAACGTCCGAGCTCTGCAGTGTCTGGCTGCTGTGTCTGAGTGCTACGGTGTCTGAGTGCTGCAGTGTCTGAGTGCTGCATTGTCTGTCTGCAGTGTGTGAGTGCTGCAGTATCTGAGCACTGTGGTGTCTGGTTACAATGTCTGAGTGCTGCAGTGTCTGGGCCTAGTGTTTTTGTGCTGCAATGTCTGAGTGCTGCAGTGTCTGGCTGCTGTGTCTGAGTGCTACGGTGTCTGAGTGCTGCGGTGTCTGACTGCTGCGTTATGTGAGTGCTGCGTTATGTGAGTGCTGCGGTGCCTGATTGCTGCGGTGTCTGAATGTTGTAGTGTCTGAGTGCTGCAGTGTTTGAGTGCTGCAGTGTCTGCCTGTAGTGTCTGAGTGCTGCAGTGTCTGAGTGCTGCAGTGTCTGAGTGCTGCAGTATCTGCCTGTAGTGTCTGAGTGCTGCAGTGTCTGAGTGCTGCAGTGTCTGGAGTGCTGCAGTATCTGACTGGAGTGTCTGAGTGCTGCACTGTCTGTCTACAGTGTGTGAGTGCTGCAGTATCTAAGCACTGTGGTGTCTGGTTACAATGCTTGAGTGCTGCGGTGTTTGGGCATGGTGTCTGAGTGCTGCAATGTCTGAGCGCTGCAGTGTCTGAGTGCTACGGTGTCTGAGTGCTACGGTGTCTGAGTGCTGCAATGTCTGAGCGCTGCGGTGCCTGAGTGCTGCGGTGTCTGAATTTTGTAGTGTCTGAGTGCTGCAGTGTTTGAGTGCTGCAGTGTCTGCATGTAGTGTCTGAGTGCTGCAGTGTCTGAGTGCTGCAGTGTCTGAGTGCTGCGGTGTGTGAATGCTATGGTGTCTGAGTGCTGCGGTGTCTGAGTGCTGCGGTGTCTGAGTGCTGCAGTGTCTGTCTGCATTGTGTGAGTGCTGCAGTATCTGAGTGCTGTGGTGTCTGGCTGCAGTGTCTGAGTCCTGCGGTGTCTGGGTCTAGTGTCTGAGTGCTGCAATGTCTGAGCGCTGCAGTGTGTGATTGCTGCAGTTTCTGAGTGCTGCAGTATCTGACTGCAGTGTCTGAGCGCTGCAGAGTCTGGCTGCAGTGTCTGAGTGCTGCAGTGTCTGAGCGCAACAATGTCTGAGCGCTGCAGTGTCTGAGAGCTGCAGTGTCTGAATGCTGCTGTATCTGAGTGCTGTGGTGTCTGGCTGCAGTATCTGACTGCTGCAGAGTCTCAGTGGTGCAGTATCCAGCTGCAGTGTCTGAGTGCTGTGGTGTCTGGCTGAAGTATCTGAGTGCTGCTATGTCTGAGCGCTGCAGTGTCTGAGTGCTGCAGAGTCTGGCTGCAGGGTCTGAGCGCTGCAGTGTCTGGCTGCAGTCTTTGAGTGCTGCGGTGTCTGAGTGCCGTGGTCTATGAGTGCTGCGGTGTCTGATTGCTGCGGTGTCTGGTCCTGCAGTGTCTGAGTGCTGCAGTGTCGGTCTGCAATGTGTGAGTGCTGTAATGTCTGAGCGCTGCAGTGTCTGTCTGCTGTGTCTGAGCGCCGCGATGTCTGAGTGTTTGAGTGCTGCAGTGTCTGCCTCTAGTGTCTGAGTGCTGCATTTTCCGAGTGCTGCAGTATCTGACTGCAGTGTCTGAGCGCTGCAGTGTCTGAGCGCTGCAGTGTCTGAGTGCTGCAGTGTCTGAGCGTTGCAATGTCTGAGCGCGGCAATGTCTGAGTGCTGCATTGTCTTCGTGCTCCAAGTCTGAGTGCTGTAATGTCTGAGTGCTGCAGTGTCTAAGCATTGAAGTGTCTGAGTGCTGCGGTGTCTGAGTGCTGCAGTGTCTGTCTGCAGTGTCTTTGTGCTGCAGTATCTGAGCACTGTGGTGTCTGGTTGCAATGTCTGAATGCTGCAGTGTCTGGGCCTAGTGTCTGAGTGCTGCAATGTCTGGGCACTGCAGTATCCGGCTGCTGTGTCTGAGTGCTACGGTGTCTGAGTTTTTCGGTGTCTGAGTGCTGCGGTATGTGAGTGCTGTGGTGCCTGAGTGCTGCGGTGCCTGAGTGCTGCGGTGTCTGAATGTTGTAGTGTCTGAGCGCTGCAATGTTTGAGTGCTGCAATGTCTGCCTGCAGTGTCTGAGTGATGCAGTGCCTGAGTGCTGCAGTGTCTGAGTGCTGCAGTCTGAGCGCTGCAGTGTCTGAGTACTGTGGTGTGAGCTTCTAGTGTCTAAGTGCTGCAGTGTCTGAGTGCTGCAGTGTCTGAGTGCTGCAATATCTGACTGCAGTGTCTGAGTGCTGCAGTGTCTGAGTGCTGCAGTGTCTGAGTGCTGCAGTGTCTGAGTGCTGCAGTGTCTGAGTGCTGCAGTGTCTGAGCGTGGCATTGACTGAGCGCGGCAATGTCTGAGTGCTGCAGTGTCTGAGTGCTGCAATATCTGTGCGCGGTAATGTCTGAGTGCTGCAGTGACTGAGTGCTGCGGTGCCTGATTGCTGCATTGTCTGGCTGCTGTGTCTGAGTGCTACGGTGCCTGATTGCTGGGGTGCCTGAGTGCTGCAGTGTCTGACTGTAGTGTTTGAGTGCTGCAGTGTCTGCCTCTAGTGTCTGAGAGCTGCAGTGTCTGAGTGCTGCAGTGTCTGCCTGTAGTGTTTGAGTGCTGCAGTGTCTGAGCGCTGTTGTGTCTGAGTGCTGCGGTGTCTGAGTGCTGCAGTGTCTGAGTGCTGCAGTGTCTGCCTCTAGTGTCTGAGAGCTGCAGTGTCTGAGTGCTGCAGTTTCCGAGTGCTGCAGTATCTGAGCGCTGCAGTGTCTGAGTGCTGCAGTGTCTGAGCGCGGCAATGCTTGAGTGCGGTAATGTCTGAGTGCTGCAGTGTCTGAGCGTGCTCCAAGTCTGACTGCTGTAATGTCTGAGTGCTGCAGTGTCTAAGCACTGAAGTGTCTGAGTGCTGCGGTGTCTGAGTGCTGCGGTGTCTGAGTGCTGCAGTGTCTGTCTGCAGTGTCTTTGTGCTGCAGTATCTGAGCACTGTGGTGTCTGGTTGCAATGTCTGAATGCTGCGGTGTCTGGGCCTAGTGTCTGAGTGCTGCAATGTCTGGGCGCTGCAGTATCCGGCTGCTGTGTCAGAGTGCTACGGTGTCCGAGTGCTGCGGTGTCTGAGTGCTGTGGTGCCTGAGTGCTGCGGTATGTGAGTGCTGCGGTGCCTGAGTGTTGTGGTGTCTGAATGTTGTAGTGTCTGAGTGCTGCTGTGTCTGAGTGCTGCAGTGTTTGAGTGCTGCAGTGTCTGGTTGCAGTATCTGAGTGCTGCAGTGTCTGAGCACTGCAGTGTCTGGCTGCTGTGTCTGAGTGCTGCAGTGTCTGACTGCTGCGGTGTCTGAGTGCTGCGGTGTCTGAATGTTGCGGTGTCTGAGTGCTGCAGTGTCTGTCTGCAGTGTGTGAGTGCTGCAGTATCTGGGCACTGTGGTGTCTGGTTACAATGTCTGAGTGCTGTGGTGTCTGGGCCTAGTGTCTGAGTGCTGCAATGTCTGAGCGCTGCAGTGTCTGGCTGCTGTGTCTGAGTGCTACGGTGTCTGAGTGCTGCGGTGTCTGACTGCTGCGGTGTCTGAATGTTGTAGTGTCTGAGTGCTGCAGTGTTTGCGTGCTGCAGTGTCTGCCTGTAGTGTCTGAGTGCTGCAGTGTCTGAGTGCTGCAGTGTCTGAGCGCTGCAGTGTCTGAGTGCTGCGGTATGTGAGTACTGAGGTGCCTGAGTGCTTTGGTGCCTGAGTCCTGCGGTGTCTGAATGTTGTCGTATCTCAGTGCTGCAGTGTTTGAGTGCTGCAGTGTCTGCCTGCAGTGTCTGAGTGCTGCAGTGTCTGAGTGCTGCAGTGCCTGAGTGCTGCAGTGTTTGGGTGCTGCAGAGTCTGAGTGCTGCAGTCTGAGTGCTGCAGTATCTGACTACAGTGTCTGAGTGTTGCAGTGTCTGGCTGCAGTGTGTGAGTGCTGCAGTGTCTGAGTGCTGCAGTGTCTGAGTGCTGCAGTCTGAGTGCTGCCGTGTCTGAGTGCTGCAGTGTCTGATTGCTGCAATGCCTGAGCGCAGCAATGTCTGAGTGCTGCAGTGTCTGAGCACTGAAGTGTCTGAGTGCTGCAATGTCTGAGCGCTGCAGTGTCTGGCTGCTGTGTCTGAGTGCTGCAGTGCCTGAGTGCTGTGATGTCTGAATGCTGCGGTTTCTGAGTGCTGCAGTGTCTGTCTGCAGTGTGTGAGTGCTGCAGTATCTGGGCATTGTGGTGTCTGGTTACAATGTCTGAGTGCTGCGGTGTCTGGGCCTAGTGTCTGAGTGCTGCAATGTCTGAGCGCTGCAGTGTCTGGCTGCTGTGTCTGAGTGCTGCAGTGTTTGCGTGCTGCAGTGTCTGCCTGTAGTGTCTGAGTGCTGCAGTGTCTGAGTGCTGCAGTTTCTGAGTGCTGCAGTATCTGACTATGGTGTCTGAGTGCTGCAGTGTCTGAGTGCTGCAGTGTCTGAGCGCTGCAGTGTCTGAGTGCTGCGGTATGTGAGTACTGAGGTGCCTGAGTGCTTCGGTGCCTGAGTCCTGCGGTGTCTGAATGTTGTCGTATCTCAGTGCTGCAGTGTTTGAGTGCTGCAGTGTCTGCCTGCAGTGTCTGAGTGCTGCAGTGTCTGAGTGCTGCAGTGTCTGAGTGCTGCAGTTTCTGAGTGCTGCAGTATCTGACTGTAGTGTTTGAGTGCTGCAGTGTCTGAGTGCTACGGTGTCTGAGTGCTATGGTGTCTGAGTGCTGCAATGTCTGAGTGCTGCAGTGTCTGAGTGCTGCGTTATGTGAGTACTGTGGTGCCTGAGTGCTTTGGTGCCTGATTCCTGCGGAGTCTGAATGTTGTCGTGTCTGAGTGCTGCAGTGTTTGAGTGCTGCAGTGTCTGCCTGCAGTGTCTGAGTGCTGCAGTGCCTGAGTGCTGCAGTGTTTGGGTGCTGCAGTGTCTGAGTGCTGCAGTCTAAGTGCTGCAGTATCTGAGTACAGTGTCTGAGTGCTGCAGTGTCTGGCTGCAGTGTCTGAGTGCTGCAGTGTCTGAGTGCTGCAGTGTCTGAGTGCTGTAGTGTCTTAGTGCTGCAATGTCTGAGCACTGTAATGTCTGAGTGCTGCAGTGTCTGAGCACTGAAGTGTCTGAGTGCTGCATTGTCTGAGCGCTGCAGTGTCTGGCTGCTGTGTCTGAGTGCTGCAGTGTCTGAGTGCTGCGATGTCTGAATGCTGCGGTGTCTGAGTGCTGCAGTGTCTGTCTGCAGTGTGCGAGTGCTGCAGTATCTGAGCACTGTGGTGTCTGGTTGCAATGTCTGAATGCTGCGGTGTCTGGGCCTAGTGTCTGAGTGCTGCAATGTCTGGGCGCTGCAGTATCCGGCTGCTGTGTCAGAGTGCTACGGTGTCCGAGTGCTGCGGTGTCTGAGTGCTGTGGTGCCTGAGTGCTGCGGTATGTGAGTGCTGCGGTGCCTGAGTGTTGTGGTGTCTGAATGTTGTAGTGTCTGAGTGCTGCTGTGTCTGAGTGCTGCAGTGTTTGAGTGCTGCAGTGTCTGGTTGCAGTATCTGAGTGCTGCAGTGTCTGAGCACTGCAGTGTCTGGCTGCTGTGTCTGAGTGCTGCAGTGTCTGACTGCTGCGGTGTCTGAGTGCTGCGGTGTCTGAATGTTGCGGTGTCTGAGTGCTGCAGTGTCTGTCTGCAGTGTGTGAGTGCTGCAGTATCTGGGCATTGTGGTGTCTGGTTACAATGTCTGAGTGCTGTGGTGTCTGGGCCTAGTGTCTGAGTGCTGCAATGTCTGAGCGCTGCAGTGTCTGGCTGCTGTGTCTGAGTGCTACGGTGTCTGAGTGCTGCGGTGTCTGACTGCTGCGGTGTCTGAATGTTGTAGTGTCTGAGTGCTGCAGTGTTTGCGTGCTGCAGTGTCTGCCTGTAGTGTCTGAGTGCTGCAGTGTCTGAGTGCTGCAGTGTCTGAGCGCTGCAGTGTCTGAGTGCTGCGGTATGTGAGTACTGAGGTGCCTGAGTGCTTTGGTGCCTGAGTCCTGCGGTGTCTGAATGTTGTCGTATCTCAGTGCTGCAGTGTTTGAGTGCTGCAGTGTCTGCCTGCAGTGTCTGAGTGCTGCAGTGTCTGAGTGCTGCAGTGCCTGAGTGCTGCAGTGTTTGGGTGCTGCAGAGTCTGAGTGCTGCAGTCTGAGTGCTGCAGTATCTGACTACAGTGTCTGAGTGTTGCAGTGTCTGGCTGCAGTGTGTGAGTGCTGCAGTGTCTGAGTGCTGCAGTGTCTGAGTGCTGCAGTCTGAGTGCTGCCGTGTCTGAGTGCTGCAGTGTCTGATTGCTGCAATGCCTGAGCGCAGCAATGTCTGAGTGCTGCAGTGTCTGAGCACTGAAGTGTCTGAGTGCTGCAATGTCTGAGCGCTGCAGTGTCTGGCTGCTGTGTCTGAGTGCTGCAGTGCCTGAGTGCTGTGATGTCTGAATGCTGCGGTTTCTGAGTGCTGCAGTGTCTGTCTGCAGTGTGTGAGTGCTGCAGTATCTGGGCATTGTGGTGTCTGGTTACAATGTCTGAGTGCTGCGGTGTCTGGGCCTAGTGTCTGAGTGCTGCAATGTCTGAGCGCTGCAGTGTCTGGCTGCTGTGTCTGAGTGCTGCAGTGTTTGCGTGCTGCAGTGTCTGCCTGTAGTGTCTGAGTGCTGCAGTGTCTGAGTGCTGCAGTTTCTGAGTGCTGCAGTATCTGACTATGGTGTCTGAGTGCTGCAGTGTCTGAGTGCTGCAGTGTCTGAGCGCTGCAGTGTCTGAGTGCTGCGGTATGTGAGTACTGAGGTGCCTGAGTGCTTCGGTGCCTGAGTCCTGCGGTGTCTGAATGTTGTCGTATCTCAGTGCTGCAGTGTTTGAGTGCTGCAGTGTCTGCCTGCAGTGTCTGAGTGCTGCAGTGTCTGAGTGCTGCAGTGTCTGAGTGCTGCAGTTTCTGAGTGCTGCAGTATCTGACTGTAGTGTTTGAGTGCTGCAGTGTCTGAGTGCTACGGTGTCTGAGTGCTATGGTGTCTGAGTGCTGCAATGTCTGAGTGCTGCAGTGTCTGAGTGCTGCGTTATGTGAGTACTGTGGTGCCTGAGTGCTTTGGTGCCTGATTCCTGCGGAGTCTGACTGTTGTCGTGTCTGAGTGCTGCAGTGTTTGAGTGCTGCAGTGTCTGCCTGCAGTGTCTGAGTGCTGCAGTGCCTGAGTGCTGCAGTGTTTGGGTGCTGCAGTGTCTGAGTGCTGCAGTCTAAGTGCTGCAGTATCTGAGTACAGTGTCTGAGTGCTGCAGTGTCTGGCTGCAGTGTCTGAGTGCTGCAGTGTCTGAGTGCTGCAGTGTCTGAGTGCTGTAGTGTCTTAGTGCTGCAATGTCTGAGCACTGTAATGTCTGAGTGCTGCAGTGTCTGAGCACTGAAGTGTCTGAGTGCTGCATTGTCTGAGCGCTGCAGTGTCTGGCTGCTGTGTCTGAGTGCTGCAGTGTCTGAGTGCTGCGATGTCTGAATGCTGCGGTGTCTGAGTGCTGCAGTGTCTGTCTGCAGTGTGCGAGTGCTGCAGTATCTGAGCACTGTGGTGTCTGGTTGCAATGTTTGAGTGCTGCGGTGCCTGGGCCTCGTGTCTGAGTGCTGCAATGTCTGAGTGTTGCAGTGTCTGGCTGCTGTGTCTGAGTGCTACAGTGTCTGAGTGCTGCGGTGTCTGAATGTTGTAGTGTCTGAGTGCTGCAGTGTTTGAGTGATGCAGTGTCTGCCTTTAGTGTCTGAGTGCTGCAGTGCCTGCGTGCTGCGGTTTGAGCTTCTAGTGTCTGAGTGCTGCAGTGTTTGAGTGCTGCAGTGTCTGAGTGCTGCCGTGTCTGAGTGCTGTAGTGTCTGAGTGCTGTAGTGTCTGAGTGCTGCAGTGTCTGAGTGCTGCAGTGTCTGAGTGCTGCAGTGTCTGAGTGCTGCAGTGTCTGAGTGCTGCAGTGTCTGAGTGCTGCAGTGTCAGAATGCTGCAGTATCTGAGTACAGTGTCTGAGTGCTGCAGTGTCTGGCTGCAGAGTCTGAGTGCTGCAGTGTCTGAGTCTGCAATGTCTGAGCGCTGCAATGTCTGAGTGCTGCAGAGTCTGAGCACTGAAGTGTCTGACTGCTGCAGTGTCTGAGTGCTGCTGTGTTTGGCTGCAGTGTCTGAGCGCTGCAGTATCTGAGCGCTGTGGTGTCTGGCTGCAGTAACCGAGTGCTGCAGTGTCTGAGTGCTGCAGTGTCTGAGTGCTGCAGTGTCTGAGTGCTGTGGTATCTGTGCGCTGTGGTGTCTGGCTGCAGTGTCTGAGTGCTGCAATGTCTGAGCGCGGTCATGTCTGAGTGCTGCAGTGTCTGAGCACTGAAGTATCTGAGCGCTGTTGTGTCTGAGTGCTGCAGTGTCTGAGTGCTGCTGTGTCTGAGTGCTGCAGTGTTTGAGTGCTGCAGTGTCTGAGTGCTGTGGTATCTGTGCGCTGTGGTGTCTGGCTGCAGTGTCTGAGTGCTGCAATGTCTGAGCGCGGTCATGTCTGAGTGCTGCAGTGTCTGAGCACTGAAGTAACTGAGCGCTGTTGTGTCTGAGTGCTGCAGTGTCTGAGTGCTGCTGTTTCTGAGTGCTGCAGTGTTTGAGTGCTGCAGTGTCTGGTTGCAGTATCGGAGTGCTGCAGTGTCTGAGTGGTGCAGTGTCTGGCTGCAGTGTCTGAGTGCTGTGGTGTGTGAGTGCTGCGGTGTCTGAGTGCTGCGGTGTCTGAGTGCTGCATGGTCTGTCTACAGTGTGTGAGTGCTGCAGTATCTGAGCACTGTGATGTCTGGTTACAATGTCTGAGTGCTGCAGTGTCTGGCTGCTGTTTCTGAGTGCTACGGTGTCTGAGTGCTGCGGCATGTGACTTCTGTGGTGCCTGAGTGCTGCGGTGTCTGAATGTTGTAGTGTCTGAGTGCTACAGTGTTTGAGCGCTGCAGTGTCTGAGTGCTGCAGTGCCTGAGTGCAGCGGTGTAAGCCTCTAGTGTCTGAGTGCTGCAGTGTCTGAGTGCTGCAGTGTCTAAGTGCTGTGGTGTCTGAATGCTGTGGTGTCTGAGTGCTGCGGTGTCTGAATGCTGCAGTGTCTGAGTGCTGCGGTGTCTGAGTGCTGCGGTGTCTGAGTGCTGCAGTGTCTGTCTGCATTGTGTGAGTGCTGCAGTATCTGAGTGCTGTGGTGTCTGCCTGCAGTGTCTGAGTGCTGCGGTGTCTGGGTCTAGTGTCTGAGTGCTGCAATTTCTGAGCGCTGCAGTGTCTGAGTACTGCAGTTTCTGAGTTCTGCAGTGTCTGACTGCAGTGTCTGAGCGCTGCAGAGTCTGGCTGCAGTGTCTGAGTGCTGCAGTGTCTGAGCGCAGCAATGTCTGAGCGCGGCAATATCTGAGTGCGGCAATGTCTGAGTGCTGCAGTGTCTGAGCGCTGCTGTATCTGAGTGCTGTGGTGTCTGGCTGCAGTATCTGACTGCTGCAGAGTCTGAGTGGTGCAGTATCCAGCTGCAGTGTCTGAGTGCTATGGTGTGTGTCTGAAGTATCTGAGTGCTGCTATGTCTGAGCTCTGCAGTGTCTGAGTGCTGCAGAGTCTGGCTGCAGTGTCTGAGTGCTGCAGTGTCTGGCTGCAGTCTTTGAGTGCTGCGGTGTCTGAGTGCCGTGGTCTATGAGTGCTGCGGTGTCTGATTGCTGCGGTGTCTGGGCCTGCAGTGTCTGAGTGCTGCAGTTTCGGTCTGCAATGTGTGAGTGCTGCAATGTCTGAATGCTGCAGTGTCTGTCTGCTGTGTCTGAGTGCCGCGATGTCTGAGTGCTGCCGTGTCTGAGTGCTGTGGTGTCTGAGTGTTTTAGTGTCTGAGTGCAGCAGTGTTTGAGTGCTGCAGTGTCTGCCTCTAGTGTCTGAGAGCTGCAGTGTCTGAGTGCTGCAGTTTCCGAGTGCTGCAGTATCTGACTACGGTGTCTGAGCGCTGCAGTGTCTGAGTGCTGCAGTGTCTGAGTGCTGCAGTGTCTGAGTGCTGCAGTGTCTGAGCGCGGCAATGCCTGAGTGCGGTAATGTCTGAGTGCTGCAGTGTCTGGTTGCAGTATCTGAGTGCTGCAGTGTCTGAGTGGTGCAGTGTCTGGCTGCAGTGGCTGAGTGCTGTGGTGTGTGAGTGCAGCAGTGTCTGAGTGCTCCGGTGTCTGAGTGCTGCATTGTCTGTTTACAGTGTGTGAGTGCTGCAGTATCTGAGCACTGTGGGGTCTGGTTACAATGTCTGAGTGCTGCGGTGTCTGGGCCTAGTGTCTGAGCACTGCAATGTCTGAGCGCGGCAGTGTCTGAGTGCTGCGGTGTCTGAGTGCTGCGGTATGTGACTTCTGTGGTGCCTGAGTGCTGCGGTGTCTGAATGTTGTAGTGTCTGAGTGCTACAGTGTTTGAGCGCTGCAGTGTCTGCATGTAGTGTCTGAGTGCTGCAGTGCCTGAGTGCAGCGGTGTAAGCCCCTAGTGTCTGAGTGCTGCAGTGTCTGAGTGCTGCAGTGTCTGAATGCTGCAGTGTCTGGGTGCTGTGGTGTCTGAGTGCTGCGGTGTCTGAGTGCTGCAGTGTCTGTCTGCATTGTGTGAGTGCTGCAGTGTCTGAGTGCTGTGGTGTGTGTCTGAAGTATCTGAGTGCTGCTATGTCTGAGCTCTGCAGTGTCTGAGTGCTGCAGAGTCTGGCTGCAGTGTCTGAGTGCTGCAGAATCTGGCTGCAGCGTCTGAGTGCTGCAGTTTCTGGCTGCTGTGTCTGAGTGTTATGGTGTCTGAGTGCTGCAGTGTCTGAGTGCTGCGGTATGTGAGTTCTGTGGTGCCTGAATGCTGCGGTGTCTGAATGTTGTAGTGTCTGAGTGCTGCAGTGTTTGAGTGCTGCAGTGTCTGCATGTAGTGTCTGAGTGCTGCAGTGCCTGAGTGCTGCAGTGTCAGCCTCTAGTGTCTGAGTGCTGCAGTGTCTGAGTGCTGCGGTGTCTGAATGCTGTGGTGTCTGAGTGCTGCGGTGTCTGTATTCTGCGGTGTCTGGGTGCTGCGGTGTCTGAGTGCTGCGGTGTCTGAGTGCTGCAGTGTCTGTCTGCAGTGTCTGAGTGCTGCAGTATCTGAGTGCTGTGGTGTCTGGCTGCAGTGTCTGAGTGCTGCGGTGTCTGGGTCTAGTGTCTGAGTGCTGCAAGTCTGAGCGCTGCAGTGTCTGAGTGCTGCTGTTTCTGAGTGCTGCAGTATCTGACTGCAGTGTCTGAGCGCTGCAGAGTCTGGCTGCAGTGTCTGAGTGCTGCAATGTCTGGGCGCTGCAGTATCCGGCTGCTGTGTCAGAGTGCTACGGTGTCCGAGTGTTGCGGTGTCTGAGTGCTGTGGTGCCTGAGTGCTGTGGTATGTGAGTGCTGCGGTGCCTGAGTGCTGTGGTGTCTGAATGTTGTAGTGTCTGAGTGCTGCTGTGTCTGAGTGCTGCAGTGTTTGAGTGCTGCAGTGTCTGGTTGCAGTATCTGAGTGCTGCAGTGTCTGAGCACTGCAGTGTCTGGCTGCTGTGTCTGAGTGCTGCGGTGTGTGACTGCTGCGATGTCTGAGTGCTGCGGTGTCTGAATGCTGCGGTGTCTGAGTGCTGCAGTGTCTGTCTGCAGTGTGTGAGTGCTGCAGTATCTGGGCATTGTGGTGTCCGGTTACAATGTCTGAGTGCTGTGGTGTCTGGGCCTAGTGTCTGAGTGCTGCAATGTCTGAGCGCTGCAGTGTCTGGCTGCTGTGTCTGAGTGCTATGGTGTCTGAGTGCTGCGGTGTCTGACTGCTGCGGTGTCTGAATGTTGTAGTGTCTGAGTGCTGCAGTGTTTGCGTGCTGCAGTGTCTGCCTGTAGTGTCTGAGTGCTGCAGTGTCTGAGTGCTGCAGTGTCTGAGTGCTGCAGTGTCTGAGTGCTGCAGTTTCTGAGTGCTGCAGTATCTGACTATGGTGTCTGAGTGCTGCAGTGTCTGAGTGCTACGGTGTCTGAGTGCTGTGGTGTCTGAGTGCTGCAGTGTCTGAGTGCTGCAGTGTCTGAGTGCTGCAATTTCTGAGTGCTGCAGTATCTGACTATGGTGTCTGAGTGCTGCAGTGTCTGAGTGCTACGGTGTCTGAGTGCTGTGGTGTCTGAGTGCTGCAATGTCTGAGCGCTGCAGTGTCTGAGTGCTGCGGTATGTGAGTACTGAGGTGCCTGAGTGCTTTGGTGCCTGAGTCCTGCAGTGTCTGAATGTTGTCGTATCTCAGTGCTGCAGTGTTTGAGTGCTGCAGTGTCTGCCTGCAGTGTCTGAGTGCTGCAGTGCCTGAGTGCTGCAGTGTTTGGGTGCTGCAGTGTCTGAGTGCTGCAGTCTGAGTGCTGCAGTATCTGACTACAGTGTCTGAGTGCTGCAGTGTCTGGCTGCAGTGTCTGAGTGCTGCAGTGTCTGAGTGCTGCAGTGTCTGATTGCTGCAACGCCTGAGCGCGGCAATGTCTGAGTGCTGCAATGTCTGAGTGCTGCAATGTCTGAGCACTGTAATGTCTGAGTGCTGCAGTGTCTGAGCACTGAAGTGTCTGAGCACTGAAGTGTCTGAGTGCTGCAATGTCTGAGCGCTGCAGTGTCTGGCTGCTGTGTCTGAGTGCTGCAGTGCCTGAGTGCTGTGATGTCCGAATGCTGCGGTTTCTGAGTGCTGCAGTGTCTGTCTGCAGTGTGTGAGTGCTGCAGTATCTGGGCATTGTGGTGTCTGGTTACAATGTCTGAGTGCTGTGGTGTCTGGGCCTAGTGTCTGAGTGCTGCAATGTCTGAGCGCTGCAGTGTCTGGCTGCTGTGTCTGAGTGCTACGGTGTCTGAGTGCTGCGGTGTCTGACTGCTGCGGTGTCTGAATGTTGTAGTGTCTGAGTGCTGCAGTGTTTTAGTGCTGCAGTGTCTGCCTGTAGTGTCTGAGTGCTGCAGTGTCTGAGTTCTGCAGTGTCTGAGTGCTGCAGTTTCTGAGTGCTGCAGTATCTGACTGTAGTGTTTGAGTGCTGCAGTGTCTGAGTGCTACGGTGTCTGAGTGCTATGGTGCCTGAGTGCTGCAATGTCTGAGCGCTGCAGTGTCTGAGTGCTGCGTTATGTGAGTACTGTGGTGCCTGAGTGCTTCGGTCCCTGAGTCCTGCGGTGTCTGAATGTTGTCGTGTCTGAGTGCTGCAGTGTCTGGCTGCAGTGTCTGAGTGCTGCAGTGCCTGAGTGCTGCAGTGTTTGGGTGCTGCAGTGTGTGAGTGCTGCAGTCTGAGTGCTGCCGTGTCTGAGTGCTGCAGTGTCTGATTGCTGCAAAGCCTGAGCGCGGCAATGTCTGAGTGCTGCAGTCTTAGTGCTGCAATGTCTGAGCACTGTAATGTCTGAGTGCTGCGGTGTCTGAGCACTGAAGTGTCTGAGTGCTGCATTGTCTGAGCGCTGCAGTGTCTGGCTGCTGTGTCTGAGTGCTGCAGTGTCTGAGTGCTGCGATGTCTGAATGCTGCGGTGTCTGAGTGCTGCAGTGTCTGTCTACAGTGTGTGAGTGCTGCAGTATCTGAGCACTGTGGTGTCTGGTTGCAATGTTTGAGTGCTGCGGTGCCTGGGCCTCGTGTCTGAGTGCTGCAATGTCTGAGTGCTGCAGTGTCTGGCTGCTGTGTCTGAGTGCTACAGTGTCTGAGTGCTGTGGTGTCTGAATGTTGTAGTGTCTGAGTGCTGCAGTGTTTGAGTGATGCAGTGTCTGCCTTTAGTGTCTGAGTGCTGCAGTGCCTGAGTGCTGCGGTTTGAGCTTCTAGTGTCTGAGTGCTGCTGTGTTTGAGTGCTGCAGTGTCTGAGTGCTGCCGTGTCTGAGTGCTGTAGTGTCTGAGTGCTGCAGTGTCTGAGTGCTGCAGTGTCTGAGTGCTGCAGTGTCTGAGTGCTGTAGTGTCTGAGTGCTGCAGTGTCTGAGTGCTGCAGTGTCTGAGTGCTGCAGTCTCTGAGTACAGTGTCTGAGTGCTGCAGTGTCTGGCTGCAGAGTCTGAGTGCTGCAGTGTCTGAGTGCTGCAATGTCTGAGCGCGGCAATGTCTGAGTGCTGCAGAGTCTGAGCACTGAAGTTTCTGACTGCTGCAGTGTCTGAGTGCTGCTGTGTTTGGCTGCAGTGTCTGAGCGCTGCAGTATCTGAGCGCTGTGGTGTCTGGCTGCAGTAACCGAGTGCTGCAGTGTCTGAGTGCTGCAGTGTCTGAGTGCTGTGGTATCTGTGCGCTGTGGTGTCTGGCTGCAGTGTCTGAGTGCTGCTGTGTCTGAGTGCTGCAGTGATTGAGTGCTGCAGTGTCTGGTTGCAGTATCTGAGTGCTGCAGTGTCTGTGTGGTGCAGTGTCTGGCTGCAGTGTCTGAGTGCTGTGGTGTGTGAGTGCAGCAGTGTCTGTCTACAGTGTGTGAGTGCTGCAGTATCTGAGCACTGTGGTGTCTGGTTACAATGTCTGAGTGCTGCGGTGTCTGGGCCTAGTGTCTGAGCACTGCAATGTCTGAGCGCGGCAGTGTCTGAGTGCTGCAGTGTCTGGTTGCTGTGTCTGAGTGCGACGGTGTCTGAGTGCAGCGGTGTCTGAGTGCTGCGGTATGTGACTTCTGTGGTGCCTGAGTGCTGCGGTGTCTGAATGTTGTAGTGTCTGAGTGCTACAGTGTTTGAGCGCTGCAGTGTCTGCATGTAGTGTCTGAGTGCTGCAGTGCCTGAGTGCAGCGGTGTAAGCCTCTAGTGTCTGAGTGCTGCAGTGTCTGAGTGCTGCAGTGTCTAAGTGCTGTGGTGTCTGAATGCTGTGGTGTCTGAGTGCTGCGGTGTCTGAATGCTGCGGTGTCTGGGTGCTGCAGTGTCTGTCTACAGTGTGTGAGTGCTGCAGTATCTGAGCACTGTGGTGTCTGGTTGCAATGTTTGAGTGCTGCGGTGCCTGGGCCTCGTGTCTGAGTGCTGCAATGTCTGAGTGCTGCAGTGTCTGGCTGCTGTGTCTGAGTGCTACAGTGTCTGAGTGCTGTGGTGTCTGAATGTTGTAGTGTCTGAGTGCTGCAGTGTTTGAGTGATGCAGTGTCTGCCTTTAGTGTCTGAGTGCTGCAGTGCCTGAGTGCTGCGGTTTGAGCTTCTAGTGTCTGAGTGCTGCTGTGTTTGAGTGCTGCAGTGTCTGAGTGCTGCCGTGTCTGAGTGCTGTAGTGTCTGAGTGCTGCAGTGTCTGAGTGCTGCAGTGTCTGAGTGCTGCCGTGTCTGAGTGCTGTAGTGTCTGAGTGCTGCAGTGTCTGAGTGCTGCAGTGTCTGAGTGCTGCAGTCTCTGAGTACAGTGTCTGAGTGCTGCAGTGTCTGGCTGCAGAGTCTGAGTGCTGCAGTGTCTGAGTGCTGCAATGTCTGAGCGCGGCAATGTCTGAGTGCTGCAGAGTCTGAGCACTGAAGTTTCTGACTGCTGCAGTGTCTGAGTGCTGCTGTGTTTGGCTGCAGTGTCTGAGCGCTGCAGTATCTGAGCGCTGTGGTGTCTGGCTGCAGTAACCGAGTGCTGCAGTGTCTGAGTGCTGCAGTGTCTGAGTGCTGTGGTATCTGTGCGCTGTGGTGTCTGGCTGCAGTGTCTGAGTGCTGCTGTGTCTGAGTGCTGCAGTGATTGAGTGCTGCAGTGTCTGGTTGCAGTATCTGAGTGCTGCAGTGTCTGAGTGGTGCAGTGTCTGGCTGCAGTGTCTGAGTGCTGTGGTGTGTGAGTGCAGCAGTGTCTGTCTACAGTGTGTGAGTGCTGCAGTATCTGAGCACTGTGGTGTCTGGTTACAATGTCTGAGTGCTGCGGTGTCTGGGCCTAGTGTCTGAGCACTGCAATGTCTGAGCGCGGCAGTGTCTGAGTGCTGCAGTGTCTGGTTGCTGTGTCTGAGTGCGCCGGTGTCTGAGTGCAGCGGTGTCTGAGTGCTGCGGTATGTGACTTCTGTGGTGCCTGAGTGCTGCGGTGTCTGAATGTTGTAGTGTCTGAGTGCTACAGTGTTTGAGCGCTGCAGTGTCTGTATGTAGTGTCTGAGTGCTGCAGTGCCTGAGTGCAGCGGTGTAAGCCTCTAGTGTCTGAGTGCTGCAGTGTCTGAGTGCTGCAGTGTCTAAGTGCTGTGGTGTCTGAATGCTGTGGTGTCTGAGTGCTGCGGTGTCTGAATGCTGCGGTGTCTGGGTGCTGCGGTGTCTGAGTGCTGCGGTGTCTGAGTGCTGCAGTGTCTGTCTGCATTGTGTGAGTGCTGCAGTATCTGAGTGCTGTGGTGTCTGCCTGCAGTGTCTGAGTGCTGCGGTGTCTGGGTCTAGTGTCTGAGTGCTGCAATTTCTGAGCGCTGCAGTGTCTGAATACTGCAGTTTCTGAGTTCTGCAGTATCTGACTGCAGTGTCTGAGCGCTGCAGAGTCTGGCTGCAGAGTCTGAGTGCTGCAGTGTCTGAGCGCAGCAATGTCTGAGCGCGGCAATATTTGAGTGCGGCAATGTCTGAGTGCTGCAGTGTCTGAGGGCTGCTGTATCTGAGTGCTGTGGTGTCTGGCTGCAGTATCTGACTGCTGCAGAGTCTGAGTGGTGCAGTATCCAGCTGCAGTGTCTGAGTGCTGCAGTGTCTGGCTGCAGTCTTTGAGTGCTGCGGTGTCTGAGTGCCGTGGTCTATGAGTGCTGCGGTGTCTGATTGCTGCGGTGTCTGGGCCTGCAGTGTCTGAGTGCTGCAGTGTCGGTCTGCAATGTGTGAGTGCTGCAATGTCTGAGTGCTGCAGTGTCTGTCTGCTGTGTCTGAGTGCTGCGGTGTCTGAGTGCTGCTGTGTCTGAATTCTGCGGTGTCTGAGTGCTGCGGTGTCTGAGTGCTGTGGTGTCTGAGTGCTGCAGTGTCTGTCTGCAGTGTCTTTGTGCTGCAGTATCTGAGCACTGTGGTGTCTGGTTGCAATGTCTGAATGCTGCGGTGTCTGGGCCTAGTGTCTGAGCGCTGCAGTATCCGGCTGCTGTGTCTGAGTGCTACGGTGTCTGAGTGCTGCATTGTCTGAGTGCTGCGGTATGTGAGTGCTGTGGTGCCTGACTGCTGCGGTGCCTGAGTGCTGCGTTGTCTGAATGTTGTAGTGTCTGAGTGCTGCAGTGTTTGAGTGCTGCAATGTCTGCCTGCAGTGTCTGAGTGATGCAGTGCCTGAGTACTGTGGTGTGAGCTTCTAGTGTCTGAGTGCTGCAGTGTCTGAGTGCTGCAGTGTCTGAGTGCTGCAGTGTCTGAGTGCTGCAGTGTCTGAGTGCTGCAATATCTGACTGCAGTGTCTGAGTGCTGCAGTGTCTGGCTGCAGTGTCTGAGTGCTGCAGTGTCTGAGTGCTGCAGTGTCTGAGTGCTGCAGTGTCTGTGTGCTGCCGTGTCTGAGTACTGCGGTGTGAGCTTCTAGTGTCTGAGTGCTGCATTGTCTGAGTGCTGCAGTGTCTGAGTGCTGCAGTGTCTGAGTGCTGCAATGTCTGAGTGCTGCAGTATCTGAGCACTGTGGTGTCTGGCTGCAGTATCTGAGTACTGCAGTGTCTGAGTGGTGCAGTTTCTGGCTGCAGTGTCTGAGCGCTGCAGTATCTGAGCACTGTGGTGTCTGGCTGCAGTATCTGAGTACTGCAGTGTCTGAGTGGTGCAGTGTCCGGCTGCAGGGTCTGTGTGGTGCAGTGTCCGGCTGCAGTGTCTGAACGCTGTGGTGTCTGGCTGCAGTATCTGAGTGCTGCTATGACTGAGCACTGCAGTGTCTGAGTGCTGCAGTGTCTGAGTGCTGTGGTATCTGTGCGCTGTGGTGTCTGGCTGCGGTATCTGAGCGCTGCGGTGTTTGAGTGCTGCAGTGTCTGAGTGCTGCAGTATCTGGCTGCAGTGTATGAATGCTGCAGTGTCTGAGTGGTGCAGTGTCTTGCTGCAGTGTCTGAGAGCTGCAATATCTGAGCACTGTGGTGTCTGTTTACAATATCTGAGTGCTGCAGTGTCTGGGCCTAGTGTCTGAGTGCTGCAATGTCTGAGCGCTGCAGTGTCTGAGTGCTACGGTGTCTGAGTGCTACGGTGTCTGAGTGCTGCAGTGTCTGAGTGCTGCGGTATGTGAGTTCTGCGGTGCCTGAGTGCTGCGGTGTCTGAATGTTGTAGTGTCTGAGTGCTGCAGTGTTTGAGTGCTGCAGTGTCTGCATGTAGTGTCTGAGTGCTGCAGTGCCTGAGTGCTGCGGTGTAAGCCTCTAGTGTCTGAGTGCTGAAGTGTCTGAGTGCTGCAGTGTCTCAATGCTGTGGTGTCTGAGTGCTGCGGTGTCTGAATGCTGCAGTGTCTGAGTGCCTCAGTGTCTGTCTGCAGTGTCTGAGTGCTGTGGTATCTGAGCAGTGTTGTCTGGTTGCAATGTCTGAGTGCTGCGGTGTCTGGGGCCTAGTGTCTGTGCTGCAGTGTCTGAGTGCTGCGGTGTCTGAGTGCTGCAGTGTTTGAGTGCTGTGTTGTCTGAGAGCTGCGGTGTCTGAGTGCTGCAGTGTCTGAGTGCTGCAGTATCTGAGCGCTGTAGTGTCTGGTTGCAATGTCTGAGTGCTGCAGTATGTGAGAGCTGTGGTGTTTGGTTGCTGTGGTATCTGGGTCTAGTATCTCAGTGCTACAATGTTTGAGCGCTGCAGTGTCTGGCTGCTGTGTCTGAGTGCTGCAGCGCCTGAGTGCTGCGGTGTCTGAGTGCTGCGGTGTCTGAGTGCTGCGGTGTCTGGGGCCTAGTGTCTGAGTGCTGCAGTGTCTGAGTGCTGCGGTGTCTGAGTGCTGCAGTGTTTGAGTGCTGCGGTGTCTGAGTGCTGCGGTGTCTGAGTGCTGCGGTGTCTGAGTGCTGCAGTGTCTGAGTGCTGTGTTGTCTGAGAGCTGCGGTGTCTGAGTGCTGCAGTGTCTGAGTGCTGCAGTATCTGAGCGCTGTAGTGTCTGGTTGCAATGTCTGAGTGCTGCAGTATGTGAGAGCTGTGGTGTTTGGTTGCTGTGGTATCTGGGTCTAGTATCTCAGTGCTACAATGTTTGAGCGCTGCAGTGTCTGGCTGCTGTGTCTGAGTGCTGCAGCGCCTGAGTGCTGCGGTGTCTGAGTGCTGCGGTGTCTGAGTGCTGCGGTGTCTGAATTCTGCGGTGTCTGAGTGCTGTGGTGTCTGAGTGCTGTGGTGTCTGAGTGCTGCAGTGTCTGTCTGCAGTGTCTTTGTGCTGCAGTATCTGAGCACTGTGGTGTCTGGTTGCAATGTCTGAATGCTGCGGTGTCTGGGCCTAGTGTCTGAGCGCTGCAGTATCCGGCTGCTGTGTCTGAGTGCTACGGTGTCTGAGTGCTGCATTGTCTGAGTGCTGCGGTATGTGAGTGCTGTGGTGCCTGACTGCTGCGGTGCCTGAGTGCTGCGTTGTCTGAATGTTGTAGTGTCTGAGTGCTGCAGTGTTTGAGTGCTGCAATGTCTGCCTGCAGTGTCTGAGTGATGCAGTGCCTGAGTACTGCGGTGTGAGCTTCTAGTGTCTGAGTGCTGCAGTGTCTGAGTGCTGCAGTGTCTGAGTGCTGCAGTGTCTGAGTGCTGCAGTGTCTGAGTGCTGCAGTGTCTGATTTCTGCAGTGTCTGAGTGCTGCAGTGTCTGTGTGCTGCCGTGTCTGAGTACTGCGGTGTGAGCTTCTAGTGTCTGAGTGCTGCATTGTCTGAGTGCTGCAGTGTCTGAGTGCTGCAGTGTCTGAGTGCTGCAGTGTCTGAGTGCTGCAGTATCTGAGCACTGTGGTGTCTGGCTGCAGTATCTGAGTACTGCAGTGTCTGAGTGTTGCAGTTTCTGGCTGCAGTGTCTGAGCGCTGCAGTATCTGAGCACTGTGGTGTCTGGCTGCAGTATCTGAGTACTGCAGTGTCTGAGTGGTGCAGTGTCCGGCTGCAGGGTCTGAGTGGTGCAGTGTCCGGCTGCAGTGTCTGAACGCTGTGGTGTCTGGCTGCAGTATCTGAGTGCTGCTATGACCGAACACTGCAGTGTCTGAGTGCTGCAGTGTCTGAGTGCTGTGGTATCTGTGCGCTGTGGTGTCTGGCTGCGGTATCTGAGCGCTGCGGTGTTTGAGTGCTGCAGTGTCTGAGTGCTGCAGTATCTGGCTGCAGTGTATGAATGCTGCAGTGTCTGAGTGGTGCAGTGTCTTGCTGCAGTGTCTGAGAGCTGCAATATCTGAGCACTGTGGTGTCTGTTTACAATATCTGAGTGCTGCAGTGTCTGGGCCTAGTGTCTGAGTGCTGCAATGTCTGAGCGCTGCAGTGTCTGAGTGCTACGGTGTCTGAGTGCTACGGTGTCTGAGTGCTGCAGTGTCTGAGTGCTGTGGTATGTGAGTTCCGTGGTGCCTGATTGCTGCGGTGTCTGAATGTTGTAGTGTCTGAGTGCTGCAGTGTTTGAGTGCTGCTGTGTCTGCATGTAGTGTCTGAGTGCTGCAGTGCCTGAGTGCTGCGGTGTAAGCCTCTAGTGTCTGAGTGCTGCGGTGTCTGAATGCTGTGGTGTCTGAGTGCCTCAGTGTCTGTCTGCAGTGTCTGAGTGCTGTGGTATCTGAGCAGTGTTGTCTGGTTGCAATGTCTGAGTGCTGCGGTGTCTGGGGCCTAGTGTCTGAGTGCTGCAGTGTCTGAGTGCTGCGGTGTCTGAGTGCTGCAGTGTTAGAGTGCTGCGGTGTCTGAGTGCTGCGGTGTCTGAGTGCTGCGGTGTCTGAGTGCTGCGGTGTCTGAGTGCTGCAGTGTCTGAGTGCTGCAGTATCTGAGCGCTGTAGTGTCTGGTTGCAATGTCTGAGTGCTGCAGTATGTGAGAGCTGTGGTGTTTGGTTGCTGTGGTATCTGGGTCTAGTATCTCAGTGCTACAATGTTTGAGCGTTGCACTGTCTGGCTGCTGTGTCTGAGTGCTGCAGCGCCTGAGTGCTGCGGTGTCTGAGTGCTGAGGTGTCTGAATTCTGCGGTGTCTGAGTGCTGCGGTGTCTGAGTGCTGCGTTGTCTGAGCGCGGCAATGTCTGAGTGCTGTATTGTCTGCGTGCTCCAAGTCTGAGCACTGTAATGTCTGAGTGCTGCAGTGTCTAAGCACTGAGGTGTCTGAGTGCTGTGGTGTCTGAGTGCTGTGGTGTCTGAGTGCTGCAGTGTCTGTCTGCAGTGTCTTTGTGCTGCAGTATCTGAGCACTGTGGTGTCTGGTTGCAATGTCTGAATGCTGCGGTGTCTGGGCCTAGTGTCTGAGCGCTGCAGTATCCGGCTGCTGTGTCTGAGTGCTACGGTGTCTGAGTGCTGCAGTGTCTGAGTGCTGCGGTATGTGAGTGCTGTGGTGCCTGAGTGCTGCGGTGCCTGAGTGCTGCGTTGTCTGAATGTTGTAGTGTCTGAGTGCTGCAGTGTTTGAGTGTGCAATGTCTGCCTGCAGTGTCTGAGTGCTGCAGTGTCTGAGTGCTGCAGTGTCTGAGTGCTGCAGTGTCTGAGTGCTGCAGTGTCTGAGTGCTGCAGTGTCTGTGTGCTGCCGTGTCTGAGTACTGCGGTTTGAGCTTCTAGTGTCTGAGTGCTGCAGTGTCTGATTTCTGCAGTGTCTGAGTGCTGCAGTGTCTGAGTGCTGCAGTATCTGACTGCAGTGTCTGAGTGCTGGAGTGTCTGGCTGCAGTGTCTGAGTGCTGCAGTGTCTGAGTGCTGCAGTGTCTGAGCGCGGCAATGACTGAGCGCGGCAATGTCTGAGTGCTGCAGTGTCTGAGTGCTGCAATGTCTGTGCGTGGTAATGTCTGAGTGCTGCAGTGTATGAGTGCTGCAGTGTCTGAGTGCTGCTGTGTTTGGCTGCCGTGTCTGAGCGCTGCAGTATCTGAGCGCTGTGGTATCTGGCTGCACTCACCGAGTGCTGCAGTGTCTGAGTGCTGCAGTGTCTGAGTGCTGTGGTATCTGTGCGCTGTGGTGTCTGGCTGCAGTGTCTGAGCGTTGCGGTGTCTGAGTGCTGCAGTATCTGGCTGCAGTGTATGAGTGCTGCAGTGTCTGAGTGGTGCAGTTTCTGGCTGCAGTGTCTGAGCGCTGCAGTATCTGAGCACTGTGGTGTCTGGCTGCAGTATCTGAGTACTGCAGTGTCTGAGTGGTGCAGTGTCCGGCTGCAGGGTCTGAGTGGTGCAGTGTCCGGCTGCAGTGTCTGAACGCTGTGGTGTCTGGCTGCAGTATCTGAGTGCTGCTATGACTGAGCACTGCAGTGTCTGAGTGCTGCAGTGTCTGAGTGCTGTGGTATCTGTGCGCTGTGGTGTCTGGCTGCAGTATCTGAGTGCTGCTATGACTGACCACTGCGGTGTTTGAGTGCTGCAGTGTCTGAGTGCTGCAGTATCTGGCTGCAGTGTATGAATGCTGCAGTGTCTGAGTGGTGCAGTGTCTTGCTGCAGTGTCTGAGAGCTGCAATATCTGAGCACTGTGGTGTCTGTTTACAATATCTGAGTGCTGCAGTGTCTGGGCCTAGTGTCTGAGTGCTGCAATGTCTGAGCGCTGCAGTGTCTGAGTGCTACGGTGTCTGAGTGCTACGGTGTCTGAGTGCTGCAGTGTCTGAGTGCTGCGGTATGTGAGTTCTGTGGTGCCTGAGTGCTGCGGTGTCTGAATGTTGTAGTGTCTGAGTGCTGCAGTGTTTGAGTGCTGCAGTGTCTGCATGTAGTGTCTGAGTGCTGCAGTGCCTGAGTGCTGCGGTGTAAGCCTCTAGTGTCTGAGTGCTGCAGTGTCTGAGTGCTGCAGTGTCTGAGTGCTGCGGTGTCTCAATGCTGTGGTGTTTGAGTGCTGCGGTGTCTGAGTGCTGCGGTGTCTGAATGCTACAGTGTCTGAGTGCCTCAGTGTCTGAGTGCTGCGGTATCTGAGCAGTGTTGTCTGGTTGCAATGTCTGAGTGCTGCGGTGTCTGAGTGCTGGGTTGTCTGAGAGCTGCGGTGTCTGAGTGCTTCAGTGTCTGAGTGCTGCAGTATCTGAACGCTGTAGTGTCTGGTTGCAATGTCTGAGTGCTGCAGTATGTGAGAGCTGTGGTGTTTGGTTGCTGTGGTATCTGGGTCTAGTATCTCAGTGCTACAATGTTTGAGCGCTGCAGTGTCTGGCTGCTGTGTCTGAGTGCTGCAGCGCCTGAGTGCTGCGGTGTCTGAGTGCTGCGGTGTCTGAGTGCTGCGGTGTCTGAGTGCTGCGTTGTCTGAGTGCTGCGTTGTCTGAGTGCTGCGGTGTCTGAGTGCTGCAGAGTCTGTCTGCAGTGTCTGAGTGCTGCAGTATCTTAGCGCTGTGGTGTCTGGTTGCTGCGGTATCTGGGTCTAGTATCTCAGTGCTACAATGTTTGAGCGCTGCAGTGTCTGTTTGCTGTGTCTGAGTGCTAAGTTGTCTGAGTGCTGCGGTGTCTGAGTGCTGCGTGTGCCTGAGTGCTGCAGTGTTTGAGTGCTGCAGTGTCTGCCTGTAGTGTCTGGGTGATGCAGTGCCTGAGTCCTGCAGTATCTGACTACAGTGTCTGAGTGCTGCAGTGTCTGGCTGCAGTGTCTGAGTGCTGCAGTGTCTGCGCGCGGCAATGTCTGAGCGCAGCAATGTCTGAGCGCGGCAATGTCTGAGTGCTGCAGTGTCTGAGCACTGAAGTGTCTGAGTGCTGCAGTGACTGAGTGCTGCAGTGTCTGTCTCCAGTGTCTGAGTGCTGCAATGTCTGAGCGCGGCAATGTCTGAGCACAGCAGTGTCTGAGTGCTGCAGTGTTTGAGTGTTGTAGTGTCTGAGTTTTGTAGTGTCTGAGTGCTGCAGTGACTGAGTACTGCAGTATCTGGCTGCAGTGTATGAGTGCTGCAGTGTCTGAACGCTGCAGTATCTGAGCGCTGTGGTGTCTGGCTGCAGTATCTGAGTGCTGTGGTGTCTGGCTGCAGTATCTGAATGCTGCTATGTCTGAGTGCTGCAGTTTCTGGCTGCATTGTTTGAGTGCTGCTGTGTGTGAGTGCTGCGGTGTGTGAGTGCTGCAGTGTCTGAATGCTGCAGTGTCTGAGTTCTGCAGTGTCTGAGTGCCTCAGTGTCTGTCTGCAGTGTCTGAGTGCTGCGGTATCTGAGCAGTGTTGTCTGGTTGCAATGTCTGAGTGCTGCGGTGTCTGGGGCCTAGGGTCTGAGTGCTGCAGTGTCTGAGTGCTGCGGTGTCTGAGTGCTGCAGTGTTTGAGTGCTGCGGTGTCTGAGTGCTGCGGTGTCTGAGTGCTGCGGTGTCTGAGTGCTGCGGTGTCTGAGTGCTGCGGTGTCTGAGTGCTGTGTTGCCTGAGAGCTGCGGTGTCTGAGTGCTGCAGTGTCTGAGTGCTGCAGTATCTGAGCGCTGTAGTGTCTGGTTGCAATGTCTGAGTGCTGCAGTATCTGAGCGCTGTGGTGTCTGGTTGCTGCGGTATCTGGGTCTCGTATCTCAGTGCTACAATGTTTGAGCGCTGCAGTGTCTGGCTGCTGTGTCTGAGTGCTGCAGCGCCTGAGTGCTGCGGTGTCTGTGTGCTGCGGTGTCTGAATGCTGCAGTGTCTGAGTGCTGTGGTGTCTGAGTGCTGTGGTGTCTGTGTGCTGCAGTATCTGGCTGCAGTGCTGTGGTATCTGTATGCAGTGGTGTCTGGCTGCAGTGTCTGAGCGCTGTGGTGTCTGAGTGCTGCAGTATCTGGCTGCAGTGTATGAGTGCAGCAGTGTCTGAGTGGTGTAGTGTCTAGCTGCAGTGTCTGAGTGGTGGAGTGTCTGGCTGCAGTGTCTGAGCGCTGTGGTGTCTGACTGCAGTATCTGAATGCTGCAGTGTTTGAGTGCTGCGGTGTCTGAGTGCTGCGGAGCCTGAGTGCTGCCGAGTTTGAGTGCTGCAGTGTCTGCCTCTAGTGTCTGAGTGCTGCAGTGTCTGAGTGCTGCAGTGTCTGCCTCTAGTGTCTGAGCGCGGCAATGTCTGAGCGCAGCAATGTCTGAGCGCAGCAATGTCTGAGTGCAGCAATGTCTGAGCGCAGCAATGTCTGAGCGCGGCAATGTCTGAGCGCTGCAGTGTCTGGCTCCAGTGTCTGAGTGCTGCAGTGTCTAAGCGTGGCAATGTCTGAGCGCGGCAATGCCTGAGTGCTGCAGTGTCTGCCTATAGTGTCTGAGTGCTGCAGTGTCTGGCTGCAGTGTCTGAGTGCTGCAGTGTCTGACTACAGTGTCTGAGTTCTGCAGCGTCTGAGTGCTGCAGTGTCTGATTGCTGCAGTGTCTGTGTGCTGCAGTGTCTGAGCGCGGCAATGTCTGAGCGCGGCAATGTCTGAGTGCTGCAGTGTCTGAGCGCAGCAATGTCTGAGCGCAGCAATGTCTGAGCGTGGCAGTGTCTGAGTGCTGCAGTGTTTGAGTGTTGTAGTGTGTGAGTGCAGTAGTGTCTGAGTTTTGTAATGTCTGAGTGCTGCAGTGACTGAGCACTGCAGTATCTGGCTGCAGTGTATAAGTGCTGCAGTGTCTGAGCGCTGCAGTATCTGAGCGCTGTGGTGTCTGTTTACAATATCTGAGTGCTGCAGTGTCTGGGCCTAGTGTCTGAGTGCTGCAATGTCTGAGCGCTGCAGTGTCTGAGTGCTACGGTGTCTGAGTGCTACGGTGTCTGAGTGCTGCAGTGTCTGAGTGCTGTGGTATGTGAGTTCCGTGGTGCCTGATTGCTGCGGTGTCTGAATGTTGTAGTGTCTGAGTGCTGCAGTGTTTGAGTGCTGCTGTGTCTGCATGTAGTGTCTGAGTGCTGCAGTGCCTGAGTGCTGCGGTGTAAGCCTCTAGTGTCTGAGTGCTGCGGTGTCTGAATGCTGTGGTGTCTGAGTGCCTCAGTGTCTGTCTGCAGTGTCTGAGTGCTGTGGTATCTGAGCAGTGTTGTCTGGTTGCAATGTCTGAGTGCTGCGGTGTCTGGGGCCTAGTGTCTGAGTGCTGCAGTGTCTGAGTGCTGCGGTGTCTGAGTGCTGCAGTGTTAGAGTGCTGCGGTGTCTGAGTGCTGCGGTGTCTGAGTGCTGCGGTGTCTGAGTGCTGCGGTGTCTGAGTGCTGCGGTGTCTGAGTGCTGTGTTGTCTGAGAGCTGCGGTGTCTGAGTGCTGCAGTGTCTGAGTGCTGCAGTATCTGAGCGCTGTAGTGTCTGGTTGCAATGTCTGAGTGCTGCAGTATGTGAGAGCTGTGGTGTTTGGTTGCTGTGGTATCTGGGTCTAGTATCTCAGTGCTACAATGTTTGAGCGTTGCACTGTCTGGCTGCTGTGTCTGAGTGCTGCAGCGCCTGAGTGCTGCGGTGTCTGAGTGCTGAGGTGTCTGAATTCTGCGGTGTCTGAGTGCTGCGGTGTCTGAGTGCTGCGTTGTCTGAGCGCGGCAATGTCTGAGTGCTGTATTGTCTGCGTGCTCCAAGTCTGAGCACTGTAATGTCTGAGTGCTGCAGTGTCTAAGCACTGAGGTGTCTGAGTGCTGTGGTGTCTGAGTGCTGTGGTGTCTGAGTGCTGCAGTGTCTGTCTGCAGTGTCTTTGTGCTGCAGTATCTGAGCACTGTGGTGTCTGGTTGCAATGTCTGAATGCTGCGGTGTCTGGGCCTAGTGTCTGAGCGCTGCAGTATCCGGCTGCTGTGTCTGAGTGCTACGGTGTCTGAGTGCTGCAGTGTCTGAGTGCTGCGGTATGTGAGTGCTGTGGTGCCTGAGTGCTGCGGTGCCTGAGTGCTGCGTTGTCTGAATGTTGTAGTGTCTGAGTGCTGCAGTGTTTGAGTGTGCAATGTCTGCCTGCAGTGTCTGAGTGCTGCAGTGTCTGAGTGCTGCAGTGTCTGAGTGCTGCAGTGTCTGAGTGCTGCAGTGTCTGAGTGCTGCAGTGTCTGTGTGCTGCCGTGTCTGAGTACTGCGGTTTGAGCTTCTAGTGTCTGAGTGCTGCAGTGTCTGATTTCTGCAGTGTCTGAGTGCTGCAGTGTCTGAGTGCTGCAGTATCTGACTGCAGTGTCTGAGTGCTGGAGTGTCTGGCTGCAGTGTCTGAGTGCTGCAGTGTCTGAGTGCTGCAGTGTCTGAGCGCGGCAATGACTGAGCGCGGCAATGTCTGAGTGCTGCAGTGTCTGAGTGCTGCAATGTCTGTGCGTGGTAATGTCTGAGTGCTGCAGTGTATGAGTGCTGCAGTGTCTGAGTGCTGCTGTGTTTGGCTGCCGTGTCTGAGCGCTGCAGTATCTGAGCGCTGTGGTATCTGGCTGCACTCACCGAGTGCTGCAGTGTCTGAGTGCTGCAGTGTCTGAGTGCTGTGGTATCTGTGCGCTGTGGTGTCTGGCTGCAGTGTCTGAGCGTTGCGGTGTCTGAGTGCTGCAGTATCTGGCTGCAGTGTATGAGTGCTGCAGTGTCTGAGTGGTGCAGTTTCTGGCTGCAGTGTCTGAGCGCTGCAGTATCTGAGCACTGTGGTGTCTGGCTGCAGTATCTGAGTACTGCAGTGTCTGAGTGGTGCAGTGTCCGGCTGCAGGGTCTGAGTGGTGCAGTGTCCGGCTGCAGTGTCTGAACGCTGTGGTGTCTGGCTGCAGTATCTGAGTGCTGCTATGACTGAGCACTGCAGTGTCTGAGTGCTGCAGTGTCTGAGTGCTGTGGTATCTGTGCGCTGTGGTGTCTGGCTGCAGTATCTGAGTGCTGCTATGACTGACCACTGCGGTGTTTGAGTGCTGCAGTGTCTGAGTGCTGCAGTATCTGGCTGCAGTGTATGAATGCTGCAGTGTCTGAGTGGTGCAGTGTCTTGCTGCAGTGTCTGAGAGCTGCAATATCTGAGCACTGTGGTGTCTGTTTACAATATCTGAGTGCTGCAGTGTCTGGGCCTAGTGTCTGAGTGCTGCAATGTCTGAGCGCTGCAGTGTCTGAGTGCTACGGTGTCTGAGTGCTACGGTGTCTGAGTGCTGCAGTGTCTGAGTGCTGCGGTATGTGAGTTCTGTGGTGCCTGAGTGCTGCGGTGTCTGAATGTTGTAGTGTCTGAGTGCTGCAGTGTTTGAGTGCTGCAGTGTCTGCATGTAGTGTCTGAGTGCTGCAGTGCCTGAGTGCTGCGGTGTAAGCCTCTAGTGTCTGAGTGCTGCAGTGTCTGAGTGCTGCAGTGTCTGAGTGCTGCGGTGTCTCAATGCTGTGGTGTTTGAGTGCTGCGGTGTCTGAGTGCTGCGGTGTCTGAATGCTACAGTGTCTGAGTGCCTCAGTGTCTGAGTGCTGCGGTATCTGAGCAGTGTTGTCTGGTTGCAATGTCTGAGTGCTGCGGTGTCTGAGTGCTGGGTTGTCTGAGAGCTGCGGTGTCTGAGTGCTTCAGTGTCTGAGTGCTGCAGTATCTGAACGCTGTAGTGTCTGGTTGCAATGTCTGAGTGCTGCAGTATGTGAGAGCTGTGGTGTTTGGTTGCTGTGGTATCTGGGTCTAGTATCTCAGTGCTACAATGTTTGAGCGCTGCAGTGTCTGGCTGCTGTGTCTGAGTGCTGCAGCGCCTGAGTGCTGCGGTGTCTGAGTGCTGCGGTGTCTGAGTGCTGCGGTGTCTGAGTGCTGCGTTGTCTGAGTGCTGCGTTGTCTGAGTGCTGCGGTGTCTGAGTGCTGCAGAGTCTGTCTGCAGTGTCTGAGTGCTGCAGTATCTTAGCGCTGTGGTGTCTGGTTGCTGCGGTATCTGGGTCTAGTATCTCAGTGCTACAATGTTTGAGCGCTGCAGTGTCTGTTTGCTGTGTCTGAGTGCTAAGTTGTCTGAGTGCTGCGGTGTCTGAGTGCTGCGTGTGCCTGAGTGCTGCAGTGTTTGAGTGCTGCAGTGTCTGCCTGTAGTGTCTGGGTGATGCAGTGCCTGAGTCCTGCAGTATCTGACTACAGTGTCTGAGTGCTGCAGTGTCTGGCTGCAGTGTCTGAGTGCTGCAGTGTCTGCGCGCGGCAATGTCTGAGCGCAGCAATGTCTGAGCGCGGCAATGTCTGAGTGCTGCAGTGTCTGAGCACTGAAGTGTCTGAGTGCTGCAGTGACTGAGTGCTGCAGTGTCTGTCTCCAGTGTCTGAGTGCTGCAATGTCTGAGCGCGGCAATGTCTGAGCACAGCAGTGTCTGAGTGCTGCAGTGTTTGAGTGTTGTAGTGTCTGAGTTTTGTAGTGTCTGAGTGCTGCAGTGACTGAGTACTGCAGTATCTGGCTGCAGTGTATGAGTGCTGCAGTGTCTGAACGCTGCAGTATCTGAGCGCTGTGGTGTCTGGCTGCAGTATCTGAGTGCTGTGGTGTCTGGCTGCAGTATCTGAATGCTGCTATGTCTGAGTGCTGCAGTTTCTGGCTGCATTGTTTGAGTGCTGCTGTGTGTGAGTGCTGCGGTGTGTGAGTGCTGCAGTGTCTGAATGCTGCAGTGTCTGAGTTCTGCAGTGTCTGAGTGCCTCAGTGTCTGTCTGCAGTGTCTGAGTGCTGCGGTATCTGAGCAGTGTTGTCTGGTTGCAATGTCTGAGTGCTGCGGTGTCTGGGGCCTAGGGTCTGAGTGCTGCAGTGTCTGAGTGCTGCGGTGTCTGAGTGCTGCAGTGTTTGAGTGCTGCGGTGTCTGAGTGCTGCGGTGTCTGAGTGCTGCGGTGTCTGAGTGCTGCGGTGTCTGAGTGCTGCGGTGTCTGAGTGCTGTGTTGCCTGAGAGCTGCGGTGTCTGAGTGCTGCAGTGTCTGAGTGCTGCAGTATCTGAGCGCTGTAGTGTCTGGTTGCAATGTCTGAGTGCTGCAGTATCTGAGCGCTGTGGTGTCTGGTTGCTGCGGTATCTGGGTCTCGTATCTCAGTGCTACAATGTTTGAGCGCTGCAGTGTCTGGCTGCTGTGTCTGAGTGCTGCAGCGCCTGAGTGCTGCGGTGTCTGTGTGCTGCGGTGTCTGAATGCTGCAGTGTCTGAGTGCTGTGGTGTCTGAGTGCTGTGGTGTCTGTGTGCTGCAGTATCTGGCTGCAGTGCTGTGGTATCTGTATGCAGTGGTGTCTGGCTGCAGTGTCTGAGCGCTGTGGTGTCTGAGTGCTGCAGTATCTGGCTGCAGTGTATGAGTGCAGCAGTGTCTGAGTGGTGTAGTGTCTAGCTGCAGTGTCTGAGTGGTGGAGTGTCTGGCTGCAGTGTCTGAGCGCTGTGGTGTCTGACTGCAGTATCTGAATGCTGCAGTGTTTGAGTGCTGCGGTGTCTGAGTGCTGCGGAGCCTGAGTGCTGCCGAGTTTGAGTGCTGCAGTGTCTGCCTCTAGTGTCTGAGTGCTGCAGTGTCTGAGTGCTGCAGTGTCTGCCTCTAGTGTCTGAGCGCGGCAATGTCTGAGCGCAGCAATGTCTGAGCGCAGCAATGTCTGAGTGCAGCAATGTCTGAGCGCAGCAATGTCTGAGCGCGGCAATGTCTGAGCGCTGCAGTGTCTGGCTCCAGTGTCTGAGTGCTGCAGTGTCTAAGCGTGGCAATGTCTGAGCGCGGCAATGCCTGAGTGCTGCAGTGTCTGCCTATAGTGTCTGAGTGCTGCAGTGTCTGGCTGCAGTGTCTGAGTGCTGCAGTGTCTGACTACAGTGTCTGAGTTCTGCAGCGTCTGAGTGCTGCAGTGTCTGATTGCTGCAGTGTCTGTGTGCTGCAGTGTCTGAGCGCGGCAATGTCTGAGCGCGGCAATGTCTGAGTGCTGCAGTGTCTGAGCGCAGCAATGTCTGAGCGCAGCAATGTCTGAGCGTGGCAGTGTCTGAGTGCTGCAGTGTTTGAGTGTTGTAGTGTGTGAGTGCAGTAGTGTCTGAGTTTTGTAATGTCTGAGTGCTGCAGTGACTGAGCACTGCAGTATCTGGCTGCAGTGTATAAGTGCTGCAGTGTCTGAGCGCTGCAGTATCTGAGCGCTGTGGTGTCTGGCTGCAGTATCTGAGCATTGTGGTGTCTGGCTGCAGTATCTGAGTGCTGCTATGTCTGAGCGCTGCAGTTTCTGGCTGCATTGTTTGAGTGCTGCTGTGTCTGAGTGCTGCGGTGTGTGAGTGCTGCAGTGTCTGAGTGCTGCAGTGACTGAGTGCTGCACTATCTGGCTGCCGTGTATGAGTGCTGCAGTGTCTGAGTGGTGCAGTGTCTGGATGTAGTGTCTGAGCGCTGCAGTATCTGAGCGCTGTGGTGTCTGGCTGCAGTGTCTGTGCCCTGCAGTATCTGAGCGCTGTGGTGTCTGGCTGTAGTATCTGAGTGCTTTGGTGTCTGGCTGCAGTATCTGAGTGCTGCTATGTCTGAGCGCTGCAGTTTCTGGCTGCAGTGTTTGAGTGCTGCGGTGTCTGAGTGCTGCGGTGTCTGAATGCTGCAGTGTCTGAGTGCCTCAGTGTCTGTCTGCAGTGTCTGAGTGCTGCGGTATCTGAGCAGTGTTGTCTGGTTGCAATGTCTGAGTGCTGTGGTGTCTGGGGCCTATTGTCTGAGTGCTGCGGTGTCTGGGGCCTAGTGTCTGAGTGCTGCAATGTCTGAGTGCTGCAGTGTCTGGCTGCGGTGTCTGAGTGCTGCGGTGTCTGAATGCTGCAGTGTCTGAGTGCCTCAGTGTCTGTCTGCAGTGTATGAGTGCTGCAGTGTCTGAGTGCTGCGGTGTCTGAGTGCTGCGGTGTCTGTGTGCTGCAGTATCTGGCTGCAGTGCTGTGGTATCTGTATGCAGTGGTGTCTGGCTGCAATGTCTGAGCGCTGTGGTGTCTGAGTGCTGCAGTATCTGGCTGCAATGTATGAGCGCTGCAGTATCTGAGCGCTGTGGTGAGTGAGTGCTGCAGTGTCTGAGTGCTGCAGTGACTGAGTGCTTCAGTGTCTGGCTGCAGTGTCTGAGCGTTGCGGTGTCTGTGTGCTGCAGTATCTGGCTTCAGTGTATGAGTGCGCAGTGTCTGAGTGGTGCAGTGTCTGGCTGCAGTGTCTGAGTGGTGGAGTCTCTGGCTGCAGTGTCTGAGCGCTGTGGTGTCCGGCTGCAGTATCTGAATGCTGCAGTGTTTGAGTGCTGCAGTGCCTGAGGGCTGCGGTGTCTGAGTGCTGTGTTGTCTGAGTGCTGTAGTGTCTGAGTGCTGCAGTGTCTGTCTGCAGTGTCTACGTGCTGCAGTATCTGAGCGCTGTGGTGTCTGGTTGCAATGTCTGAGTGCTGCGGTGTCTAGCTGCTGTGTCTGAGTGCTACGTTGTCTGAGTGCTGTGGTGTCTGAGTGTGGAATGTGTCTGAGCGCGGCAATGACTGAGCGCAGCAATGTCTGAGCGCGGCAATGTCTGAGCGTTGCAGTGTCTGAGCGCGGCAATGTCTGAGCGTGGCAATGTCTGAGTGGTGCAGTGTCTGAGCGCTGCAGTGACTGAGCGCTGCAGTGTCTGGCTCCAGTGTCTGAGTGCTGCAGTGTCTAAGCGCGGCAATGCCTGAGTGCTGCAGTGTCTGCCTATATGTGTCTGGGTGCTGCAGTGTCTGATTGCTGCAGTGTCTGAGTGCTGCAGTTTCTGAGCGCTGCAGTATCTGACTACAGTGTCTGAGTGCTGCAGTGTCTGGCTGCAGTGTCTGAGTGCTGCAGTGTCTGAGCGCAGCAATGTCTGAGTGCGGCAATGTCTGAGTGCTGCAGTGTCTGAGCACTGAAGTGTCTGAGTGCTGCAGTGACTGAGTGCTGCAGTGTCTGTCTCCAGTGTCTGAGTGCTGCAACGTCTGAGCGCGGCAATGTCTGAGCGCGGCAATACCTGAGTGCTGCAGTGTCTGAGCGCAGCAATGTCTGAGCGTGGCAGTGTCTGAGAGCTGCAGTGTTTGAGTGTTGTAGTGTGTGAGTGCAGTAGTGTCTGAGTTTTGTAGTGTCTGAGTGCTGCAGTGGCTGAGTACTGCAGTATCTGGCTGCAGTGTATGAGTGCTGCAGTGTCTGAGCGCTGCAGTATCTGAGCGCTGTGGTGTCTGGCTGCAGTATCTGAGCGCTGTGGTGTCTGGCTGCAGTAACTGAGTGCTGCTATGTCTGAGCACTGCAGTTTCTGGCTGCATTGTTTGAGTACTGCTGTGTCTGAGTGCTGCGGTTTCTGAGTGCTGCGGTTTCTGAGTGCTGCGGTGTCTGAGTGCTGCGGTGTCTGAGTGCTGCGGTGTCTGAGCAGTGTTGTCTGGTTGCAATGTCTGAGTGCTGCGGTGTCTGGGGCCTAGTGTCTGAGTGCTGCAGTGTCTGAGTGCTGCAGTGTCTGCCTCTAGTGTCTGAGTGCTGCAATGTCTGAACGCTGCAGTGTCTGGCTGCGGTGTCTGAGTGCTGTGGTGTCTGAATGCTGCATAGTCTGAGTGCCTCAGTGTCTGTCTGCAGTGTATGAGTGCTGCAGTGTCTGAGTGCTGCGGTGTCTGAGTGCTGTGGTGTCTGAGTGCTGCGGTGTCTGAATGGTGCAGTGTCTGAGTGCCTCAGTTTCTGTCTGCAGTGTATGAGTGCTGCAGTGTCTGAGTGCTGCGGTGTCTGAGTGCTGTGTTGTCTGAGTGCTGTGGTGTCTGAGTGCTGCAGTGTCTGTCTGCAGTGTCTATGTGCTGCAGTATCTGAGTGCTGTGGTGTCTGGTTGCAATGTCTGAGTGCTGCGGTGTCTGGCTGCTGTGTCTGAGTGGTACGTTGTCTGAGTGCTGTGGTGTCTGAGTGCTGCGGTGCCTGAGTGCTGCAGAGTTTGAGTGCTGCAGTGTCTGCCTCTAGTGTCTGAGTGCTGCAGTGTCTGAGTGCTGCAGTGTCTGCCTCTAGTGTCTGAGCGCGGCAATGTCTGAGCGCAGCAATGTCTGAGCGCGGCAATGTCTGAGCGCAGCAATGTCTGAGCGCGGCAATGTCTGAGTGCTGCGGTGTCTGGGGCCTAGTGTCTGAGTGCTGCAATGTCTGAGCGCTGCAGTGTCTGGCTGCTGTTCTGAGTGCTGGGGTGTCTGAGTGCTGCGGTGCCTGAGTGCTGTGGTATCTGAGTTTTGCAGTGTCTGAGTGCTGCAGTGTTTAAGTGCTGCAGGGTCTGGAGCTGTGTCTGAGTGCTGCAGTGCCTGAGTGCTGCAGAGTTTGCGTGCTGCAGTGTCTGCCTCTAGTGTCTGAGTGCTGCAGTGTCTGAGTGCTGCAGTGTCTGCCTCTACTGTCTGAGCGGAGCAATGTCTGAGCGCGGCAATGTCTGAGCGCTGCAGTGTCTGAGCGCAGCAATGTCTGAGCGTGGCAATGTCTGAGGGCTGCAGTGTCTGAGCGCTGCAGTGACTGAGTGCTGCAGTGTCTGGCTCCAGTGTCTGAATGCTGCAGTGTCTAAGCGCAGCAATGTCTGAGCGCAGCAATGTCTGAGCGTGGCAATGTCTGAGTCCTGCAGTGCCTGAGCGCTGCAGTGACTGAGCGCTGCAGTGTCTGTCTGCAGTGTCTGAGTGCTGCAGTATCTGAGCGCTGTGGTGTCTGGTTGCAATGTCTGAGTGCTGCGGTATCTGGGTCTAGTGTCTGAGTTCTACAATGTTTGAGCGCTGCAGTGTCTGGCTGCTGTGTCTGAGTGCTACGTTGTCTAAGTGCTGTGGTGTCTGAGTGCTGCGTGTGCCTGAGTGCTGCATTGTTTGAGTGCTGCAGTGTCTGCCTCTAGTGTCTGAGTGCTGCAGTATCTGAGTGCTGCGGTGTCTGAGTGCTGCAGTATCTGGCTGCAGTGTCTGAGTGCTACGGTGTCTGAGTGCTGCGGTGTCTGAGTGCTGCAGTATCTGGCTGCAGTGTATGAGTGCTGCAGAGTTTGAGTGCTGCAGTGTCTGCCTCTAGTGTCTGAGTGCTGCAGTGTCTGAGTGCTGCAGTGTCTGCCTCTAGTGTCTGCGCGCGGCAATCTCTGAGCGCAGCAATGTCTGAGCGCGGCAATATCTGAGCGCTGCAGTGTCTGAGTGCTGCAGTGTCTGAGCGCAGCAATGTCTGAGCGTGGCAATGTCTGAGTGCTGCAGTGTCTGAGTGCTGCAGTGTCTAAGCGCGGCAATGTCTGAGCGCGGCAATGTCTGAGCGTGGCAATGTCTGAATGCTGCTGTGTCTGAGCACTGAAGTGTCTGAGTGCTGCAGTGACTGAGTGCTGCGGTATCTGGATGCAGTGTATGAGTGCTGCAGTGTCTGAATGGTGCAGTGTCAAGCTGCAGTGTCTGAGCGCTGCAGTAGCTGAGCGCTGTGGTGTCTGGCTGCAGTATCTGAGTGCTGCAGTGTCTGAGTGGTGCAGTGTCCGGCTGTAGTGTCTGAGCGCTGTGGTGTCTGGCTGCTGTAGCTGAGTGCTGCTATGTCTGAGTGCTGCAGTGTTTGAGTGCTGCAGTGTCTGAGTGCTGCGGTGTCTGAGCGGTGGTGTCTGGTTGCAATGTCTGAGCGCTGCGGTGTCTGGGGCCTAGTGTCTGAGTGCTGCAATGTCTGAGCGCTGCAGTGTTTGGCTGCTGTTCTGAGTGCTGCGGTGCCTGAGTGCTGCGGTGTCTGAGTTTTGCAGTGTCTGAGTGCTGCAGTGTCTGGCTGCTGTGCCTGAGTGCTCCGGTGTCAGAGTGCTGCAGTGTCTGAGTGCTGTGTTGTCTGAGTGCTGCGGTGTCTGAGTGCTGAGGTGTCTGAGTGCTGCAGTGTCTGTCTGCAGTGTCTGAGTGCTGCATTATCTGAGCGCTGTGGTGTCTGGTTGCAATGTCTGAGTGCTGCGGTATCTGGGTCTAGTGTCTGAGTTCTACAATGTTTGAGCGCTGCAGTGTCTGGCTGCTGTGTCTGAGTGCTACGTTGTCTGAGTGCTGCGGTGTCTGAGTGCTGCGTGTGCCTGAGTGCTGCAGTGTTTGAGTGCTGCAGTGTCTGCCTCTAGTGTCTGAGTGCTGCGGTGTCTGAGTGCTGCGGTGCCTGAGTGCTGCAGAGTTTGAGTGCTGCAGTGTCTGCCTCTAGTGTCTGAGTGCTGCAGTGTCTGAGTGCTGCATTGTCTGCCTCTAGTGTCTGAGCGCGGCAATGTCTGAGCGCGGCAATGTCTGAGTGCTGCAGTGTCTGAGTGCTGCAGTGTCTGAGCGCTGCAGTATCTGGCTGCAGTGCTGTGGTATCTGTGCGCTGTGGTGTCTGAGTGCTGCAGTGTCTGAGCGCTGCAGTATCTGGCTGCAGTGCTGTGGTATCTGTGCGCTGTGGTGTCTGACTGCTGCAGTGTCTGAGTGCTGCAGTGTCTGATTGGTGCAGTGTCTGAGCACTGCAGTATTTGAGCGCTGTGGTGTCTGGCTGCAGTGTCTGAGTGCTGCCGTGTCTGAGCACTGAAGTGTCTGAGTGCTGCAGTGACTGAGTGCTTCAGTGTCCGGCTGCAGTGTCTGAGCGTTGCGGTGTCTGAGTGCTGCAGTATCTGGCTGCAGTGTATGAGTGCAGCAGTGTCTGAGTGGTGCAGTGTCCGGCTGCAGTGTCTGAGCATTGTGGTGTCTGAGTGCTGCAGTATCTGGCTGCAGTGTCTGAGTGGTGGAGTGTCTGGCTGCAGTGTCTGAGTGCTGTGGTGTCTGGCTGCATTATCTGAGTGCTGCAGTGTTTGAGTGCTGCGGTGTCTGAGTGCTGCGGTGTCTGAGTGCTGCGGTGTCTGAGTGCTGCAGTGTCTGAGCGCTGTGGTGTATGAGTGCTGCGGTGTCTGTGTGCTGCAGTATCTGGCTGCAGTGCTGTGGTATCTGTGTGCTGCGGTGTCTGAGTGCTGCAGTGTCTGAGCGCAGTAATGTCTGAGCGTGGCAATGTCTGATTGCTGCAGTGTCTGAGCGCTGCAGTGTCTGAGCGCTGCAGTGTCTAGCTCCAGTGTCTGAGTGCTGCAGTGTCTAAGCGCGGCAATGTCTGAGCGCGGCAATGTCTGAGTGCTGCAGTGTCTGAGCACAGCAATGTCTGAGCGTGGCAATGTCTGAGTGCTGCATTGTCTGAGCACTGAAGTGTCTGAGTGCTGCAGTGACTGAGTGCTGTGGTATCTGGCTGCAGTGTATGAGTGCTGCAGTGTCTGATTGGTGCAGTGTGTGGCTGCAGTGTCTGAGTGCTGCAATATCTGAGCGCTGTGGTGTCTGGCTGCAGTACCTGAGTGCTGCTATGTCGGAGTGCTGCGGTGTCTGGCTGCAGTGTTTGAGTGCTGCAGTGTCTAAGCGCGGCAATGTCTGAGTGCTGCGGTATCTGAGCGGTGGTGTCTGGTTGCAATGTCTGAGTGCTGCGGTGTCTGGGGCCTAATGTCTGAGTGCTGCAATGTCTGAGCGCTGCAGTGTCTGGCTGCTGTTCTGAGTGCTGGGGTGTCCGAGTGCTGCGGTGCCTGAGTGCTGTGGTGTCTGAGTTTTGCAGTGTCTGAGTGCTGCAGTGTTTGAGTGCTGCAGGGTCTGGAGCTGTGTCTGAGTGCTGCAGTGCCTGAGTGCTGCGGTGTCTGAGTGCTGTGTTGTCTGAGTGCTGCGGTGTCTGAGTTCTGCAGTGCCTGTGCGCTGCAGTGTATGAGTACTGCAGTGTCTGTGTGCTGCAGTATCTGGCTGCAGTGCTGTGGTCTCTGTGCGCTGTGGTGTCTGAGTGTTGCAGTATCTGGCTGCAGTTTATGAGTGCTGCAGTGTCTGAGTGCTGCAGTGTCTGAGCGCTGCAGTATCTGGCTGCAGTGCTGTGGTATCTGTGCGGTGTGGTGTCTGACTGCTGCAGTGTCTGAGTGCTGCAGTGTCTGATTGGTGCAGTGTCTGAGCACTGCAGTATTTGAGCGCTGTGGTGTCTGGCTGCAGTGTCTGAGTGCTGCCGTGTCTGAGCACTGAAGTGTCTGAGTGCTGCAGTGACTGAGTGCTTCAGTGTCCGGCTGCAGTGTCTGAGCGTTGCGGTGTCTGAGTGCTGCAGTATCTGGCTGCAGTGTATGAGTGCAGCAGTGTCTGAGTGGTGCAGTGTCTGGCTGCAGTGTCTGAGTGGTGGAGTGTCTGGCTGCAGTGTCTGAGTGCTGTGGTGTCTGGCTGCATTATCTGAGTGCTGCAGTGTTTGAGTGCTGCGGAATCTGAGTGCTGCGGTGTCTGAGTGCTGCAGTGTCTGAGCGCTGCGGTGTATGAGTGCTGCGGTGTCTGTGTGCTGCAGTATCTGGCTGCAGTGCTGTGGTATCTGTGTGCTGCGGTGTCAGAGTGCTGCGGTGTCTGAGTGCTGCAGTGTCTGAGTGCTGCAGTATCTGGCTGCAGTGTATGAGTGCTGCAGTGTCTGAGTGGTGCAGTGTCTGAGCGCTGCAGTATCTGAGCGCTGTGGTGTCTGGCTGCAATATCTGAGTGCTGCAATATCTGGCTGCAGTGTATGAGTGCAGCAGTATCTGAGTGGTGCCGTGTCTGGCTGCAGTGTCTGAGTGGTGGAGTGTCTGGCTGCAGTGTCTGAGCGCTGTAGCTTCTGGCTGCAGTATCTGAGTGCTGCAGTGTTTGAGTGCTGCGGTGTCTGAGTGCTGCGGTGTCTGAGTGCTGTGTTGTCTGAGTGCTGCGGTGTCTGTCTGCAGTGTCTGAGTGCTGCAGTATCAGAGCGCTGTGGTGTCTGGTTGCAATGTCTGAGTGCTGCAGTATCTGGGTCTAGTGTCTGAGTGCTACAATGTCTGAGCGCTGCAGTGTCTGGCTGCTGTGTCTGAGTGCTACGTTGTCTGAGCGCTGCAGTGTCTGAGCGCAGCAATGTCTGAGCATGGCAATGTCTGAGTGCTGCAGTGTCTGAGTGCTGCAGTGACTGAGCGCTGCAGTGTCTGGCTCCAGTGTCTGAGCACTGAAGTGTCTGAGTGCTGCAGTGACTGAGTGCTGCAGTATCTGGCTGCAGTGTATGAGTGCTGCAGTGTCTGAGTGGTTTTGTGTGTGGCTGCAGTGTCTGAGCGCTGCAATATCTGAGCGCTGTGGTCTCTGGCTGCAGTATCTGAGTGCTGCAGTGTCTGTGTGGTGCAGTGTCCGGCTGCAGTGTCTGAGCACTGTGGTGTCTGGCTGCAGTATGTGAGTGCTGCTATGTCGGAGTGCTGCAGTGTCTGGCTGCAGTGTTTGAGTGCTGCAGTGTCTAAGAGCGGCAATGTCTGAGTGCCGTGATATCTGAGCGGTGGTGTCTGGTTGCAATGTCTGAGTGCTGCGGTTTCTGGGGCCTAGTGTCTGAGTGCTGCAATGTCTGCGCGCTGCAGTGTCTGGCTGCTGTTCTGAGTGCTGCGGTGTCTGAGTTTTGCAGTGTCTGAGTGCTGTAGTGTCTGAGTGCTGCGGTGCCTGAGTGCTGCAGAGTTTGAGTGCTGCAGTGTCTGCCTCTAGTGTCTGAGTGCTGCAGTGTCTGAGTGCTGCAGTGTCTGCCTCTACTGTCTGAGTGCTGCAGTGTCTGAGCGCTGCAGTGTCTGAGCGCAGCAATGTCTGAGCGTGGCAATGTCTGAGTGCTGCAGTGTCTGGCTGCTGTTCTGAGTGCTGCGGTGTCTGAGTTTTGCAGTGTCTGAGTGCTGCGGTGCCTGAGTGCTGCAGAGTTTGAGTGCTGCAGTGGCTGCCTCTAGTGTCTGAGTGCTGCAGTGTCTGAGTGCTGCAGTGTCTGCCTCTACTGTCTGAGGGGAGCAATGTCTGAGCGCGGCAATGTCTGAGCGCTGCAGTGTCTGAGCGCAGCAATGTCTGAGGGCTGCAGCGTCTGAGGGCTGCAGCGTCTGAGCGCTGCAGTGACTGAGCGCTGCAGTGTCTGGCTCCAGTGTCTGAATGCTGCAGTGTCTAAGCGCAGCAATGTCTGAGCGCGGCAATGTCTGAGCGCGGCAATGTCTGAGTGCTGCAGTGTCTGAGCGCAGCAATGTCTGAGTGCGGCAATGTCTGAGCGCTGCAGTGTCTGAGCGCAGCAATGTCTGAGCGTGGCAATGTCTGAGTCCTGCAGTGCCTGAGCGCTGCAGTGACTGAGCGCTGCAGTGTCTGTCTGCAGTGTCTGAGTGCTGCAGTATCTGAGCGCTGTGGTGTCTGGTTGCAATGTCTGAGTGCTGCGGTATCTGGGTCTAGTGTCTGAGTTCTACAATGTTTGAGCGCTGCAGTGTCTGGCTGCTGTGTCTGATTGCTACGTTGTCTAAGTGCTGCGGTGTCTGAGTGCTGCGTGTGCCTGAGTGCTGCATTGTTTGAGTGCTGCAGTGTCTGCCTCTAGTGTCTGAGTGCTGCAGTGTCTGAGTGATGCGGTGTCTGAGTGCTGCAGTGTCTGAGCACTGAAGTGTCTGAGTGCTGCAGGGTCTGAGTGCTACAGCGTCTGAGTGCTGCAGTGTCTGAGTGCTGCAGTATCTGGCTGCAGTGTATGAGTGCTACGGTGTCTGAGTGCTGCGGTGTCTGAGTGCTGCAGTATCTGGCTGCAGTGTATGAGTGCTGCAGAGTTTGAGTGCTGCAGTGTCTGCCTCTAGTGTCTGAGTGCTGCAGTGTCTGAGTGCTGCAGTGTCTGCCTCTAGTGTCTGAGCGCGGCAATATCTGAGCGCTGCAGTGTCTGAGTGCTGCAGTGTCTGAGCGCAGCAATGTCTGAGCGTGGCAATGTCTGAGTGCTGCAGTGTCTGAGTGCTGCAGTGTCTAAGCGCGGCAATGTCTGAGCGCGGCAATGTCTGAGCGTGGCAATGTCTGAGTGCTGCAGTGTCTGAGCACTGAAGTGTCTGAGTGCTGCAGTGACTGAGTGCTGCAGTATCTGGATGCAGTGTATGAGTGCTGCAGTGTCTGAATAGTGCAGTGTCAAGCTGCAGTGCCTGAGCGCTGCAGTAGCTGAGCGCTGTGGTGTCTGGCTGCAGTATCTGAGTGCTACAGTGTCTGAGTGGTGCAGAGTCCGGCTGTAGTGTCTGACCGCTGTGGTGTCTGGCTGCTGTAGCTGAGTGCTGCTATGTCGGAGTGCTGCATTGTTTGAGTGCTGCAGTGTCTGAGTGCTGCGGTGTCTGAGCGGTGGTGTCTGGTTGCAATGTCTGAGCGCTGCGGTGTCTGGGGCCTAGTGTCTGAGTGCTGCAATGTCTCCGCGCTGCAGTGTTTGGCTGCTGTTCTGAGTGCTGCGGTGCCTGAGTGCTGCGGTGTCTGAGTTTTGCAGTGTCTGAGTGCTGCAGTGTCTGGCTGCTGTGCCTGAGTGCTCCGGTGTCAGAGTGCTGCAGTGTCTGAGTGCTGTGTTGTCTGAGTGCTGCGGTGTCTGAGTGCTGAGGTGTCTGAGTGCTGCAGTGTCTGTCTGCAGTGTCTGAGTGCTGCAGTATCTGAGCGCTGTGGTGTCTGGTTGCAATGTCTGAGTTCTGCGGTATCTGGGTCTAGTGTCTGAGTTCTACAATGTTTGAGCGCTGCAGTGTCTGGCTGCTGTGTCTGAGTGCTACGTTGTCTGAGTGCTGCGGTGTCTGAGTGCTGCGTGTGCCTGAGTGCTGCAGTGTTTGAGTGCTGCAGTGTCTGCCTCTAGTGTCTGAGTGCTGCAGTGTCTGAGTGCTGCAGTGTCTGCCTCTAGTGTCTGAGTGCTGTAGTGTCTGAGTGCTGCATTGTCTGCCTCTAGTGTCTGAGCGCGGCAATGTCTGAGTGAGGCAATGTCTGAGCGCTGCAGTGTCTGAGCGCAGTAATGTCTGAGCGTGGCACTGTCTGAGTGCTGCAGTGTCTGAGCGCTGCAGTGTCTGAGCGCTGCAGTGTCTAGCTCCAGTGTCTGAGTGCTGCAGTGTCTAAGCGCGGCAATGTCTGAGCGCGGCAATGTCTGAGTGCTGCCGTGTCTGAGTGCAGCAATGTCTGAGCGTGGCAATGTCTGAGTGCTGCAGTGTCTGAGCACTGAAGTGTCTGAGTGCTGCAGTGACTGAGTGCTGCGGTATCTGGCTGCAGTGTATGAGTGCTGCAGTGTCTGAGTGGTGCAGTGTGTGGCTGCAGTGTCTGAGCGCTGCAATATCTGAGCGCTGTGGTGTCTGGCTGCAGTACCTGAATGCTGCTATGTCGGAGTGCTGCGGTGTCTGGCTGCAGTGTTTGAGTGCTGCAGTGTCTAAGCGCGGCAATGTCTGAGTGCTGCGGTATCTGAGCGGTGGTGTCTGGTTGCAATGTCTGAGTGCTGCGGTGTCTGGGGCCTTGTGTCTGAGTGCTGCAATGTCTGAGTGCTGCGGTATCTGGGTCTAGTGTCTGAGTTCTACAATGTTTGAGCGCTGCAGTGTCTGTCTGCTGTGTCTGAGTGCTACGTTGTCTGAGTGCTGCGGTGTCTGAGTGCTGCGTGTGCCTGAGTGCTGCAGTGTTTGAGTGCTGCAGTGTCTGCCTCTAGTGTCTGAGTGCTGCAGTGTCTGAGTGCTGCAGTGTCTGCCTCTAGTGTCTGAGTGCTGTAGTGTCTGAGTGCTGCATTGTCTGCCTCTAGTGTCTGAGCGCGGCAATGTCTGAGTGAGGCAATGTCTGAGCGCTGCAGTGTCTGAGCGCAGTAATGTCTGAGCGTGGCACTGTCTGAGTGCTGCAGTGTCTGAGCGCTGCAGTGTCTGAGCGCTGCAGTGTCTAGCTCCAGTGTCTGAGTGCTGCAGTGTCTAAGCGCGGCAATGTCTGAGCGCGGCAATGTCTGAGTGCTGCAGTGTCTGAGCGCAGCAATGTCTGAGCGTGGCAATGTCTGAGTGCTGCAGTGTCTGAGCACTGAAGTGTCTGAGTGCTGCAGTGACTGAGTGCTGCGGTATCTGGCTGCAGTGTATGAGTGCTGCAGTGTCTGAGTGGTGCAGTGTGTGGCTGCAGTGTCTGAGCGCTGCAATATCTGAGCGCTGTGGTGTCTGGCTGCAGTACCTGAATGCTGCTATGTCGGAGTGCTGCGGTGTCTGGCTGCAGTGTTTGAGTGCTGCAGTGTCTAAGCGCGGCAATGTCTGAGTGCTGCGGTATCTGAGCGGTGGTGTCTGGTTGCAATGTCTGAGTGCTGCGGTGTCTGGGGCCTTGTGTCTGAGTGCTGCAATGTCTGAGCGCTGCAGTGTCTGGCTGCTGTTCTGAGTGCTGGGGTGTCTGAGTGCTGCGGTGCCTGAGTGCTGTGGTGTCTGAGTTTTGCAGTGTCTGAGTGCTGCAGTGTTTGAGTGCTGCAGGGTCTGGAGCTGTGTCTGAGTGCTGCAGTGCCTGAGTGCTGCAGTGTCTGAGTGCTGCGGTGTCTGAGTGCTGCGGTGTCAGAGTGCTGCGGTGTCTGAGTGCTGTGTTGTCTGAGTGCTGCGGTGTCTGAGTGCAGTGTATGAGTGCTGCAGTGTCTGAGTTCTGCAGTGATGCAGTGCTGTGGTATCTGTGCGCTGTGGTGTCTGAGTGCTGCAGTATCTGGCTGCAGTTTATGAGTGCTGCAGTGTCTGCATGCTGCAGTGTCTGAGCGCTGCAGTATCTGGCTGCAGTGCTGTGGTATCTGTGCGCTGTGGTGTCTGAGTGCTGCAGTGTCTGAGCGCTGCAGTATCTGGCTGCAGTGCTGTGGTATCTGTGCGCTGTGGTGTCTGACTGCTGCAGTGTCTGAGTGCTGCAGTGTCTGATTGGTGCAGTGTCTGAGCACTGCAGTATTTGAGCGCTGTGGTGTCTGGCTGCAGTGTCTGAGTGCTGCCGTGTCTGAGCTCTGAAGTGTCTGAGTGCTGCAGTGACTGAGTGCTTCAGTGTCCGGCTGCAGTGTCTGAGCGTTGCGGTGTCTGAGTGCTGCAGTATCTGGCTGCAGTGTATGAGTGCAGCAGTGTCTGAGTGGTGCAGTGTCCGGCTGCAGTGTCTGAGCGTTGCGGTGTCTGAGTGCTGCAGTATCTGGCTGCAGTGTATGACTGCAGCAGTGTCTGAGTGGTGCAGTGTCTGGCTGCAGTGTCTGAGTGGTGGAGTGTCTGGCTGCAGTGTCTGTGTGCTGTGGTGTCTGGCTGCAGTATCTGAGTGCTGCAGTGTTTGAGTGCTGCGGTGTCTGAGTGCTGCGGTGTCTGAGTGCTGCAGTGTCTGAGCGCTGCGGTGTATGAGTGCTGCGGTGTCTGAGTGCTGCGTTGTCTAAGTGCTGCGGTGTCTGAGTGCTGCGTGTGCCTGAGTGCTGCATTGTTTGAGTGCTGCAGTGTCTGCCTCTAGTGTCTGAGTGCTGCAGTGTCTGAGTGATGCGGTGTCTGAGTGCTGCAGTGTCTGAGCACTGAAGTGTCTGAGTGCTGCAGGGTCTGAGTGCTACAGCGTCTGAGTGCTGCGGTGTCTGAGTGCTGCAGTATCTGGCTGCAGTGTATGAGTGCTACGGTGTCTGAGTGCTGCGGTGTCTGAGTGCTGCAGTATCTGGCTGCAGTGTATGAGTGCTGCAGAGTTTGAGTGCTGCAGTGTCTGCCTCTAGTGTCTGAGTGCTGCAGTGTCTGAGTGCTGCAGTGTCTGCCTCTAGTGTCTGAGCGCGGCAATATCTGAGCGCTGCAGTGTCTGAGTGCTGCAGTGTCTGAGCGCAGCAATGTCTGAGCGTGGCAATGTCTGAGTGCTGCAGTGTCTGAGTGCTGCAGTGTCTAAGCGCGGCAATGTCTGAGCGCGGCAATGTCTGAGCGTGGCAATGTCTGAGTGCTGCAGTGTCTGAGCACTGAACTGTCTGAGTGCTGCAGTGACTGAGTGCTGCAGTATCTGGATGCAGTGTATGAGTGCTGCAGTGTCTGAATAGTGCAGTGTCAAGCTGCAGTGCCTGAGCGCTGCAGTAGCTGAGCGCTGTGGTGTCTGGCTGCAGTATCTGAGTGCTGCAGTGTCTGAGTGGTGCAGAGTCCGGCTGTAGTGTCTGACCGCTGTGGTGTCTGGCTGCTGTAGCTGAGTGCTGCTATGTCGGAGTGCTGCATTGTTTGAGTGCTGCAGTGTCTGAGTGCTGCGGTGTCTGAGCGGTGGTGTCTGGTTGCAATGTCTGAGCGCTGCGGTGTCTGGGGCCTAGTGTCTGAGTGCTGCAATGTCTCCGCGCTGCAGTGTTTGGCTGCTGTTCTGAGTGCTGCGGTGCCTGAGTGCTGCGGTGTCTGAGTTTTGCAGTGTCTGAGTGCTGCAGTGTCTGGCTGCTGTGCCTGAGTGCTCCGGTGTCAGAGTGCTGCAGTGTCTGAGTGCTGTGTTGTCTGAGTGCTGCGGTGTCTGAGTGCTGAGGTGTCTGAGTGCTGCAGTGTCTGTCTGCAGTGTCTGAGTGCTGCAGTATCTGAGCGCTGTGGTGTCTGGTTGCAATGTCTGAGTTCTGCGGTATCTGGGTCTAGTGTCTGAGTTCTACAATGTTTGAGCGCTGCAGTGTCTGTCTGCTGTGTCTGAGTGCTACGTTGTCTGAGTGCTGCGGTGTCTGAGTGCTGCGTGTGCCTGAGTGCTGCAGTGTTTGAGTGCTGCAGTGTCTGCCTCTAGTGTCTGAGTGCTGCAGTGTCTGAGTGCTGCAGTGTCTGCCTCTAGTGTCTGAGTGCTGTAGTGTCTGAGTGCTGCATTGTCTGCCTCTAGTGTCTGAGCGCGGCAATGTCTGAGTGAGGCAATGTCTGAGCGCTGCAGTGTCTGAGCGCAGTAATGTCTGAGCGTGGCACTGTCTGAGTGCTGCAGTGTCTGAGCGCTGCAGTGTCTGAGAGCTGCAGTGTCTAGCTCCAGTGTCTGAGTGCTGCAGTGTCTAAGCGCGGCAATATCTGAGCGCGGCAATGTCTGAGTGCTGCCGTGTCTGAGTGCAGCAATGTCTGAGCGTGGCAATGTCTGAGTGCTGCAGTGTCTGCCTCTAGTGTCTGAGTGCTGTAGTGTCTGAGTGCTGCATTGTCTGCCTCTAGTGTCTGAGCGCGGCAATGTCTGAGTGAGGCAATGTCTGAGCGCTGCAGTGTCTGAGCGCAGTAATGTCTGAGCGTGGCACTGTCTGAGTGCTGCAGTGTCTGAGCGCTGCAGTGTCTGAGCGCTGCAGTGTCTAGCTCCAGTGTCTGAGTGCTGCAGTGTCTAAGCGCGGCAATGTCTGAGCGCGGCAATGTCTGAGTGCTGCAGTGTCTGAGCGCAGCAATGTCTGAGCGTGGCAATGTCTGAGTGCTGCAGTGTCTGAGCACTGAAGTGTCTGAGTGCTGCAGTGACTGAGTGCTGCAGTATCTGGCTGCAGTGTATGAGTGCTGCAGTGTCTGAGTGGTGCAGTGTGTGGCTGCAGTGTCTGAGCGCTGCAATATCTGAGCGCTGTGGTGTCTGGCTGCAGTACCTGAATGCTGCTATGTCGGAGTGCTGCGGTGTCTGGCTGCAGTGTTTGAGTGCTGCAGTGTCTAAGCGCGGCAATGTCTGAGTGCTGCGGTATCTGAGCGGTGGTGTCTGGTTGCAATGTCTGAGTGCTGCGGTGTCTGGGGCCTTGTGTCTGGGTGCTGCAATGTCTGAGCGCTGCAGTGTCTGGCTGCTGTTCTGAGTGCTGGGGTGTCTGAGTGCTGCGGTGCCTGAGTGCTGTGGTGTCTGAGTTTTGCAGTGTCTGAGTGCTGCAGTGTTTGAGTGCTGCAGGGTCTGGAGCTGTGTCTGAGTGCTGCAGTGCCTGAGTGCTGCAGTGTCTGAGTGCTGCGGTGTCTGAGTGCTGCGGTGTCAGAGTGCTGCGGTGTCTGAGTGCTGCGGTGTCTGAGTGCTGTGTTGTCTGAGTGCTGCGGTGTCTGAGTGCAGTGTATGAGTGCTGCAGTGTCTGAGTTCTGCAGTGCTGCAGTGCTGTGGTATCTGTGCGCTGTGGTGTCTGAGTGCTGCAGTATCTGGCTGCAGTTTATGAGTGCTGCAGTGTCTGCGTGCTGCAGTGTCTGAGCGCTGCAGTATCTGGCTGCAGTGCTGTGGTATCTGTGCGCTGTGGTGTCTGAGTGCTGCAGTGTCTGAGCGCTGCAGTATCTGGCTGCAGTGCTGTGGTATCTGTGCGCTGTGGTGTCTGACTGCTGCAGTGTCTGAGTGCTGCAGTGTCTGATTGGTGCAGTGTCTGAGCACTGCAGTATTTGAGCGCTGTGGTGTCTGGCTGCAGTGTCTGAGTGCTGCCGTGTCTGAGCTCTGAAGTGTATGAGTGCAGCAGTGACTGAGTGGTGCAGTGTCCGGCTGCAGTGTCTGAGCGTTGCGGTGTCTGAGTGCTGCAGTATCTGGCTGCAGTGTATGACTGCAGCAGTGTCTGAGTGGTGCAGTGTCTGGCTGCAGTGTCTGAGTGGTGGAGTGTCTGGCTGCAGTGTCTGAGTGCTGTGGTGTCTGGCTGCAGTATCTGAGTGCTGCAGTGTTTGAGTGCTGCGGTGTCTGAGTGCTGCGGTGTCTGAGTGCTGCAGTGTCTGAGCGCTGCGGTGTATGAGTGCTGCGGTGTCTGTGTGCTGCAGTATCTGGCTGCAGTGCTGTGGTATCTGTGTGCTGCGGTGTCTGAGTGCTGCGGTGTCTGAGTGCTGCAGTGTCTGAGTGCTGCAGTATCTGGCTGCAGTGTATGAGTGCTGCAGTGTCTGAGTGGTGCAGTGTCTGAGCGCTGCTGTATCTGAGCGCTGTGGTGTCTGGCTGCAGTATCTGAGTGCTGCAATATCTGGCTGCAGTGTATGAGTGCAGCAGTATCTGAGTGGTGCAGTGTCTGGCTGCAGTGTCTGAGTGGTGGAGTGTCTGGCTGCAGTGTCTGAGCGCTGTAGTTTCTGGCTGCAGTATCTGAGTGCTGCAGTGTTTGAGTGCTGCGGTGTCTGAGTGCTGCGGTGTCTGAGTGCTGTGTTGTCTGAGTGCTGCGGTATCTGAGTGCTGCAGTGTCTGTCTGCAGTGTCTGAGTGCTGCAGTATCTGAGCGCTGTGGTGTCTGGTTGCAATGTCTGAGTGCTGCGGTATCTGGGTCTAGTGTCTGAGTGCTACAATGTCTGAGCGCTGCAGTGTCTGGCTGCTGTGTCTGAGTGCTACGTTGTCTGAGCGCTGCAGTGTCTGAGCGCAGCAATGTCTGAGCGTGGCAATGTCTGAGTGCTGCAGTGTCTGAGTGCTGCAGTGACTGAGCGCTGCAGTGTCTGGCTCCAGTGTCTGAGCACTGAAGTGTCTGAGTGCTGCAGTGACTGAGTGCTGCAGTATCTGGCTGCAGTGTATGAGTGCTGCAGTGTCTGAGTGGTTTTGTGTGTGGCTGCAGTGTCTGAGCGCTGCAATATCTGAGCGCTGTGGTCTCTGGCTGCAGTATCTGAGTGCTGCAGTGTCTGAGTGGTGCAGTGTCCGGCTGCAGTGTCTGAGCGCTGTGGTGTCTGGCTGCAGTGTTTGAGTGCTGCAGTGTCTAAGAGCGGCAATGTCTGAGTGCTGCGGTATCTGAGCAGTGGTGTCTGGTTGCAATGTCTGAGTGCTGCGGTGTCTGGGGCCTAGTGTCTGAGTGCTGCAATGTCTGCGCGCTGCAGTGTCTGGCTGCTGTTCTGAGTGCTGCGGTGTCTGAGTTTTGCAGTGCCTGAGTGCTGTAGTGTCTGAGTGCTGCGGTGCCTGAGTGCTGCAGAGTTTGAGTGCTGCAGTGTCTGCCTCTAGTGTCTGAGTGCTGCAGTGTCTGAGTGCTTCAGTGTCTGCCTCTACTGTCTGAGCGGAGCAACGTCTGAGTGCGGCAATGTCTGAGCGCTGCAGTGTCTGAGCGCAGCAATGTCTGAGCGTGGCAATGTCTGAGTGCTGCAGTGTCTGAGCGCTGCAGTGACTGAGCGCTGCAGTGTCTGGCTCCAGTGTCTGAATGCTGCAGTGTCTAAGCGCAGCAATGTCTGAGCGCGGCAATGTCTGAGCGCGGCAATGTCTGAGTGCTGCAGTGTCTGAGCGCAGCAATGTCTGAGTGCGGCAATGTCTGAGCGCTGCAGTGTCTGAGTGCAGCAATGTCTGAGCGTGGCAATGTCTGAGTCCTGCAGTGTCTGAGCGCTGCAGTGACTGAGCGCTGCAGTGTCTGTCTGCAGTGTCTGAGTGCTGCAGTATCTGAGCGCTGTGGTGTCTGGTTGCAGTGTCTGAGTGCTGCGGTATCTGGGTCTAGTGTCTGAGTTCTACAATGTTTGAGCGCTGCAGTGTCTGGCTGCTGTGTCTGAGTGCTACGTTGTCTAAGTGCTGCGGTGTCTGAGTGCTGCGTGTGCCTGAGTGCTGCATTGTTTGAGTGCTGCAGTGTCTGAGCACTGAAGTGTCTGAGTGCTGCAGTGTCTGAGTGCTACGGTGTCTGAGTGCTGCGGTGTCTGAGCGCTGCAGTATCTGGCTGCAGTGTATGAGTGCTACGGTGTCTGAGTGCTGCGGTGTCTGAGTGCTGCAGTATCTGGCTGCAGTGTATGAGTGCTGCAGAGTTTGAGTGCTGCAGTGTCTGCCTCTAGTGTCTGAGTGCTGCAGTGTCTGAGTGCTGCAGTGTCTGCCTCTAGTGTCTGAGCGCGGCAATGTCTGAGCGCAGCAATGTCTGAGCGCGGCAATGTCTTAGTGCTGCAGTGTCTGAGTGCAGCAGTGACTGAGTGCTTTAGTGTTTGGCTCCAGTGTCTGAGTGCTGCAGTGTCTAAGCGCGGCAATGTCTGAGCGCGGCAATGTTTGAGCGTGGCAATGTCTGAGTGCTGCAGTGTCTGAGCACTGAAGTGTCTGAGTGCTGCAGTGACTGAGTGCTGCGGTATCTGGCTGCAGTGTATGAGTACTGCAGTGTCTGAATGGTGCAGTGTCAAGCTGCAGTGTCTGAGCGCTGCAGTAGCTGAGCGCTGTGGTGTCTGGCTGCAGTATCTGAGTGCTGCAGTGTCTGAGTGGTGCAGTGTCCGGCTGTAGTGTCTGAGCGCTGTGGTGTCTGGCTGCTGTAGCTGAGTGCTGCTATGTCGGAGTGCTGCAGTGTTTGAGTGCTGCAGTGTCTGAGTGCTGCGGTGTCTGAGCGGTGGTGTCTGGTTGCAATGTCTGATCGCTGCAGTGACTGAGCGCTGCAGTGTCTGGCTCCAGTGTCTGAATGCTGCAGTGTCTAAGCGCAGCAATGTCTGAGCGCGGCAATGTCTGAGCGCGGCAATGTCTGAGTGCTGCAGTGTCTGAGCGCAGCAATGTCTGAGTGCGGCAATGTCTGAGCGTTGCGGTGTCTGAGCGCAGCAATGTATGAGCGTGGCAATGTCTGAGTCCTGCAGTGTCTGAGCGCTGCAGTGACTGAGCGCTGCAGTGTCTGTCTGCAGTGTCTGAGTGCTGCAGTATCTGAGCGCTGTGGTGTCTGGTTGCAGTGTCTGAGTGCTGCGGTATCTGGGTCTAGTGTCTGAGTTCTATAATGTTTGAGCGCTGCAGTGTCTGGCTGCTGTGTCTGAGTGCTACGTTGTCTAAGTGCTGCGGTGTCTGAGTGCTGCGTGTGCCTGAGTGCTGCATTGTTTGAGTGCTGCAGTGTCTGCCTCTAGTGTCTGAGTGCTGCAGTGTCTGAGTGATGCGGTGTCTGAGTGCTGCAGTGTCTGAGCACTGAAGTGTCTGAGTGCTGCAGTGTCTGAGTGCTACGGTGTCTGAGTGCTGCTGTGTCTGAGCGCTGCAGTATCTGGCTGCAGTGTATGAGTGCTACGGTGTCTGAGTGCTGCGGTGTCTGAGTGCTGCAGTATCTGGCTGCAGTGTATGAGTGCTGCAGAGTTTGAGTGCTGCAGTGTCTGCCTCTAGTGTCTGAGTGCTGCAGTGTCTGAGTGCTGCAGTGTCTGCCTCTAGTGTCTGAGCGCGGCAATGTCTGAGCGCAGCAATGTCTGTGCGCGGCAATGTCTTAGTGCTGCAGTGTCTGAGTGCAGCAGTGACTGAGTGCTGCAGTGTTTGGCTCCAGTGTCTGAGTGCTGCAGTGTCTAAGCGCGGCAATGTCTGAGCGCGGCAATGTTTGAGCGTGGCAATGTCTGAGTGCTGCAGTGTCTGAGCACTGAAGTGTCTGAGTGCTGCAGTGACTGAGTGCTGCGGTATCTGGCTGCAGTGTATGAGTACTGCAGTGTCTGAATGGTGCAGTGTCAAGCTGCAGTGTCTGAGCGCTGCAGTAGCTGAGCGCTGTGGTGTCTGGCTGCAGTATCTGAGTGCTGCAGTGTCTGAGTGGTGCAGTGTCCGGCTGTAGTGTCTGAGCGCTGTGGTGTCTGGCTGCTGTAGCTGAGTGCTGCTATGTCGGAGTGCTGCAGTGTTTGAGTGCTGCAGTGTCTGAGTGCTGCGGTGTCTGAGCGGTGGTGTCTGGTTGCAATGTCTGATCGCTGCGGTGTCTGGGGCCTAGTGTCTGAGTGCTGCAATGTCTCCGCGCTGCAGTGTTTGGCTGCTGTTCTGAGTGCTGTGGTGCCTGAGTGCTGCGGTGTCTGAGTTTTGCAGTGTCTGAGTGCTGCAGTGTCTGGCTGCTGTGCCTGAGTGCTCCGGTGTCAGAGTGCTGCAGTGTCTGAGTGCTGTGTTGTCTGAGTGCTGTGTTGTCTGAGTGCTGCGTTGTCTGAGTGCTGAGGTGTCTGAGTGCTGCAGTGTCTGTCTGCAGTGCCGGAGTGCTGCAGTATCTGACTGCAGTGTCTGAGCGCTGCAGTGTCTGGCTCCAGTTTCTGAGTGCTGCAGTGTCTGAGCGCGGCAATGTCTGTGCGCAGAATTGTCTGAGCGCTTTGGTGTCTGGCTGCAGTATCTGAGTGCTGCAGTGTCTGAGTGATGCAGTGTCCGGCTGTAGTGTCTGAGCGCTGTGGTGTCTGGCTGCTGTAGCTGAGTGCTGCTATGTCGGAGTGCTGCAGTGTTTGAGTGCTGCAGTGTCTGAGTGCTGCGGTGTCTGAGCGGTGGTGTCTGGTTGCAATGTCTGAGCGCTGCGGTGTCTGGGGCCTAGTGTCTGAGTGCTGCAATGTCTCCGCGCTGCAGTGTTTGGCTGCTGTTCTGAGTGCTGCGGTGCCTGAGTGCTGCGGTGTCTGAGTTTTGCAGTGTCTGAGTGCTGCAGTGTCTGGCTGCTGTGCCTGAGTGCTCCGGTGTCAGAGTGCTGCAGTGTCTGAGTGCTGCGTTGTCTGAGTGCTGCGTTGTCTGAGTGCTGAGGTGTCTGAGTGCTGCAGTGTCTGTCTGCAGTGCCTGAGTGCTGTAGTATCTGACTGCAGTATCTGAGTGCTGCGGTATCCGGCTGCAGTGTATGAGTGCTGCAGTGTCTGAATGGTGCAGTGTCAAGCTGCAGTGTCTGAGCGCTGCAGTAGCTGAGCGCTGTGGTGTCTGGCTGCAGTATCTGAGTGCTGCAGTGTCTGAGTGGTGCAGTGTCCGGCTGCAGTGTCTGAGCGCTGTGGTGTCTGGCTGCTGTAGCTGAGTGCTGCTATGTCTGAGTGCTGCAGTGTCTGAGTGCTGCGGTGTCTGAGCGGTGGTGTCTGGTTGCAATGTCTGAGCGCTGCGGTGTCTGGGGCCTAGTGTCTGAGTGCTGCAATGTCTCTGCGCCGCAGTGTTTGGCTGCTGTTCTGAGTGCTGCGGTGCCTGAGTGCTGCGGTGTCTGAGTTTTGCAGTGTCTGAGTGCTGCAGTGTCTGGCTGCTGTGCCTGAGTGCTCCGGTGTCAGAGTGCTGCAGTGTCTGAGTGCTGTGTTGTCTGAGTGCTGCGGTGTCTGAGTGCTGAGGTGTCTGAGTGCTGCAGTGTCTGTCTGCAGTGCCTGAGTGCTGCAGTATCTGACTGCAGTGTCTGAGCGCTGCAGTGTCTGGCTGCTGTGTCTGAGTGCTGCCGTGTCTGAGTGCTGCGGTGTCTGAGTGCTGCGGTGTCTGAATGCTGCAGTGTCTGAGTGCCTCAGTGTCTGTCTGCGGTGTCTGAGTGCTGCGGTATCTGAGCGGTGTTGTTTGGTTGCAATGTCTGAGTGCTGCGGTGTCTGGGGCCTAGTGTCTGAGTGCTGCAATGTCTGAGCGCTGCAGTGTCTGGCTGCTGTGTCTGAGTACTACGGTGTCTGTTTGCTGCTGTGTCTGAGTGCTGCGGTGTCTGAGTGCTGCGGTGGCTGAGTTCTGCAGTGCCTGAGCGCTGCAGTGTATGAGTGCTGCAGTGTCTGTGTGCTGCAGTATCTGGCTGCAGTGCTGTGGTATCTGTGCGCTGTGGTGTCTGAGTGCTGCAGTGTCTGAGTGCTGCAGTATCTGGCTGCAGTTTATGAGTGCTGCAGTGTCTGAGTGCTGCAGTGTCTGAGCGCTGCAGTATCTGGCTGCAGTGCTGTGGTATCTGTGCGCTGTGGTGTCTGACTGCTGCAGTGTCTGAGTGCTGCAGTGTCTGAGTGCTGCACTGTCTGAGCACTGCAGTATTTGAGCGCTGTGGTGTCTGGCTGCAGTGTCTGAGTGCTGCCGTGTCTGAGCACTGAAGTGTCTGAGTGCTGCAGTGACTGAGTGGTGCAGTGTCCGGCTGCAGTGTCTGAGCGTTGCGGTGTCTGAGTGCTGCAGTATCTGGCTGCAGTGTATGAGTGCAGCAGTGTCTGAGTGGTGCAGTGTCCAGCTGCAGTGTCTGAGCGTTGCGGTGTCTGAGTGCTGCAGTATCTGGCTGCAGTGTATGAGTGCAGCATTGTCTGAGTGGTGCAGTGTCTGGCTGCAGTGTCTGAGTGGTGGAGTGTCTGGCTGCAGTGTCTGAGTGCTGCGGTGTCTGAGTGCTGCGGTGTCTGAGTGCTGCAGTGTCTGAGCGCTGCGGTGTATGAGTGCTGCGGTGTCTGTGTGCTGCAGTATCTGGCTGCAGTGTCTGAGTGCTGCAGTGTTTGAGTGCTGCGGTGTCTGAGTGCTGCGGTGTCTGAGTGCTGCAGTGTCTGAGCGCTGCGGTGTATGAGTGCTGCGGTGTCTGTGTGCTGCAGTATCTGGCTGCAGTGCTGTGGAATCTGTGTGCTGCGGTGTCTGAGTGCTGCGGTGTCTGAGTGCTGCAGTGTCTGAGTGCTGCAGTGTCTGAGTGCTGCAGTATCTGGCTGCAGTGTATGACTGCTGCAGTGTCTGAGTGGTGCAGTGTCTGAGCGCTGCAGTATCTGAGCGCTGTGGTGTCTGGCTGCAGTATCTGAGTGCTACAATGTCTGGCTGCAGTGTATGAGTGCAGCAGTATCTGAGTGGTGCAGTGTCTGGCTGCAGTGTCTGAGTGGTGGAGTGTCTGGCTGCAGTGTCTGAGCGCTGTGGTTTCTGGCTGCAGTATCTGAGTGCTGCAGTGTTTGAGTGCTGCGGTGTCAGAGTGCTGCGGTGTCTGAGTGCTGTGTTGTCTGAGTGCTGCGGTGTCGGAGTGCTGCAGTGTCTGGCTGCAGTGTTTGAGTGCTGCAGTGTCTAAGAGCGGCAATGTCTGAGTGCTGCGGTATCTGAGCGGTCGTGTCTGGTTGCAATGTCTGAGTGCTGCGGTATCTGGGGCCTAGTGTCTGAGTGCTGCAATGTCTGCGCGCTGCAGTGTCTGGCTGCTGTTCTGAGTGCTGCGGTGTCTGAGTTTTGCAGTGTCTGAGTGCTGTAGTGTCTGAGTGCTGCGGTGCCTGAGTGCTGCAGAGTTTGAGTGCTGCAGTGTCTGCCTCTAGTGTCTGAGTGCTGCAGTGTCTGAGTGCTGCAGTGTCTGCCTCTACTGTCTGAGCGGAGCAATGTCTGAGCGCGGCAATGTCTGAGCGCTGCAGTGTCTGAGCGCAGCAATGTCTGAGTGTGGCAATGTCTGAGTGCTGCAGTGTCTGAGCGCTGCAGTGACTGAGCGCTGCAGTGTCTGGCTCCAGTGTCTGAATGCTGCAGTGTCTAAGCGCAGCAATGTCTGAGCGCGGCAATTTCTGAGCGCGGCAATGTCTGAGTGCTGCAGTGTCTGAGCGCAGCAATGTCTGAGTGCGGCAATGTCTGAGCGCTGCAGTGTCTGAGCGCAGCATTGTCTGAGCGTGGCAATGTCTGACTCCTGCAGTGTCTGAGCGCTGCAGTGACTGAGCGCTGCAGTGTCTGTCTGCAGTGTCTGAGTGCTGCAGTATCTGAGCGCTGTGGTGTCTGGTTGCAATGTCTGAGTGCTGCGGTATCTGGGTCTAGTGTCTGAGTTCTACAATGTTTGAGCGCTGCAGTGTCTGTCTGCTGTGTCTGAGTGCTACGTTGTCTGAGTGCTGCGGTGTCTGAGTGCTGCGTGTGCCTGAGTGCTGCAGTGTTTGAGTGCTGCAGTGTCTGCCTCTAGTGTCTGAGTGCTGCAGTGTCTGAGTGCTGCAGTGTCTGCCTCTAGTGTCTGAGTGCTGCAGTGTCTGAGTGCTGCAGTGTCTGCCTCGAGTGTCTGAGCGCGGCAATGTCTGAGCACGGCAATGTCTGAGCGCTACAGTGTCTGAGCGCAGTAATGTCTGAGCGTGGCAATGTCTGAGTGCAGCAGTGTCTGAGCGCTGCAGTGACTGAGTGCTGCAGTGTCTGGCTCCAGTGTCTGAGTGCTGCAGTGTCTAAGCGCGGCAATGTCTGAGCGCGGCAATGTCTGAGTGCTGCAGTGTCTGAGCACTGAAGTGTCTGAGTGCTGCAGTGACTGAGTGCTGTGGTATCTGGCTGCAGTGTATGAGTGCTGCAGTGTCTGAGTGGTGCAGTGTGTGGCCGCAGTGTCTGAGCGCTGCAATATCTGAGCGCTGTGGTGTCTGGCTGCAGTACCTGAGTGCTGCTATGTCGGAGTGCTGCGGTGTCTGGCTGCAGTGTTTGAGTGCTGCAGTGTCTAAGCACGGCAATGTCTGAGTGCTGCGGTATCTGAGCGGTGGTGTCTGGTTGCAATGTCTGAGTGCTGCGGTGTCTGGGGCCTAGTGTCTGAGTGCTGCAATGTTTGAGCGCTGCAGTGTCTGGCTGCTGTGTCTGAGTGCTACGTTGTCTAAGTGCTGCGGTGTCTGAGTGCTGCGTGTGCCTGAGTGCTGCATTGTTTGAGTGCTGCAGTGTCTGCCTCTAGTGTCTGAGTGCTGCAGTGTCTGAGCACTGAAGTGTCTGAGTGCTGCAGTGTCTGAGTGCTACAGCGTCTGAGTGCTGCGGTGTCTGAGTGCTGCAGTATCTGGCTGCAGTGTATGAGTGCTACGCTGTCTGAGTGCTGCGGTGTCTGAGTGCTGCAGTATCTGGCTGCAGTGTATGAGTGCTGCAGAGTTTGAGTGCTGCAGTGTCTGCCTCTAGTGTCTGAGTGCTGCAGTGTCTGAGTGCTGCAGTGTCTGAGCGCAGTAATGTCTGAGCGTGGCAATGTCTGAGTGCTGCAGTGTCTGAGTGCTGCAGTGACTGAGCGCTGCAGTGTCTGGCTCCAGTGTCTGAGTGCTGCAGTGTCTAAGCGCGGCAATGTCTGAGCGCGGCAATGTCTGAGTACTGCAGTGTCTGAGCGCTGAAGTGTCTGAGTGCTGCAGTGACTGAGTGCTGCGGTATCTGGCTGCAGTGTATGAGTGCTGCAGTGTCTGAGTGGTGCAGTTTGTGGCTGCAGTGTCTGAGCGCTGCAATATCTGAGCGCTGTGGTGTCTGGCTGCAGTACCTGAATGCTGCTATGTCGGAGTGCTGCGGTGTCTGGCTGCAGTGTTTGAGTGCTGCAGTGTCTAAGCGCGGCAATGTCTGAGTGCTGCGGTATCTGAGCGGTGGTGTCTGGTTGCAATGTCTGAGTGCTGCGGTGTCTGGGGCCTAGTGTCTGAGTGCTGCAATGTCTGAGCGCTGCAGTGTCTGGCTGCTGTTCTGAGTGCTGGGGTGTCTGAGTGCTGCGGTGCCTGAGTGCTGTGGTGTCTGAGTTTTGCAGTGTCTGAGTGCTGCAGTGTTTAAGTGCTGCAGGGTCTGGAGCTGTGTCTGAGTGCTGCAGTGCCTGAGTGCTGCGGTGTCTGAGTGCTGCGGTGTCTGAGTGCTGCGGTGTCATAGTGCTGCGGTGTCTGAGTGCTGTGTTGTCTGAGTGCTGCGGTGTCCGAGTGCTGTGTTGTCTGAATGCTGCAGTGTCTGAGTGCTGCAGTGTCTGGCTGCAGTGTTTGAGTGCTGCGGTGTCTGAGTGCTGCGGTATCTGAGCGGTGGTGTCTGGCTGCTGTGTCTGAGTGCTGCTGTGTCTGAGTGCTGCGGTGCCTGAGTGCTGCAGAGTTTGAGTGCTGCAGTGTCTGCCTCTACTGTCTGAGCGGAGGAATGTCTGAGCGCGGCATTGTCTGAGCGCTGCCGTGTCTGAGCGCTGCAGTGTCTGGCTCCAGTGTCTGAATGCTGCAGTGTCTAAGCGCAGCAATGTCTGAGCGCGGCAATGTCTGAGCGCGGCAATGTCTGAGTGCTGCAGTGTCTGAGTGCAGCAATGTCTGAGCGCTGCAGTGTCTGAGCGCAGCAATGTCTGAGCGTGGCAATGTCTGAGTCCTGCAGTGTCTGAGCGCTGCAGTGACTGAGCGCTGCAGTGTCTGTCTGCAGTGTCTGAGTGCTGCAGTATCTGAGCGCTGTGGTGTCTGGTTGCAATGTCTGAGTGCTGCGGTATCTGGGTCTAGTGTCTGAGTTCTACAATGTTTGAGTGCTGCAGTGTCTGGCTGCTGTGTCTGTGCTACATTGTCTAAGTGCTGCGGTGTCTGAGTGCTGCGTGTGCCTGAGTGCTGCTTTGTTTGAGTGCTGCAGTGTCTGCCTCTAGTGTCTGAGTGCTGCAGTGTCTGAGTGATGCGGTGTCTGAGTGCTGCAGTGTCTGAGCACTGAAGTGTCTGAGTGCTGCAGTGTCTGAGTGCTACAGCGTCTGAGTGCTGCGGTGTCTTTGTGCTGCAGTATCTGGCTGCAGTGTATGAGTGCTACGGTGTCTGAGTGCTGCGGTGTCTGAGTGCTGCAGTATCTGGCTGCAGTGTATGAGTGCTGCAGAGTTTGAGTGCTGCAGTGTCTGCCTCTAGTGTCTGAGTGCTGCAGTGTCTGAGTGCTGCAGTGTCTGCCTCTAGTGTCTGAGCGCGGCAATGTCTGAGCGCAGCAATGTCTGAGCGCGGCAATGTCTGAGCACTGCAGTGTCTGAGTGCTGCAGTGTCTGAGCGCAGCAATGTCTGTGCGTGGCAATGTCTGAGTGCTGCAGTGTCTGAGTGCAGCAGTGACTGAGTGCTGCAGTGTCTGGCTCCAGTGTCTGAGTGCTGCAGTGTCAAAGCGCGGCAATGTCTGAGCGCGGCAATGTTTGAGCGTGGTAATGTCTGAGTGCTGCAGTGTCTGAGCACTGAAGTGTCTGAGTGCTGCAGTGACTGAGTGCTGCGGTATCTGGCTGCAGTGTATGAGTGCTGCAGTGTCTGAATGGTGCAGTGTCAAGCTGCAGTGTCTGAGCGCTGTGGTGTCTGGCTGCTGTAGCTGAGTGCTGCTATGTCGGAGTACTGCAATGTTTGAGTGCTGCAGTGTCTGAGTGCTGCGGTGTCTGAGCGGTGGTGTCTGGTTGCAATGTCTGAGTGCTGCGGTGTCTGGGGCCTAGTGTCTGAGTGCTGCAATGTCTCCGCGCTGCAGTGTTTGGCTGCTGTTCTGAGTGCTGCGGTGCCTGAGTGCTGCGGTGTCTGAGTTTTGCAGTGTCTGAGTGCTGCAGTGTCTGGCTGCTGTGCCTGAGTGCTCCGGTGTCAGAGTGCTGCAGTGTCTGAGTGCTGTGTTGTCTGAGTGCTGCGGTGTCTGAGTGCTGAGGTGTCTGAGTGCTGCAGTGTCTGTCTGCAGTGTCTGAGTGCTGCAGTATCTGAGCACTGTGGTGTTTGGTTGCAATGTCTGAGTGCTGCGGTATCTGGGTCTAGTGTCTGAGTTCTACAATGTTTGAGCACTGCAGTGTCTGGCTGCTGTGTCTGAGTGCTACGTTGTCTGAGTGCTGCGGTGTCTGAGTGCTGCGTGTGCCTGAGTGCTGCAGTGTTTGAGTGCTGCAGTGTCTGCCTCTAGTGTCTGAGTGCTGCGGTGTCTGAGTGCTGCGGTGCCTGAGTGCTGCATTGTTTGAGTGCTGCAGTGTCTGCCTCTAGTGTCTGAGTGCTGCAGTGTCTGAGTGCTGCAGTGTCTGCCTCTAGTGTCTGAGCGCGGCAATGTCTGAGCGCGGCAATGTCTGAGCGCTACAGTGTCTGAGCGCAGTAATGTCTGAGCGTGGCAATGTCTGAGTGCTGCAGTGTCTGAGCGCTGCAGTGACTGAGTGCTGCAGTGTCTGGCTCCAGTGTCTGAGTGCTGCAGTGTCTAAGCGCGGCAATGTCTGAGCGCGGCAATGTCTGAGTGCTGCAGTGTCTGAGCACTGAAGTGTCTGAGTGCTGCAGTGACTGAGTGCTGTGGTATCTGGCTGCAGTGTATGAGTGCTGCAGTGTCTGAGTGGTGCAGTGTGTGGCTGCAGTGTCTGAGCGCTGCAATATCTGAGCGCTGTGGTGTCTGGCTGCAGTACCTGAGTGCTGCTATGTCGGAGTGCTGCGGTGTCTGGCTGCAGTGTTTGAGTGCTGCAGTGTCTGAGCGCAGCAATGTCTGAGCGCGGCAATGTCTGAGCGCTGCAGTGTCTGAGTGCTGCAGTGTCTGAGCGCAGCAATGTCTGAGCGTGGCAATGTCTGAGTGCTGCGGTATCTGAGCGGTGGTGTCTGGTTGCAATGTCTGAGTGGTGCGGTGTCTGGGGCCTAGTGTCTGAGTGCTGCAATGTTTGAGCGCTGCAGTGTCTGGCTGCTGTGTCTGAGTGCTACGTTGTCTAAGTGCTGCGGTGTCTGAGTGCTGCGTGTGCCTTAGTGCTGCATTGTTTGAGTGCTGCAGTGTCTGCCTCTAGTGTCTGAGTGCTGCAGTGTCTGAGCACTGAAGTGTCTGAGTGCTGCAGTGTCTGAGTGCTACAGCGTCTGAGTGCTGCGGTGTCTGAGTGCTGCAGTATCTGGCTGCAGTGTATGAGTGCTACGGTGTCTGAGTGCTGCGGTGTCTGAGTGCTGCAGTATCTGGCTGCAGTGTATGAGTGCTGCAGAGTTTGAGTGCTGCAGTGTCTGCCTCTAGTGTCTGAGTGCTGCAGTGTCTGAGTGCTGCAGTGTCTGCCTCTAGTGTCTGAGCGCGGCAATGTCTGAGCGCAGCAATGTCTGAGCGCGGCAGTGTCTGAGCGCTGCAGTGTCTGAGTGCTGCAGTGTCTGAGCGCAGCAATGTCTGAGCGTGGCAATGTCTGAGTGCTGCAGTGTCTGAGTGCAGCAGTGACTGAGTGCTGCAGTGTCTGGCTCCAGTGTCTGAGTGCTGCAGTGTCTAAGCGCGGCAATGTCTGAGCGCGGCAATGTTTGAGCGTGGCAATGTCTGAGTGCTGCAGTGTCTGAGCACTGAAGTGTCTGAGTGCTGCAGTGACTGAGTGCTGCAGTATCTGGCTGCAGTGTATGAGTGCTGCAGTGTCTGAATGGTGCAGTGTCAAGCTGCAGTGTCTGAGCGCTGTGGTGTCTGGCTGCTGTAGCTGAGTGCTGCTATGTCGGAGTGCTGCAGTGTTTGAGTGCTGCGGTGTCTGAGCGGTGGTGTCTGGTTGCAATGTCTGAGTGCTGCGGTGTCTGGGGCCTAGTGTCTGAGTGCTGCAATGTCTCCGCGCTGCAGTGTTTGGCTGCTGTTCTGAGTGTTGCGGTGCCTGAGTGCTGCGGTGTCTGAGTTTTGCAGTGTCTGAGTGCTGCAGTGTCTGGCTGCTGTGCCTGAGTGCTCCGGTGTCAGAGTGCTGCAGTGTCTGAGTGCTGCAGTGTCTGAGTGCTGCGGTGTCTGAGTGCTGAGGTGTCTGAGTGCTGCAGAGTCTGGCTGCAGTGTCTGAGTGCTGCAGTATCTGAGCACTGTGGTGTCTGGTTGCAATGTCTGAGTGCTGCGGTATCTGGGTCTAGTGTCTGAGTTCTACAATGTTTGAGCACTGCAGTGTCTGGCTGCTGTGTCTGAGTGCTACGTTGTCTGAGTGCTGCGGTGTCTGAGTGCTGCGTGTGCCTGAGTGCTGCATTGTTTGAGTGCTGCAGTGTCTGCCTCTAGTGTCTGAGTGCTGCAGTGTCTGAGTGCTGCAGTGTCTGCCTCTAGTGTCTGAGCGCGGCAATGTCTGAGCGCAGCAATGTCTGAGCGCTACAGTGTCTGAGCGCAGTAATGTCCGAGCGTGGCAATGTCTGAGTGCAGCAGTGTCTGAGCGCAGCAGTGACTGAGTGCTGCAGTGTCTGGCTCCAGTGTCTGAGTGCTGCAGTGTCTAAGCGCGGCAATGTCTGAGCGCGGCAATGTCTGAGTGCTGCAGTGTCTGAGCACTGAAGTGTCTGAGTGCTGCAGTGACTGAGTGCTGTGGTATCTGGCTGCAGTGTATGAGTGCTGCAGTGTCTGAGTGGTGCAGTGTGTGGCTGCAGTGTCTGAGCGCTGCAATATCTGAGCACTGTGGTGTCTGGCTGCAGTACCTGAGTGCTGCTATGTTGGAGTGCTGCGGTGTCTGGCTGCAGTGTTTGAGTGCTGCAGTGTCTAAGCACGGCAATGTCTGAGTGCTGCGGTATCTGAGCGTGGTGTCTGGTTGCAATGTCTGAGTGCTGCGGTGTCTGGGGCCTAGTGTCTGAGTGCTGCAATGTTTGAGCGCTGCAGTGTCTGGCTGCTGTGTCTGAGTGCTACGTTGTCTAAGTGCTGCGGTGTCTGAGTGCTGCGTGTGCCTGAGTGCTGCATTGTTTGAGTGCTGCAGTGTCTGCCTCTAGTGTCTGAGTGCTGCAGTGTCTGAGTGATGCGGTGTCTGTGTGCTGCAGTGTCTGAGCACTGAAGTGTCTGAGTGCTGCAGTGTCTGAGTGCTACAGCGTCTGAGTGCTGCGGTGTCTGAGTGCTGCAGTATCTGGCTGCAGTGTATGAGTGCTACGGTGTCTGAGTGCTGCGGTGTCTGAGTGCTGCAGTATCTGGCTGCAGTGTATGAGTGCTGCAGAGTTTGAGTGCTGCAGTGTCTGCCTCTAGTGTCTGAGTGCTGCAGTGTCTGAGTGCTGCAGTGTCTGCCTCTAGTGTCTGAGCGCGGCAATGTCTGAGCGCAGCAATGTCTGAGCGCGGCAATGTCTGAGCGCTGCAGTTTCTGAGTGCTGCAGTGTCTGAGCGCAGCAGTGACTGAGTGCTGCAGTGTCTGGCTCCAGTGTCTGAGTGCTGCAGTGTCTAAGCGCGGCAATGTCTGAGCGCGGCAATGTTTGAGCGTGGCAATGTCTGAGTGCTGCAGTGTCTGAGCACTGAAGTGTCTGAGTGCTGCAGTGACTGAGTGCTGCGGTATCTGGCTGCAGTGTATGAGTGCTGCAGTGTCTGAATGGTGCAGTGTCAAGCTGCAGTGTCTGAGCGCTGTGGTGTCTGGCTGCTGTAGCTGAGTGCTGCTATGTGGGTGTGCTGCAGTGTTTGAGTGCTGCAGTGTCTGAGTGCTGCGGTGTCTGAGCGGTGGTGTCTGGTTGCAATGTCTGAGTGCTGCGGTGTCTGGGGCCTAGTGTCTGAGTGCTGCAATGTCTCCGCGCTGCAGTGTTTGGCTGCTGTTCTGAGTGCTGCGGTGCCTGAGTGCTGCGGTGTCTGAGTTTTGCAGTGTCTGAGTGCTGCAGTGTCTGGCTGCTGTGCCTGAGTGCTCCGGTGTCAGAGTGCTGCAGTGTCTGAGTGCTGTGTTGTCTGAGTGCTGCGGTGTCTGAGTGCTGAGGTGTCTGAGTGCTGCAGTGTCTGTCTGCAGTGTCTGAGTGCTGCAGTATCTGAGCACTGTGCTGTCTGGTTGCAATGTCTGAGTGCTGCGGTATCTGGGTCTAGTGTCTGAGTTCTACAATGTTTGAGCGCTGCAGTGTCTGGCTGCTGTGTCTGAGTGCTGCGTTGTCTGAGTGCTGCGGTGTCTGAGTGCTGCGTGTGCCTGAGTGCTGCAGTGTTTGAGTGCTGCAGTGTCTGCCTCTAGTGTCTGAGTGCTGCGGTGTCTGAGTGCTGCGGTGCCTGAGTGCTGCAGAGTTTGAGTGCTGCAGTGTCTGCCTCTAGTGTCTGAGTGCTGCAGTGTCTGAGTGCTGCAGTGTCTGCCTCTAGTGTCTGAGCGCGGCAATGTCTGAGCGCGGCAATATCTGAGCGCTACAGTGTCTGAGCGCAGTAATGTCTGAGCGTGGCAATGTCTGAGTGCTGCAGTGTCTGAGCGCTGCAGTGACTGAGTGCTGCAGTGTCTGGCTCCAGTGTCTGAGTGCTGCAGTGTCTAAGCGCGGCACTGTCTGAGCGCGGCAATGTCTGAGTGCTGCAGTGTCTGAGCGCAGCAATGTCTGAGCGTGGCAATGTCTGAGTGCTGCAGTGTCTGAGCACTGAAGTGTCTGAGTGCTGCAGTGATTGAGTGCTACGGTATCTGGCTGCAGTGTTTGAGTGCTGCAGTGTCTAAGCGCGGCAATGTCTGAGTGCTGCGGTATCTGAGCGTGGTGTCTGGTTGCAATGTCTGAGTGCTGCGGTGTCTGGGGCCTAGTGTCTGAGTGCTGCAATGTTTGAGCACTGCAGTGTCTGGCTGCTGTGTCTGAGTGCTACGTTGTCTAAGTGCTGCGGTGTCTGAGTGCTGCGTGTGCCTGAGTGCTGCATTGTTTGAGTGCTGCAGTGTCTGCCTCTAGTGTCTGAGTGCTGCAGTGTCTGAGTGATGCGGTGTCTGTGTGCTGCAGTGTCTGAGCACTGAAGTGTCTGAGTGCTGCAGTGTCTGAGTGCTACAGCGTCTGAGTGCTGCGGTGTCTGAGTGCTGCAGTATCTGGCTGCAGTGTATGAGTGCTACGGTGTCTGAGTGCTGCGGTGTCTGAGTGCTGCAGAATCTGGCTGCAGTGTATGAGTGCTGCAGAGTTTGAGTGCTGCAGTGTCTGCCTCTAGTGTCTGAGTGCTGCAGTGTCTGAGTGCTGCAGTGTCTGCCTCTAGTGTCTGAGCGCGGCAATGTCTGAGCGCAGCAATGTCTGAGCGCGGCAATGTCTGAGCGCGGCAATGTCTGAGCGCTGCAGTGTCTGAGTGCTGCAGTGTCTGAGTGCAGCAGTGACTGAGTGCTGCAGTGTCTGGCTCCAGTGTCTGAGTGCTGCAGTGTCTAAGCGCGGCAATGTCTGAGCGCGGCAATGTTTGAGCGTGGCAATGTCTGAGTGCTGCAGTGTCTGAGCACTGAAGTGTCTGAGTGCTGCAGTGACTGAGTGCTGCGGTATCTGGCTGCTGTGTATGAGTGCTGCAGTGTCTGAATGGTGCAGCGTCAAGCTGCAGTGTCTGAGCGCTGTGGTGTCTGGCTGCTGTAGCTGAGTGCTGCTATGTCGGAGTGCTGCAGTGTTTGAGTGCTGCAGTGTCTGAGTGCTGCGGTGTCTGAGCGGTGGTGTCTGGTTGCAATGTCTGAGTGCTGCGGTGTCTGGGGCCTAGTGTCTGAGTGCTGCAATGTCTCCGCGCTGCAGTGTTTGGCTGCTGTTCTGAGTGCTGCGGTGCCTGAGTGCTGCGGTGTCTGAGTTTTGCAGTGTCTGAGTGCTGCAGTGTCTGGCTGCTGTGCCTGAGTGCTCCGGTGTCAGAGCGCTGCAGTGTCTGAGTGCTGTGTTGTCTGAGTGCTGCGGTGTCTGAGTGCTGAGGTGTCTGAGTGCTGCAGTGTCTGTCTGCAGTGTCTGAGTGCTGCATTATCTGAGCACTGTGGTGTCTGGTTGCAATGTCTGAGTGCTGCGGTATCTGGGTCTAGTGTCTGAGTTCTACAATGTTTGAGCGCTGCAGTGTCTGGCTGCTGTGTCTGAGTGCTACGTTGTCTGAGTGCTGCGGTGTCTGAGTGCTGCGTGTGCCTGAGTGCTGCAGTGTTTGAGTGCTGCAGTGTCTGCCTCTAGTGTCTGAGTGCTGCGGTGTCTGAGTGCTGCGGTGCCTGAGTGCTGCAGAGTTTGAGTGCTGCAGTGTCTGCCTCTAGTGTCTGAGTGCTGCAGTGTCTGAGTGCTGCAGTGTCTGCCTCTAGTGTCTGAGCGCGGCAATGTCTCAGCGCGGCAATATCTGAGCGCTACAGTGTCTGAGCGCAGTAATGTCTGAGCGTGGCAATGTCTGAGTGCTGCAGTGTCTGAGCGCTGCAGTGACTGAGTGCTGCAGTGTCTGGCTCCAGTGTCTGAGTGCTGCAGTGTCTGAGCGCAGCAATGTCTGAGCGTGGCAATGTCTGAGTGCTGCAGTGTCTGAGCACTGAAGAGTCTGAGTGCTGCAGTGATTGAGTGCTGCGGTATCTGGCTGCAGTGTTTGAGTGCTGCAGTGTCTAAGCGCGGCAATGTCTGAGTGCTGCGGTATCTGAGCGTGGTGTCTGGTTGCAATGTCTGAGTGCTGCGGTGTCTGGGGCCTAGTGTCTGAGTGCTGCAATGTTTGAGCGCTGCAGTGTCTGGCTGCTGTGTCTGAGTGCTACGTTGTCTAAGTGCTGCGGTGTCTGAGTGCTGCGTGTGCCTGAGTGCTGCATTGTTTGAGTGCTGCAGTGTCTGCCTCTAGTGTCTGAGTGCTGCAGTGTCTGAGCACTGAAGTGTCTGAGTGCTGCAGTGTCTGAGTGCTACAGCGTCTGAGTGCTGCAGTGTCTGAGTGCTGCAGTATCTGGCTGCAGTGTATGAGTGCTACGGTGTCTGAGTGCTGCGGTTTCTGAGTGCTGCAGTATCTGGCTGCAGTGTATGAGTGCTGCAGAGTTTGAGTGCTGCAGTGTCTGCCTCTAGTGTCTGAGTGCTGCAGTGTCTGAGTGCTGCAGTGTCTGCCTCTAGTGTCTGAGCGCGGCAATGTCTGAGCGCAGCAATGTCTGAGCGCGGCAGTGTCTGAGCGCTGCAGTGTCTGAGTGCTGCAGTGTCTGAGCGCAGCAATGTCTGAGCGTGGCAATGTCTGAGTGCTGCAGTGTCTGAGTGCAGCAGTGACTGAGTGCTGCAGTGTCTGGCTCCAGTGTCTGAGTGCTGCAGTGTCTAAGCGCGGCAATGTCTGAGCGCGGCAATGTTTGAGCGTGGCAATGTCTGAGTGCTGCAGTGTCTGAGCACTGAAGTGTCTGAGTGCTGCAGTGACTGAGTGCTGCAGTATCTGGCTGCAGTGTATGAGTGCTGCAGTGTCTGAATGGTGCAGTGTCAAGCTGCAGTGTCTGAGCGCTGTGGTGTCTGGCTGCTGTAGCTGAGTGCTGCTATGTCGAAGTGCTGCAGTGTTTGAGTGCTGCGGTGTCTGAGCGGTGGTGTCTGGTTGCAATGTCTGAGTGCTGCGGTGTCTGGGGCCTAGTGTCTGAGTGCTGCAATGTCTCCGCGCTGCAGTGTTTGGCTGCTGTTCTGAGTGTTGCGGTGCCTGAGTGCTGCGGTGTCTGAGTTTTGCAGTGTCTGAGTGCTGCAGTGTCTGGCTGCTGTGCCTGAGTGCTCCGGTGTCAGAGTGCTGCAGTGTCTGAGTGCTGTGTTGTCTGAGTGCTGCGGTGTCTGAGTGCTGAGGTGTCTGAGTGCTGCAGTGTCTGTCTGCAGTGTCTGAGTGCTGCAGTATCTGAGCACTGTGGTGTCTGGTTGCAATGTCTGAGTGCTGCGGTATCTGGGTCTAGTGTCTGAGTTCTACAATGTTTGAGCACTGCAGTGTTTGGCTGCTGTGTCTGAGTGCTACGTTGTCTGAGTGCTGCGGTGTCTGAGTGCTGCGTGTGCCTGAGTGCTGCATTGTTTGAGTGCTGCAGTGTCTGCCTCTAGTGTCTGAGTGCTGCAGTGTCTGAGTGCTGCAGTGTCTGCCTCTAGTGTCTGAGCGCGGCAATGTCTGAGCGCAGCAATGTCTGAGCGCTACAGTGTCTGAGCGCAGTAATGTCTGAGCGTGGCAATGTCTGAGTGCAGCAGTGTCTGAGCGCAGCAGTGACTGAGTGCTGCAGTGTCTGGCTCCAGTGTCTGAGTGCTGCAGTGTCTAAGCGCGGCAATGTCTGAGCGCGGCAATGTCTGAGTGCTGCAGTGTCTGAGCACTGAAGTGTCTGAGTGCTGCAGTGACTGAGTGCTGTGGTATCTGGCTGCAGTGTATGAGTGCTGCAGTGTCTGAGTGGTGCAGTGTGTGGCTGCAGTGTCTGAGCGCTGCAATATCTGAGCACTGTGGTGTCTGGCTGCAGTACCTGAGTGCTGCTATGTCGGAGTGCTGCGGTGTCTGGCTGCAGTGTTTGAGTGCTGCAGTGTCTAAGCGCGGCAATGTCTGAGTGCTGCGGTATCTGAGCGTGGTGTCTGGTTGCAATGTCTGAGTGCTGCGGTGTCTGGGGCCTAGTGTCTGAGTGCTGCAATGTTTGAGCGCTGCAGTGTCTGGCTGCTGTGTCTGAGTGCTACGTTGTCTAAGTGCTGCGGTGTGTGAGTGCTGCGTGTGCCTGAGTGCTGCATTGTTTGAGTGCTGCAGTGTCTGCCTCTAGTGTCTGAGTGCTGCAGTGTCTGAGTGATGCGGTGTCTGTGTGCTGCAGTGTCTGAGCACTGAAGTGTCTGAGTGCTGCAGTGTCTGAGTGCTACAGCGTCTGAGTGCTGCGGTGTCTGAGTGCTGCAGTATCTGGCTGCAGTGTATGAGTGCTACGGTGTCTGAGTGCTGCGGTGTCTGAGTGCTGCAGTATCTGGCTGCAGTGTATGAGTGCTGCAGAGTTTGAGTGCTGCAGTGTCTGCCTCTAGTGTCTGAGCGCGGCAATGTCTGAGCGCAGCAATGTCTGAGCGCGGCAATGTCTGAGCGCTGCAGTTTCTGAGTGCTGCAGTGTCTGAGCGCAGCAGTGACTGAGTGCTGCAGTGTCTGGCTCCAGTGTCTGAGTGCTGCAGTGTCTAAGCGCGGCAATGTCTGAGCGCGGCAATGTTTGAGCATGGCAATGTCTGAGTGCTGCAGTGTCTGAGCACTGAAGTGTCTGAGTGCTGCAGTGACTGAGTGCTGCGGTATCTGGCTGCAGTGTATGAGTGCTGCAGTGTCTGAATGGTGCAGTGTCAAGCTGCAGTGTCTGAGCGCTGTGGTGTCTGGCTGCTGTAGCTGAGTGCTGCTATGTGGGTGTGCTGCAGTGTTTGAGTGCTGCAGTGTCTGAGTGCTGCGGTGTCTGAGCGGTGGTGTCTGGTTGCAATGTCTGAGTGCTGCGGTGTCTGGGGCCTAGTGTCTGAGTGCTGCAATGTCTCCGCGCTGCAGTGTTTGGCTGCTGTTCTGAGTGCTGCGGTGCCTGAGTGCTGCGGTGTCTGAGTTTTGCAGTGTCTGAGTGCTGCAGTGTCTGGCTGCTGTGCCTGAGTGCTCCGGTGTCAGAGTGCTGCAGTGTCTGAGTGCTGTGTTGTCTGAGTGCTGCGGTGTCTGAGTGCTGAGGTGTCTGAGTGCTGCAGTGTCTGTCTGCAGTGTCTGAGTGCTGCAGTATCTGAGCACTGTGCTGTCTGGTTGCAATGTCTGAGTGCTGCGGTATCTGGGTCTAGTGTCTGAGTTCTACAATGTTTGAGCACTGCAGTGTCTGGCTGCTGTGTCTGAGTGCTACGTTGTCTGAGTGCTGCGGTGTCTGAGTGCTGCGTGTGCCTGAGTGCTGCAGTGTTTGAGTGCTGCAGTGTCTGCCTCTAGTGTCTGAGTGCTGCGGTGTCTGAGTGCTGCGGTGCCTGAGTGCTGCAGAGTTTGAGTGCTGCAGTGTCTGCCTCTAGTGTCTGAGTGCTGCAGTGTCTGAGTGCTGCAGTGTCTGCCTCTAGTGTCTGAGCGCGGCAATGTCTGAGCGCGGCAATATCTGAGCGCTACAGTGTCTGAGCGCAGTAATGTCTGAGCGTGGCAATGTCTGAGTGCTGCAGTGTCTGAGCGCTGCAGTGACTGAGTGCTGCAGTGTCTGGCTCCAGTGTCTGAGTGCTGCAGTGTCTAAGCGCGGCACTGTCTGAGCGCGGCAATGTCTGAGTGCTGCAGTGTCTGAGCGCAGCAATGTCTGAGCGTGGCAATGTCTGAGTGCTGCAGTGTCTGAGCACTGAAGTGTCTGAGTGCTGCAGTGATTGAGTGCTACGGTATCTGGCTGCAGTGTTTGAGTGCTGCAGTGTCTAAGCGCGGCAATGTCTGAGTGCTGCGGTATCTGAGCGTGGTGTCTGGTTGCAATGTCTGAGTGCTGCGGTGTCTGGGGCCTAGTGTCTGAGTGCTGCAATGTTTGAGCACTGCAGTGTCTGGCTGCTGTGTCTGAGTGCTACGTTGTCTAAGTGCTGCGGTGTCTGAGTGCTGCGTGTGCCTGAGTGCTGCATTGTTTGAGTGCTGCAGTGTCTGCCTCTAGTGTCTGAGTGCTGCAGTGTCTGAGTGATGCGGTGTCTGTGTGCTGCAGTGTCTGAGCACTGAAGTGTCTGAGTGCTGCAGTGTCTGAGTGCTACAGCGTCTGAGTGCTGCGGTGTCTGAGTGCTGCAGTATCTGGCTGCAGTGTATGAGTGCTACGGTGTCTGAGTGCTGCGGTGTCTGAGTGCTGCAGTATCTGGCTGCAGTGTATGAGTGCTGCAGAGTTTGAGTGCTGCAGTGTCTGCCTCTAGTGTCTGAGTGCTGCAGTGTCTGAGTGCTACAGCGTCTGAGTGCTGCGGTGTCTGAGTGCTGCAGTATCTGGCTGCAGTGTATGAGTGCTACGGTGTCTGAGTGCTGCGGTGTCTGAGTGCTGCAGTATCTGGCTGCAGTGTATGAGTGCTGCAGAGTTTGAGTGCTGCAGTGTCTGCCTCTAGTGTCTGAGTGCTGCAGTGTCTGAGTGCTGCAGTGTCTGCCTCTAGTGTCTGAGCGCGGCAATGTCTGAGCGCTGCAGTTTCTGAGTGCTGCAGTGTCTGAGCGCAGCAGTGACTGAGTGCTGCAGTGTCTGGCTCCAGTGTCTGAGTGCTGCAGTGTCTAAGCGCGGCAATGTCTGAGCGCGGCAATGTTTGAGCGTGGCAATGTCTGAGTGCTGCAGTGTCTGAGCACTGAAGTGTCTGAGTGCTGCAGTGACTGAGTGCTGCGGTATCTGGCTGCAGTGTATGAGTGCTGCAGTGTCTGAATGGTGCAGTGTCAAGCTGCAGTGTCTGAGCGCTGTGGTGTCTGGCTGCTGTAGCTGAGTGCTGCTATGTGGGTGTGCTGCAGTGTTTGAGTGCTGCAGTGTCTGAGTGCTGCGGTGTCTGAGCGGTGGTGTCTGGTTGCAATGTCTGAGTGCTGCGGTGTCTGGGGCCTAGTGTCTGAGTGCTGCAATGTCTCCGCGCTGCAGTGTTTGGCTGCTGTTCTGAGTGCTGCGGTGCCTGAGTGCTGCGGTGTCTGAGTTTTGCAGTGTCTGAGTGCTGCAGTGTCTGGCTGCTGTGCCTGAGTGCTCCGGTGTCAGAGTGCTGCAGTGTCTGAGTGCTGTGTTGTCTGAGTGCTGCGGTGTCTGAGTGCTGAGGTGTCTGAGTGCTGCAGTGTCTGTCTGCAGTGTCTGAGTGCTGCAGTATCTGAGCACTGTGCTGTCTGGTTGCAATGTCTGAGTGCTGCGGTATCTGGGTCTAGTGTCTGAGTTCTACAATGTTTGAGCGCTGCAGTGTCTGGCTGCTGTGTCTGAGTGCTACGTTGTCTGAGTGCTGCGGTGTCTGAGTGCTGCGTGTGCCTGAGTGCTGCAGTGTTTGAGTGCTGCAGTGTCTGCCTCTAGTGTCTGAGTGCTGCGGTGTCTGAGTGCTGCGGTGCCTGAGTGCTGCAGAGTTTGAGTGCTGCAGTGTCTGCCTCTAGTGTCTGAGTGCTGCAGTGTCTGAGTGCGGCAATATCTGAGCGCTACAGTGTCTGAGCGCAGTAATGTCTGAGCGTGGCAATGTCTGAGTGCTGCAGTGTCTGAGCGCTGCAGTGACTGAGTGCTGCAGTGTCTGGCTCCAGTGTCTGAGTGCTGCAGTGTCTAAGCGCGGCACTGTCTGAGCGCGGCAATGTCTGAGTGCTGCAGTGTCTGAGCGCAGCAATGTCTGAGCGTGGCAATGTCTGAGTGCTGCAGTGTCTGAGCACTGAAGTGTCTGAGTGCTGCAGTGATTGAGTGCTACGGTATCTGGCTGCAGTGTTTGAGTGCTGCAGTGTCTAAGCGCGGCAATGTCTGAGTGCTGCGGTATCTGAGCGTGGTGTCTGGTTGCAATGTCTGAGTGCTGCGGTGTCTGGGGCCTAGTGTCTGAGTGCTGCAATGTTTGAGCACTGCAGTGTCTGGCTGCTGTGTCTGAGTGCTACGTTGTCTAAGTGCTGCGGTGTCTGAGTGCTGCGTGTGCCTGAGTGCTGCATTGTTTGAGTGCTGCAGTGTCTGCCTCTAGTGTCTGAGTGCTGCAGTGTCTGAGTGATGCGGTGTCTGTGTGCTGCAGTGTCTGAGCACTGAAGTGTCTGAGTGCTGCAGTGTCTGAGTGCTACAGCGTCTGAGTGCTGCGGTGTCTGAGTGCTGCAGTATCTGGCTGCAGTGTATGAGTGCTACGGTGTCTGAGTGCTGCGGTGTCTGAGTGCTGCAGTATCTGGCTGCAGTGTATGAGTGCTGCAGAGTTTGAGTGCTGCAGTGTCTGCCTCTAGTGTCTGAGTGCTGCAGTGTCTGAGTGCTGCAGTGTCTGCCTCTAGTGTCTGAGCGCGGCAATGTCTGAGCGCAGCAATGTCTGAGCGCGGCAATGTCTGAGCGCTGCAGTTTCTGAGTGCTGCAGTGTCTGAGCGCAGCAGTGACTGAGTGCTGCAGTGTCTGGCTCCAGTGTCTGAGTGCTGCAGTGTCTAAGCGCGGCAATGTCTGAGCGCGGCAATGTTTGAGCGTGGCAATGTCTGAGTGCTGCAGTGTCTGAGCACTGAAGTGTCTGAGTGCTGCAGTGACTGAGTGCTGCGGTATCTGGCTGCAGTGTATGAGTGCTGCAGTGTCTGAATGGTGCAGTGTCAAGCTGCAGTGTCTGAGCGCTGTGGTGTCTGGCTGCTGTAGCTGAGTGCTGCTATGTGGGTGTGCTGCAGTGTTTGAGTGCTGCAGTGTCTGAGTGCTGCGGTGTCTGAGCGGTGGTGTCTGGTTGCAATGTCTGAGTGCTGCGGTGTCTGGGGCCTAGTGTCTGAGTGCTGCAATGTCTCCGCGCTGCAGTGTTTGGCTGCTGTTCTGAGTGCTGCGGTGCCTGAGTGCTGCGGTGTCTGAGTTTTGCAGTGTCTGAGTGCTGCAGTGTCTGGCTGCTGTGCCTGAGTGCTCCGGTGTCAGAGTGCTGCAGTGTCTGAGTGCTGTGTTGTCTGAGTGCTGCGGTGTCTGAGTGCTGAGGTGTCTGAGTGCTGCAGTGTCTGTCTGCAGTGTCTGAGTGCTGCAGTATCTGAGCACTGTGCTGTCTGGTTGCAATGTCTGAGTGCTGCGGTATCTGGGTCTAGTGTCTGAGTTCTACAATGTTTGAGCGCTGCAGTGTCTGGCTGCTGTGTCTGAGTGCTACGTTGTCTGAGTGCTGCGGTGTCTGAGTGCTGCGTGTGCCTGAGTGCTGCAGTGTTTGAGTGCTGCAGTGTCTGCCTCTAGTGTCTGAGTGCTGCGGTGTCTGAGTGCTGCGGTGCCTGAGTGCTGCAGAGTTTGAGTGCTGCAGTGTCTGCCTCTAGTGTCTGAGTGCTGCAGTGTCTGAGTGCTGCAGTGTCTGCCTCTAGTGTCTGAGCGCGGCAATGTCTGAGCGCGGCAATATCTGAGCGCTACAGTGTCTGAGCGCAGTAATGTCTGAGCGTGGCAATGTCTGAGTGCTGCAGTGTCTGAGCGCTGCAGTGACTGAGTGCTGCAGTGTCTGGCTCCAGTGTCTGAGTGCTGCAGTGTCTAAGCGCGGCACTGTCTGAGCGCGGCAATGTCTGAGTGCTGCAGTGTCTGAGCGCAGCAATGTCTGAGCGTGGCAATGTCTGAGTGCTGCAGTGTCTGAGCACTGAAGTGTCTGAGTGCTGCAGTGATTGAGTGCTACGGTATCTGGCTGCAGTGTTTGAGTGCTGCAGTGTCTAAGCGCGGCAATGTCTGAGTGCTGCGGTATCTGAGCGTGGTGTCTGGTTGCAATGTCTGAGTGCTGCGGTGTCTGGGGCCTAGTGTCTGAGTGCTGCAATGTTTGAGCACTGCAGTGTCTGGCTGCTGTGTCTGAGTGCTACGTTGTCTAAGTGCTGCGGTGTCTGAGTGCTGCGTGTGCCTGAGTGCTGCATTGTTTGAGTGCTGCAGTGTCTGCCTCTAGTGTCTGAGTGCTGCAGTGTCTGAGTGATGCGGTGTCTGTGTGCTGCAGTGTCTGAGCACTGAAGTGTCTGAGTGCTGCAGTGTCTGAGTGCTACAGCGTCTGAGTGCTGCGGTGTCTGAGTGCTGCAGTATCTGGCTGCAGTGTATGAGTGCTACGGTGTCTGAGTGCTGCGGTGTCTGAGTGCTGCAGTATCTGGCTGCAGTGTATGAGTGCTGCAGAGTTTGAGTGCTGCAGTGTCTGCCTCTAGTGTCTGAGTGCTGCAGTGTCTGAGTGCTGCAGTGTCTGCCTCTAGTGTCTGAGCGCGGCAATGTCTGAGCGCAGCAATGTCTGAGCGCGGCAATGTCTGAGCGCGGCAATGTCTGAGCGCTGCAGTGTCTGAGTGCTGCAGTGTCTGAGTGCAGCAGTGACTGAGTGCTGCAGTGTCTGGCTCCAGTGTCTGAGTGCTGCAGTGTCTAAGCGCGGCAATGTTTGAGCGCGGCAATGTTTGAGCGTGGCAATGTCTGAGTGCTGCAGTGTCTGAGCACTGAAGTGTCTGAGTGCTGCAGTGACTGAGTGCTGCGGTATCTGGCTGCAGTGTATGAGTGCTGCAGTGTCTGAATGGTGCAGTGTCAAGCTGCAGTGTCTGAGCGCTGTGGTGTCTGGCTGCTGTAGCTGAGTGCTGCTATGTCGGAGTACTGCAATGTTTGAGTGCTGCAGTGTCTGAGTGCTGCGGTGTCTGAGCGGTGGTGTCTGGTTGCAATGTCTGAGTGCTGCGGTGTCTGGGGCCTAGTGTCTGAGTGCTGCAATGTCTCCGCGCTGCAGTGTTTGGCTGCTGTTCTGAGTGCTGCGGTGCCTGAGTGCTGCGGTGTCTGAGTTTTGCAGTGTCTGAGTGCTGCAGTGTCTGGCTGCTGTGCCTGAGTGCTCCGGTGTCAGAGTGCTGCAGTGTCTGAGTGCTGTGTTGTCTGAGTGCTGCGGTGTCTGAGTGCTGAGGTGTCTGAGTGCTGCAGTGTCTGTCTGCAGTGTCTGAGTGCTGCAGTATCTGAGCACTGTGGTGTCTGGTTGCAATGTCTGAGTGCTGCGGTATCTGGGTCTAGTGTCTGAGTTCTACAATGTTTGAGCACTGCAGTGTCTGGCTGCTGTGTCTGAGTGCTACGTTGTCTGAGTGCTGCGGTGTCTGAGTGCTGCGTGTGCCTGAGTGCTGCATTGTTTGAGTGCTGCAGTGTCTGCCTCTAGTGTCTGAGTGCTGCAGTGTCTGAGTGCTGCAGTGTCTGCCTCTAGTGTCTGAGCGCGGCAATGTCTGAGCGCGGCAATGTCTGAGCGCTACAGTGTCTGAGCGCAGTAATGTCTGAGCGTGGCAATGTCTGAGTGCTGCAGTGTCTGAGCGCTGCAGTGACTGAGTGCTGCAGTGTCTGGCTCCAGTGTCTGAGTGCTGCAGTGTCTAAGCGCGGCAATGTCTGAGCGCGGCAATGTCTGAGTGCTGCAGTGTCTGAGCACTGAAGTGTCTGAGTGCTGCAGTGACTGAGTGCTGTGGTATCTGGCTGTAGTGTATGAGTGCTGCAGTGTCTGAGTGGTGCAGTGTGTGGCTGCAGTGTCTGAGCGCTGCAATATCTGAGCGCTGTGGTGTCTGGCTGCAGTACCTGAGTGCTGCTATGTCGGAGTGCTGCGGTGTCTGGCTGCAGTGTTTGAGTGCTGCAGTGTCTGAGCGCAGCAATGTCTGAGCGCGGCAATGTCTGAGCGCTGCAGTGTCTGAGTGCTGCAGTGTCTGAGCGCAGCAATGTCTGAGCGTGGCAATGTCTGAGTGCTGCGGTATCTGAGCGGTGGTGTCTGGTTGCAATGTCTGAGTGCTGCGGTGTCTGGGGCCTAGTGTCTGAGTGCTGCAATGTTTGAGCGCTGCAGTGTCTGGCTGCTGTGTCTGAGTGCTACGTTGTCTAAGTGCTGCGGTGTCTGAGTGCTGCGTGTGCCTTAGTGCTGCATTGTTTGAGTGCTGCAGTGTCTGCCTCTAGTGTCTGAGTGCTGCAGTGTCTGAGCACTGAAGTGTCTGAGTGCTGCAGTGTCTGAGTGCTACAGCGTCTGAGTGCTGCGGTGTCTGAGTGCTGCAGTATCTGGCTGCAGTGTATGAGTGCTACGGTGTCTGAGTGCTGCGGTGTCTGAGTGCTGCAGTATCTGGCTGCAGTGTATGAGTGCTGCAGAGTTTGAGTGCTGCAGTGTCTGCCTCTAGTGTCTGAGTGCTGCAGTGTCTGAGTGCTGCAGTGTCTGCCTCTAGTGTCTGAGCGCGGCAATGTCTGAGCGCAGCAATGTCTGAGCGCGGCAGTGTCTGAGCGCTGCAGTGTCTGAGTGCTGCAGTGTCTGAGCGCAGCAATGTCTGAGCGTGGCAATGTCTGAGTGCTGCAGTGTCTGAGTGCAGCAGTGACTGAGTGCTGCAGTGTCTGGCTCCAGTGTCTGAGTGCTGCAGTGTCTAAGCGCGGCAATGTCTGAGCGCGGCAATGTTTGAGCGTGGCAATGTCTGAGTGCTGCAGTGTCTGAGCACTGAAGTGTCTGAGTGCTGCAGTGACTGAGTGCTGCAGTATCTGGCTGCAGTGTATGAGTGCTGCAGTGTCTGAATGGTGCAGTGTCAAGCTGCAGTGTCTGAGCGCTGTGGTGTCTGGCTGCAGTAGCTGAGTGCTGCTATGTCGGAGTGCTGCAGTGTTTGAGTGCTGCGGTGTCTGAGCGGTGGTGTCTGGTTGCAATGTCTGAGTGCTGCGGTGTCTGGGGCCTAGTGTCTGAGTGCTGCAATGTCTCCGCGCTGCAGTGTTGGGCTGCTGTTCTGAGTGCTGCGGTGCCTGAGTGCTGCGGTGTCTGAGTTTTGCAGTGTCTGAGTGCTGCAGTGTCTGGCTGCTGTGCCTGAGTGCTCCGGTGTCAGAGTGCTGCAGTGTCTGAGTGCTGTGTTGTCTGAGTGCTGCGGTGTCTGAGTGCTGAGGTGTCTGAGTGCTGCAGTGTCTGTCTGCAGTGTCTGAGTGCTGCATTATCTGAGCACTGTGGTGTCTGGTTGCAATGTCTGAGTGCTGCGGTATCTGGGTCTAGTGTCTGAGTTCTACAATGTTTGAGCGCTGCAGTGTCTGGCTGCTGTGTCTGAGTGCTACGTTGTCTGAGTGCTGCGGTGTCTGAGTGCTGCGTGTGCCTGAGTGCTGCAGTGTTTGAGTGCTGCAGTGTCTGCCTCTAGTGTCTGAGTGCTGCGGTGTCTGAGTGCTGCGGTGCCTGAGTGCTGCAGAGTTTGAGTGCTGCAGTGTCTGCCTCTAGTGTCTGAGTGCTGCAGTGTCTGAGTGCTGCAGTGTCTGCCTCTAGTGTCTGAGCGCGGCAATGTCTGAGCGCGGCAATATCTGAGCGCTACAGTGTCTGAGCGCAGTAATGTCTGAGCGTGGCAATGTCTGAGTGCTGCAGTGTCTGAGCGCTGCAGTGACTGAGTGCTGCAGTGTCTGGCTCCAGTGTCTGAGTGCTGCAGTGTCTAAGCGCGGCACTGTCTGAGCGCGGCAATGTCTGAGTGCTGCAGTGTCTGAGCGCAGCAATGTCTGAGCGTGGCAATGTCTGAGTGCTGCAGTGTCTGAGCACTGAAGTGTCTGAGTGCTGCAGTGATTGAGTGCTACGGTATCTGGCTGCAGTGTTTGAGTGCTGCAGTGTCTAAGCGCGGCAATGTCTGAGTGCTGCGGTATCTGAGCGTGGTGTCTGGTTGCAATGTCTGAGTGCTGCGGTGTCTGGGGCCTAGTGTCTGAGTGCTGCAATGTTTGAGCACTGCAGTGTCTGGCTGCTGTGTCTGAGTGCTACGTTGTCTAAGTGCTGCGGTGTCTGAGTGCTGCGTGTGCCTGAGTGCTGCATTGTTTGAGTGCTGCAGTGTCTGCCTCTAGTGTCTGAGTGCTGCAGTGTCTGAGTGATGCGGTGTCTGTGTGCTGCAGTGTCTGAGCACTGAAGTGTCTGAGTGCTGCAGTGTCTGAGTGCTACAGCGTCTGAGTGCTGCGGTGTCTGAGTGCTGCAGTATCTGGCTGCAGTGTATGAGTGCTACGGTGTCTGAGTGCTGCGGTGTCTGAGTGCTGCAGTATCTGGCTGCAGTGTATGAGTGCTGCAGAGTTTGAGTGCTGCAGTGTCTGCCTCTAGTGTCTGAGTGCTGCAGTGTCTGAGTGCTGCAGTGTCTGCCTCTAGTGTCTGAGCGCGGCAATGTCTGAGCGCAGCAATGTCTGAGCGCGGCAATGTCTGAGCGCTGCAGTTTCTGAGTGCTGCAGTGTCTGAGCGCAGCAGTGACTGAGTGCTGCAGTGTCTGGCTCCAGTGTCTGAGTGCTGCAGTGTCTAAGCGCGGCAATGTCTGAGCGCGGCAATGTTTGAGCGTGGCAATGTCTGAGTGCTGCAGTGTCTGAGCACTGAAGTGTCTGAGTGCTGCAGTGACTGAGTGCTGCGGTATCTGGCTGCAGTGTATGAGTGCTGCAGTGTCTGAATGGTGCAGTGTCAAGCTGCAGTGTCTGAGCGCTGTGGTGTCTGGCTGCTGTAGCTGAGTGCTGCTATGTGGGTGTGCTGCAGTGTTTGAGTGCTGCAGTGTCTGAGTGCTGCGGTGTCTGAGCGGTGGTGTCTGGTTGCAATGTCTGAGTGCTGCGGTGTCTGGGGCCTAGTGTCTGAGTGCTGCAATGTCTCCGCGCTGCAGTGTTTGGCTGCTGTTCTGAGTGCTGCGGTGCCTGAGTGCTGCGGTGTCTGAGTTTTGCAGTGTCTGAGTGCTGCAGTGTCTGGCTGCTGTGCCTGAGTGCTCCGGTGTCAGAGTGCTGCAGTGTCTGAGTGCTGTGTTGTCTGAGTGCTGCGGTGTCTGAGTGCTGAGGTGTCTGAGTGCTGCAGTGTCTGTCTGCAGTGTCTGAGTGCTGCAGTATCTGAGCACTGTGCTGTCTGGTTGCAATGTCTGAGTGCTGCGGTATCTGGGTCTAGTGTCTGAGTTCTACAATGTTTGAGCGCTGCAGTGTCTGGCTGCTGTGTCTGAGTGCTGCGTTGTCTGAGTGCTGCGGTGTCTGAGTGCTGCGTGTGCCTGAGTGCTGCAGTGTTTGAGTGCTGCAGTGTCTGCCTCTAGTGTCTGAGTGCTGCGGTGTCTGAGTGCTGCGGTGCCTGAGTGCTGCAGAGTTTGAGTGCTGCAGTGTCTGCCTCTAGTGTCTGAGTGCTGCAGTGTCTGAGTGCTGCAGTGTCTGCCTCTAGTGTCTGAGCGCGGCAATGTCTGAGCGCGGCAATATCTGAGCGCTACAGTGTCTGAGCGCAGTAATGTCTGAGCGTGGCAATGTCTGAGTGCTGCAGTGTCTGAGCGCTGCAGTGACTGAGTGCTGCAGTGTCTGGCTCCAGTGTCTGAGTGCTGCAGTGTCTAAGCGCGGCACTGTCTGAGCGCGGCAATGTCTGAGTGCTGCAGTGTCTGAGCGCAGCAATGTCTGAGCGTGGCAATGTCTGAGTGCTGCAGTGTCTGAGCACTGAAGTGTCTGAGTGCTGCAGTGATTGAGTGCTACGGTATCTGGCTGCAGTGTTTGAGTGCTGCAGTGTCTAAGCGCGGCAATGTCTGAGTGCTGCGGTATCTGAGCGTGGTGTCTGGTTGCAATGTCTGAGTGCTGCGGTGTCTGGGGCCTAGTGTCTGAGTGCTGCAATGTTTGAGCACTGCAGTGTCTGGCTGCTGTGTCTGAGTGCTACGTTGTCTAAGTGCTGCGGTGTCTGAGTGCTGCGTGTGCCTGAGTGCTGCATTGTTTGAGTGCTGCAGTGTCTGCCTCTAGTGTCTGAGTGCTGCAGTGTCTGAGTGATGCGGTGTCTGTGTGCTGCAGTGTCTGAGCACTGAAGTGTCTGAGTGCTGCAGTGTCTGAGTGCTACAGCGTCTGAGTGCTGCGGTGTCTGAGTGCTGCAGTATCTGGCTGCAGTGTATGAGTGCTACGGTGTCTGAGTGCTGCGGTGTCTGAGTGCTGCAGAATCTGGCTGCAGTGTATGAGTGCTGCAGAGTTTGAGTGCTGCAGTGTCTGCCTCTAGTGTCTGAGTGCTGCAGTGTCTGAGTGCTGCAGTGTCTGCCTCTAGTGTCTGAGCGCGGCAATGTCTGAGCGCAGCAATGTCTGAGCGCGGCAATGTCTGAGCGCGGCAATGTCTGAGCGCTGCAGTGTCTGAGTGCTGCAGTGTCTGAGTGCAGCAGTGACTGAGTGCTGCAGTGTCTGGCTCCAGTGTCTGAGTGCTGCAGTGTCTAAGCGCGGCAATGTCTGAGCGCGGCAATGTTTGAGCGTGGCAATGTCTGAGTGCTGCAGTGTCTGAGCACTGAAGTGTCTGAGTGCTGCAGTGACTGAGTGCTGCGGTATCTGGCTGCTGTGTATGAGTGCTGCAGTGTCTGAATGGTGCAGCGTCAAGCTGCAGTGTCTGAGCGCTGTGGTGTCTGGCTGCTGTAGCTGAGTGCTGCTATGTCGGAGTGCTGCAGTGTTTGAGTGCTGCAGTGTCTGAGTGCTGCGGTGTCTGAGCGGTGGTGTCTGGTTGCAATGTCTGAGTGCTGCGGTGTCTGGGGCCTAGTGTCTGAGTGCTGCAATGTCTCCGCGCTGCAGTGTTTGGCTGCTGTTCTGAGTGCTGCGGTGCCTGAGTGCTGCGGTGTCTGAGTTTTGCAGTGTCTGAGTGCTGCAGTGTCTGGCTGCTGTGCCTGAGTGCTCCGGTGTCAGAGCGCTGCAGTGTCTGAGTGCTGTGTTGTCTGAGTGCTGCGGTGTCTGAGTGCTGAGGTGTCTGAGTGCTGCAGTGTCTGTCTGCAGTGTCTGAGTGCTGCATTATCTGAGCACTGTGGTGTCTGGTTGCAATGTCTGAGTGCTGCGGTATCTGGGTCTAGTGTCTGAGTTCTACAATGTTTGAGCGCTGCAGTGTCTGGCTGCTGTGTCTGAGTGCTACGTTGTCTGAGTGCTGCGGTGTCTGAGTGCTGCGTGTGCCTGAGTGCTGCAGTGTTTGAGTGCTGCAGTGTCTGCCTCTAGTGTCTGAGTGCTGCGGTGTCTGAGTGCTGCGGTGCCTGAGTGCTGCAGAGTTTGAGTGCTGCAGTGTCTGCCTCTAGTGTCTGAGTGCTGCAGTGTCTGAGTGCTGCAGTGTCTGCCTCTAGTGTCTGAGCGCGGCAATGTCTGAGCGCGGCAATATCTGAGCGCTACAGTGTCTGAGCGCAGTAATGTCTGAGCGTGGCAATGTCTGAGTGCTGCAGTGTCTGAGCGCTGCAGTGACTGAGTGCTGCAGTGTCTGGCTCCAGTGTCTGAGTGCTGCAGTGTCTGAGCGCAGCAATGTCTGAGCGTGGCAATGTCTGAGTGCTGCAGTGTCTGAGCACTGAAGAGTCTGAGTGCTGCAGTGATTGAGTGCTGCGGTATCTGGCTGCAGTGTTTGAGTGCTGCAGTGTCTAAGCGCGGCAATGTCTGAGTGCTGCGGTATCTGAGCGTGGTGTCTGGTTGCAATGTCTGAGTGCTGCGGTGTCTGGGGCCTAGTGTCTGAGTGCTGCAATGTTTGAGCGCTGCAGTGTCTGGCTGCTGTGTCTGAGTGCTACGTTGTCTAAGTGCTGCGGTGTCTGAGTGCTGCGTGTGCCTGAGTGCTGCATTGTTTGAGTGCTGCAGTGTCTGCCTCTAGTGTCTGAGTGCTGCAGTGTCTGAGCACTGAAGTGTCTGAGTGCTGCAGTGTCTGAGTGCTACAGCGTCTGAGTGCTGCAGTGTCTGAGTGCTGCAGTATCTGGCTGCAGTGTATGAGTGCTACGGTGTCTGAGTGCTGCGGTTTCTGAGTGCTGCAGTATCTGGCTGCAGTGTATGAGTGCTGCAGAGTTTGAGTGCTGCAGTGTCTGCCTCTAGTGTCTGAGTGCTGCAGTGTCTGAGTGCTGCAGTGTCTGCCTCTAGTGTCTGAGCGCGGCAATGTCTGAGCGCAGCAATGTCTGAGCGCGGCAGTGTCTGAGCGCTGCAGTGTCTGAGTGCTGCAGTGTCTGAGCGCAGCAATGTCTGAGCGTGGCAATGTCTGAGTGCTGCAGTGTCTGAGTGCAGCAGTGACTGAGTGCTGCAGTGTCTGGCTCCAGTGTCTGAGTGCTGCAGTGTCTAAGCGCGGCAATGTCTGAGCGCGGCAATGTTTGAGCGTGGCAATGTCTGAGTGCTGCAGTGTCTGAGCACTGAAGTGTCTGAGTGCTGCAGTGACTGAGTGCTGCAGTATCTGGCTGCAGTGTATGAGTGCTGCAGTGTCTGAATGGTGCAGTGTCAAGCTGCAGTGTCTGAGCGCTGTGGTGTCTGGCTGCTGTAGCTGAGTGCTGCTATGTCGAAGTGCTGCAGTGTTTGAGTGCTGCGGTGTCTGAGCGGTGGTGTCTGGTTGCAATGTCTGAGTGCTGCGGTGTCTGGGGCCTAGTGTCTGAGTGCTGCAATGTCTCCGCGCTGCAGTGTTTGGCTGCTGTTCTGAGTGTTGCGGTGCCTGAGTGCTGCGGTGTCTGAGTTTTGCAGTGTCTGAGTGCTGCAGTGTCTGGCTGCTGTGCCTGAGTGCTCCGGTGTCAGAGTGCTGCAGTGTCTGAGTGCTGTGTTGTCTGAGTGCTGCGGTGTCTGAGTGCTGAGGTGTCTGAGTGCTGCAGTGTCTGTCTGCAGTGTCTGAGTGCTGCAGTATCTGAGCACTGTGGTGTCTGGTTGCAATGTCTGAGTGCTGCGGTATCTGGGTCTAGTGTCTGAGTTCTACAATGTTTGAGCACTGCAGTGTTTGGCTGCTGTGTCTGAGTGCTACGTTGTCTGAGTGCTGCGGTGTCTGAGTGCTGCGTGTGCCTGAGTGCTGCATTGTTTGAGTGCTGCAGTGTCTGCCTCTAGTGTCTGAGTGCTGCAGTGTCTGAGTGCTGCAGTGTCTGCCTCTAGTGTCTGAGCGCGGCAATGTCTGAGCGCAGCAATGTCTGAGCGCTACAGTGTCTGAGCGCAGTAATGTCTGAGCGTGGCAATGTCTGAGTGCAGCAGTGTCTGAGCGCAGCAGTGACTGAGTGCTGCAGTGTCTGGCTCCAGTGTCTGAGTGCTGCAGTGTCTAAGCGCGGCAATGTCTGAGCGCGGCAATGTCTGAGTGCTGCAGTGTCTGAGCACTGAAGTGTCTGAGTGCTGCAGTGACTGAGTGCTGTGGTATCTGGCTGCAGTGTATGAGTGCTGCAGTGTCTGAGTGGTGCAGTGTGTGGCTGCAGTGTCTGAGCGCTGCAATATCTGAGCACTGTGGTGTCTGGCTGCAGTACCTGAGTGCTGCTATGTCGGAGTGCTGCGGTGTCTGGCTGCAGTGTTTGAGTGCTGCAGTGTCTAAGCGCGGCAATGTCTGAGTGCTGCGGTATCTGAGCGTGGTGTCTGGTTGCAATGTCTGAGTGCTGCGGTGTCTGGGGCCTAGTGTCTGAGTGCTGCAATGTTTGAGCGCTGCAGTGTCTGGCTGCTGTGTCTGAGTGCTACGTTGTCTAAGTGCTGCGGTGTGTGAGTGCTGCGTGTGCCTGAGTGCTGCATTGTTTGAGTGCTGCAGTGTCTGCCTCTAGTGTCTGAGTGCTGCAGTGTCTGAGTGATGCGGTGTCTGTGTGCTGCAGTGTCTGAGCACTGAAGTGTCTGAGTGCTGCAGTGTCTGAGTGCTACAGCGTCTGAGTGCTGCGGTGTCTGAGTGCTGCAGTATCTGGCTGCAGTGTATGAGTGCTACGGTGTCTGAGTGCTGCGGTGTCTGAGTGCTGCAGTATCTGGCTGCAGTGTATGAGTGCTGCAGAGTTTGAGTGCTGCAGTGTCTGCCTCTAGTGTCTGAGCGCGGCAATGTCTGAGCGCAGCAATGTCTGAGCGCGGCAATGTCTGAGCGCTGCAGTTTCTGAGTGCTGCAGTGTCTGAGCGCAGCAGTGACTGAGTGCTGCAGTGTCTGGCTCCAGTGTCTGAGTGCTGCAGTGTCTAAGCGCGGCAATGTCTGAGCGCGGCAATGTTTGAGCGTGGCAATGTCTGAGTGCTGCAGTGTCTGAGCACTGAAGTGTCTGAGTGCTGCAGTGACTGAGTGCTGCGGTATCTGGCTGCAGTGTATGAGTGCTGCAGTGTCTGAATGGTGCAGTGTCAAGCTGCAGTGTCTGAGCGCTGTGGTGTCTGGCTGCTGTAGCTGAGTGCTGCTATGTGGGAGTGCTGCAGTGTGTGAGTGCTGCAGTGTCTGAGTGCTGCGGTGTCTGAGCGGTGGTGTCTGGTTGCAATGTCTGAGTGCTGCGGTGTCTGGGGCCTAGTGTCTGAGTGCTGCAATGTCTCCGCGCTGCAGTGTTTGGCTGCTGTTCTGAGTGCTGCGGTGCCTGAGTGCTGCGGTGTCTGAGTTTTGCAGTGTCTGAGTGCTGCAGTGTCTGGCTGCTGTGCCTGAGTGCTCCGGTGTCAGAGTGCTGCAGTGTCTGAGTGCTGTGTTGTCTGAGTGCTGCGGTGTCTGAGTGCTGAGGTGTCTGAGTGCTGCAGTGTCTGTCTGCAGTGTCTGAGTGCTGCAGTATCTGAGCACTGTGGTGTCTGGTTGCAATGTCTGAGTGCTGCGGTATCTGGGTCTAGTGTCTGAGTTCTACAATGTTTGAGCGCTGCAGTGTCTGGCTGCTGTGTCTGAGTGCTACGTTGTCTGAGTGCTGCGGTGTCTGAGTGCTGCGTGTGCCTGAGTGCTGCAGTGTTTGAGTGCTGCAGTGTCTGCCTCTAGTGTCTGAGTGCTGCGGTGTCTGAGTGCTGCGGTGCCTGAGTGCTGCAGAGTTTGAGTGCTGCAGTGTCTGCCTCTAGTGTCTGAGTGCTGCAGTGTCTGAGTGCTGCAGTGTCTGCCTCTAGTGTCTGAGCGCGGCAATGTCTGAGCGCGGCAATATCTGAGCGCTACAGTGTCTGAGCGCAGTAATGTCTGAGCGTGGCAATGTCTGAGTGCTGCAGTGTCTGAGCGCTGCAGTGACTGAGTGCTGCAGTGTCTGGCTCCAGTGTCTGAGTGCTGCAGTGTCTAAGCGCGGCAATGTCTGAGCGCGGCAATGTCTGAGTGCTGCAGTGTCTGAGCGCAGCAATGTCTGAGCGTGGCAATGTCTGAGTGCTGCAGTGTCTGAGCACTGAAGTGTCTGAGTGCTGCAGTGATTGAGTGCTGCGGTATCTGGCTGCAGTGTTTGAGTGCTGCAGTGTCTAAGCGCGGCAATGTCTGAGTGCTGCGGTATCTGAGCGTGGTGTCTGGTTGCAATGTCTGAGTGCTGCGGTGTCTGGGGCCTAGTGTCTGAGTGCTGCAATGTTTGAGCGCTGCAGTGTCTGGCTGCTGTGTCTGAGTGCTACGTTGTCTAAGTGCTGCGGTGTGTGAGTGCTGCGTGTGCCTGAGTGCTGCATTGTTTGAGTGCTGCAGTGTCTGCCTCTAGTGTCTGAGTGCTGCAGTGTCTGAGTGATGCGGTGTCTGTGTGCTGCAGTGTCTGAGCACTGAAGTGTCTGAGTGCTGCAGTGTCTGAGTGCTACAGCGTCTGAGTGCTGCGGTGTCTGAGTGCTGCAGTATCTGGCTGCAGTGTATGAGTGCTACGGTGTCTGAGTGCTGCGGTGTCTGAGTGCTGCAGTATCTGGCTGCAGTGTATGAGTGCTGCAGAGTTTGAGTGCTGCAGTGTCTGCCTCTAGTGTCTGAGTGCTGCAGTGTCTGAGTGCTGCAGTGTCTGCCTCTAGTGTCTGAGCGCGGCAATGTCTGAGCGCAGCAATGTCTGAGCGCGGCAATGTCTGAGCGCGGCAATGTCTGAGCGCTGCAGTGTCTGAGTGCTGCAGTGTCTGAGTGCAGCAGTGACTGAGTGCTGCAGTGTCTGGCTCCAGTGTCTGAGTGCTGCAGTGTCTAAGCGCGGCAATGTTTGAGCGCGGCAATGTTTGAGCGTGGCAATGTCTGAGTGCTGCAGTGTCTGAGCACTGAAGTGTCTGAGTGCTGCAGTGACTGAGTGCTGCGGTATCTGGCTGCTGTGTATGAGTGCTGCAGTGTCTGAATGGTGCAGCGTCAAGCTGCAGTGTCTGAGCGCTGTGGTGTCTGGCTGCTGTAGCTGAGTGCTGCTATGTCGGAGTGCTGCAGTGTTTGAGTGCTGCAGTGTCTGAGTGCTGCGGTGTCTGAGCGGTGGTGTCTGGTTGCAATGTCTGAGTGCTGCGGTGTCTGGGGCCTAGTGTCTGAGTGCTGCAATGTCTCCGCGCTGCAGTGTTTGGCTGCTGTTCTGAGTGCTGCGGTGCCTGAGTGCTGCGGTGTCTGAGTTTTGCAGTGTCTGAGTGCTGCAGTGTCTGGCTGCTGTGCCTGAGTGCTCCGGTGTCAGAGTGCTGCAGTGTCTGAGTGCTGTGTTGTCTGAGTGCTGCGGTGTCTGAGTGCTGAGGTGTCTGAGTGCTGCAGTGTCTGTCTGCAGTGTCTGAGTGCTGCATTATCTGAGCACTGTGGTGTCTGGTTGCAATGTCTGAGTGCTGCGGTATCTGGGTCTAGTGTCTGAGTTCTACAATGTTTGAGCGCTGCAGTGTCTGGCTGCTGTGTCTGAGTGCTACGTTGTCTGAGTGCTGCGGTGTCTGAGTGCTGCGTGTGCCTGAGTGCTGCAGTGTTTGAGTGCTGCAGTGTCTGCCTCTAGTGTCTGAGTGCTGCGGTGTCTGAGTGCTGCGGTGCCTGAGTGCTGCAGAGTTTGAGTGCTGCAGTGTCTGCCTCTAGTGTCTGAGTGCTGCAGTGTCTGAGTGCTGCAGTGTCTGCTTCTAGTGTCTGAGCGCGGCAATGTCTGAGCGCGGCAATATCTGAGCGCTACAGTGTCTGAGCGCAGTAATGTCTGAGCGTGGCAATGTCTGAGTGCTGCAGTGTCTGAGCGCTGCAGTGACTGAGTGCTGCAGTGTCTGGCTCCAGTGTCTGAGTGCTGCAGTGTCTGAGCGCAGCAATGTCTGAGCGTGGCAATGTCTGAGTGCTGCAGTGTCTGAGCACTGAAGTGTCTGAGTGCTGCAGTGATTGAGTGCTGCGGTATCTGGCTGCAGTGTTTGAGTGCTGCAGTGTCTAAGCGCGGCAATGTCTGAGTGCTGCGGTATCTGAGCGTGGTGTCTGGTTGCAATGTCTGAGTGCTGCGGTGTCTGGGGCCTAGTGTCTGAGTGCTGCAATGTTTGAGCACTGCAGTGTCTGGCTGCTGTGTCTGAGTGCTACGTTGTCTAAGTGCTGCGGTGTCTGAGTGCTGCGTGTGCCTGAGTGCTGCATTGTTTGAGTGCTGCAGTGTCTGCCTCTAGTGTCTGAGTGCTGCAGTGTCTGAGTGATGCGGTGTCTGTGTGCTGCAGTGTCTGAGCACTGAAGTGTCTGAGTGCTGCAGTGTCTGAGTGCTACAGCGTCTGAGTGCTGCGGTGTCTGAGTGCTGCAGTATCTGGCTGCAGTGTATGAGTGCTACGGTGTCTGAGTGCTGCGGTGTCTGAGTGCTGCAGTATCTGGCTGCAGTGTATGAGTGCTGCAGAGTTTGAGTGCTGCAGTGTCTGCCTCTAGTGTCTGAGTGCTGCAGTGTCTGAGTGCTGCAGTGTCTGCCTCTAGTGTCTGAGCGCGGCAATGTCTGAGCGCAGCAATGTCTGAGCGCGGCAATGTCTGAGCGCTGCAGTGTCTGAGTGCTGCAGTGTCTGAGCGCAGCAATGTCTGAGCGTGGCAATGTCTGAGTGCTGCAGTGTCTGAGTGCAGCAGTGACTGAGTGCTGCAGTGTCTGGCTCCAGTGTCTGAGTGCTGCAGTGTCTAAGCGCGGCAATGTCTGAGCGCGGCAATGTTTGAGTGTGGCAATGTCTGAGTGCTGCAGTGTCTGAGCACTGAAGTGTCTGAGTGCTGCAGTGACTGAGTGCTGCGGTATCTGGCTGCAGTGTATGAGTGCTGCAGTGTCTGAATGGTGCAGTGTCAAGCTGCAGTGTCTGAGCGCTGTGGTGTCTGGCTGCTGTAGCTGAGTGCTGCTATGTCGGAGTGCTGCAGTGTTTGAGTGCTGCAGTGTCTGAGTGCTGCGGTGTCTGAGCGGTGGTGTCTGGTTGCAATGTCTGAGTGCTGCGGTGTCTGGGGCCTAGTGTCTGAGTGCTGCAATTTCTCCGCGCTGCAGTGTTTGGCTGCTGTTCTGAGTGCTGCGGTGCCTGAGAGCTGCGGTGTCTGAGTTTTGCAGTGTCTGAGTGCTGTGTTGTCTGAGTGCTGCGGTGTCTGAGTGCTGAGGTGTCTGAGTGCTGCAGTGTCTGTCTGCAGTGTCTGAGTGCTGCAGTATCTGAGCACTGTGCTGTCTGGTTGCAATGTCTGAGTGCTGCGGTATCTGGGTCTAGTGTCTGAGTTCTACAATGTTTGAGCGCTGCAGTGTCTGGCTGCTGTGTCTGAGTGCTACGTTGTCTGAGTGCTGCGGTGTCTGAGTGCTGCAGTATCTGGCTGCAGTGTATGAGTGCTGCAGAGTTTGAGTGCTGCAGTGTCTGCCTCTAGTGTCTGAGTGCAGCAGTGTCTGAGTGCTGCAGTGTCTGCCTCTAGTGTCTGAGCGCGGCAATGTCTGAGCGCAGCAATGTCTGAGCGCGGCAATGTCTGAGCGCTGCAGTGTCTGAGTGCTGCAGTGTCTGAGCGCAGCAGTGACTGAGTGCTGCAGTGTCTGGCTCCAGTGTCTGAGTGCTGCAGTGTCTAAGCGCGGCAATGTTTGAGCGCGGCAATGTTTGAGCGTGGCAATGTCTGAGTGCTGCAGTGTCTGAGCACTGAAGTGTCTGAGTGCTGCAGTGACTGAGTGCTGCGGTATCTGGCTGCAGTGTATGAGTGCTGCAGTGTCTCAATGGTGCAGTGTCAAGCTGCAGTGTCTGAGCGCTGTGGTGTCTGGCTGCTGTAGCTGAGTGCTGCAGTGTCTGAGTGCTGTGTTGTCTGAGTGCTGCGGTGTCTGAGTGCTGAGGTGTCTGAGTGCTGCAGTGTCTGTCTGCAGTGTCTGAGTGCTGCAGTATCTGAGCACTGTGGTGTCTGGTTGCAATGTCTGAGTGCTGCGGTATCTGGGTCTAGTGTCTGAGTTCTACAATGTTTGAGCACTGCAGTGTTTGGCTGCTGTTCTGAGTGCTGCGGTGTCTGAGTGCTGCGGTGCCTGAGTGCTGCAGTGTCTGAGTTTTGCAGTGTCTGAGTGCTGCAGTGTTTGAGTGCTGCAGGGTCTGGAGCTGTGTTTGAGTGCTGCAGTGTCTGAGTGCTGCGGTGTCTGAGTGCTGCGGTGTCAGAGTGCTGCGGTGTCTGAGTGCTGTGTTGTCTGAATGCTGCGGTGTCTGACTGCTGCAGTGTCTGGCTGCAGTGTTTGAGTGCTGCGGTGTCTGAGTGCTGCGGTATCTGAGCGGTGGTGTCTGGTTGCAATGTCTGACTGCTGCGGTGTCTGGGGCCTAGTGTCTGAGTGCTGCAATGTCTGCACGCTGCAGTGTCTGGCTGCTGTGTCTGAGTGCTACTGTGTCTGAGTGCTACGTTGTCTGAGTGCTGCGGTGCCTGAGTGCTGCGTGTGCCTGAGTGCTCCAGTGTCTGCCTGTAATGTCTGAGTGCTGCAGTGCCTGAGTGCTGCATTATCTGACTGCAGTGTCTGAGTGCTGCAGTGTCTGGCTCCAGTGACTGAGTGCTGCAGTGTCTGAGCACGGCAATGTCTGAGCGCAGAATTGTCTGAGCGCGGCAGTGTCTGAGTGCTGCGGTGTCTGAGTGCTGCGGTGTCTGAGTGCTGCGGTGTCTGAATGCTGCAGTGTCTGAGTGCCTCAGTGTCTGTCTGCAGTGTCTGAGTGCTGCGGTATCTGAGCGGTGTTGTTTGGTTGCAATGTCTGAGTGCTGCGGTGTCTGGGGCCTAGTGTCTGAGTGCTGCAATGTCTGAGCGCTGCAGTGTCTGGCTGCTGTGTCTGAGTGCTACGGTGTCTGAGTGCTGCTGTGTCTGAGTGCTGCGGTGTCTGAGTGCTGCGGTGTCTGAGTGCTGCAGTGTCTGAGTCCTGCAGTATCTGGCTGCAGTTTATGAGTGCTGCAGTGTCTGAGTGCTGCAGTGTCTTAGCGCTGCAGTATCTGGCTGCAGTGCTGTGGTATCTGTGCGCTGTGGTGTCTGAGTGCTGCAGTGTCTGAGTGCTGCAGTGTCTGAGTGCTGCAGTATCTGGCTGCAGTGTATGAGTGCTGCAGTGTCTGAGTGGTACAGTGTCTGAGCGCTGCAGTATCTGAGCGCTGTGGTGTCTGGCTGCAGTATCTGAGTGCTGCAATATCTGGCTGCAGTGTATGAGTGCAGCAGTATCTGAGTGGTGCAGTGTCTGGCTGCAGTGTCTGAGTGGTGGAGTATCTGGCTGCAGTGTCTGAGCGCTGTGGTTTCTGGCTGCAGTATCTGAGTGCTGCAGTGTTTGAGTGCTGCGGTGTCTGAGTGCTGCGGTGTCTGAGTGCTGTGTTGTCTGAGTGCTGCGGTGTCTGAGTGCTGCAGTGTCTGTCTGCAATGTCTGAGTGCTGCAGTATCTGAGCGCTGTGGTGTCTGGTTGCAATGTCTGAGTGCTGCGGTATCTGGGTCTAGTGTCTGAGTGCTACAATGTCTGAGCGCTACGTTGTCTGAGTGCTGTGGTGTCTGAGTGCTGCGGTGCCTGAGTGCTGCAGAGTTTGAGTGCTGCAGTGTCTGCCTCTAGTGTCTGAGTGCTGCAGTGTCTGAGTGCTGCAGTGTCTGCCTCTAGTATCTGAGCGGAGCAATGTCTGAGCGCAGCAAGGTCTGAGCGCGGCAATGTCTGAGTGCTGCAGTATCTGGCTGCAGTGTATGAGTGCTGCAGTGTCTGAGTGGTGGTGTGTCTGTCTGCAGTATCTGAGTGCTGCAGTGTTTGAGTGCTGCGGTGTCTGAGTGCTGCGGTGTCTGAGTGCTGTGTTGTCTGAGTGCTGTGGTGTCTGAGTGCTGCAGTGTCTGTCAGCAGTGTCTGAGTGCTGCAATATCTGGCTGCAGTGTCTGAGCGCTGTGGTTTCTGGCTGCAGTATCTGAGTGCTGCAGTGTTTGAGTGCCGCGGTGTCTGAGTGCTGCGGTGTCTGAGTGCTGCGGTGTCTGAGTGCTGTGTTGTCTGAGTGCTGCAGTGTCTGAGTGCTGCAGTGTCTGTCTGCAGTGTCTGAGTGCTGCAGTATCTGAGCGCTGCAGTGTCTGGCTGCTGTGTCTGAGTGCTACGTTGTCTGAGTGCTGTGGTGTCTGAGTGCTGCGGTGCCTGAGTGCTGCAGAGTTTGAGTGCTGCAGTGTCTGCCTCTAGTGTCTGAGTGCTGCAGTGTCTGAGTGCTGCAGTGTCTGCCTCTAGTGTCTGAGCGCGGCAATGTCTGAGCGCAGCAAGGTCTGAGCGCGGCAATGTCTGAGTGCTACAGTATCTGGCTGCAGTGTATGAGTGCTGCAGTGTCTGAGTGGTGGAGTGTCTGGCTGCAGTATCTGAGTGCTGCTATGTCGGAGTGCTGTGGTGTCTGGCTGCAGTGTTTGAGTGCTGCGCTGTCTGAGTGCTGCAGTGTCTGTCTGCAGTGTCTGAGTGCTGCGGTATCTGAGCGGTGGTGTCTGGTTGCAATGTCTGAGTGCTGCGGTGTCTGGGGCCCAGTGTCTGAGTGCTGCAATGTCTGCGCGCTGCAGTGTCTGGCTGCTGTGTCTGAGTGCTACGTTGTCTGAGTGCTGCGGTGTCTGAGTGCTGCGTGTGCCTGAGTGCTGCAGTGTTTGAGTGCTGCAGTGTCTGCCTCTAGTGTCTGGGTGATGCAGTGCCTGAGTGCTGCAGTGTCTGCCTCTAGTGTCTGAGTGCTGCAGTGTCTGATTGCTGCAGTGTCTGAGTGCTGCAGTTTCTGAGTGCTGCAGTATCTGACTATAGTGTCTGAGTGCTGCAGTGTCTGGTTCCCGTGTCTTACTGCTGCAGTGCCTGAGCGCGGCAATGTCTGAGTTCGGCAATGTCTGAGTGCTGCAGTGTCTGAGCACTGAAGTGTCTGAGTGCTGCAGTGACTGAGTGCTGCAGTGTCTGTATCCAGTGTCTGAGTGCTGCAGTGTCTGAGCGCGGCAATGTCTGAGTGATGCAGTGTCTGAGCGCAGCAATGTCTGAGCGTGGCAGTGTCTGAGTGCTGCAGTGTTTGAGTGTTGTAGTGTCTGAGTGCTGTAGTGTCTGAGTTTTGTAGTGTCTGAGTGCTGCAGTGACTGAGTGCTGCACTACCTGGCTGCCGTGTATGAGTACTGCAGTGTATGAGTGGTGCAGTGTCTGGCTGTAGTGTCTGAGCGCTGCAGTATCTGTGCGCTGTGGTGACTGGCTGCAGTATCTGAGTGCTGTGGTGTCTGGCTGCAGTATCTGAGTGCTGCTATGTCTGAGCGCTGCAGTTTCTGGCTGCAGTGTTTGAGTGCTGCGGTGTGTGAGTGCTGCGGTGTGTGAGTGCTGCGGTGTCTGAGTACTGCAGTGACTGAGTTCTGCAGTATCTGACTGCAGTGTATGAGTGCTGCAGTATCTGAGCGCTGTGGTGTCTGGCTGCAGTATCTGAGTGCTGCTATGTCTGAGCGCTGCAGTTTCTGGCTGCAGTATTGTTTGAGTGCTGCTGTGTCTGAGGGCTGCAGTGTCTGAGTGCTGCGGTGTCTGAGTGCTGCTGTGTCTGAGTGCTGCTGTGTCTGAGTGCTGCGGTGTCTGAGGGCTGCGGTGTGTGAGTGCTGCAGTGTCTGAGTGCTGCAGTGACTGAGTGCTGCACTATCTGGCTGCCGTGTATGAGTGCTGCAGTGTCTAAGTGCTGCAGTGTCTGCCTCTAGTGTCTGGCTGTAGTGTCTGAGCGCTGCAGTATCTGTTCGCTGTGGTGACTGGCTGCAGTATCTGAGTGCTGTGGTGACTGGCTGCAGTATCTGAGTGTTGCTATGTCTGAGCGCTGCAGTTTCTGGCTGCATTGTTTGAGTGCTGCAGTGTTTGAGTGCTGTGGTGTGTGAGTGCTGCGGTGTCTGAGTGCTGCGGTGTCTGAATGCTGCAGTGTCTGAGTGCCTCAGTGTCTATCTGCAGTGTCTGAGTGCTGCGGTATCTGAGCAGAGTTGTCTGGTTGCAATGTCTGAGTGCTGCGGTGTCTGGGGCCTAGTGTCTGCGTGCTGCAATGTCTGAGTGCTGCAGTGTCTGGCTGCTGTGTCTTAGTGCTGCAGTGTCTGAGTGCTGCAATGTCTGAGTGCTGCGGTGTCTGAGTGCTGCGGTGTCTGAGTGCTGCGGTGTCTGAGTGCTCGGTGTCTGTGTGCTGCAGTATCTGGCTGCAGTGTATGAGTGCTGCAGTGTCTGAGTGGTGCAGTGTCTGAGCACTGCAGTATCTGAGCGCTGTGGTGTCTGGCTGCAGTGTCTGAGTGCTGTGGTGTCTGAGTTCTGCGGTGTCTGAGTGGTGCAGTGTCTGAGCACTGAAGTGTCTGAGTGCTGCAGTGACTGAGTGCTTCAGTGTCTGGTTGCAGTGTCTGAGCATTGCGGTGTCTGAGTGCTGCAGTATCTGGCTGCAGTGTATGAGTGCAGCAGTGCCTGAGTGGTGTAGTGTCTGGCTGCAGTCTCTGGGTGGTGGAGTATCTGGCTGCAGTGTCTGAGCGCTGTGGTGTCTGGCTGCAGTATCTGAGTTCTGCAGTGTTTGAGTGCTGCGGTGTCTGAGTGCTGCGGTGTCTGAGTGCTGTGTTGTCTGAGTGCTGTGGTGTTTGAGTGCTGCAGTGTCTGTCTGCAGTGTCTAAGTGCTGCAGTATCTGAGCACTGTGGTGTCTGGTTGCAATGTCTGAGTGCTGCGGTGTCTGGCTGCTGTGTCTGAGTGCTACGTTGTCTGAGTGCTGCAGTGTCTGAGTGCTGCGGTGCCTGAGTGCTGCAGAGTTTGAGTGCTGCAGTGTCTGCCTCTAGTGTCTGAGTGCTGCAGTGTCTGAGTGCTGCAGTGTCTGCCTCTACTGTCTGAGCGGAGCAATGTCTGAGCGCGGCAATGTCTGAGCGTGGCAATGTCTGAGTGCTGCAGTGTCTGCCTCTACTGTCTGAGCGGAGCAATGTCTGAGCGCTGCAGTGTCTGAGCGCAGCAATGTCTGAGCGTGGCAATGTCTGAGTGCTGCAGTGTCTGAGTGCTGCAGTGACTGAGCGCTGCAGTGTCTGGCTCCAGTGTCTGAGCACTGAAGTGTCTGAGTGCTGCAGTGACTGAGTGCTGCAGTATCTGGCTGCATTGTATGAGTGCTGCAGTGTCTGAGTGGTTTTGTGTGTGGCTGCAGTGTCTGAGCGCTGCAATATCTGAGCGCTGTGGTCCCTGGCTGCAGTATCTGAGTGCTGCAGTGTCTGAGTGGTGCAGTGTCCGGCTGCAGTGTCTGAGCGCTGTGGTGTCTGGCTGCAGTATGTGAGTGCTGCTATGTCGGAGTGCTGCAGTGTCTGGCTGCAGTGTTTGAGTGCTGCAGTGTCTAAGAGCGGCAATGTCTGAGTGCTGCGGTATCTGAGCGGTGGTGTCTGGTTGCAATGTCTGAGTGCTGCGGTGTCTGGGGCCGAGTGTCTGACTGCTGCAATGTCTGTGCGCTGCAGTGTCCGCCTGCTGTTCTGAGTGCTGCGGTGTCTGAGTTTTGCAGTGTCTGAGTGCTGCAGTGTTTGAGTGCTGCAGTGTCTGGCTGCTGTGTCTGAGTGCTGCAGTGTCTGAGTGCTGCAGTGCCTGAGTGCTGCGGTTTCTGAGTGCTGCGGTGCCTGAGTGATGCGGTGTCTGAGTGCTGTGGTGTCTGAGGGCTGCAGTGTCTGTCTGCAGTGTCTAAGTGCTGCAGTATCTGAGTGCTACGGTGTCTGGCTGCTGTGTCTGAGTGCTGCGGTATCTGGGTCTAGTGTCTGAGTTCTACAATGTTTGAGCGCTGCAGTGTCTGGCTGCTGTGACTGAGTGCTACGTTGTCTGAGTGCTGCGGTGTCTGAGTGCTGCGTGTGCCTGAGTGCTGCAGTGTTTGAGTGCTGCAGTGTCTGCCTCTAGTGTCTGAGTGCTGCGGTGTCTGAGTGCTGCTTGTGCCTGAGTGCTGCAGTGTTTGAGTGCTGCAGTGTCTGCCTCTAGTGTCTGAGTGCTGCGGTGTCTGAGCGCAGCAATATCTGAGCGTGGCAGTTTCTGAGTGCTGCAGTGTCTGAGCACTGAAGTGTCTGAGTGCTGCAGTGACTGAGTGCTGCAGTGTCTGGCTCCAGTGACTGAGTGCTGCAGTGTCTGGCTCCAGTGTCTGAGTGCTGCAGTGTCTGTGTGCGGCAATGTCTTAGTGCTGCAGTGTCTGAGCGCAGCAATGTCTGAGCGTGGCAGTGTCTGAGTGCTGCAGTGTTTGAATGTTGTAGTGTCTGAGTGCTGTAGTGTCTGAGTTTTGTAGTGTCTGAGTGCTGCAGTGTCTGAGTGGTGCAGTGTCTGGCTGTAGTGTCTGAGCGCTGCAGTATCTGAGCGCTGTGGTGTCTGGCTGCAGTATCTGAGCGCTGTGGTGTCTGGCTGCAGTATCTGAGCGCTGTGGTGTCTGGCTGCAGTATCTGAGAGCTGCTATGTCTGAGCGCTGCAGTTTCTGGCTGCATTGTTTGAGTGCTGCTGTGTCTGAGGGCTGCAGTGTCAGTGCTGCGGTGTCTGAGTGCTGCGGTGTGACTGCTGCAGTGTCTGAGTGCTGCAGTGACTGAGTGCTGCACTATCTGGCTGCCGTGTATGAGTGCTGCAGTGTCTGAGTGCTGCAGTGTCTGCCTCTAGTGTCTGGCTGTAGTGTCTGAGCGCTGCAGTATCTGTTCGCTGTGGTGACTGGCTGCAGTATCTGAGTGCTGTGGTGACTGGCTGCAGTATCTGAGTGCTGCTATGTCTGAGCGCTGCAGTTTCTGGCTGCATTGTTTGAGTGCTGCAGTGTTTGAGTGCTGTGGTGTGTGAGTGCTGCGCTGTCTGAGTGCTGCGGTGTCTGAGTGCTGTAGTGTCTGAGTGCTGCGGTGCCTGAGTGCTGCAGAGTTTGAGTGCTGCAGTGTCTGCCTCTAGTGTCTGAGTGCTGCAGTGTCTGAGTGCTGTGTTGTCTGAGTGCTGCGGTGTCTGAGTGCTGCGGTGTCTGTCTGCAGTGTCTGAGTGCTGCAGTATCTGAGCGCTGTGGTGTCTGGTTGCAATGTCTGAGTGCTGCGGTATCTGGGTCTAGTGTCTGAGTTCTACAATGTTTGAGCACTGCAGTGTCTGGCTGCTGTGTCTGAGTGCTACGTTGTCTGAGTGCTGCGGTGTCTGAGTGCTGCGTGTGCCTGAGTGTTGCATTGTTTGAGTGCTGCAGTGTCTGCCTCTAGTGTCTGAGTGCTGCGGTGTCTGAGTGCTGCGGTGTCTGAGCGCAGCAATTTCTGAGCGTGGCAGTTTCTGAGTGCTGCAGTGTCTGAGCACTGAAGTGTCTGAGTGCTGCAGTGACTGAGTGCTGCAGTGTCTGGCTCCAGTGACTGAGTGCTGCAGTGTCTGGCTCCAGTGTCTGAGTGCTGCAGTGTCTGAGTGCAGCAATGTCTGAGCGTGGCAGTGTCTGAGTGCTGCAGTGTCTGAGCGCAGCAATGTCTGAGCGTGGCAGTGTCTGAGTGCTGCAGTGTTTGAATGTTGTAGTGTCTGAGTGCTGTAGTGTCTGAGTTTTGTAGTGTCTGAGTGCTGCAGTGTCTGAGTGGTGCAGTGTCTGGCTGTAGTGTCTGAGCGCTGCAGTATCTGAGCGCTGTGGTGTCTGGCTGCAGTATCTGAGCGCTGTGGTGTCTGGCTGCAGTATCTGAGCGCTGTGGTGTCTGGCTGCAGTATCTGAGAGCTGCTATGTCTGAGCGCTGCAGTTTCTGGCTGCGGTGTCTGACCGCTGCGGTCTCTGAGTGCTGCGGTGTCTGTGTGCTGCAGTGTCTGAATGCTGCAGTGTCTGAGTGCCTCAGTGTCTGTCTGCAGTGTCTGAGTGCTGCGTTATCTGAGCGGTGTTGTCTGGTTGCAATGTCTGAGTGCTGCGCTGTCTGGGTCTAGTGTCTGAGTGCTGCAATGTCTGAGCACTGCAGTATCTGTGCGCTGTGGTGTCTGGCTGCAGTATCTGAGTGCTGCAGTGTCTGAGTGATGCAGTGTCTGGCTGCAGTGTCTGAGCGCTGCAGTATCTGAGCGCTGTGGTGTCTGGCTGCAGTATCTGAGTGCTGCAGTGTCTGAGTGGTGCAGTGTCCGGCTGCAGTGTCTGAGCGCTGTGGTGTCTGGCTACAGTATCTGACTGCAGTGTCGGAGTGCTGCGGTGTCTGGCTGCAGTGTCTGAGTGCTGTGGTATCTGAGCGGTGGTGTCTGGTTGCAATGTCTGAGTGCTGCGGTGTCTGGGGCCTAGTGTCTGAGTGCTGCAATATCTGCGCGCTGCAGTGTCTGGCTGCTGTTCTGAGTGCTGCGGTGTCTGAGTGCTGCGGTGCCTGAGTGCTGCGGTGTCTGAGTTTTGCAGTGTCTGAGTGCTGCAGTGTTTGAGTGCTGCAGTGTCTGGCTGCAGTGTCTGAGTGCTGCAATATCTGAGCGCTGTGGTGTCTGGTTGCAATGTTTGAGTGCTGCGGTATCTGGGTCTAGTGTCTGAGTGCTACAATGTTTTAGTGCTGCGGTGTCTGGCTGCTGTGTCTGAGTGCTACGTTGTCTGAGTGCTGCGGTGTCTGAGTGCTGCGGTGTCTGAGTGCTGCGTGTGCCTGAGTGCTGCAGTGTTTGAGTGCTGCAGTGTCTGCCTATAGTGTCTGAGTGCTGCAGTGTCTGAGTGCTGCAGTTTCTGAGCGCTGCAGTATCTGACTACAGTGTCTGAGTGCTGCAGTGTCTGAGCGCGGCAATGTCTGAGCGCAGCAATGTCTGAGCGCGGCAATGTCTGAGCGCTGCAGTGTCTGAACGCAGCAATGTCTGAGCGTGGCAATGTCTGAATGCTGCAGTGTCTGGCTCCAGTGTCTGAGTGCTGCAGTGTCTGAGTGCTGCAGTGTCTGAGCGCTGCAGTGTTTGAGTGCTGCAGTGTCTGCCTGTAGTGTCTGAGTGCTGCAGTGCCTGAGTGTTGTAGTGTCTGAGTGCTGTAGTGTCTGCGTTTTGAAGTGTCTGAGTTTTGTAGTGTCTGAGTGCTGCAGTGTCTGAGTGTTGTAGTGTCTGAGTGCTGCAGTGTCTGAGTGTTGTAGTGTCTGAGTGCTGCAGTGTCTGAGTGCTGTAGTGTCTCAGTGCTGTAGTGTCTCAGTGCTGCAGTGTCTGATAGTTGTTGTGTCTGTCTGCTGCAGTGTATGAGTGCTGCAGTGTCAGAGCGTAGTAGTGTCTAAGTGTTGTAGTGTCTCAGTGCTGCAGTGTCTAAGTGTTGTAGTGTCCTAGTGTTCTAGTGTCTGACAGTTGTAGTGTCTGAGTGTTGCAGTGTCTGAGTGTTGTAGTGTCTGAGGGTTGCAGTGTCTGAGTGTAGTAGTGTCTGAGTGTAGTAATGTCTGAGTGTTGCAATGTCTGAGTGCTGTAGTATCTGTGTGTTGTGGTGTCTGAGTGCAGAAATGTCTGAGTGTTGAAGTGTGTGAGTGCTGCAGTGTCTGATTGTTGTGCTGTCCTAGTGTTATATTGTCTGACTGTTGTAGTGTCTGAGTATTGCACTGTCTGAGTGTTGCAGGTTCTGAGTGTTGCAGTGTCTGCGTGTTGCACTGTCTGAGTGTTGCAGGTTCTGAGTGTTGCAGTGTCTGAGTGTTGCAGGTTCTGAGTGTTGCAGTGTCTGAGTGTTGCGGTGTCTGAGTGTTGCACTGTCTGAGTGTTGCACTGTCTGAGTGTTGCAGGTTCTGAGTGTTGCAGTGTCTGAGTGTTGCAGTGTCTGAGTGTTGCAGTGTCTGGGTGTTGTAGTTTCTGAGTGCTGCGGTGTTTGAGTGCTGCGGTGTTTGAGTGCTGCGGTGTCTGAGTGTTGTAGTGTCTGAGTGTTGTAGTGTCTGAGTGTTGTAGTGTCTGAGTGTTGTAGTGTCTGAGTGTTGTAGTGTCTGAGTGTTGTAGTGTCTGAGTGCTGTAGTGTCTGAGTGTTGTAGTGTCTGAGTGTTGTAGTGTGTGAGTGCTGTCGTGTCTGAGTGTTGTAGTGTCTGAGTGCTGTAGTGTCTGAGTGTTGCAGTGTCTGAGTGTTGTAGTGTCTGAGTGCTGTAGTGTCTGAGTGCTGTAGTGTCTGAGTGCTGTGGTGTCTGAGTGTTGTAGTGTCTGAGTGTTGTAGTGTCTGAGTGTTGTAGTGTGTGAGTGCTGTCGTGTCTGAGTGTTGTAGTGTCTGAGTGTTGTAGTGTCTGAGTGTTGTAGTGCCTGAGTGTTGTAGTGTCTAAGTGTTGTAGTGCCTGAGTGTTGTAGTGTCTGAGTGCTGCAGTGTCTGAGTGCTGCAGTGTCTGAGTGTTGTAGTGTCTGAGTGCTGCAGTGTCTGAGTTGCTGCAGTGTCTGAGTGCTGCAGTGTCTGAGTGCTGCAGTGTCTGAGTTGCTGCAGTGTCTGACTCTGAAGACCCTAAGGGCTGGGTCCCCTGGCCATTCATCCCTCAGTCAGCATCGCTAAGGCAGATTATCTGGCCATCATTAGCATTGCTGTTTGTGGGATCTTGCTGTGCACCAATTTCCTGCTGTGAATCCCACTTTCCCATGATAACTACTTCATTGCTCCTGACGCTGTGGAAGCTCTTTTCCTAAATAGTTTCATTTCTCTCCTTTCTCGCAGAAGGAAATGGAGTTCATGACTCATCCTGGTTGTCAATCTCTGTCTCTTGTTCTGTCTCTGACCGGAGGAGTGAAAACAGAAAATAGCGGAAACACTCAGCAGCTCAGCCAGCTTCTGTGGAGAGAGGTTCCCACTCGCTCTCTCATCAGGATATTTGGCTTTGTTGTCAAGCTGCTGCCTACCTGGTAATGCCACCTCCAACCAACGGGTGGCGGTGTTGAGCTATGTAGCCAACCGGGTGATCAGATGATGCCAACAACAACTTGCATTTAGGTATCGCCTTTAAACTAACACAAGGTATTTCACAGGAGCGTTAGGGAACACGTCCTGACAAGGTGGCAAGGGCGGGGAGACATTAGCACCGGTGGCTAAAGGCCTGATTGGCAAATGGAAGGTTGTAAAGAGCGTATTAAAGGAGGAGAGAGAGGCCTGAGGGAGAGAGGTTCAGACTGGGGTGGGGGGGGGGAGGTGTCTCAGCCCCCAGTGACAGAGCGGGGGAAATGGAGAGAATTAGAGAGGTAAGAATTAGAAAGAACCCAGAGTTCCCACAGGGTTTTAGGGCTGGAGGAGGAGGTGATGAAGATGGAGAGCCATTTAACCGGAGGTGAGGATTTTAAAATAAAGGTGTTGGTGGAGCAGAAACCAATATAGGCAAAGGAGCAGCTGGGTGACAGGTGAATGGGAGTGACTGTGAGTTAGGACACTTCACCCTCAGTCCCCTCATTTCAATGGTAAAGTACTCCAATTTCACCAAATTCAATGCTTCCTTTGAATCTTTCAAAAGAGAGGTCGGGCAGACAACAGTCCTTCAGAACAGTTCCAGTACTGCCCAATGTTACTGCTGCCTCTGGGGACAGTGCCAGTACTGTCCAGTGTTACTGCCGCCTCTGGGGACAGCACCAGTATTGTTCAATGTTACTGCCGCCTCTGGGGACAGCGCCAGTATTGTTCAGTGTTACTGCCGCCTCTGGGGACAGTGCCAGTACTGCCCAGTGTTACTGCTGCATCTGGGGACAATGCCAATAATGCCAAGGGGACAGAAACACTGGACAGTACTGACACTGTACCAACACAGGGCAATAACACTGGACAGTACTGGCACTGTATCCTCATGGGGCAGAAACACTGGGCAGTACTGGCACTGTACCCAGAGGGGGAAATAACACTGGGCAGTACCAGGACTGTACACACAGGGGGCAGTGACACTGGGCAATATGCTCAAATCTGTAGAGCAGCCTGGTATTACGCATCTGGTTTGAGTGTGCCATAAAGAGACTTCAAAGCTGCCTCTGATTCCTGCCAAACAGGCACATTTTTCACAATCGTCATACATCTTTGTGTTAACCGTGATTTTTCTGATTTGCTGAACTCTATTCCATTCCTAACTGGGGCACAGAGCTTTTGGCCACTCTCTCCTTCAACTCCTGCCTTCTTCCTCAGAGGGACCCCTGATCTTTACCTGTTTTCACTGAGGATCAGGACATCCTTTTTTGAACCAGGCACATAACAGAATCACAGAATCTTTACAGAGCAGGAGAGGCCATTCAGCCCATCGGGTCTGTACTGGCTCTCTGAAAGAGCATTCCATCTAGTCCCACTCCGCTGCCTTATCCCTGTAACCCTGCACATTCTCTCTTTTCAGCTAGCAATCCAATTCCCTTTTGAATACCTCGATCGAACCTGCCTCCACCACCCTCTCAGGAAGTTTGTTCCAGACTCCAACCACCCTCTGGGTAAAAATATTTCCTCACATCACATTTACTCCTTTTGCCAATTATTTTGAATCTGTGCCCTCTAGTTTTTGATGCTCCCTTGAGTGGGAATGGTTTCTCACTATTTATCCTGTCCATGCCCCTCAGGATCTTGAATACCTCTATCAAATCTCCTCTCAGCCTTCTGTTCTCTAAGGAAAACAGCCCCAACCTCTCCAATCTATCCTCATCACTACAGTTCTTTATCCTGGGAATCATCCTTGTGAATATGCTCTGTACTCTCTCCAATGGCTTCACATCCTTCCTCAAGTATGGCGCCCAGGACTGGATGCAGTTGTCCACATGAGGCCTAACTAGTGTCTTATACAAGTTCAACATGACCCCCTTACTCTTGTACTCAATGCCCCTATTATTGAAGCCTAAGGTACTATACTTTATTAACATGCCCTGCCATCTTCAATGCCTTATGTACCATAACCCAGGTCCCTCTGTTGCTACACCTCCTTGGAATTTCTCCCTTTATTTTATACTGTTTCCCCATATTCTTCTTGCCAAAATCATCTTGCACTTCTCTGCATTGAACTTCATCGTTTTTTATTCACTCATGGGAGGTGGGCATCGCTGGCTAGGCCAGCATTTATTACCCCATCCCTAATCCAGGAGGGTCTGGAGTCACGTGTAGGCCTGACCAGGTAAGGAGGGCAGATTTCCTTCCCTGAAGGGCGTTGGTGAACCAGATGAGGTATTTAATGACAATCGGCAATGGTCTCGAGGTCGTCATTAGGCTTTTAATTCCAGGCCCTGAATTTTCCAGTCAGTGGGAGGGCTCGGCGGGAGCGGGTAAGGGCAGGAATGGACCCCGATGCCGCCCGCGATCAGCTCCACGCCGCCATTTTGCATGGGCGAGCCAAGTAAGGCCCGCCCCAGGGTAAGAGGCGAGCGGGAGTGCTCAGCGCTCCCTGTGCGGGTGGGGAGGGTCGGGGGTGGGGGGGAGGGTGGTGGCGGGGGGGAGGAGGGAGAGTCACGTCAGTGCTCTTCTGTGCGTGTGTGTGAAAGAGCGCTTCAATCTCCTTGAGGCACGGAGCTGCGTCCCGGAGGTTAAAGCGCTATTGAAATAAATAAACGGGAAAAAATATTTAATTAAACACGTCCCCTCACGTGACTGTGTTACATGAAATGGGATGTGTTTTTATATTTTAGAAAAAGCTTCAGGAAACCTTATCCTGCTCAAGGTGGATGAAGCTTCCTAACAAATGTAAAGGCCGCTTGGCCTTTTCTCCTGCTGCCAATCTTAAGGTCAGACGGGCAGCGTAAACAATGGGATGAATTAATTTGTTAATGGTCTCAATAGGCCTATCAGTTACTGAAGAAACTCCTGCAAGTTAGTTAAACATGATTTTCCCTAAATGAACCCATGCTGGCTTCCCTTAATTATCCTGCACTTGTCTAAGTGACTACTGATTTTGTCCCGAACTATAGGTTCCAGAAGTTTCCCTCCCACTGAAGTCAGACTGACTGGTCTATAGTTGCTGGCTTTATCCTTGCAGCCCTTTTTGAACAAGGGTGTAACATACACAATTCTCCAGTCCTCTGGCAGCTCCCCTGTGTCTAAGACTGGAAGATTATCACTAATGCCTCTGCAATTTCTACTCTCACTTCTCCCAGTACCATTGGATGCATCTCATCTGGTCCGGTTACCATTTCAATTTTAACACCTCCTCCTTCTCAATTCACCGAAGCTCCTTCGACAATACCTTCCAAACCCACAACCACTATCACCTAGAAGGACAAGGGCAGCAGACACATGGGGAACACCACCACCTGGAAGTTCCCCTCCAAGTCACCATCCTGACTTGGAAATATATCGCCGTTCCTTCACTGTCACTGGGTCAAAATCCTGGAACTCCCTTCCTAACAGCCCTGTGGGTGTACATACACCACATGGACTGCAGCGGTTCAAGAAGGCAGCTCACCACCACCTCTTCTCAAGGGCAACTAAGGGATGGGCAATAAATGCTGGCTCGGCCAGCGAAGCCCACATCCTGTGAATGAATTTTAAAAATTGTAAATTATTCGAGTGTACCAGTTACCTCCTCTCTCACCTCAGCCTGGGTAGCATCCTCCCCCACTTTGTAGAGACAGATGCAAAGTACTTGTTTAATACCTTGGCTATTTTTCCTGCCTCCACATGTGTGTCCTCTTTTTTAATCCCTAATTGGCCCTAATCTTTCTTTTACCACCATTTTATTATTTACAGGCTTGTAGAAGACATTGGGATTCCCTATTATGTCCGCTACTAGTCTCTTTTCATGCTTTCTCCTTGCTTTTCTGATTAGTTTTTTCACTTGCCCTCTGGTCCTTCTATATTCAGCCTGTTTCTCCATTGAATTTTCTACCTGGGATCTGTCGCACACACACTTCTTCCTTTTCATCTTCCCCTCTATCTCTCTCATCATCCAGGGCTCTCTGGATTTATTTGTCCTACCTTTCCCCTTCAAGAGAATATACCTTGACATGTCCTGAAATACTTTCTCTTTGAAGGTGGCCCATTGATCAGCCACTGTCTATTCTGCCAACCTTTGATTCTAGCACAGTCAACTCAGGCACATTCTCTTTCCATCGAATTTGGCTTTCCCCCAATTAATTATCCCTGTTCCGGATTGTTCCTGGTCCTTTTCCACGGCCAACCTAAACCTTATGATACAATGGTCACTGTCCCCTAAATGCTCTCCCATTGATATTTGATCCACTCGGGCCAACTCATTCCCCAGGATCAAGACCATTGGTGTCTGTCTTCTTGTTGGACTGGAAACTACTGCAGAAAATTATCTTGAAGACATTCACCTCTTCGTCCCTTTGCACTATTCCTATATCACTCTATATTTGGATAATTGAAGTCCCCCATTATAATTACCCTATCATTTTTGCACCTCTCTGTAATTTCTTTACAAATTTGTTTCTCTACATTTCTTTCACTAGTTGGTGGTCTATATATTACACCGATCAATGTTATTCCACCTTTTGCATTCCTTGCCTGTAGCCAGAGAGATTCTGTCCTTGAGCCCTCTGGAACATCCTCTCTCTCCTGTACTGTAATTCCATCTTTAATCAATCTGCCACTCCCTCCCACCCTTCCTTTCCTGTCTGTCCTAAACACCTTCTACCCAGGAATATTTAACGTCCAGTCCTGCCCTTCTTTGAGCCAGGTCTCTGTTAAAACAACAATATCATAATTCCATTTGTCAACCTGTGCCTGTAGTTCACCAGCCTTATTAACCTCACTCCGTGCATTCACATACACGCACATTAACCCTGATTTAGGCTCTTTTACTTTCCCCCTCATTTTGACCCCATCTAATGATTTACTGTTGCCAACTCTAATTCTATCAGACTCTCCGAGTATTCTCTGAACCTTGATACTACTCTCTGTTATATCCTCCTTGTCCATTGATACTTCTCTACCTCCCACTGCCAGTTTTTCTCCTCTCCACCCTGAATTTCCCCCCAGGTTCCCATCTCCCTGCCAATCTAGTTTAAACCCATCCCAACAGCACTGGCAATCCCCCTCCACCGCACCCCACCCCCCCCCACCACCCCCCCCACCCAAAACGAGGACATACCTCTGAGGAACCATCTCGCTCTCCAGTATCCAAAATGGAAAAACTGTTAGAGAGCGAGATAGCCTCAGGATTCCTGCACTACCTGCCTGTTTCTCGTAGATACTCTAGCACTCACCTATCCCCTCTCTGCCTGTGTACATCTCAGCTGTGGTGTGGCCACCTCACTAAATGTGCATTTTGTGTCTGTACTACTTCCCACATTCTGCAGAATGCACATTCCACATGGCCAGGCTGCATTGACATACCTTAAACTTTATATAAAGTGTTTACTACAGAATAGTATATAATATAATTCACCTGTCACTCACCAATCATCTCCTCTGTGCTGAGTCCAGAAAGGCCAATACTCGCCAACCAGTCAACTTATGGGACTCCTGTGATATCACTTTTAGATTTAACCTGAAAACTTCCAGCTCTATCTCTCTCCCCTGCTTTCTGGGCTCTCTCTCCGAACTCTGACTGCTTCATGGGCTTCCCCCATAGCAAAGTAACAACCAGCTACTGGAAGCTGAGGAAAGGTAGGAAATAAAATGATCACCTCCTTCTCTCTTCACTGAACTCCCCCACTCACCAAACTCTAACTTTAGCACTCTAATGCATACAAAGCAGCACTCCAGTGCAGATACCAAGCTGCCCTCCGGTCTTAATATTGATCTTGATCAGCATTATGACAGTTGGATTTTGATTAGAGCTCCCTGTTCACTCTGGGATGGATTTTTGAGTGTAGGACAAGTTCAGGACAGGTGGTGTTAAAGATGGGATGTTCACTCCCCCCACCATATAGTAGGAACCACCCTGGTGGTACACTCTGCACCCTCTCCATCGACTGGATTTCCTTCTTCTTACAGGCTCCTGCTCCACTCAATCCTGCTCCACTTCTCCAGTTTTAATTGGGAGAGATAAAGGATTCATTGGGAATGACAATGGGAAGTGGAATATGCTGGGAATGATAATAAGAAGGTGAGATATAAGAACATAAGAAATAGGAGCAGGAGTAGGCCATTCAGCCCATTGAGCCTGCTCCACTAGTCAATAAGACCACGGCTGATCGGATTGTGGCCTTAACTCCATTTTGTTGCCTGATCCCTATTACCGTTAATTCCCTTGTCAATCAAAAATCTGTCTAACTCAGCCTTGAATATACTTAATCACCCAGCCTCCACTGGATAGATAATTCCAAAGATGAATGACCCTCTGAGAGCAGAAATTCCTCCTCACCCCTGCCTTAAAGGGGAGGCTCCTTATTTTTAAACTGTGCGCCCCACCCCCCCACAAGTTCTGGGTTTCCGTGATGAAGGAGAATGATGGGGAGAGTTCAATATGCTGGATAATTCCTGGGCGCTCAGCCTGTAACATTGAAAGCTGCAAGTACCTTTGGAATGCAGGAGGGGTACCCTGATGTGGTTGTAAGCTGTTGCCCGGCGACCTGCGTTTACAGGGCTGGAGGATGCAGGTTAGAACTGGACACACGAGCCTGCTTGCCTGGACTGACTCCCAACTGCTGAGTGTAACCCTGTCAGGCAGGAGCTGGAGAAAGATATGACGGTGATAGTCCCATGACCCTCCTTGCCTGAAAGGGGCTGGGAAGTGGGAAAGGCCCTGACGAAAAATCGCCCCCTAACCTAGGAAGGGAAATTGGGAGCGGTCGAGATTGGGATGATCAGATATTCCATGATTCACAGGTTTCTGCATTCCTGAGGCTGGAATGGGATTTTTGCCCTTGAAGGACAGCTATTAGAATGTTCTGGAATCCTGCTTCGCTGATCTCGGGGATCAGGCTCTATTCAGACAGAATGTTGCCTCAGGGTATTAAATCGACGTGTGGAAAATTTTACTCTGTTTCAATGCCATTGCCATTTCTTCATTCCTTTTGTGACTGTATTGGAGATTATTACAGTACCACTGAGTGCCTGGGGGTGGCACTGTTGGTCCAAGTCATAGTTACCCAGCAGTGATAACAAAAGCCTTCAGTGGGTCAAAGGGCATCTAATGGACCAAAGGCCAACATGACTGGCTCTCTCAAACTTCTTCCTCTTTTGGTTAGTACATTAACTTTGTGTCTTACCCTTTTGAGAGCTTTATGAGTTACCGTTATCAGACATTAGTTAAAACTTACAGGACAGAATCAGGCCATTCAGCCCAGCAGGTCTACGCGCCCCATAAGCCACCTCCCACCTCACTTCATCTCACCCAACATCATATCACTGTGTTCCTGAACTCTCCCTCCTGCTAATTGTCCGAGCTGCAGCTGGTCCTCAGATTTGTTGGGTTTTTAAATCTAGAAACTCAGATCCATGTCAGACACAATGGCGGCTTGAAAGGGTAGAAGACATGGCAAAAAGGAGGAGTTGCAATGAAGGGCTAAAAACCCTCAGAGTGGAGGTGGAGGGGGAGGCTGAGGCTGAGGGAGGTAAGGAATCCACAACATTGCACGCTCCAGAGTTATCTGGAGGATTCAGCAAAGTAGATAAAATTTCAACTTCACGCCAAGATCCCCCCAGGTCACTAGCGACTCTGACTTAGGCATATATCGGCCGTTCCTTCACTGTCATTGAGTCCAAATCCTGGAACTCCCTCCCTAACAGCACTGTGGGTGTACCTACGCCACATGGACTGCAGCGGTTCAAGAAGGCGGCTCACCATCACTTTCTCAAGGGGGACTAGGGATGGACAATAAATGCTGGCCTAGCCAGCGACGCCCACATCCTGTACATAAAAGAACAATATGGGTTTTGGTTCTGCTGTTAAACACCATGTACAGTGAGTACACTACACTACAGATCCCTGACTATTAGCCCTGCCTCCCTTCACCATTCGTCGACCCTCTCACACTCATGATTAAAATAAGCAGAAGGGTCATTGAAAGGTTCCAGTTTTCCTGCTGTCCTTGGAGATGTAGTCTCCATTATAGGTGACACAATCACAAAAGCAGAGCATCAGCATGGGTGACCCAGAGAGGGCAGCTGTGCACCATTGCACATTTCCTGGTAGGTCTGCCAGGTTGGATGGGCATTGGACCTAATGACAGAGCGGCCTGTGCCCACTAGTTGAGTGGAGTGCGAGCAGAGACTGCCACGCAGAGTCAGCCCTCCCCTCCTGAGGATTCTGATGCCCTGTTGAAGCATTGGCAAGGGACGCCACCACCTGCAAACTGCGGTGAGGGGCTTAGCACACTGCATGGCACCTCCCCCACTCAGTTTTTGCTCTCGTCCTTCTCCTGAACCTCAATCTGACCTTGTACACGGGCTCGATTTCCTTCACCCCATCGTAGGCATCATCAGCACTCTGGGCCCTAAGCTCTGGCATGCTCCCCCCAAACTCTGCCCCTCCACCTCTCTCCTTTAAGACTCTCCTTAAAATCTATACCTCTTGATCTCGATTTTGGTCACCTTTCCTAATGTGATTGTGGTTCTCGGTGTCCCATTCTGTGTGATAATACTTCTTTAAAGCTCCTTGGACTGCATTAAATGTGCTATATAAATGCCATTTATTGTATCTTATTGGTATGTGAGTCTAAGAAGTAAATGTTGGCCCAGGTATTGAAGGACCTTGCAGGCCATACTAAACTACCACCTGTGTTTTATTGGTGACAGTTTGAGCTGGAGCATTGTGGGTTCAAGCCTCACTCCAGCAACTTAGACACCAAATCCATGCTGACCAACAGTGCGTTACTGAGGGAGTGCTGCACTGCCGAAGGTGTCGCCTTGCAAATGAGATGTTAAACCCAGTTCCACTTTTCCCTCTCAGGCAGATGTGAAAGATTCTGTGAAGTTATTTGAAGAACAGGGGAGTTCTGCCCAGTATCCTGCCCAATATTTATCCCTCAGTCAACACCAACCAAATGGTCTGAGCATTTATCTTGGCTGTTCTTGGGATCTTGTTATGCACAAATTGCTCACCACTTAAACAAGCGTGACTATACTTTAGAAAGTACTTCATTGGCTGTAGAGGGCCTATGAAAGATCCTACAAATCCTTCCTTCCTCTCCTCCTCCTTCCCTCTATTCTTCCCTTCCTTCCTTCCTTTCCTTTCTCCCTTCCTTCCTCCTTCCTCCTCTCCTTTCCCATCTCTTTCCCTCCTTCTTTCCCTCCCTTTCTTCTTCTCTTCCTTCCTTCCTTCCCTTTTTCCTTCTTTCACTCCCTCCCTCCCTCCCACCCATACACACACTTTCCATTAGGAGGTCTCAGGCTAACGATCAGAAGCAGGAGCCCTGGCTGATTCTTCCTCTCTTTAGCCCAGGCTCCCTGAGACTATTGGGCATGTAGCCCAGACCAAAACCACCACTAAACTGGTTTGTTGTCAGCGAGGCTGCAAACTAACTGCAGTGCTCTGTTTGAGGTGAGTATTCGGAGAAAACCTTCCAAAAACACCTTACAATGCAATGGAACACTGTCCCCTTGAAACCACAGAGCCAGAACTGCTGGGTGGGGAGAGTCTTTAAGAACAGCCTCCACCCGAGTACGATTATCTTTCTATCTCAGTGGCCCTTGCTGATTAGAAAACTGATTATGTAATCCTTTTTGAACTCAACGTCTGACGCAGTCAGTGACCCTGACGTTCTCAGAAACGTTCATTAATGTCAGGATCTTGGCCCTTTGCCAATAATTATTTAAGAAGCTGTTTATGGCCATGTTTAAACCGGTCTGATCCAGACTACTCTCTCCCACTTGACAGTCAGACCGAACCAGCCCCAGCCTCACTCCCTCTCTCCCTTTCGGTTTCCTGAAGAGTTTAACCACAAACAATAGCATTGCTGACACACTAAGGAGCTGAGTGTGTAACACAAACTGCTCTCCTACAATCTGCCATAAATATTACATCAGACAGATAAGGGATTGGCGCTTTCCCAGGGCTTTCATCACTAACCACCCCAGACCAAAGGGAAATCAGAATGCTTCAGGAAAACAAAACCCATTATTGACTCACTCTCTAACTCCTACTCCGTTTTAGGAACAGGAGAAGGCCATTCAGCCCCTCAGGCCTGTTCAACCATTCAATGCGACCATAGCTGATATGTTAATTGCCTAGCTCCATCTACCCACCTTTGCCATACCAGCTTTGGTTCACAAAAATCTATCAACCACACACTTTGTACCAACTGCCATTTGCAGAAGAGAGTTCCAAATTTCTACCATGCTCTGTGTGTCGAAGTGATTCCAAACTTGCCATCATTAGCACATTCCTTAGATAATATCACCACTGTCAACACCCCTCTGTCCTTTTGTCTACGACATCTTTGACAATCTCTTCTTTGCCTCCACCAATCACTGGCCCTCTATCCGGCTTTATCTGTCCCACCCCCCTCTACCAGCTTATATTTCACCTCATTTTTTCCTTAGTTCTGTTGAAGAGTCATACGGACTCGAAACGTTAACTGTGCTCCTCTCCGCAGATGCTGTCAGACCTGCTGAGTTTTTCCAGCTATTTTTGTTTTTGTTTCAGATTTCCAGCATCTGCAGTAATTTGCAGTTTTTTTTTTGCTTTTATTTCACTCCTGAAAAGTCTGGCTCTAATTTTTAGGCTAAGTCCAGAGTTCTAGACGCCTCAACCAACAGAAATAGTTTCTCCCTGTCCACTTTATCTGTTCCCTTTCTCTCTCTCTCTCTTCAGTTACCATGTCCTAAGAGGGCAGTGCCAACCATGGACCTCCATGTTAATCATGCTGTGGAAGCATGGGTTACCTTCGTTAGCGGTCCATTCACCCAGTATGCGAGGCTGTTTAGAAAGATCATTCTTTGTCTAACTCCATCTCTTTCACCATTGATCTTTCCCATCAGAATCAGACTTTGTTAGCTGTTCCCCTTAATACCATGAAAACTTTGATCAAATCACCCCTTAACCTTCTGAGTTCCAGGAAATACAACCGTAACTTATGTAACCTCGTCTCATAAATTAACCCTTGGAGGCCAGGTATCACCCTGGTAAAACTAAACTGCACACCCACCAAAACCACTTATCTTTCCCAAGCTGTGGTGCCCTGAGTTGAACACAGCGTGTGAGGCTATCTGGGCTTCACTGGAGAAATACATCCAGCAATAGCTGGACTGAGGAAAGCAACAAATAAATCTCTCACCCTTAATGATGCAAATATCTAGTGAGTGTGAGAGAAGGCAGGGGAGACTAATGCAAGTGGACCTGTTTGATGTACCCTGGGACCAAATATACGGAAGTACTGTGTAGGTCAACCTGGCTTCTAAGACAACCCCATTTTTCTAGCCCCAAAAGTCATGTTTTTTGCATATTGGCACACACGTAATGTATGTACTTTCATACTGCCTGCAATCAGCATGTTTTGTATGGAAATAAGCGTGTCTTTTCTTTTCCTTGGAATGTGTAATCTAATTAAATAATTCAGCAGCAACCTTTTGTGAGTTTAAAATGAGGTGGTTATTTATTCTCACAAATTTACCCCAAATTAATGCAACATTACACACTCAGTTTCACACACACACACACACACACACACACACACACACACACACACACACAAAGACTGGATACAGATAAAGATAGCGCACTTTTACAAATTACAGTTAATTCAGTCTCTGTTTTCCGGTCTCCCATGTGGCTGGTTGTGGTTTTTGGAATGGATTTGACGATTTAAAGTTGAAGTTGGGGTCTTGTAAAGTGAAGGGTACCCAGCAGGTTGTGAGGTTTCTTGTAGTCAAGTATCTAGGAAGTTGGTTCTCAGGTGAACTTTGAAACGTGAACAGGTTAAGTAGTTTGGCTGCTTGATGACTTGCAGCTGGTTTCAGAGCCTGGTTCTCTGACTGGCTGATGACTGATGTTTCTGATGGAACTGCTAGGTTCTGGGTGCTATCCCTGAAACCAGCTTAGATCACACAGCTGCTGCAGTAACACTTCTGATGCCCACCCATCTAGTTTGGATGAGGGAGGCCATCATGATACAATGGAAAGTTGAGAGTTGCCATAGAGTTTCGATCTTCCCTTTTGTCCATTATGAAACATGTATACAGGCAGTCTTGAGAATCCAAAGTCTTTTAAGTGTTGGCCCATCCTTAAGCAACGAGATGTGTGAATTCCACTGGTGGCTGTGAGATGCCCTCACCTATGTCCATATTTAATTAGTTATTTACTGGAGATTTGAAACTGTGGGTTGTCCACATGCCAAAAACCACATGATATGTAGCAGCCATATTTTAACAATTGTTAAAAGCATTGATAGAAAGTCCATAATATGACATGACTTTACTGGGCATGGCAACATGTTTAGCATATAAGTGGGCGCCCCGCCCTGCCACCACCTTTTCAGACATATTATGCTCTATTAGTGGCCTGCCTCAATTTTTCGCCCCCTCCAAATGCACGTTTTACTTACCTTATAACTGGGCGCAAGGGATCAAGCAGGAGACAGGGCCTACGTTATGCAGATATGTCAGAGTTTAAGACATGCCCACTCTTTGTGTAGGATGTCCGATGACATTTCAAAATGGTGACCACTCACACCCATGCCGGCCGTTCACTTTTATACTCGGCAAATTCGGTGACACCCGTTTTTTTGGTGGGGGGGGGTCTTTCCGGTCTTCAAAGGTCAACTTATACATGACATCTACGGTAATCAGCAGAGGACATGAGGCTGGAAGTGAGTTTGCCATTCAGCCCATCGATACTCAGAAAAAGACTTGCGAGTTCTCGGCTCAGTCAGCGAGTCTTCCCTCCGTTCCTGAGGGGTGATCTTTCCATTAGGCGCTGACCTCCGGCCAACTCAGTCCACAAACATAACTCCAGGTCAATGACAAAGAATGTTCCTGCTCCCACAAGGAAACCATTCCCACACCCGTCATGAAAGTTGGAACGATAGTTTGATCAGCCCCAAGAAACAACGGATCAATGTTTTGGATGGAGAACCTTTGTCAACATGAAGGAAAATAAGAACAATGTCAGGGATCATGGTGCCCACTCGCTGCACCATAGTTTCCAATTTCCTTTCCACCCCCCACCCCCCCCCAACTTTTGAAGGCGGTAATTATTCCCAGAGAACAATCTATCGTGCGCTGCCTGCACTCTGGCACTTCACGCAAGGATAGGCCGATAAACGGAGTCTGGGCAAGACATTCAACTGTGGCAGTGTTAGCACCAACATAACATCATGTGCGTACATGCACTTTACAGTAATCTGGTCACTGAGTAACAGAGCAGGGATCACTCAGTAATAATTGGGACAGGGGGTGGGGAGTCTCTGAGTAATATTTAGAGTCTGCATGCACCTCTACAATGGGTAGAGTGTCATTGAATTTTTAGACCTGTCTTTCTTACCTCACTTTGTCAGTAAGTATTGACCTATTAAATGAAGCATCATTTAATATTTTTGATGCTTACAGGGAGTGATAGGAAAACTGTATTGAGTCTCCCACTCTGTGTAAAACATACCAGTTTGTAGATTTACACTTGGCTATGTCTGACTAGAGAGCTTATTTATCTGCCTTCCAAAAGACAAGAAATGCACTTATGGGTCATGTGTGGGATCACAAAAGTCCAGTACATACAATGAGGGATCTTACTGTTACACCCATAGAGTCCTGACATCATAGATCTTGATACAGGGTAGCAAAGGTACTCTCCAGATTGTAAGGGACATGGGGCCCGCTCACAGGCAAGATTAGTGATGTTGAGGCTGAGAAAATATCTAATGCTAAGTTCAAACCTGTAATAACCTCCCAACAAACATTTCCTCAGTAACTGCACTGGAGTCTCAGCCCTGGTTTTGTGTGGGAGCGCAGCATCCTGGCTTTGTAGCACCTGCTAACATAGTAGTTCCTGCTTCAGACTGATCACTAAACACATATTGCGCAGGTTAATTTTATCTGGGCCTCCTTAACACAAGACATTGGATTCTTCTCTCCCTGTTTCCAGGAACGGTCTAGCTGTAGGTACGCTCTGTATTGAAGTGCCAGGAAAATATTGCTGGTCGTATAAGGGCTGAAAGCAGAGCGGCAGCTGAAGTAATTATCTGACTATACACAGGCACTCTGCCAGCACTGATTGGCCCATAATTCTTGGAAAGATTTTTATAGGGATTATGTTATTCCCTTTTATGTACAGGAATAGTTATCTAGAATTGAAGAACTCTTGAAGCAATTGGATAACAAAAAAGTAATCGTTATGACAGAGTTGTGTGAATGTGGGTGAGTGTGTGACTGTATGTGTGTGTGTGGGGGGGGGGGGTTAGGTGTGTGTATGTGTGCATGGTGTGTGTATGTGTAGGTATTTTGTGGGTGTGTGTACGTGTGAGGGTGTGTGTATGGATGTATGTATGTGTGTGTGTGTGTGTGTGTGTGTGTGCGTTTGTGTGAGTGTGTGTGTATGAGTGTGTTTTGTTGGTGAGTATTGTGTATGAGTTTATATGTGAATATGTGTGTGATTTGTGTGTATGCAATTGTGAGTGTTGTGTCTGTGAGCAGGTGTCTGTCAGTGAGTGTGCATGTGTGTTTGTGAGTAAGTGTGTGAGTGTATGTGACGTGTATCCATGCATGAGTGTGGAGTATGAGAGTTGTGTGTCGGAGAGTGTGTGCATTAATGCGTTTGACCCAGCCGACTCCTTCCATCACTAAACACATTGAGCTGAAAAGAGCTGACTACCAGAACACAGCCAGGGTTTCTGAACTGATTGTAAATCAGTGAATGGAGGAGACACTGGGGACAGAATCGGGCTCTATAATCAGAAGCTGCCACATCCATTCTTTAATGCATAATAGAGGCCAGCCTACTCATTTCAGTGAGAGTGACTGTACACTGATGCAGATTGGTTTCAGGACATTGCAGGTGGTTTTCAGAAAGGAAGACTTGCATTTATGTGCTGGCTTTCATGTTCTCAGGACATTCGAAAGTGCTTTACAGCAAATAACGAACTTTCAAAGTGTAGTCACTGTTGTAATGTGGGAACTGAAAGTTATGAGACTTGGACAGAGGATGTGTTTGTGTTTGTGGCTGGCCTCCTGTTTCACACCGTGACTGGAGTTTATTTCACTGTGTCTGAATTATACCACACTCCCCACATCTGTACATAGGCCCCTGCACAGTGTCGCACAACGCTGGGAGCCCAAAAGGTGAGGCTTACTTAAAAACGAATGGAATTGAAAGCTGGATGGAGGTGTATAACAGGGTGAACCACTATCCTCCCATTTTACATTCCCACTAACAGCCACGATGACTCTTTTCCAGTTTTTCCGCAGATCCCTCAAATGAGCTTAGCATCCTCAGAAAGGGTTTAACAATGGAACTTGCTCTAATTGTCTGCTTTTGAGTAAATTGTGCCTCGATGCTGGGCCCGTTCTTGTGCCTCGATGCTGTGCCCGTTCTCGTGTCTCGATGCTGGGCCCATTCTTGTGCCTCGATGCCGGGCCTGTTCTCGTCTCTCGATGCTGGGCCCGTTCTCGTGCCTTGATGCTGGGCCCGTTGGCCTGGGGACACTGCTGTTGGACCACTTTTTGTCACCGAATTTGGAGGATCTTGTGGTGCTGCTGCAGTGCTCAGAGGTGCCTGGTGTAGGTCTCTGAATTATACAGGAGCACAGGGATCACTGCTGCCCAGTAAACCATGACCTTACCCTCAGGTTTGAGATCCTGGTCCTCAAATACTCATTTTCTCAATCGGCTGAAGGATGAGCTGCCACATTGGAGGCAATGATGAATTTTGTTGCCTATGTCTGTTTTTATTGAGAGGAGGCTCCCAAGGTATGGAAAATGGCTCACATTTCCCAGGATCTCCCCGTTGATCATAATAAATGGGGGGAGGTGCTGTGCTGTGGGAGATGGTTTGAAAGAGGGCTTTACTTTTCCAGGGGTTTACTGAAAGGCCTATTTTCTCATTCGCTTCAGAGAAGGAGTCAAGAACAACCTGGAGCTGGGTTTCTGAGCGAGTGCACACACAAGCTCCACTGGGCAGCAAAATGCCTGACCTCACATTCCCGAAGCAACTGCTCTACACGGAACCCGGTCATGACTGGAGATTCCCTGGAGGACGGCGGGAACGCTTTTGGGATGTCCTCAGGCTGTCAGACCCTCCTGCCAATTCATGGGATTCCCTGGCTTGTGACCTGACCAAAATGGAGAAGGCTCATTCAGGAAGGCATCGAACACAGCGAGAGACTTCATCGGGAACCTGCAGAGATGAAGTCAAGGCATCAGAGGGAATGCACAAATTTCTAATAAAAACCAAACACCCGACCTTTTAATGATCATTCACCCCACAGGCGGGAGAGTCTGCAGATCGCACATTGGGCCTATCAGCTGCCTCAGATCCCAGTGAACCAGAGCGGAAGCGAGTCACCCTCGATCTGATGGACTGCCTAAGGAGGCACGGATAGTGGGGGGCGGTGGTGCGTGTTGCCTGGGCTGGGTTTTAGCCCCTCTCCTCAACGGTTCTTCTGGGTAGTGTTAACCTGCCAGTGAAATTTGGTGTGTTATCATGGGCACTGTTGATGTACCCACTTGAACAAATTAACTCCATCTCTTACAGCAGCAGCACTGTACAGTTCAATTCACTCTTTTTTACCTGGTGATCCTGTACAGAGACCAAGACTTGCAACACACCACAAAACAATGGTCCTAGTTGAGTGTGCAGGATTGAGGGATGGAGGAGGTTACAGAAATAGGGAGGGCAAGACTATGGTCAGCCACCAACAGCAGGATGAGAATTATAAAGTTTCTCAAGCCGGAGCCAATGCAGGTCAGCAACCAGATGATGGATGAGTGAGACTTGGGTTGGAATTTTATTCCCCCCCTCTATCCCCTCCCCAGGAGTGGGCTGGCAGGCAGTGAGGGGCATGTAAAATTGGGTGAGGTGAATGGGTGAGGGAGTGGGGCACGGTGCCATGATCTCTGCTGGAGAGCAGCGAAGAGGGTATTGGGCAGCCAGCCCACCCTTGGGCCAGTTGAGGCTCTTATGGAATATAGAGGCTGGTGGCCTGCCTATAGGCTGCTCACTCTCAGGCCCACCGCACTCCTCAGAAGGTGGTGTTCCAAGAGATTCTGCAAATGAGGGGTTAGAATTACTTGTCACAGTATAGCACGGTAACACCAACAGGAGCATGAGTAGGGTTCCAAACTGTGATTAAATGTATTCCTGGAGGTTTCATCACATGACTTGCCCCCACGCTCCAGCCATTAGTCAGGTACTACATCCATCCTTGTGACGGACTGCCTTCCTACACCAATTGGAAAGCAAAAAGACTCATTACCAAATGCTTGATGGTCAGCCAAACAGCCTTTAATTCCACCCCCCACACTATGGTCTTTTTAAATTTCTTTCATGGGATGTGGGAATCATTGCTTGCTTGGCCATTTCAGCAGTTAAGAGTCAACCACATTGCCATGGATCTGTAGTCATATGAGGAGGGGCAGATTTCCTTCCCTGAAGGACATTAATGAACCAGATAGGTTTTTATAACAATCAATTCCAGCCAATTCCATATCTTCATTGGATTCAGTTTTCACCATTGGCTATGGTTGGATTCAAACCCAGGTCCCCAGGAATTCTAGTCCAGTGACAATACAGCCCTCTCCCATGAGCCCTGGGGTGGTAGGGTAGGCATCTACTCCATTTTACATGCTCCCCACAGTGGGAAACATGCCCGTTGGCGGTAATTGGGGGGGGGATATAAAATTCAGCCCCTATAGCACCTTTACAACCTCAAGATGTCCCAAAGCACTTTACAGCCAATGAAGTATAGTCACTGTTACAATGTAGGATACACGGTGGACAATTTACACACAAAACAAGATCCCACAAACTTCAACGTGATAACAACCAGATAATCTGTTTTAGGGACAATGTTTGAGGGATAAATATTGGCTAGGACACTGGGGAGCTAAGCACCCCTGCTGTGCTGTGGGATCTTTTTATGTCCACCAGAGAGGGCAGATTTGAACCTCACTTCTGACAATGCAGCACTCCCTCAGTACTGCATTGGATCTGCAGCTGAGATTAAGTCCTGGAGTGTGCTAGAACAACTACTTTGCTGCCCCAAGGTTGGGAGTGTGACTTGCTGAGCCAAACTGTCCCTTGAATCCCATAACAGAGGCATGATTTCTCTGTTATCATCCAATCAATGAATGCATGCTGGTCAAAAGGAGGGCAGTTTCCCTTGTGTATTGCTTCTACCAAACCTGGTCCCAAAGTCCGTCTGACACTCCCAGGGAGTGCTGCTCTGTCGAAGGTGCTTTTTTTCGTTTGAGCCATTAAACTAAGGTGCTCTTGCCCGCTCAGGTGAGCATGAAAGAACCCATGTCACTATTTCACGGAGGAGCAGGGGGAGTTCTCCCTGGGGTCCTGGCCAATATTTATTCCTCAACCAACCTTACTATTATCTGGTTACCATCACACTGCTGTGATGTGGGAGCTTGCTGTGAGAAAATTGGCTGTCTCATTTCCTGAATTACAACAGTGATTGGACTTTGTTATGACCAGGTTAGGAGGGTGAGCTGACTCCTCTTTTTGCCCCACTCCTGGGTTGGTTAGAACAGAGTTTGAATTTTACCAAATAAAATGTGATATTGTCAAAATGTACTTCACCCTGTATAGCTTGGTGCAAGATTCCTTGAGTAAATAAGTAAGGAGTTGGTTTTATTACTAAATCTCACTCAGGCAAAGATACATAAATTATTAACAAAACAGTTTAAAATGTACAAATATGTCCAACTTGGCACTAATGCAAAAAATGCACACATAACTTCCCAGGTATGACAAAAGAAATAAAACTTTACAGAGTATCAGATGTTAAAACTTGGCCAAGTAAAAAAAGAAAGATAAAGTCAGGAAAATTATTCTCGAATTGTCTGAATGCTTGTTCACTGCCAAAGAGTTACTTTCCACAGGAGCTGCTGGTACTTTGGTTTCTGACTAAAGCAGTCACTCTGCATTTGTGTCTTTTTTCTCTTGAAGACAGTGGTGTTGAGTTGGAATCGTCTTTTAAGAACTCTCAGTTTGCAGCAATGAGGTCTTCTGGTGGGTTTTCAAACCACAGACAGCTTTGTTGAGAGAGGCTTCAGAAAGAGGGAGTGGGGGTAAGACTGTTGCCCCCTACTGTCCTTATGGCAGTCTCTGTCTATTAGTTCAAATCCAGTATATTTTACATCCACAAGGGCTGGGTCATGCGACCACTCTCTGGTTTCAATCTGGGGCTCATCTTAGCCATTGTGTCTGGGAGCTCTGTGGACTCTGTGGCCAGGATTCCCCTTCGCAGCAGTCCCACTCATGGTAGTTGTGGCGAGCCATTCAAACTTCCATTGACTGTGAAGACCCTGCCAGTGGGGGGCGGGGGTGCAGAAAATCCCAGCTGTGTCTCCGTGAAGCAGCTTGTGGCCTTCACAAATCTACTTAGTAGCTGCTGTCAGCCAATGGCATTCGTTTGGCACCAAATGTCCTTTTAAAAAAGTTCAATATATCCAGCAGGTGACATTAAAAATTAATATTCTATATAGCATATCTTTGTAACAACTTCAAAAGTACTTCATTGGCTGTAAAACACTTTGGGATGTCCTAAGGTTGTGAAAGGCGCTATAGAAATGCAACTCTTTCCTTTGTAACGGAGGAATTCTGTTCTAGAAAGAGTTGAGCTGTGAGAGATCATTAACTCTGTAGACTCTTTATTATTTGTGATACGGTTTGAAAGTTGTATTAAACCAAGTTCTCACTTCTTACAAAGTGTGCTTTAAAATGACATGTATTTATCCCTGGATCTTTCTTTCTCAATTAAAATGATAATTATATTCCCCTCCATCTTTCAAAGAAACAAAATAAATAATAAATATATCAGGATAAATAAAAAGGATGATATACTTGATCCAGGGGCAGGAGGAATGGGGAGGGAGGAGAATGGGGCACAGTTCCCACATCTGATCATGATCCAGGCACTCACACTTTAAAATTGTGTGTGTGAGTATGTATGTATGTATGTATGTGTGCATCTCCACATGTGTGAGCATGTGTATGCGTGCACACACTGCATGCATTGTATGGATGTGAGTGTGCATGTGGTCTGAATGTGTATTGTGTGCTTGTGTTGTGCATGTGCATGTTTTATGTGTTGTGTTCGTAATATGTATGTGTACATGTGTTGTGTGGATGTTTCCCATATTTGTGTTGCGTGTTATATGTGCATGTTTGGTGCGTGGTGTGTGTGTGTACGTGTTGTTTACATGTATTGTGTGTTGCATGTTCATGTCTCAGGGGAGCGGCACTAGGTGAATTGTTCTTGTAAAGAGCTGGCACAAACACAATGGACTGAATGGCCTCCTTCTGGCCGAGTGCCAGGTAAAGGAGAGTGTAATGTTTAATACATGTTTTTCGGAATGGAGGAAGGTTTGTAGCAGGGTTCCCCAAGGGTCAGTGTTTGCACCCTTGTAGCTCCTAATATTTATCAATGACCTAGATCTTGGTGTACAAGGCACAATTTCAAAATTTGTGGAACTTGGAAGCATTGTGAACTGTGAGGAGGGTATAGCGTAGAATGATAGTGTAAAAGGACATAGACAGGTTGGTGGAATGGGTGGACAAAGTGACAGTTGAAATTCAATGCAGAGAAGCAGGAGGTGATGCATTTTGGTAGAATATGGAGAGACAATATAAAATAAAGAGTACAATTCTAAAGGGAGTGCAGGAGCAGAGTGACCTGGGTGTATATGTGCATAACTCATTCAAGGCAGCAGGAGAGGTTGAGAGCACAGTTAATAAAGCATACAGTATCCAAGACTTTATTAATAGGGGCAGAGAATACAAGAGCAAGGAGGTTATGTTAAACTTGTACCAAACACTGGTTCATCCTCAACTGGAGAATTGCACCCAGTTCTGGACACTACACCTTATGGAGGATGTGAAGACAATAGAGAGAGTGCAGAAAAGATTCATGAGGCGTGAGCACCATGGGGCGAAATCATCCCAGATTTACACAAAGTGCAGGTGGGTAAAACTACATTTTACCTGCCGGCCCCAAAGGATGCTTTTCACACTGTATCGTCCCAAACGCACCGCATTATTTATGCATTCCCAGGAAACAGGCTGTTTCGATGGTGGGCAGGCTCCGATTCTCCTGCTACCCCATCACCTCACTACCGCTTCATCACACCTCACAGTACATTGGAAGTCCAGCCGCGCTCAGTACTTCCAGCCCAGGACTGCAGCAAAGAAGACATGGCCCCGAAAGGCAAGAAGACTGCAGCTCACGAGTGCCTTTCGGACACTGAGGGGGTCCCGCTGTGATGTCCTGTACCCCCACTCTGGCCTCAGGAGGGGCAGCAACATTACCACTCTGGCTTGGTAGGCGACAGCAGTGGTCAGTGCCAATGCTGCACAGAAGAGGTTGGCCATCCAATGCAGGTAGAGGATGAATGATCTCATCCAGGGTATGGCAACCATCTCATCGCTCTAAACTCACACACTCACAAGCCCATCACACATTCACTGGCATCTCACTCACTGCCAGCTCAAGGGACATCACCGCTCACTCTCTCACACACACTCTCACATCTCCATCTGGCCTCATCTCCTCTGGAGACTGCCTCCTCAGCCCTCACCATCTTGAGGTCACTTGCACAGATCAACATGTGGCCCCCACACACACCCTGGGATACCCCCCTTCCCCAGTACAGCCCTCGCCCTGCAGCCTCTTCCCTTGCCTGAGGCCACTTCACCCCCTTCTCCAAACAAGCCCTAGCCCTGCAGCCGTTGAAAAGCCCCACCTTACGGCTGGTCTGGTAGGTAGAGACCTGCTCGTGAGCCTCCCCTAACAGTGATGTAGTGCTGTCTGTGAAGCCTGGCACTGATGACTGTGAGTGCTGCCCGAAGCAAGGTGGGCAAACAGACCTCGAAGTCCCGAGTGAAGTGCAGCTCGCCAGGTACACGCCTTATATATGCTTGTTGTAATCTGAGGTGCAAGACACCCTTAAGAGAATGTGAGCAGATTGACCACATAATTGCTGTGTAGCGCGGGCTACAATGTTAACCAGTAGCTTAGAATAGGGTCTGGTTGGAGAAGCACACATTGTGGTTAGTGCTCTGTTACTTGTGTTAATAAACATCATGTGCTTCATCTTACATTGGTCTCAGCTGCTACAGTGTCTTGTTTACAAAGTCACTCACCAGTAGGTAGGGGAGTAACCCTGTTCACTGAGAAAAGCTACCTGGCAGGAAGAACATTACAAAGCTGTTTGAAACACCAGTGTGGACAGATGGTCCAGTGAAGGGAGGGGGGCGGGGGGGGTGGTGGGGGGGGGAGTGGAGTGTGGAAGGGGGGTAGGGTGGGGGCGGAGGGAGGGGTTGGGTGGGGGTAGGCGGAGGGAGGTGGGTGGAGGGGAGGGGGTAGGCTGGGGAGGAGTGGGGGGTGGGGGGCAGGGAGGGGTGGGAGTGGTTTGGGGGAGGGAGGGGCTGGAGGGGAGGGGGTAGGTTGGGTGTAGGGGGAGGGGGTTGGGAGGGGGGTGGAGGGGAGGGGTAGGGTGGGGAGGTGTAGGGGGTGGGGTGGAATGGGGGGTGTGGAGGGTGGGGGTGGGATCGGGGGAGGGGGGGTTGGGGAGGGGGTGAGTCCGGCGGGGTGGCCTTGTAATAGCTTGCTGATGTATTACAATGATGTCTGATGGTGGGGAGCGCAGGCCAGTGAACGGACAATCGCAAACTGGTTTCACAACATCTTGAAGCTGATTTTGGCTTTTCTCGCCACACTGTCTGATCACATCACTGAACACGCCCAACGCCAGCGGGCATGGAAATCCCAACCATAGTTTCTAATATTGTGTGCATGTGTTGCTGTCTGTGCTGTGTGCATGTATTATGTGTGTTCTGTGTGTTTTTGTGTGTGTTATTTGTACATGTGTGTGTGTGTGTGTTCTGTTATGTGTCAAGTAACAATATATTAGTCCACCAGCCACATGGAGCGATGCAAGAAATACTTTCGATGAAGCTCCAACATTTTGAGTCTAAACTGCGATTATGTTCAAACTTATGGGAACCATAAATGTGTATATCTGTGTTTGTGTGTCTGCGCGTGTCGTGTGTGAGTGTGTGTGTGTGTCTGCACGTGTAGTGTGTGAGCGTGAGAGTGTGTGTGTCTGTGTGTGTGTCTGTGTTGTGTGTGTGTCTGTGTTGTGTGTGTTTCTGTCTGTGTGTGTGTGTGTGTGTGTGTGTCTGTGTGCATGTGTGTGTGTGTGTGTGTGTGTGTGTGTCTGTGTTGTGTGTGTGTCTGTGTGCATGTGTGTGTGTGTCTGTGTCGTGTGTGTCTGTGTTGTGTGTGTGTCTGTGTTGTGTGTGTTTCTGTCTGTGTGTGTGTGTCTGTGTGTGTGTCTGTGTGCATGTGTGTGTGTGTGTGTGTGTGTGTGCCTGTGTTGTGTGTGTGTCTGTGTTGTGTGTGTTTCTGTCTGTGTGTGTGTGTCTGTGTGTGTGTCTGTGTGCATGTGTGTGTGTGTCTGTGTCGTGTGTGTCTGTGTTGTGTGTGTGTGTGTGTTGTGCGTACGTATGTTGTGTATGTGTATTGTGTGTGTTTTGTCTATTGTATGTATATTATGTGTGCATGTTTTGTATGTGTTGTGTGCAGTTGATGTATGCACACAGGCCTATGTTGGATGAGGACAGAATCCCATCGTGGAATAGCTGCCCTCAGCCATGAGAAATGGCCAACTGGGCCAGAAAGGGAGAATGGCAGCCGTGTAAACTGGCACAATTCAGGGTGGGCTTTGAGGCAAGGACAGGAGACAAGAAGTTAATTTTTTAAGGAACCGGACAATTGGGCTTGAATGCGACAAAGTGAATTTGAGATCAATGAGTTGGCAGGGGGAGTTATTCAGTGTGGTTCTAATGTGCTCAGACACACCCCCACTCCTGAAATACCAATTGAAAATTGCTTTGGAAACTTGTACAATAAACACTTGTGTCTAGGTTGACAGGCTGCAATTAAACGTCGTTAAAACTGACTAGTATTTACCATAGTGATCAGCAGCCTGCTGTTAAAAATAGAGGCTGTGGAACAGAGTGTTCTCTTGATAAGTGCAGGTTACACAATGGGATTTGCAGATGAAACAAAGCCAGCTTGCCAAGCCCTTTCTCAAATCCGAACATTACAGAGAGTTCTCGCTCATGAATGAAGGCCACTCTAGTTTTCTACTGATTCCAGTCTCCATTGCTAAATCCTGGCTTCACTTTTGGTTGAAAGAGGCAGGCTTCGTTCTAGATTTTATGGGGTTTCCGCCTACAAACCCTGGTTATTGGAAACCTGTTAAAAATAAATGAAACATTTCTCGCAGTTTGACACAAAATATTTTATCAGACGCACTTCCAGTATTTTCTGTTTTTGGTTTCAGATCTTCAACTTTCACTTTTTTTTGTTAAATTTCAAGTGCTTGTTCTCACTTTCCTGTTCAATGTTTTATCATCACACATCAAAATTAAACAAACTCCAGACAGGGAAGGGCTATGTTTGCCAGATCTCTCCCAGTTTACAGTAACAAGTCTGACTGTCGTTATAGCATCTTTTGGGGTGAGAATACATTAACAATTTCTCCTGGACTCGATACTGAGTTCAACAATTTCAAATCATAAGCAAACCTCCTGTTTTCTCAATCGACTGCTGCTGGTGTTGATTCTACTATTGCCATTTACACCTGCTCGAGACCCATATTTTGTTTCTTTACTTATTGCGTTACCATCTCCTTTTGCCATTTGATCTCTCCTGTCTTCCAACCTATCACTTTTCTCCATTCCCCCCACCCCCCACCAACCGCCCCCACCCAACCCCCCCACCCCCCCCACCCCCTTCTCACTTTCCCAGCCTTTTACATCTCAAACGTTTTTCCAGACCTTATGAAAGCTCATGGACCTCAGAATCACAGAATTGTTACAGCACAGAAGGAGGCAATTCAGCCCATTGTGTCTATGCCGGTTCTCCGAATGAGCAATTCATCTAGTGTCATTCTTCTGCCTTCTCCCCTTAATCCTGCACATTCTTCCTGTTCGGATAATAATCCAATTCCCTCTTGAATCCCTCGATTGAACCTGCCTCCAACATACTCTCAGGCAGCGCATTCCAGACCCTAATCACTGGCTGCGTGAAAAAGTTTCCCCTCATGTCTCCACTGCTTCTTTTGCCAATCACCTTAAACTTGCATGTATCCACTCATTCTCAATCCTTCCACCAATGAGAACAGTTTCTCCCAATCTACTCTGTCCAAACCCCTCATGATTTCATATATCTCTATCAAATCTCCTCTCAACTTTCCCTTCTCCAAGAAAAACAGTCCCAACTACTCCAATCTATCTACATAACTATGTTGCTCATCCCTGGGACAATTCTCATGAATCTTTTCTGCACTCTCTCTAATGTCTTCACATCCTCCATAATGTGTGGTGTCCAGAACTGGATGCAATTCTCCAGTTGAGGACGAACCAGTGTTTGAAACAAGTTCAACATAACCTCCTTGCTCCTGTGCTCTATAGCCCTATTAATAAAGTCTTGGATACTGTATGCTTTATTAACTGTGCTCTCAACCTCTCCTGCTGCCTTGAGTGAGTTATGCACATATACACCCAGGTCACTCTGCTCCTGCACTCCCTTTAGAATTGTACTCTTTATTTTATATTGTCTCTCCATATTCTACCAAAATGCATCACCTCCTGCTTCTCTGCATTGAATTTCAACTGTCACTTTGTCCACCCATTCCACCAACCTGTCTATGTCCTTTTACACTATCATTCTACGCTATACCCTCCTCACAGTTCACAATGCTTCTAGGTTCCACAAATTTTGAAATTGTGCCTTGTACACCAAGGTATAGGTCATTAGTAATTATTAGGAGCTGCAAGGGTGTGAACACTGACCCTTGGGGAACCCTGCTACAAACCTTCCTCCATTCCAAAAAACATCCATTCATCATTATGCTCTCTCTTTCCTATCACTCAGCCTGAAGGAGGCCATTCAGTCCATTGTGTCTGTGCCAGCTCTTTGCAAGAGCAATTCACCTACTGCCACTCCCTTGTCTTTTCCCCATAGCCATACCAATTCTTTATCTTCAGATAATGACCCAATTCTTTTTTGAAAGCCACATTTGAACCTGCCTCCACCACACTCAGGCAGTGCATTGCCAGATCCCAACCACTCACGAGAAAGTTCTTCCTCGTGTCACCATAGCTCCTTTGCCATCTGGTTTTTAAAAAAATTCCGGCAATTTTCTTTGGCAGGGAGGGTCCACAGCCCACCTTACATAACCCTGCCTGACGAACTGGGACACAATCTGGCAGGGGGGGGTCATAGCTCACCTGAGCAACCACAGGACCAGAGGTGAACCACCCCGAGGGGCTCCAGGCTCTGAGCCAATCCGGCACATACAGGGCAAGAGCGTCACTGAACCAAAAACCAGCAGCGGAAGCTCAAATATCAGGAATGGAAGGTGATGGCTCTCAGGGTAAGACAGTGGTGCCGTGATAATGTCACTGGACTAGTAATCCAAATGCTCAGGTTAATGCTCTAGGGATATGGGTCCAAATTCCAACATTGCAGCTGGTGGGCTTTAAATTCAATGAATAAATCTGTAATATTAAACTACTCTAATGATAATCGTCATTGATTGTTGTGAAAGCCTGTCTGGCTCACTAGTTTCCCTTATGGAGGGAAATGTATCTGCCTTACCTGGTCTGGTCTACATGTGACCCCAGACCTACTCTTAACTGCCTTCTAAAATCAAAACACCCAATTCAAGGGCAATTAAGGATGGGCAGCAAATGCTGGCCTTGCCATGAAAGAATAAAGTAAAGGAACATCACATCTCATTCCTTCAATGTACTTTCCAGGCATTGTGAGGCTTGGCTGTTTTGTTTCTTAATGAATTATATATTGGTGGAGTATGCATATAGTGGAGGGCACTGCTTCCTCTTCAACTCAAGAAAGACAAATTATTCAAGGAAAGGGATATAACCCCCCCAGAGGAAGGACAGATGTTGCACCTTCCCAAAGAAGTTAAAATGAGGCCCCAGTAAGCCTATTGCAGCTGGGCATTGAATATCCCACAGCACAATCAGAGTAAAACTCCCTCTACTCTGCCCCAACAAACACCAGTGTAGGTATAGATATAGATACAGAATAAAGCTGCCCTGCACTGTCCCCATCAAACACTCCCAGGCCAGGTACAGCACAGGATTAGATACAGAGTAAAGCTTCCTCGACACTGTCCCCATCAAACATTCCCAGGACAGGTACAGCATGGGGTTAGATACAGAGTAAAGCTCCCTCGACACTGTCCCCATCATACATTCCCAGGACAGGTACAGCATGGGGTTAGATACAGAGTAAAGCTCCCTCGACACTGTCCCCATCAAACACTCCCAGGGCAGGTACAGTGTTAGACACAGAGTAAACCTCTCTCTACACTGTCCCATCAAACTCTGCAAGGCAGGTACAGCACGGGGTTAGATACAGAGTAAAGCTCCCTCTACACTGTCCCCATCAAACACTCCCAGGACAGGTACAGCACGGGGTTAGATACAGAGTAAAGCTCCCCCTACACTGACCCCATCAAACACTCACAGGACAGGTACAGCACGGGGTTAGATACAGAGTAAAGCTCCCCCTACACTGTCCCCATCAAACACTCCCAGGACAGGTACAGCACGGGGTTAGATACAGAGTAAACCTCCCTCTACACTGACCCCATCAAACAATCCCAGACACGTACAGCACGGGGTTAGATACAGAGTAAAGCTCCCCCTACACTGTCCCCATCAAACACTCCCAGGGCAGGTACAGTGTTAGATATGGATTAAATCTCTCTCTACACTGTCCCATCAAACTCTGCAAGACAGGTACATCAGGGGTTAGATACTGAGTAAAGCTTCCTCTATACTGTCCCATCATTGTGCATAACATCAATCTTCAAAGATCGTTTCATTTTGTACCAGTCTGAAATTTCCATTTGCCAAATTGTCCAGTGTTTAAACAGACACTAGGGGCCATGTTTATTGGCCCGTTAGGGTGGAGCCAGAGATAAGAGAAAGTGGAGACGATGTCCAATTACTGCACTGTGCTCCCAAAAGCTGCCCATAACATAATGCACACTTAAAAACTCTGCTTCAGATCTTCCATTGCACATAAAGATGCTCTGGCTATGAAATAGTGTGCAGCAAACATCACTTGTTATGGGGAGAGGGAAGAGTTAGGTTTGGACTATTTTTAGTGCTGTTGCAATGGCGTGACGGTGTTTATTCCTACAGGATTCAAGTCACCGCGTCATGTCCTTGGAAACAAAAACACAGACGCTTTCCAAATGAATTTTTACTTCAGAAAGTCAGTGAAATACTGCAGAGCAGCAAATTCTTCAGAATATTTCACCGTGTCGATGGAATCCGAGTTATTTATGATTGGACAAACAGTTGGTCAGGAATTTCCTGCACAAGTTCATTGCAGGCCTGAAGGTTCTTATTTTCAAGCCTGACTCTAGGCCCAGTTTCCTCCTTCATCACGTGGGGGCACTTGCAAGAAATTGGTGCCAATTTGGCAGAGAGAGAGAGAACATAATCGCTGTTACACAATTTGTTTTGAACTCTGAGGGGAATATTATCTGTTTGAAATATGTCTTCACGTGGGTCCTTGTTAAAGTGAATGATGCAGCTGAGCTCAGAGTCAAGCCACAATTTGAAATAATGAGCACCCATTTTCTGCCCCATGTATATTTTGTTTTTACTTACCAGCCAGTAAAAACACATCTTAATATACAGCACACAGGAGAAAGCAGCCAGAATACTTTTCAGGTATGTTTGAAGGATTGGATTATGTGGACCAGTTACATAAATTGGACGTGTTCTCAATGGGAAAGAGAAAGTGGATGAAGAAAGAGAAAGAATTCAAGTGAAAGGCAAAACGCGTGGAAATCAGATTGGAAACCAGGAATTCATTCATGCTGCTTCAGAGATAGAACATCAGCAACAGAGGAGGCCATTCAGCCCTTTGAGTCTGTTAAGAACAAAAGAAGCCATTCAACCCCGTGAAGCAGACACATGGAACGCCAGCACCTGGAAGTTCCCCTCCAAGCCACTCACCATCCTGACTTGGAAATATATCGCCGTTCCTTCACTGTCGCTGGGTCAAAATCCTGGAACTCCCTCCCTAACACTGTGGGTGTACCTACACCACATGGACTGCAGCGGTTCAAGAAGGCAGCTCACCACCACCTTCTCAAGGGCAATTAGGGATGGACAATAAATGCTGACCTAGCCAGGGACATCCACTTCTTATGAACAGACAGAAAAAAAGTACATTAGGAACAGGAGGAGGCCTTTCAGCACCTCAAGCCCACTCTGACATTCAATTAGTTCATGGCTGATCTGCATCCCAGCTCCTCACACCGGCTTTGGCTCCGTATCCCTTGATACCCTTACAACAACAAGTTGTACTTATCTGGCACCTCCAATGTAGCAAAACATCTTAATTAGGCGTTTCTGGGCTGTCATCAGACAAAAATTTCACCCAGGGTCACCTGAGGGCAGCTGACCAAAAGCTTGGCTGAAGAGGTGGGTTTAAGGAGTGTTTTAGTGGGGGAGAGAGGCAAAGAGGATTATGGGAGCAAATTCCAGAACTTGGCAGCAGTTTTGTTACCCAACGAAAACCTGTCAGCCTCTAGTTATCCCCTCGCATCCACGCTTTGCCGGACAGAGCATTTCACATTTTAGGCCCAAACCCCACAAAAAGGTTGACAAAAATACCTGGAAAAACTCAGCAGGTCTGGCAGCATCTACAGAGAGGAACACAGTTAACGTTTCGAGTCCGCATGACCCTTCAACAGAACTGTTGAAGGGTCATTCGGACTCGAAACGTTAACTGTGTTCCTCTCTGCAGATGCTGCCAGACCTGCTGAGTTTTTCCAGGTATTTTTGTTTTTGTTTTGGATTTCCAGCATCTGCAGTTTTTTGCTTTTATCCCAGAAACATAGCTGTGCCGAAACAATGAGGAGACAGCCAGCTGTGAGCTGCGCACATCTGAATATTTTTGAACAAATTGTTGGCTGGTGAGTAGAGTCAGATTTGGTTGGAGCAAAGCCGCAGATGAATCACAGCCCTTGAGCCCATGCACACACTTAAATCCAGCACTTACATAAGTCACTACGCCCCATTGTATAACACAGGCCAACTCCCCTGATAACCACTTATATAACCCATGGAAAAAAAGAGCTTCCCTTGATCCTGTTACATTAATTCAAGTCATGCTTATAGTCAACATGTTACATAAAGGGGCCTTAGTCACAGTAAACTGGCAGGTTATATAACATCCCGATTTAACACAGAGCTCAGTATGAATGACTCAGCTGCTGTATATTGCAAAGAATTAAAGGAACATTCCCAGTGTAAGATTGCGGGCGGGTGGGCAGGTGGTGGGGGGGAGGTGGTGGGTGGGTGAGGGAACACTTCTTTTTGGTGGGTTGTTGGGGGGTGGGGGCCATATCATTCCCTTTTAGTCTGGTTAGCAATAACCTGCTGAACGCAAATTGAAATTGAATTTAGCGAACCAGGCGGCCTGGAGTGATCTACAGTACAATTAAGTTGATCATTACGGGGTTGAATTTCATAAATAAAGTCCTGTAGTTACTCTACGGTATTTTTAAAATGGTAATAACAGCATGGCGCATCTTGTTTAAAGTCATCTTTAACCTTTGGGCTTCCCTGATAGTTCTTTTTGAGGGGGAGGACTTCCTCTGTGAAACTAAAACAAACCCTAATATTACAATAATAAAATCTTCCATAGGTGTCAGGTGGCTTGCAGAGTAACATTCTTGCTCTGTGTCAGATAGGTCGTGGGTTCTAGTCCACACCCCAGCGACTTGGTCACATAATCCAGGCTGAAGCTCCCACTGCGTTAGTGAGGGAGTGCTGCACTGTTGCAGGTGCCATCTTTCAAATGGGACATTAAACCAAGTCTACCCCCTTTTATTTTATTCTTTCACAGGACATGGGTGTCGCTGGCCAGGCCAGCATTTTTATTGTTCATCCCTGATTTGAGAAGGTGGTGGTGAGCCACTGCCTTGAACTGCTATAGTCCATGAGGTGCTGGTTTGCCTACAGTGCTGTTTGGGAGGGGCTTCCAGGATTTTGACCCAGCGACTGTGGAGGAACGGTTCTATAGTTCCAAGTCAGGATGGCGAGTAGCTTGGTAGGAAGATTGAAGGTGGTGGTTTTCCCATGCATCTGCTGCCCTTGTCCTTCTAGGTGGTAGAGATTGTGGATTTGGAAACTGCTGTTGAAGGAACTTCAGTGAGTTTCTTCAGTGCATCTTGCAGGTGGCATGCACTGCTGTCACTGTGCGTCGGTGGTGGAGGGAGTGAATGTTTAAGGTGCTGGATGGGATGCCAGTCAAGCGGGGCTGCTTTGTTCTGGATGGTGTCGAGCTTCTTGAGTGTTGTGGGAACTGCACTCATCCAGGCAAATGGGGAGTATTCCATCATACTCCTGACTTATGCCTTGTGGATGGTGGACAGGCTTTGGGGAGTCAGGAGGTAGAATTCGAAGGAAAACAGGCAATTTTTCCCAGCAAAATGCTGTGGATGTTGGAAATCTGAAATAAAAACAAAGAATGCTCAGCAGGATATTCAGCCTCTGTCGAGGGAAACAAGAGTTGTTTCAGGGCGACCTTTAATCTGAGCAGTTCCTCCGGATCTGAAATGTTAACTCTATTTCTCTGCAGTGAGCATTTTTCTGTTTTTATTTAAGTTTTCCTGGCGTTCTGGCTTATGTTTATTCCTCAACCAACAACTTAAAACAAGGTTACCTGGCCATTGCTGCTGTGGGAGCTTGGGGTGCACAGTTTTCCTGCTGCAGCTCCTACACTACAACCATGACCATAATAAAGCTTTCCGTTGGCTGGAAAGTGCTTTCAGGCATTGAAGTTTTCCGTGAAAATACAAGTCTTTCTTTCTGCTTCAGCGTTGACACTGACAACTTCCATATTTATAGGCTAGAATCTTTCATTCTGGCACCTAGGATTGGTTGGGGACCACATGTGATCCTGCCCTGTTCAGCTCATTAAATATACATCCGTGAGGAGCTTGCCAATTCTCGTATGGGGGCGGGGGGCAGGCAGAAAGTCACTGTCCCCACTGTTACCTCAGGGGAGTGGAGGGGGGGTTGGGGGGGGGCGGGGTCTTAGATCCAGCAGGCGCCATATTTAAAGGGCACACAGACAGCTTGCACCATCCCTTCCACCTTTGCCCGGCCACTGCTCCACCCTTCCCCACCAACCCCTCCTTGGTCATCCCCCACACAACTTGCACTGCCACCACCCGATCTCAAGCGTAGGCTGATGTTTACAGACGCTCCCCAAAGAGGGGACAATGCAGCAGCAGTTCATCATTAACCATGGAAGAAGGTCTACCTGGCCAGTTGCACTCCGCTTATGTGCAGTCGTGAAAGTGAACATTCGAATTTCTCGCTGGCGGAGAACTTAATTTGGAGGAGGGGATATTAATCTCGCTGAGGTTGCCTTTAAATGAGCATGCAGGACATGTTAATTCATGCAGAAGGGCTCCCCAACATTGCTCATCAGGAAGCTCCACCCACCTTTAACCTGCCCTTAAAGTCCCAAGAATTCAACTGCTAAAGTTCACCCCCGCTGTCGGGGAACTGACCTTTGGCTTCCCGCCAAATTAAGTCCCCCCGCCTGCCAAGCTTCCCGCTACTGGGTGATTCTGCCCATAGCATCTGTACGGTAATAAATTGCTTCCAAGTTCTTTCACAGAAACAAGCATTAAGCCAGGGGGAGGTATTGCTGGAGGTGATGAGGTAGGTTTTTAGATAGCTTTTGAAGGAGGGATGAAAGGATCAGAATTTACAGTGAGTTGGGAGGGCAGTGGATAAAATAGGTGAGACTGTAGAGGGACTTGGAAACAATATTGGAAACATCCATTAATTAATAGTCGTGCTTTGTATGTTCTCATCCTGCTCCCCCCTCCAGACACTCACACCCCCAGTACTCTTCTCAAACCAATAGTTTCGTATTAGATCGTTTAAGTATCCACCATGTGCTTCAGTTGTTTATTTCTCATACTTTACAGTCAAATTTTAAATTAAAAAAACTCTCCAAGGCAAACTTGTAACAAAATGGAGTCATAAGTTTGCTGATCATGTCTTAAATAGATCTTTCTGTATTAACCATGCACTGAACAATAAACTATTTTAACTGTCTTTGTTTCCCTGTTATCTCTTGCTTCTATATTTACTGCTAATAGTTATCTCATGTTATTTATAAGTTAAACAAACCAGTGTAAGCTTATTGCTTAATTATCATAGTTTAACTTTTACTTTATTTATTATATATATATATCCCCATCTAACTTTTATTTGAATGCAGTTTAAAGTTGAAGTAAGTTTCCTCATTAAGGCCCCTACCCACTCCTGACCCAGCAACAACAGTGCACACATTGTGCCTTTAACATTGTCGGATATCCCAAGGAGCTTCACAAGAGCTTTTAGCAAATGTGAAGCAGTCCTGGACTGACTGATGATCATCTCCAAACCTGGCTGGAATCCGGCTGGAAGGTTGAACAGATCTTGCCAGATCTGGACCTATACTTCAAGGAGCCCAGTCAAAGTATTTGCTCAGGTTCAGGCTGTACATTGCAAGCTCTGAATAAGTCCCTGGCCTTGTCTCACCTGGACCAGCTGGGCACAAGCCTCACTGCGTTTGCTTGCGCAGGCTGCTGAGTTCACATTGTGCCCTGCCGGCTTTGGGCAGGAGTCCGTGATACCTGCTCAGGTGAGTCGGTTAAAGTGCCAAAATGGTCAAATTTCTGCCCCATCTCTTGACCTCCTCTGGCAATCCCTCCACTGCCACTACGTTGTGAGGCTACTCACCGCAACATCCTCCAGTTAAATATTGAGAATACTAAAGCCTTGGTCTAGGGCTACAGCAATTAGCCTCCTACCCCTACCACTGATTCCTACATCCATCCTGATCATTGCCTCATATTGATTACAATTCGAGATTTCTACTTTAGCCTCCAACCTCATATGCTGTCCTCTGTCCTAGGCCCAACCATCTGCAGCTGCTTCATCAATGACCTTCCTTCCGTCATAAGGTCAGAAGTGGGATGTCGCTGATGATTGTATAAGGATCAGCACCATTCATGACTCCTCAAATACTGAAGCAGTCCATGTCCAAATGCAGCAAGACCTGGACAATATCCAGGCTTGGGCTGACAAGTGGCAAGTAACATTCACACCACACAAGTGCCAGGCAATGACCATCTCCAACAAGAGAGAATCTAACCATTGCCTCTTGACATTCAACGGCATTACCATCATTGAATCCCCCACTATCAACACCCTGGAGTTACCATTGACCAGAAACTGAACTGGACCAGCCATATAAATATTATTGGCTACAAGAGCAGGTCAGAGGCTAGGAATCGTGTGACGAGTAACTGACCTCCTGACTCCCCAAAGTCTGCCCTCCATCTACATGGCATGAGTCAGGAGTTTGATGGAATACTCCTCACTTGCCTGGATGAGTGCAGCTCCCACAACACTCAAGAAGCTGAACACCATCCAGGACGAAGCAGCCCCACTTGATTGGCACCCTGTCCACAAATATTAACAGTGTGCACCATCTACAAGATGCACTGCAGGAATTCACCAAGGCTCCTTCAACAGCACCTTCCAAACCTACAACCACGACAAAGAACAAAGAAAAGTACAGCACAGGAACAGGCCCTTCGGCCCTCCAAGCCTGCGCCGATCATATTGCCTGTCAAACTAAAACATTTTGCATTTCCGGGGTCCATATCCCTCTATTTCCATCCTATTCATGTATTTGTCAAGCTGCATCTTAAACATCACTATCGTACCTGCTTCCACCACCTCCTCTGGCAGCGAATTCCAGACACTCACTACCCTCTGCGTAAAAAACTTGCCCCTCACATCTCCTCTAAAGTTTTCTCCTCTCACCTTAAATCTATGTCTCCTAGTAATTGACTCTTCCACCCTGGGAAAAAGCTTCTGACTATCTACTCTGTCCATGCCACTCATAATTTTGTAAACTTCTATCAAGTCGCCCCTCAATCTCTGTCGCTCTAGTGAGAACAATAGGAGTTTCTCCAACCTCTCCTCAAAGCTAATAACCTCCAGAACAGGCAGCATCCTGGTAAACCTCCTCTGCACCCTCTCCAATGCCTCCATATCCTTCTGGTAATGTGGCGACCATAATTGCACGTAATATTCCAAGGGTGGCCTAACTAAGGTTCTATACATCTGGAGTATGACTTCCCAGCTTTTATACTCAATACCCCTGCCAATGAAGACAAGCATGCCATATGCCTTCCTGACTACCTTATCCACCTGCGTTGCCACTTTCAGTGGCCTGTGGACTTGTACACCCAGATCCCTCTGCCCGTCAAAGCACTTAAGGATTCTACCATTTACTGTATAATTCCTACCTGTATTAGACGACCATCGAGAAGAACAAGGGCAGCAGACACATGGGAACACCACCACCTGGAAGTTCCCTTCCAAGTCACTCACCATCCTGACTTGGAAATATATCGCCATTCGTTCACTGTCACTGGGTCAAAATCTTGGAACTCCCTCCCTAACAGCACTGTGGGTGTACCTACACCACATGGACTGCAGCGGTTCAAGAAGACATCTCACCACCACCTTCTCAAGGGCAACTAGGGATGGGCAAAAAATGCCGGCCCAGCCAGTGAAGCCCACATCTCATGAATGAATTTTTAAAAAATTATAAAGGGGGACTTTAATTACCTGAATGTAGGCTGGGACAGTGATAGTGTAAAGGGCGAAGAGGGGAAAGAGTTCCTAGATTGTGTTCAGGAGAATCTTCTACAGCAGGATGTGTCCGATCCAACAAGAAAAGACACACTGTTCAACCTGGTTCGTGGAAATGAGAGGCCAAATAGATCAAGTGTCAATGGTGGAACATTTAGGGGACAGTGATCATCATATTGTACATTTTAGGACGATGATAGAAAAGGACGATAGGTAATCCGAGTAAAAATAATTAACTGGACAAGAGACGACTTCGATGGGGCAGGAATGGAGCTGGACCAGATAGACCGGAACGAAAGATTGGCAGAAAAAACTGTAGCTTAACAATGGGCTACCTTCAAAAAAGAATTGGTTCGGGCACAGTCAAGGTAAACCCCATCGAAAGGGAAAGGTAGGACAAACAACTCCAGAGTTCCCTGGATGAAAAAGAAAATTGAAATTAAGACAAAGAAGAAAAAGTGCACTTATGACAGGTGTCAGGTAGAAAATACAATTGAGAACCAAGAGGAATACAGAAGGTTCAGAGGGGAGGTGAAAAAGCAAATAAGAGAAGCAAAAAGAGATTATGAGAAAAGACTGGCAGCCAACATAAAGGGGAATCCCAAAGTCTGCTACTGGCATATAAATAGTAAAAGGGTGGTAAAAGGAGGAGTAGGGCCAATTAGGGACCTAAAAGGGAATTTACACATGGGCAAAGGCTGAGTTATTAAGTGAATACTTTTCATCCGTCTTTACCAAGAAGGTAGATGCTATCGAGGCCATGGTGACAGAGGAGGAAACTCTGTCACTAGAGGGGTTCAAAATTGATAAAGAGGGAGTGTTGAATAGACTGTCGGTCCTTAAAGTTGATAAGGCAACGAGACCAGGTGAGATGCATCCAAAGATATTGAAGGAAGTGAGAGTAGAAATTGCAGGGATACTGACTATAACCTTTCAGTCCTCCCTAGACTCAGGAGTGGTGCCAGAGGACTGGAGAATTGCAAACATTACGGCCTTGTTCAAGAAAGGTTGTAAGGAGAAGCCCAGCAATTACAGACCAGTCAGTTTAACTTCAGTGGTGGGCAAGATTCTAGAAACAATTATTTGGGATAGAATTAGTGATCACATGGAAAAATATAGGTTGACAAGGAAGAGCCAGCAGGGATTTCTAAAGGGGAAATCGTGTTTAACTAACTTGCTGGAGTTTTTTGAAGAGGTAACAGAAAATATCAATAAGGGTAATACTGTTGATGTGGTGTTCATGGACTTTGAAAAGACATTTGATAAAGTGCCACACAACAGACTTGTGAGAAAAGTTATTGCTCATGGAATAAAAGGGACAGTAACAATGTGGATACAAAAAATTGGCTGAAAAATAGGAAGCAGAGAGTGATGGTCAATAGATATTTTTCAGGAAGATTTGTAGTGGAGTTCCCCAGGGGTCAGTATTGGGACCCTTGCTTTTCCTGATATATATTAATGATCTAGTTCTTGGCGTGCAGGGGACAATTTCAAAGTTTGCAGATGATACAAAGCTTGGGAGTGTTGTGAGCTGTGAGGAGGACAGTGTGGAACTTCAAGAGGACATAGACAAGTTGGTAGAGTGGGCAGATAGGTGGCAGATAAAGTTCAATGTGGAGAAGTGTGTGGTGATGCATTTTGGTAGGAAGAACATGGAGAGACAATATAAAATAAGGGGTGGAATTTTGAAGGGGGTGGGGGAGCAGACAGACTTGAGTGCATATGTGTATAGTTCATTGAAGGTGGCAAGACAGGTGGAGAGAGCAGCTAATAAAGCATACAGCATCATGGGCTTTATTAATTGGGGTGTAGAGTACAAGAGCAGGGAGGTTATGCTGAATTTATATAAGACACTCGTTAGACCTCAGCTGGAATATTGTGTACAGTTCTGGGCACCACATTATAGGAAGGATGTGAACACATTGGAGAGAGTGCAGAAGAGGTTTACACGAATGGTTCCAGGGATGAGAAACTTCAGTTATGAGGATAGATTGGAGAGGTTGGGACTGTTCTCCTTGGAGAGAAGGTGGCTGAGAGGAGATTTGATAGAGATGTTCAAAATCATGAGGGAGCTGGACACAGTAGATAGGAAAAAGCTGTTCCCGCTCGTCAAAGGATCAAGAATGAGAGGGCACAGATTTAAAGTGATTTGCAAAAGAAGCAATTGTAATGTGAGAAAAAACTTTTTCACACAGAGAGCGGTTCGGGTCTGGAATGCACTGCCTGAAAGTATGGTGGAGGCGGGTTCAATCGAGGCATTCAAGAGGACATTAGATGATTATTTGAATAGAAACAATGTGCAGGGGTACAGGAAAAGGCTGGGCAATGGCACTATGTCAAAATACTCATTTGGAGAGCTGGTGCAAACATGATGGGCTGAATGGCCTCCTTCTATGCCGTTAAGATTCTGTGATTCTGTGCTTCAGAAGAGAGACATGTTGCTGAAACTTTTTGTCCAGCACTCATCAGGACAAAATGCAAGAATGCCAAATTTCAAATGATCACAACAATTTATACTACAGGAGAAAAGGTGCTGATTGGTTGGAAAGTCCACACTGATTGGTCAAGGTTTTGCCAAGGAGAAAGCAATGGGGAACTAGGACAGGTTCCTGCTTATGAATGTATGTCGCTTCTAGCAAGCATAAATGAGCCATATTATGAGGTCAACTGATTATTAGCGCACCCACGATTGTTACCCAATCGAGGAATCACATCTAATAGTAGATGTTTTCTTCTGGGTTTTGTAAGTGTGGGCTGGGTTGAGAAAATGATGAACTTACATTTCTAGGAGATTTTATCAGGACTCACAGAAATATCCAAAAACATTTCACATACAAGCAGGTTGAAGTGCATTTACTGTTGTTAAACACAGAAGCTGGTCCCACAAATAGCACTGAGGTGCAGTAATGCCTAGGTAAATATAAGCCTTTCTTTACACATTATAATAAATTGGCAATCTTCAGACCACCCAGGCATCAGCACTAATCAGCAGCATACAGTACTTTTGATAGCCTTCAAGCACCTGAAAGTGCTTTTCAGCCAAAGAAGTACTTTTGAAATGTAGTCACTGTTGTGATGTGGAAAATGTGGCAGCCAATTTAACACACAGCAAGCTCCCACAAACAACATGTGATAATGACCAGATAATCTGTTTTTTATTGTGTTCTTGACTGAAGGATGAATGTTGACCAGGACGCGCGGGTTAACTCCCCTGCTCTTCTTCAAAATATTGCCATAGGATCTTTTATATTCACCAGCCCAGCCAGTTGGAGCCTGTGTTTAGCATCTCACCCAATTCAGTACCTCCAATAGTGCAGCACTCCCTCTTTACTGCAGAGGATTGTCAGCCTTTATTTTTGTGCTCAAGTTCAAGATTAGGGCTCTAGGGGAGTTGGTAGGGTAGTGGTAATATCACTGGACCAGCAATCCAGATGCTCCAAGCCAATCTCCTGGGGATATGGGTTCAAATCCCACCATGGTAGCAGGTGGAATTTAAGTTCAAGTAATAAAGTCTGGAATTGAAAGTTAGTCTCAAGAAACTATTATCATTTGCTATAAAAAGGAAGAAAATCTGCCATCCTTACCTGGTCTGGCATGCATGTGACTCCAGACCCGCAGCAATGTGGTTGACTCTTAACTGCCCCCTGAAATGGCCAAGCAAGCCATTTAGTTTAAGGGCAATTAGGGATGGGCAACAAATGCTGGCCTTGCCAGTGATGCCCACATCCCTTGAAAGAATAAATTTTAAAAAAGGAAGGTACATAATGGAACTAAGTGGGGCATAGAAATTGCTGAAAATGCGAGTTAATACAGCCAAAGTCAACCAGACTGCGTGGGAGGTCCAAAGTACACAACCTACAGCTCCCTCGGCTGCTGCCCCCTCTGAATCCCTTCCTAAATAAGCTTTGCTTTATCTCCCAAAGCCAAAACCACAGGGTCCATAAATCCTGCAGGAACAGCACATTCTGTAACATTCCTTTGTGGGGTTTGATGAGCTGTGTGAGAACCAGAATAAGACTGATGGAACTTTGATGCAAGATAAAGGAATGCATAGCTTTGAAAAAATCCAAAATGCCCAAAACAATAGAGATGGTTCAGGAGTGATCCTCTCAGCACTTCAGCCACTTTATCCTCACGTTCTGGAGTTTCCCGTCCATACACTCCGGCCTCCTACTATAAGGCCCTCATTTAAACCCACGTACAGGCTACATTTGCAAATAAAATCAATTCCTGTAATTTTGGACAGATCACTGCCAAGGCTGTTTTTTTTTTAGAACACTGCAAGATACTTTAACCACTTTGATCCATTGCGGAGGTTCATAAGATCAATGAAAATGTGCATGTTGATAAACAGAGCGGAAATTCAGAGGTTTAGAATTTATCAGGTTTTTTGGACTGCCAACTTCTAAGCCTCAGTTCTCTCTTAATTCTATTAGTTTAGATTGTCAAGGGTGTGACCAAATGGGGCCTAGCATGGCAGGCACCAGAAACCCGGAAGGTTCCTACCTGAGCAGGTAGGCCCGAGGCCCACCATCTAGGGCCTTAAGTGAGTTTGACAAGCTGCAGACACCTGCTGGGCCTTCCCCTTGGCAGCTCGCTGGTCAATAGGCTTTGAACTAGCCTCTGCGCTGGCCGCGCAGCCTGGCTCAGTTGCTAAGTGGGAAGGGATGCAGTGAGGAGGGAGGGGATTGGGAAGGCAGTTGGGAGGTCATTTGAGTTGCGATGTTGACGTGGAGTAGGGTGGCCAGAGCCAGAGCCACCAAAACTGGACATTTCCGTGACAGAAGCTTGGAGGTTTCGTGTGGTATGAGAGACAACACTGGGGGTGGTGGGGGGTGGGGGAACACGGTGGAGGAGGGGGAGGGTAGTTAGGGAGAGGGTGGTTTGAAAACCTCTGGATACAAATCTGTCTCTTTGTGTTTGAGCCTGCACATGGGGAAAGGAATGAGCACAGGCCCCCAGTGCTTGACGCTAAGTGGGCTAAGAATTGAAATACTGGATAGGCCATCCAGTACTGGCAACCAGATTGGCAAAAAACTGGACTGGCTGGTACAAAACTGTACATCTATCCTTCCTAATGTGGAGCTCAGAGGAGCCCTCCTGCACTTGTTATGAGAGAGAGAGATCAAGGGGCGAGAGAGCCTTTGGGTCATTGAGTGCAAGTTGCTATGGGTGTGGGTCATGGGTCTTGAATGTTCTTGAATGGGGGTCACTGAGTGCACATTACTAAAAGTACACAGAAAGCAGGGAAACATTTCTGTTGCTCAAGTTCACTGGGTCCAACTTGCTAATAGTTCACAGTGTTGGGACTCTCTTACTGTAACAGCTTATTGGGAGAGCATCAGGTGTGGAATTTACTTTGTTATTTAGTGAGCTATTCTTTTAATGAGTTATCACAAAACTGCAGTGCCTTATCACGTAAAGACTTTCATTTCTCTAACACCTTTCATGATCAGCAGACATTGCAAACTGCTTTAAAGCCAATGGAGCACTTTTAAAGCGTACTCACTGTTGTAACGTAGGAAATGCAGTGGCCATTTGGTGCACAACAAGCTCCCACAGACAGCAATATAATAATGACCAGATCATCTACTTCTGTGATGTTAATTGAGGGATAAATATTGACCAGGACTTTTACATCCATCTGAAAGTGTAGATAATGTCTTATCTGAAAGACGGCACCTCTAGCAGTGCAGCACTCCCTCAGTACTGCACTGGAATGTCAGCTTTGACTTTTGTGCTCAGGTTCTGGAGTGGAGCTTCAACCCACGACATTCTGACTCGGAGGCAAGTGTGTGACCAACTGAGCGATGGTGGGCTCCAATCTCACTCCCATTGCATAGTCTGAATGCAGTGACTGTTAGTGTGTAGATAAACTTGACATTCAGTCTGCACCAAGAGCATTGAGATGACCAGGCAATCTGCTTTGGCAATGACTGTTCAGGGAAGAATGTTGGCCAGGTCACCAGGAAAGGCCCCCGCCTGATAATTGAACAGTGAACAAATCTTTAAGGTCCATCTGACGAGACTCAAATGGGGCCTTGGTAACGTCTCATCCAATGACGACATCTCTGATAGTGCAGACCTTCCTCAGCGACACACTGGAATATCAGTCAAGATTAACTTCTAATGCAGGGGTAAGACTGGTACCAACTGTGCCAAGCTGACAACTTGCTGTCCTTAGTTAACTGAGTTTGTGTGTTAGCCATGATTCAGTTGAGAGCACTCTCAGCTCATAATCAGGCAATCACAGGCTCAAGTCTCATTCCAATTGCTTGAACATAAAATCTTGACTGATGCAGGAGTGCTGGAATTCGGAGGTACCATCACCTGGGTGAGACAATAAACTGAGGTCTGCCTGCTCAGGTCAATGTAAAAGATCACCATTCTGCTATTTTGAAGAGGAGTAGGAGAGCTCTGCTTGGTGTCCTGATCAATAATAACCCTTCAACCAGCATCAGTAAAAACAGATGATCGGGTCATTTTCACCTTGCTGTTCATGGTTCTTGCTGTACACGAATCAGTTGCTGCGTCACCCACATTATGACAGTGACCACACTTTAAACAAAATATTTAATTGAGTATAAAGTGTCCTGGGATGTCAGCCATGAAAGACACTTTAAAAATTCAAATTTTAGGCTGAGACTTTCCAGCCCTGCCTGTTGTGGGAATCATCACAGGAGAGACATTCTGACCGACAAGCAAAAGGTCCATTGACTTTGGGTGGGAATTCTTGGCCCCGCAGCGGGCAGGACCTGAAAATTTCATCCTTAGTGTTAAAACCAAATGTGGTTCTGTGGTAGTTATGTGTTCGATTTGGCTGTGAGTCATTAATGGAATCAGTAGGTGAGAGATTGTCAATTTTCCTGTTGTCTTCACATTGCAATCATGAGTATAAAACAATGTTTTAATATTCAACTTACATTAAAAAAAGGTAAGGGGATGAACACAGAAACCTCCTGTATCTCTTTAGCCCTCTGCTACAGTTCACCCTGCTGGGAAGATGAAAGCAATGGCCTTCAGGAGGATCCCTATTGGAAGGATATGTTCACACTATTAGTCCAATGCCCTATGTCCTACAACTGGTCCAACCTCATGCAACCTTATTGTCGGGCCAAACAAGAGGTTCATTGAGTGCAGGCGAGTGACAAGTGCATGGAACTGGACTCATTACTGAGGGTCAAGAGAGTTGGGGCCTGTCAGCTCTGTCAGGGTAGTTCCCTGTGTTGCTAAGAATGCATCGGGTGGCAAACTCTCGATCCCGTTTGTAAAGTTTACCAGGTTCGAGATATGAAATGTGCATAGGACAGCAGGCTCTCAGTCAGATTGACACAGTTCACCGAGTACAGGTTAATGTGTTCACAAGGCTGGGAGTCTCCCAGTGACAAGCTTCGCTGGCTAGAGGCTGCTATTGAACATATGATCAGAACTCAATGTTTAACATTTTGGTGATGTTGATAACTAAAACAGGTCATTGGGATGTTCGGTGCCTGTGTGTCCTTGATGCTCATGTGGTCAACATTTTCCCCCAGATGATTTTTGCTTCTCTCCAGCGTTGGATGATGATAAAAGGCAGGAATGCTGTAAAAAAAGAGCCTCCAGCATTGCCATGTCAGGTGGCCTGGACTGGAATGCCCTTATATTGGGTAGAAGTGGGAAGGGTGTATTCGGAACTCTGTCCAATATTAGAAGATAAGGTTCGGTATGGAAATCCTTTGGCACTCAAGAGACATCACTAATTATTTCCCCTGGGAAACTGAGGCATTCTTGGCTCTTTGCATGGGACCCACAACAAAAACAGCACATACCCTGGCACTAAAAATGTCACATTGGGATAGTAATATTCTCCTGAGGATAGGCCTGTCTAGGGGCAGAGTAGGATGGCTTTACTCCACATCTAAACGATGGGGGAGTGCTTGATCCTGAGGTAATCCTCGTGAGAAAACTTTACACTCCCCTTCATCAGCATCACCTGATTTAAAGGGCAGAGAATTCTAGAAAGAAATGGCAGCCGAGCCTGGCCCAGTTTTAGCCAAGCCCTCAGTAGGCCCTCTGCTAACTGGAGCTGAACACAGATGTTCCTGGGCAGCTGCTGCAGCACATGAGTCAACACTTGTTACTGTAAAAATATAATCATTCCGTGTGCAGGGCCCTGCTCTTCTCGTTTCATTTCCTCTTGGTGCAGCTTTGTTTTATTGCTTATTTCGGCATTTCCTAGTATGCTGAACTATATCTGTTCACTTGTTTTGTTGAGTAGTCACTGTCGTAACACAGGAAACCAGGCTGCCAATTTGCACACAGCACATTCCCACAAACTGCAACATGTTCATGACCAGATAATCTGATTTTGTACTGTTCATTAAGGGATAGATATTGGCCAGAACACTGGGGATAACTCCCCTGCTCCTCTTCAAAATAATGCATTGGGATCTTTTGCACCCACACGAGCAGGTGGATGGGGCCACAGTTAGCATCTCATCTGAAATATGGCACATCCAACAATGCAGCATTCCCTCAGTTCTGCACTGAACTGTTGGCCTTCATTTCAGCAATTCACTATGCCTGGGGTGGATTATAAGAATGTAAAGAACAGAAGAAATAGGAGCAAGAGTAGGCCATTCAGCCCTTGAAGCCTGCTCTGCTATTCATCTTCTTATCTTCTGCCTCAACTTCTACACTATCTCCATATCTCTTAATACCTTTAGTATCCACAAATGTATTGACCTCTGTCTTAAATGTACTCAATGACAGAGTGCCCATAGCCCTCTGGAGACTGTTGTAAGGTGCCAGGCATAGTTCAGTAGATCTTATTCGTAGACTTGTGTAGTTCAACAGCACAAGAAACTATGTACATAGGTACAGTAAAGGTCCAAGCTAGGAGCTGTCTCCATGCTTGCTTCTACACACGGCTCTGTTCAACACTACACTGACTCCTAGGTGAAGGTCATGTGTTCTCTTACATCACTGTGTAGGCGGTACTGTGCTCAGTCCCACACTAACCCTTTATGAGCCAGACCCTTTTACGACAGAGTTGATTTCAAAGATTTATAGGCCTTTGCGTGAAGAAATTTCATCTTATCTTCATCCTTTGTCTGATCGCTTATTCTGAGACCACAACCCCTATTTCTAGGTCCATCCACTGGGGGAAACATCCACCTCTTTATCATAAAGGGTTACAATTGTTGGACCAAATGACTTTCATCATTCCTAAAATTTCTTGTGTTGCATCAAAATATTAAAATGAAAGAAAAGCTTTTAACGGTCACAGAATCACAGAATCACACAGTGCAGAAGAGGCCCCTCGGCCCATCGAGTCTGTACCAACACGTGAGAAACACCTGACCTACCTACCTAATCCCATTTACCAGCACTTGGCCCATAGCCTTGAATGTTATGATGTGCCAAGTGCTCATCCAGGTACTTTTTAAAGGTTGTGAGGCAACCCGCCTCCACCACCCTCCCAGGCAGCGCATTCCAGACCGTCACCACCCTCTGGGTAAAAAGGTTTTTCCTCACATCCCCCGTAAACCTCCTGCCCCTCACCTTGAACTTATGCCCCCTTGTGACTGACCCTTCAACTAAGGGGAACAGCTGCTCCCTATCCACCCTGTCCATGCCCCTCATAATCTTGTACACCTCGATCAGGTCGCCCCTCAGTCTTCTCTGCTCCAACGAAAACAACCCAAGTCTATCCAATCTCTCTTCATAACTTAATTGTTTCATCCCAGGCAACATCCTGGTCAATCTCCTCTGTACCCCCTCCAGTGCAATCACATCCTTCCTATAATGTGGTGACCAGAACTGCACACAGTACTCCAGCTGTGACCTCACTAAGGTTCTATACAACTCCAGCATGACCTCCCTACTTTTGTAATCTATGCCTCGATTGATAAAGGCAAGTGTCCCATATGCCTTTTTCACCACCCCACTAACATGCCCCTCCGCCTTCAGAGATCTATGGACACACATGCCAAGGTCCCTTTGTTCCTCAGAATGTCCTAGTGTCATGCCATTCATTGAATATTTTCCTGTCAAATTACTCCTTCCAAAGTGTATCACCTCACACTTTCCAGGGTTAAATTCCATCTGCTACTTATCTGCCCATTTGACCATCCTGTCTATATCTTCCTGTAGCCCAAGACACTCAACCTCACTGTTAACCGCCCGGCCAATCTTTGTGTCATCCACAAACTTACTAATCCTCCCCTCCAATATAGTCATCTATGTCATTTATATAAATGACGAATAATAGGGGACCGAGCACAGATCCCTGTGGTAAGCCACTGGACACTGGATTACAGTCATTAAAGCAGCCTTCTGTCATCACCCTCTGTCTCCTACAATTAAGCCAATTTTGAATTCACCTTATCAAATTACCCTGTATCCCATGTGCATTTGCCTTCTTTATAAGTCTCCCATGTGGGACCTTGTCAAAGGCTTTGCTGAAATCCATATAAACTACATCAACTACACTACCCTCATCTACATACCTGGTCAGCTCCTCAAAAAATTCAATCAAATTTGTTAGGTATGACCTCCTTCTGACAAAGCCATGCTGATTATCCCTGATCAAACCTTGCTTCTCCAAGTGGAGATAGATTCTCTCCTTCAGAATTTTCTCCAATAGTTTCCCTACTGTTGGCATGAGAATCACTGGCCTGTAGTTCCCTGGCTTATCTCTAAAACCCTTCTTAAATAGCGGAACCACATCAGCTGCTCTCCAGTCCTCTGGCACCTCCCCCGTGGCCAGAGAGGAATTAAAAATTTGGGTCAGAGTCCCTGCAAACTCCTCCCTTGCTTCCCTCAGCAGTCTGGGACACAAATCATCCAGATCTGGAGATTTGTCCACTTTTAAGCCTGCCAACACCTCCAATACCTTGTCCTTCCCTATATCAATTTGCTTAAGAACCCCGCAGTCTCTCTCCCCGAGTTCGATATCTTCATCCTCATTCTCTTGGGTGAAGACGGACGTGAAGTATTCATTCAACACTCTAGCGGTGTCCTCTGGCTCCACCCATAGATTGCCCCCTTGGTCCCTAATGGGCCCTACTCTTTCCCTGGTTATCCTCTTCCCATTGATATACTTATAGAATATCTTGGGATTTTCCCTACTTTTACCTGTCTTGGAAGAGTACAAGAGTACATAGTAATTGTAGGGTTAGAGCAGCACAGAAGATAGAAGGTATTAGATTTGACAAATTCCCTTCTGACCTTGCAAGTTATCGATGTGATGAACAAAATAATTCAAAACCCAAATTCTGAAGAAATATAATTTTATGTTATGCATTTATTGCCATGTTTAAGGAGGCTTTATGGATAGAGAGGACACACATCACAGCATGAATTGGGTTTGAACCCATATCCCAGCAGTAAAAGGTCAGGAACTAAACAATTATCCCACCTAGCTCTGCTGTACAAGTTACACCCTCCCCACAGAATACATCTGAACATAAAGCATCCAAGGAGCCCTGTGAGCTTTTGGTCACTTCCTGCTTCACATAAAAATATCTGGCCCAGTTTACTTGCTTTTGAGCCATTCTGCCAGCAGCATTTACCGGAAACAAAAACAGAAAGTGCCGGAAAACTCTGACAGCATCTGTGGAGAGAGAAAACCAAAGTTAACGTTTCGAGTCCAATATGACTCTTCTTCAGAACTCTGGAACTGTTCCAAAGAAGAGTCATATTGGACTTGAAACGTTAAACAGAGAGACGTAGGAACATAGAAACTAGGAGCAGGAGTAGGCCATTCGACCCTATGTGCCTGCTCCGCTATTCATAATGATGATGGTTGATCTTCTATCTCAACACCACAGTCCCGCTTTCTCTCCATACCCCTTGATGCCCCTAATATCCAAAAATTTATCAATTTCTTTCTTGAATATACTCGGTGACCCAGCCACCACAGCCTTTGTGGTAGAGAATTCCACAGGTTGACCACCCTCTGAGTGAAGAAATTTTTCCTGATCTCAGTCCTAAATGGCCTGCCCCATATCCTGAGACTGTGGCCCCTGGTTCTAGGCTCTCCAACCAGGGGAAACATCCTCCCTGCATCTAGTCTGTCTAACCCTGTTAGAATTTTATATGTTTCAATCAGATCCCCTCTCATTCTTCTAAACTCTAGTGAATACAGGCCTAGTCGAACCAATCTCTCCTCTCCAGCATGACAGTCCTGCCATCCTTGGTATCAGCCTAATGAACCTTCGCTGCACTGTCTCTATGGCAAGTATATCAAGCATATCCTTTCAAGAAGGGAAACCAAAACTACACGCTATACTCCAGGTGTGGTCTCACCAAGGCCCTGTATAACTACAGTAAGACATCCCTACTTCTGAACTCAAACCCTCTTGCAATGAAGGCCATTTGCCTTCCTAATTGCTTGCTGCAGCTGCCTGTTTACTTTCATTGACTAGTGTACAAGGACACCCAGATCCCTTTGTACATCCACATTTCCCAATATATCATCACTTAAATAATACTCTGCCTTTCTGTTTTTCACACCGAAGCTTTTAACTTCACATTTATCCACGTTGTACTGCATCTGCCATGTATTTACCCACACACACAACTTGTCTAAATCACCCTGAAGCCTCCTTGCATCCTCCTCACAACCCCACCCAGTTTTGTGTCATCAGCAAACTTGGAGAAAATACATTTGGTTCCCTCATCCAAGTCATTTATATATATCGTGAAAAGCTGGGGCCCAAGCACTGGTCCCTGCAGTACACCACTAGTCACCATCTGCCACCTGGAAAAAGACCCATTTATTCTCACTCTCTGTTCCCGGTCTGTCAACCAATTCTCAATCCATTACAGTATATTACTCCCGATCCCATGTGCTTTAATTTTGCCATTTAGCCTCTTAGGTGGGACCTTATTAAAAGCCTTCTTGAAATCCAAATACACCACATCCACTGGTTCTCCCTTATCTATTTTACTAGTTACATCTTCAAATAAACTCCAGTAAATTAGTTAAGCATGATTTCCCTTTCATAAACCCATGCTGACTTTGTCTAATCTCATTAATGCTTTCCAAGTGTTCTGTTACCACGTCTTTTATAATAGACTCTAGCATTTTCGCTACTACTGATGTTAGGCTAACTGATCTGTAATTCTCTGTTTTTTCCCCCTCCTTTTATAAATAGTGGGGTTACATTTGCCACCCTCCAATCTGTAGGAATAGCTCCAGAGTCTATAGAATTTTGGAAGATGACCACCAATGTATCCAATATTTCCAGGGCACTTCCTTTAGAGCTCTAGGATGTAGATTATCAGGGCCTGGGGATTATTCACCCTTTAACCCCATTAATTTCTCTAGCACCATTTTTTTACTAATACTGATTTTGTTCAATTCCTCCCTCTCACTCGACCCTTGGTTCCCTAAAATTTCTGGGAAATTATTTGTGTCCTCTTTTGTGAAGACAGAACCAAAATATGTTCAACTCTTCTGCCATTTCTTTGTTCCCGATTATAATTTCCCCCGTTTCTGACTGTAAGGGACTTATATTTGTCTTTGCTAATCTTTTTCTCATCACATATTTATAGAAGCTTTTACAGTCAGTTTTTATGTTCCTGCAAGTTTACTGTCATACTCCATTTCCCCTTCTTGATCAATCATTTTGTCCACTTTTGCTGAATTCTAAACTGCTCCCAATCCTTTTGATGCATTTTCTGGCAATTTTATATGTCTCCTCTTTGAATCTGATACTATCCCTAATTTCTTTTGTAATCCATAGTTGAGCTACTTTTCCTGTTTTATTTTTGCGCCAGAAGGGAATTAATAATTGTTGTAATTCATGCATATGCTCCTTAAATATTAGCCATTGCCTATCCACTGTCAAGCCTTTTAGTAAGGTTCCCCAATCCATCATCGCCAACTCACGCCTCATACCCTCGCAGTTCCCTTTATTTAGATACAGGGCCCTAGTTTTGAATTCAACTTCTTCACTTTCCATCCTAATGAGCAATTCTATCATTTTATGGTCACTCTTCCCCAAGAGACCCCACACAGCAAGATTGTTCATTAATCCTTTCTCATTGCACAATACCCAATCTAGGATAGCCTGGTCTTTAGTTGGTTCCTCAACGTATTGGTCTAAAGAACCATTACATGCACACTCCAAGAAATCCTCCTCCACAGTATCATTGCTAGTTTGGTTTGTCCAATCTATATGTAGATTAAAGTCACCCATGATTACAATTGTACTCTTATTGCATGTGTCTCTAATTTCCTGTTTAATGCCTTCCCTTACATCTCCATTACTGTTTGGGGGGCCTATAGACAACTCCCAGCAACATTTTCTGCTGCTTGGTGTTTCTTATGTCCACCCAAACAGATTCCACATCATGATTTTCTGAGCCAATATCCTTCCTCACTCTTGCATTGATTTCCTCCTTTACTAACAATGCTACCCCATCTCCTTTCCCTATTTGTCTGTCCTTCCTAAATATTGAATACTCCTAGATGTTCAGTCCCCATCCTTGGTCACCCTGTAGCCATGTCTCCGTCATTACAACTATGTCATAGCTGTTTATATCTATTTGCACTGTTAATTCATTTATCTTATTGTGAATGCTCCACAAATTAAGATACAAAGCCTTTAGACTTGTCTTTTTAACCTTGTTAGTCATCTTAGCTTTATTTTGCACTATGAGCCCATTTGTTTATTGCCCTTGTTTTTTCTGCCTTCCACTTTTGCTTCTTACTTTTCTGTCTTTCGTTTCTATCCTTGTTTCCCCCTCCTCTGTTCCCTGCTCGGGTTCTAGTTTATTCTAGTTTAAACCCTCCCTGACAGCACTAGCAAACACCCCTCCGAGGACATTGGTCCCAGGTGCCAACAGTCCTGTTTCTATTGTTCCCACCTTCCCCAGTACTGGTCCCAAAATCCCAAGAATCTGAATCCTTCCCCACTGCACCATTTCTTCAGCCACGTATTCATCCAATATATCCTGTTATTTCTACTCTCGCTAGCATATGGCACTGGTAGTAATCCTGAGATTACTACCTTTGAGGTCCTACTTTTTAATTTACATCCTAGCTCCCTATATTCAGCTTGTAGGCCCCCATCCCATTCTTTACCTAGGTTGTTGGTACTAAAATGTACCACAACCACTGGCTGTTCACTCCCCCTTCAGAATGCCCTGCAGCCTCAACGAACATCCTTGACCCTGGCATCAGGGAGGCAACTTACCATCTTGGAGTCTCTTTCGTGGCCGCAGAAACGCCTGTCTGTTCTCCTTACTATTGAATCCCCTGTCACTCTAGCCCTGCCACTCTTCTTCCTCCCCTCTTGTGCAGTAGAGCCACCCGTGGTGCCATGGACTTGGCTCTTGCTGCTTTCCCCTGAGAAGTCATCTCCCCCAACAGTATCCAAAATGGTATATCTGTTAGGGAGGCGGACGGCCACAGGGGACTCCTGTAGCATCTGCCTTCCTCTACTCTGCCTGGTGGTCACCCATCCCCTTTCTGCCTGTTCAGCCTTTACCCACAGTGTGACCACCTCACTGAATGTGCTGTCCATGACAATCTCAGCATTGCGGATGCTCCACAGCGAACCCGCCCGCAGCTCCAGCTCTGAGATGTGGTTAGCCAGTAGCTGCAGCTGGACACGCTTCCTGCACACATAGTCTCCAGGGACACTGGAAGTGTCCATGGCTTCCCACATAGCACAGGAAGAGCATATCATGGGTCCAAGCTCTGCTGCCATGACTTCCCTTTAGATTAAGCTCGTTAGTTACTCCCTTTAAAGAAAAATAACTATGCTAGGGGACTTATTCCACACCAAACACTCCCACTACACTCCAAAATCCTCACCCTATTTTGTTTAAGCTAATGGACTACAGCAGTTTAATTAATAGAAAAAGTAGAAGCACTCACCTGACCCTACTTCCCACTCAGCTGCCTCCCCTGTGTCACGTCACTTTTTGAATCAGGATGTCACTTCGAACTCCACCGCCTGAAGGTCCTGAGGGTACGCCTCTCTTCTCCTGTTGCTGCCTCTGTTTATCATGCGGTTTTATACTGCTCTTGCTGGCCTCCCCTCTCTGGTCTCGATCACTGTTTCTCGCACTCTTTTATATCGCTTTCATTGGCCTCTACTCTCCGGTCTAAAACTCACCTTCTTCCAACCCTAACAGCACTTTTTAGTTAATTGCTAAATTAAAGAAAGACTAGACTTTAGATAGAATTTAACCCTTAAATTCCCTCAGTCACCAATTTCCAACTGAAGCTCTCTACTGCAGCCAAACATAGCACTCCAATGCAAACAAGCCCTGGTTCTCTCTCCAGAGAACTATCAGAAGTTTTTCCAAGCATTTTCTGTTTTTATTTCAGATCTCCAGGATCTGCAGTATTTTGTTTTTACTCGATTCTCCGTATTTCTGTAATCCCCTCCAGTCCTCGTCTCCTCTAAGGACCCTGCATTCTCCCATCTCTGGCATATCCTCCTTCTCTTCACTCGACCGTCGGCAAACATACCTTCATCTTTCTCAGCTCTAAGCTCTTGAATTCCCACCCCAAACCTCTCCACTTCAGCATCTCACTCTCCTCCTTTACTCCTTAAAGCCTTTTAACTGCTTTCCAGTCTCCCGGACTACATTGAGTTCAACAGCTTCAGATCATAGCCATTGTTCCCAGTTTCTCAGATGGCAGTTGTTGGAGATGATTCTGTTATTGTCATTTCCACCTTCTCTTGGTCCATCCTTTGTTTCTCCAATTGCCTCATTAACATCTCCTTTTGCCTTGTACTATCTTCCCTTTGGATGGGGGAGACAGTAGGGTTGTGGTAATGTCAGTGGACCAGCAATCAAGAGGCCCAGGCTAATTCTCTGGGGACATGGGTTCAAATCCACTATGATGGTTAGCAGAGGAGGTTAGCTAGATTGATACCTGGAGTGTGCATGTTGTCTTATGAGGAAACATTAGACAGGCTGGGCTTGTTTCCACTAGAGTTTAGAAGACTGAGGAGTGACTTGATTGGAGTATATGAGATCCTGAACGGCCTTGACAAGACGGACATGGAAAGGATGTTTCCTCTTGTGGGTGAGTCCAGAACTAGGGGGTCACTGTTTTAAAATTAGGAGTTGCCCTTTTAGGACAGAGATGAGGAGAATTTTTTTCTCTCAGAGGGTTTGTGACTTTGGAACTCTCTGCCTCAGAAGGTGGTGGAGGTGGGGTCACTGAATATTTTTAAGGTGGAGGGTGTTAGATTTTTGTTAGGCAAGGGAATCAAAGGTTATTGGGGGTAGATGGAAATGTGGAAGTCGAAACGCAAACAGACCAGCCATGGTCTTAATGAATGGTGGGGCAGGCTCGAGGGGCCGAATGGCCTACTTCTGCTCCTATTTCATATGTTTGTATGTAAATTCAATGAATTAAAAAGATCTGGAATTGAAAGCTGATCTCAGTGATAGCATGAAATTGTTATAAAAACCCATCCGGTTCACTAATGTTCCTTAGGGAAGGAAGTCTTACTGGGTCTGGCCCACATGTGACTGTGGACCCACAGGTTGATTTTTAACTGCCCTCTGAAATGGCCTAGCAAGCACTCAGTTACACTCAAACTGCTCAGGGCGATTAGGGATAGGCACCAAATATTCACTTTGGCAGTGACACCCATGCTACATGAAATAATTCTTTTCATGTAATCTTTGAAGAACAGGACTCGAAACGTTAACTTTGTTTCTCTCTCCACAGGCGCTGCTGGAGCTGCTGAGGTTTTACAGCATTTTCTGTTTTTATTTCAGATTTGCAGCATCTGCAGTATTTTGCTTTTGTCATTTAATCTCTCCGTACTTCAACACTATCAGACCTTTCCTTTAGTTCTTCCCACCTCTGTTCTGCCCTTCCTTTGCCTCTTTGCTTAAAACCTGTTGTATATCTAATCTGTTATGAAAGGTCATCAACCTGAAACATTAACCCTTTTTCTCCCTCCCCATAGACGCTGCTTGACCTGCTGAGTATTCCCAGCACTTTCTGTTAATAATTCAGATTTCCAGAGTTCACAGTATTTAACTTTTACTCCTTTAAACCCTGTGCTTTGTTCAACTTCTTTTGTCACTCGTCCTAAGACTTCCTTCTCTGTCTCAGGTCGGTTTTGTCCGACATAGTGCTCTGAATAGGTCTTGTGGCACAGCAGGTAGTGTCCCTACCTCTGGGCCAGAAGCTTCAGGGTCTGATGGCTAAGGAAGGTGTGTTCATAATCTGACCAAACAGGTTGATTATCAGTCTGTAAATCTGTCCAATATGCCGGGTGGCAGACAGTAAGAGTGGGAGAGTTTCCTGGTTAGCCATATTGCTGAAGGTAATGGCAAACCACTGCAGTACTTTCCCAAGCATATTAATCAACCAATCCAATGGAAGTCCATGGTTGCCAATGCCTTCTTAGGGCATGGTACTGGTAGAAGGAGGAGGAGTGCTCCTATAAGTGAGGTGGTTTATTATACTAAAGGCACTATGTCAATGCCAGTTATGGTTGTTGTTGACTGGCAGTGGACATTTGAGTGCCTTGCTTTAATATTTAACAAGCACACTGGCTTCAGATGAGGCCCCAGAGATATGACCAGCCTGATATTAATAGCAGTAGAAGCGCCTGATTGAATTATGGAACTACAAAGAGGCACATCACTGAGCAGCAGCTGGAGTTTCAATATGAGTGCAAACTGAGGACATTATGAGTCGGAATCGAAGAGGTTTTGTAAGGACACAGTTTTGATGAGGTGGACTTGATAAAAACCTCATTCAGCACCAGCACAAGAGCACATTTGTATTGGGGTGGTGTGACTCTATATAACAACAACCTTCCGGGCGACAACAATTCAGTGCTGCAAAGTCAGCAGTTTTATGACTCCGAATCACATGAGAAAATGATTCCTGTACAACGAATTTCTTTGAAGGATGGTGCCTGTTGAGACAGGGGAAATGGTTGCAGAGACAGGAGCCCACAAAAAGCAAACAAACAAATGGCCCATCAATCTCTCCTCTCTGGTGTTAGCTGAGGGAGGAGTGTTGGCCAAGGCACCAGGAGGACTTGCTGCTCTTCTTCCAGTTCTGCTGTCCATGCAGCTGAACCACCAGCATTACATTCACTGCACTTCAGAAGTACTACAGCAGCTGTAAGCACTTTGGGACATTCTAAAGTCATGAAAGGCGCTATATAAATGCCTCTTTCCTTTTTGTAGAACACTTATAGTTGCCACCATAGAATAATACAACATAGAAGTCGAGCAATTAGCCCACATTGTCCATGCTGGCTCTTTGAAACAGCCCTGCTCCCACAGGTACCACTGACAGTGCAGTATTCCCTCAGTACTGCCAGATTGTGTGCTGTGGGCTTGAATGCATAACCTGAAGGTGAGTGTGAGTGTGTTACCAGCTCCACAGTATAGGTCAGGGTAAGGGTAAGACACATACAGGATCTGATATCTCAGTTGAACATACAATCACCCTAGCTAATCCAATAGTGAGTACAGTTCCACAGACCCCAGTCACAATCTGGTAACTCTTCCTCAGTAAGTGTCACCAATGGAAGCATCTTGTCCCCACTCATCATCCACAGAAGTTCAAACACTAGCAGCAAAGCTGAATGAAATCCATCCCCTCTCCACTTACTTAAAGGTACTGAGGCCAATTGATTAAGATCAATCATTCAGTACTGACTGGTGATTGAAGGTGGGACCTTCAAGGCTGTCACCATTAAACTCATGGAGAGGCATGACTGAGATTTCCAACCCTACATTCGCCTAACTCTTTGTACCAGTAAAAGAGGCTGGCCATCCCTGGAGAGCAGGCTTCCCCCGCTCCTCCCCTGAAGCTATTAACTTTGGCTGGCGGCAGTTCACTGAGGTCTCATGGGTCCATTCATCATATGCGATCTTGGAGCATTAACAGGTTGGAGGGCATCACAACCAATATGATGCCCACCTGATACCCCACATATACTCACCCTGGCAGGGGTGAATGAGTAGATAGAAGTGAAGAGCAGGAAGCAATTAAGAAGGCATGTTGGCTTTTATCGCTTTGAGATTGGAGGACAGAAATAAGAAGGTCTTGTTACAATCATACGGGATTTGATGAGACCACACGTCTGCAGCTTTGGTCTCCATATTTAAGGAAGGATGGTACTTGCATTGAAGGTGGTACAGTGAAAGTTCACGGAATTGGTTCCTGGGATGAGAGGGTTGTCCAAGGCTGAGGAAATTGGGCCTCTACCCTCTGGAGTTTAAAAGAATGAGCGGTGATCTCATTACAACATTCTGAAGAAGATTGACAGGGTGGACACTGAGAGGCAGTTGCCCCAAACTGGGGAATCTAGAACATGGGGGGCACAGTCTCAGGATAAGGTGGTAATCATTTAGGACTGAAATGAGGAGAAATATCTTCACAGTGTTGTGAATCTTTGGAATTCTCCATCCCAGAGGGTTACACATGAACATACAAATATATGAATTAGGAGCAGGAGTAGGCCATTCGGCCCCTCGAATCTGCTACACCATTCAATAAGATCATGGCTGATCTGATTGTGGTCTCAGCTCCACATTCCACCTACCCCTAATACCTTTTGACTCACTTGTTAGTCAAGAATCTATCTCTCGCTGCCTTAAAAATATTCATTGACCTGCCTCCACCCCTCACTGGTGAAGAGAGTTTCAAAGATTCACGATCTTCTGAGAGAAAAAAAATTGTCTAATCTCTGTCTCAAATGGGAGACCCCTTATTTTTAAATAGTGACCTGTAGTTCTAGCCTCTCCCACAAAGGGAAACATCCTTCCAGCATCCACCCTGTCAAGTCCCCTCAGGATCTTATATGTTTCAATAAAGTCACCTTGCAGTCTTCTAAACTCCACTGAATACAGGCCCAGTCCCTCCAAGCTTTCTTTGTAAGATGACTCCCTCCCATCCCAGATATCAGTCGAGTGAACCTTCTCTGAACTGATGCTTTGATGCATTTATATCCTTTCCTAAATAAGGAGGCCAAAACTGTACATTGTACTCTAGATGTTGTCTCACCAATGCCCTGAACAACTAGTTCTGAATGCTCCATCTTTGATTAAGGTTGAGATAGAGAGACCTTTGGTCTCACAGGGAATCAAAAATGGAGGGGGGGTGGGAAAGTGGAGTTGAGGCAGAAGATCAGCCAGGGTCATATTTGAATGGTGGAGCAGGCTCGGGGAACTGAATGATCCACTCTTGCTCCTATTTCGAATGTTCTTATATTCAAATGTGTTATAGAGGGTGTCACCTTTGCCCACAGGCACAATGACGCACTGTGAGGAGACTGGGCTGGATTCTCCACCGGCATTACTCTCTGATATTGTACTGGGTCATGACAAAGAACGAGAGTATATTCCCTGCATTGAGGCCTCCTGCTCCCTCATTATCCTACCCCAGGTAGGGTTGCCACTGGCTGTTCATTGCTGTGAGTGGCATTGGATTGGGCCTACCCTGGTGGGCTTCTGTCCTGCCTGTTCTGCTTACAGCCCCTGCCCATTGGGCTGTTAGGTGGAAAGTGACAGTGACCCCTGAACAAGCAGTGGTAAAGGCTTCTCAGTAGAGGGAAAGGGCTTTGCAATGGCCTCCTTGCCCTTCCAGCCCAACAATTAGATGCTGTACTGTGGTCTCCATGCCACCTACAGGTGCTTTGTTCTGGGTCCTGAACCCATCTGGTGTTGCAGCATGGTTGAGATTCTTGCCATTAGCGTGACAGACACCCACCGCCAACCACACCCACCCCCCTAACCACACCCCCTCCCCCTCCCCCTCCCTCCCCCCCACCACCTTGGGAGTTGGGTGCCCTCTGCATGTCAGATATGGCCCCAAATTCAGGAATATGGGTAGGGGGATGGAGGAAGATATGGAGGATCAATGGCATTGCGGGGTTGGGGGTGGTTGATAGGTGCATCCCTCTCCAAACCAGACCCAAGGCCTAAAGAGTCAACCTCAGCCTGTGTGGCAACAACTTGAAGAAAATGTTTAAGCCAGGTTGCACTGGGGTTAAAAAGTTAAAAATCTGGAATCCACATGTGGGTTGAAGTATGCAAATTCATGTTGCAAAGGGATTTGCATAACTCGATAATAATAGAAGCTCTGAATTATTAATGAGAAGGCACAACACGTCTCCAAGCACTGATTGACTGACAGTTTTTAGCAACTTTCACATTACAAGAAACCAGCCAACCGCCAAGAGAGTTAATTCCCTCAGCGGCAGCCAACACATCACCTTGTGCAGCCAGGCAGGAGGTTCCTGTCTGTTCAGCAGGTCCCAAGGGTTCAGGGATCCAGACATCACTTGACCTTGAAGGGCCCATTCTCCCTCCATCCAGTGACTCTCGAGGTGGCCATTTTCCTTACCCCTCTCTGACAAATTTCAATGCCTCCCCTCTGGGATAAAAAGTAAAAACTGGGAAATTAGAGTGCTGGTCTGTACTGGTGTTCCATTTTAAGGTATACAAGACCACTTTGGACCAGTTACTCTTATTTTCCAGTTTTCACTGTTTATATCCCTTTGGTGTAGAGGGGTAGACTCCTCCTTCCCCCACCCCTGGACACTGGTTCCTCTGTCCAATTTTCATCTTCTGGTATCAGATGCACAAAGATGGGACAGGGTGACTTAAAAATAGAAAGAACTTACATTTTGACATTTCTTGCCACAACCTCAGAAGGTCCCAAAGCACTTCACAGCCAATGAAGCACTTTTGAAGCTTAGTCACTGGTCCATTGTAACAAACGTGGCAGGCAATTTGTGCACAGCAAGCTCCCACAAACAACAATGATATCAATGATGAAATAACATGTTCCAGAGATGTTGGTTGAGGGATAAATATGAGCTGGAACATCAGGGAGAATCCCACCCCGCTCGTCTCCAAGATAGTGCCCTGGAATCTTTTACATCTGTCTGAGGTAGCATTTGGGATTTGGTTTAAGGCCTCATCAGAAAGATGACACCTCTGACAGTGCACCGCACTGGACAGTCAGCCTGCATTCTGTGCTCTGGAGTGGGGCTTGAACCCACGGCCTCCTGACTCAGAGGTGACTGTTGGCAATGCAATATTTGTACAGCATCTCACGAAAGGTGCTATATAATTGCAAGTCTTTCATTCTCTTTTGTGCTGGGAGTTCACCTCAGCTTCAATGGCTGAGGAGTGAAGAGAGACACATGAACATGCAAACATATGAACTTATGAAATAGGAACATCAGGTCAAACATGGGCAAGGAAACGTCCTGCTGATTACCACGTACCACCCTCCCTTAGCTGATGAGTCAGTGCTCCACCATGTTGAACACCACTTGGAGGAAGCACTGAGGGTGGCAAGGGCACAGAGTGTGCTCTGGATGGGGGACTTCAATGTCCATCACCAAGAGTGTCTCGGTAGCACCACTATTAACTGAGCTGGCCGAGTCCTAAAGGACATGACTGCTAGACTGGCTCTGGGGCAGGCGGTGAGGGAACCAACAAGAGGGAAAAACATACTTGACCTCATCCTCACCAACCTGCCTGACGCAGATACACCTGTCCATGGCAGTATTGATAGGAGTGACCAATGCACAGTCATGGAGATGAAGTCCTGTCTTCACATTGAGGATACCCTCCATCGTATTGTGTGACATAACTACCGTGCTAAATGGGATAGATTTTGAACAAATCTAGTAACTCGAAACTGTGTATCCCTGAGGCACTGTGGGCCATCAGCAGAAGCAGAATTGTACTCGAACACAATCTGTAACCTCATGGCCTGACATATCCCTCACTCTACCATTTTCAATAAGAAAGGGGATCAACCCTGGTTCAATGAAGAGTGCAGGAGGGCATGCCAGGAGCAGCACCAGGCATACCTAAAAATAAAGTGTCAACCTGGTGAAGCTAAAACACAGGACTACTTGCCAAACAGAATAAGCAGTAAGTGATAGAGCTAAAGTGATTCCACAACCAACGGATCAGATCTAAGCTCTGCAGTCCTGCCACATCCAGTTGTGAATGGTGGTGGACAATTAAACAACTCACTGGAGGAAGAGGCTGCACAAATATCCCCATCCTCAATGATGGAGGAGCCCAGCACATCAGTGCAAAAGATAAAAACAAAAATACCTGGAAAAACACAGCAGGTCTGACAGCATCTGCGGAGAGGAACACAGTTAACGTTTCGAGTCCATATGACTCTTCAACAGAACTAAGGAAAAATAGAAGAGAGGTGAAATATAAGCTGGTTGAGGGGGATGGGACAAGTAGAACTGGATAGAGGTCCAGTGATAGGTAGAAGCAAAGAAGAGATTGCCAAAGATGTCATAGACAAAAGGACAAAGGGGTGTTGATGGTGGTGATGTTAGCTAAAGGATGTGCTAATGGTGACATTAAGGGTAGAAAGCAGGACGAGCAAGGTACAGATAGCCCTAGTGGGGGTGGGATGGGGGGAAGGGATCGAAATAGGCTAAAAGGTAAAGATAAAACAATGGATGGAAATAAATTTAAAAATGATAGAAATAGGTGGGAAAAGAAAAATATATTCAAAAAAATTATAAATTATTGGAAAAAGGGGGATCGGAAAGGGGGTGGGGATGGAGGAGAGAGTTCATGATCTAAAGTTGTTGAACTCAATATTCAGTCTGGAAGGCTGTAAAGTGCCTAGTCGGAAGATGAGGTGCGGTTCCCCCAGTTTGCGTTGAGCTTCACTGGAACATTGCAGCAAGCCAAGGACGGACATGTGGGCATGAGAACAGGGTGGTGTGTTGAAATGGCAAGCGACAGGGAGGTCTAGGTAATGCTTGCAGACAAACCGAAGGTGTTCCATAAAGCGGTCACCCAGTCTGCATTCTACTGTAGAGGAAACCGCATTGGGAGCAGCAAATGCAGTAGACTAAATTGAGGGAAGTGCAAGTGAAATGCTGCTTCACTTGAAAGAAGTGTTTGGGCCCTTGGACAGTGGGGAGTGGGAAGTGTGCAAAAGATAAGGCTGAAGCATTTGCAACAATCTTCAGCCAAAAATGCTGAGTGGATCTCAGCTCCTCTGGAGGTCCCCAGCATCACAGATGCCAGTCTTCAGCCAATTCAATTTACTCCATGTGATAACAAGAAACGGCTGAAGGCACTGGATTCTGCAAAGGCTATGGGCCCTGACAATATTCTGGCAACAGTACTGAAGACTTGTGCTCCAGAACTTGCCACACCCCTAGCCAAGCTGTTCCAGTAAAACTAGTGGCATCCATCGGCTATGTGGAAAATTGCCCAGGTATGTCCTGTACAAAAAAAACAGGACAAATCCAAAATCCAAACCAGCCAATTACTGCACCATCAGTCTACTCTCCATCATCAGTAAAGTAATGGAAGGGGTCAACAACAGGGCTTTCAAGCGGCATTTGCTTAACAATAACCTGCTCACCGACACCCAGTTTGGGTTCTGCCAGGGCCACTCAGCTCCTGACCTCATTACTGGTTCAAACATGGACAAAAGAGCTGAACTCCCGAGGTGAGGTGAAAGTGACTGCCCTTGACATCAAGGCAGCGTTTGACCGAGTGCAGCATCAAGGAGCCCGAGCAAAACAAGAGTCAATGGAAATCAGGGGGAAAACTCTCCGCCGGTTCGAGTCATTCCTAGCACAAAGGAAGATGGTTGTGGTTGTTGGAAGCCAATTATCTCAGTTCCAGGACATCAATGCAGGAGTTCCTCAGGGTAATGTCCTTGGCCCAACCATCTTCAGCTGCTTCATCAATGACTTTCCTTCCATCATAAGGTCAGAAGTGGGGATGTCGCTGATGATTGCACAATGTTCAGCACCATTCGCGACTCCTCAGATACTGAAGCAGTCCATGTCCAAACGCAGCAAGACCTGGACAATATCCAGGCTTGGGCTGACAAGTGGCAAGTAACATTCATGCCACTCAAGTGTCAGGCAATGACCATCTCCAACAAGAGAGAATCTAACCATCGCCCCTTGATGTTCAATGGCATTACCATCGCTGAATCCCCCACTCTCAGTATCCTGGGGGTTACCATTAATCAGAAACTGAACTGGACGAGCCATATAAATACTGTAGCTACAAGAGCAGGTCAAAGGTTAAGAATCCTGCGGTGAGTAACTCACCGCCTGACTCCCCAAAGCCTGACCACCATCTACAAGGCACAAGTCAGGAGTGTGATGGAATACTCTCCACTTGCCTGGACGAGTGCAGCTCCCACAACACTCAAGAAGCTTGACACTTTCCAGGACAAAGCAGCCCGCTTGATTGGCACCACATCCACAAACATTCACTCCCTCCACCACCGACGCATGGTGGCAACAGTGTGTACCATCTACAAGATGCACTGCAGCAACTCACCAAGGCTCCTTGGGCAGCACCTTCCAAACCCACGACTGTTACCATCTAGAAGGACAAGGGCAGCAGATAGATAGGAACACCATCACCTGGAAGTTTCCTACCAGGTCACTCACCATCCTGACTTGGAAATATATCATCGTTCCTTCACTGTCGCTGGGTCAAAATCCTGGAACTCCCTCCCTAACAGCACTGTGGGTGTAGCTACACCACATGGACTGCAGCGGCTCAAGAAGGCAGCTCATCACCACCTTCTCAAGGGCAACTAGAGATGGGCAATAAATGCTGGTGCAGTCAGTGACGCCCACATCCTATGAATGAATAAAAAATAAGAAGTAGGCCATTCAGCCCTCGAGCCTGATCCACTATTCAATAAGATCATGGTTGATCTGTTTGTGGTTTGAGCTCCACATTCCCATCCAACCACCCAATAACATTTGATTCCCTTGCCTAACAAGAACCTATTTACCTCTGCCTTAAAAATATTCAATGACCCCTACCTCTACCTTCTGAGGCAGAGAATTCCAAATTCACACAACAGTCTGAGAGAAAAAATTCTCCTCATCTTGTCCTAAAAGGGCGACCCCTAATTTTAAAACAGTGGCCCCTAGTTCTGGACTCACCCACAAGAGGAAACATCCTTTCCACATCCTCCTTGTCAATACCATTTAGGATCTTATATACTTCACTTAAGTCACCCCTTGCTTTTCTTAACACCGGTAACAAGCTCAGTCTGTCTAACCTTTCCCCATAAGACAACCCACTCATTCCAGGTATCAATCTAGTAAATCTCCTCGGAACCACCTTCAATGCATTTACATCCTTCCTTAAATAAGGAGACCAAAACTGCACACACAGTATTCGAGACCTGAGACTGAGGCCTCATGGTGTATGGATAGGGTGTGGGGGGTTCTCTGCTCTCCACAGCTAAATGGCACCCACTTGGTGCATGACCTTATGTGGCACACAGGCACACAGCTCTTGTGAAACATTCTTTAAAAAGTACCCAGTGCAGCCAGCGTTAATAATGGGAGCCTAATGAAACATTGCTTTGTTCTGAGAATAAGGAAGTTCATATAGCCCTGTATGTAACACATGGCTCCAGTAACCAGAAATATGAAGAAACCTTGTTTCTCTGATACCGAATTTTTAGAAATGAGAAGTGAAGGATCACTACACTCCTGGAGGAGGGTGGGGAGGGTGCTCACATGGGACATGAGCACCAGTATGGACCCCTCGGCCCAAATGTCTTCTTTGCTATAGTTTTGTAAGCGAGGAACCATAGGTAGTGCATCAGGATGGGTGGATGGGTTAACTTGGCCATGGGACATGCCAGGATGGGGGCGGCGGGGAGGGGGAGAGGTGGTTACTATGATTTTCAAGCCCATGACCTCAGGAGGAATTTCCCAGAGTTTCCCTGGGAGGAGTGGAGAGAATGAGGCTGAGATTGGTGGGCGGGGGAATGGCGGGGAGACAGAGGCTGAGATTGGTGGGTGGGGAGGGGGCAGAGAAAATGAGTCTGAGATTGGCACGTGTGCGAGGGACAGGGAGAGTGAGGCTGAGGTTGGTGAGTGGAGGAGGGGTCAGGAGAGTGAGGCTGAGATTGCTGAGTGGAGGAGGAGTCAGGAGAGTGAGGCTGAGATAGGTGAGTGGAGGAGGGGCTGGGAAAGTGAGGCTGAGGTTGGTGAGTGGAGGAGGGGTCAGGAGAGTGAGGCTGAGATTGGTGAGTGGAGGAGGGGCTGGGAGAGTGAGGCTGAAGTTGGTGAGTGGAGGAGGGGCTGGGAGAGTGAGGCTGAGATTGGTGAGTGGAGGAGGGGTCAGGAGAGTGAGGCTGAGATTGGTGAGTGGAGGAGGGGCTGGGAGAGTGAGGCTGAAGTTGGTGAGTGGAGGAGGGGCTGGGAGAGTGAGGCTGAGATTGGTGAGTGGAGGAGGGGTCAGGAGAGTGAGGCTGAGATTGGTGAGTGGAGGAGGGGCTGGGAGAGTGAGGCTGAAGTTGGTGAGTGGAGGAGGGGCTGGGAGAGTGAGGCTGAGGTTGGTGAGTGGAGGAGGGGCTGGGAGAGTGAGGCTGAGGTTGGTGGGTATGGGTGGGGTGGGGAGAGTGGGACTGAGGTTAGTGGCTGTGACAGGGCTTTGGGGTTCAGGTGAGTGGGTGAGTGAGGGGCAGTGGGAGCAAGGCGAAGATTGGTGATTGGGGATAGGAGGGTTAGGATATAGTGGGTCACAGTGATAAGTAAGGCAGCACACTGAGACACTGGGGACACTGACACATCATATGTGATCACACCTAGTGCAGCTTCTCAGCCTTACTCCAACTTGGATTCACATAGCACCTTTATGTCGTAAAACCTCCAAAGGCACCTTTCACAGGGGTGTTAAAAAATTTGACACTGAGCCACATGGGGAGATATTATAACAAAGAGGTAGATTTTAAGGAGTGTCTTAATGGAAGAGAAGGAGGTAGAGAGGCAGAGTGGTGAAGGGAGAGAATTCCAGATCTTCACCCCTAGGCAGCTGAAGACTCAGCTGCTTATGTGGTGCGGTAAAAATTGTGGATGTGCAAGAAGCTTGAATTGGAGGAACGCTAGAGATCTCAGAGGTTAGCAGGACCAGAGGAAATTACAGAAATTGGAAGGAACAAGGCCATGAAGGGATTTGAAAATAAAGATGAGAATTTTAAAGGGGATGTCCCTGGGTTAGGAGCTAACGTAGGATAGCGAGAGTAATGCCCGCAGTGTAGCACCAATCTGAGCTGGATTGGGGTGCTGATGCGAGGTCTGAACACTACAGAGTTTGGAATAAGCATCCAAACCTCAGATTTAGACCTGACAGGACTTTGAAGCTCCCTTAATTATAGCTCTGATTTGTCCCAGTTGCAGAGGTACATGTAGAAACATCATTGTGACTCAGGTCCCATTCTACTAAAAGTGCGACAGACTGGTTCAATGTGGATATAAATGAGCCTACATTTCCGATTGGTGTGTGCCTGGTCACTGCGCTGTTGGCCCACTTCATTGGAATAATTGAGATGTATGTGAATTCATCGAAAGGGTTAAGGAATTACTATTGAGGGTGTTGCAGATTTGATAATGCAGACAATTCGAGACAATCTATTTGCAAACACATTTGCCCCGATTTACTGATGGCAAAGCCTACGACGGAATAACATTTGCAAAATTGCCGAGGCTATTTCTGGCTTCTTTGACGTCATGAGTTGCCATAGCGATCCGGGGGTTGACATACTCGTGTTCTCACACACATATCTGTTGCCAAGGGGATGCAGTTACCAAGGCTACTGCGCATCCTGGTTGGGATCAGAAAAGAAGGCTTGACAGCTCAGGGTTACCTCAGGTGACACTCTTCCCCGTCTCACAGCAACACCACCTCTCCCACCACCAACCCCCACAACCCCCGACACTGGCTGACTCTCCGAGCGAGCTGGCAGCTCAAATGGGAGGCGAGGGGAGAGGTGGCAGCTCAGAGTGAGGGAGAGGGAAGCACACAGATTATTACACACAGATACTATCAAGAGAAGCTTTAAAGCAAGCCAGTCTGTCAAAGCTAGGAGGAACGGAGGATGTATAAAAGTTAATCCGGGGTAAGTCTCTTTTGTCTGAAAGCACAGTGGGTAGATCCTTAAGTCATCTCTGATTTAATGTTGCTTGCACTGAGTTGGTCTGTGATGGGACTGGGTTGGGAGGGGGTGGGTTGCAAGTGCATTATTGGTTAGGTAAAACTGAGGCTCACCTCTAGCAAACCTGGTTTCTATTTTTAAGCAGCCTTCTTAAACTTGGTTTGTTTCATAAAAGTGGGACCTTTCAGAGATTGGAAATTCCTTCTGTGCAGATTCAGCCAACATTTCAAAAATGCCTTTAAAATTAATGCATCTTAGTTAAGGGACAGGTTGAGGTTAACTCTGTGTTTCTTAACAAGTTATACAAGAAGAACTTTGTGGGTTCTTTTGGCAGGTACAAGCGATGTTAAGAGCTTGTACCTGATTGTAAACCCAGGGCTGTGACTTATTAAATGCCTCTCTGTGAGATTCCAACCTCTAATGTAGTGTTCGGTCATGGGCAATCCTTCATAACTACAGAAGCCATGGACCACTCTCCCCTAACTCAGCAACAACCCTTGGCATGACTTACGTATTGGTGAAGGAGATATTGAGGAAGGGAGAGAGAGAGAGAGAAAGAGAGACCAACAAAAAAAAGAAGTGAAAGTAGGGTGAGAGTGAAAATAAACCGGAGTGAAAACGTGGGGGTAATCAACTGTGACAGCACAGGAACGTAAATGAGAGAAAGAAACAGAGAGAGAGAGAAACAGATGAGAGGAATGAGGTAAAGGTAGTGAATGGGAAAGAGAAATTGTTCATTCTGAGTGAAGTTGGATTTATTTTGGTTTTAAGGATAAATATTAGTACATAGAATTTCGTAGAATGTACACCACAGAAACAGGGCCTATGGCCCAACCAGTCTGTTCTGATGTTTATGATACCATACAAACTCCTCTCACCCATCTTCATCGAACCCTCTCAGCATAATCTTCTATTTCTTTCTCCCTCATGGATGTTGAAAGGATGTTTCCCCTTCTGGGAGAGACAAGAACCAGGGGCACAGTTTAAAAATAAGGCATCTCCCATTTAAGATGGAGATGAGAAGAAATGTTTTCTCTCAGAAGGTCATAAGTTTTTGGAACTGTCTTCCCCAGAAAGCGGTGGAGGCAGGGTCAATAAATATTTTTAAGGCAGAGGTAGATAGTTGAGTAACAAGGCAGTGAAAGGTTATCGGGGGTAGATGGAATATGGAGTTGGACCCACAATCAGATCAGCCATGATCTTCTCAAATGGCAGAACAGGCTCAAGGGGCCGAATGGCCAATCCTGCTCCTAGTTCATATGTTTGTATGTATGTGCTCACCTAGATTCCCCTTAAATGCACCTATGCTATTCACCTGAACTACTCTCTGTGGTAGTGAGTTCCACCTTCTCATCACTCTCCAGATAAGGAAATTTCTCCTGACTTCTCTATTGGATTTATTGATGACTACCTTACATTGATAGTCCCTGGTTTTGATCACCTCCACAAGTAGAAGCTCTAAGTCCAACCATCAAACCCCTTTCATAATCTTAGAAACCCCTATCAGGTCACCTCACACTCCTCTTTTCTAGAGTAAAGAGCCGCAGTCTCTTCTGACCTTTCTTGGTAATCCTTTCAGTCCTGGTAGTATCCCACTGAATCTTTTTGCACTTTCTCCACTGCCTCCGTATCCCTTTCATAGGACCAGAACAGTACTCCAAGTGTGGTGCCTTTAAGGTTCAATCCAAGTTTAGCTTAACTTCCATTTCTTTTCAATTCTACCCCTCTAGAAATGAAGCCTAGTGTTTGGCTTCCTTTTTAAAAAATTATGCAGTGCTGATTTAGGGGTGTTTGGAGCTGAGTGATAGTGTTTCCTTTTTTTAGTATGTGATTGATGAAGTTTGGACCAAGACAGTAAGCAGCGTGGGCTCCAATCTAAAGATTCAGATTCTAATTATGTGTCACCTAGGAAGATCAGTGATAGTTTTATTGTCTTCATGCTTGGGTGTAAAAGTGGAAGATGTCTTTTAACTGGTATATATTTAGCTGTGTGCTGTCAATGGGTTATAATTAGGACAAAGTGATTCATTTTCACTCAAGGCTGTTCTGGAACAGCAGGGTTTTGTACGCAGAATGGCAGTAACTGGTATGCATAGCAACTTATGGTGTTTCTTCGCAGGATGTCACTGTCCCCCTGAGATCACTCAAACTGTGCATAAAGCAACACTCAAAAGTGTGCCATGTATGAGTCTCAGCCCCATGTGTTAAGACAGTTATTAAGTCACACTGATTCTCAGGACTCGTCCTTTGGTAGAGCTTCAGGGATTGTGGTTGTATCCATGAACTTCTTTTTGAGTTTATGAATATTTATGAATATTTGCACTATGTTGAATAATTCAATAAGGGGCAATGCTAAGGAGGTTAATTCACCATCACTGGAACAACTAACCAAAACATTACCATCACCAGGACATTTAATCATAACTTCACCATTATTAGGCCACAGAACAATAGCATCACTAACACTTAACCACAGCATCGCTGTCAGTAGACAATTAACACAGGAGTTCTCAACAGTTGAGTTAGCCCATTATGGATATGCCAAAGGAGGCACCTCCTGAAACCTGAGGTGACAGGGCAGCTGAAGACACAGCCACCAATGGCTGAGCACATATACTGAAGGAAGTTCAAGAGGCCAGAACTTCAGGAGGCTCAGAGGGTTGTAGAACCCATGGATGTTACAGAGTGAGGAAGGGGGTGAGGCCTTGGAGGGATTTGAAAATGAGGATGGCAATTTTAAAATTGAGGCATTGCCCCATGATCTAAAACACCTTCGCTAGATCTTTCATGACCTCAGGATATTCCAAATTATTTCATAGTCAATTAAACACTTTTGAAGTGTCATAATTGTAATTATACTGTTGTAATGTAGGAAATCTGGCAGCCAGTTTGCATGCAGTAGGCTTCCAGAAGCTAGCAATGAGATAATGACTAGGTATTGGATGGAAGATAATTATTGGCCAGAAGACCAGAGAAAGATGTAGAGATGGTGGAATAGTGATAATGTTGCTAGACTAGTAACCCAGAGCCCCAAGCTAATGCTCTGGGATCATGGGTTCAAATCCCACCATAGTAGTTCATGGAATTTAAATTCAATTAATAAATCTGGAATTGAAAACTTAAAAAGCCCCATCTAGTTCACTAATGAAGGAAATCTACCTGCCATCCTTACCTAGTCTGGCCTACATGTGACTCCAGACCTATAGCAAACTGCCCTCTCAAAATGGCTTAGCAAGCCACTCAGTTTAAGAGCAATTAGGGATGGGCAACAAACACTGGTCTTGCCCATGAAAGAATTGATAGGTAAACAAAAACAACCTGCCCTTCTTCAAATAGTGATGTTGAGAGGACAGGCAGGGTCTTGGTTTAACAATACTGCAGGATTTACATGCTCAAATCTTGAATGGTACTTAACCACCAATCTTGGGGCTCACTGACTTCCTTTGTGACTCTCAGAAAGGAACGATTCACTCCCATGTAAAGATAAAGCTATACCCTGGAGATGGGAGCTTTCTCATAAAAATTTTTTTCTGGTTTGTTCTCCAGTTTTCGCTGAGTCACTGGATCTAAGCCAAGTTGCTGATTCACCTCAGTGTCTCTGGCTAAAATTGGACAACAAAATCAGCTACTCCTCATCAATGATCTCTGCTGGAGGCATGCTGGCAAAGGGGGGTGCAGGGAAGGGCAGTTTTCCCATTAGCTAATGATACAGGACTAAGGAACACAGATTTGGGGTTTTTTTTTGGGAGGGGTGGTACAGCACAGGAAGAAGAACTTTTTTAATGCAGTGAGTGGTAATGACCTGGAACTTGCTGTCTATGAGGGCGGTGGAAGCGGAGACGATCAATGATTTCAGAAGAAAATTGATTGGGCGCTTGCAGGAATTAAACTTACAGGGAAATGGGGTGGGGAGGTGGCGGTAGAGCGGGGGCATGGGACTGACTGAATTGCTGGACAGAGAGCCAGCATGGGTCAGTTGTCCGAATGGCCTCCTGTGCACTAATGACTGTATGAGTTTGTGAGGACCCCCCTGGTCAAACAGTTGGCGACAACCACTGCCCAGCTCTCATAGGAAGGATGTTAGAAATCTATGGGAGTCAGTCCCTTCAGAAGGGGAAGGATCAACATTCAGGAGCAACATTAAGTGCTTGGTAAATCTTCTGTTTGTAGCTGGTCTTGGACTCCCCCAGAAATTCCTAAATAATCAAGGGTCTGGTGGAACCCGTGAACAGGGATTCTCCCCACACTCCCCGTGTAAAACATCACAAGCTAACGATGGGGCAAGTAAACAATAAAATGTGATGGTGGGGGGTGGGGCATGGGAGGTAGATCTAATTATTCAGTAAATGAAAGGTTACAATGATTGAAAGCAGGAATGCTCCAGTGGACACCGACTTCACACCAGGGCTGGGGAAAGAGGGGAGATGAGACTGCTGGCCACAGCGAGCAAGAGACCCGGCGGGTGTATTAATCTGTTTCCAGATCAATGAGCAGTGGAAAAAAACAAACTGCAGAAAAGGCAGGAGTGAGCGACAGAAATAGTTGCAAGGAGGGAGGAGAGAGTTCGCCAGCGCTGGGAGGAGTTCCTGAGAGAGGGGAGGGGAGGGGGGTGGGGGGGTGTTGGGTAACCTTTTTTAAAAAAAAATTATTGCAACAGCTTAGATAACCCAGCTCCTGCTGACAGAACAGATCTGCTTTCGAGGAAAAAGAAACTCATACTCGGAACTGAGAGGAACTTCAGATACTTTCTCGCTGGAGCCGAGCTGTGAGTAAATGTGAGGGGTTATTTTTTTTTCTCTTAGCTGCTGCAGAAAGGAGGAGGAGGAGGGGGAGAGAGAGAGACTCTTAACAGTGGATGTTATCTGTGTTCTCGTGTGTTCGTCCCATCAAGTCTTCAGGGACTTCAGGATCTTTGTTGAAGTCGAATTATCCGAAATGTTGAATTAGCAATAAAGGAGTAGGACGTTAAGCATCTTTGAATTAAGAGCACTTCGCCTGTGTGAGACCGAGTGTAGGCAGGTTTGTTTGACATTGTTTTTTTGTGTGTTTAATAAATCGGCGGATTTATTTTTGAGGAGGAAGCGAGCTTGCGATAATTAAAAGCCACAATGCCCACCTTAGCAGAATGTTTCCCGCACTTGAATGTGACACCAAAGGCCCGTGAAGTTCAGAGGTTAGCGAGGGGCCAGGGAGGGTGTGTGTGCTGTGCTGTGCTGTGGGGAAGCTGGCGTGAAAAATGGCTCTAATTCACAAACAACTCTGAGAGGATCTCTCGTGAAATATTCGCAAAAGAACTCCAGTTCCACCCCTTCCCAATGTGTGGCCAGTTTAGTGGGGATATGCTGATGGGGCATTCAATCCTACAATGTGAGAAAGTCCCATACACCAAGCCGATTACTCTCTATCAAACAGGGAATACACTAGGGCTGGGTGTAGGAAAGCGCTTTGAATGTTAGACAATGTTCCAGGTGACCTCTCACTCCTGTTAATTATCATTTACTTGTATTTACTATGCCTAACCCTGGGATTGGTTACTGTATTTACTCTAAAACGATATTATCGTTTTTACTAGAGTATTGCTTTAATCTATTTTAAATCAACCCTTCCCCGTGATTTGGTTCAGTGTCGACAAGGCAATCTGGTTTAAAACTCCAAACGGTGGGGGAGACACGATCCAGCACCCCCTCCGCACCCACCTGAGATCTCCAAACACTGTCTCATCAGCATTTCCGATTTTAATTGTTCCACTACTGGTGGCCATGCCTTTAGCTGCCCGGGCCCTGAGCTCTGAAATACACCTTCCCAACACCGCTCCACCTCTCTATCTCTCTCTCTCTTTCCTCCGTTAAGACACTCCATAAAACCATAGTTCTTTATAGACCTTCAAACTATTGGTCATCTGCCCCTAATGTGTTTTCTGGTTCAGAGTCAAAAAAATTAGCTTTATAATGCTCCTGTGAAGCACCTTGTGATGCTTTACACTGTTAAGAGGTGCTACATAAATAAGGGTTATTGAGTTAACTAAAACGAAAAGCTAAAAGGTGCGGCAAGCAGAGTTTTAAATGACAGTTTGACCTTAAGACATAAAATGAGATACAGTACACGATTAAGAACTGGTGTTATGACTGACTAGTACAACAAACACAGGAGAATTTCAACAGACTCTCGACAGAAAATGATTATTTTTAGTATGGTTGTGTGCTGTACCAGACCGCAAAGGCTTCTTGAAGTTATTTTATCCCCTCACCCTCCAGTGCAAATATTTTTACAGGGAAGTGCAAGTTGATAACACTACTGGGGTTTTAGTGAATGGCAGGATTGACAGACCATCTCCTTAATCTATGAGATATATGGACTGCAGGAGATAGAGGAATGAGGGTGGATTAGAATCAATTTAGATACGGTGAGAGAGAATGAATGAATGACAGAAATAAAAAGTAAGCAAACAATTCAATTTTACATTTCAAAACCTCTAGGAACAGTTTACTACCTGAAAGAATGAGACTTCAGAGCTTCAATGGCTCTCTTCCCAGGCTGGAGAGGTTGAATTGCAGGGACATAAATCTCACCATTAAAAGGCTCCTTGCGCCATTAAGTGCCAGCCCTAACTTTCTGCATTGAGTTTAATGGTAAAAATAAAGCAAATCCAACATGATCCTGAAAGTGGGGGAGGGAAGTTGACGCTGGGATGTCAAATTCATGAGGATAATGGTAGACTGGCACTAATCCCCCAGTAACCTGTGACAATTCGCAACTGACTGTGTAAATCTCCTCTCTTTGGGCAGCATTAAACTTGCTATTATTTTACCAGCAATTTCGGAGCCCCCAGAAGATACCTTCTTAAAAAATGCAAGGGTTACAGATGCCACCATCTACCTTGAGCATCCCCAAGTTTGTTTCTTGGCTTCAGCCAAGTCATTATGTTTAAGGAGCCTTGTCATACTGAGCCAATAATAATTTGCTTAGAGGAGGTTCGTGCTTCAGAGCTGGAGAAGGTTGGACACAACCTAGATGCTTCACTATCCAACAGAGAATTGTCAAAATAACCACCCCCTTGTGGATGTTCAGGCTGTGTGAAGCTGCTCAAGGTGGCATTCCCTTCACCAAAGGGTCTTATAAAGTCCAATATCCTTTCAGCCTCTAGATGGTCCTAAGGCAACGATGCAAAATTAATATGCAAACAAGCTGATGATCTGGTGTTTTGCTTTCTTATTTTAACAGGTTATGTCACGACTGAGATTTTCTGTCTGAGGCAATCGGTTCCATCAGTTTCATAAACATGTCTGTAGTTGAATCATTCCAGGAGGTTGGAGAACCAAAGACAGACCACCTCCAGGGCGTAACGCAACCCCCTCGCACACTGGATCTCTGTGCTCCACACCTGTCCTTCACTGATGAAGCTGTGTCTTTGCTCACCACCAACAACCTCCTGGCCAGGTCTCTACTGGGCGCCAGGCAGATCAAACATAAAGGCACTAACTCCATGAGCCGGAGAAAACGAGAGTTCATCCCGGATGAGAAGAAAGACAACAGCTACTGGGACAAGCGCAAAAAGAACAACGAGGCGGCCAAGAGATCACGGGAGAAACGTCGGGTCAATGACATGGTCCTTGAGCAGCGAGTCATTGCCCTGCTGGAAGAGAATGCCAGACTGAAGGCTGAACTCTTAGCTTTAAAGTTCAGATTCGGTCTCATAAAGGACCCCTCGGAGGCACCATCTGTCCAGAATAACCCCCAGCCTCTCCGCTGCATTACTGGCATCCAACCAGCTTTCCTGCCCAGACCTGACAATGGCTATGTCATGCAGCCTGTGGACAATAAGAGTCTTCCACCCAGGAATCAGCAGTTCAGAGCTGAACTTGGGGTGGAACAAGAGTCCTGCATGGTGTCTGAAGACTCTGGGATTTCTACACCTGGAAGCTCCAACGTCGGAAGTCCTGTCTTCTTTGATGACCACTTGAGCGACCAGGACAAATTTTCTCCTAATCACGAGGACCACTTTGAAAGCCAACTGTCCTCCAACAGCGATGCAGAGGTGGACATTGGGAGAATGTATCCCAGTGAGAACATGAAGCCAACAAGGTCCCTCGAGCTAACAGAGATGGTCAAGAGCTTGCCCCACAAACTGCGGTTTAAGATTGGAGCTGGAGTAGAAGAAAGTGCCGAGGTCGATGTGAAGGTAAAGGTGGTCCAGATGGCGATGGGCAACTTTGGCCGGGGCTCTCCTGAGCAACCAGTTGGCCAAATCAGGGAGCAACAGCATGGATGCTACACTAACACTTTGATGCCCCAGGCAGACAGAGGAGTTAGCGCTGGTTTGGTACCACCTGCCTGGAGAGCTCACACTGGACATTTACCAGATGAGAGCAAAAGTGGTCTGAACTATAGATGTATGCAGGATTCTGTGCACCTCAGCGCCCAGGGTGCTCCAGGATATCCAAAAGACACTCTGAAGGAGGACTCCACCTACAAATCAGAAAACAATGTCCTTAAGAATCAGCTTGCTTCCCTCTCAGCCGAGGTGGCACAGCTGAAGAAGATGTTTTCTCAGCAAATGTATTCCAATCTCAATTAAGAAGAGGTGCCTGTTGAGACTTGTACATTTATTTTGATTTGCTTCTCATTTAAGTAGTTAAGTTATTTGCAAGTACCTGAGTCTGTGCAAATATTTATTGTTGGTGTTCTAAGTGGACTTAAGATGCGTGTAAATATATTTTTACTTTATTTTCTAATCAATCACTGTCGTTGTAATAAACTCTTTTAAAACCATACTGGAAATGGAAATTCTTCACGTTCAAACACCTGTTAGTATACCCAGTGGCTGCTTCTCCATGGCTTGTAAAAGGCTTTGCCCAATGTGGAATGAGACCAAACACACTTAAGGGCCTCAATTTCAATGGGTCAGTCAGCCTTGAGTTAGCTGACCTGAGCTGCAGCAGCCACCACAGTTCAACTCAGGGCCTGCGGATGTATTATCTCAGGGCCATCATGCTTGGTTGCTGCCCTGCCGGAATGAACAGGACTGGACTTGGCTGCGATGCCCCCTATTGTTGAATAGCTTGCTGATCACACCAGAAAGAATGGCTACTTGGTTGAGATGCAAGAGAGTCTGCCAACACCCACAGAGCTGACCCAAGCAAAGCTTTACCCCCACCCCCAACACAAAGAGGAGAGGTAGGGCTGGGGGGCAGAGGGAAGCTTTGCTTGGGTCAGCTCTGTGGGCGTTGGCAGACCCGCCTGCAACTGAGCCAAGCAGCCATTCTTTCTGGTGTGATTGACAAACTATTCAACTATAGGAGGCATCACAGCTGAGTCCAGTCCTGTTCATTCCAGCAGGGTGGCAACCAAGCAAGACAGTCCTGGGTGGCACCGCCCCCCACTCCCCCCAACACAAAGATGTAAGGGATGGAGCTGGGGAGTGATGGTTAGTGCAGAGAAGAACAAATGCTATCCAGTAGCTTTAACGATATGCAGACTTGGGTCTGTAAGAAAGGTGCAACAGCCATTTAGGGACAGGCTTGAGAAATAGAATGAATATTGGGAACTATCAGAATGAGCACAGTGTGCGTGCAGTAACTCGACAGGACCACATATTGTCCTAAAGAACAGCAAGACCTGGGTTGCCTCCAAGAGGCAAGGTTTCACTTACAGCCATTCCAAAGAGTCAAGTGAAATAGGTGCACCATTTTTCCATGAACCATGCTTAGCAAGAGAGATTGCCACAGACTGTGTCTGCCTAGCCTGTCTGGCTGATACTTTTAAACTTAACTTTCTCAAGAAACAAGCAAAGGAGATTTACAAAAATGACAGTAAGAGACTAGGGTTGCCAACAGATTAAATGAATTCCTGGAGGTTTCATCACATAACTTGCCATTAGTCAGCCAAACACCTCCACCCTTGTGACGCGCTGCCTTCCTACAATCAGAAATCAAAAAGACTCATTACCCAATTGGATGATGCTTGACTGTCAACCAAACCTTTCTTTACCCCCATTTTTGGTAAAGAGAAATGTTAAAAGAAAATGACAAAAAAAAACCTAATTTTTAAACGTCCTGCTGATTTGTCTCCAGGGTTGCACACAGCAGCGTTCTGGAGATTGATCTTCAATTCCTGGAGATTCCAGGCCAGTCCTGGAGGGTTGGCAACCCTATTGCAGATGGAGGCTCTTTCAAACAGGAAGCCAGCATAAGAGAAACGTTCATTATATTGGCATCTGTGTATGAACTAGTCAATAACTGCTGGACTTACCTCATCTTTTCACCCATTAACTTCAGCCTTGTTATTATCTCGTATGGAGGGGCATTGGCCATCTGCCTATGTTTTGTAACCCATACACATTTTGGCAAAAAAAAATTCTAACTGCTATCATATTTACCACTCTGTATGTGAAATAAATGTCACTGTTTATTAAGCAGGGCAAGGATTACACACTGCACAACAGCATGGAGCTTGTTCATTTGGCAAGGTAAAGGATAAGACATTTTTCACCAAATATCACAAAGTCGGACCAAGGCACTGTCCTTCCGGACTTGTGGCATGAATTAAAATGAAGAACCTTAAAGGATGGGCTAACCCAAGAAATCTCAGAGTCCCCAGTGATGTCGATCGAGCCTGTTACAACCTGGTTTAGAGAGGAAGAAAGCTTGAAAAATATGGCTTGATCCATTCGTATATTCATTTCTTTAATTTTTCCATAAATTGTGTGGTGTTCATCCCCTCTGCAGTCTGTACTTTCTTCGGATCTCTTCTGTGCTGTGCACAGGTTTAGCTTGGGTGGGTTGCAGGCAGTGCCTGTGAGGCATTTTAGAGGCAACATCACTAGACGTGTGCCAGACACCAAAGGGACCTGACTAAAGGTACCTTGCAAAATCACCCACAATTCATCTCAACTTGGGCAATGCCCCACAGAGCTCAAAGCTGATTGGTACAGGAATGAACACATCGTCTGAGGGGGAGTAGAGGGAAAGTTATGATGAGTTTAGGGATTGAAACTCTATTATTTGGAGACACTCGTGGCAGCACTTGTGACAGAACCTGCCTCTCATGGATTGGTCTCTTCAGCCACCAGCAAGGGTGCACCACATGAATCTATCCCATCCCCAATGGATGTGTTGCACGTCCATCATCTTAAAAAGGGCAGAAGGATGGAATGGGAGAAGATAACAATGTTATATAAGAGAAAGAACTTGGAAAAAAGATGGGAAAAGTCAAAAATATGTTTGGGTTGTTGCTATCATGTAGATCGATAATATAATTCTCACAGGAGGTTAGAAACATGCTTTCCCATGGCCAGCCGAACACAAGGAACACTGATAGCTTTCATTTCTACTGGCCTTTTGCCATCTCTTTAATAACAACAGATTAAGAAAACAAAACAGTTCTCATTGCGATAGACCACAGAATTTCAAAATTCATTCCCAGGAGCATTGGTCGTCGACATTTCTATATGTTTCACTTCAGCCCAGTCCTCTTAAGATAAAAGGGTAATAAAGCCACCAAAAGTGCAACAAATATTCAACATGCCCACCCCAGGATACTTAACAAATCCCCTCAATGACCCATTTACACACACCCAACTACTTCACTCAAACGCACTCAACCGCAACCATCAAGCCCAAGCTGCAACCTATCCAAACATGCCCAGCAAATCCTCCTAACAAACTCGAGAACATACTCTCAAGAAATGCACCGGGATAAACTCAACACTCAGCTAGCCAAATAAAACATATTCACAGTCAGAGTTCAGCGGTTAAATGCCATTTTCCTTGCTTGGCTCACGTGGGTCACTGCAATATCCTTCTCCTTCAGGTACCATTGGTGACCATGGACTTCCTTTGGATTGGTCCATGATTATACTTGGACAGCAGTGGTTTGCCGCTGCCTTCTGCAGTATGAATGACCCAGAAACTCTCCCACTCTTAACACCTGCCATCAGGTGCATTGGAAGGATTTACAGGCTGATAATCAACCTGTTTGGCCACATTCTGAACATACCTTCCATGGCCATCAAGCTCCCGCTGTGGGATTTGCACCTGGAGCTTCTGGCCTAGAGGTAAGGACGCTGCCCACTGTGCCACACACCTCTGATGCAATATCCAATATCTTCCGTTAAAAGTGTTCTTGAGTTGCTATCTCACCACTCTAGAAGTTGACCTACATTGCTTTACATAAATACGAAACCAGTGGGGGACAGGTTAAAACCAGAAAAGTAAGCAAGCAAAGTCATAGTGTAAAAGCCACAACCTCCTTAGCGAGTAGCCTCAGTTGTACGTTCAGTATTACCATGGCTATATAAACACATGTCTATCCGATGTCTCTTCATTCCAAATGGGGGCGCTCACTGCACTGCACATTAGGAGGCAATGAGTGTATAGCTTTTATTTCTGATGGGCAGATCCTCATTGAAGAACTTTCTTCAGTAATATGGAAAATGGTTCTTTAGAACTAATTGCTGACCAACATGGGACCACAAACACCTTCCTGTATGTAACCAGTCAAAGTATTCCCTAATGGGGAATTTCATGTTTGTTGATTTTCTTAATGTCTGCCTTACAGAATCATAAAATAATTACAGCACAGGAAGAGGCCATTTGGCCCATGATTTCCATACTGGCTTTCTATAAGAGCAACTTGGCTTGTCCCACTCCGCCCCACCCCCCACCCCCACACCAACCCCGCGTAGCCCTGTAAATTTGAACTCTAGTTCTGTAGACCACTAATCCAATGTCCGGTTCTTTCCCACCACTCATAGACCCATTAGGCACAGAAGGAGGCCATTCGGTCTATCATGCTTGTGCCGGCTACTTCAGATAGCTATCCAATTTGTCCCACTCCCCTCCTCTTTCCCCCAGAGCAGTTTCCCTTTTCAAGTATTTATCCAATCTCTCCTTGTGAAAGTTGCTATTGAAGCTGCTTCCACCCTCCTTCCAGGCAGCACATTCCACATCACCATAATACACTGTGTGAAAAAAATGTCACCTCAGTTCCTTTTTGCTAGTATAGCTGATGAATCACCGATGAATGGCCTTTCTTCCCATTCCTCCACCATTATCCCTGGGGTTCCCCAAAGATCTCAAGGAGTTATAAATCCTTTAAAAAGTACTCATAAGTCTACTTAAAGAGCAGTGATTGCAGGGCTAGGGACTAGAGCAGAAAGGTGGGATTATGCTGTGCTGCTCTTTGTCAAACAATATGGACATAATGAGCTGAATGGCATCTTTCTGTCTCACAAATGTTCTACAATTTCTACTTATATCTGTGGAATTTCTCTTTCCTTGTGTTTATCAACCATCAGCACACTGACTGGAGGATCTTAGTTTTCCAATCCTCCCAAGGTCTCACTGCACTACAGATGGATGATCTCCCTCCCTTGCAACCTCTCCACCCCACGCTCCATTCATCAAGCAGACAGTGTGTTGCGCATTTTTCTGGGGTACTGAGCTTAAAACGGTAAGGTGACTGTCCTCACCTTTGGTCCCAACAGTTTGACAAGTTGGAGCTGTGGATTTGAAAGCAGCCTTTTACCTCCTGGCCAGAATGCTGGGGAAGTAAATGTCGCCATTGGCTGTGAGGGGCCTCATGACATCATAAATTAAAACAAGAAAACTGCAATAGGAAGACAGCATCTGACAGAGAATGACTTGCATTTATTTACTGCCTTTCACAATGACAGGTCATCCCAATTACAGCCTGTGAAATACTTTAGGAAGCCTACTCACTGTTGTAATGTTGGAAATGCAGCAGCCAATTTACACACGGCAAGCTCCCGCAAACAGCAAAGTAACAATGGCCAGGTCAGCTGCTTTAGTCATGTCGATTGAAGGAGACATTTGGCCAGGATTCCCAGAGATAACTCCCCAGAGGTTCTTTGACATAGTGTCAAGGGATATTTTATATCCACCTGTGAGGACAGGTGGAGCCTCGAATTAATGTTTCATTCAAAATGATGTCAGTCTGGCATAGTACACTCATACGGGATTGGAGCCACAGCTTTCCTGGCTTAGATAGGAAAGCATTTCCAACTAAACCACAGCCATACAGAAGCAACAAACTAATGTTTTGCATTGTGTACCTTGCAACATTGACATGTCTTTGGGCAATGGGTGCGGCCTACCTCTGAGGTCTGTAAACGAAACAGCTCGAATTCTGCAAATAGCCACTTCATGATCTATTGCATAGTCTGCAGTGGCCTAGGATTGCCAACTGTAATTAAATGTATTCCTGGAGGTTTCATCACATGACTTGCCCCCATGCTCCAGCCATTACATCAGTCAACACATCCATCTTTGTGATGCGCTGCCTTCCTAAGCCAATTGGCAAGCAAAAAGACTCATTACCCAATTGGATGATGCTTGATTGTCAACCAAACAGCCTTCCCCCTCCCCCCATCTCCCCCCAACTCTATTTTCAATGTTTTTATATCTGATAAAGAGAAATGATCCAAAAAGAAAGACCCAAAAAAGTATTTTTGAATATGCCGATGATTTTTCTCCAGGATTGTACAGCGGAGTGTCCTGGAGATTGATCTTCAATTCCTGGAGACTCCAGGCCAATCCTGGAAGGCTGGCAACCCTATCAGTGGCGCGTCAACTTCTATTGCTCTTTTCCCTGTTGGCATAGCAACTTTGGACAGTCAGAAAGCATGATGTCAGCCGTAGCTCAGTGGTGAGCAATCTCCGAGTCACAAGGTCCCAGGTTCAAGTCCAACACCAGGCCTGAGCACAAAAATCAAGGCTGATGCTTCAGTGCAATACTGAAGGAGTGCTTTGCTATCAGACGTGTTGACTCTCAGATGAGATGTTAAAGTGAGGCCCCATCTTCCTGCACAGATGGATGCAAAAGATCCTGCAGTACCAGTTTGAAGAGGGGGGAGTTCTCCCCAGTGCCCTGGGCCAATATTTATCCCTCAATCAACATGACAGAAACAGGTTTTCTGCTCATTATCACATTGTTCTTTGTGTGAGCTTGCTGTGTACGAATTGGTTGCCACATTTCCTACAACAATGACAACACTTCAGTGGCTGTAAAGTACTCTGAGTTGTCCTGTGGACATGAACATTAACTGCTATATAAATGCCTTCCCTTTCACAAGCTATTCCTAGTTTCTAGTGAAACTTGGCACAATGATGTGAAAGTGGAGGTCTCCATTGGAAAAGACTTTGGAAACAAACTCAACAGCAACTTCAAAAGGTAACTAGTTATAGTCTTTAAAAGGGACAATTTTCAGGGCTATGCGGAAAGAGCAGGGAACTAGGAGTCATTGGAAAGCCTTTCCAAATAGGAACCAGCATGGGCCGAGGGGCCAAATGGCCTCCTTCCCTGCCCCTCTCTCTATAATTCTGAGGATGAGGCCTGCTATGCTTAAGGGCTGTCTTCATCTCTAAAATGAGCATGTTCCTCTTTGGTTTTCGGAAATTCGGTTTTCCCCAAGTTTGCTCTCTTAGCAACGTTTGTCTCTTAAGGTCACTGTCCCGGTGAAAGGTCATCAATCTGAAACACAGATGCCACCAGACCTGCCAAGAATTTTCTGCTTTATTTCAGACTTCCAACTTCTGCTGCATTTTTCTCTTGCCTTGCTCTCCAGGCTTTCCCAGTGTTTTCCCTTCCCCATTCCCGAAGACACTTGCTCCTTGCTGGGTTATCAATTTCCTCAGTGCTTCACCCACATGGGCCATTAGTCCCTTGTGAGGCTTGACGTGAATGTTGGCAGGTTAGGTGGGGGTGAATGTCACCATAGCTGCGCCTGCCAGTGGCAGGCACCTGGACCAGCAATGGGTTGCAGGCACCGACTGCTTCAGTATCTGAGGAGGCGCGAATGGTGTTGAACATTGTGCAATCATCAGTGAACATCCCCACTTCGGACCTTATGATGGATATCAGGTTATTGATGAAGCAACTGAAGATGGTTGAGCCTAGGATGCTACCCTGCGGAACTCTGGCAGTGATGTCCTGGGACTAAGATGACTGACCTCCAACAACCACAACCATCGCCCTTGTGCCAGGTATGACTAACCAGTGACTCCCATTGACTTCAGCTTTATTAAGGCTCCTTCATGATGCACTCAGTCAAATGTTGCCTTTATGTTAAGGGAGTAACTTTCATCTCCCCTCTTCAGTTCAGCACTTTTGTCTACGTTTGGACAAAGGCTGTAATGAGGCCTGGAGCAGAATGGCCCTGGCAAAACCCAAACTGAGCATCAGTGAGCAGGTTGTTGGTGAGGAAGTGCTGCTTGATAGCACTGTCGATTAAGTCCCCCATCCTTTCTCTGATTGTTGAGAGTAGACTGATGGGGAACTAATTGGCTGGGTTGGATTTGTCCTTTAGTTTTGTGGACAGGACATACCTGGGCAATTTTCCAAATTGTCAAGTGGAGGCCAGTGTTTTAGCTGCATTGGAACAGCTTGGCTAGTGGTGCAGCAAGCCCTAGAGCACAGTCTTCTCATTACAGCCCGAATGTCTAATTGTCTGTGTCTGTGTGTGTCAGTGTGTGTGTAGACGCATGTACGCGTTTTGGACCTGAAAAACTGAAATCAACTGAAATTTTATTTTAAAATAAAAGCAAAATACTGCGGATGTTGGAAATCTGAAATAAAAACGGAAAGTGTTGGAAAAGCTCAGCAAGTCCAGCAGCACCTTGTGGAGAGAGAAACAGGGTTCATTTTTTCACGTCCAATATGACTCTCTAGTTCTTTCAGATTGAATATTTCCAGCACCTCCTGTTTTTATTTTGTTATTTTAAGACCCGGATCTGGAACACTCTGAAGATGAGGGAAGAAGTAATATTGTTATCCGCCCTGGGCAGGACGCTCTCTGATGCATCTCCTCACTAGATGGAGCTATGCACAAGGCTGAGTCTGTGATGACTGTAAGTCAGTGAATTCTTGGGTGGATTCTCGAAAGCTGGTGTCAGCATTTCTGCCTCCTACTGAGATCATTAACTTGAAGCAACTGTGTCAACACTTTGGCATGCAACTGGAAGGCTGTAGATGAATGTGTCCACATAACGCACGTAGAGGCAGCAACACAGAGGACTTGATATAAAAGATTTTGAGATGGTTGTGTAATGAATTGCTCAGTAAACCTCCAGCCAGCTGCACCACTCTGCACTCGAGGGAGCGTTTAATAAAACTAGCTGCAAGGGCTTGAGTGATATTGGTTTGAGCAGGGAAGGGGTTAGATTTAGGCAGTATGGGGTTAGCGCCAAAAATGCTGGTACTTATTCCTACCATCTTCCACACCCGCTCGCCTGCTACTCTTCTCACCTCCCTGGCTGCTGTCTCAGGCTAAACCAGACAGTTCTCAACCTCACTGCCTATTTGACACTGAACTGAGCTTCCAAACCTATGTCCTCTCCTTCATAAAGTCCGCCTATATGTAACGTGTTTCCACCATTGTCTCGGCTCTCCTGCTGCTGAGACCCTGATCCACGCCTTTGCTACCTCTAGGCTTGACTATCACGCTCTCCTGGGTGGTCTCCTGTGCACTACATAAACTTCAGCTCATCCGAATGCCTCCAATTTAAACACATTCTTGTGTTCAAATCTCGTCATGGCCTTGCTCCACTCGACCTTTGTGCCCTCTTCCAGGCCTACAACCCTCCACATTCCTCCAATTCTGGCCTCTTGGGCATTGCCCACTCCCTTCACCACCACTGGCACTGTGCCTTAAGCTGCCTGGGCATCCTCTGGAAATTCCTCCATAAACTTCTCTCTCTCTCCCCATCTTCAAAGATGCTTCTTAAACCTACCTCTTCAGCCATGATTGTAGTCACCTGACCCAATTTCCCCTCATGTGGCAGAGTGTCGAATTTTGTCAGATGTTCCTGTGAAGTGCCTTGAGGCATTTTACAACATTAAAGGTGCTATATAAATGCAATTGTGTCTTTTTGCTGTTGTTGCAGCTGCACTGTTAGCAATGAGGGGGTTATTTTGGACTAGAGGGTGAAAACAGGCACTAAACGAAATGGGTGCAGTGCGTCTGGATTTAGCAACTTTGGTCTTAATCGCTGATTATCTTCATTTGGAATTGCCTGGAGTTCCTAAACAGTGGGGCTGTGAAATTTGGACCCGAAGTGTTGCTGGAGATGGTATGAGGGAAGCCGGGCACTGTCTGTGTGGGGCACGGTGTGCCTCTAGCTGCTGGTGGCATGGATGCATGCCCCTTCCCCGCCAATGCTGGAAGCCCCACATCTGGTGCTGTTGTGAAATAATCCAGGGTTGACTGGCTGAGTTGATGCCCTATTTAGGAATTTAGTTAATTCAAACCACTCAGCAAAGCACATGAACTCAGCTGTAAGTAGAGCCCAGCACTGGTGCTCTGTAAAAGGCCAGACAACAGTTTGCAGGTGAGTTGTTGTTGTAGGCTTCTGTATAAATGCACAATTGTGTATCTGGTGTCCTAACAAAGTGTTTATAAATGATCAAGTATGTATCAATAGTTATGTATAATTCATATGTAGACTTTTGTGTAGGCTTTAGGAAAGGATTGTGCTGTGTGTTTGGAGCCGTTTGCTTGAGAACTGCTGTTTAAAGTCAGAGAGGGCCCAGGGATTGCTGACCAATGCTTGGGGGCCATGGTTACACTGCCTCCTTTGTGACCATGAGATGTAGCAGAGAGAAGAAGCTCTGAGAAGAGGGAAGAGGAGGGGGGCTCCAATCAGAGGGGCCTATCCACCAAGAGTGTTTTGGGAGCAATTCTTCCGCCCACGCCTCACCCAGGAGGAATTCCAGAGGTGTCTCAGGTTCAACAAGGAGGTGGGCACTGAGCTGTCCCACCTCCGACTGCCCAAGCCGGAGCCTCGAACCAGCGGTGCCACACGCTCACCATCACCTTTAGTGCAGCCGGCTCCTTCCAACTGAGAGCGGGAGACATCCCTGACGTATCCCAGCGCACCGTCCAGTGGAGCATCTGAGAGGTCACAAAGGCCACTTCCTCCAGATGGGGAGAGTACATCGTCTTCGCATTCAGGAGGGACAGTTAAGAAGGAAGAGCTCTTGACGTCACCAGGAGAGCAAGATTCCTGAGGTTGCAGGGAATCAAGGCGATCCTTCCTCACCTTCCTAAAGCACTTTGGGGCAACCTGAGGTTGTGCTGAAATAAATGCAAGTCTTTCTTTATTTTTACATATAAATTATACGTAACGATTGACATATACATGATCATTTATAAACATTTTGTAAACACACCAGACACACAATTGTGCATTTACGCACAACTTCCATCTCTTTAGTGTCTTTCACCGAGCAAGATGTTCCAAAGTGCTTCACAGGAATGAGTATCAAACAAAATTTGGCATACATGCAAATAAACACATACATGTATATTTATACATGTATATACTGTGGATCACAGGATATAAGTCAGCCAAGCATTTAGGACGACTCAATCTTTTCAGCCCCAAAACTCATTTTTTTCCATCTACTTGGCACTCAAGTTGACCCCCCACCCCTTTTCAACCATGATACGCTTTTTTTATTCATTAATCGAATGTAGCCATTGCTGGTTAGACCAGCATTTATCACCCATCCCTAATTGCCCTTGAGAAGGTGGTGATGAGCTGCCTTCTTGAACTGCTGCAGTCCATATGGTGTAGGTACACCCACAGTGCTGTTGGGGAGGGAGTTCCAGGATTTTGACCCAGCAACAGTGAAGGAACGGTGATATATTTCCAAGTCAGGATGGTGAGTGGCTTGGAGGCAAACTGCCAGGTGGTGGTGTTCCCATGTGCCTGCTGCCTCTGTCCTTCTAGATGTTAGAGGTTGTGGGTTTGGAAGGTGCTGTCTAAGGAGCCCCGGTCAGTTCCTGTAGATGGTACACACTGCTGCTACAGTGCGTCAGTGGTGGAGGGAGTGAATGTTTGTGGATGTGGTGCCAATCAAGTGGGTTGCTTTGTCCTGGATGGTGTCAAGCTTCTTGAGTGTTGTGGGAGCTGCACTCATCCAGGCAAGTGGACAGTATTCCATCACACTCCTGACTTGTGCCTTGAAGCTCGTAGACAGGCTTTGGGGGGGATCAGGAAGTGAGTTACTCATTGCAGGATTCCCAGCCTCTGACCTGCTCTTGTAGCCACAGTGTTTATATGGCTAGTCATGTTCAGTTTCTGGTCAATGGTAACCCTCAGAATGTTGATAATGGGGGATTCAGCTATGGTAATTCCATTGAATGTCAAGGGGTGCTGGTTAGATTATCTCTTGTTGGAGGTGGTCATTGCCTGGTACTTGTGTGGCCTGAACGTTACTTGTCATTTGTCAGCCCAAGCCTATATATTGTCCAGGTCTTGCTGCATTTGGAGAGGACTGCTTAGGTATCTGAATAGTGAATAGTGTTGAACATTGTGCAATCATCTTCTGACCTTATGATGGAAGGAAGGTCAGTGATGAAGCAACTGAAGATGGTTAAGCTGAAAACATTACTCTGAGGACCTCCTGCAGTGATGTCCTGGAGCTGAGATGACTGACCTCCAACAGCCACATCTTCCTTTGTGCTAGGTATAACTCCAACCGGCAGAGAGTTTTCCCCCTGATTCCCACTGGCTCCAGTTTTGCTAGGGCTCGTTGATGCCACACTCGGTCAAATGCTGCCTTGATGGCAAGGACAGTCACTCTGGGGAGTTCAGCTCTTTTGTCCATATTTGAACCAAGGCTGTAATGAGGTCAGGAGCTGAGTGACCCTGGCAGAACCCAAACTGAGTGTCAGTGACAAGATTATTGCTGCTTGATATCCTTGTTGATGATCCCTTCCATTACTTTACTGATGATCGAGAGTAGACTGATGGGGCGGTAATTGGCAGGGTTGGATTTGTCCTGCTTTTTGTGTACTGGACATACCTGGTAATTTTCCACATAGCCGGGTAGATGCCAGTGTAGTAGCTGTACAGGAACAGCCAAGCTCACATTTGCAGTCAGCCTCAATTCTTCACCCAAAAAATGGATATTTTAATTACCTGCACCTTCTAATTGGATGCAAGAGGTCAAGCAGGTGATACGGAGCACTGTGTTGTGAAAATGCACTGGAGTTTAAGGCACTTTTGTGTCAGATGCCAATGACATTTCAAACTGATCGATTGATTGATGGAAACTTCCCAGACGTGTTACCAAAACTTCTTAAAACCTTTGCCAGTGTTACTCTGGTGCCTGGTGCCAGGGGGTAGGGGGTGGAGTGAGGTGGCAGGGTGGGGTCTCTGAAAACAGGCTGAGCTGATTCTCCCAGTCGTTCCCTTTTTCCCCTGTGGAAGAGCTTCTAGCCCAGGATGTCATCCCATGGGAATTGGAGTCACAGTCTTGATAGCAGCAACTCAATCTGCCACTAGTCACCACAAACATGGTGTCAGAATGTATTGTTGGGGTTACTGGTTATCTGGCCGTTATCACATTGCTGTTTGTGGGAGCTGCCATGTCTCCTACATAACCGCACTTCAAAAGGACTTCATTGGCGGTAAAGCATTTTGAGATGTCCAGTGGTTGTGAAAAGTGCTATATAAATGCAGGTCTTTCTTCTTTAACATCTCCAGGTCATGCATTCCATTAGAATATAACCCAGAAAGAAGAAACAGTAAAACTCAGAAATGACCAATTCTGGCCCAAACTGGAGTTCCATTTTAAGATAGACAAGACCAGTTTGGACCAGTACCAGTCATTCCCCAAGTATTACTGGTTTTTCCTTCTGGAAACAGCCAATGAGCAGAGGAGAAATGAAACTTTGGGGTTCAAATACAAATAATAAGGGGTTATTAAAATAGATATAAGAGTGGGTGTTGCTTCTGGCAGTTCTTGTGGTGCAGTGGGTAGTGTCCCTGCTTCAGAACCAGAATATCCGGGTCCACCCCAGAACTTGATGATCAAAGAAGCTGTGTTCATATTGTGGCCAATCAGATTGATCATCAACCTGCAAATCCTTCCAACACATGCCAATGGCAGGCGGTAAGAGCGGGAGGGATTCCATGTATAGAATGAATGGTGGAGCCTCTACCATCACTATCCATAGCTCCAGGCTACAACATGCATGTAAAACGTGCATGTTGCCACAGCAACTCAGACTACCAGAATGATCAGTAACACACCAACACCAACCGACTCTACGATTGTGTACAATGGGTGATAGCTCATTTTATATCTCCACCAACTTTTTTATTTCCATTGGCTTCAATATATAGAAGTAAGGAGGTAGCACCTGGCCTCTGTCCAATCACTGCCTCACTCTCAGCATGGATATCAAGCCCATAGTGTTAGTGAGTAAGAGATTCACGAAGGTCAGAATGGGAGACTTCAGTTATGAGGAGAGACTATGCAAACTGGAACTCTTTTCATTAGAACAGTGAGGTTTAGGAGACTGCAAGATGCTCAATCTACTCAAATAAGAGCCAAAAAGTGCTGGATATACTCAACAAGTCAGGCAGAATCTGTGGAGAGAGAAACAGGATGGAGGAAGAGGTGGAATCGGAATCGAAAATGATTTTTAAATGTTCACTCAATTTCCCTTAAAGTAAAGGGAAAGAGAGCTAGCAGAGGCAATGTAGGGCTGAATGGCCTCCTTCAGGGCAGTATAATTCTATAATCGATTTAAGGCATGCACTCATCACCCCTGTCAGGATCACCCTCCCATCATGGCATCTATTTGTACTTTTGAGTTGATGCCGGCATTTCCTGGCTACTTGGATGATTCCAAACAGTTTCACTCTCTGAATAAATGTTTTATTCAGATATTTGCTCTCTAAGGTTTCTTTACCCTAAATGTGTAGATCTATAAAGGTAAACTCGCTTGCATTTCCATAGCACCATTGACAACTGTTGGACACCCAAAGCACTTTGCAGCCAATGTAATTACTTCTGAAGTGTAGTCACTGTTGTAACATTGGAAGGCGCGGCTGCCCATTTGTGCACAGCAAGCTCCCACAAACAGCAATGTGAGAAATGACCACATTTTTGGTGATGTTGGTTGAGAGATAGATAACGGCCAGGGCACAACTCCTCTGCTCTTCGAACAGCTGCCCGGGACTCAGATAACATCTCAGGGCAGAGACTCTCTGACAGCACAATACTTGCATTTGGGAATGCCAGTCTAGATTACGGACTCAAAGCTGAAGTGGGACTGGAGTTGGATCTGCCTTCACTGGGCCACAAGCGGCCATTCAGCCAGTGGGCTTGGGGTCTGAAGCATCATTGTGATTTTAGCTGCAAACCACCTCCCCCCAACTCCAACCAGATAAATCCAAATAATGGTAGCTTGTCCTTAACTGTCTATTATTGCTTGTAAACTGCAAACTCTGGGTTCATGACTGGCTCACACATATATAAAGATCCTTTGCAGCAAAGTGTGGCACCTCCAGATGTAAGACTTTTACCTCAGTGAAGGATGGGGGAGGGGCAGTGCTTGCTTCAGGCAGATTCACCCTCGGCTTTCAAAAGGAGTTTGGCTCAGCACCTGGAAATGGGAGGAGCTGGGCAGGGCTGCAGGGGAAAGAGCCGGAGGGAGCCGGATTTGCAAAGAGCCAGCAGGTGCCTGACGGGCCGAGTGGTCTCCTTCTGTGCTGCAACCATTCTGTGTTTCACCCAAGCGAGCCTATTTGCTTGCTGAGGACCCTCTTCGTTACATTCTGAGCTTTGAAATGACAGTGTGTCCCAGACTTGCGGGAAATCCCTTTGTGCGTTAGCTTAACGACACAGGAATGCCCTGTGACACTGGAGGTTGTTCTCTGTCTCTCTCTCCCCCCAACACCGTGTCTCTTTTGTCTCTGTGCCATTTTGAGAATGCTGCATGTTTCACGCCAGACAAGGTTTCTCCCACTCAAAGCCCCCCTAGATCTATTCGTACGACGTTTGGAGAAAGCTACCGAAAGCCTTTAAATTGCTATTTGTTTCCAGTTCAGTTTTGGATTCATCACATCTCCCTTTCTCACTCCTCTTATTCTCTGCCTTTTTTTCCATTGTGTATGTTTCCCTTGTACACATCACCCGCTCCCCTCCCCTTATGTTGGCGATAGGTCTCTCTCTCTCTCTCTCAATTCTCCTCCAGCTCTTTGGCTTCCTGCCTAGGTTCCCTTTCTCACTGCGGAAAAAAAAGAGAGAGAAAAAAAGCCCTGTTCAAACGTGACTAGGCAGTAAAGTGGCTGTTATGCAACCGGCGACCTACTAACACACATCCCCACAGTTCCTGGCAATGAGGAAGGCAAAGGTACAACACACAAGCCAGAGCAAAGGACACAGCCAGGAAAGGTACAAGGTACTCCAATATCCACACAGGCAAGACACCCAGGGAAACAAACATATCTGGATATAGAAATGTATATATATTATGTTTAGGAAAAGAGCCAGGAACAGTTCACAGTTTGGATGCTTTGTGTTAATTCTTAGCGGAAGGTAGTGTGGAATCTCAGCGTTGTACATGTGTAGTGATGATCTCTCTTGTCTCTTCCCTGTTTTATCCTGCCAGCCTAATTTACCAGGCTTGGCAATGTTCTCCCTCTTTTCTGTCTACTTCTGTGTAAAGTGGGTCAGCGTGGTGTAGATGTCTGGTACATGTTGATCTAATTAAGTGACGGAGAGCTGTCCTCGAATTGTAGGTAACGTGAGTGTATGTGAGGTGGGGGGGGGGGGGGAGAGAGACTTGTGATATATATTTGATTGCTAACATATAAACACTGAAAAATACTTTAAAGGGATGTGATACGTTCTTTGTGTTTTGAAACTCGAATAATCATGAATTATTATTAATCACGTATTAATGATTATTGAAATACTAATGCTTGCATTATTGCTAATTTACTTATATATTTGGTTTTATGAAAATAAATGAAACCCTATTGAACTGATTGCAGAATCAGAGAGACACAGACTAATTGGACAGTTTATTTTTGAGATCTGCGCGACAGAAGAGTGGACTAATATCTTGCTTGTTCTATTATTAAACTTTACTCGTATTATGTAGAAAAAAAACATTGTACGTTGGTTGCGTGGGAGTGCATTCTAAAAATGAAGGCTGCCTCTGACGGTCCCATTTAACCCTGCGTTTACCATGCGAATTGGGGTCCTTGCTTGACCCGCACTTTATTTGAAGCACCTCTTGTTCCAGGGTGCATTATAATGGGGCGGGGACTCTATTTTTGTGTGTAATAATCCTTATGGCACTTTGCAATGTATTTGCCATTGGGGATGGGAGTTTGGCTTCTCAAGCGCGGGGATTTTATACCCATGACGACCAGAATTAGTTACCCATTAACAGAATGTAAAGGACAGGAGAGAGAGTAACAAAGAAACTTTAAATAGAAACTCACTCCAATACTGGAATCGAACTGGTTTTGTTTTAAGTGACTTGTGGTTACTGATGTTTGAACTGTATTAAGGGTTTTTTTTGAGCTTTGACAAGGAATTTTACACAAAAGTTAAGGACACTCACAAAACCTAACCAGGGAGATATTAATTGAATCAGTAATTAAGTGAGCAGTATTGTCAGGTAAATTTGAATCAAGATTAGTGACCAGTTCTCATTGCTGAATCAGCTTCTAAGATTGTGTGGCTACAGGATTTTAATCAATTTTAACCTGAGGAGAAACTGCTTCAGAGTATGAGCCATTTTTGCGGTGTTCTGTTTTGGATTTATTCCGGGGGTTTAAAACCTAGTTTGTTCCAAATTAGAAGAGGCAACTTACATTTATGTAGCACCTTTCAATTCCCAGGATGTGCCAAAGCATTTGACAGCCAGTGAACCAAGTCAGGTGGCGGGTTCCCACAACTTGTGTGCTGAATGACCAGATAATCTGTTTTGGGTATTAGCTGAGGGGTAAATTTAAGAAATGGGGTAACTAATGTGTCCCCAGCAAGATACCCCAACAGCAGTCAGACAATGGCCTGTCAATCTTGGCAGAGGGATGAACATAGCCAGGACAAGCTCCCCAGTGGTTCTCTGGAATAGTGTTATGGAATCTTTAATGTCTATCAGAGATGACAGAGATTAGCTCATCTGAAAGACAGCACCTCCCAACAGTTCTGTATTGGAGCATCACCTTAGATTTTTGTGGCCATTTCTTGGGATTGCTTGCAGAACTCAAGGGGCAGGATGGGTTGGGGGTGGGGGGGTGGGGGGGGGGGGGGGTGGTTGCAGAAAGTGCTACCAACTCAGGCCTTCACTCCTATTTGCTAGCGTGTAAGCCTCAATGTTAAACCTCTTTCTCCCCTTCAATGGCACAGACTTATGTTGGGATACAATTCCATAGATGCCCACTGGCGTCTGGTAACTTGGCTAAGTGTGCATACCCAGGAGGCTGTTCAACCACAAAGGGCATCACAGTTGACCTTGAACCTTCCTCAGTTGATGTCTACACATGCTGCCCAGCGGGGGTCCCTGGCCAGCAGTCGGATGTGGGGCAAGCTGGTGGGCATTTTTACCCTCCCTGCCCCTGGCCCACCAAATTCCACTATCCCAGAGGCCACATGTAGAACTGATTTGCATGACATGATTACCCCTCGACGAGTACCATCAAGACAGTTTAGTGGGTTACCCAGTTGCATGTTGGCTATGGGATCTTGCTGTGTGTGCAAGTTGGCCTCTGCGTTTGCTGCCATTACAATAGTGACTGCACTTCAAAATTGGCCTTGGAAATGAAAGGTGCTAAATAAATGCAGGGTTGTCCTTTTCGTGAGCCCACCTAGCTGACGTGAAACTGAGCGACTTTCAACTCTCTCTCATTCGGAGTGAGACTTGTTCATTCTACTTCCAGAATGCAATCTATTTTGACTCCCTTTGCAGTCTTAAAAATAAACCTAACACCATATGTTTCCTGGATTCCCTAACCTTCAGAGCTATGCAAATTCTGGTTCTATGTTGTGTGAACAGAAAAGAGGGAAAATGCACAAAGTGTTCTGTCAGCAACAGAACATATTTAAAAAAAGATCAGGTCCTGTTTAGAATATAAAACTCTTGTCAGACTCATAGCCATCAGGAGAGATTGAAGAGGCTGGGGAACTGTCCTCTTTCAAAAAAAAACTGAGTGACTGAACAGATGTTTTTAAAATCACAAAGGGGTTCGAAAGAGTAGAATATGGTTGACTCTTAACTGCCCTCTGAAATGACCGAGCAAGGTCAGTTCAAGGGCAATTAGGGATGGGCAACAAATGCTGGCCTTTCCAGTGATAACCTCATCCCATAAAAGAATGAAGAAAAAATATATAGATGTTGCCATTTGTGGAGGAGACCAAAGCTAGTGGCCATAAATAGAAGACAATCACTGACAAATCGATGCAATTTAGGAGAAACTCCTTTACCCAGAGACTGGTTTGAATGTGGAACTTGCCTCAACTACTCCTTGTGGCAGTGAAATAGGTTTCAGCAAAAATTAATCCAAAGATATTCTTGTTTTTATTCTTTCACAGGATGTGGGCTTCGCTGGCTAGGCCAACATTTAATACCAATCGCTAATTGCCCTTGAGAAGCTGGTGGTGAGCTGCCTCCTTGAACCGCTGTAGTCCATATGGTGTAGGTACACCTACAGTGCTGTTAGGGAGGGACTTCCAGGATTTTGACCCAGCGACGGTGAAGGAACGGTGATATATTTCCAAGTCAGAATGGTGAGTGACTTAGAAGGGAACTTCCAGGTGGTGGTGTTCCCATCTTTCTGCTGTCCTTGTCCTTCTAGGTGGTAGAGGTCGTGGATTTGGATGATGCTGTTGAAGGAGCCTTGGTAAGTTCCTGCAGTGCATCTTGTAGATGGTATACACACTGCTGCTACAGTGTGTTGGTGGTGGAGGGAGTGAATGTTCAAAGTGGTGAATGGGGCAGCTTTGTCCTGGATGGTGTCGAGCTTCTTGAGTGTTGTGGGAGCTGCACTCATCCAGGCAAGTGGGGAGTATTCCATCACACTCCTGACTTGTGCCTTGTAGATGGTGAACAGGCTTTGGGGAGTCAGGTGATGAGTTACTCACCACAGGATTCCTAACCTCTGACCACAGGAAGCTACTCTTCAAACACCAAACCTGCTGTAAAATTTCAAACAGCAATGCTGATTGTAGACAGTGAGGCAGCTGCAACCTGTAAAGAGAGAGGTAGCAATTACTGTTTAGAATGTGAGTCAGCCCCCTTCCTTCATCGACAGACACTGACTGACCTGCTGAGTGTTTCCAGCCTCTTCTGTAGTTCTCTGTTACTCAGCACTTGCAGTTTCTAAAGTTTCACAATGTCGCCATGAAATTTTGCTGTGCCATGTTATGGTTTGATTGACACTTCCACTGAAACAATGAACATAAATGCAGTAGGCTTTTGTACAGTCATATTACATATAGGGTAATGTGGTGCAGTCATTATGACACTGGAGTACTAAGCCAAAGGTAGTGAGTTTGAATCTTACCAAGGATGGTTGTGAAATATGAATTCATACCTGTCTGGTAATGCATAGGGGCTGACAAGAGAAAATGAGCTCTAAAACCTGCCATAGTTGCACTTTGCTGGTCTGAATGGGTTGGGCCAGGGACCTGTTTCTGGGCTGTTTATCCTATGTAAAACCTATCTTGAAGGCTTGGGTTACTTGGCTAACCTAGGAACTGTGACCTTTGTTCACAAGCCTGTATTTAATACCTATTTTTAAGTTCACTATAGGGAAGTGATTTAAACAATGCTGTCTGTTATAAAATTGTGTGTAAAAATAGCATTACAACCAAGGCACTGGAGATTGTGACATTTAACTTGGTGCCAGTACTTTTTTTCTCCAGATATAGCCTCACTCCACCTGCTTGAAAGGACAAAGAGAGAGTGCTCTATGAAGGAGCTGCCCCTCCCTATTGAGATAAACATATCTTTACATGGCTTATAACAGCCGTAGGTTATGTAATAGAATTGACTGTGGTGTACTTTGAAAGAGGAACTTAGGCATCCAGATCATTGCATATCAGCAATGGGGAAATCAAATATGAAAAGGATGCTGCTTGTGTGATGAGAGAGGGTATAACTCAATGACAGTATCCATCACATGGCTGTACATTGAGAGAGCCACAGTAAACCTGTAAGGTGGATGCTTGACGGAAGACAGGACTTTTAATCAACAGTTACAATACAACCTGCCCCGCTGTATACAGGCTCCTCCATCATACATACAGGCTCCATTCACAGATACTAGCTCCTCCATCACACACACACATAGACACACACACACACACACACACACACATACACACGCACACACACCCTGTCCCACTCACAAAAACCAGCCCCTCCATTTCTCTCTCACAAACACACACAGACACATGCACACAGTCTCATTCACAGATACCACCCCCCCCACACACACACACACATACACACACACAGTGCTACTCACAGATACCCCACACACACACACACACATACACACACATACATACACACACACACACACACACAGTATTACTCACAGATACCCCACACACACACATACACACACACATACACACACACACACACACACACAGTGCTACTCACAGATACCCCACACACACACACACACAGTGCTACTCACAGATAGCACACACACAGTCCTACTCACAGATACCGCACGCACACACTCACACAGTCCTACTCACAGATACAACACAAACAAACACACACATACACACACAGTCCTACTCACAGATATCACACACACAGTCCTACTCAGAGATTACACACACACACAGTCCTACACACAGATATCACACACACAGTCCTACTTAGAGATTACACACACATACACACACACAGTCCTACTCACAGATATCACGCATACACACAGTCCTACTCACAGATACCACACACACAGTCCTACGCAGAGATATCACACACACACACCTACACAGTCCTACTCACAGATACCACACACACACACGCACACACACAGTCCTACTCACAGATACCACACACACAGTCCCACTCACAGATATCACACACACACACAATCCTACTCAGAGATTAAACACACACACACACACACACACACACACAGTCCCACTCACAGATATCACACCCACACACACACACACACACACACACACACACACACACACACCCTGTCCCACTCAGAAACCACACATATACACACATACACACACACCCTGTCCCACTCACCAATACCACACACACACACACACACACACACACACACACACACACACACACACACATACCCACACACCCAGTCCCTCTCTCAGATACCAGCTCCTCCATAATTCTCACATACCTTGTCCTCCTCATAGATGCCAGATCCTCTATCTGTTTCACACTTAGTCTGTCCCACTCAGAGATAACAACTCCCCCAACATCCACACACACCCTTTTTCACTCATAGATATCAGCTCTTCTCTCTCTGTCTCTCTCACACACACCCTTTACTTTCAGTGATACCAGCTCCTCCATCACCACCACCTATAACCTGTCCCACTCCCTGATATCACCTTCACCATCACCCACACACAGCCTGTCTCACTATGTACCTAGTGTTTGGATTTCTGACTGCTGTAAGGTTTCCCAAGCTTGTACACTGTAGGTTAATACCAAGACATACATTAGCTGTACAGTACAAGGACTGAAGTAACCATGCACAGCTGCTAGCTGTTTACCTTCAGCTTGTGTGTACTGTAGTGATGGTTTTGTGGTGATGTAATTCTTTCTTACAGTCTGACTGATCCTTGCTGCTGATAAACGTGGGAAGCAGTGAAACTTGAATGTCTGTGATAAGATTTTAGGGACTGTTTCCAAATGTCACTGAGATGAATCTTTCCATCTGCCTCATTGTTTCTGAGGTTAACTGAGACTTCACATCTAATCTTTAGACCAAAATCAAACCCTTGAAAACCCAGCAGCTCATTAAAAATGTAACATTTCTGTTGAATCCCTAATATAAAATGCAGGCAAAAATGCTAGCGTAGTTACACTGGCACACGACGATGTACAGTTATGCTGCACTTTGATAAACAGTCAGGTATAATTGCACTGATACACAGTGGGTTACAAATGTACTTGTTTTCTTCATTTTTTCATGGATGTTGTTGGCAAGGCTGGCATTTGTTGCCCATTCCTAATTGCCCTTGAACAGAGTGGCCTATTAGGCCATTTAAGAATTGACCACAATTCTAGACTGGGTAAGGATGGCAGATTTCCTTCCCTAAAGGGCATTCAGGTCAGATGAGTTTTTTACAACAATCAATGACAGTTTCATAACAAAAACAGAATTACCTGGAAAAACTCAGCAACTGTCGAAGGGTCATGAGGACTCGAAACGTCAACTCTTTTCTTCTCCGCCGATGCTGCCAGACCTGCTGAGTTTTTCCAGGTAATTCTGTTTTTGTTTTGGATTTCCAGCATCCGCAGTTTTTTTTGTTTTTATCTCAATGATAGTTTCATGGTCACTGTTACTGAGACTAGCTTCCAATTCCAGACTTATTAATTGAATTTAAATTCCACCAGCTTCTGCGATGGGATTTGAGCCCATGTCCCCAGAATATTAACTTGGGCCTGTGGATTACTAGCCCAGTGACATCACCACCACACCACCCCCCTGTACTGACACAGTGAGATACACACTTGAAGTGCAATTGGGCACATGTAAAGTGGCACGCAGTCAGGTTTGCACAGATTCTAGCACCTTCTAAGTGCTGAAGCCTTGGTTCTTGCCAGCCTGTACCCAGGCTCTGTGGGGTTGTGTTGCTGAGAGAAGTGAGTGTTTACATGGCGTCCGCCAAACAGAAACCCTCACTCACTGGTACTTCAGTGTTTGCGTCTTTGTGATTTTTACTGATGAGGGTGTTTTATGGAACGTGTCAAACACTTGCAAAAAAAGAAGGCTCCTTTTGTGGGGACGCTGTCCCTGCCCGCTCCCCCGCTGCCCGCTCCCCCTGCCCACTCCCCCTGCCCGCTCCCGCTGCCCACTCCCCCTGCCCACTCCCCCTGCCCACCCCCCTGCCCACCCCCCGCTGCCCACTCCTCCTGCCCACTCCCCCTGCCCACTCCCCCTGCCCACCCCCCGCTGCCCACTCCCCCTGCCCACTCCCACTGCCATCTCTGGTGTCTGCATCTCCTCTCATGGAATCATTCCAGTGAGATAGCTTGCTGGCCATGAGCCTTGGCTGCCTGGTGAAGTTGAACAGTTGATGCAGTCCGGGCTGCAGTCTCTCAACAAACAGGCGACTTCAATACAGCTTATTGTGCTCAGCCTGGTTCCTGCCTCTGGAGTGCGGGTCTGATGAATCTCGGCCACCAAGAAATCTAGGGCACCCTAAATCTTAGTAAAAACGCAGATGCTCATTTGTTTACTTCTTCCGGCCAGGCAAGGGAGTCTTTCCAGGAATGTGTGGGGCAGGATTGGAAAACACTGGCTCGAGGATCTGAGTGTGGGTTTGCTTGTTCACACATACACGCACACATACACACACACACACAACACACACACACAACACACACAACACACATACACACACACAGCACACAACACACACACATACACAACACACACACACACAACACACACACAACACACACAACACACATACACACACACAGCACACAACACACATACATACACAACACACACACACACAACACACACACACAGACACAGACACACACACAACAGACACACACACACGCACAACACACACGCGCACCACACACACACACACAACACACACACAACAAACACACACATACACACAAACACACGCATACACACACACAGCACACACACAGAACACACAAACACACACACACACAATACACACAACACACACACACAACACTTACACACATACACACACACACAAACACACACAGCACACACACACAACACACATACACACACACAGCACACAACACACACATACACAACACACACACACAACACACACACACAGACACATACACACACACAACAGACACACACACACACACAACACACACACACACATGCATACACACACAACACACACACCACACACACACACAACACACACACAACAAACACACACATACACACAAACACACACATACACACACACAACACACACACAGAACACACAAACACACACACACACAATACACACAACACACACACACACAAGACACACAACACACACACACACATACACAAACAACACACACATACACACACAACACACACACAACACATACACACAAAATGCACAACACACACACACACAACACACACAACACACACACAACACACACACACACAACGCACACACAACACACAACACACACATGACACACACACAGCGCACACACACAACACACACACACAACACACACACACAACACACACACACAATACACACATGACACACAACATACACATGCACACCCAACACCCACACAACACACACATGACACACACACAGCACACACACACAACACACACACACAACACACACATGACACACACAACACACACAACACACACACAACACACATGCAACACACTCAACAAACACACACAACACACACATACCTCACACAACACACATAACACACACAACACACACATGACACACACACAATACACACAACACAGACACGACACACACACAACACACACACAACACACAAAACAGACAACACAGACACACACAACACACACACACCAAACACACACACATCACACACACACCACACACACACCAAACACACACACCCATCACACACACACAACACACACACACATACACACACAACACACACAACACACACAACACAGACACAACACACACACACAACACACATACAACACACACACACCAAACACACACACACATACCACATACACACCACGCATACACACCACACACACACACACACACACAAGACACACACAAAACACACACAACACACACCAAACACACATAACACACACACACAAAACACACACACACCACACACACCACATACACACACACCACACACACACACCACACACACACTACACACACACCACACACACACACAACACACGCACACACCACACACACACATACCACACACACACCACGCATACACAGCACACACACACACAGCACACAACACACACAACACAGACAACACACAACACACACACACGCCAAACACCAAACACACACCACACACACACCACATACATACATACACACTACACAACACACACCACACACACCATACAACACACACCACACACCACACCCCAAACACACACACACACAACACATACACACACAACACACACAAAACACACAAACACAAGACACACAACACACACACACACATACACACACACAACACACACATACACACACAACACATACACACACAATGCACAACACACACACACAACACACACACAACACACACACAACACACACACAACACACACACACAATACACACATGACACACAACATACACACGCACACCCAACACCCACACAACACACACACCACATACACACACACCACACACACACACCACACACACACTACACACACACCACACACACACACAACACACGCACACACCACACACACACATACCACACACACACCACGCATACACAGCACACACACACACAGCACACAACACACACAACACAGACAACACACAACACACACACACGCCAAACACCAAACACACACCACACACACACCACATACATACATACACACTACACAACACACACCACACACACCACACAACACACACCACACACCACACCCCAAACACACACACACACAATACATACACACATACACACACAACACACACAAAACACACACACACACGACACACAACACACACACACAACACACACACAACACACAACACACACATGACACACACACAGTGCACACACAACACACACACAACACACACACACAATACACACACACAATACACACATGACACACAACATACACACGCACACCCAACACCCACACAACACACACAACACACACACACACAACACACACACCACACACTCTGCATACACACAACACACACAACACACATGCAACACACACAACAAATACACACAACACACACACACAACATACACACTACACACACACAACACTTAGGCACACACACAACACACACACACACACAACACACACACAGCACACACAACACACACACACCACACACGACACACACAACACACACACAATACACACAACACAGACACGACACACACAACACATACACACAACACGCACAACACACACACACAACACAACACACACACACACACCACACACACACCAAACACACACACACATCACACACACACATAACACACACACATACACATACACACACAACACACACATCACACACAACACAGACACGACACACACACAACACACACACACAAAACACACACACAACACACACACACCGCACACACACACACACACCACATACACACCATGCATACACACCACACACACACACAAAACACACACATACCACACACACACCACACACAACACATACACACACACACCACACACACACACACACCACACACACACACACACACACAACACACGCACACACCACACACACACACACACATAGCACAAACACACCACGCATACATAGCACACACACACACAACACACACAACACACAACACATACACACACACGCCAGACACCAAACACACACCGCACACACACCACATACATACATACACACTACACAACACACAACACACACACACCACACAACACACACCACACACCACATACCAAACACACACACACACATCACACACACACAACACACACACACACACACATAGCACACACACACCACGCATACATAGCACACACACACACAGCACACACACACACACACACACACAACACACGCACACACCACACACACACACACATAGCACAAACACACCACGCATACATAGCACACACACACACAGCACACACACACACACCGCACACACACACACACACCACATACACACCATGCATACACACCACACACACACACACACACAAAACACACAAATACCACACACACACCACACACACCACATACACACACACACCACACACACACACACCACACACACACACACACACACACAACACACGCACACACCACACACACACACACATAGCACACACACACCACGCATACATAGCACACACACACACAGCACACACACACACATACAACACACACAACACACAACACATACACACACACGCCAGACACCAAACACACACCACACACACACCACATACATACATACACACTATACAACACACACCACACACACACCACACAACACACACCACACACCAAACACACACACACACAACACACACACACCACACAGACCGCACACGCACCACACACACACACATAGCACATGCACCACACACACACACACACACACACACCACACCACATATCACACACACACCACACACCGACACAAACCGCACACACACCACACACACACACATAGCACATGCACCACACACACACACACACACCACACCACATATCACACACACATCACACACACCCCCCACACACACACACAGGCCAGATCAGGACAGAAACACTACCTCATTGTCCCCTTGATCAGGACAGGCTTCAGCCTTTATTGAGCCAAGCCCACACCTGATAAAAGGTCATCGACCTGAAACGTTAACTCTGTTTCTCGCCACAGATACTGCCTGACCTGCTGAGTCTTTCCAGCACATTTTTACTTGGTTTTATTCCAGTCCTATCCTCACTCAGTCCACGCCAAAGCACAGGACCACTGGCCATTGTCCCTTCTCTGAAACACCCCCTCCCCGAGCCAATTGCAGATCTCCATCATCATCCTGGGGAGAGGCCAGTTAAAGAAACACTTGGACCGGATCCAGATTCAGCCAGTGGGAAGAAACTTTTGATGTAAAAAAAATAATAATTTCATGCTTTGAAAAATCAAATTCATTCTTTGAAAGATCTATGGCCATAATAATGTACCTAACCCTGCTCTCTGCTGGGTCCAAACGCACGGAGTTTAATTTTAGCCCAAAGCCTCATTGCAATGCACTGGTCCAGTTAATGCTGCTGACCTATTTTTCCTGTCCTTTGAGACAAAGGCTGGATTACATCAGCCAGCTCTCACTGGCATTGCTTTCGGCTTTGCTGTGTTTCAAAATCTACGTTTCCTCTTGATTTTGGGGCCATGGGGCAATCTCTGCTCAATGCTATTTACCATTTGGTTTGACCTCATTTACTAAAGGTACATAACCCCACTTGGCTTGGACTCTTAAGCTGCCGCATATTCATTCTCCCCTGACCTATTTCAGTCTGCACAAGCATCACCTGTGGGTGTAGAATGATCCCTTTTCCCTGTTGTTCACGACATACATGCCCAGGCCCAGCAGGAAGCCAGACTGTCCTTTCTGGGTTATGGTGGACATGTTCACCTGTCACAGGTTGGCCTGACTGGGATGTGAGATGAGCTCAGGGCTCACTATTTCACCTTGAATATTACCATTGGACTGAGTCCTGCCATTGATTTGAGATTTTGAGAAAGACAAACCATCTTTTAATTTCACTCGTTTTCCACTACCACTACCCCCAGCCCCACTATTTATCCTAATTTACTCATTTTCCACTTTATTTTTCACTCTTTCTCTTTCTCTTTTCTCTCACTTTTCTCTTTTTTTCTCTTTCTCTCTCTTTCTCTCTTCTCTCTCCTCTTGCCCCCTATCTCTCTCTCCTCCCACCCTATTGACTCTCTCTCCTCCCAACCTACTGTCTCCCTCTCTCTCCTCCTGCCCCCCCCCATCTCTCTCTCTCCTCTCGCCCCTGTCTCTCTCTCCTCCCACCCCCGCCATCTCTCTCCTCCCACCCCCTGTCTCTTGCCTCTCTCCCTCTCTCCTCTCGCCTCCTGTCTCTCTCACCTGCACCGCCACCGCCCACCCCCCCCCGCCCCCCCCCCCCCCCCCCCCCCCCCCCCCCCACCCACCCAACCGCCCGCCCCCCCGAGATGACCAGTTCTGGCAAGATCCTGCTTGAGTATGTTGAAGAATCTCTGCCCATAACACTAACCTATCTTGACCCTTTAAAGGAGCTGCTGTGTATGTCCAACACTTGCAGTTTTTTTCCATTTTCCCTTCCCCCCCACCCCTCTTTATCAATACCTAGTCTCCCATTCTCTTACCCTAAAGGTGTCAGGACAGCATGAAGGATGCTCATAATAATCGGGTATGGACTGTCAGTGCAGCAAGGTCCATGGCCTGAATGGCTTTGTCCCACCCTGGACATACCCATCAATTTGGCTTTGCAAGGAGTTTGCCACAGCAACTCCATATCTCATTGGGCCCTGTTCCTTTTCCTTCCTCCACACCCTTTATTCCCAATTACCTATCCCCCTTTCAAACACCTCATCTGACTTTTTTCAAATGGAATCCTAGGGAAGTCTCTATTTCCTGACAACCCTTTTTGTGATGATTCAGACATGTCCCCTAACATGTCTCATAAAGCCAATGGCCTCCTCTCGCTGTTCATTCCTTCTTTACTGCCATGACTTTAAGCTGTGGACTCCTTTCTTGTACCTTCCAAGTAGCCATTTCTTGTGTTGAGTTCTTAAAGAATTGTTTGATGGGATGTGGGCGTCACTGGCTAGGCCAGCATTTATTGCCCATCCCTAATTGCCCTCGAGAAGGTGGTTCTGAGCTGCCGCCTTGAATGTAGGTACACCCATAGTGCTGTTAGGGAGGGAGTTCCAGGATTTTGACCCAGTGACAGTGAAGGAACAGCGATATATTTCCAAGTCAGGATGGTGAGTGGCTTGGAGAGGAACTTCCAGTTGCTGTTGTCCTTGTCCTTCTAGGTGGTAGAGGATAATAGTGCTCTTGAAGGCACCTGGATGAGTTGCTGCAATGCATCCTGTAGACAGTACACACTGCGCATCAGTAGTGGAGGGAGTGAGAATTGAAAATGGTGGCTGGGGTGCCAGTCAAGCAGGCTGCTTTGACCTGGTTGTTGTCGAGCTTCTTGAGTGTTGTGGGAGCTGCACTCATCCGGCAAATGGAGAGTATTCCATCACACTCCTGACTTGTGCCTTGTAGATGGTGGACAGGCTTTGGGGAGTCAGGAGGTGAGTCACTCTCTGCAGAATTCCCAGCCTCTGACCTCTGAGTGTGAGAGTTATTTGACCATGTGGGAAATCACAGTTGATCCTGATTCTGTCCTCACCCATTGTCCACATCCATTAATGTCCCAGGAGTAGAACTGGAAAAGCAATGGTGATCTGGCTGATTTCTGCATTTGCTTTTTGTTCAAATTCTAACATTATGTTCCCTGTTTTGGAATTCCCGAAAGGGAGTCATTGCCAATCTCTCATGTTTTCTCTTTTAGTAGTTGAATGTGGAATATATGAATGAACATTAAAGTCAATATGTTTTGTATTCCTCTTAGGCCAATTGAAGGAACTTGACATCATTTCAAAATGGCAGGAATCATCGGTCTCAAAATTGAGTCTTAGAACCACTGGAAGAAAACCCCTGATATTTAGTCCAGCAAGCTTGCTCGAGTTGCCCAGGACCCCCCAATGGAGTCCGGCTACTACTCCGAGATGGAGAACCTGGGCTCAGCATCTCTCTGCATCTCGGAGCCTCTCGGCTCTTACAGTGAAGGGTTGGCCCAGAGAAACAGGCCGGTGAAGGGCAGACCCAGCAGCTCCGGCCGGAGGAAGCGGGAGTTCATCTCTGACGAGAAGAAAGACGCCAGCTACTGGGAGAAGAGACGCAAGAACAACGAAGCCGCCAAGAGGTCGCGGGAGAAGAGGAGGATCAGCGACATGGTCTTGGAGAATCGAGTCCTGGCACTCAATGAGGAAAATGTCAGGCTGAAATCAGAACTGTTGGCCTTGAAGCTGAGGTTTGGGCTGATAACCACTGCTGCGTACACAGAGAAGAGCCGACAGTTGGCAGGGACCTCAGTGAGCTCTTATTACAGCAGCTTTTCAAACACTTCCAGCGTGCTCCTCAACTCTGATTCTTCGGAGGCTGAGCACTCGAGCCGAGGGGGTGGATTCACGCCAATGAGCAAGTATTCACCCCGGGGCTCTCTCTCCGACATTTCTGATGGATTATCGAGCACTGGGGACAGCCCAGAGCCAGTGATTCACGGGGATGTCAAGCAAGATGACAACTTGGTGGACAGGGACCTGATGAAGGACATCAAGGAGGTTGTGAGTGTGCGGGTCACCTACGAGGGAGGCGAGGCAGCATCTTTGCTAAGGAGTTGTGATGACATTGAATTCATAAATTATAAGGAGCCAGTGAAGTATAACCTTGTGCCCAGGGACATTATTCAGTACAGGGCACAAGGGTATGGAGAAGATGTTCAAACTCATTCTGCCCAACGAGAGGACTTTCATCCTACTTCTGCTGTGCCTCAACATAGCCAGGCAGCCCTTATGAGCCACGGATTAGGTTACGCACAGTTAGTGAGACACACCATCTCGGCAAAGCCGCTCACTGTCAGGGAGCTACATGATCCGCCTTCCTTGATTGGTTTTACTCAGCAGTATTCTCGTGAGCTTTCAGACACCGAGGCACAGAAGCTACAAGGCCACCTATTGCCGAAAGAGTCTGTTATTGAGATTTCTAAGAAGCCTCCTACCGAGCATTCAGCCAAAGGGCCATTCGGTGTGTTGGAAGGTGCACATTCCCTGCATTCCACCAGCAAGGATGGGGAGCTTGTAGAATCTGATTCCCAATGTCCTGACAGCAAGTTCCCTCAATGCTCCACCTCCCACAATTCTCAGACTGGGAAGCAAGAGCCATTGGAATGCCCCTTCACCCCATGTTCGGTTATTGAGGTGCCACGAGTGTCTGATCAAGGCGCTATCACACACTCCAATATTACCACGGATAAGGTATCAGACTGTACCCTTTCTGAAGGTTCAGATAGTGATAGTCAAGAGAAAGTTGACGGTTTGGGCTATGACACACTCGTGCACTCTGGCACACACCAGGAGGTCAGAAGAACAGCCCTTCCACATAAACTGCGCCTGAAAGTAAGAGCAATGCTAGCCAATGAGCAGCAAGTCTATGGCCAAGACCATTCCCAGCAAGTTAGTGACCCAGGACTTGCCCTGCAGAAACACAATAGTTTCCATCAAAATTCCACCTTTGATGGTTGTATCATGAAGAATTACATTTCGGTCACTGATGAGGGTGAACTCTGGAGAAAATCAGGGCTTCTAGATATTAAAACATTGCAGTGTCAGCCAGGAGGATTAAATAACTTACAGGGGCATGTTCCCAATGGGACCAATAGCCACCAGAACTACCAAAATACATCAACCAGCTCAAGCCTCCACGCTGTAAAAGCAGCATACTTCAAGGCTTTTGAGCGGAATACTGTGCAATCACCCGAGAAACTGTCCCTTCACAAGAGGAACCATTTAGTCAGTCCCACAGAAGGATGAGAGAAAGATGGAGAAACACAGTTGTAAAGATGTAAACGGTGGACAGTAGTTAGTCTGAATGGCCGAAACTATTTAATGACAAGGGTGCTCTCCTCCTTGTTGAATACCAGCACAGTGATGTTAGAAGACTGGCAAACAGGCATAGGTCAACACTGGAATTGTCAGGTGGGACATTGTGTCCAGATCCTTCAATGTTTCAGGGACTGGTCCAAGTTGATCAGATTATATGGACGCAATTAAGTTCAAATAAGCTTGTCCTGAGATTAAGGTAAGCAAGTCTCGCCAGCCAATAGACCAGTGGCAACCTGGATTCTCCTGGTCTATCTGAATAGATCTAGAACCAAAACCAATCAATGTCTGTGTGACGAGGGCTCAAATCCATGATTTTCTGTTCTGACAACCAACAGCCCCATGCTATTTTAACCCATCTCTCGCTGCTATATGGCAGCTTGGCTCTGTTGGTTGCACTCTTGTCGATGAATTGGAAAGTTGTAGCAATTTATTACATGTCATTTCGGTGAGTAGAAGTGATTAGTGAAACAAGCCTCTTCATGGAGCCACTGTGAAATGGTTGCTTTTGCATCCGGATCACCATTTGATCTGTGTGAGCTTCAGTCTCTAGCTGGTTTCAGGTGGTGGCAGCCTGGAATGCATTAACATTCTTCCACCTTTGCTCCCAGTATTGGAAGCTCAGCTGATACAGGACACAAGGTGGGACCAATGTGGCTTTTAAAAAAAAAGGGCTGGAAACACTCAGTAGGTTAGGCAGCACCTGTCGTGTGAGACAGAAAGAGAGAGAGAGAGAGAGAGAGAGACGTGAGTTACTATTCCAGGTCAGTGGCCTTTGGTCAGGAGTTCTCCAGCCCCCAAGCTACAAACACAGGTTGGAAGCTCCACTGGGTCTTTGCTATTTCCTGCATCCTATAACCTTTGACCACTGAGCACAGGCTCATCCAAATAGTTCTGGGATTGTCCTACTTGTAGTATCGTAGAATCGCAGAATCGTTACAGCACTCGCCGAGGAGATTTGGCCTATCGTGTCTGTGCTGGCACTTTGCAAGATCAACGCACCTAGTCCCAATCCCCTGCCTTTTCCCCATAGCCCTGCAAATCTTTTCTCTTCAGATAATTATGCGATTGCCTTTTGAAAGCTACAATTGAATCTGCCTCCACCACACTCTTTAGCAGTACATTCCAGATCCTAACCACTCAATGTGTGAAAAAATATTTTTCCTCCTGTCACCATTGTTTCCTTTGCTAATCGCTTTAAATGGGTGTCCTCTGGTTCTTGATCCTTCCACCAATGGGACGCAGTTTCTCCCCATTTACTCTGCCCAGACCGCTTCATGCTTTTGAACACCTCTATTAAATCTCCTCTCAACCTTCTCTTCTCCAGGGAGAACAGCCCCAGCTTCTCTAATCTATCCACGTAGCTGAACATCCTCATCCCAGGAACCATTCTTTTGAATCTTTTCTTCACTCTCTCTAAAGCCTTCACATGCTTCATTAAATGTGATGCCCAGAGCTCTTCACAATACTCCAGTTAAAGCCGAACCAATGTTTTGTACAGGTTTTCTTAACTTCCTTGCTTTACTATTTCGTACTCACCACCCAAAACATGGTTCACTTGGGAGACTCTTGTCTCCCCAGTCCTCAAAGCTGAAAGGTCAGAATTTGGACCCACTGCTCTACCCACTTTTGGTGCCCCTTCACAAAACACATTAGTTCAACTTCCTTTAGGTCAAACTGCAGCAGCAAAAAAATGCCAAAGGTTTTGCTGTGCGGACTCAAAAATGTCATAATGTCAGAATATGACTTGGAGTTTTACACTAGAGTGAGTGATGCATGATCATCGATGTGCTGGTGACCTGATATCACAGCATCAGAGAACAGGAGCCATTGGCCAAGAGTTTCCACCTTGAGTGCAAATTGTGGTCAAATTGCAGAAGTTCTCAGAAATGTTTTTTGCTGCTCAATTTCTCGCTCAAGTGCATTTGCACATTGCTAAATGTAAAACTACCCCATGACCCATTGCAATCAGGCAGTGTTTTAGAATCTAACTAATCAGCGTTAAAAACAAGTCCTTGGTATATTTGAGTGTTAACTTGGTACAATTTGATTAATATGGCTGAAAATGGGTTTAATCACAAAATTTATGCACTTTTAATCAGAGTGTGGAGTCGAACATATGTGAGAAACCCAATTTTAAACAACTGAAAATGACTTTTAAAAAATCTATACAGAATCATGTACTAGTTTCGTTGGTGTTGAGTATTCAGTTTCTTAGGAAATTTTTAAAAAAGCTTTTAAAAGAAATATGGGGGACATAGAAACTTAGGACTTAGGAGCAGCAGTAAGCTATTCAGCACTCCAAGCCTACCCCACCATTCGAAAAGATCATGGTTGATCTGATTGTGCTCTCAACTCCACTTTTCTGTCTGCCCCCAAAACTTATGACTATCAAAAATCTATCTAACTCTGCCTTGAATAAATTCAGCAACCCAGCCTCCACCACTTTCTGGGGAAGAGAATTTCACAGAATAACAACCTTCTAAGAGAAAAAAATTCTCCTCATCACCATCTTAAACGGGGGACCCCTTATTTATAAACGGTATCCCCTAGTCCTAGTCTCCCCCAGAAGAGGAGATGTCCTCCCTGTATCCACCCCATCAAGTCCTCTCAGGATCTAATATGTTTCGATAATTTCACCTCTCATTCTTCTAAATTCCAATGGCTATGGGCCCAACCTGTTCAACTTTTCCTCATAAGATGACTTATTCCCGGGATGAAGGGGTTGAATGAACCTTCTCTGAACTATTTCTAATGCAATTATATCCTTTTTTCAAATAAGGAGACTAAAACTGTACACAATACTCCAGATGTGGTCTCACCAAGACCCTGTACAGCTGCAGTAAAACGTCCTTACTTTCATATTCCATTCCCTTTCCAATAAACACCAACATTCCATTTACCTTCCTAATCACTCGCTGTACCTGCCTTCTACTTTTTGTGACTCGTGTAGCAGGACACCCAGATCCCTCTGTACCATTGAGTTCTACAATCACTCTCCATTAAATAGTATTCTGGTTTTGTATTATTCCTGCTAAAGTGACTAGTTCACATTTTCCCACATTACACTCAATCCGTCAAATTTTTGCCCACTGACTTAACCTGTCTATATCCCTTTGTAGACTCTTGACCGCTTCTTGGCAACTTACTTTCCTACTTATCTCGGTGTCATCAGCAAATTTAGCTACTATATATTCGTTCCCTTCATCCAGGTCATTGTAAATAGATGAGGCCCCAGCACTGAACCTTGTGACACTCCACTAGTTACAGCTAGCCAACCTGAAAAAGATCCACTTATCCCTACTCTCTGCTTCCTGTTAGCTAACCAATAGTTTAACCATGACAATATGTTACCCCCTACACCATGAGCTATTATTTTAGGTAATAATCTTTGATGCGGCACCTTATCAAACACAGAATCACAGAATTTTAACAGCACAGAAGGAGGCTGTTTGGCCCGTCATGTCTGAACCAGCTCTCCAAATGAGTATTATGACCTAGTGCCATTGCCCTGCCTTTTCCCTGTACTCGTGCGCATTGTTTCAATTTAAACAATTATCTAATGCCCTCCTGAATACCTTGGCCGAAGCTGTCCCCACCACACTTCCAATCCCAAACCCCTTTAGGAAAATCCAAGTACACCACATCTACACGTTCCCGTTTATCCAGCTTGTTTGTTCCTTCCTCAAAGATCTCTAATAAATGAGTTAAACATGATTTCCCTTTCACAAAGCCATGTTGACTCTGCCTGATCACATTAGGATTGTCTAAGTATCCTTGTAAAACCTACTTGATAATAGATTCTGGTAATTTCCCTATTACAGATGTTACACTAACTGGCCTATACTTTCCTGCTTTCTGTCTCCCTCCTTTTCTTGAATAAAGTTGTTACACTGGCTTTATTCCAATCTGCTGGGACTTTTCCAGGCTCTAAGGAATTTTGGAAGATTATATCCAATGCCCCTACTGTCTCTGCCATGTCTTCTAAGACCCTAGGGTGCAGGCCATCTGGCCCAGGGGATTTGTCAGACTTCAGGCCTAATCGTTTCCCAGCGCCTTTCCCTGGTGATGGTGATTATTTGAAGTTCCTCCCTCCCTTTCACCTCTTGATTTTCAGGCGCCTATTCGTATCCTGCCATTTTTTTTTGAAAAAGAAGTGCAGCCTAACTTGAAGAGCTTCCTTGAAGACCCACGTTGCACTTAGTGGAAACTTGCAAAGGTGATTACAGTATTTTGATCTGTGGGGAGTGGTCAGTTTTGAGGCCAGGTCTGGCCTCTAGCACAAGATTCTTTTTAAACAAATACAGAGAGATCACAGAAGCTCAATTTGCACTGGACGTAATGTATGCCTGAAATTCCGCTGGTTTAGCTGATTTTGGGCGTATTGCACAGAACCTAATGGAAATTCCTGTCTGTTATTGTGTCAACTGGGTTGTAATTCTGGGTGTTCACTCCACGTTTTGGATCAGCAAGACTGTAGCTGCGCTGTTCAACCTGGTGTAATTAATCTAGTCTAGCCCACGTGCAATTATCATTAAAAATATAATGAAATTGAGGCAGTGGTGTGGGAGCTGAGAGTATCCAGATCTAGGATGAGATCAGTAGCACTCTGACAGGCATCTGTCAATCATCCCTTCTCATCATTAAAACAAAATGGCACTGACTGACCATCCAGAGATCATTAATGCTGTAACAATTGTTTCCCAGTTACTGGGCGAATGTCCTAGAGATGGAGTTCCGAATATCATATATGAACCTAAGCCTGTTTTAAAGGAGCATTATCCTCTTTCATGGTCAGAGAAACTGATAATATAAGAACAATTTTGATCCTGTTTTGATAATTCAGATCCAATGTTTACAAACATTTGACCAATCTTTTTTTGGCACTGGATCCTTATTGGATATTTCAATTATCCATAGAAACTTGGAAATTAGGAGCAGGAGTAGGTCATTTGGCCCCTCAAACCTGCTTCACCATTTAGTTTGGTCATAGCTGATCCTCTATCTCAGCGCCATAATCCCACTTTTAGAGTCTAGAAATCTATTTCCTTCTTTAAATATATTCAGTGACTTGGCCTCCACAGCCTCTGTAGTAGAGAATTCCACAGGTTCACCATCCTCTGAGTGAAGAAATTTCTCCTCATCTCAGTCCTAAATGGCCTACCCCGCATCCTGAGACTGTGAGCCCTTGTTCTAGGCACCCCTCCCCCCCACCAACACCCCCCCCCCCCCCCCCCCCCCCCCCCCCCCTCCCCCCCAAGCCAGAGGAAACATCATCCCTGCATCCAGTCTGTCCAGCCCTGTCAGAATTTTACACGTTTCAGTGAGGTCCTCTCTCATTCTTCTAAACTCCAGGGAATACAGGCCTGGTTGACTCAATGTCTCCTCATACGACAATCCTGCCGCCCTAGGAATCAGTCTGGTGAACCTTCACTGCACTCCCTCTATGGCAAGTATATCCTTTCTTAGGTAAAGAGACCAAGACTGCAAATAACAGCCCACATATGGTCTCACGAAGGCCCTGTACAGCTGCAGTAAGACATCCTTGCTCCTGTACTCAAGTCCTCTTGCAATGAAGGCCAACATACCATTTGCCTTCCTAACTACTTGCTGCTTTTGAGAGTCAATGTGGTTGACTCTTCAATGTCCTTTGAACAAGGGCAATTAGAGTTGGGCAATAAATGCTGACCTAGCCAACGATGCCCTCATCCCATGAAAGAATTTTTAAAAACCTGCATGCTGGCTTTGAGTGATTGATGTACAAGGACACCCAGGTCCCTTTGTACATCAACATTTCCCAATCTATCACCATTTAAATAATAGTCTGACATTCTGTTTTTCCTACCAAAGTGGATAACTTCACACTTATCCACGTTATACTGCATCTGCCACCTATTTGCCAACTCACTCAACTTATCTAAATCGCCTTGAAGCCTCTTAAAATCCACCTCACCACTCACATTCCCACCTAGTTTTGTGTCATCAGCAAACTTGGAAATATTGTGTTTGATTCCCTCCAGGAAGCTGTCTGATTTTTCTGCACTGTGGGTCAACCTCGAAACTATGTAAAGGGTTTAGATCCCTACTAACAGGATCAAACTGAATGATATCTGATGACTGTTTATACTGTTGTGAGTTAGACTTTCCTGCGAGGTCTGCCTCTCACAAGGGAAATTCCATGGGAACTAGGCCCTTCTCCAGTCCCTCATCAAAGTGGATCATTCTCATGTTTCCTGCCAGGCCAGATATTGAATGTTGGCGATGCAATTCAATCATTGACGGGCAACGCCACCAGACTGGCATTCACACACTTGTCCCTTCGAGTGCAGATCATTGCAGCAGGGAGATAGGGAGCTGAGGTTTCTCTCCCCAGCCTACCAGCCCGGAGACCAATTGCTTAGTTTACTGTACGTGGGGAGTTTTGATCTCACAAGCCAACGCATTCACTGTAAGGATGTCTCTTTTCTCCTGTAAGGCAATCTCAAGTGTTGTCGAAACGTGAGCACCTCAGTGAAGTTAGAGCCCAACCAGCCCTAGATGTTAATGAAATCCCCAGTGAGGTTAGACCCTAGTCAGCCCAAGGGCTAGTGCCTCTTTGAATAAGCGTGCACTTTGTATCAATCATCGATATGTTGCATTGTAAATATTGACACGGTTTATGTATTTATAATGGGGGGATGGAAAAGTTCTGATATTTCATGTTTTGTGTTAATTGTAAAGCTTCTCCTATCTATCAGACACTTGACTATGAATGTTTTTTTTTACTGTCAGTTGTATAATATGTAAAGAGCTGTCATGTTATTGTTGTATAGCTTTGTACTTTCATTTGGTTCTCAAATTAAACTGCGAAAGAAAAGGAAGAAGCAATACTGGCTGTAAATTTATTAAAAGTGAGGGAAAAGGGGGTGATCAGACTAATTGATGTAGGCTGATCCCACAGTGTGATACTGAGGGAGGGCTGGAGTGTCAACTTGCCTTTGTTAAAGTCGGCCATGTGGGAATTTAAAGTGCTTTTATGGCACTTTCCAAAGGAGAAGAGCAAGTTTACCTGGTGTCCTTTCATTATGCCTCCTCTTGCCACCAGCATCACTAAAGAAACAATCACCCAGTTTAGTTTGGCTCCGTGAGCACTGGGTCAGGGTGTGGCTGAAGTCATGTCCCTGAGTACTGAGCACACAATGTAAGCTGGCACTCCCAGTGCAGTCCCTGGGGAGTCTGCACTGTATGAAGCCCCTATCTCTCCAATGCAACATTAAACAGAGACCTGTTTGTTCTCTCAGGTGTCATAAAAGATCCCATGGCACTATTTTGAAGAAACCTCGGGGAGCTATCCCCAGTGCCTGGGCCAACATTTATTTCCTCGATCAACGTCACAAAGCAAACAGCTTCTTTGGTCATTGTCAGATTGTGGGAGCTTGCTGTGTGCAAATTGGCTGCCTCCTTTCCCAACATTACAACAGCGAATACACTTTGTTGGCTGTAGAATGAGTTGGAACGTCCTGCGGTTTGGAAACCATGATACAAATGCAAGCTCTTTCTTTAGAACAGGGCATACTTTGAACTGTCGACCTCTACACGCACTCAGACTGCACTCCACCCGCCAAGCAGGCCTGTTAAGTGAGCCCAGCGGTTTGTATTGTGCCATGAGTTGAAAGGGAGCCAGAGCCACTGATTAAATTAGGCCGCTTAGCTAAACCTTCCTGAAAACCAGGTCACCAAACTGGGTCAGAGCCTGAGAGGAATGTGTAGAGAGCCAGAGAAAGACACTGGCATAAAGACAAAAGGACACAGACCCCAGATAATCTAAAGCAGCAGGAGTGACTGCTTAACAGTTGTTCAGTAGTGTGTGATGTGATTGGGTAAATGTCTCTGTTACAATGTACATTCCTTTGAGCAACACCAGTCTTTGGAATGGAAATAAAAGGTGTGTTAATTTTGTGGAAATATTTGACATAGCAAACACTTAGAAGATCATATGATAAAGGGAAGAACTGGAGGAACAGCACCTCATCTTCCGACTAGGCACTTAACAGCCTTCCAGACTGAATATTGAGTTCAACAATTTTAGATCTTGAACTCTCTCCTCCATCCCCACCCCCTTTCCATTTCTTCCCCCTCCTTTTTGTTTTTTCCAATAATTTATATAGATTTTTCTTTGCCCACCTATTTCCATTATTTTTAAATGTATTTCCATCCATCGTTTATCTATATCTTTTATGCCCTGTTAGTCTTATTTCACCCCACCCCCAATAGAGCTCTCTGTACCTTGCTTGTCCTGCTCTCCACTCTTAATTAGCACATTCTTTTAGATAATATTACCACCTTCAACACCTCCTTGTTCTTTTGTCTGTGACATCTTTTGGTTATCTCCACCTATCAATGCCTACTTGTCCCAACAACCGTCCCCCACCGCCTCCCCTTAAACCAGCTTATATTTCACCCCTTTCCTATTTTTACTTAGTTCTGATGAAGGGTCATGAGGACTCGAAGCGTGAACTGTGCTCCTTCTCCGCCGATGCTGCCAGACCTGCTGAGTTTTTCCAGGTATTTCTGTTTCTGGTTTTGATAAAGGGAAGAGATAGTTCCTCAATGTTGTTGATGCAGTTATATCAGATCTCAGAGTGTTCCTGGTTGACAGAGTTCTTTGCACCCAGTATCACCCTCAAATCTAAAAATCAAACTGACCTTTAAGTCTAATCTTTGGGAAAGGTTTTGTGTGATGTTTGGGGGACCCGGCTGACCACTTTTTCACTTTTAAACAGGAGGAGAAATTGGAAGAAGTGGTCAGGAGTGATGCTCCTAATTCAAATTCCCCTCTCCAGCCCACCACCAAAATCACCTCATGAACTATTCTCGAAATATTACCATTGTTAAATTTCTATCCATAAGTTCAATGCGGCCAAATGAATTCACTGCTGTCAGTCCTGAAACAGCTACAATTGCACAGAGCTTTGGTGCGGGCACTCCTCAGTGAAGTTTTAGTCTCCAAATCTAAGGAAGGATATAAGAACAGAAAATGCAGGAAAATCTCAGCAGGTCTGGCAGCATCTGTGGAGAGAGAAACAGAGTTAACGTTTCGAGTCCAAAATAACCCCTCTTCTTCTTTCTAAGGAAGGATATACTTGCCTTGGAGGTGGCACAGCAAAGGTTCGCTCAAGTGGTTCCTGGAATGGGACAGTTGTCCTACGATGAGAGGTTGAGTAAATTGGAGTTTGGAAGGATGAGAGGCGAATCTCATTGAGAAGGGCAGAATTCTGAAGGGACTTTTTCCTTCAGTTCTTCATTATAGGCAGAGGCTACAAACTGTACTGGGGAGGCAATGGTGTAGTAGTATTGTCACTGGACTAGTAATCTAGATACCCAGGGTAATGCTCTGGGGACGTGGGTTCAAATCCCACCATAGCAGGTGGTGGAATTTAAATTCAATAAAAATCTGGAATTAAAAGATGACCATGAAACCATTGTTGTGAAAACCCATCTAGTTCACAAATGCCCTTGAAGGAGGGAAATCTGTTGTCCTTACCTGTTCTGGCCTACATGTGACTCCAGACCCATGTGGTTTACTCTTAAAAATGCCCTCTGAACAAGGTGCATTTAGGGATGGGTGATAAATGCTGGCCTAGCCAGCAGTGCTAACATCCATGAATGAATAACAAAAACAGCCTGTTCCTGCAAACCCTGAAACAAAATGTCTACTGCTAGATGTGAGTCTGTGACTAGACAGCACTTGCTGAACAATCCTGAGTGTGCTAACAGCTACACTAACAACCAATTTAAGGTAATCAATCGAGCCCTCAATGTGGCTCATTTACACTTGCTAGAAGTGACATACAATCATACAATGAAGCATCCACAATTCTCTGGCACAGAGAATACCAAAAGTTCCAAAACCTTTGGGTGAAATTGTCCCAGATTTTCACTAACATGGTGTGAAAAATTACATTGTACCCGCTGGCCGCAATGGCGAATTTTCAAACTCTTCCCACCTCATTGATAATGCATTCATGGGAAACACGCTGGATCGCTGGCGGGTAGGCATGGATTTGCCTGATATGGCGTGATCTCAGCCCTTCCTCACTCTGGGAGCCATGTTTAAAGTGCACAGCCTACCTCATGTCTACAGACCAGGGCTGCTCCAGGCCACAGCTGGCCCTGAAAGCAAAGGTGAATGCAGCCCTCTTACTGGGGCACCAGCTGGACACAGTGGCAGTCCTCCACGAACTCTCCTAACCCCGCTCTGGCCACAGGAGGTCCACCAGAGTCACCAATCCAGCCTGGGAGGCGGTGGCAGCAGCAGACAGTGCCAATGGAGCACAGAGGAGGCCAGCCATCCAGTGCAGGAAGAGGGTGAACGCTGCCATCCATTCCTCCAGGGTAAGTCAACCACCTCATCACTCTCAACTCACACACTCCCAAACCCATCACACACCCACAGGGATCTCACACCTCAAGGGTCAACACCACTATCTCTCACACACACCCTCACATCTCCATCAGGCTCATATCCTCTCGAGCTCACCTCCTCATCCTGTCCATGGCTCCACTCACCACAGAAACATTCCCCGCATCCTTATCATCTGCTGTGTCATGCGTCCTCACATTCTCTTCATCTGCTTTCATCTGAGTCATGGCTCACAACAGGAGGGGGAGCACCCAGATGAGGGGTGGAGTGGTCCACATTAGGCTCCTCACTCATTTTGAGAAGCGCTAACTGGTGAGGACATGGACGTTGCCTGCAGTGACAGTGAGGTTGGCAGTGAAGACCCTTAGAGTATCCCTCTCTCAATGCAACTGCGAGTGCTCTCTCTCTCTCTCTCTCTCTCTCCTATTTTTGACTCTGCTGCCTTACACTAATTATCTCTACTTTGGTTTACAGGGAGCTCTGCCAAGCGACCAACACCCTCAGCCAACCAGTCCTTCAGCTCCATCCAGGTCCTCACCTCCAGCCAAGAGGACACGTCCTCCATTGAAGAGCTGGAAATAAGCAGCCTGGAAGACCCGTCACAGCGCTTACCCACACCCTCCACCAGCGCAGAGACACACACCTCAGTGGGACATGGATCGACAGCAGGCTCAGCTTCACAATCTGGTGGTCACCACACGGACACATGTCCGCAGCAGGAGGAGGCAGGGTCAGCCGAGCTCCCCGGCACTCGGAGGATGGCTGGGGAAGAGTGTCTGTGGGATCCGAGTCAGGTGACGAGCTTCTGGATTTGGCTTCCCAGGTCATCGTGGAGAGTCAGCAGAAGGCGCCGGAACATCACACAGAGCTGTTGGAAACCCTCAACAGTGGCGCATGAGTCGGAGGAGTGCATCCGCCTGCTCTCTGATGAAGTGATGCCCGTGTAGGTTTATGGAGGTCTCCATGGGAAAGGTGGCAGATGTCATGGAGGCCCTGGTGCAGTGGAATGTGGAAATTTGCGTAGACCTGCATCCCATCATGATAGCCATAAGCGAGTTCCTACAGTGGCAACACGAGAGGGAAACGGGGCACATTGACATCCTCGCAGGTGCTCCTTCTCCTCAAGGAGTCAGGCCGGGGCCCTTGGGAACCCAAAGGGAGGAGGAGCAGCAGCTGGATAGCCCTGGATCATCCACTCAGGAATCTCGGAGGCTGTCCGCTCCCTCTGAGTCCCCTTTGCCTGTGACTCCCTTAACGCAGAGGGAGCAGCTGGCCCACAGAATGACAGTTAAAGCAAGCCGGGGCCCTCAGGGCCTTTGCTCGCCAGAGGACGCATGCCAAAGTCATTAGAGGCAACAGGGCCAACCATTGAACGGGCTGTCTCCACCCCTGCTGCAGATGTCAGGGCAGCACCTAGAAGAAGTGATAGGCCTAGAAAAGTTAAGAAATCCTGATCACAAGTGGTTGCACAGGTGAACACATTTTGTTACTTTATAAGCTGAAAATATATTCACTTTTACTGAATAATGTGTAATGTTGTCTTTCAGCTTCATTGGCGGGCTTTGCAAGTCCTCCCACTACATCTCTCGCCCACCCCCTCCCCCTACCACGAGCAGTTCAGCTGCATGCAGTCAGACCAGGAGTGAATCTGGAGGAACAGGTGTCTGTAGCAGGGCCTTTCAGAGCCTCATGCAAGCACTCTCCCACCCACACGAAGCCTTCATCCGTCACACTCATCTTCCTATCTTGGCCATTTTCGATGCTGCCTACTGGGGTTCTCTTTCAGTTGTCCATCAGAGCTGACCTACATCTCCGCCCACACACTGATTGCTCTCCCATGCAGCACCCTGTGCCTGTCCAACACGAGGCTCTGCTCACTTTTGATTTCGACAACCATGGTCGTAGTCAAGTATATTGCCAGCTCCCCATCCTGTACCCTCCCCCAGTCACCCATGTCCTATTCCCCATCACTGTCGACCCCCCCGGCATCACCTTCCCACTCCCCACTGTCATCTACCAACCTGAACCCTTGACTTTCCAGGATGTTCATGTAAACGTGCACGTTCCTACCTTCCTGAGAATCCCACCCCCATCCACACTGACCACCCCGACCTTCTCCTTCCGACCCCCAGGGTCCGTGTTTGCCTCCGTGACACCACCACCAACCGCCCTCGCTGCCCTTTCTACTGGTGCCAACGCAACCTCACCTTCCTACCCTAGCGGCTCCCTCTGCCCTCTTTCACACTCACCATTCTCTCCTACCACACCTGCCCTGGGTTCACTCCCAGGAGGCAGTCATTGACTCCACCAACTCCTCCCTTGCACATTCACCTGGATATTCCATCCCACCCTTATTCCTTCATCCCCCCAAATTCCCTGCCCCCCCCCCCAACCCCGGACACCTTCCTCCTACCGAACACCCACCTTCACCCTGGACATCTTACTCACCAACCCCCCAACCAAACTCCCTCCCTTCCACCATCCCCCACCTTGATACCTAGTTCCCCACTTGCACCATTCCCCCTCATTACTCCTTCCCCCCACTACTCTCTCCTCCTGTCCCCAACTCCTTCGCACCCCACCTTCCAACCTCACCCGCTCATGACACCTTCACCCTTCCCCTTCCAAGCTCAACCCCCTTGACACCTTTGCCACCACCGCCCCCCCCAACAACCTCACCATCCCACCCACTTCCCCTACCCCCGGTACACCTTCCTCTCCCATTCACACCTAGACCTTCCCCTCCCCACTGACACATTCACTGATCGTCTGTGCCAGCCTACGGTGAAGTCCGTGAAGTCGAAGCTGCTGTGTGGAGACTCCCACCTTCCGTGGAGCTGCTTCGTGGTGGAGCCGCGTCCATGAGGATCCACCCAGCATGCGATGCACGTGTTCCTCCAGGGTCCGGTAGCTGTCGGCCTCTAGCATCTTCTTCTCCGCAGATGTCCACGATCTAAGCAAGGCCCTAACGGTGAGTCCTGGCTTCTTGCCCGGACGTGCTCTGGGCCGGTGTAATGGTAAATCTGGCATGGGGGGAGGGGGTGGGGAGAGGGGGGGTCAGGCCTTACTTTGCATCCCATTAGCGGGATGGAAATTGGGTCCACGTCGGCCTCCAGCGAGATTGGCGATCTGCCATGGCGGACACCATTGGAAAATCCCGCTGTGATCTCACGCCAGTGTGAAACCAATTTCTGCCCCGCCCACCAAAGTCCCCCCACCCGCCAAAGTCCCCCCACGCACCCAAGTCCCCCCACGCACCCAAGTCCCCCCACCCGCCAAAGTCCCCCCGCCCACTGTGATACCCACCGCCCACAGCAGCCATCAATTCCGAGCTTTGAGTGAAGAAATTTCTCACCTCAGTCCTAACTGATCTGCCCCTCATTGTGAAACTGAGTTCAAAGCTCCAGATTCCCCAGACATGGGAAGCAGTCTCTCAGCATCACAGAGCCACGTTTAAGGCTGAGCTGCATTTTTGATCTCTCAGGGAATCTGGGGAACAGGTGAGAAAGTCGATTTGGGGCCCAACGTCAGCCATGATCCTGTTGAATAGTGGAACAGGCTCAAGGAGCAGAATGGTCGACTCCTGCTCCTATTTGTTATGTTCTTATCCACTTCAGTCACCTGTACTTCTGTCACTCTTGACATTATCCATCCAACTTCCTCAACTATTCATGCCCCTTTTCTCCACGAACCTCTGTGTGCAGAACTATGAAAGGTATTCCAGCCACTTTTATTGTTGAAATGTGCCCCAAACCACCCCAGTCAGCTTTTTTCAGATCTATACAAACATTGTTTCTTGTCCAAGCCACATTCCTGTTGTGTCAGCCTTGATCCTTTGCATCCTGGAAACTCCCATTTTCTCAATCAACTGAATCATTCTTGCCCTTAGTGTCTTTTGCTTATTTGCTTTTCTCATGTTCCAACACTCAAGGTACGAGAATAAGCATCACTTTATAAACTCTTCTCTTAGTCGGCAAGTCAACTCTGATTGGCTGAGCAGTTGCCATGGAGAAAGCAATGGGGAAGTCGGCTATTACAAATGATCTGCCTACCGCACATTAACCAACGTCTTATGTAAGAATTTCAGTGCCAGTGTTGATGCCAGGCATGTAGGCCACAATTAATTTGGCTTCCTAACCTCTCCCCCCTCCACCTCATTGAGTGTGCCAGTCTCCCACACAACACTCCTCAACGGGCATGGCACATCTTACCAGGTATCCCTCAATGGCTACCAACATCTAACTACTTGGAGAGCATGAGAGAGCTGGAGGGTTGAAACTTGCACACCCCCATTTCCATTTTTTATGAAGTACACCCACCTCAGCCATCACCATTGCCCCCCCTTACACTGAGCAGGAAAGGCCTCATATCTCTCCTCGCCATATTGCCATCTTTGGTCTCAATGGGGTGGCACACTCACTTCTGAGTTCAAAGGTTGCAGGATCAAGAGCCCACTGCAGACAGCTGGGCACAACATCCAGGCTGACACTCCACTGACCAATCTGACTGAATTTTTTGAAGAGGTGACCAGGTGTGTAGATGAGGGCAATGCATTTGATGTAGTCTACTTGGACTTCAGCAAGGCTTTTGATAAGGTCCCGCATGGGAGACTTATAACGAAGGTAAGAGTCCATGGGATCCAAGGCAGTTTGGCAAATTGGATCCAGAATTGGCTGAGTGGCAGGAAGCAAAGGTGATGGTCGAGGGATGTTTTTGTGACTGGATGCCTGTGTCCAGTGGGGTTCCACAGGGATCGGTGTTGGGACCCTTGCTGTTTGTGGTATATATAAACGATTTAGAATTGAATGTAGAAGGGTTGATCAGTAAGTTCGCAGATGACACGAAAATTGGTGGGGTGGTAAATAGTGAGGAGAATATCCTTAGATTACAGGAGGATATAGACGGGCTGCTCAGATGGGCTGATCAGTGGCAAATGGAATTTAATCCGGATAAGTGTGAGGTGATGCACTTGGGCAGGACAAACAAGGCACGGGAATACAAGATGAATTGTAGGACTCTGGGAAGTACCAAGGATCAGAGGGACCTTGGTGTGCATGTCCACCGGTCCCTTACAGTAGCGGGACAGGTAGGTAAGGTGGTTAAGAAGGCATATGAGATACTTGCCTTTATTAGCCAAGATATAGAATATAAGAGCAGGGAGGTTATGCTGGAACTGTATAAAACACTGGTTAGGCCACAGCTAGAGTATTGCGTGCAGTTCTGGAATCCACGTTATAGGAGGATGTGATTGTACTAGAGAGAGTGCAGAAGAGATTTACCAGGATGTTGCCTGGGCTGGAGAGTTTTAGTTATGAGGAGAGATTGGATAGACTGGGGTTATTTTCCCTGGAGCAGAGGAGATTGAGGGGGGACATGATTGAGGTATATAAAATTATGAGGGGCATAGACAGGGTAGACAGGAAGGAACTTATCCCTTTGGAGGAGGGATCAATAACCAGGGGGTATAGATTGAAGGTAAGGGGCAGGAGGTTTAGAGGGGATGTGAGGAAGAATTTTTTCACCCAGAGGGTGGTGGGAATCTGGAACTCACTGCCTGAAAGGGTGGTAGAGGCAGAAATCCTCATAAGATTTAAGAAGTATTTGGATGTGCACTTGCGATGCCATGGTATACAAGGCTATGGGCCTAGTGCTGGAAAATGGGATTCGAATAGTCAGGTACTTATTTGACCGGTGAAGACTTGATGGGCTGAAGGGCTTTTTTCTGTGCTGTAGGACTCTATGATTCTATGACACTGGAGTATTAAGACTGCTGCTTACCAGAAGCTGTACCCCCTTACCCTTGTAAAGAATCTCAAGGTAGCACAGGCCCATACCTGATGGGCTTTGCATCCCTGAAGGCTCTCTCTGTGGCTATGAAGGTCACTGCTGCCCTTAACCTTTACATCTCAGGCTCCTTTCAGCCAGTCCACAGGGGAATCTATCAGCCAGCAGGAAATCTGGGAGCCAGAGCAGAAGCCAAGAAGCAGTAGTGGTGAGGCCCTTGCAGATACCAGTTTGGTGACTGAGAGGCCCAGTGGGGGTTCTGAAGGCCTAGCTGCCTTCAATGCCTGGATAAACAGGCTGGAGTTCTCCAGTATGAGCCAGAGAGCGTCTCCAGAATGATTCTCCCTTTTTCATGCCACATGATTTGACCATCCAGGAAGAGTTTGCATTGGCTGCAGAGGTGGTGCCAGCTACAGGAGGTCTTGAACTGCAGGAACTGCACGGACAACGTGTGCTTAGAGGAGCTGATTACCTCCAAAGTCTTCACTAGGGTGGATCAGTACCTGGACGCCACCACCCCAGAGGTGGGAGCGGTCACAATCCAGCATGTTAACAAAGTCAAAGCATGAGAGACTCCACAATAAAGTGAACGGAAGATCGCCATATTAAAGTGACCAATTAACTGACCTGTTTGGGCAAGACAGCTGGTTGTGGATTAACCACTTGGTCAGGAGGGCATCAATCAAAATGGCCGCCTGCTGCGCCAGTGACTGGGTGAGTTGTGCCATGACTTGGAAAGGAAACCTGGCCCCAGTGAATTCTTTTCTCGAGGACCCTTATTTTTTTTTAAATATTTAGCACCATTGCAGCACTGAGTGCTACTACACCCTGTTGCATCGTTACATTTATTCGTAGGGAGTTAGGAACTAATTGTTGTGTGAAAGATATATCCCAGGATACCACATTCATGGTCACAGTCATGTGCTGAGTAACAATGTAATAACAGCCCATCAGCCTCCCAGCCACACGGAGAGCTGAAAGAAACACACTCGAAGCTCCAGCGTTTTGCGTCCAAAGTGATTATTTCTAACTTATGGGAACTAGAAGACAAAACACGCCCGCTTCTGCTTCCCAGTCCCTTCTGCTCATCGCTGACTGCCTGGCAGAGCCGAGAACATGGCCGCCTGTTGCGGTGCAGAGTTGGGTGTGAGGTGATGTGGTTCTCAGCCTTCACTTGTGCTAATATAGCACAACCCGACCTCCAAATCCCTCAGGCTCTCATTACAATTTATTCCTGTTTCAAAACAAGCTTTGCTGTTCTAACAAAAATAGGTCACCCATTTCAGCTTGGCACCATGCCAGCAGTATGCGAACATGGTCGGTAATTAAAGCAGCTGCCAACAGCTTGGGAAAATGCTGCTTTCCAAACCCTAACCTTCCTTCCACCTGTAGGTCCTGTTCTTTCCTTCCCTCTTTCTTGCCAGCTCCAAACTTTTTGTTTCTCTGTCACACTCTGCCTCTCCCCTGTCTCTCAGTTTTGATTGGTTCAGTCTGATTGGTTCCGTCTCTGTCTGCCCATCTGTCTCCCACCGCTTTTTGATCTCAGTTATTGGTTATCTCTCTCTCAATACTGAAAAGGTGACCTTTGTTGGATGCCGTGATCTCTTTTGCTCCATTTGGTGCTCACTCACGACGGGAGACCCCCAGGAGGACAGTGGAAACGTTTTAGCGATGTCCTCAAAAACACCCCTGAAGCAGTCAAACATCCACGCTGACTCATGGCTGACCAAAATGGAGAAGGCTTGTTTGAGAGGGTACCAAACGCGTCGAGAGGCTTCGTCAAGAATGTGCGGAGGCGCGTCTACCCAACCCTCCAAGCACCACCCGCCCTGCATGTGGCAGAGTCTGCAGATCGCGCATTGGTCTTATCAGCTGCCTCAGAACCCATCGAACTGGAGTGAAAACAAGTCATCTTCAACCCTGAGGGACTGTCTAAGAAGATGAAGATTCTTCCTGAATATTCTCATCTTACCTAGTCCCTCTCCTCATTGCTTTCTTTCTCTCTTCTTCCCTCTCAGTCTTTTGCCTGGTTTGCTTTCAGCCTTTCTCTGGCCATTCTTACTCTCTCCTTAAGCAACCTGAGTGAAGCTGAGGAGAGGGAGTGGGGAGCTAGCTTGATGTTCCTATTACAAACTCATTAATCTCATCTCCTTGAACCTTCACAAGCTGCAGCAACATGTCTGTACCAGCTCTGAAAATAACCCCAGGTTCGAGTTTTCCATCTTATTGTTGTCAACTATAAATAGAGACCTGGGTCTGTTTGTTCTGTTCTATAAGGAACTGCTACCAGTCCCTGAGGGAGTTACAGTAACTCGCTCAAATCATAGCCAAGAATAAGAACAGCTCCTAATTTTTCAGCACAGACCCGTTCCAGATGTTGTTCTCCCTCTGTCTGCATCATAAAATGTGTTCACTGAACATCACGGTAAATAAACGCACTCCCTGCTCTTATGGTGACTTAGTTGATTGTGGCTTATGACACTTAGTGTGAGTTGTCATGTGTCTGAGTTTGTGAGGACAGAGAAATCAGCCCGGGGTCCCTGCTCCCTGGAAAGTAAAGATCAGATGTGATTCATCCCCTGGGTGAATAGTCCGCCAACATTCACCATCTAGGCTTATGCATAGAGGCACTTTGAGGCCCTGGCGGGCAGCCAGTGTCCATGGAACTGTTCCCTGGCATAGAATCAGGGCCTTTAGGGATGAGGCCAATAATGGTGGAAAAAGTTAATTGGGTGTGAGGGACGGATGGTGGGAGAGAATGAGGGGCTAAAAGGGAGGCAGGGATAAGGGAAAGAGTGAACAAGGGATCGAAGGAGGGAATGTGGGACTAAGGAAGGTAATGAGGACGAAACAGATTGAGGGAAGGAGGGAATAAATGATGGGGGAGGGAACAACAGAAGGACAGACTGAGGGGTGAAAAACTGAGGGAATGAGGAAAGAAAGGAGGGGATGAAAGAGCAGATGAGGGAGGGAGTTACCGTGGAAGTGAATGCCTGAGGGACAGGGGGAGAGATGAGGGGCTGAGTAAGGGAGGGAAAGAGGGAGGGAGGGAATGAATGAGGACCAGGACAAATGGCCTATTCACGTCTGTTGTGCACCAGTGTATTTCAGCTCGAATACCCATTTCACTTAAACCGAAACCAAACTGTTTGATTCCTCCGAGGTTATAGACCTAGTGACTCCTGCCACTGACTGAGGAAATGTTTCAGATCCTTTTGTCTCCTTTTACAGAGGGTTAGCCAAGCTAAGCTTTACTGTACTGAGAATAGATTGAGAAGACATCTCATTTTGGTGATCCCAGGCTTGAAGGAAACCAGTGAAGGATCCAAAACGGAGATATAGTCCAAGGAATCCCAGAAGTGCTCGGATCCAATGACATAAAATCGAGCAAATGCTGTCAGAAGGGTCAGAGGAATAATCTGATCATCAGCCAGTGTACCAGAAAAAGTAGGACAGCTCTCGCTGTCAGCTGTCTGCAGTCAGATATCTTTATAACCGGGATATTACTGCAGATGAACTTTATGTTTCCATAGCAACAATTAGCAACCCCTCGCCGCACATTCCAAAATACTAATTGGACTTCAACTTTAGCCCCTGAAGAATGCGATTACATTCATGCAGCAAATCCAAAAATATCAAAGGGCTGGAGGTTGGGGCAGAGCCAGGGGACACATCCAGGGCAGTCCAGCTCAGAGCAGCTCAGATCAAGGTTGCTCAGACAAAGAAGATGGGGTCAGGGACCCTTCCCAGTCCAGGTGCATCAGGGTCTCAGCAGCACCAGGCTCCCATACACCCATCAGCGTGCCCTCCCTCGCACCTACTACCTCCACGAAAAGTGCGAACACCCACAGTGTCACAATTCAGAAAACTCCGAAATATCTGTCTCAAGAATTTTCACTGGCAGAATGGGTTTGAAGATATTGTGGAAAGGGTGAGGGTGAGTGGATCTCTTTTGAGGCCTGCCCTTGATCGCATTCAGAATATTACAGAAAATAATTATTCCGTGCAGCCTGTAATATCCTAACTTGCTTCCTCAGCCTCCACTAGGTTCTAGTTGGGAAGATATCACTTTCAAAGTATTTTTCATAAGAGCAATTTTTGTGGGAAGTTATAAACTCTTAAGCAATAGCCATGAGCTGCCTGTAATGTTGCATCCAATCCAGGAATCATGGAACAAAGGGAATTGGAGGATGTGTCTTAATGGTAAATGATCCCAGGTGGATTCCCCTGTAAGGTAACAGCTAGCCTCACTATGAACCCCTCCAGAGGATTTGGTTAATCTCAGTTTTCTCATTACATAGAATTTGCAGCACAGAAACAGGTCAGTGCTCAACAGGAGTCTCCTCCCATCTTTAGAATTTTCAGAATATCCTCCCATTTCTTTCTCCCTCATACGCTTGTCTAGCTTTCTTTTAAATGCATCAATGCTATTCTCCTCGGCCTATGGTAGCGTGTTCCACTTTCTCACCAATTCCTGGGTAAAAAGTTTCTCCTGAATTCCCTATTGGATTTTAAAGATTATTATTTATCCTTTCATGGTGTCATTGGCAAGGTCAGAATCTGTTGCCCATCCTTAATTGTCCTTGAACTGACTGACTTGCTGGAGCCATTTCAGAGGGTAGTTAAGAGTCAAGCACATTGCTGTGGGTGGATCTGGAGTCACATGTAGGCCAGACCAGGTAAGGACAGCAGATTTCCTTTCCTAAAGGGAATTAGTGAACCAGATGAGTTTTTACAACCATTGATGCTAGTTTCTATGGTGACCATCACTGAGACTAGCTTTTGACTCCAGATTTTATTGAATATGAAATTCCATCAGCTGCCATAGATGGGATTTGAACCCATGCTCCCCAGGGTATTAGTCAGATCCTCTGGGTGACTAGTCCAGTGATAGTGCCACTACAGCACTGTCTCCCTGCTCAGCGACTCATTTATATTTATGGCTCCCAGTTTGGATCTCCAGTAGAAATGGAACCACCTCAATATCAGTTGTATGAACCTTAATCTTAAAGACCTCTGCTAGATCGCCCCTCAACTTTCTCTCTCAATTTTTCTTAATATTCATCATTCTGACCAGACATGTCTGTGTTCTCTCCATTGCTCCTCTCACAGGAGGAGAAGGATGATGGAGTTTTGAGACCTGCTCTTAAGTCAGGTCCAATCCACTTCCAGGGCAGGGACATGAGGTATACAAGGTGGCACTAGAGTGACCCCAGCTCCCCCTCTTAATTTATTTTCTCCCTCCCTCGGAGGCTGTTCTTGAACTTTGCTATGTCCATACCAATGGCACAGTCAATATCACAAACTTGCTGCAGGTGGGGAATTGCAAGAACAAAGCAGTCCCTATCCATTGGCGGTGACAGTAATGTTAGCAGCCAGGTTTAATAACTACCTTGTTACAAGCTCCATAGGCGAAATTGATGAAGATTATAGTTGCTTCAGCATTTCTAAAAGTGCTGTCTGTGATGTAGCACTAGCATCAAGACACAGAACAGGGGGATTGATAACGGTGCACTCTAGCAGTGTAATTTATGTGGAATTAAGTCCACGATCAAAAAGTTAAATGTAGAGTAAACTTCCTCTACACTGTCCCCATCAAACACTCCCAGGACAGGTACAGCACGGGGTTAGATACAGAGTAAAGCTCCCTCTACACTGTCCCCATCAAACACTCCCGGGACAGGTACAGCACGGGGTTAGATACAAAATAAAGCTTCCTCTATACTGTCCCCAAGAAACACTCCCAGGACAGATACAGCGCAGGGTTAGATACAGAGTAAAGCTCCCTCAACACTGTCCCCATCAAACACTCCCAGGACAGGTACAGCACGGGGTTAGATACAGAGTAAAGCTCCCTTTACACTGTCTCCATCAAACACTCCCAGGACAGGTACAGCACAGGGTTAGATACAGAGTAAAGCTCCCTCTACACTATCCCCATCAAACACTCCCAGGACAGGTACAGCACAGGTTAGCTACTAAGTAAAGTCCCTTCTACACTGTCCCCAACATTGTGCCTCAGCACTATGCTCATGAATAAATGTACCAATGTGAGAAGCTTACATTTTCATGTCCAGTGATCCCAGTGTGTGTGCTGAGTTGGAGGCAATTTGGGAATCAGACTGGGAGTGTAGATGGGAACCAAATAACCAGCAGGGTGGGAACTTTCATCTCATCCTAAAATGGACCTGATGCCTGTGGATCAGACTCTCCTACATCCTCATGTGCATCCTCGATCTCCACCATTCACCCTTTGCAGCCCCACCATTGACTGCCATAAAACTTTATATCAAGGCCCCCTCCCTATCTTCCTATCTGTCCTCAGTTTTCTTATGCACTTTTCATGGTGAGTGAGCAGGTTCTGGAACAGTCTGCGTTAAACCTGATCCACTTAATCTATGACTTTAATGGGTACTGATCACAACTGATCCCAAAATGTCTTCACGTGTGGCCTCTCTTAGACTTTGATGAAACTAGGACAGGGAAACTGAACACCCAAGCTCCAGTATCTTTAAACCGTCCCTTTAAACAAGCACATCCAGCACATTACTATTGACAAGGCTTTCCATTACATCTTCTATTCATTACAATGTACTGACTGCTCACTCAGAGCGCTAGGTTAATTATTTAGTGTACATATTGTGCAGGCACTCAATCTCTTCATTCAGGAACTGCAGCCCATTCAAAGACCTGCTTCCTTCTCTATTCTCACTTTGTGGCACTATCTAGGCTGCCACTCAATTATACATGCGGCGCGAGCTTGCTTGTGTGTCACATTCCTTTCAGACTGTGACAAGACCGATGGCCTTACACAATCCAAATGGGTGATGAGGAATGGAAATTCCATCAGGCGTCCTGGTGGGGGGTGGCGGTGAACTGCACCTTTTAGCCAAATTTGTGGCGGGAAGAGACGAGAGGGAAGGAGACATGTAGGTTCAAAAAGCCAGAAAAATTTATTTCAACATTCAAGAAATATTGGGGGAGTTGGTGGTGTAGTGGTAAACTCACTGGGTTAATCACCTAGCAGCCCAAACTAATGCTCTCAGGACATGGGGTTAAATCCCACCATGGCAGATGCTGGAATTTTAATTCAATTAATCAATAAGTCTGGAAATCTCATGGTAATTATGAAACCGTTGCCGATTGTCATAAAAACGCATCTGTTTCATTAATGTCCTTTGGGGAAGGAAACCTGCCATCCTTAGCTGGTTTGGCCTACATGAGACTCCAGATCCACAGCAATGTGGTTGATTCTCAAGGACAATTAAGGATGGGCAACAAATGCTAGCCTTGCCATTGATGCCCACATCCCATGAAAGAATAAAAAAGACATGGTGATTGTATTGAGCAACTGCCTAAGTAATTATAAAGAATAAACCTCATTTGACAACCTGAAACCACTGCGGAAACTAAAGGGCAACTTATTAGGTTTATTCTATCTCCAAGACCAGTCCAGCTTAGATACAATGAAAGCCAACTCTGTTGGGAGAACAGAAAAGCAAAATATGTTAAATTATTGTCCATTTTCCTCCCAGTGACTGGGATTAAAAGCAGCCCAGATTCCTCTCTAAGATCTAACAGTCTCTTAAATAACTCTCAGGTTGTCACCTTAGCTCCCCTTCCAAGAGCTCACGTTCGAATATCGATCATTCTTGGCATGAAGAAGAATTTCCTGCTCTATATCTAGGTTTTTCTTACTGTTTTTGACTCATTTCTAAGCCCTTTTGAAATGGTGTCAGATTTTCTGTATTCACTATGACTGTTGCTTGCTTTCACTCTTTGGTGATCTGAATCTGGGTGAAACTTTGGAGCGTTTGTTTATTATGCTGATTAAAATGAACGATGTAGTTGCTGCCAACTGGAAACTTTCCGATGAAATAACCAGTCAAAAACTTGCAGCCCAGCACAGATTAGTTCCATTAAACACTCTCATCGCAGGTATAGCAAGAGTTCAATACTGGAGTAAAGCTCCAGGGTAAAGCTACACTGTCCCATCAAACACACATAACACAGGTACAGCATGGATTAGATACAGAGTAAATCTCCCTCTACACCATCCCCATCAAACACTCCCAGGACAGGTACAACGCAGGGTTAGATACAGAGTAAAGCTCCCTCTACACTGTCCCCATCAAACACTCCCAGGACAGGTACAGCACAGGGTTAGATACAGAGTAAAGCTCCCTCTACACTGTCCCCATCAAACACTCCCAGGAAAGGTACAGCACAGGGTTAGATATAGAGTAAATCTCCCTCTACACTGTCCTCATCAAACACTCCCAGGACAGATACAGCATGGGGTTAGATACAGAATAAAGCTCCCTCTACTCCGTCCCCATCAAACACGCCCAGGACAGGGACAGCACAGGGTTAGATACGGAGTAAAGCTCCCTCTACACTGTCCCCATCAAACATTCCCAGGATAGGTACAGCACAGGGTTAGATACAGTGTAAAGCTCCCTCTACAATGGCCTCATCAAACACTCCCACGACAGGTACAGCACGGGGTTAGATACAGAGTAAATCTCCCTCTACACTGTCCCCATCAAACACTCCCAGGATAGGTACAGCACAGGGTTAGATACAGTGTAAAGCTCCCTCTACACTGTCCCCATCAAACACTCCCAGGATAGGTACAGCACGGGGTTAGATACAGAGTAAAGCTCCCTCTGCACAGTCCCCATCAAACACTCCCAGGACAGGTACAGCACAGGGTTAGATACAGAGTAAAGCTCCCTCTACACTGTCCCCATCAAACACTCCCAGGATAGGTACAGCACGGGGTTAGATACAGAGTAAAGCTCCCTCTACAATGGCCCCATCAAACACTCCCAGGACAGGTACAGCACGGGGTTAGATACAGAGTAAAGCTCCCTCTATACTGTCCCATCAGGGGAGGTACAGCACCCACTACTGCAGCAAAGGGATATCGTCCTATTCCCATACAGACCATCTTGTGACTCAGACCTATTTATTGTCTGTGGGCCAGTTTTGTAGGCTTTTATAGTTGTATTATAGCCTAGAAATAGCAGTTAATAAGGTTAGCTGTTGAATGTGAAACATGCTGGTTGGATCTCTGTCACTATTTAATGGAGCCATGAACATGTTCACTTCACAGAGATTAATGTCATGTCTCCAAAATAAGACAGAAAAATTTCCACGAGCACATTTACTATCAACTGCAATTTATGACAACAGTTTGTCATTGCCTGCCTTTCATGTGCATGAGATGATGGACATCCAAAAAATCAGGTCCTTTGGGATGACATAGCTTCAGGTGATGCAGTTTTGCTGATGGTGAAAGAGACCAGTCCGAGAGAGGTGGGTTTTGATGCTGAAAGAGACCAGTCCGAGAGAGGCAGGTTCTGATGGCCACATAGACCAGTCTGAGAGACACAGGTTCTGATGGTGAAAGAGACCAGTCCGAGAGAGGCAGGTTCTGATAGAAAAAGAGACCAGTCCGCGAGAGGCAGGTTCTGATGGTGAAAGAGACCAGTCCGAGAGAAGCGGGTTCTGATGGTGAAAGAGACCAGTTCGAGAGAGGCAGGTTCTGATGGTGAAAGAGACCAGTTCGAGAGAGGCGGGTTCTGATGGTGAAAGAGACCATTCCGAGAGAGGCAGGTTCTGATAGAAAAAGAGACCAGTCCGAGAGAGGCAGGTTCTGATGGTGAAAGAGACCAGTTCGAGAGAGGCGGGTTCTGATGGTGAAAGAGACCAGTTCGAGAGAGGTGGGTTCTGATGATGAAAGAGACCAGTTCGAGAGAGGCGGTTTGTGATGGTGAAAGAGACCAGTCCGAGAGAGGCGGGTTCTGATGGTTAAAGAGACCAGTCTGACAGAGGTGGATTCTGATGGAGAAATAGACCAGTCCGAGAGAGGCGGCTTCTGATGGCCAAAGACACCAGTCCGAGAGAGGCAGGTTCTGATGGAGAAAGAGACCAATCAGAGAGAGGCGGGTTCTGTTATTGAAAGAGACCAGTTCGAGAGAGGCGGGTTCTGATGATGAAAGAGACCAGTTCGAGAGAAGCGGGTTCTGTTGGTGAAAGAGACCAGTTCGAGAGAGGTGGGTTCTGATGATGAAAGAGACCAGTTCGAGAGAGGCGGTTTGTGATGGTGAAAGAGACCAGTCCGAGAGAGGCGGGTTCTGATGGTTAAAGAGACCAGTCTGAGAGAGGCAGTTTCTGATGGAGAAAGAGACCAGTCTGAGAGAGGCAGGTTCTGATGGTGAAAGAGACCAGTTCGAGAGAGGTGGGTTCTGATGGTGAAAGAGACTAGTTCGAGAGAGGCGGGTTCTGATGGTGTAAGAGACCAGTCCGAGAGAGGCAGGTTCTGATGGTGAAAGAGACCAGTCTGAGAGAGGCGGGTTCTGATGGTGAAAGAGACCAGTTCGAGAGAGGCGGGTTCTGATGGTGAAAGAGACCAGTTCGAGAGAGGTGGGTTCTGATGGTGAAAGAGACCATTCCGAGAGAGGCAGGTTCTGATAGAAAAAGTGACCAGTCCGAGAGAGGCGGGTTCTGATGGTGAAAGAGACGAGTTCGAGAGAGGCGGATTCTGATGGTGAAAGAGACCAGTTCGGGAGAGGTGAGTTCTGATGATGAAAGAGACCAGTTCGAGAGAGGTGGGTTCTGATGGTGAAAGAGACCCGTTCGAGAGAGGTGGGTTCTGATGGTGAAAGAGACCAGTTCGAGAGAGGTGGGTTCTGATGATGAAAGAGACCAGTTCGAGAGAGGTGGGTTCTGATGGTGAAAGAGACCCGTTCGAGAGAGGCGGGTTCTGATGGTGAAAGAAACCAGTTCGAGAGAGGTGGGTTCTGATGATGAAAGAGACCAGTTCGAGAGAGGTGGGTTCTGATGGTGAAAGAGACCAGTTCGAGAGAGGCGGGTTCTGATGGTGAAAGAGACCAGTCCAAGAGAGGCGGGTTCTGATGGTTAAGGAGACCAGTCCGAGAGAGGCAGGTTCTGATTGAAAAAGAGACCAGTCTGACAGAGGTGGATTCTGATGGAGAAATAGACCAGTCCGAGAGAGGCGGCTTCTGATGGCCAAAGAGACCAGTCCGAGAGAGGCAGGTTCTGATGGAGAAAGAGACCAATCCGAGAGAGGCGGGTTCTGTTATTGAAAGAGACCAGTTCGAGAGAGGCGGGTTCTGATGATGAAAAAGACCAGTTCGAGAGAAGCGGGTTCTGTTGGTGAAAGAGACCAGTTCGAGAGAGGCGGGTTCTGTTGGTGAAAGAGACCAGTTCGAGAGAGGCGGGTTCTGATGATGAAAGAGACCAGTCCGAGAGAGGCGGGTTCTGATGGTTAAACAGACCAGTCCGAGAGAGGCAGGTTCTGATAGAAAAAGAGACCAGTCCTAGAGAGGCGGGTTCTGATGGTGAAAGAGACCAGTCCGAGAGAGGCGGATTCTGATGGTGAATGAGACCAGTTCGAGAGAGGCAGGTTCTGATGGTGAAAGAGACCATTTCGAGAGAAGCGGGTTCTGATGGTGAAAGAGATCAGTCCGAGAGAGGCAGGTTCTGATAGAAAAACAGACCAGTCTGAGAGAGCCGGGTTCTGATGTTGAAAGACACCAGTCCGAGAGAGGTGGGTTCTGATGGTGAAAGAGACCAATCCGAGAGAGGCGGGTTCTGATGGTGAATGAGACCAGTTCGAGAGGCGGGTTCTGTTGGTGAAAGAGACCAGTCCGAGAGAGCGGGTTCTGATGGTGAATGAGACCAGTTCGAGAGAGGCAGGTTCTGATGGTGAAAGAGACCATTTCGAGAGAAGCGGGTTCTGATGGTGAAAGAGACCAGTCCGAGAGAGGCAGGTTCTGATAGAGAAACAGACCAGTCTGAGAGAGGCGGGTTCTGATGGTGAAAGAGACCAGTTCGAGAGAGGCAGGTTCTGATGGTGAAAGAGACCAGTTCGAGAGAGGCGGGTTCTGATGGTGAAAGAGACCATTCCGAGAGAGGCAGGTTCTGATAGAAAAAGAGACCAGTCCGAGAGAGGCAGGTTCTGATGGTGAAAGAGACCAGTCCGAGAGAGGCGGGTTCTGATGGTGAATGAGACCAGTTCGAGAGAGGCGGATTCTGATGGTGAATGAGACCAGTTCGAGAGAGGCAGGTTCTGATGGTGAAAGAGACCATTTCGAGAGAAGCGGGTTCTGATGGTGAAAGAGATCAGTCCGAGAGAGGCAGGTTCTGATAGAAAAACAGACCAGTCTGAGAGAGCCGGGTTCTGATGTTGAAAGACACCAGTCCGAGAGAGGTGGGTTCTGATGGTGAAAGAGACCAATCCGAGAGAGGCGGGTTCTGATGGTGAATGAGACCAGTTCGAGAGGCGGGTTCTGTTGGTGAAAGAGACCAGTCCGAGAGAGCGGGTTCTGATGGTGAATGAGACCAGTTCGAGAGAGGCAGGTTCTGATGGTGAAAGAGACCATTTCGAGAGAAGCGGGTTCTGATGGTGAAAGAGACCAGTCCGAGAGAGGCAGGTTCTGATAGAGAAACAGACCAGTCTGAGAGAGGCGGGTTCTGATGGTGAAAGAGACCAGTTCGAGAGAGGCAGGTTCTGATGGTGAAAGAGACCAGTTCGAGAGAGGCGAGTTCTGATGGTGAAAGAGACCATTCCGAGAGAGGCAGGTTCTGATAGAAAAAGAGACCAGTCCGAGAGAGGCAGGTTCTGATGGTGAAAGAGACCAGTTCGAGAGAGGCGGGTTCTGATGGTGAAAGAGACCAGTTCGAGAGAGGCGGGTTCTGATGGTGAAAGAGACCAGTTCGAGAGAGGTGGGTTCTGATGATGAAAGAGACCAGTTCGAGAGAGGCGGTTTGTGATGGTGAAAGAGACCAGTCCGAGAGAGGCGGGTTCTGATGGTTAAAGAGACCAGTCTGAGAGAGGCAGTTTCTGATGGAGAAAGAGACCAGTCTGAGAGAGGCAGGTTCTGATGGTGAAAGAGACCAGTTCGAGAGAGGTGGGTTCTGATGGTGAAAGAGACTAGTTCGAGAGAGGCGGGTTCTGATGGTGTAAGAGACCAGTCCGAGAGAGGCAGGTTCTGATGGTGAAAGAGACCAGTCTGAGAGAGGCGGGTTCTGATGGTGAAAGAGACCAGTTCGAGAGAGGCGGGTTCTGATGGTGAAAGAGACCAGTTCGAGAGAGGTGGGTTCTGATGGTGAAAGAGACCATTCCGAGAGAGGCAGGTTCTGATAGAAAAAGTGACCAGTCCGAGAGAGGCGGGTTCTGATGGTGAAAGAGACTAGTTCGAGAGAGGCGGATTCTGATGGTGAAAGAGACCAGTTCGGGAGAGGTGAGTTCTGATGATGAAAGAGACCAGTTCGAGAGAGGTGGGTTCTGATGGTGAAAGAGACCCGTTCGAGAGAGGTGGGTTCTGATGGTGAAAGAGACCAGTTCGAGAGAGGTGGGTTCTGATGATGAAAGAGACCAGTTCGAGAGAGGTGGGTTCTGATGGTGAAAGAGACCCGTTCGAGAGAGGCGGGTTCTGATGGTGAAAGAAACCAGTTCGAGAGAGGTGGGTTCTGATGATGAAAGAGACCAGTTCGAGAGAGGTGGGTTCTGATGGTGAAAGAGACCAGTTCGAGAGAGGCGGGTTCTGATGGTGAAAGAGACCAGTCCAAGAGAGGCGGGTTCTGATGGTTAAGGAGACCAGTCCGAGAGAGGCAGGTTCTGATTGAAAAAGAGACCAGTCCGAGAGAGGCGGGTTCTGATGGTGAAAGAGACCAGTCCGAGAGAGGCGGGTTCTGATGGTGAAAGAGACCAGTTCGAGAGAGGCGGTTTCTGATGGTGAAAGAGACCAGTTCGAGAGAGGCGGGTTCTGATGGTGAAAGAGACCAGTTCGAGAGAGGTGGGTTCTGATGATGAAAGAGACCAGTCCTAGAGAGGCGGGTTCTGATGGTTAAGGAGACCAGTCCGAGAGAGGCTGGTTCTGATAGAAAACGAGACCAGTCCGAGAGAGGCGGGTTCTGATGGTGAAAGAGACCAGTCCGAGAGAGGTGGATTCTGATGGTCAAAGAGACCAGTCCGAGAGAGGCGGGTTCTGATGGAGAAAGAGACCAGTTCGAGAGAGGCAGGTTCTGATGGTGAAAGAGACCATTTCGAGAGAAGCGGGTTCTGATGGTGAAAGAGACCAGTCCGAGAGAGGCAGGTTCTGATAGAGAAACAGACCAGTCTGAGAGAGGCGGGTTCTGATGGTGAAAGAGACCAGTTCGAGAGAGGCAGGTTCTGATGGTGAAAGAGACCAGTTCGAGAGAGGCGGGTTCTGATGGTGAAAGAGACCATTCCGAGAGAGGCAGGTTCTGATAGAAAAAGAGACCAGTCCGAGAGAGGCAGGTTCTGATGGTGAAAGAGACCAGTTCGAGAGAGGCGGGTTCTGATGGTGAAAGAGACCAGTTCGAGAGAGGTGGGTTCTGATGATGAAAGAGACCAGTTCGAGAGAGGCGGTTTGTGATGGTGAAAGAGACCAGTCCGAGAGAGGCGGGTTCTGATGGTTAAAGAGACCAGTCTGACAGAGGTGGATTCTGATGGAGAAATAGACCAGTCCGAGAGAGGCGGCTTCTGATGGCCAAAGAGACCAGTCCGAGAGAGGCAGGTTCTGATGGAGAAAGAGACCAATCCGAGAGAGGCGGGTTCTGTTATTGAAAGAGACCAGTTCGAGAGAGGCGGGTTCTGATGATGAAAGAGACCAGTTCGAGAGAAGCGGGTTCTGTTGGTGAAAGAGACCAGTTCGAGAGAGGCGGGTTCTGTTGGTGAAAGAGACCAGTTCGAGAGAGGCGGGTTCTGATGATGAAAGAGACCAGTCCGAGAGAGGCGGGTTCTGATGGTTAAACAGACCATTCCGAGAGAGGCAGGTTCTGATAGAAAAAGAGACCAGACGGAGAGAGGCGGGTTCTGACGGTTAAAGAGACCAGTCCTAGAGAGGCGGGTTCTGATGGTGAAAGAGACCAGTCCGAGAGAGGCGGATTCTGATGGTGAATGAGACCAGTTCGAGAGAGGCAGGTTCTGATGGTGAAAGAGACCATTTCGAGAGAAGCGGGTTCTGATGGTGAAAGAGATCAGTCCGAGAGAGGCAGGTTCTGATAGAAAAACAGACCAGTCTGAGAGAGCCGGGTTCTGATGTTGAAAGACACCAGTCCGAGAGAGGTGGGTTCTGATGGTGAAAGAGACCAATCCGAGAGAGGCGGGTTCTGATGGTGAATGAGACCAGTTCGAGAGGCGGGTTCTGTTGGTGAAAGAGACCAGTCCGAGAGAGCGGGTTCTGATGGTGAATGAGACCAGTTCGAGAGAGGCAGGTTCTGATGGTGAAAGAGACCATTTCGAGAGAAGCGGGTTCTGATGGTGAAAGAGACCAGTCCGAGAGAGGCAGGTTCTGATAGAGAAACAGACCAGTCTGAGAGAGGCGGGTTCTGATGGTGAAAGAGACCAGTTCGAGAGAGGCAGGTTCTGATGGTGAAAGAGACCAGTTCGAGAGAGGCGGGTTCTGATGGTGAAAGAGACCATTCCGAGAGAGGCAGGTTCTGATAGAGAAAGAGACCAGTCCGAGAGAGGCAGGTTCTGATGGTGAAAGAGACCAGTTCGAGAGAGGCGGGTTCTGATGGTGAAAGAGACCAGTTCGAGAGAGGTGGGTTCTGATGATGAAAGAGACCAGTTCGAGAGAGGCGGTTTGTGATGGTGAAAGAGACCAGTCCGAGAGAGGCGGGTTCTGATGGTTAAAGAGACCAGTCTGACAGAGGTGGATTCTGATGGAGAAATAGACCAGTCCGAGAGAGGCGGCTTCTGATGGCCACAGAGACCAGTCCGAGAGAGGCAGGTTCTGATGGAGAAAGAGACCAATCCGAGAGAGGCGGGTTCTGTTATTGAAAGAGACCAGTTCGAGAGAGGCGGGTTCTGATGATGAAAGAGACCAGTTCGAGAGAAGCGGGTTCTGTTGGTGAAAGAGACCAGTTCGAGAGAGGCGGGTTCTGTTGGTGAAAGAGACCAGTTCGAGAGAGGCGGGTTCTGATGATGAAAGAGACCAGTCCGAGAGAGGCGGGTTCTGATGGTTAAACAGACCAGTCCGAGAGAGGCATGTTCTGATAGAAAAAGAGACCAGTCCGAGAGAGGCGGGTTCTGATGGTGAAAGAGACCAGTCTGAGAGAGGCGGGTTCTGATGGTGAAAGAGACCAGTTCGAGAGAGGCGGGTTCTGATGGTGAAAGAGACCAGTTCGAGAGAGGTGGGTTCTGATGGTGAAAGAGACCATTCCGAGAGAGGCAGGTTCTGATAGAAAAAGTGACCAGTCCGAGAGAGGCGGGTTCTGATGGTGAAAGAGACTAGTTCGAGAGAGGCGGATTCTGATGGTGAAAGAGACCAGTTCGGGAGAGGTGAGTTCTGATGATGAAAGAGACCAGTTCGAGAGAGGTGGGTTCTGATGGTGAAAGAGACCCGTTCGAGAGAGGTGGGTTCTGATGGTGAAAGAGACCAGTTCGAGAGAGGTGGGTTCTGATGATGAAAGAGACCAGTTCGAGAGAGGTGGGTTCTGATGGTGAAAGAGACCCGTTCGAGAGAGGCGGGTTCTGATGGTGAAAGAAACCAGTTCGAGAGAGGTGGGTTCTGATGATGAAAGAGACCAGTTCGAGAGAGGTGGGTTCTGATGGTGAAAGAGACCAGTTCGAGAGAGGCGGGTTCTGATGGTGAAAGAGACCAGTCCAAGAGAGGCGGGTTCTGATGGTTAAGGAGACCAGTCTGAGAGAGGCAGGTTCTGATTGAAAAAGAGACCAGTCCGAGAGAGGCGGGTTCTGATGGTGAAAGAGACCAGTCCGAGAGAGGCGGGTTCTGATGGTGAAAGAGACCAGTTCGAGAGAGGCGGTTTCTGATGGTGAAAGAGACCAGTTCGAGAGAGGCGGGTTCTGATGGTGAAAGAGACCAGTTCGAGAGAGGTGGGTTCTGATGATGAAAGAGACCAGTCCTAGAGAGGCGGGTTCTGATGGTTAAGGAGACCAGTCCGAGAGAGGCTGGTTCTGATAGAAAACGAGACCAGTCCGAGAGAGGCGGGTTCTGATGGTGAAAGAGACCAGTCCGAGAGAGGTGGATTCTGATGGTCAAAGAGACCAGTCCGAGAGAGGCGGGTTCTGATGGAGAAAGAGACCAGTTCGAGAGAGGCAGGTTCTGATGGTGAAAGAGACCATTTCGAGAGAAGCGGGTTCTGATGGTGAAAGAGACCAGTCCGAGAGAGGCAGGTTCTGATAGAGAAACAGACCAGTCTGAGAGAGGCGGGTTCTGATGGTGAAAGAGACCAGTTCGAGAGAGGCAGGTTCTGATGGTGAAAGAGACCAGTTCGAGAGAGGCGGGTTCTGATGGTGAAAGAGACCATTCCGAGAGAGGCAGGTTCTGATAGAAAAAGAGACCAGTCCGAGAGAGGCAGGTTCTGATGGTGAAAGAGACCAGTTCGAGAGAGGCGGGTTCTGATGGTGAAAGAGACCAGTTCGAGAGAGGTGGGTTCTGATGATGAAAGAGACCAGTTCGAGAGAGGCGGTTTGTGATGGTGAAAGAGACCAGTCCGAGAGAGGCGGGTTCTGATGGTTAAAGAGACCAGTCTGACAGAGGTGGATTCTGATGGAGAAATAGACCAGTCCGAGAGAGGCGGCTTCTGATGGCCAAAGAGACCAGTCCGAGAGAGGCAGGTTCTGATGGAGAAAGAGACCAATCCGAGAGAGGCGGGTTCTGTTATTGAAAGAGACCAGTTCGAGAGAGGCGGGTTCTGATGATGAAAGAGACCAGTTCGAGAGAAGCGGGTTCTGTTGGTGAAAGAGACCAGTTCGAGAGAGGCGGGTTCTGTTGGTGAAAGAGACCAGTTCGAGAGAGGCGGGTTCTGATGATGAAAGAGACCAGTCCGAGAGAGGCGGGTTCTGATGGTTAAACAGACCAGTCCGAGAGAGGCAGGTTCTGATAGAAAAAGAGACCAGACGGAGAGAGGCGGGTTCTGACGGTTAAAGAGACCAGTCCTAGAGAGGCGGGTTCTGATGGTGAAAGAGACCAGTCCGAGAGAGGCGGATTCTGATGGTGAATGAGACCAGTTCGAGAGAGGCAGGTTCTGATGGTGAAAGAGACCATTTCGAGAGAAGCGGGTTCTGATGGTGAAAGAGATCAGTCCGAGAGAGGCAGGTTCTGATAGAAAAACAGACCAGTCTGAGAGAGCCGGGTTCTGATGTTGAAAGACACCAGTCCGAGAGAGGTGGGTTCTGATGGTGAAAGAGACCAATCCGAGAGAGGCGGGTTCTGATGGTGAATGAGACCAGTTCGAGAGGCGGGTTCTGTTGGTGAAAGAGACCAGTCCGAGAGAGCGGGTTCTGATGGTGAATGAGACCAGTTCGAGAGAGGCAGGTTCTGATGGTGAAAGAGACCATTTCGAGAGAAGCGGGTTCTGATGGTGAAAGAGACCAGTCCGAGAGAGGCAGGTTCTGATAGAGAAACAGACCAGTCTGAGAGAGGCGGGTTCTGATGGTGAAAGAGACCAGTTCGAGAGAGGCAGGTTCTGATGGTGAAAGAGACCAGTTCGAGAGAGGCGGGTTCTGATGGTGAAAGAGACCATTCCGAGAGAGGCAGGTTCTGATAGAGAAAGAGACCAGTCCGAGAGAGGCAGGTTCTGATGGTGAAAGAGACCAGTTCGAGAGAGGCGGGTTCTGATGGTGAAAGAGACCAGTTCGAGAGAGGTGGGTTCTGATGATGAAAGAGACCAGTTCGAGAGAGGCGGTTTGTGATGGTGAAAGAGACCAGTCCGAGAGAGGCGGGTTCTGATGGTTAAAGAGACCAGTCTGACAGAGGTGGATTCTGATGGAGAAATAGACCAGTCCGAGAGAGGCGGCTTCTGATGGTCAAAGAGACCAGTCCGAGAGAGGCAGGTTCTGATGGAGAAAGAGACCAATCCGAGAGAGGCGGGTTCTGTTATTGAAAGAGACCAGTTCGAGAGAGGCGGGTTCTGATGATGAAAGAGACCAGTTCGAGAGAAGCGGGTTCTGTTGGTGAAAGAGACCAGTTCGAGAGAGGCGGGTTCTGTTGGTGAAAGAGACCAGTTCGAGAGAGGCGGGTTCTGATAATGAAAGAGACCAGTCCGAGAGAGGCGGGTTCTGATGGTTAAACAGACCAGTCCGAGAGAGGCATGTTCTGATAGAAAAAGAGACCAGTCCGAGAGAGGCGGGTTCTGATGGTTAAAGAGACCAGTCCTAGAGAGGCGGGTTCTGCTGGTGAAAGAGACTAGTCCGAGAGAGGCGGATTCTGATGGTGAATGAGAGCAGTTCGAGAGAGGCAGGTTCTGATGGTGAAAGAGACCATTTCGAGAGAAGCGGGTTCTGATGGTGAAAGAGATCAGTCCGAGAGAGGCAGGTTCTGATAGAAAAACAGACCAGTCTGAGAGAGCCGGGTTCTGATGTTGAAAGACACCAGTCCGAGAGAGGTGGGTTCTGATGGTGAAAGAGACCAATCCGAGAGATGCGGGTTCTGATGGTGAATGAGACCAGTTCGAGAGAGGCGGGTTCTGATGGTGAAAGAGACCACTTCGTGAGAGGCGGGTTCTGATGATGAAAGAGACCAGTTCGAGAGAGGCGGGTTCTGATGGTGAAAGAGACCAGTCCGAGAGAGGCGGATTCTGATGGTGAATGAGACCAGTTCGAGAGAGGCAGGTTCTGATGGTGAAAGAGACCATTTCGAGTGAAGCGGGTTCTGATGGTGAAAGAGATCAGTCCGAGAGAGGCGGGTTCTGATGGTTAAAGAGACCAGTCCGAGAGAGGCAGGTTCTGATAGAAAAAGAGACCAGTCCTAGAGAGGCGGGTTCTGATGTTGAAAGAGACCAGTCCGAGAGAGGCGGGTTCTGATGGTGAAAGAGACCAGTTCGAGAGAAGCGGGTTCTGATGGTGAAAGAGACCAGTCCGAGAGAGGCAGGTTCTGATAGAGAAACAGACCAGTCTGAGAGAGGCGGGTTCTGATGGTGAAAGAGACCAGTTCGAGAGAGGCAGGTTCTGATGGTGAAAGAGACCAGTTCGAGAGAGGCGGGTTCTGATGGTGAAAGAGACCATTCCGAGAGAGGCAGGTTCTGATAGAGAAAGAGACCAGTCCGAGAGAGGCAGGTTCTGATGGTGAAAGAGACCAGTTCGAGAGAGGCGGGTTCTGATGGTGAAAGAGACCAGTTCGAGAGAGGTGGGTTCTGATGATGAAAGAGACCAGTTCGAGAGAGGCGGTTTGTGATGGTGAAAGAGACCAGTCCGAGAGAGGCGGGTTCTGATGGTTAAAGAGACCAGTCTGACAGAGGTGGATTCTGATGGAGAAATAGACCAGTCCGAGAGAGGCGGCTTCTGATGGTCAAAGAGACCAGTCCGAGAGAGGCAGGTTCTGATGGAGAAAGAGACCAATCCGAGAGAGGCGGGTTCTGTTATTGAAAGAGACCAGTTCGAGAGAGGCGGGTTCTGATGATGAAAGAGACCAGTTCGAGAGAAGCGGGTTCTGTTGGTGAAAGAGACCAGTTCGAGAGAGGCGGGTTCTGTTGGTGAAAGAGACCAGTTCGAGAGAGGCGGGTTCTGATGATGAAAGAGACCAGTCCGAGAGAGGCGGGTTCTGATGGTTAAACAGACCAGTCCGAGAGAGGCATGTTCTGATAGAAAAAGAGACCAGTCCGAGAGAGGCGGGTTCTGATGGTTAAAGAGACCAGTCCTAGAGAGGCGGGTTCTGCTGGTGAAAGAGACTAGTCCGAGAGAGGCGGATTCTGATGGTGAATGAGAGCAGTTCGAGAGAGGCAGGTTCTGATGGTGAAAGAGACCATTTCGAGAGAAGCGGGTTCTGATGGTGAAAGAGATCAGTCCGAGAGAGGCAGGTTCTGATAGAAAAACAGACCAGTCTGAGAGAGCCGGGTTCTGATGTTGAAAGACACCAGTTCGAGAGAGGCGGGTTCTGATGGTGAAAGAGACCACTTCGTGAGAGGCGGGTTCTGATGATGAAAGAGACCAGTTCGAGAGAGGCGGGTTCTGATGGTGAAAGAGACCAGTCCGAGAGAGGCGGATTCTGATGGTGAATGAGACCAGTTCGAGAGAGGCAGGTTCTGATGGTGAAAGAGACCATTTCGAGTGAAGCGGGTTCTGATGGTGAAAGAGATCAGTCCGAGAGAGGCGGGTTCTGATGGTTAAAGAGACCAGTCCGAGAGAGGCAGGTTCTGATAGAAAAAGAGACCAGTCCTAGAGAGGCGGGTTCTGATGTTGAAAGAGACCAGTCCGAGAGAGGCGGGTTCTGATGGTGAAAGAGACCAGTTCGAGAGAGGCGGGTTCTGATGGTTAAAGAGACCATTTCGAGAGAGGCGGGTTCTGATGGTGAAGGAGACCAGTCTGAGAGAGGCGGGTTCTGCCATAAGTGTCACATACAATGTGCTTATCGGGTATTGTGTGTGGTTGTTTTTGGTGTTGCCGTCTGTTGCCAAGCCACTGATCGCCATGGTGACGCACTCCAGCCCACAGTTGATGTCGTCATTTCCCTCTGTTGTTGGCTCGTGTCTCCGAGGTGTGAAAATCAACCTTTGGGTAATCATGTCACTCTTGCAGGTACCCTGGAAGCGGTACTTTGGGACTCCGAGTAGCTAGCTCGCCACACAGAAAATCTGTTTGATGGGGGCCAAGCAACTTGTGAGGTTTGCCTTTGAGATGTCTGTCACACTCGTGATTTTGCCCTCCCACGAGATGCCCAGGATGCACCACAAACAGCAAAGGTGAAAGTTGCTGATCTTCCTTCCTTGAGAGCTGGGAGTCGTCCATGTTTCACAGACAGACAACAAGGTAGTGGGAACACAGGCCCTCATTAATCTCCGGTAGCATTGTCAGCAGTTACTCCTTTTAACAGACCTAAATTGATTGCAGCTTGTAATTTATGATGATCATAAGTGCCAGGGTGTGACCTGTGCCCTGGCTTTGCTGATCCTAAACTGCTTTATTAGCTGTTGGGACATGATCCCAGAGCTTGTTGGCCTTTTATTTAAACCGGACCTTCGACGAACTGAGTGACCAATTTGCCAGATGGGATGAACCCAATGCACTCTATAGCTCCTTTCCTGTTTTGGAACATGCTTGACATACTTGGACTTTATCCGTTCTCCAGTGACACTGAGCAGCTGCATGTAGAGCTCCTGTGCACTTCAAATAGAGACATATCATTCTTAGTGCAACCAGCATTGAGGAAAGCTCATGAGAATTCAAGAGAGTAAGATTTGCATTTATAAAGCACCTCCCATGATCTCAGGAGGTCCCAACAATGGGACTAAATGTTTTCTTTAAAGCGTAGCCCTTGTTGTAATGGAGGCAACCAATGTGCACACAGCAAGCTCCCACCAACAGAAATATGATCATCGCCAGATTACCTGTTTTCCACTGTTAGCTGAGGGATCGATAATGACCAGGACACTGGGAGGAAGTCCCCTGCTCTTCATCAAGATAATGCAATGGGAACTCTTCCACCTGAGAGGGCAGGCAGGATCTTGTCTTTAACTTATCATCCAAAAGACAGCATCCCTCCACCCCCTCCCCCCCACCGTCCCCGCTTCACGACAGTGCAGAACTCCCTCAGTCCTATGGTGGGAGCATCAGTCTGGATTTTGTGCCTATCCCTGGAGTAGAACTTGATCTCACAGTCTTCTGACAACTGTCAATGAGGTTAAAACTGTCTGACTGTCACTCTCCTCCTCTCTGTCCCTAATGGCAGACCAACAAAAGCATATTCTCCCAGGAATTGTGTTGCCAAAATACAGAAGCCCATGGTTTCTTGGCTGATTACTTTTCTATGATTATTCATTCGCAGGATATGGGCATCACTGCCCATCCTTAGTTTCCCTTGAGCAGCTGCTAGTGAGCTACCTTCCTGAACCACTGCAGCCTGCACAGACAAGGTGCACTCACAGTGTTGTTAGGAAGAGAGTTCCAGGATTTTGGCCCAGTGACAATGAACGACTATCTATATAGTTCCAAATCAGGATAGTGAGTGACTTGGAGGGGAACTTGCAGTGGTGATGTTCCCATGTGTCTGCTACCCTTGTCTTCCTAGATGATAGAGGACATGGGGTTTGGAGGGTGCTGTCAAGTTCCTGCAGTACATCTTGTAGATGGTACACACTGCTGCCACTGTGCATCGGTGGAGGAGGGAGTGAATGTTTGTGGATGGGCTGCAATGAATAAAACGGAACATTTACACCTCTGATCTGTTTAGAAAGAAAATCATTCTCTCATTGTTCATTGCAAGTGAAATTTCAGGCCATCATGGGTGGGACAAGTCAGCATTATTATCCCACTGGAGTGGGTTCCTGTAGTAGGACCTCCACTCAAGCATTACTGTGGGGTTTCAGCAACTATCACTTCTGTGCTCGCTGACCCTACATTGGCTCCTGCTCTGGCAACACTGAATTTAAAATTCTCATTCTTGTGTTTAAATCCTTGCATTATGCTTTATTCCAGCCTATCTCTGAAACCTCCCCCAGCTATGCAAACCCTCCAAGATCTCTCTGCTCCTCCAATTTCTGGTCTTTTGCGCATGCCCAATTTTCACCCCCTCCACATCCACAGCCGCCTGTGGCCTAAGCTCTGGAATTACCTCCCTAATCCTCACCACCTCGCTATCTCTCACTCTTCCTTTAGGCCAATCCTTCAATCCACATCTTTAACCAAGTATTGGCCCCTCTGCCCTAGAATCTCCTTGTGTAACTCATTGCCAAATTTCTTTCGATAACAGTCCAGTGAAGCCCATTGGAATATTTCAACATGTTTGAGAATCCATATGAATGCAAAGTTATTGTTATTGTTTATTTTTAATACTACAAAACAACCTGTATTTAAATAGCACCTTAGCTGTAGTGAAAGCAGGAGAGTTATCAAACAAAATTTTTGTATCAGTGCATTAAATGATTATTTAACAAACTGCATTAGTGCAAACTAGCTGAGGCTAATGAATGGAAAGCAAGCTGAGTGTTGGAGTGTGTATGTTGATGTGGATCTGTGCCAACACTCAGGTGGTTTACCAAATATAATTAATCCTTGAGGTACAAGTCTGTTGGTGCTAAGTGGCAGACAAGGGATTAACTGATTGTCCCAAAAGAGCTAGGAGTAAGCGTCTCTAATCCATATGCCCATTCTCTGCTTGGTGTCTACAATGCTCTGGTGGGTGTTTTATTTAGACAAGAAACTGGCTTCAGAAGCTGCCACCTGCCTCCTGCCACCTGGCGTATCATGTTCACAAAGCGACTTACAGCCCCGGGGCCACCTGACAATTCAGTACCGAACCCATCTCCCTCCCCCAGACTCCTCTTTTAACCTTCTGAAGAGGCTGTTCCTCTGCAACACCTTGGTTCCCACCCCCATGACCCCCGTCCCCCCACCGTAACTAATCACTACCAATGTCCCTCTCCCCTTCTCTTGGCACTTTGCCATGCAAGTGCAGGAGATGCAATACGTGTCTTTTTACCTCCTCCCTTCCCACCATCCAAGGCCCCAAATACTCCTTCCAGGTGAAACAATGAGTTACTTGTATTTTCAATTTAGCATGCTGTACTTCCTGCTCACGCTCCAGTCTCCTGTACATTGGGGAGACCAACCGGATTGGTTTACAGAAAACAACCATTCAGTCCACAAACGTGGCCCTGAGCTGCTGGTTGCCTGTCATTGTAACTCTCCGCTCCACTCCTGATCTGACCTTTCCATCCTTGGCCTCCTGCACTTCAACAGCACATGCAGCTCTTTAACATCTCACTTGTGGCTCCCAAACTTGTCCAGTTGGATCACATTAGTGTGAACAAAAAAACCTAAAAAAATTTAAGTCAAGAAAAGTAAGGGTTGTATTTTTACTGTGGAGATAAAAGGCTAATCATTATGGGGCACTTTATAGTTTCAGATGACTATAGCTACATCATGATTAAAAATAATGCCTTTATTCGGGGAATAGATTTCATGCCTGCGGCGATTATTGTTTCTGATATAACTGAGATGATAAATTATTCTGAATGTGCTTTTGGAAGCTTTTTTTTAATCATGCGATTAAAAGCCAAAAAAAGTCTTAATTTTTATTATTTATCACGGAGGAAAGAAACACGTCAAAGTGTTTTGTCTTGCACTCATCAGGACATTTGTAAGAATACCAAATGTAAAGGCAACAACAATTTATACTTCATGAGAAGAGAGTGCTGATTAGTTGGCAAGTGGACTCTGATTGGTTGAGGAGTTGCCATGGAGAATGCACCAGTTAACTGATGACTGCCAAGTTAACTGCCAAGCTTTGTAAATTCAAACCAGGCAGCTTGACTCTGATTGGTCAAGATTGCCCTGGTGAATGAACGAGAGCATGGTGTTGCCTATTTTGTTCAGTTGAAGCTGGGGCAATGTGTGTACAAGTTATTTCTGTCTGCAAAAAATAGGGCTTGTGTATTAATATATGTGATATTGAGCATGTGTAAGTACATCATACTGCGAGCCTGACTAAATTGTTAGTCAGCATAATTCTTAGAACACTCAGGATTATTTAGCACATGCTGTCCAATCGCAGAATCACATCTAATGTTGGACACTGTGTTTTGAGTTTTGTAAGCATGGGCTGGTTGGGTGCAGTCTGTACCTTGTCCATTGTGAATAGCGGCTGGGATATGGTGTTTTGATATGATCCGCCAGTCTTTGGGAATTATGGCCTACATACCTAGCATCACACTGGCACTGAAATTCGTACACCAAGTTACTCATTCATGTGATAGATAGAATCTCTTTTTTGGCTTGACAGCAGCATCCTGTTAGTGGCGAATACCACTTGTGTTGCTACTGCATTGTCGCAGTGTGAAACAGCCAGCCTCACCTGTTGCTCAAATTTTTGAGATACCTTGCCCTTCCAGGGTAATCTGAGATAGACTGGGCACTTTTCATGGCTGAAAGTGACAGCCTTAGGCCCATTCAGGAGTTTGTGCGATACACAGTGAGCAAAATCTGATCAGGGTAGCCATTGTCCCGCAGGATGGCTTTGATACATCCTATTTCAGCATCATGCCAGCACGGTGAGCAAGTGGATTGGGTCAAATTTATGAGGCTGCCAATAAGGCCAATCTTATATCCTATGGATGTGTGGAAATCCCAACGCATATATATTGACCAGTGAAGGTGGGCTTGTGGTAGACGGTAGTAGAGAACCCCCTGGCAGGTTTCTCAACTAGTACGTCAAGGAAGGGAGTTCATTCGATTGCTCCAGTTCAAAGGGGAATTTGAGCACAGGTTGGAGCCCAATAAGGTGTGTGAGGAAATTCTTACCATGCAGCTGCGGATTCAAATATAGCAAATGTATCATCTACTTATCGGAAATATGCAAGGGGTAGGAAGTTAGGCGTCATTCCATCAAAGACACAACAGGTGAAACTAGCTGCTTCACACTGCGACTATGCAGTAGCATCATGAGTGGTATTTGCCACTAGCAGACTGTTACCGTCAAGCCAAAAAGAGGTTCTGCCTATTGCACAAATGAGTAATGTGGTATATGAATTTCATTGCCAGTATGATGCTAAGTATGTAAGCCGTACGTTCCAAAGACTGATGGATCGTATCAAACAGCATATTCATTTGGCTGTCCACAACAGGCAAAGTGCTAACCCTACCCAACCAGCCCATGTTTGAAAAACTCAAAATACAGTGTCCAACATTAGATGTGATTCTGCAATTGGACAGCGTGTACTGAACAATCCTCAGTGTTCAAAGAATTATGCTAACAACCTATTTAAGGTTATCAGTTGGGCTCGCAATGTGGTGCATTTTCACATGCTAGAAGCTACATATATTAATACACAGGGCCCTGTTCATTGCAGACAGAAAGAACATGTAAAACACTGCCCCTGTTTCAACTGAACAAAATAGGTGACAGCCATTCTCTGGTTCATTCCTAGGGCAAAGCTTGGCATTTAATTATCAGTCATCAGTTAACTGGTGTATTCTCCAATGCAATGCCTTTGCCAATCAAAGTCCACTTGCCAACCAATCAGCACTCTCTTTGCATGAAGTATGATATAAATAAAATATAAATAAAAGTTCCTTTTACATTTGCGAATGTAAAATGATTTGCGAATCCTGAAAAGTTTTGACATGTCTCTTTTCAGCAACACTCAAGCTCTGTATTACCAAATGACTATTTTATTAATTTCTTTATTTAATGTTTTAATTTTAAACCTGTTAAGTTAAAGATGACTTTACTGACAATTTTATAGTTTTAAAAAGCTTAGATTTGACATAATTCAGAGTTAGGTCTATTTTATTTTCAATTCTTTTATATGTTGATTTATAAATTCAATACTTGTATTCTATTAAATATGTATGTAAGTTATACATTCTACCAGAGGCACTTTGCAATTTCTTTGTAAATTTGGTTTGGAAATGCTAAATTCCCATTTTGGGAGATGGCAGCATCGTAGTAATGTTACTGGACTAGTAATCCACAGGCCCAGGCTAATGCTCTGGGGGTATGGGTTCAAATCTCCCATGGCAGCTGGCTGAATTTGAATTCAGTTAATAAATCTGGAATGTAAAGCTAGTCTCATTAATGGTGACCATGAATCTAACACTGATTGTCGTAAAAACCCATCTGGTTCACTAATGCCCTGTAGGGAAGGAAATCGGCCATTTTACCTGGTCTGGCCTACATGTGACTCCAGACCCACAGCAACATGGTTGACTCTTAACTGCCCTCTGAAATGACTTAGCAAGGTAGGTTCAAGGGCAATTAGGGAAGGGCAACAAATGCTGGCCTTGCCAGCGACACCCTCATAACATGAAAGAAAAAATATATAGGTTATATTTTCTGCAATTCTTATTTAAGAGAGCTCTTCAGGCAAAAAAGATTGTCACCCCCTAGGCCAGGGAAAGAGAAGCAGGCATATGGAAACACCATCATTTCTCCAATGTATGCTGATTTTGCAGGAATATTTCATATCCCCCTGGTTTGAAATAAATTGCTGAATGACTCAGTCTGACTGTGTGATAAAGAGTTGCAGATTTGCCATTTTTAATTTGAGTTAATGGGAGTTTCAGATCCAAGCAATACAGCCCCTGGCAGAGTCACTCTTAGTTTATTCAGATCCAGCTGTCGGTCACATTACTAAAATGTTTTTAGAAGCAGGAGTAATGATTGCTAATTTAGTACTATCACTCAGGGCTGTGGAAGTGTCACACTGGTGTTGGTCTCAGAACTATGCTGTTCAATTCTGTTTTGCTGTTTATCCTGGAACTGAGTTATTCTTTCAGAGAGCCAACACAGACCTGATGGATGGAATGGCCTCTGGCCGTAACTATATCATCTTTTGCATCACTGACGGTTGGCTGGGAAGTGGGGTAGGGCCCATTTATGGGACCTGAGTTTCAAACCAACCAAGACCAAAAGGGATCTTTGTTAAGTCCTGTGTGATACAGGTTTCGAGGTAGGTTAATCCAATTCCAATTAAACATGGGTCCGTAACAAAGAACTACTCTAATTCAGCACGAATTTGGGACCTTGCTTTGAGAGGCCACAGGATGAATGGTGTTGTCAATAGAAAAAAAGGCACATTGGGAGCAATAGGAGGAAAAATAAATATGAGTCACAGAAAGGAATTAACTAAATGAAATATAACATCTTAAAACATTAATGGAGAAAATAACAGGACTTAAGATAGACAAATTTCCAGGAGCTGATGGTTTCCAAATAGACGAGGAATTCGAAGATGAATTAGAATTTCCAAAAGCTCTCTTGATTTCGGAATGGTGGATTGGAAAATTGCAAATGTCATGCCATTCTCTAAGAAGACAGGGAAAGAGGAATCAGAGATAAAAACAAAAAAACTGCGGATGCTGAAAATCCAAAACAAAAACAGAATTACCTGGAAAAACTCAGCAGGTCTGGCAGCATCGGCGGAGAAGAAAAGAGTTGACGTTTCGAGTCCTCATGACCCTTCGACAGAACTTGCGTTCGAGTCCAAGAAAGAGTTGAAATATAAGCTGGTTTAAGGTGTGTGTGTGGGGGGGCGGAGAGATAGAGAGACAAAGAGGTGGAGCGGGGGGGCGGGGGTGTGGTTGTAGGTCCCTACAACCACACCCCCGCCCCCCCCGCTCCACCTCTTTGTCTCTCTATCTCTCCGCCCCCCCACACACACACCTTAAACCAGCTTATATTTCAACTCTTTCTTGGACTCGAACGCAAGTTCTGTCGAAGGGTCATGAGGACTCGAAACGTCAACTCTTTTCTTCTCCGCCGATGCTGCCAGACCTGCTGAGTTTTTCCAGGTAATTCTGTTTTTGTTAAAGAGGAATCAGATATCTGCAGACCTGGCAATCTAACCCAAGTTGTGGAGAAGTTACTGGGATCTGTCATCAGGGACAAAGATACTTGGATAGTATGTGCCGATCAGAGAGAGTCACACTTGATTTGTAAAGGGTAGATCATGTCTGACTAACTGATTGAGTTTTTTGAGGAGGTTACTAACAGGGTGGATAATGCAATATCTACAGATGTTATCTATATGGGCTTCCAATGGGTTCCATTCAAGGGATTAAGAGCAAAACCAGATACAACCCTTGTGACACACAGACAATGTTAAACAAGAGAATAACAACTTTCATTTACATAGCACCTTTAGCATTGTAAAACATCCCAAGTCGATTTATAGGTACGATTTAACAAAATTTTACACCAAACCACATAAGGAGATATTATGATATGTGAAAAAAAGCTTGACCAAAGAGGTAGATTTTAAGGTGGGTTTTAAGAGGACAGGAGCGAGGTGGGAAGGTTTAAGGAGGGAATTCCAAAGCCTGGGGCCTAGGCAGTTGAAGGCACAGCAGCCATTGGTGGAGCAGCGGTAGCGAGGGGTGAGGCATGGAGGGATTCACTTTTCAGGTGAGGCCTTCAACCAAGGCTCCTGGCCCCCCCCTTCTTGTAAAAGCAGAAGAATTCTCCCCCCCTGCGCTGGTCAATCCCTCACTCTACATGAAGGAGGGGTGAGGCCATGGAGGGATTTGAAAACAAGGATGAGAATTTTTCAGTTGAAGCATTGCTGGACTGGGAGCCCCTGTAGATTAACAAGCACAAACAGAGCAAGTTAGGATACAGCAGCAGAGAGTTGGAGGAGTGTTAGACAATTTGCACACAGCAAGCTCCCACAAACAGCAATAAGATAATGACCAGACAATATATTTTCCAAAGACTGAGGGATAAATATTGACCAGGGCCTGGGGGAGAATTCCCCTGCTCTTATGCCCAACTGAAAGGGTGACTGGGAGCCTCGGTTTAATGTCTCACCTGAAAAGTGAATCTGGTTTGCTCCTACGGTATCAGGTTCATGCTGTAATCCGTGGGTGGGAGGTTGATATCATAAGGTAAATAAACTGCAGCTGGGCTATACCTCAGATGCACCTCAGAGGAAGATCATTGTCTTACTATGACCTCCTCTCATAGCTTAAGGAGAGCTGCTATTGAATGGCTGCAGGCTCCAACCCAAATAGTTCTTTGGGAAACAATGGTTCTTCCTGAGATCATTGAATATGTGATTAGCTAAACGTGGAGCCAGCTGGATATTCCAGTAAAACAGTCTGACTCAGCAACCATTGCAGTTAAATAAATAGCTCTCTCATTCAGACAGTGGGTGTGATGGAGGATGGAACTGGATCAGGTCCAGGTCCAGCTATTACGAGACTCCTATTAACTGCTTCACTGGCCTATTGTGTATTCTAGGAAGCTTTAACCTGTCCACTGTTTTGTTCTTACGCCCTGCCAACCAGCCAGAATCTGCGTTGGATGACATCCCTAATCCTGGCACTCCCACTGTTGCAACCAATGGACACTAAGCATAGGATGAGGACGGCCATCTGGCCCATATTACATCAATCCTGAGCAGCCCTACGTGCCCCTCATTGCAGTACCTGGTCCTTTCGTAAATGATCCCGGGTTCTTTGATCCTAACGCTAAGCTCGGAGTCCATTCCGAGTGCCGGTCACTCTCTGTGTGAAGAGGTAGCTCCTGAGATTCGTCCCAAGGTGCTACGGAGCCAATGAATTCAATGCATCATCAGGCATGCTCAATAGGTAGCAGTGGCACTTCTGAATTTGAGGGTTTTTGGCCCAAGTCTTGCTCGGGGCAATCTAGGCTGACATTCCCAGTGTAGTACTGAGGGAATTGCTACACTGCCAGAGATGCTGGTTGTCAGTTGAAAGGTTCAACCAATGTCCCACCTGCTCTCTCAGGCGAAAGTAAGCAATCTTATGGGAACTATTGTGGAGGAAAGCATGGAAGTTCTCTCTGGTGTCCTGGCCAATATTTATCCCTCAACCAAGAGATTTTTTAAATTTATTTATCACTTTGCTGTTTGTGTGGGATCTTGTTGTGCATAAATTGGCTGCCACCTTCCCCACATTACAACAATGACCACGCTTCAGAAGTAATTCATTGTTTGTAAAATGCTTTGGGACATCACCAAGGACTCAAAGGCAAGTCTTTCTTTAGAGATTTTCCATAAGGGATGAGGCTGAGATAATATCTAAAACCTTTTGGTCATTCCCTGTAAAAGGCAAAGCTCCCCCCCTCCTCTACAATAATTTTCATTATTTCATGGGATGTGTGGGCATTGCTGGCAAGGACAGCATTCATTGCCCATACCTAATTGCCCTTGAGAGGTGGTGCTGAGCTGCCTTCTTGAACCACTGCAGTCCTTTGGTACAGCTGAGTGGTTTGCTAGGCCATTTCAGAGGGCAACTAAGAGTCAACCACTCTCCTGTGGGCTTGGACATGTAGTTCAGACTGGGTAAGGGCAGTAGATTTCCTTCCCTGAGGGGTGTTGTGAATGAGATGAGTTTTTAATGATAATTGACGATAGTGTCACTGTCACCATTACACGAGTAGCTTTCAATTCCAGAGTTATTAATTCAGTGAATTTAAATTCCACCAGCTGCTGCAGTGGGATCTGACCTCATGTCTGCAAAGCCTTAGCTTGGGTCTGCAGTGACAATACCATGACGCCATCATTACCCCTGAGCTTTTCATGACGTCAGGATGTCTCGATTCAGGGTGTGCTTTACAGGCAATGAAGTACTTTTCTGAAACACAGGCACTGCTGTGATGTAGGAAAGGCAGCAGCTAATTTGCGCACAGCAAGCTCCCACAAACAGCAATGTAATAATGATCGGGTATTCTGTTTCAATGATGTTGGCTGAGGGATAAATATTGACCAGGACGTTGAGAGGAACCAATCTTAAACCAAACTATAGAGACAAAGCAAATGAACATTGAACCTGAGGCTGTGGAATCCAGTCTTGAAGTTTCAGCCAGAAGTTTTGATTGATCCCTTTGCTCAAATTGGGGGTTGCACAATGTATTTATTCCAGATCCGGAAAGCCCATCAATGATGAGGAATATCTTTGAAGAAAAGGATGGTGGAAATGGAAAATGGTGCAGCCTGTCCCGCCTGAACCCTGGCTGCTGACCCTGGAGAGGTGTATAACCTCCCGCATCTAGAGACTCACGAGGCAGACAAAGCACATGCTTAGGTCTGTTTTCTGTAGCTTGGTTTTCCTGGAACAGATCATTTGCCTAACGCCGGTGGGGGTGGGGGGGTGGGGGGGGGGGGTGCGTGGTGGTGGGGGGCTGCCACTCCACATCAAACATGGCTGACCCACCCTTACCACCTGCCATTGGCTTGTGTTGGAAGGATTTGCAGGTTGATAATCAACCTGTTAGGCTGAATTATGAATCTGCCTTCCGTGCCCATCACCAGGAGTGGGATTTGAACCCAGAGCATGTGGCTGAGATGCTACCCACTGAGCCATGAGACCTCCCCATTGTAACCATTTAATATGCCTTTTATCCAATAAGGAACAATGACTAAAATGTCGGCGATTGTGACACCGAGGAATGGTGAGTGTACTCATACCTGGAAATTGGATTTCTTCCAAATGATTAGTTAGATAAATGAATTATCTGCAGTTAGCTGACAATACCCAAAAGGATTGCAGTTTTGCATAAAACCGACACCTACTCACTGATAGAACCAGCCGAAGAATTGGGCTCAATTGGACCATGCTGTGAAATTACACAAGTAAGATACTATTAGGCAATTATTGCTCTAGGAAAATGAGCAAAATGCAAATATCAGAGGGAAGTTTATTTATTAACAGACTACAACATGATGCAATCCAGCTGATAAGAGAGATGAAATTTCAAGAGGAGGTAAGGAAGTTGGTCAACAATGTGTGCGCTTGTATTTATATCGTGTCTTTTGCAACTTTAGGACATCTCAAAACACTTTACTGTCAATGAAGTACTTTCAGGAATATAGTCATGGTTATAACGCTGCAGCCAATTTGCATGCAACATGCTCCCACAAACAGCAATGTGATAATGGCCAAAAATATTTGTGATACTGATGTCAGTTGAGAAGTAAATATTGGCCAGGACTGAGGCGAATTCTTCTGCTAGCCTTCGAAGTAGCGCTGTGGGATCTTGTATGCCCAACTGAGGGGGCAGACATAGCCTCGGTTTAACATCTCATTTGAAAGACAGCACCTCTGACAGTGCAGCACTCCCTCAGTATGGCACTGGAGCCATGCCTACAGTAGGTCTTGAGTTCTGGGTCTGCTGATACACAAACCCCAGGTTTGAGTTCCCATCATCAGTTCTGTGCCAGGCCCCTCATGTGGGTTAATTCATCATTGTAGCAAATGGCATCAATATAAACATGGCAGGGCTTCCTCCTTAAGAAACGTCTAGCAATAGTGGAGCCTCTGATCCAGCATAAAAAAGTGCAGCGTGCATTATTCCGGTCTAATTTCTGAACAAAGGCCCTCAGTTTTCTGCCTGGGGCTGTCTGCAACCAGGTGACCCAAACTGCTTGGATATCTCAAGTGAAGATCAACTGCAGACACAGACCGGGGGTGATCCCATGTTAACACAATGGTTCTGGTCAGAGCTGACCACTTCCTTTCAATGCTTCAAACTCAGTGTACAGGAGATTCTGAATGAACTCCTAGTTCCCAGATTCTGGCTTTACCATGAGACAAACACCATATGTTTCTTGTAGTAAGACTTAAGACAAGTACACAAGAATTAGGGGCAGGAGTAGGCCATTCAGCCCTTTGAGCCTGCTCTGCCATTTGATAAGATCGTGGCTGATCTGATGTGGCCTCAACTCCACTTTCCTGTCAGCCCCCTTTAACACTGACTCCCCTGTCAATCAAAAATCTGTCTAACTCAGCCTTGAATATATTTAAGTACCCAGCCTCCACTTCGCTCTAGGGAAGAGAACCAGACTAATGATACGCTGAGAAATAAATTCTCCTCATCTCCATCTCAAACGGGAGGCCGTTAGTTTTTAAACGGTGTCCCCTAGTTCTGATTCTCCCACAAGGGGAAACATCCTCTCAGCATCCAACCTGTCAAGTCCCCTCAGGATCTTATATGTTTCAATAAGATCACCTATCATTCTTCTAAACTCCAGTGGACACAGGCCCAACCTGTCCAACCTTTCCTCATAGGACAACCGCTTCATCCTAGGTATCAGTTGAGTGAACATTGAACATTGTCTAATGCAATTATGTATTTTCTTAAGTAAGAGACCAAAATCGATGCAGTCTCACTTAGGTCCTGTACAGCTGTAGCAACGATTTTCTACTTTTATACTCGATTTCCCTCATAGTAAACATCAACCTTCCTAATCACTTGCTGTACCCACACGCTAACTTTTTGTGATTCATAAACCAGGACACAGGCATCCATCTGTGCCACAGAGTTCTGCAGTAACTCTCCATTTAAATACAAACATGCACACAAGGAGCAGGTGGAGGCCATTCAGCCCCTCGAACCTGCTTTTCTATTCTTCTTGCCAAAGTAGACAAGTTCTAATTTTCTCACATTATCCTCCATCTGCCAAATTTCTGCCCACTGACTTATAAATCCCTTTGGAGACTCTTTACGTCCTCTTCACTACTTACTTTCCCCCCTATCTTTGTGTAATCAGCAAATTTAGCTGCTATCCATTCTGTCCCTTCATCCAAGTCATTGGTATAGATTGTGACTAGTTGAGGCCCCAGGACTGATCCCTGTGTGCCACTCTCACTAGTTACATCTTGCCAGCCAGAAAAGGACCCATTTATCCTGGCTCTCTGCTCCTGTTAGCTAACCAATCCTCTGTCCATGCTAATATGTTACCCCTACACTGTGAGCTGTCATTGCTCTGCCTTGAAGTTTTTTGATGTTTAAGTTGTGAATGTTTTGGGTGGTGAAATCTGATGAGTGTCTATTTAATACACTGGGTAACATGTTCATGTGAAAGTTTTCTGAGCTCATTCACTGTGGTCAAAGGTCCATTAATTTGTTAAATGGTCGACACACTAATGAATTCTGCATGAGGATGCTTTGCAGTGCAGTAAAAATTGACCCTTTTTTCCCAAAGTGTAGTGAGCCTCAATGTATTGCCAACTGCTGCATTGGGCACTGACTCTCTGCAAGCTTTGGGAGGGAACTGGATCAGCTCTAGATTGGGTCAGAGATCACATCATATTTAAGTGGATTAACAATTACCAAGCACATGCTCCATGCAATCTCCTGGACCGGTTGTGGTTGCTTAAGAAGGCGGGTGGTCGGTGGGTCTTGGGGAGGGGGGGTTGGAGAGGAATTTCCAGGGCATTTTTTTTCCCCTTCTTGACTTTAGATTTTCTTTCTTGTTTTTGTTCCTCCCTAGTGCTAATGAGTATGGGCCAGGCTGGATGGGCCGGCTTGGGTTAGATACAGAGTAAAGCTCCCTCTACACTTTCCCCATCAAACACTCCCATGACAGGTACAGCACAGGGTTAGATACAGAGTAAAGCTCTCTCTACACTGTCCCCATCAAACACTCCCAGGACAGGTACAGCAAGGGGTTAGATACAGAGTAAAACTCTCTCTACACTGTCCGCATCAAACACTCCCAGGACAGCTACAGCACAGGGTTAGATACAGAGTAAAGATCCCTCTACACTGACCCCATCAAACACTCCCAGGACAGGTTCAGCACGGGGTTAGATACAGAGTAAAGCTCCCTCTACACTGTCCCCATCAAACACCCCCAGGACAGGTACAGCAAGGTGTTAGATACAGAGTAAAACTCTCTCTACACTGTCCCCATCAAACACTCCCAGGGCAGATACAGCACAGTGTTAGATACAGAGTTAAACTCCCTCTACACCATCCCCATCAAACACTCCCAGGACAGGTACAGCAGAGAGTTAGATACAGAGTAAAGCTCCCTCTACAATGTCCCCATCAAACACTCCCAGGACCAGTACAGCATGGGGTTAGATACTGAATGAAACTCCCTCTACACTGTCCCTATTAAACACTCCCAGGACAGGTACAGCACAGGGTTAGATACAGAGTAAAGCTCCTTCTACACTGTCCCCATCAAACATTCCCAGGACAGGTACAGCACGGGGTTAGATATAGAGTAAAGCTCGCTCTACACTTTCCCCATCAAACACTCCCAGGACAGCTACAGCACAGGGTTAGATACAGAGTATAGCTCCTTCTACACTGTCCCCATCAAACACTCCCAGACAGGTACAGCACGGGGTTAGATATAGAGTAAAGCTCCCTCTATACTGTTCCCATCAAACACTCCCAGGACAGGTACAGCAAGGTGTTAGATACAGAGTAAAGCTCCTTCTATACTGTTCCCATTAAACACTCCCAGGACAGGTACAGCAAGGGGTTAGATACAGAGTAAAACTCTCTCTACACTGTCCGCATCAAACACTCCCAGGGCAGATGCAGCACAGGGTTAGATACAGAGTAAAACTCTCTCTACACTGTCCCCATCAAACACTCCCAGGACAGGTACAGCACGGGGTTAGATACAGAGTAAAGCTCCCTCTACACTGTCCCCATCAAACACTCTCAGGACAGGTACAGCACGGGGTTAGATACAGAGTAAAGCTCCCTCTACACTGTCCCCATCAAACACTCCCAGACAGGTACAGCAAGGGGTTAGATACAGAGTAAAACTCTCTCTACACTGTCCCCATCAAACACTCCCAGGACAGGTACAGCACAGGGTTAGATACAGAGTAAAACTCTCTCTACACTGTCCCCATCAAACACTCCCAGACAGGTACAGCAAGGGGTTAGATACAGAGTAAAACTCTCTCTACACTGTCCCCATCAAACACTCCCAGGACAGGTACAGCACAGGGTTAGATACAGAGTAAAACTCTCTCTACACTGTCCCCATCAAACACTCCCAGGGCAGATACAGCACAGTGTTAGATACAGAGTTAAACTCCCTCTACACCATCCCCATCAAACACTCCCAGGACAGGTACAGCAGAGAGTTAGATACAGAGTAAAGCTCCCTCTACACTGTCACCATCAAACACTCCCAGGACAGGTACAGCACGGGGTTAGATACTGAATGAAACTCCCTCTACACTGTCCCTATTAAACACTCCCAGGACAGGTACAGCACAGGGTTAGATACAGAGTAAAGCTCCCTCTACACTGTCCCCATCAAACACTCCCAGACAGGTACAGCAAGGTGTTAGATACAGAGTAAAGCTCTCTCTACACTGTCCGCATCAAACACTCCCAGGGCAGATACAGCACGGGGTTAGATACAGAGTAAAACTCCCTCTACACCATCCCCATCAAACACTCCCAGGCCAGGTACAGCAGAGAGTTAGATACAGAGTAAAGCTCCCTCTACAATGTCCCCATCAAACACTCCCAGGACAGGTACAGCACGGGGTTAGATACAGAGTAAAGCTCCCTCTACACTGTCCCCATCAAACACTCCCAGGACAGGTACAGCACGGTGTTAGATACAGAGTAAAGCTCCCTCTACACTGTCCCCATCAAACACTCCCAGAACAGGCACACAGCACGCAGTAAAGCTTCCTCTATACTGTTCCCATCAAACACTCCCAGGGCAGGTACAGCATGGTGTTAGATACAGAGTAAAGCTCTCTCTACACTGTCTCCATCGAACACTGCCAGCATAGGTACAGCACAGGGTTAGATACAGAGTAAAGCTGCCTCTATACTGTTCCCATCAAACACTCCCAGGGCAGGTACAGCATGGTGTTAGATACAGAGTAAAGCTCTCTCTACACTGTCCCCATCAAACCTCCCAGGGCAGATACAGCACGGGGTTAGATACAGAGTAAAACTCTCTCTACACTGTCCTCATCAAACACACCCGGGGTATGTATGGCATGGGCTAGATACAGAGTAAGGTTCCCTATACACTGTCCCACAACAATGAAAATTAGCTAGCTAGATAGAAAATTCTCTTGCCAAAAGAAGGTATAAAATGCCACATCTAAGTTTCTGAATAGAACTTAGGTACTGATGGTTTGGCCCAAAGTGGTCATTTACTGTCACTGTGCAGTTCATTATCTATACATAACTTGCCTGCACTGAGTAACTTATTAAACAACCAGAGTTAAAAATGCCATGTTGAGATGTTACCCCAGTGTGACATTTTCCATTTGCTCAAAGGGGTGGTTGTTGTCAGCTTAATGCCAAAGGGACTTGTCCACTAAAAATTGTAATGGGAATGTCAAATCTCATATGGAATACTGAAATCCAATTGACTGGCACTTTGTGCCATTAGCCAGGACCAGAACTTTACCTTGTGTTCCAGGGATGAGAGGGTGATGACCTCGCTAACTGTGCCACCTTGCTTGGCACTTTTGGGTGAAGCTAAGTGAACATTTGCTTCTGGGCAATGAATGATGTCTTGCTGGGTTGGTTTTGATGCTGTAAAGGTTGGCTCAGTTAAAGGATTCGAGTGATGAGACAATTGCCTATTGTATGCTTTCTGGTATTTCTGGTTGATTATCTAATTTAAGAAAAGAAAAAGGAAGAAAACTATTAATTTCTCCATGCCTGAGAAAGGAGCAGGGCCTTAGCTGAGGTCATGCAGTTATTATGAAAGGTTTCTGGGAAAGGAGTGTTTGATCACAGCTGCTGGGAAGTTTTTGCAACATAAGATATGTCAGATTACGCATCAGAATTGCAGACTTCCTCTGCACTTTCAGCCCATCTGTTCACTGTTACATAATAATAAGAGCTCTTGTCAAACAAAAGCTTGAGTTCACCAGGTCGTGAAGTTCTGACATCTCTCCAATGAAAACACCAGCCAAAGGCATAGCTTCATTCTATCAGTTTAAGTTGGTGACGTAGAAGTAATTGAGCCCAATTGGTACGGATTTTCTCAAGGATAATTCTAAATCCTTCTCTTTTTTTAACTGTTTGCAGAAGATCTGTGTCCTCAGTTGCCCTACGCAGCTCAGATGAATCAGATGGCAGTGTTAGCCAGGGGCTCAGCTGGCAGAACACTCACCTCTAAGTCAAAAGATTGTGGGTTCAAGTCTCACTCCAGGACTTGAACACAAAAGTCAAGGCTCACACTCCGATGCAGTGCTGAGGGTGTGTAGCACTGTCAGTGATGCCATCTCCCTGATGAGATATTAAACTGAGGCCCTGCCTGGTCTCTCAGGTGGATGTAAAAGATCCCATGGCACAATTTTGAAGGAGACCAGGGGAATTCACCCCGTTGTCCTGGTCAATATTTATCCCTCAGTCAACATAAAAAAAACAGGTTATCCAATCATTATCGCATTGCTGTTTGTGGGATCTTGCTGTGTGAAAATTGGCTGCAGCGTTTCCTACATTACAACAGTGGCTACACTTCAAAAGTACTTCATTGGTGCTTTGGGAGCTCCTGTGGTCATGAAAGGTGCTATAGAAATGCAAGTCATTCTTTTTGTCAAGATATTTTTCTTTCTTGCATTGTGTCTCCCTGCTCCCTCCACCACTTCCCCCAAGAATTGAAGTACTTGGGAGAGAAAGTTAGGCCCAGTGAGCCTGGAGAACCATCACAGAGGCAGCCCAGTGCATCTACGTAGTCATAGCAATGTCACTTGTATTATGGCACTGGGATGATGCTGCCCTAAAACTGGCAATGGAAGTGGTGAGACGCCCATCAGATGGTACATGGGGAGAGGCACAAAGATTCCATTTCATTCACCACACACAATGTAAAAGCCACTTTGGAAAAATAATAAGATTTTGCAGTAGGTCAGATGCTAGTTCAACAGATGCTTGAAATATGTTCCTTCCATCAAGCATGCCTTGTGGGGTTAGTGAATGAATTCCAACTCCTTAAGGTTCACTCCCCTGGGTTCTGATCCTAGTTGAATCACCATGATAAGGTTATACCCAGTTGAGTGTAACACTCAATGAGACAATTATTGAACCTGGGGCCGTTGGCACCTCTCTGCAGAATTGGCATCCCACATGCCCCCTTCATTCAGATATTTGACTGTGCAATGTTTACTGAACTGGGATTCAGTGCCATTCTCTTTCTCACTAGCTAACCTAAAATAGAATCCAAAAGTCTTCTTTAAACATATAAATAGTAAAAGATTGGTAAGAGGAAGGATAGGGATTGTTATCTCGATCCCAAACCAGTTCGTGAAATATGGAACTAGACACTAATACTTTTCTTGACAACAGGTTTATTTACAGAATGCAGCATTACATACTCCTGCTTTGTACCTACCAACCCTGTGTCCCAGCAGTGTCTCTTTATTAGTGCTCTAGGTACTTAATTAAATGATGCCCTTCACCTATGTAAATTAACAAGATAATTAACATGCCATTAACAGGGATAATTGTGAACCCAAAAAAGAAACCCAAAAACACATGGAGGCAGAGGACATGGTTGAGGTACTAAATTAATACTTTGAATCTGTATTTACCAAGGAAGAAAATGCTGCCAAAGCCATGGTGAAAAGAACCTGAATGGGTTAAAAATTGGGGCAATATTAGAAAGTCTGGTTGGACTTAAAGTTAGTAAATCCCAGGACCAAGGACGTTGAGGGAAGTTGTGATGAGAGATGTATATTTTTATGTGTTTGTGATTATGTTTTCCACGTAGAGAGCTGTGGGTGCGCCTAGGATTAATTAAACAGCGGAAGGTTACTAGAGATAAGTTGTCTGTAAAGTCTAAGAGATGAAAGGCTGGAGGTGTTAGGTTTGTGTATGTGTAATGAGGGTTTATGGTAGGTTTGAGTTACAAGTAAATAGGTTGGATCTGAAATTTGCATTGTCAGATAAGTGGTGAAATTAGTTTTCAACTGTTGAATTTCAAAAGGAGTTCAGAGGTGCCAGGGAACATGTGCACCTTACAGGAGTTCCATGAGTAAATAGGCTAGGGTATATTAAATTGTATGACCTGAAAGTAGAGTCAAATAGAAAACATGAAAGATTTTTATATTTGGAGAAGTTGAGTTCCAAAGAAATGTTTGAGGACAATGGAACCTGAGATGAAAGGGGGAAAAGATACTTAAGGAAAAGAGTTGTTTAACTGTAGAGAGCTGATGTGGGGGGATGCCCACTGAAGACAGCTTCTGTGTGCTGGAGTGCTGAAAAGCCGTGAAAGATTTAAATTGAAGAAAGCAACTCAGTGCTAAGCTAGGAAAGTCTTTGTTTTGGGAAACAGTTTGTTTCTGAACCTCCTTTTGGAATTCCACATCAGAGTGGAAGTGTCTGAGAAGTCGTGAGGTGTACCTTTATTAAAGTGACAATTCCTTGACTTGGATAATATTACTGGATTTTTATGCTTAAAATCTATCAGAGGTTGTTGCCAGGAAGGTAGTTTAATTGTGTACTTCTAACCAAGCATGTTTTTGGAGATTGTTCTGTAAGATGTTTTAACTGTGTAACTTTTATCTTATGTGTTTAAGTGCTTTTTAATAGATCTTTTAATTTTTTAAATTCTAAAGGTGTTACTGGAGTTCTATACTTTTGAGGTCAGTAGCTCTTCCTTCTTATTTTCACAATAAAAAAAGGTTTATGATCAGCGAGACAGACTTCATTCTGGGGTCGGGCTTGCTCAGCAATAACATCAGCTGCAGTCAAAACAAAGTAAGCGTGTGGCAGTGCCAAAGAACTGGAGAATTGCAAATGTTACATGATGTTCCAAAGAAGAGTGTAAGGAGGAACCCAGCAAGTACAGGCCAGTCAGTTTAACCTCGGTGGTGGGAACGCTTTTAGAACTATAATCCAGGACAAAATTAACAATCATTTGGAAAAGTACAGATTAATTAGGGAAAACCAGCATGGATTTGTTCAGGGAAACCATTGTTAACTGACTTGATTGAGTGTTTTGGTGAGATAACAGAGATGGTTGATGAGCATAATGTAGTTGATGTGTGTATGAACTTCCAGCAAGTGTTTGATAAAATGCTACATAATAGACTTGCTAGCAATGTTGAAGCCCATGGAATAAAAGGCACAGTGGCAGCATAGATACAAAGTTGACTGAGCGACAGGAAACATTAAGTAATGGTGAATGGTTGTTTACTGGCCTGGAAGGAGGTATACAGTGGTGTTCCCCAGGGGTTGAAACTAGGAACCATTGCTTTTCTTGATATATCAGTGAGAAAGAATTAAATGGGCAAGGCACAATTTCAAAATTTGCAGATGCCACAAAACTTGGGAAGTATTGTGAACTGTGAAGAGGATAGCGATAGACTTCAGGAGGACATAGGCAGGCTGGTAGACTGGGTGGACACAACTTATTGCAGACAAGTGTGAAGTGATTCATTTTAGAGAATGAGGTTAGGCAATATAAAATAAAGTGCAAAGTTCTAAATTGGGTGCAGAGGCAGAGAGACCTGGGGGTATCTGTGCACAAATTGTTGAAGATGACTGGGCAGGTTGAGAAAGCCATTAAAAAGCAGGTTGGGTCCTGGGCTTTATAAATAGAGGCATAAAGTACACAAGCAAGGAAGCTATAATGGACCTTTATAAAACACTGGTTTAGCCTCAACCAAAGTATTGTGTCCAGTTCTGGGCACCACACTTTCAGAAAGCTTTAGGGAGGGTGCAGAAAAGATTTACAAGGACGGTTCCAGGGCTGAGGGACTTCAGTTATGTGGAAGGATTGGAGAAGCTGGGGCTGTTATCCTTAGAGGAGAGAAGGTTGAGAGGAGTTTTGATGGGAGTGTTCAAAATCATGAGGGGTCATTAAAGAGTAGATAGAGAGAAAACATTCTCATTGGCAGAAGGGCCCGGCCCAGAGGATACTAATATAAGGTGATTGACTAAACAACCAGAAGAGATATGAGGACAAACCTTTTTTTTTTATCCAGCAAGTGGTGAAAATCTGGAATAAGCTACATGAGAGTGTGGTGGAAGCAAATTCAATCGTGGCTTTCAAAAGGGAATTGGATAAGTACATGAAGAGGAAAAAATGGGAGGACCACAGGAAAAGGGTAGAGGAGTGGGGTAGGCTGATTTACCATGACAGAGAGCCAGTTCAGACATGATGGGCCAAATGGCCTCCTTCTATTGCTCTAACCATTAAAAGACAGTGTGATTCACTCTTGCCCCACAGAAAAATGTTCCATGGATTATGCTGGCTTCCATACAGCAAGTGAGGAAGACCTTATTAAAATGGAACTAACAAGCCAGTCATTTTCTCTCTATCTGCAGGAGAGCTGTGGCTGCCCTCCGTTTGATGATTGCCAGTATTGTCACTGAGATCAGGAGCTCGCTTTATGACAAGACCCATCAGCCTCAAGTGCAGCTCAACTTGTAACATTCTCGAGAGTGGCTCCTTCCAAAAGTGAGGGGCAATGAGCTAAAAGGATTCACTGGTCAGAATTAGAGGTTAGCAGTGGCTAATCTTTCTGCTTCTGGATAAACATAGGGTGTTTAAATCATGTGAAAATGATTGTCAGCTGTGGACACTCAGATCTTAGTGCCCTGAATTACGATTTAAAAAAAATTTCCATTTTTCGGGCATAGGTGTCCAGGCAGGACCAGCATTTATTGCCCATCCCTAACTGCCCCTTGAGAAGGTGGTGGTGAGCTGCCTTCTTGAACCACTGCAGTCCCTGTGGTGTAGGTACACCCACAGTGCTGTTAAGGGGTTTCAGGATTTGATCCAGTGACAGCGAAGGAACGGTGATATAGTCGGAAGTCAGGGTGATGCATGACTTAGAGGGAAGCTTGGAGGTGGTTGTGTTAATCGTCCTTCTAGATGATAGAGGTCGCATGCTTGGAAGGTGCTGTCAAAGAAGCCTTATAGTGAGTTGCCTGAGTGCACCTTGTAGATGGTACACACACTGCAATAAGAAACCCTTTTCAAGCCTCCAGATCTGTTAAATGCAAATCAGGCAATCTAGCACACATCAGGCTTATGCTATCCATGTCCGTGAGCAGCTTTGGCAGGTTCCATAGCCTGTGTTTGGTCCATGGGCTGCAGTTTGAACACCCTCAAGCTTTCAAGACAGAGGAAGGCCTGAGGTGAGTTGACACAGACAGGACCCCTGCCTCCCTCCTCCACCCCGTTGTATTTAGAACAACGTCTTCCGGTTCCTCCATCTTTTTGAAATTCCTGCCATGGATGGAGTTGAGTTTCAAGCTCCATATCTTTTCATTGACAAGCACCCAGCAGCTGCCTGCTTGATTTTTCCAGTGGTGACACTCTGACCACATTGCACAGTCTTTTGCAATCAGACTGATTTGCATCAGCTTTGCTAATGGAGTGTGCAGTGGCATCTAATACAACACTGGGCCACACCCTGCATTTTACTGGAAATTCTCAGCATGACAAAGTCATTCCAACTGAGTGTGTTTGTTTTCTGAAAGCATAAAAAATAATTCTGCATTAATTCTGAGGCAGCAAGAAAACACTGGCTGCACTGTTTTCAACTGACCTGTTAATTTTCGCTCTTTTCACTTATAAAATTCATATGACTCATTTTCTTACATCCCCGCTTGTTTGCAGTCTATCATTCATCAGCTGCCCCCTCCCCCACTCTCCCTCTCACCCCAACGCCCATCTCCTTCCTCCTTATCTCCCTCTCCCATCACCTTTCCCCCCTCTCCTCTAACCCTCTTCCTCTCCACTATCGCCCCCTCCTCCCCTCCTTATCCCTGCTCACCTCTCACCTCTCCTGCCTCTCTCTCCCCACCTCTCTCTCCCCCCTCCTCCCCACTCTCACCCCTGCCCATCCCCCGTGCCTTGCCTTCTGTTCATCCCCCTCTAACATCCCATCTCCTTCAGTCACTCCCCCATTATTATCTGAATTTAAGTACTTTATTTTGAACTTCTCAATCCATTTTAATGTCAATTAAAGACAGGAAAGGTCCTGACATTGCCTCCTAGGGCTCGGCACTCAGTACACATCCCACCCCACTACCGCTCTCCCATTAAGTTCAGCCCTTCAACCAACTTCTGGTCTATTTCAAGATTCACTTCAGATCTCCAGTAAATTAGGCTTTGTGCAGAAATTTGAGACCTGGATCGACAGAGATGCCACCCCTGAGAAAGTCAAGGTGTTAAGGACTTCACTTCATTAGATAGTTGCTCACTGCACACAAACAAAAGGGACTAAAATGGACCCTCATCAAAAAACTAAACAGGCTGCAGGGACTCCTTCTTCTAGAAAAGAGAAGAGCGGTGGCCTGATTAAACCCTCCAAAATGATTAAGGGGTTCGATAGACATAGAGATGCTTCCACTTGTGCAGGCGACTCAAACGAGAGACAATAAATATCACCAATAAATCCAGCATGAAGCTCAGGAAAAACTTGGCGAGAGTGTGTGAATCGCAAGCAAGTAGTGAACGGCACATCCACGTTACATGGGAGTCTAGATAAGCACATAAGTGAGAAGGGAGTGGACGGATGTATTAATAGAGCGATATTCGGTGAGACAGGATGAGGCTTGAGCACAAACTCAGCAAAGACCAGTGAATCCAAGTGGACCATTTCTGTGCTGTAAATACAAATATAATACTCTTAATATCTCATGGTGCCTCAAAAATGTCCTTACCAATGTGTCATGGCTCCATCTAGTGTTGTCCTCTTGAAGTCTGGTCGTTGCAGAAGTCCCTCGATGTTTATCGTTGTTTCATATTATAGGAAGACACCTGAATTTCACCAGTGCAAAGACTTTAGGGATGTAACACGCCAAACAGAAAAAAAAGGAATGGAGAACAGACAGAGGTAGGGTGGAAAATAAAGAACTTGCACTTATATAGCACCATTCATGACCTCAGGATGTCCCAAAGTGCCAATGAGGTACTTTTAAAGTGTAGTCATTGTTGTAATGAAGGAATCGCAGCAGCCAATTTGTATACAGCAAGATCCCACAAACAGCCATCAGATAACCTGCCATGGGATCTTTTGCATCCACCAGCCAGGGCTGACAGGGCCTCAGTGTAACTTCTCATCCAGCAGACGGCATCTCCAACAATGCAGCACCCCCTCAGTCTTGCGGTGAAGTGACAGCCTTATCTGTTCAGACTCTGGAGCAGAGTCTCTGAACCCACAGGTTTCTGACTCAGAAGTGAGAGTGTTACCACTGCCATAGGTCAGTCAGTAGAGTTGCCAACCCTCCAGGATTGCCCTGGAGTCTCCAGGAATTCAAAATTAATTTCCTGGGCACAAGTGACCCAGGAGAGAAATCTTAAGGTGCTGTTTCCTTTTCACCATTTTCTTTGAACATTTTTGTTTATGAGTTTTAAAAGTATTGAAGATGGGAGCTAAAAGATAGGCTCTTTGATCTTGGCAGTTGGAAGCTGGACTTCATGTAAGGAAACTTCTGTGAATCCATTCAACTGGAGTTGGCAAGCCTAATTTTCACTCATATTAAACCAAAACAAGTTAGAAATGCAACAGGTGTCACTCAAATGGGATATCTTTTGCTCCTTTTTAAGTCAAGGTCTAAAGGAATTAGTCTAGAAACACATCATTGAATATATCATTCAACGAAGCTGCAAGCCCTTATAACAAGGCCCCAGTGTACATGAATAAGAGAATGGATGCCATCAGCAGCTCTTTGATAAGCCTGAATAAAAGGAAAAAGCCCAGAGGCCCTTCGAGCATTTACAGGAACCATAACTCTGTAAGTCAAGCTGAGGTGAGACCTAGCTAGAAATGAAACAGAAAGGGAATAATGTGAGAGTAAGCAATTTGTATCTGTCACCACGCTACAAGGGGAAATTCTTCTTAGCCTGCATGTGAGATGCTGGTGCAGAGGCAGTCTTATATTTTTATTCACAGTGATGAGTTGGGTATAAGGGTGCCATACTCCTCCATTCCTATCCAAGAACATTCACCCTTACCATTGTCCTAAGGCAGTTTTTTTGGGAGCACAAGGACATTATATGATTATTTGAATAGAAACAATGTGCAAGGGTATGGGGCAAAGGCAGGGCAATGGCACTAGGGCAATAATGCTCATTTGGAGAGCCAGCGCAGACATGATGGGTCGAATGGCCTCCTTTTTTGCCATTAAGATTCTGTCATTCTGTGATATGACCAATCAAAATTTGAGACCAAAGTGAAAGTAAAATACTGCAGATGCTGGAAATCTGAAATAAAAACAGAAAGTGCTGGCAAAACTCAGCAGGTCTGACAGTATCTGTGGAGAGAGATAACGTTTTGAGTCCGTATGATTCTTCTGCAGGCTCGAAACGTTAACTCTGTTTCTCCCTCCATAAAATTTGACTCCAAGCCATATTTGGAGATATTAGGACAGGTGACAAAAAGCTTGGTCCAAGAGGTAGCATTTAAAGGAGAGTTTTAAAGGAGGAGAGAGACATAGAGAGATTAGGAAGGGAATTCCAGAGTTTAGGACCCAGGCAGTGAAAGGCGTGGTGGCTAATGGCAGAGAGATTCAAATCAATAAGGTGCAAGAGAACGGAATTCGAGGAGCACAGAGATCCTGGAGGATCTGAAGGGCTGGAGGAGAAGGACCAATAGCAGGGGGGAGAGGGATTTGAAAATAATGATGAGAATTTTTAAAATGAGGTGTTGCCAGACTGAGAGTCAAAGGTCAATGGATGCCGGGATGATGGGTGAAGTCGACACGGTACAAGTCAGGATAGGGGTGGCAGAGGTTTGGTTGAGCTCGAGCCTGTGTAAAGTGGGAGATGACAGGCCAGCCCGAAGAGCATTGGAATAGTCAAGTCTCGAGGTAACAAAGGCCTGGATGAGGTATTCAGCAGCCGATGAGCTGAGGCAGTGATGGAGTCAGGTGATGCTATGGACAGAAAGCACCTCGGCGATGGTGCAGATATCTTTTTAGAACATCAATATTGCTGCTCAATAGACACAGCTCCAAATTCAAAAGAAGCTTGGCTTTGATCATTTCAGGAACCCTATCCAGTTCTGGGCTCAGTGGAAATCTTAGCTGAAGACAAAGTAAACTGTAGGGTCTCCGGTCTCTGGGTATTACTCCACCACTGCCAGCAGCCTAATTGCAATAAAAAAGGGCTCACACTAGCATTCAAATAACACCAAAAAGCTGGCCAAAACCTCAGTCAGTGCCCGACCCCAGTGCCTTCAGACACCAACAGTGTAAAAGCTCAAGGAGAAGCCTATAGTTACTGAGGCATTAACTGCAGCCACACACAGCCAGGCTGCTGTTGGTTTCTGCGATTTTGATCTCATTTCGTGGTTTATTTTTGTTTCTTTGGAGAAGTATGGTACCCCTTTGGATGGGGTCCCAGGACACCTTTGGGGCAGGTAAGGCACCTTTTGGTAGAGGTAAGATGTCCTTTAGGATTGTTAGAATTAAATATAGTTAAGCAGTTTTTATGCACAAACTCATTGGAACTGGCCAGCTGACAAGGAACTGTCAAAGTTGTTGAAGCTGTCCAGGAAGTATCCAAGGATACTAGGTGAGTTGGCAAAGAGGGGGGTAAGGGCATAGGTTGGCATGGATGGGACATAGGGAGTTGTTGGGTGGGGGGTGCGGTGAGGGGCAAGGGCTGGAGGGGTGATCTTTGGGTTTTTTTCTGGTTATTCAAACGCATTGCCGGACCAGAAGGGCAGACCTTGCACCCAGCCTGTCTCTGCACCCCGCATTCATTCCAGGGTCGCCTGCCCCAACTCCAACTTCAGCCCACCACCCCCCACTGACCAAAAATCCAACCTGTGGGCGGACATTCTTAAAGGCGGGATTGACCGAGCCAGGGAATCTCCCGACTCCGGTCACCCGATCAAGAGAAAAATATTCAGGGCCCACACTCCCAAAGCACATCATTGGCTGGAAAGGCCTATCGGACACCCGGCAGTCATGAAAGGCACTCGGCTGAGGTGGTTGCATTGTGGTATTGTCACTGGACTAGTCTTCCAGAGACACAGGGTAATGCTCTGGGGACCTGGGTTCGAATCCCAGCATGACAGATGGTGAAATTTTAACCCAGTAACAATCTGGAATTAAAAGTTTGATGATGACCATGAAGCCATTGCAGATTGTTGGAAAAAACCTATCCAGCTCACTAACACCCTTTAGGGAAGGAAATCAATTGTCCTTACCTGGTCGCGCCTACACGTGACTCCAGACCCACAGCAACGTGGTTGGCTCTGAAATGCCCACTGAACAAGGGCAATTGGGATGGGCAATAAATGCTGGCCTAGCACACATCCCATGAAGGAATAACAACAACAAGAAATGTAAGTCTTTCTTTGCCACCAGACTGACAATCTGAAGGTTATTGAAAATCAGCTACGGTGGGCGAGAGCAGCTTTCAGGAAAACTAGGCCGAACGATGTCCAATGGCAATCAAAGCAATAAAGCTCATGCAACATTGGCTTCTAGTTCTCTTGTTACATGGCACTCGTTTACAGCTCCATAATTAGCAAGGATTAAAAATGAATAATTTATTAATTAAAATGTAAATGGATCTGTGGTGACCCAGGTGCCCTTGCAGAATTTAATGAATTAATTGCGCGGAGTGGGAAATGTCAATGAGTGTGTTTGTTGTTTTTTTTTCCCAAATAAAGGAGCCATGTGGTAGAACGTTCTGGTGAATTCGGAGCTGTTAAGAAATAAAAAGATAATTGGTGGACGCTGGAAAAGGAGTGAGCTAGGCTGTGTCACATGATCCACTTGGCATCATGGGTTCAAGGCCCATGAACGGAAGCTTCAGGGTTATGAAGGGTTTTGATGGAGTAAATAAGGAGAAGCTCTTTCCAGTGATAACAGGAGGGGACAGGTTGAACTTGAGGCCGCAAGCGGAAACATTTTTTACAGAGCGTGCTTTTGCCTGGAATGCATGGACTGACAAGACAGGGGAAGAGTGTTCAACAGTAACTTCCTATAGAGAATTGGATAAATACTTAAAGGGAAAAAAATAAAGGAAATTTGGGGGAAAAGCGGTGTCGGTGGGGGGGGGGTGGGATCAATTGGATAGCTCCGCCAAGGAGCAGCACAGGCACAATGGGCTGAATGGCCTCCTTTTCTGCTGTGTCTTCTCTGCTGTGCTTTCCAGTCCCATTGGCGTCAGGCATCATTGGCAGGCCTGGGTAGGACAATATGGCAAGAAGGCCAAAACTTGGTTTCATGCTATTGTGTAACCAGTTTGCAATCGTCCACTCCACCCATCAATGGTGTGTTGCCTCCCCACCATCGCATATCAGGAACCTAATTTCAATACTTTCGCATCTCATTATAAGCCCTGCTCGCCAGAATCTTCCCCAAATGCAGGATCACTTGGGCATGTTTCACAACTGTACAGAAGAGACATGCACCTGGCGGCTGCACTTCACTCGGGACTTCGAGGTCTGTTTGCCCACCTTGCTTCAGACAGCACTCGCAGTCATCAGCGCCAGGCTTCACAGGCAGCACTACATCTCTTATAGGGGGGGCTCACGGGCAGGTCTCTACCCACCAGATCAGCCATAAGGCAGGGGTGGCTTTTCAACAGTTGCAGGGCCAGGTCTTCCTTGGGGGACGGGGGTGAAGTGGCCTCAGGCTAGGGAAGAGGCTGCAGGGCGAGGGCTGTACTGGGGAACGGGGGTATCCCAGGGGGTGTGTGTGGGGACAGATGTTGATCTGTGCAAGTGGCCTCAAGATGGTGAGGGCTGAGGAGGCAGTCTCCAGAGGAGATGAGGCCAGATGGAGATGTGAGGGTGTGTGTGAGAGAGTGAGTGGTGATGTCCCTTGAGATGCCAGTGAAGGTGTGATGGGCTTGTGAGTGTGAGAGTTTAGAGCGATAAGGTGGTTGTCTTACCCTGGCAGGACAGATGAGATCATTCATCAGTTTTCTGTGCTGAATATCCAACCTCTTCTATGCAGTGTTGGCACTAACCACCCCTGCCACTGCCTCCCAAGCCGGAGTGGTGAGACTGAAGGGCATCCTGTGGCCAGAGTGGGGGTAGAGGACATCATGGTGGGCCTCCAGGGTGCCCAGAAAGCATCCCAGGGAAGCGTCACTGAATCAGGGGCACACACTCTTCTTGGTTTTTGGGGCCATGTCTTCACCTGGGCTGCAAGCATCGAGAAGTATGCATGCAGTTGCAGTTTAAATATGGTGCCCGCTACTGCACTTAGTGCAAATCTTGGACAATTCCTCCCTTTGCTTCCATGTCTTGAGTCCATAATTTAGGCCAGCACTCCAGTGCAGTGCCAAGGGGATGCAGCACTGCCAGAAGTGCCATCTTCAGGTTGAGATGTTAAACTGACACCCCATCTGCCCTTAAAGGTGGGTATTAGAGATCCTGTGCTACTACTCGGGAAGGGTTGGGTGGGGGTCCTATACCCCAGAATGCTGGCTAACTTCCTCCTTCAACCAAATTACTTATTACATTTATCCTTAACAGTTTGGCTAGATCCCTAGTGAGAGATTATCCATGTCACTCTTTGGGGTAGATTTTATCTTTGTGGGATCATTTAAAATGCGTTACAATGAATTGGCAACAATTTTAGTCTTTAGCTCTATTGAAGTAAAATGGGCCACAGATTCATTGGTGTATTTTACACCAGAGCCTATCCCAGTAATTTGAATATAGAGTGTGTAGGGTATAGGGTAATCACCCAGAATCACAGCAAGAATCTGAGACAGATACCAGAGCATCGGCTAACCAGGATTCACACTGTGGGTGGTGGGGGAAAGCTCTGTGTCATCTGAAAAGAACCATCGTTTGACATTTAGTCACATAATGATCAACAGTGTGTGCGTTACATAAAGCATGATTCATAGAACTGAACTCTGACTGAGAGCACATCGCACATCAACACACACTGGGCTTGTTTTTATACAGAAACACAAGCTCAGTCCATCTATTATTGCCTTAAAACTGAAGGAACACTCAGCCCTGTACCTGATACTCTGTTGATAGAGACACACATTAGATGTGGTCAGGAACTGGCAGCTGGGGAGTCGCATGCACTCTGTACACTGGCCCTGAAGACACACTCACTCGCTCACACTCACTCCTACCTCAGACTCTCGGCCCTGCATGTTTGCATTATAATGCCCGGAGTTCCATTAAGCTGTGAATTGATGGGTGTTGCTGGCTAAGTCAACACTTGTTGCCCATCCCTGATTGCCCTGGAGGAGGTGGTGATGAGCTATTTTCTTGAACCACTGCAGTCCATCTTGTGTAGGTACATCCACTGGGCTGCTGCAAAGGGAGCTCCAGGAATTTGACCCAGCGACAGTGAAGGGACGGTGATATATTTCCAAGTCAGGATGGTGAGTGGCTTGAAGGGGAACTTCCAGGTGGTGGCGTTCCCATGTGTCTGCCCCCCCTTGTCCTTCTAGATTGTAGTGGTCGTGGGTTTGGAAGGTGCTGTTGAAGGAGCCTTGGTGAGTTCCTGCAGTGCACCTTGTAGATGGTACACACTGCTGCCACTGTGCATCGGTAGTGGAGGGAGTAAATGTTTAAGACAATGGATAGAGTGTTGTTGGAGCTGCACTCATCCAGGTAAGTGGAAAGTATTCCATCACACCCCTGACTTGTGCCTTGTAGATGGTGGACAGGCTTTGGGGAGTCAGGAGGTGAGTTACTCGCCACAGGATTCCTAGCCTCTGACCTGCTCTTGTAGCCACTGTATTTATATACATCAGTGAGCAGGTCATTGTTGAGTAACTGCTGCTTGATAGCACTGTTGATGACCCCTTCCATCACTTTCCTGATGATTGAGAGTAGACTGATAGTGCGGTAATTGGTCAATTTGTCCTGCTTTTTATTTACAGGACAAATCTGAGCAATTTTCCACATTGCTGGGTTGATGCCAGTATTGTAGCTGTACTGAAACAGCCTGGCAATGGGCACATTGTCTTCAGTACATTGTCAGGGCCCATACCTTTGCAGTGTCTACTGCCTTCAGCCATTTCTTGATATCACATGGAGTGAATCGAATTGACTGAAGACTGGCATCTGTGATGCTGGGGACCTCAGCAGGGGGGGCCGAGATGGATCATCCACTCAGCACTTGTGGCTGAAGACAGTTACAAATGCCTCAGCCTTAACTTTGACATTAATGTGCTGGGTTCCCCTATCATTGAGGAGGGGGATATTTTTGGAACCTCTTCCTCCTCTTAGAAGTTTAATTGTCCACCATCATTCACAACAGGATGTGGCAGGACTGCAGAGCCTAGATCTGTTCTGTTGGTTGTGGGATCGCTTAGCTCTGTCTATCGCATGCTGCTTCCACTGTTTGGCATGCAAGTAATCCTGTGTTGTTTCACCACATTGACACCTCATTTTTAGATATGCCTAGTGCTGCCCCTGGCATGTCCTCTTGCACTCTTCATTGAACCAGAGTTGGTGAGAGTGACTGCCCTTGACATCAAGGCAGCATTTGACCGAGTGTGGCATCAAGGAGCCCTAACAAAACTGGAGTCGGTAGGAATACTCTCTGCTGTTTATTTAATCTGGTCATGGGATGTGGGCGTTGCTGGCTAGGCCTGCATTTTTGCCCATCCCTAATTGCCCTTGTTCAGAGGGCATTTTTAAGAGTCAGCCACATTGCTGTGGTCCTGGAGTCACATGTAGACCAGACCAGCAGATTTCCTTCCCTAAAGGACATTGGTGAACCAGGTGGGTTTTTACAACAATTGACAATGGTTTTATGGTCATCATTAGATGTTCAACTCCAGATTTTTTATTGAATACAAATTTCACCATCTGTCATGGTAGGATTGGAACCCAGATCCTCAGATGATTACCCTGGGTTTATGGGTTATTAGTCTGGTGACAATACCATTATGCCACCACCTCCCCCAGAATCTTACCAAGCACAAAGGAAGACGGTTGTGGTTGTTGGAGATCAATCATCTCAGCCCCAGGACTTTGCCTCAGGAGTTCCTCAGGGCAATGTCCTAGGCCCAACCATCTTCAGCTACTTCATCAATGACCTTCCTTCCATCATAAGAGCAGGAGTGGGGATGTTTGCTGATGATTGCACAATGTTCAGCACCATGCATGACTCCTGAGGTACTAAAGCAGTCCATGTCCAAATGCAGCAAGACCTGGACAATTTCCAGACTTGAGCTAATAAGTGGCAAGTTACATTCATGTCACACAATTGCCAGGAAATGACCATCTCTAACATGAGAGTTTCTAATCCCCTTGACATTCAATGGCATTACCATTGCTGAATCCCCCACTGTCAGCATCCTGGGGATTACCATTGACCAGAAAATGAACTGGACTAGCCAAATAAATACTATGGCTACAAGAGTAGGTCAGAGGCTGGAAATCCTGCAGTGAGTAACTCACCTCCTGACTCCCCAAAGCCTGTCCACCATCTACAAGGCACAAGTCAGGAGTGTGATGGAATACTCCTCAATTGCCTGGATGAGTGCAGCTCCCACAACACTCAAGAAGCTCAACACCATCCAGGACAAAGCAGCCCGCTTGATTGGCACCACATCCACAAACATTCACTTCCTCCCTCACTGACGCACAGTGGCAGCAGTGTGTACCATCTACAAGATGCACTGCAAGAACTCACCAAGGCTCCAAACCCACAACCTCTCTACCTAGAAAGGCATGGGCAGCAAATGCATGGAAACTGCAAGTCCCCCTCCAAGTCACCCCATAAGGGAAAAAGCAGTAAAAACTGGGAAATAAGAATACTGGTACGAGTTGGTCTTATATACCTTAAAATAGGACACCAGTAAAACTGGGAAATAGGACTACTGGTCCAAACTGTTTTTTCCTTCTGGGGTACACACTATATCGCCGTTCCTTCGCTATCGCTGGGTCAAAATCCTGGAACTCCCTCCCTAACAGCACTGTGGGTGTACCTACACCCCATGGACTGCAGCGGTTCAAGAAGGCAACTCACCACCATCTTCTCAAGGGCAACTAGGGATGGGCAATAAATGCTGGCCTAGCCAGTGATGCCCATATCCCATGAATGAATAAATAAATAAAAAACAAGAACTGAGTCTAAACCCTGGGGTTTCCTGCTTAATGGAGAAGGGGTGTGCATACTCGATGTATCTTTCCAAGGGTTAGCACTGGACAGAATGGGCTGAATGGATTGTGAGCGAATTGTCCTGTTCTCTGTGTTTTTTTAAACAACTGTTCAGCAGTGAGATCCCAGCTTTATGGCAGGGAGCAGACTGACCTATAAAGTTGTGATTCATTCTTCTGGGTCTACAAGCATTGCAAAGGGAAGGAAAGTCAGGAACCAGACCCAAAGATGAAAATACGTTTTAAAAAATGAGGAACTAAAGAAAGTATTTTTTTGCCTTGGCCTGGTTAAGGTTTACAAATTTGGAAAGCCTTTCATATTAAACTCACCCAGGCTTGTTCTGATATTGGTTATTTGCTTATACTGCACAGCCTCAGCTGCACCTGAATTATGCAAGTGCACACACATTCTTACACTGCTCCAACAGGCCTGGTAGGCACTCAGTACGAAAACTGATTGACCTGTCTTGTCAAATTGCCAAATGGTATGTGTTGCAACACACACAAATCACAGGCTCTCACTCTCCAATTTTGCACAGATTTAAACTGCTTGTATCAGCTTGGAACTGACTGCAACCCCCTCTTTGCTGTCAGTACATCCTATCGACCCCCTCCCAGGCCCCACAGAGGGGGGAGAGGGACCAAACGGGACTAATACTAGCACCCCCCCCACCACCGCCACTGCGGCTCTCCCCCTTTCCCCAACCCCTCTCCTCCTGCTGGGCAGTCCTCACTCCAGTGCCACGTCTTTCGCTCATGAGCTTAATGAGTGCTGGTGAGACTATTTGGCCATGGAAGGCATCACTGCTCACTCTGACCTCATCCTCACTTGATGTTCAGGCAGATTCATTTCCCAGTGGTACTCACTGGAGGGACGGTGGTTTGTGTGGTGACTATGTCACTGGGGTTAGCAATCCAGGATAATGCTATGGATTCAATTCCCACCATAGCAGCAGGTGAAATTTAAATTCAATGAATAATCTGGAATTGAACATTAATCTCAGTAATGGTGACTGTGGAATTATCATCGATTGTTGTAAAAACCCACCTGGTTTATTAAGGCTCTTTAGGGAAGGACATCTGCCATCCTTACCCGGTCTGGTCTACATGTGACTCCAGACCCACAGCAAATTGGTTGACTCTTAACTGCCCTCTGAAATGGCCCAGCAAGACACTTGGTTTGAGGGCAATTAGGGATGGGCAACAAATGCTCGTCTTGCCAGCGATGCCACATCCTGTAAAAGAATAGAAATATCTGTGGATATGATCAAAGCAGCCAGACTTCCTGATTGGAACAAGTGATTTCTGACCATTCTTAACAAATTTACAATCAAAATATTTTCATACTAAAAATACTTTTTCTTTCCATCAATAGTCCTCTAAGTGTCTTATCTCCACTGGCTTTCAATCAATGCACAACCTTTGCACTGTACGTGATGTTTTGAAACTAAACTAAAAGACAAAGTGAAGAAATTGCAGTCAAAATGTCCACAGAGTCAATCAAAAGGAATGAGATTAAATAGCAGATACTGGACCACGGAGAATTTGTGACCTCTTTGCTCTAATGTTAGAAAGACTTTTCCATAGCATCTTTCACAACCTCAGGAAATCTCAAAGTGTCTTACAGGCTTTGAAGTACTTTTGAAGTAGTCGCTTGGTTAAAAAAAAAGACGTCAAAGCTTTTCATTTTGCACTCATCAGCACACTTCACATGAATGCCAATAAAAGGGGAAAACAACAATTTATACTGTATGAGAAGAGAGTGCTGACTGGGAAGTCGACCCTGATTGTTAAAGGCGTTGTCATTAAGAATGTACCAATTGATGGTGGCTGGCAGTAAACTGCCAAGCATTGTTTGAAATTTAAACCAGGCAGCTTGGCCCTAATTGGCCAAGGCATTGCCCTGAGTAATGAGTCAGTGAATGGTTGTTCAATCAGGGTCCACTTACCAATCAGCCCTCTCTTCTCATACAGTGTTAATTGTTGTTTTCCCCTTTTTTAGTATTCTTGCGAAGTGTCCAGATGATGGCAAGACGAAAAGCTTCGACATGTCTCTTTTATCAGCAATACTTTTGAAGCGTAGTCACTGTTGTAACGTAGGAAACGCATCAACCAATTTGTGCACAGCAAGCTCCCACAAACAGCAATGTGTTAATGACCAGTAATCTGGTTTTAGTGATGTTGGTTAAGAGATAAATATTGTTCAGGATGCCAGGGAACAACTCCCCAGCTCTTCTTCAAAACAGTGCCATGGGATCTTTTACATCCACCCGAGAGGGCAGACAGGGCCTTGGCTTAATGTCTCATCTGAGGGACGGACTGGGGTGTTGGCTTTCCAGGTTCTGGTGTAGCCGGGGATGGGAGAAGGGGAATGCTCTCTTCCCCGTAGGCAGTGCAGGGCCCCTGATCAGAGCAGCAACATCAGGATCAGAGTGGGGGAGATGAGGAGGAGAGGTGACAGACTCTTTTGTTGACCTACTGTACAAGAAAGGCCACATGATCACTTGTTCCATCTCCAAGGAGAAGCTGACAAGATAGCAGCAGCCAGCCTGCTGACCTGTGTCATGTTTCTGCACCTGGCTTGTTTTTAAACCCATGTATGAACTTATTGAACTCTCCTGTAACACTTCTGCTAATGAGGTTCAGCCTGATGTACAGATACGACTTGGTTACGGGACAGTTGCTGCCTCTTATCTCACAGAGCTGGTTATTCTTCTCTGTCACTCATGCAGCACTAGAGGAATTAGTGTAACGTTAAACAGTAAACCATTCCACTGAGTTCAACCAGAATTGCCCTGAACCCAGTGACTTAGGGCTGGTGACATAGGAATGTAAATTGATGCCTGGGAATGACTGACAAACTAATGCTAGGCCTAGTTAGAAGGTCAAATTTATCACATATATGATTCCTCCCTAATATTGCACAAGACATGGTTTACAACAGGTCTGTCTCACTCAAAAGCCACTTATCATTGTTGAATCTGTCCTGAGAGTGTTTGTTGGGGACAGTGTAGAGGGAGCTTTACTCTGTATCTAACCCTGTGCTGTACATGTCCTGGGAATGTTTGATGGGGACAGTGTAGAGGGAGCTTTACTCTATATCTAACCCCGTGCTCTACCTGTCCTGGGAGCGTTTGATGGGACAGTGTAGAGGGAGCTTTGCTCTGTATCTAACCCCGTGCTGTACCTGTCCTGGGAGTGTTTGATGGGACAGTGTAGAGGGAGCTTTACTCTGTATCTAACCCCGTGCTGTACCTGCCCTGGGAGTGTTTGATGGGGACAGTGTAGAGGGAGCTTTACTCTATATCTAACCCCGTGCTGTACATGTCCTGGGTGTGTTTGATGGGGACGGTGTAGAGGGAGCTTTACTCTGTATCTAACCCCGTGCTGTATCTGTCCTGGGAGTGTTTGATGGGGACAGTGTAGAGGGATCTTTACTCTGTATCTAACCCTGTGCTGTAGCTGACCTGGGAGCGTTAGTTGGGGACAGTGTAGACGGAGCTTTACTCTGTATCTAACCCCGTGCTGTACCTGTCCTGGGAGTGTTTGATGGGGATGGTGTAGAGGGAGCTTTACTCTATATCTAACCCCGTGCTGTACCTGTCCTGGGAGTGTTTGATGGGGACAGTGTAGAGGGTGCTTTACTCTATATCTAACCCTGTGCTGTACCTGTCCTGGGATTGTTTGATGGGGACAGTAGGGAGGGAGCTTTACTCTGTATCTAACCCCGTGCTGTACCTGTCCTGGGAGTGTTTGATGGGGACAGGGTAGAGGGAGCTTTACTCTATATCTAACCCCGTGCTGTACCTGTCCTGGGAGTGTTTGATGGGGACAGTGTAGAGGGAGCTTTACTCTATATCTAACCCCGTGCTGTACCTGTCCTGGGAGTGTTTGATGGGGACAGTGTAGAGGGAGCTTTAGTACAGGCTTTCCAGAAAGCTGCTTATAGACATTGAGGATAGAAAGCATCCCCATTTACTGTGCACAACACGAACCCTCACATTCATGAAGGAAGTGCTATTTATGAACAGGCAATTAACAGGATTAAGAGAGATCAGAAGCAGGAGGCTAGGCCATATCTTAGTTCAAGTACATTGGATATAGAAATGTAATTATTCATGTTACATTGGGCTTCAAGATAGAGCACAGTTAATGTGTGGAGGTTTGAAAATGGACTCCCATTTGAAAGCTTCATTTGCATTTTCATAATTATCCATTTTCTTCTTTTCTTTTCAGCCTGCCCCATTTGTTAAGCAGAGAAATGAATGGGCTACTCAAGCAGAGACTAATCCTACGTACCAGGAGTACTGGAGATAACCAGCACAGGGAGCACATTGAGTGTCCCAGGAAACGGGCTTAATGGTGCCTTATGGGTCCAGTTAATGGACTCCAGCGTTCCTACTTCCTACATTGGTATGAAGAGGGATTTGGGAAGGGTACAGGTGGGTCCAATAGTGGATCAAGCTAACAAAGTGAAAATGTTAGGATCATCAAGACCTCATCTGAATAAGACAATGCAGGGCTTCATGTAGCACCCAATCCAACTGACCAACTGGAAGTAACTGACTTGTGTTATGTTAACTGTTTCCCCCTGTCTCCTCCCACTCTCCTGATTGGACCAGGCTGAGACAGTTAAAATTACAGGCCCTGCTCCCTAACAATGATCCTGCATGTCGACTCCTCCTGAACTAGCCAACCATGTCTCTGCCTGTACTGTTCAGTCGCTCTCATCTGTCTTCTGGGTCAAATCTCGCTGCTTGTGTGTTACCCGGGCTACTGGACTGTTTTATGCTGCAGCAACAAGTAGCTGTGTACAGCCCTTTAAATATCTTAAATGGAAACCGACTCAAGCTAGGAAACAGTTAAACTACTGGGATTGGCCTCAGTACCCTGGGCTATTGGAGTGGCAGGAAATCTTGCTACTATTGGCTGTCCAGTAACATACCTACTCACCCTTAATGTTTAATCTGGAAAGAGCTGGATTCATTAAGGAAAGCCAGCAGGAGCCAGGAAAAAGCAAACCAAGTGTAACAGTTGTTCTTTGGGGAGACCTCAGAGTATCGTAATAAAGGAAATGCAGAGAATAGTGTGTATAGATTTTCAAAAGGCCTTTGATAAAGTGCCACATGGCAGGCTGGTTGATAAAATGTAGGCATGCAGTGTTAAAGGGAATGTGTTCTTAGTGTTCAATTGCTCTGCATTTTATAATGTGAGTCTGTTTACTGCTGATGCTCACTGTGTTTGATTGGTTAAGCCTGGGAGTTGACTCAGGGAAAAGTTAGCAGCTACCAAAGAAGGAGTGGAAAGTAGCTTGAAGCATGAGAGTGGAGATATTGTAAAGCATTGTTTAAAAAAACACAGTAAATAAAGTCCTTGCACACTTGGAAACAAATGTCATCCCTGAGGAGAGATTGAGTCGATTAGGATTATATTCGCTGGAGTTCAGAAGAATGAGGGGGGGATCTCATAGAAACCTATAAAATTCTAACAGGACTAGACAGGGTAGATGCAGGAAGGATGTTCCCGATGGTGGTGGAGTCCAGAACCAGGGATCACAGTCTGAGGATACGGGGTAGACCATTTAGGACTGAGATGAGGAGAAATTTTTATGAAGGATAAGCATGGCAAGTTTCAGGAACCTTGGATAATGAAGGATTTTGTGAGATTAGTCAAAAAGAAAAGGGAAGCATTCGTAGGGGCTGGAAGCTGGGAACAGATGAATCCCGTGGAGAATATAAAGAAAGTAGGAAGAAACTTAAGCAAGGAGTCAGGAGGGCTATAAGGGGTCATGAAAAGTCACTGGCAACCAGGATTAAGGAAAATCCCAAGGCCTTTTATACATATGTAAAAAGCAAGAGTGTAGCCAGAGAAAGGGTGGGCCCACTCAGGGACAGAGGTGGGAATGTGTGTGTGGAGCCAGAAGAAATGGGAGAGATACTAAATGAATACTACTCATCAGTATTCACCAAAGAGAAGGACTTAGCGGTCGATTTGTCTGGGGAAGAGTGTGTAGATATCCTGGATCACGTTGAGATCAAAAAAGAGATGTTAGTGGTCTTGAAGAATATTAAGGTGGATAAGTCCCCAGGGCCAGATGGGATCTACCCCAGAGTACTGAGGGAGGCAAGGGAGGAGATTGCTGGGGCCTTGACAGAAATCTTTGTATCCTCACTGGCTACGGGTGAGGTCCCAGAGGACTGGAGAATGGCCAATGTTGTTCCATTGTTTAAGAAGGGTAGCAGGGAAAATCCAGGAAATTACAGGCTGGTGAGCCTTACGTCAGTGGTAGGGAAATTATTGGAGAAGATTCTTCGTGACAGGATTTACTACCATTTGGAAGCAAATGGGCATATTAGTGAGAGGCAGCATGGTTTTGTGAAGGGGAGGTCGTGTCTCACTAACTTGATCGAGTTTTTGGAGGAAGTGACAAAGATGATCGACGATGGAAGGGCAGTGGATGTTATATACATGGATTTCAGTAAGGCCTTTGACAAAGTCCCTCATGGCAGACTGGTACAGAAGGTAAAGTCGCACAGAATCAGAGGTGAGCTGACAAGATGGATACGGAATTGGCTTGGTTATAGAAGACAGAGGGTAGCAGTGGAAGGATGCTTTTCTGAATGGAGAGCTGTGACTAGTGGAGTTCTGCAGGGATCAGTGCTGGGACCGTTGCTGTTTGTGGTATACATAAATGATTTGGAGGAAAATGTAACTGGGCTAATTAGTAAGTTTGCAGGTGACACTAAGGTTGGAGGAGTTGCAGATAGTGAAGAGGATTGTCAAAGGATACAACAGGATATAGATTGGTTGGAGACTTGGGCAGAGAAATGGCAGATGGAGTTTAATCTGGACAAATGCGAGGTAATGCATTTTGGAAGGTCTAATAAAGGCAGGGATTATACAGTAAATGGCAGAACCCTTAAGTGCATCAACGGGCAGAGGGATCTGGGTGTACAGGTCCACAGGTCACTGAAAGTGGCAATGCAGGTGGATAAGGTGGTCAGGAAGGCATATGGCATGCTTGCCTTCATTGGCAGGGGTATTGAGTATAAAAGCTGGGAAGTCATGCTGCAGCTGGATAGAACCTTGGTTAGGCCACACTTGGAATATTGTGTGCAATTCTGGTCACCACATTACCAGAAGGATATGGAGGCGTTGGAGAGGGTGCAGAGGAGGTTTACCAGGATGCTGCCTGGTCTGGAGGTTATTAACAATGAGGAGAGGTTGGAGAAACTCGGATTGTTCTCACTGGAGCGACAGAGATTGAGGGGCAACTTGATAGAAGTTTACAAAATTATGAGTGGCATGGACAGAGTAGATAGTCAGAAGCTTTTTCCCAGGGTGGAAGAGTCAATTACTAGGGGACATAGATTTAAGGTGAGAGGAAAAAACTATAGAGGAGATGTGAGGGGCAAGTTTTTTACGCAGAGGGCACTAAGTATCTGGAATTAGCTGCCAGAGGAGGTGGTGGAAGCAGGTACGATAGTGATGATTAAGAGGCAGCTTGACAAATACATGAATAGGATGGGAATAGAGGGATACGAACCCCGGAAGTACAAAATGTTTTAGTTTGACAGGCAATATGATCAGCGCAGGCTTGGAGGGCCGAAGGGCCTGTTCCTGTGCTGTACTTTTCTTTGTTCTTTGTTCTTTATTCTTTGTTCTTCACCCAGAGAGTGGTGAGTCTGTGGAATTTGTTACCACAGAAAGTAGTTGAGACCAAAACATTGTATGTTTTCAAGAAGGAGTTAGATATAGCTCTTGGGATGAAAGGGATCAAAGGGCATGGGGAGAAAGCGGGAGCAGGCTATTGAGTTGAATGATCATAATGAATGGTGGAGCAAGCGCGAAGGGCCGAATGGCCTCCTCCTGCTCCTAGTTTCTATGTTTCTATTGCTCTGAGGAAAATCAAATATATAAAATATACAACAGTGTCTGCACATACAGGAACAAGAACATTCATTTATATAGCATATTTCATATGGTAAAACATCCCCGGGCACATCACAGTTAGCAGGCAAACATTGACACTAGCACAGTGAAGGCAATATTAGGACAGATGACCAAAAGCTTGGTCAAAGATGCAGTTCTAAGCAGCATTTTAAAGTAGGAAAGATTTAGGGAGGGAGTTCCAGAGCTTAGATTTTTAAAAATTTATTCACGGGATGTGGGCTTCGCATAGGCTGGGCCAGCGTTTATTGCCCACCCCTGATTGCCCCTTGAGAAGGTGGTGGTGAGCTGCCTTCTTGAGCCGCTGCAGTCCATGTAGGTACACCCACAGTGCTGTTAGGGAGTTTCAGGATTTTGACTTAGCGACAGTGAAGGAATGGCGATATATTTCCAAGTCAGGATGGCGTCTGGCTTGGAGGGGAACTTCCAGGTGGTGGTGTTCCCATTTTTCTGCTGACCTTGTAGTGGTTGTGGGCTTGGAAGGTGCTGCCTAAGGAGCCTTGGTGAGTTCCTGCAGTGTATCTTGTAGGTGGTACACACACTGCTGCTACTGTACATCAGTGATTTGTTGATATGGTGCCAATCGAGCGGGCTGCTTTGTCCTGGACGGTGTCCAACTTTTTGAGCATTGTGGGATGGCACTGCAGAAAGACAGAGCCGCCAGTGGTGGGGGTCAGGGTAACCAGAGATGTGCAAGAGGCCAGAACTGGAGGAGGGTTGTTGGGCTGGAGGAGGTTACAGAGGTGAGGAAGGGTGAGGCCATGGAGGGAGCTTAAAATAAGGATGAGAATTTTAAAAGTGAGATGTAGTCTATCCAGATGCCAATGTGGATCAGCGAGTACAGGGGTAGCCAGTGAATGGGGCAAGGTGCGAACTAGGGCCCAAAATTAGGAAGTTGGATAAAGGACAGAAACCAGGGTGGGTGGGGGGGGGTGTGGGGGGAGGTCAGCGGGTGTTCATGTTTTGACAGGAGGTTGGCTCAACAACAACCTACATTTAACAAAATTTGGCACTGGGTCAAATAAAAAGACATTAGGGCCAATAAACAAAATTTCCATGGAAGTTTAAGCAGAGCTTAAAGGAAGAAAGGAAAGGAGGGTTAGGGAAGGGAATTCCAGAGCTTAGGTCCCTGCTTGGTGGCCAATGTACTGCCAAAGGTGGAGCGATTAAAATTGGGATTGCTCAAGAGGCCAGAATTGGGGGAGCATGGACATAGAGTTGACCAAGCACAGTGAGCCCTGGTACCACAGGAGTCCAAGTCTAACTTATAGACCCTAGGCCTCTGCTTAGACCCAGCCAGGCCCTGGCTTAGGCCCCATTCTCTTACCTGCCTGACAGCAACATTCAAACTGTGTCATTCATAGTGGCAGACATGGGAAGCTCTCTCCCTGTGCAATGCTGCCCCTGAGTGTTAGACAAGGTTTCTGCACCCCTGGTCTCCTCAGATCTCTCTCCATTATTCTCCCATTGTTTCCTTCATGATCCAGGATACAAATCCGTGAAAATCGACCTCAATCCCATCCCCTCCAGGTGCCAATTCAGGATAGAAATCCTGCCCAGAGACCACAAAACACGATTCTCCAAAAGAGTGAATAAATTTGCAAGTAACTGGCCTGAGACAGATCTCTTATTTTTAAGATAAAAACAAAAAACTGCGGATGCTGGAAATCCAAAACAAAAACAGCATTACCTGGAAAAACTCAGCAGGTCTGGCAGCATCGGCGGAGAAGAAAAGAGTTGACGTTTAAGTCCTCATGACCCTTACGAAGGGTCATGAGGACTCAAACGTCAACTCTTTTCTTCTCTGCCGATGCTGCCAGACCTGCTGAGTTTTTCCAGGTAATCCTGTTTTTGTTTTCTCTTATTTTTAAGGCTGCTTCTTTGTATTGTAACTCCAGTGGAATGTTGACATTTTTTTGCTTTGTTGAACAAATTCATTTGTCTAATTTTTTTGCTTCAGAATGCCTATACAGGCCGAGTATCCAAAAACTGCACACATCCAAAAACGGAATGGTTTTGGCGCAGGAGGTCCCTGACCCGAGCTGTCCTGAGCTTCGCTGACCGGGCCCGGCCTTCAGCGTGGGGGAGTCCAGCTGTTTGCCTGACCCTCGTGCCCAAGCTGCCCTGATAGTTTTTCCTTCTGATCCAAAACCTGTCACGGTGACTAAGCTCAACCAAGAGAGAGCAGCCCCTCGGGCAAAGAACAGTGTCTGCTCCAAATGGAACCAGCAAGACTTTGGAAGGACAGGTCTGAGTGCTGACTCCGGACTGCTGGAGGCTGCTTCCTCTTGCTGCATAAACTGTTTAGCGTAGCGCTGAGGGACAGAAAAAAACACCCCTTCTCCAACTCCTCATTACTAAACAGGTTTCCACAAGCCGCTACTTATTCATCCGAACTATACCCAGTATAGTAGGCATATCACATACAAAATCCAAAAATATCCAAGTACCAAAAGGTAATCAGCCTCAAAAGTTTCAGATAATGGATATGCAACCTGTAATATTTCGATTAGTATTTTACTTTGTTTCTTTCAGGCTGCTAAGTTCACTACATGAGATTCCTCACGGATAAAGCCCATTGAATCTACCACATTGTGACGGACATCAAGAGCTGTGATCCTTCAACACATGAGGATAGTGAGGTGTTCGTGGTGCGTTGGACTCAGACCAGTGAGTGACAGATTAGCAATCCTGGTGGAAGGAGAGCCAGAGTTTGAAGAATGTTGATTATTATAAAGGTCAGGATCTTATAATCAAAGATAAATCTCAAAGAAGGTTGTTATCCTCAAGAGGGCTGGGTAGTGTGTTGAAACACAGCATTTATTCTTACAGTAGGAGCATGATGTACATTTGCCTGCAAATGTGATGCCCTAATGATTGGAAGGGTGAATGTAAAATGCACTTTGTAAAACTGAATATAATTCAATTCCCTTTTCTAACTTTGTGCTCATTGTCTGAGTGAGGGGACAGCCCTGTGTCAGAGAGTGGAGAAACTGAGTGAGGGGACTGCCCTGTGTCAGAGAGTGGAGGCACTGAGTGAGAAAGAGGACAGCCTGTGTCAGAGAGTGGAGGCACTGAGTGAGGGGACTGTCCTGTGTCAGAGAGTGGAGGCACTGAGTGAGGGGACAGCCCTGTGTCAGAGAGTGGAGGCACTAAGTGAGAGAGAGGACAGCCTGTGTCAGAGAGAGGAGGCACTGAGTGAGGGGACAGCCCTGTGTCAGAGAGTGGAGGCACTGAGTGAGGGGACAGCCCTGTGTCAGAGAGTGGAGCAACTGAGTGAGGGGACTGTCATGTGTCAGAGAGTGGAGAAACTGAGTGAGGGGACTGCCCTGTGTCAGAGAGTGGAGGCACTGAGTGAGGGGACAGCCCAGTGCCAGAGAGTGGAGGCACTGAGTGAGAGACAGGGCAGCCTGTGTCAGACAGTGAAGGCACTGAGTGAGGGGACAGTCCTGTGTCAGAGAGTGGAGCAACTGAGTGAGGGGACTGCCCAGTGTCAGAGAGAGGAGGCACTGAGTGAGGGGACTGTCCTGTGTCAGAGAGTGGAGGCACTGAGTGAGGGGACAGCCCAGTGTCAGAGAGTGGAGGCACTGAGTGAGCGGACAGCCCTGTGTCAGAGAGTGGAGGCACTGAGTGAGAGAGAGGACAGCCTGTGTCAGACAGTGAAGGCACTGAGTGAGGGCACAGTCCTGTGTCAGAGAGTGGAGAAACTGGGTGAGAGAGAGGACAGCCTGTGTCAGAGAGTGGAGGCACTGAGTGAGGGGACAGCCCTGTGCCAGAGAGTGGAGCAACTGAGTGAGGGGACGGCCCTGTGTCAGAGAGTGGAGGAACTGAGTGAGGGGACTGTCCTGTGTCAGAGAGTGGAAGCACTGAGTGAGGGGACAGCCCGGTGTCAGAGAGTGGAGGCACTGAGTGAGGGAACAGCCTGTATCAGAAGTGGATGCACTGAGTGAGTGAGGGGACAGCCCTGTGTCAGAGAGTGGATGCACTGAGTGAGGGGACAGCCTGTGTCAGAGAGTGGAGGCACTGAGTGAGGGGACAGCCTGTGTCAGAGAGTGGAGGCAATGAGTGAGAGAGGGGACAGCCCTGTGTCAGAGAGTGGAAGCACTGAGTGAGGGGACAGCCTGTGTCAGAGACTGGAGGCACTGAGTGAGGGCAGAGCCTGTGTCAGAGAGTGGAGGCACTGAGTGAGAGAAGGGAGAGCCCTGTGTCAGAGAGTGGAGGCACTGAGTGAGAGAAGGAACAGACCTGTGTCAGAGAGTGGAGGCACTGAGAGAGAGAGGGGACAGACCTGTGTCAGAGAGTGGAGGCACTGAGTGAGGAGACAGCCCTGTGTCAGAGAGTGGAGGCACTGAGTGAAAGAGAGGACAGCCTGTGTCAGAGAGTGGAGGCACTGAGTGAGGGGACAGCCCTGTGTCAGAGAGTGGAGGCACTGAGTGAGGGGACAGCCCAGTGTAAGAGAGTGGAGGCACTGAGTGAGAGAGAGGACAGCCTGTGTCAGAGAGTGGAGGCACTGAGTGAGGGGACAGCCCTGTGTCAGAGAGTGGAGGCACAGAGTGAGGGGACAGCCCTGTGTCAGAGAGTGGAGGCACTGAGTGAGGGGACAGCCCTGTGTCAGAGAGTGGAGGCACTGAGTGAGGGGACAGCCCAGTGCCAGAGAGTGGAGGCACTGAGTGAGAGAGAGGACAGCCTGTGTCAGAGAGTGGAGGCACTGAGTGAGGGGACAGCCCTGTGTCAGAGAGTGGAGGCACTGAGTGAGGGGACTGTCCTGTGTCAGAGAGTGGAGGCACTGAGTGAGGGGACAGCCCTGTGTCAGAGAGTGGAGGCACTGAGTGAGGGGACTGTCCTGTGTCAGAGAGTGGAGGCACTGAGTGAGAGAGAGGACAGCCTGTGTCAGACAGTGAAGGCACTGAGTGAGGGGACAGTCCTGTGTCAGAGAGTGGAGGCACTGAGTGAGGGGACAGCCCAGTGTCAGAGAGTGGAGGCACTGAGTGAGGGGACTGTCCTGTGTCAGAGAGTGGAGGCACTGAGTGAGGGGACAGCCCAGTGTCAGAGAGTGGAGGCACTGAGTGAGAGAGAGGACAGCCTGTGTCAGAGAGTGGAGGCACTGAGTGAGGGGACAGCCCTGTGTCAGAGAGTGGAGGCAATGAGTGAGAGAGGGGACAGCCATGTGTCAGAGAGTGGAGGCACTGAGTGAGAGAGGGGAGAGCACTGTGTCAGAGAGTGGAGGCACTGAGTGAGGGGACAGCCCTGTGTCAGAGAGAGGAGGCACTGAGTGAGTGAGTGAGTGAGGGGACAGCCTGAGTCAGAGAGTGGAGGCACTGAGTGAGAAAGGGGACAGCCCTGTGTCAGAGAGTGGAGGCAATGAGTGAGAGAGGGGAAAGCCCTGTGTCAGAGAGAGGAGGCACTGAGTGACAGAGGAGACAGCCCGGTGTCAGAGAGTGGAGGCACTGAGTGAGAGAAGGGACAGACCTGTGTCAGAGAGTGGAGGCACTGAGTGAGGGGACAGCCCTGTGTCAGAGAGTGGAGGCACAGAGTGAGGGGACAGCCTGTGTCAGAGAGTGGAAGCACTGAGTGAGAGAGAGGACAGCCCTGTGTCAGATAGAGGAAGCACTGACTGAGAGAGGGGACAGCCCTGTGTCAGAGAGTGGAGGCACTGAGTGAGGGGACAGCCCTGTGTCAGAGAGTGGAGGCACAGAGTGAGTGAGTGAGTGAGGGGACAGCCTGTGTCAGAAAGTGGAGGCACTGAGCGAGTGAGTGAGAGGACAGCCCTGTGTCAGAGAGTGGAGGCATTGAGTGAGGGGACAGCCCTGTGTGAGAGAGTGGAGACACTGAGTGAGTGAGGGCACAGCCCTGTGTCAGAGAGTGGAGGCACTGAGTGAGAGAGAGGACAGCCTGTGTCAGAGAGTGGAGGCACTGAGTGAGGGGACAGCCCAGTGTCAGAGAATGGAGGCACTGAGTGAGGGGACAGCCCAGTGTCAGAGAGTGGAGGCACTGAGTGAGAGAGAGGACAGCCTGTGTCAGACAGTGAAGGCACTGAGTGAGGGGACAGTCCTGTGTCAGAGAGTGGAGCAACTGAGTGAGGGGACTGCCCTGTGTCAGAGAGTGGAGGCAATGAGTGAGGGGACTGTCCTGTGTGAGAGAGTGGAGGCACTGAGTGAGGGGACAGCCCAGTGTCAGAGAGTGGAGGCACTGAGTGAGAGAGAGGACAGCCTGTGTCAGAGAGTGGAGGCACTGAGTGAGGGGACAGCCCTGTGTCAGAGAGTGGAGGCACTGAGTGAGGGGACAGCCCTGTGTCAGAGAGTGGAGGCAATGAGTGAGAGAGAGGACAGCCTGTGTCAGACAGTGAAGGCACTGAGTGAGGGGACAGTCCTGTGTCAGAGAGTGGAGGCACTGAGTGAGGGGACAGCCCAGTGTCAGAGAGTGGAGGCACTGAGTGAGGGGACTGTCCTGTGTCAGAGAGTGGAGGCACTGAGTGAGGGGACAGCCCAGTGTCAGAGAGTGGAGGCACTGAGTGAGAGAGAGGACAGCCTGTGTCAGAGAGTGGAGGCACTGAGTGAGGGGACAGCCCTGTGTCAGAGAGTGGAGGCAATGAGTGAGAGAGGGGACAGCCATGTGTCAGAGAGTGGAGGCACTGAGTGAGAGAGGGGAGAGCACTGTGTCAGAGAGTGGAGGCACTGAGTGAGGGGACAGCCCTGTGTCAGAGAGAGGAGGCACTGAGTGAGTGAGTGAGTGAGGGGACAGCCTGTGTCAGAGAGTGGAGGCACTGAGTGAGAAAGGGGACAGCCCTGTGTCAGAGAGTGGAGGCAATGAGTGAGAGAGGGGAAAGCCCTGTGTCAGAGAGAGGAGGCACTGAGTGACAGAGCAGACAGCCCGGTGTCAGAGAGTGGAGGCACTGAGTGAGAGAAGGGACAGACCTGTGTCAGAGAGTGGAGGCACTGAGTGAGGGGACAGCCCTGTGTCAGAGAGTGGAGGCACAGAGTGAGGGGACAGCCTGTGTCAGAGAGTGGAAGCACTGAGTGAGAGGGAGGACAGCCCTGTGTCAGATAGAGGAAGCACTGACTGAGAGAGGGGACAGCCCTGTGTCAGAGAGTGGAGGCACTGAGTGAGGGGACAGCCCTGTGTCAGAGAGTGGAGGCACAGAATGAGTGAGTGAGTGAGGGGACAGCCTGTGTCAGAGAGTGGAGGCACTGAGCGAGTGAGTGAGAGGACAGCCCTGTGTCAGAGAGTGGAGGCATTGAGTGAGGGGACAGCCCTGTGTGAGAGAGTGGAGGCACTGAGTGAGTGAGGGCACAGCCCTGTGTCAGAGAGTGGAGGCACTGAGTGAGGGGACAGCCCAGTGTCAGAGAGTGGAGGCACTGAGTGAGAAAGAGGACAGCCCTGTGTCAGAGAGTGGAGGCACTGAGTGAGGGGACAGCCCAGTGTCAGAGAGTGGAGGCACTGAGTGAGAAAGAGGACAGCCTGTGTCAGAGAGTGGAGGCACTGAGTGAGGGGACAGCCCTGTGTCAGAGAGTGGAGGCACTGAGTAAGGGGACAGCCCTGTGTCAGAGAGTGGAGGCACTGAGTGAGAGAGAGGACAGACTGTGTCAGAGAGTGGAGGCACTGAGTGAGGGGACAGTCCTGTGTCAGAGAGTGGAGAAACTGAGTGAGGGGACTGCCCTGTGTCAGAGAGTGGAGGCACTGAGTGAGGGGACTGTCCTGTGTCAGAGAGTGGAGCAACTGAGTGAGGGGACAGCCCTGTGTCAGAGATTGGAGTCACTGAGTGAGGGGACTGTCCTGTGTCAGAGAGTGGAGGCACTGAGTGAGAGAGAGGACAGCCTGTGTCAGACAGTGAAGGCACTGAGTGAGGTGACAGTCCTGTGTCAGAGAGTGGAGGCACTGAGTGAGGGGACAGCCCAGTGTCAGAGAGTGGAGGCACTGAGTGAGGGGACTGTCCTGTGTCAGAGAGTGGAGGAACTGAGTGAGGGGACAGCCCAGTGTCAGAGATTGGAGGCACTGAGTGAGAGAGAGGACAGCCTGTGTCAGAGAGTGGAGGCACTGAGTGAGGGGACTGTCCTGTGTCAGAGAGTGGAGGAACTGAGTGAGGGGACAGCCCAGTGTCAGAGATTGGAGGCACTGAGTGAGAGAGGGGACAGCCATGTGTCAGAGAGTGGAGGCACTGAGTGAGAGAGGGGAGAGCACTGTGTCAGAGAGTGGAGGCACTGAGTGAGGGGACAGCCCTGTGTCAGAGAGAGGAGGCACTGAGTGAGTGAGTGAGTGAGGGGACAGCCTGTGTCAGAGAGTGGAGGCACTGAGTGAGAAAGGGGACAGCCCTGTGTCAGAGAGTGGAGGCAATGAGTGAGAGAGGGGAAAGCCCTGTGTCAGAGAGAGGAGGCACTGAGTGACAGAGGAGACAGCCCGGTGTCAGAGAGTGGAGGCACTGAGTGAGAGAAGGGACAGACCTGTGTCAGAGAGTGGAGGCACTGAGTGAGGGGACAGCCCTGTGTCAGAGAGTGGAGGCACAGAGTGAGGGGACAGCCTGTGTCAGAGAGTGGAAGCACTGAGTGAGAGAGAGGACAGCCCTGTGTCAGATAGAGGAAGCACTGACTGAGAGAGGGGACAGCCCTGTGTCAGAGAGTGGAGGCACTGAGTGAGGGGACAGCCCTGTGTCAGAGAGTGGAGGCACAGAGTGAGTGAGTGAGTGAGGGGACAGCCTGTGTCAGAGAGTGGAGGCACTGAGCGAGTGAGTGAGAGGACAGCCCTGTGTCAGAGAGTGGAGGCATTGAGTGAGGGGACAGCCCTGTGTCAGAGAGTGGAGGCACTGAGTGAGTGAGGGCACAGCCCTGTGTCAGAGAGTGGAGGCACTGAGTGAGAGAGAGGACAGCCTGTGTCAGAGAGTGGAGGCACTGAGTGAGGGGACAGCCCTCTGTCAGAGAGTGGAGGCACTGAGTGAGGGGACAGCCCAGTGTCAGAGAGTGGAGGCACTGAGTGAGAGAGAGGACAGCCTGCATCAGACAGTGAAGGCACTGAGTGAGGGGACAGTCCTGTGTCAGAGAGTGGAGCAACTGAGTGAGGGGACTGCCCTATGTCAGAGAGTGGAGGCAATGAGTGAGGGGACTGTCCTGTGTGAGAGAGTGGAGGCACTGAGTGAGGGGACAGCCCAGTGTCAGAGAGTGGAGGCACTGAGTGAGAGAGAGGACAGCCTGTGTCAGAGAGTGGAGGCACTGAGTGAGGGGACAGCCCTGTGTCAGAGAGTAGAGGCAATGAGTGAGAGAGGGGACAGCCATGTGTCAGAGAGTGGAGGCACTGAGTGAGAGAGGGGAGAGCACTGTGTCAGAGAGTGGAGGCACTGAGTGAGGGGACAGCCCTGTGTCAGAGAGAGGAGGCACTGAGTGAGTGAGTGAGTGAGGGGACAGCCTGTGTCAGAGAGTGGAGGCACTGAGTGAGAAAGGGGACAGCCCTGTGTCAGAGAGTGGAGGCAATGAGTGAGAGCGGGGAAAGCCCTGTGTCAGAGAGAGGAGGCACTGAGTGACAGAGGAGACAGCCCGGTGTCAGAGAGTGGAGGCACTGAGTGAGAGAAGGGACAGACCTGTGTCAGAGAGTGGAGGCACTGAGTGAGGGGACAGCCCTGTGTCAGAGAGTGGAGGCACAGAGTGAGGGGACAGCCTGTGTCAGAGAGTGGAAGCACTGAGTGAGAGGGAGGACAGCCCTGTGTCAGATAGAGGAAGCACTGACTGAGAGAGGGGACAGCCCTGTGTCAGAGAGTGAAGGCACTGAGTGAGGGGACAGCCCTGTGTCAGAGAGTGGAGGCACAGAATGAGTGAGTGAGTGAGGGGACAGCCTGTGTCAGAGAGTGGAGGCACTGAGCGAGTGAGTGAGAGGACAGCCCTGTGTCAGAGAGTGGAGGCATTGAGTGAGGGGACAGCCCTGTGTGAGAGAGTGGAGGCACTGAGTGAGTGAGGGCACAGCCCTGTGTCAGAGAGTGGAGGCACTGAGTGAGGGGACAGCCCAGTGTCAGAGAGTGGAGGCACTGAGTGAGAAAGAGGACAGCCCTGTGTCAGAGAGTGGAGGCACTGAGTGAGGGGACAGCGCAGTGTCAGAGAGTGGAGGCACTGAGTGAGAAAGAGGACAGCCTGTGTCAGAGAGTGGAGGCACTGAGTGAGGGGACAGCCCTGTGTCAGAGAGTGGAGGCACTGAGTAAGGGGACAGCCCTGTGTCAGAGAGTGGAGGCACTGAGTGAGAGAGAGGACAGACTGTGTCAGAGAGTGGAGGCACTGAGTGAGGGGACAGTCCTGTGTCAGAGAGTGGAGAAACTGAGTGAGGGGACTGCCCTGTGTCAGAGAGTGGAGGCACTGAGTGAGGGGACTGTCCTGTGTCAGAGAGTGGAGCAACTGAGTGAGGGGACAGCCCTGTGTCAGAGATTGGAGTCACTGAGTGAGGGGACTGTCCTGTGTCAGAGAGTGGAGGCACTGAGTGAGAGAGAGGACAGCCTGTGTCAGACAGTGAAGGCACTGAGTGAGGTGACAGTCCTGTGTCAGAGAGTGGAGGCACTGAGTGAGGGGACAGCCCAGTGTCAGAGAGTGGAGGCACTGAGTGAGGGGACTGTCCTGTGTCAGAGAGTGGAGGAACTGAGTGAGGGGACAGCCCAGTGTCAGAGATTGGAGGCACTGAGTGAGAGAGAGGACAGCCTGTGTCAGAGAGTGGAGGCACTGAGTGAGGGGACTGTCCTGTGTCAGAGAGTGGAGGAACTGAGTGAGGGGACAGCCCAGTGTCAGAGATTGGAGGCACTGAGTGAGAGAGGGGAGAGCACTGTGTCAGAGAGTGGAGGCACTGAGTGAGGGGACAGCCCTGTGTCAGAGAGAGGAGGCACTGAGTGAGTGAGTGAGTGAGGGGACAGCCTGTGTCAGAGAGTGGAGGCACTGAGTGAGAAAGGGGACAGCCCTGTGTCAGAGAGTGGAGGCAATGAGTGAGAGAGGGGAAAGCCCTGTGTCAGAGAGAGGAGGCACTGAGTGACAGAGGAGACAGCCCGGTGTCAGAGAGTGGAGGCACTGAGTGAGAGAAGGGACAGACCTGTGTCAGAGAGTGGAGGCACTGAGTGAGGGGACAGCCCTGTGTCAGAGAGTGGAGGCACAGAGTGAGGGGACAGCCTGTGTCAGAGAGTGGAAGCACTGAGTGAGAGAGAGGACAGCCCTGTGTCAGATAGAGGAAGCACTGACTGAGAGAGGGGACAGCCCTGTGTCAGAGAGTGGAGGCACTGAGTGAGGGGACAGCCCTGTGTCAGAGAGTGGAGGCACAGAGTGAGTGAGTGAGTGAGGGGACAGCCTGTGTCAGAGAGTGGAGGCACTGAGCGAGTGAGTGAGAGGACAGCCCTGTGTCAGAGAGTGGAGGCATTGAGTGAGGGGACAGCCCTGTGTCAGAGAGTGGAGGCACTAAGTGAGTGAGGGCACAGCCCTGTGTCAGAGAGTGGAGGCACTGAGTGAGAGAGAGGACAGCCTGTGTCAGAGAGTGGAGGCACTGAGTGAGGGGACAGCCCTCTGTCAGAGAGTGGAGGCACTGAGTGAGGGGACAGCCCAGTGTCAGAGAGTGGAGGCACTGAGTGAGAGAGAGGACAGCCTGCGTCAGACAGTGAAGGCACTGACTGAGGGGACAGTCCTGTGTCAGAGAGTGGAGCAACTGAGTGAGGGGACTGTTTTGTGTCAGAGAGTGGAGCAACTGAGTGAGGGGACAGCCCTGTGTCAGAGATTGGAGTCACTGAGTGAGGGGACTGTACTGTGTCAGAGAGTGGAGGCACTGAGTGAGAGAGAGGACAGCCTGTGTCAGAGAGTGGAGGCACTGAGTGAGGGGACAGCCCTGTGTCAGAGAGTGGAGGCACAGAGTGAGGGGACAGCCTGTGTCAGAGAGTGGAAGCACTGAGTGAGAGAGAGGACAGCCCTGTGTCAGATAGAGGAAGCACTGACTGAGAGAGGGGACAGCCCTGTGTCAGAGAGTGGAGGCACTGAGTGAGGGGACAGCCCTGTGTCAGAGAGTGGAGGCACAGAGTGAGTGAGTGAGTGAGGGGACAGCCTGTGTCAGAGAGTGGAGGCACTGAGCGAGTGAGTGAGAGGACAGCCCTGTGTCAGAGAGTGGAGGCATTGAGTGAGGGGACAGCCCTGTGTCAGAGAGTGGAGGCACTAAGTGAGTGAGGGCACAGCCCTGTGTCAGAGAGTGGAGGCACTGAGTGAGAGAGAGGACAGCCTGTGTCAGAGAGTGGAGGCACTGAGTGAGGGGACAGCCCTCTGTCAGAGAGTGGAGGCACTGAGTGAGGGGACAGCCCAGTGTCAGAGAGTGGAGGCACTGAGTGAGAGAGAGGACAGCCTGCGTCAGACAGTGAAGGCACTGAGTGAGGGGACAGTCCTGTGTCAGAGAGTGGAGCAACTGAGTGAGGGGACTGCCCTATGTCAGAGAGTGGAGGCAATGAGTGAGGGGACTGTCCTGTGTGAGAGAGTGGAGGCACTGAGTGAGGGGACAGCCCAGTGTCAGAGAGTGGAGGCACTGAGTGAGAGAGAGGACAGCCTGTGTCAGAGAGTGGAGGCACTGAGTGAGGGGACAGCCCTGTGTCAGAGAGTAGAGGCACTGAGTGAGGGGACAGCCCTGTGTCAGAGAGTGGAGGCAATGAGTGAGAGAGAGGACAGCCTGTGTCAGACAGTGAAGGCACTGAGTGAGGGGACAGTCCTGTGTCAGAGAGTGGAGAAACTGAGTGAGGGGACTGCCCTGTGTCAGAGAGTGGAGGAACTGAGTGAGAAAGAGGACAGCCTGTGTCAGAGAGTGGAGGCACTGAGTGAGGGGACAGCCCTGTGTCAGAGAGTGGAGGCACTGAGTAAGGGGACAGCCCTGTGTCAGAGAGTGGAGGCACTGAGTGAGGGGACAGTCCTGTGTCAGAGAGTGGAGGCACTGAGTGAGGGGACAGCCCTGTGTCAGAGAGTGGAGGCACTGAGTGAGAGAGAGGACAGCCTGTGTCAGAGAGTGGAGGCACTGAGTGAGGGGACAGCCCTGTGTCAGAGAGTGGAGGCACTGAGTGAGGGGACAGCCCTTTGTCAGAGAGTGGAGAAACTGAGTGAGGGGACTGTCCTGTGTCAGAGAGTGGAGAAACTGAGTGAGGGGACTGCCCTGTGTCAGAGAGTGGAGGCACTGAGTGAGGGGACAGCCCAGTGCCAGAGAGTGGAGGCACTGAGTGAGAGAGAGGGCAGCCTGTGTCAGACAGTGAAGGCACTGAGTGAGGGGACAGTCCTGTGTCAGAGAGTGGAGCAACTGAGTGAGGCGACTGCCCTGTGTCAGAGAGAGGAGGCACTGAGTGAGGGGACTGTCCTGTGTCAGAGAGTGGAGGCACTGAGTGAGGGGACAGACCAGTGTAAGAGAGTGGAGGCACTGAGTGAGAGAGAGGACAGCCTGTGCCAGAGAGTGGAGGCACTGAGTGAGGGGACAGCCCTGTGTCAGAGAGTGGAGGCACTGAGTGAGAGAGGGGACAGCCATGTGTCAGAGAGTGGAGGCACTGAGTGAGGGGACAGCCTGTATCAGAGAGTGGAGGCACAGAGTGAAAGAGGGGACAGCCCTGTGTCAGAGAGTGGAGGCACAGAGTGAGGGGGCTGTCCTGTGTCAGAGAGTGGAGGCAGTGAGTGAGGGGATAGCCCTGTGTCAGAGAGTGGAGGCACTGAGTGAGAGAGAGGACAGCCTGTGTCAGACAGTGAAGGCACTGAGTGAGGGCACAGTCCTGTGTCAGAGAGTGGAGAAACTGAGTGAGGGGACTGCCCTGTGTCAGAGAGTGGAGGCACTGAGTGAGGGGACTGTCCTGTGTCAGAGAGTGGAGGCACTGAGTGAGGGGACAGCCCTGTGTCAGAGAGTGGAGGCACTGAGTGAGAGAGAGGACAGCCTGTGTCAGAGAATGGAGGCACTGAGTGAGGGGACAGCCCTGAGTCAGAGAGTGGAGCAACTGAGTGAGGGGACAGCCCTGTGTCAGAGAGTGGAGGCACTGAGTGAGGGGACTGTCCTGTGTCAGAGTGGAAGCACTGAGTGAGGGGACAGCCCGGTGTCAGAGAGTGGAGGCACTGAGTGAGGGAACAGCCTGTATCAGAAAGTGGATGCACTGAGTGAGTGAGGGGACAGCCCTGTGTCAGAGAGTGGATGCACTGAGTGAGGGGACAGCCTGTGTCAGAGAGTGGAGGCACTGAGTGAGGGGACAGCCTGTGTCAGAGAGTGGAGGCAATGAGTGAGAGAGGGGACAGCCCTGTGTCAGAGAGTGGAAGCACTGAGCGAGGGGACAGCCTGTGTCAGAGACTGGAGGCACTGAGTGAGGGGACAGCCCAGTGTCAGAGATTGGAGGCACTGAGTGAGAGAGAGGACAGCCTGTGTCAGAGAGTGGAGGCACTGAGTGAGGGGACTGTCCTGTGTCAGAGAGTGGAGGAACTGAGTGAGGGGACAGCCCAGTGTCAGAGATTGGAGGCACTGAGTGAGAGAGGGGACAGCCATGTGTCAGAGAGTGGAGGCACTGAGTGAGAGAGGGGAGAGCACTGTGTCAGAGAGTGGAGGCACTGAGTGAGGGGACAGCCCTGTGTCAGAGAGAGGAGGCACTGAGTGAGTGAGTGAGTGAGGGGACAGCCTGTGTCAGAGAGTGGAGGCACTGAGTGAGAAAGGGGACAGCCCTGTGTCAGAGAGTGGAGGCAATGAGTGAGAGAGGGGAAAGCCCTGTGTCAGAGAGAGGAGGCACTGAGTGACAGAGGAGACAGCCCGGTGTCAGAGAGTGGAGGCACTGAGTGAGAGAAGGGACAGACCTGTGTCAGAGAGTGGAGGCACTGAGTGAGGGGACAGCCCTGTGTCAGAGAGTGGAGGCACAGAGTGAGGGGACAGCCTGTGTCAGAGAGTGGAAGCACTGAGTGAGAGAGAGGACAGCCCTGTGTCAGATAGAGGAAGCACTGACTGAGAGAGGGGACAGCCCTGTGTCAGAGAGTGGAGGCACTGAGTGAGGGGACAGCCCTGTGTCAGAGAGTGGAGGCACAGAGTGAGTGAGTGAGTGAGGGGACAGCCTGTGTCAGAGAGTGGAGGCACTGAGCGAGTGAGTGAGAGGACAGCCCTGTGTCAGAGAGTGGAGGCATTGAGTGAGGGGACAGCCCTGTGTCAGAGAGTGGAGGCACTAAGTGAGTGAGGGCACAGCCCTGTGTCAGAGAGTGGAGGCACTGAGTGAGAGAGAGGACAGCCTGTGTCAGAGAGTGGAGGCACTGAGTGAGGGGACAGCCCTCTGTCAGAGAGTGGAGGCACTGAGTGAGGGGACAGCCCAGTGTCAGAGAGTGGAGGCACTGAGTGAGAGAGAGGACAGCCTGCGTCAGACAGTGAAGGCACTGAGTGAGGGGACAGTCCTGTGTCAGAGAGTGGAGCAACTGAGTGAGGGGACTGCCCTATGTCAGAGAGTGGAGGCAATGAGTGAGGGGACTGTCCTGTGTGAGAGAGTGGAGGCACTGAGTGAGGGGACAGCCCAGTGTCAGAGAGTGGAGGCACTGAGTGAGAGAGAGGACAGCCTGTGTCAGAGAGTGGAGGCACTGAGTGAGGGGACAGCCCTGTGTCAGAGAGTAGAGGCACTGAGTGAGGGGACAGCCCTGTGTCAGAGAGTGGAGGCAATGAGTGAGAGAGAGGACAGCCTGTGTCAGACAGTGAAGGCACTGAGTGAGGGGACAGTCCTGTGTCAGAGAGTGGAGAAACTGAGTGAGGGGACTGCCCTGTGTCAGAGAGTGGAGGAACTGAGTGAGAAAGAGGACAGCCTGTGTCAGAGAGTGGAGGCACTGAGTGAGGGGACAGCCCTGTGTCAGAGAGTGGAGGCACTGAGTAAGGGGACAGCCCTGTGTCAGAGAGTGGAGGCACTGAGTGAGGGGACAGTCCTGTGTCAGAGAGTGGAGGCACTGAGTGAGGGGACAGCCCTGTGTCAGAGAGTGGAGGCACTGAGTGAGGGGACAGCCCTGTGTCAGAGAGTGGAGGCACTGAGTGAGAGAGAGGACAGCCTGTGTCAGAGAGTGGAGGCACTGAGTGAGGGGACAGCCCTTTGTCAGAGAGTGGAGAAACTGAGTGAGGGGACTGTCCTGTGTCAGAGAGTGGAGAAACTGAGTGAGGGGACTGCCCTGTGTCAGAGAGTGGAGGCACTGAGTGAGGGGACAGCCCAGTGCCAGAGAGTGGAGGCACTGAGTGAGAGAGAGGGCAGCCTGTGTTAGACAGTGAAGGCACTGAGTGAGGGGACAGTCCTGTGTCAGAGAGTGGAGCAACTGAGTGAGGCGACTGCCCTGTGTCAGAGAGAGGAGGCACTGAGTGAGGGGACTGTCCTGTGTCAGAGAGTGGAGGCACTGAGTGAGGGGACAGCCCAGTGTAAGAGAGTGGAGGCACTGAGTGAGAGAGAGGACAGCCTGTGCCAGAGAGTGGAGGCACTGAGTGAGGGGACAGCCCTGTGTCAGAGAGTGGAGGCACTGAGTGAGAGAGGGGACAGCCATGTGTCAGAGAGTGGAGGCACTGAGTGAGGGGACAGCCTGTATCAGAGAGTGGAGGCACAGAGTGAAAGAGGGGACAGCCCTGTGTCAGAGAGTGGGAGGCACAGAGTGAGGGGGCTGTCCTGTGTCAGAGAGTGGAGGCAGTGAGTGAGGGGATAGCCCTGTGTCAGAGAGTGGAGGCACTGAGTGAGAGAGAGGACAGCCTGTGTCAGACAGTGAAGGCACTGAGTGAGGGCACAGTCCTGTGTCAGAGAGTGGAGAAACTGAGTGAGGGGACTGCCCTGTGTCAGAGAGTGGAGGCACTGAGTGAGGGGACTGTCCTGTGTCAGAGAGTGGAGGCACTGAGTGAGGGGACAGCCCTGTGTCAGAGAGTGGAGGCACTGAGTGAGAGAGAGGACAGCCTGTGTCAGAGAATGGAGGCACTGAGTGAGGGGACAGCCCTGAGTCAGAGAGTGGAGCAACTGAGTGAGGGGACAGCCCTGTGTCAGAGAGTGGAGGCACTGAGTGAGGGGACTGTCCTGTGTCAGAGAGTGGAAGCACTGAGTGAGGGGACAGCCCGGTGTCAGAGAGTGGAGGCACTGAGTGAGGGAACAGCCTGTATCAGAAAGTGGATGCACTGAGTGAGAGAGGGGACAGCCCTGTGTCAGAGAGTGGATGCACTGAGTGAGGGGACAGCCTGTGTCAGAGAGTGGAGGCACTGAGTGAGGGGACAGCCTGTGTCAGAGAGTGGAGGCAATGAGTGAGAGAGGGGACAGCCCTGTGTCAGAGAGTGGAAGCACTGAGCGAGGGGACAGCCTGTGTCAGAGACTGGAGGCACTGAGTGAGGGCACAGCCTGTGTCAGAGAGTGGAGGCACTGAGTGAGAGAAGGGAGAGCCCTGTGTCAGAGAGTGGAGGCACTGAGTGAGAGAAGGAACAGACCTGTGCCAGAGAGTGGAGGCACTGAGAGAGAGAGGGGACAGACCTGTGTCAGAGAGTGGAGGCACTGAGTGAGGGGACAGCCCTCTGTCAGAGAGTGGAGGCACTGAGTGAGGGGACTGTCCTGTGTCAGAGAGTGGAGGCACTGAGTGAGGGGACAGCCCTGTGTCAGAGAATGGAGTCACTGAGTGAGGGGACTGTCCTGTGTCAGAGAGTGGAGGCACTGAGTGAGAGAGAGGACAGCCTGTGTCAGACAGTGAAGGCACTGAGTGAGGGAACAGTCCTGTGTCAGAGAGTGGAGGCACTGAGTGAGGGGACAGCCCAGTGTCAGAGAGTGGAGGCACTGAGTGAGGGGACTGTCCTGTGTCAGAGAGTGGAGGCACTGAGTGAGGGGACAGCCCAGTGTCAGAGAGTGGAGGCACTGAGTGAGAGAGAGGACAGCCTGTGTCAGAGAGTGGAGGCACTGAGTGAGGGGACAGCCCTGTGTCAGAGAGTGGAGGCAATGAGTGAGAGAGGGGACAGCCATGTGTCAGAGAGTGGAGGCACTGAGTGAGAGAGGGGAGAGCACTGTGTCAGAGAGTGGAGGCACTGAGTGAGGGGACAGCCCTGTGTCAGAGAGAGGAGGCACTGAGTGAGTGAGTGAGTGAGGGGACAGCCTGTGTCAGAGAGTGGAGGCACTGAGTGAGAAAGGGGACAGCCCTGTGTCAGAGAGTGGAGGCAATGAGTGAGTGAGGGGAAAGCCCTGTGTCAGAGAGAGGAGGCAATGAGTGACAGAGGAGACAGACCGGTGTCAGAGAGTGGAGGCACTGAGTGAGAGAAGGGACAGACCTGTGTCAGAGAGTGGAGGCACTGAGTGAGGGGACAGCCCTGTGTCAGAGAGTGGAGGCACAGAGTGAGGGGACAGCCTGTGTCAGAGAGTGGAAGCACTGAGTGAGAGAGAGGACAGCCCTGTGTCAGATAGAGGAAGCACTGACTGAGAGAGGGGACAGCCCTGTGTCAGAGAGTGGAGGCACTGAGTGAGGGGACAGCCCTGTGTCAGAGAGTGGAGGCACAGAGTGAGTGAGTGAGTGAGGGGACAGCCTGTGTCAGAGAGTGGAGGCACTGAGCGAGTGAGTGAGAGGACAGCCCTGTGTCAGAGAGTGGAGGCATTGAGTGAGGGGACAGCCCTGTGTGAGAGAGTGGAGGCACTGAGTGAGTGAGGGCACAGCCCTGTGTCAGAGAGTGGAGGCACTGAGTGAGAGAGAGGACAGCCTGTGTCAGAGAGTGGAGGCACTGAGTGAGGGGACAGCCCTGTGTCAGAGAATGGAGGCACTGAGTGAGGGGACAGCCCAGTGTCAGAGAGTGGAGGCACTGAGTGAGAGAGAGGACAGCCTGTGTCAGACAGTGAAGGCACTGAGTGAGGGGACAGTCCTGTGTCAGAGAGTGGAGCAACTGAGTGAGGGGACTGCCCTGTGTCAGAGAGTGGAGGCAATGAGTGAGGGGACTGTCCTGTGTGAGAGAGTGGAGGCACTGAGTGAGGGGACAGCCCAGTGTCAGAGAGTGGAGGCACTGAGTGAGAGAGAGGACAGCCTGTGTCAGAGAGTGGAGGCACTGAGTGAGGGGACAGCCCTGTGTCAGAGAGTGGAGGCACTGAGTGAGAGAGAGGACAGCCTTTGTCAGACAGTGAAGGCACTGAGTGAGGGGACAGTCCTGTGTCAGAGAGTGGAGAAACTGAGTGAGGGGACTGCCCTGTGTCAGAGAGTGGAGGCACTGAGTGAGAAAGAGGACAGCCTGTGTCAGAGAGTGGAGGCACTGAGTGAGGGGACAGCCCTGTGTCAGAGACTGGAGGCACTGAGTAAGGGGACAGCACTGTGTCAGAGAGTGGAGGCACTGAGTGAGAGAGAGGACAGACTGTGTCAGAGAGTGGAGGCACTGAGTGAGGGGACAGTCCTGTGTCAGAGAGTGGAGAAACTGAGTGAGGGGACAGCCCTCTGTCAGAGAGTGGAGGCACTGAGTGTGGGGACTGTCCTGTGTCAGAGAGTGGAGGCAATGAGTGAGGGGACAGCCCTGTGTCAGAGAGTGGAGGAACTGAGTGAGGGGACAGCCCTGTGTCAGAGAGTGGAGCAACTGAGTGAGGGGACAGCCCTGTGTCAGAGAGTGGAGTCACTGAGTGAGGGGACTGTCCTGTGTCAGAGAGTGGAGGCACTGAGTGAGAGAGAGGACAGCCTGTGTCAGACAGTGAAGGCACTGAGTGAGGTGACAGTCCTGGGTCAGAGAGTGGAGGCACTGAGTGAGGGGACAGCCCAGTGTCAGAGAGTGGAGGCACTGAGTGAGGGGACTGTCATGTGTCAGAGAGTGGAGGCACTGAGTGAGGGGACAGCCCAGTGTCAGAGAGTGGAGGCACTGAGTGAGAGAGAGGACAGCTTGTGTCAGAGAGTGGAGGCACTGAGTGAGGGGACAGCCCTGTGTCAGAGAGTGGCGGCAATGAGTGAGAGAGGGGACAGCCATGTGTCAGAGAGTGGAGGCACTGAGTGAGAGAGGGGAGAGCACTGTGTCAGAGAGTGGAGGCACTGAGTGAGGGGACAGCCCTGTGTCAGAGAGAGGAGGCACTGAGTGAGTGAGTGAGTGAGGGGACAGCCTGAGTCAGAGAGTGGAGGCACTGAGTGAGAAAGGGGACAGCCCTGTGTCAGAGAGTGGAGGCAATGAGTGAGAGAGGGGAAAGCCCTGTGTCAGAGAGAGGAGGCACTGAGTGACAGAGGAGACAGCCCGGTGTCAGAGAGTGGAGGCACTGAGTGAGAGAAGGGACAGACCTGTGTCAGAGAGTGGAGGCACTGAGTGAGGGGACAGCCCTGTGTCAGAGAGTGGAGGCACAGAGTGAGGGGACAGCCTGTGTCAGAGAGTGAAAGAACTGAGTGAGAGAGAGGACAGCCCTCTGTCAGATAGAGGAAGCACTGACTGAGAGAGGGGACAGCCCTGTGTCAGAGAGTGGAGGCACTGAGTGAGGGGACAGCCCTGTGTCAGAGAGTGGAGGCACAGAGTGAGTGAGTGAGTGAGGGGACAGCCTGTGTCAGAGAGTGGAGGCACTGAGCGAGTGAGTGAGAGGACAGCCCTGTGTCAGAGAGTGGAGGCACTGAGTGAGGGGACAGCCTGTGTCAGAGAGTGGAGGCAATGAGTGAGAGAGGGGACAGCCCTGTGTCAGAGAGTGGAAGCACTGAGTGAGGGGACAGCCTGTGTCAGAGACTGGAGGCACTGAGTGAGGGCACAGCCTGTGTCAGAGAGTGGAGGCACTGAGTGAGAGAAGGGAGAGCCCTGTGTCAGAGAGTGGAGGCACTGAGTGAGAGAAGGAACAGACCTGTGTCAGAGAGTGGAGGCACTGAGAGAGAGAGGGGACAGACCTGTGTCAGAGAGTGGAGGCACTGAGTGAGGGGACAGCCCTGTGCCAGAGAGTGGAGGCACTGAGTGAAAGAGAGGACAGCCTGTGTCAGAGAGTGGAGGCACTGAGTGAGGGGACAGCCCTGTGTCAGAGAGTGGAGGCACTGAGTGAGGGGATAGCCCAGTGTAAGAGAGTGGAGGCACTGAGTGAGAGAGAGGACAGACTGTGTCAGAGAATGGAGGCACTGAGTGAGGGGACAGCCTGTGCCAGAGAGTGGAGGCACTGAGTGAGGGGACAGCCCAGTGCCAGAGAGTGGAGGCACTGAGTGAGAGAGAGGACAGCCTGTGTCAGAGAGTGGAGGCACTGAGTGAGGGGACAGCCCTGTGTCAGAGAGTGGAGGCACTGAGTGAGGGGACTGTCCTGTGTCAGAGAGTGGAGGCACTGAGTGAGGGGACAGCCCTGTGTCAGAGAGTGGAGTCACTGAGTGAGGGGACTGTCCTGTGTCAGAGAGTGGAGGCACTGAGTGAGAGAGAGGACAGCCTGTGTCAGACAGTGAAGGCACTGAGTGAGGGGACAGTCCTGTGTCAGAGAGTGGAGGCACTGAGTGAGGGGACAGCCCAGTGTCAGAGAGTGGAGGCACTGAGTGAGGGGACTGTCCTGTGTCAGAGAGTGGAGGCACTGAGTGAGGGGACAGCCCAGTGTCAGAGAGTGGAGGCACTGAGTGAGAGAGAGGACAGCCTGTGTCAGAGAGTGGAGGCACTGAGTGAGGGGACATCCCTGTGTCAGAGAGTGGAGGCAATGAGTGAGAGAGGGGACAGCCATGTGTCAGAGAGTGGAGGCACTGAGTGAGAGAGGGGAGAGCACTGTGTCAGAGAGTGGAGGCACTGAGTGAGGGGACAGCCCTGTGTCAGAGAGAGGAGGCACTGAGTGAGTGAGTGAGTGAGGGGACAGCCTGTGTCAGAGAGTGGAGGCACTGAGTGAGAAAGGGGACAGCCCTGTGTCAGAGAGTGGAGGCAATGAGTGAGAGAGGGGAAAGCCCTGTGTCAGAGAGAGGAGGCACTGAATGACAGAGGAGACAGCCCGGTGTCAGAGAGTGGAGGCACTGAGTGAGAGAAGGGACAGACCTGTGTCAGAGAGTGGAGGCACTGAGTGAGGGGACAGCCCTGTGTCAGAGAGTGGAGACACAGAGTGAGGGGACAGCCTGTGTCAGAGAGTGGAAGCACTGAGTGAGAGGGAGGACAGCCCTGTGTCAGATAGAGGAAGCACTGACTGAGAGAGGGGACAGCCCTGTGTCAGAGAGTGGAGGCACTGAGTGAGGGGACAGCCCTGTGTCAGAGAGTGGAGGCACAGAATGAGTGAGTGAGTGAGGGGACAGCCTGTGTCAGAGAGTGGAGGCACTGAGCGAGTGAGTGAGAGGACAGCCCTGTGTCAGAGAGTGGAGGCATTGAGTGAGGGGACAGCCCTGTGTGAGAGAGTGGAGGCACTGAGTGAGTGAGGGCACAGCCCTGTGTCAGAGAGTGGAGGCACTGAGTGAGGGGACAGCCCAGTGTCAGAGAGTGGAGGCACTGAGTGAGAAAGAGGACAGCCCTGTGTCAGAGAGTGGAGGCACTGAGTGAGGGGACAGCCCAGTGTCAGAGAGTGGAGGCACTGAGTGAGAAAGAGGACAGCCTGTGTCAGAGAGTGGAGGCACTGAGTGAGGGGACAGCCCTGTGTCAGAGAGTGGAGGCACTGAGTAAGGGGACAGCCCTGTGTCAGAGAGTGGAGGCACTGAGTGAGAGAGAGGACAGACTGTGTCAGAGAGTGGAGGCACTGAGTGAGGGGACAGTCCTGTGTCAGAGAGTGGAGAAACTGAGTGAGGGGACTGCCCTGTGTCAGAGAGTGGAGGCACTGAGTGAGGGGACTGTCCTGTGTCAGAGAGTGGAGCAACTGAGTGAGGGGACAGCCCTGTGTCAGAGAGTGGAGGCACTGAGTGAGAGAGAGGACAGCCTGTGTCAGACAGTGAAGGCACTGAGTGAGGTGACAGTCCTGTGTCAGAGAGTGGAGGCACTGAGTGAGGGGACAGCCCAGTGTCAGAGAGTGGAGGCACTGAGTGAGGGGACTGTCCTGTGTCAGAGAGTGGAGGAACTGAGTGAGGGGACAGCCCAGTGTCAGAGATTGGAGGCACTGAGTGAGAGAGAGGACAGCCTGTGTCAGAGAGTGGAGGCACTGAGTGAGGGGACTGTCCTGTGTCAGAGAGTGGAGGAACTGAGTGAGGGGACAGCCCAGTGTCAGAGATTGGAGGCACTGAGTGAGAGAGGGGACAGCCATGTGTCAGAGAGTGGAGGCACTGAGTGAGAGAGGGGAGAGCACTGTGTCAGAGAGTGGAGGCACTGAGTGAGGGGACAGCCCTGTGTCAGAGAGTGGAGGAACTGAGTGAGGGGACAGCCCAGTGTCAGAGATTGGAGGCACTGAGTGAGGGGACTGTCCTGTGTCAGAGAGTGGAGGAACTGAGTGAGGGGACAGCCCAGTGTCAGAGATTGGAGGCACTGAGTGAGAGAGAGGACAGCCTGTGTCAGAGAGTGGAGGCACTGAGTGAGGGGACTGTCCTGTGTCAGAGAGTGGAGGAACTGAGTGAGGGGACAGCCCAGTGTCAGAGATTGGAGGCACTGAGTGAGAGAGGGGACAGCCATGTGTCAGAGAGTGGAGGCACTGAGTGAGAGAGGGGAGAGCACTGTGTCAGAGAGTGGAGGCACTGAGTGAGGGGACAGCCCTGTGTCAGAGAGAGGAGGCACTGAGTGAGTGAGTGAGTGAGGGGACAGCCTGTGTCAGAGAGTGGAGGCACTGAGTGAGAAAGGGGACAGCCCTGTGTCAGAGAGTGGAGGCAATGAGTGAGAGAGGGGAAAGCCCTGTGTCAGAGAGAGGAGGCACTGAGTGACAGAGGAGACAGCCCGGTGTCAGAGAGTGGAGGCACTGAGTGAGAGAAGGGACAGACCTGTGTCAGAGAGTGGAGGCACTGAGTGAGGGGACAGCCCTGTGTCAGAGAGTGGAGGCACAGAGTGAGGGGACAGCCTGTGTCAGAGAGTGGAAGCACTGAGTGAGAGAGAGGACAGCCCTGTGTCAGATAGAGGAAGCACTGACTGAGAGAGGGGACAGCCCTGTGTCAGAGAGTGGAGGCACTGAGTGAAGGGACAGCCCTGTGTCAGAGAGTGGAGGCACAGAGTGAGTGAGTGAGTGAGGGGACAGCCTGTGTCAGAGAGTGGAGGCACTGAGCGAGTGAGTGAGAGGACAGCCCTGTGTCAGAGAGTGGAGGCATTGAGTGAGGGGACAGCCATGTGTCAGAGAGTGGAGGCACTGAGTGAGTGAGGGCACAGCCCTGTGTCAGAGAGTGGAGGCACTGAGTGAGAGAGAGGACAGCCTGTGTCAGAGAGTGGAGGCACTGAGTGAGGGGACAGCCCTCTGTCAGAGAGTGGAGGCACTGAGTGAGGGGACAGCCCAGTGTCAGAGAGTGGAGGCACTGAGTGAGAGAGAGGACAGCCTGCGTCAGACAGTGAAGGCACTGAGTGAGGGGACAGTCCTGTGTCAGAGAGTGGAGCAACTGAGTGAGGGGACTGCCCTATGTCAGAGAGTGGAGGCAATGAGTGAGGGGACTGTCCTATGTGAGAGAGTGGAGGCACTGAGTGAGGGGACAGCCCAGTGTCAGAGAGTGGAGGCACTGAGTGAGAGAGAGGACAGCCTGTGTCAGAGAGTGGAGGCACTGAGTGAGGGGACAGCCCTGTGTCAGAGAGTAGAGGCACTGAGTGAGGGGACAGCCCTGTGTCAGAGAGTGGAGGCAATGAGTGAGAGAGAGGACAGCCTGTGTCAGACAGTGAAGGCACTGAGTGAGGGGACAGTCCTGTGTCAGAGAGTGGAGAAACTGAGTGAGGGGACTGCCCTGTGTCAGAGAGTGGAGGAACTGAGTGAGAAAGAGGACAGCCTGTGTCAGAGAGTGGAGGCACTGAGTGAGGGGACAGCCCTGTGTCAGAGAGTGGAGGCACTGAGTAAGGGGACAGCCCTGTGTCAGAGAGTGGAGGCACTGAGTGAGGGGACAGTCCTGTGTCAGAGAGTGGAGGCACTGAGTGAGGGGACAGCCCTGTGTCAGAGAGTGGAGGCACTGAGTGAGGGGACAGCCCTGTGTCAGAGAGTGGAGGCACTGAGTGAGAGAGAGGACAGCCTGTGTCAGAGAGTGGAGGCACTGAGTGAGGGGACAGCCCTGTGTCAGAGAGTGGAGGCACTGAGTGAGGGGACAGCCCTTTGTCAGAGAGTGGAGAAACTGAGTGAGGGGACTGTCCTGTGTCAGAGAGTGGAGAAACTGAGTGAGGGGACTGCCCTGTGTCAGAGAGTGGAGGCACTGAGTGAGGGGACAGCCCAGTGCCAGAGAGTGGAGGCACTGAGTGAGAGAGAGGGCAGCCTGTGTCAGACAGTGAAGGCACTGAGTGAGGGGACAGTCCTGTGTCAGAGAGTGGAGCGACTGAGTGAGGCGACTGCCCTGTGTCAGAGAGAGGAGGCACTGAGTTAGGGGACTGTCCTGTGTCAGAGAGTGGAGGCACTGAGTGAGGGGACAGCCCAATGTAAGAGAGTAGAGGCACTGAGTGAGAGAGAGGACAGCCTGTGCCAGAGAGTGGAGGCACTGAGTGAGGGGACAGCCCTGTGTCAGAGAGTGGAGGCACTGAGTGAGAGAGGGGACAGCCCTGTGTCAGAGAGTGGAGGCAATGAGTGAGAGAGGGGACAGCCATGTGTCAGAGAGTGGAGGCACTGAGTGAGGGGACAGACTGTATCAGAGAGTGGAGGCACAGAGTGAAAGAGGGGACAGCCCTGTGTCAGAGAGTGGAGGCACAGAGTGAGGGGGCTGTCCTGTGTCAGACAGTGGAGGCACTGAGTGAGGGGATAGCCCTGTGTCAGAGAGTGGAGGCACTGAGTGAGAGAGAGGACAGCCTGTGTCAGACAGTGAAGGCACTGAGTGAGGGCACAGTCCTGTGTCAGAGAGTGGAGAAACTGAGTGAGGGGACTGCCCTGTGTCAGAGAGTGGAGGCACTGAGTGAGGGGACTGTCCTGTGTCAGAGAGTGGAGGCACTGAGTGAGGGGACAGCCCTGTGTCAGAGAGTGGAGGCACTGAGTGAGAGAGAGGACAGCCTGTGTCAGAGAATGGAGGCACTGAGAGAGGGGACAGCCCTGAGTCAGAGAGTGGAGCAACTGAGTGAGGGGACAGCCCTGTGTCAGAGAGTGGAGGCACTGAGTGAGGGGACTGTCCTGTGTCAGAGAGTGGAAGCACTGAGTGAGGGGACAGCCCGGTGTCAGAGAGTGGAGGCACTGAGTGAGGGAACAGCCTGTATCAGAGAGTGGATGCACTGAGTGAGTGAGGGGACAGCCCTGTGTCAGAGAGTGGATGCACTGAGTGAGGGGACAGCCTGTGTCAGAGAGTGGAGGCACTGAGTGAGGGGACAGCCTGTGTCAGAGAGTGGAGGCAATGAGTGAGAGAGGGGACAGCCCTGTGTCAGAGAGTGGAAGCACTGAGCGAGGGGACAGCCTGTGTCAGAGACTGGAGGCACTGAGTGAGGGCACAGCCTGTGTCAGAGAGTGGAGGCACTGAGTGAGAGAAGGGAGAGCCCTGTGTCAGAGAGTGGAGGCACTGAGTGAGAGAAGGAACAGACCTGTGCCAGAGAGTGGAGGCACTGAGAGAGAGAGGGGACAGACCTGTGTCAGAGAGTGGAGGCACTGAGTGAGGGGACAGCCCTCTGTCAGAGAGTGGAGGCACTGAGAGAAAGAGAGGACAGCCTGTGTCAGAGAGTGGAGGCACTGAGTGAGGGGACAGTCCTGTGTCAGAGAGTGGAGGCACTGAGTGAGGGGACAGCCCAGTGTAAGAGAGTGGAGGCACTGAGTGAGAGAGAGGACAGCCTGTGTCAGACAGTGAAGGCACTGAGTGAGGGGACAGTCCTCTGTCAGAGAGTGGAGCAACTGAGTGAGGAGACTGCCGTGTGTCAGAGAGTGGAGGCACTGAGTGAGGGGACAGCCCATGTCAAAGAGTGGAGGCACTGAGTGAGGGGACAGCCCTGTGTCAGAGAGTGGAGGCACTGAGTGAGAGAGAGGACAGCATGTGTCAGAGAGTGGAGGCACTGAGTGAGGAGACAGCCCTGTGTCAGAGAGTGGAGGCACTGAGTGAGGGGACAGCCCTGTGTCAGAGAGTGGAGGCACTGAGTGAGGGGACAGCCCTGTGTCAGAGAGTGGAGGCACTGAGTGAGGGGCAGCCCTGTGTCAGAGAGTGGAGCAACTGAGTGAGGGGACAGCCCTGTGTCAGGGAGTGGAGGCAGTGAGTGAGGGGACTGTCCTGTGTCAGAGAGTGGAGGCACTGAGTGAGAGAGAGGACAGCATGTGTCAGACAGTGAAGGCACTGAGTGAGGGGACTGCCCTGTGTCAGAGAGTGGAGGCACTGAGTGAGGGGACAGCCCAGTGTCAGAGAGTGGAGGCACTGAGTGAGGGGACAGCCTGTGACAGAGAGTGGAGGCACTGAGTGAGGGGACTGTCCTGTGTCAGAGAGTGGAGGCACTGAGTGAGGGGACAGCCCAGTGTCAGAGAGTGGAGGCACTGAGTGAGAGAGAGGACAGCCTGTGTCAGAGAGTGGAGGCACTGTTTGAGGGGACAGCCCTGTGTCAGAGAGTGGAGGCAATGAGTGAGAGAGGGGACAGCCCTGTGTCAGAGAGTGGAGGCAATGAGTGAGAGAGGGGACAGCCATGTGTCAGAGAGTGGAGGCACTGAGTGAGGGGACAGCCCTGTGTCAGAGAGAGGAGGCACTGAGTGAGTGAGTGAGTGAGGGGACAGCCTGTGTCAGAGAGTGGAGGCACTGATTGAGGGGACAGCCCTGTGTCAGAGAGAGGAGGCACTGAGTGAGTGAGTGAGTGAGTGAGGGGACAGCCTGTGTCAGAGAGTGGAGGCAATGAGTGAGAGAGGGGAAAGCCCTGTGTCAGAGAGAGGAGTCACTCAGTGAGAGAAGGGACAGACCTGTGTCAGAGAGTGGAGGCACTGAGTGAGGGGACAGCCCTGTGTCAGAGAGTGGAGGCACAGAGTGTGGGGACAGCCTGTGTCAGAGAGTGGAAGCACTGAGTGAGAGAGAGGACAGCCCTGTGTCAGATAGAGGAAGCACTGACTGAGAGAGGGGACAGCCCTGTGTCAGAGAGAGGTGGCACTGAGTGAGTGAGTGAGTGAGGGGACAGCCTGTGTCAGAGAGTGGAGGCACTGAGCGAGTGAGTGAGAGGACAGCCCTGTGTCAGAGAGTGGAGGCACTGAGTGAGAGAGAGGACAGCCTGTGTCAGACAGTGAAGGCACTGAGTGAGGGGACAGTCCTGTGTCAGAGAGTGGAGCAACTGAGTGAGGGGACAGCCCTGTGTCAGGGAGTGGAGGCAGTGAGTGAGGGGACTGTCCAGTGTCAGAGAGTGGAGGCACTGAGTGAGAGAGAGGACAGCCTGTGTCAGACAGTGAAGGCACTGAGTGAGGGGACAGCCCTGTGTCAGAGAGTGGAGCAACTGAGTGAGGGGACTGCCCTGTGTCAGAGAGTGGAGGCATTGAGTGAGGGGACAGCCCAGTGTCAGAGAGTGGAGGCACTGAGTGAGGGGACAGCCTGTGACAGAGAGTGGAGGCACTGAGTGAGGGGACTGTCCTGTGTCAGAGAGTGGAGGCACTGAGTGAGGGGACAGCCCAGTGTCAGAGAGTGGAGGCACTGAGTGAGAGAGAGGACAGCCTGTGTCAGAGAGTGGAGGCACTTAGTGAGGGGACAGCCCTGTGTCAGAGAGTGGAGGCAATGAGTGAGAGAGGGGACAGCCCTGTGTCAGAGAGTGGAGGCAATGAGTGAGAGAGGGGACAGCCATGTGTCAGAGAGTGGAGGCACTGAGTGAGGGGACAGCCCTGTGTCAGAGAGAGGAGGCACTGAGTGAGTGAGTGAGTGAGGGGACAGCCTGTGTCAGAGAGTGGAGGCACTGATTGAGGGGACAGCCCTGTGTCAGAGAGAGGAGGCACTGAGTGAGTGAGTGAGTGAGTGAGGGGACAGCCTGTGTCAGAGAGTGGAGGCAATGAGTGAGAGAGGGGAAAGCCCTGTGTCAGAGAGAGGAGTCACTGAGTGAGAGAAGGGACAGACCTGTGTCAGAGAGTGGAGGCACTGAGTGAGGGGACAGCCCTGTGTCAGAGAGTGGAGGCACAGAGTGAGGGGACAGCCTGTGTCAGAGAGTGGAAGCACTGAGTGAGAGAGAGGACAGCCCTGTGTCAGATAGAGGAAGCACTGACTGAGAGAGGGGACAGCCCTGTGTCAGAGAGAGGTGGCACTGAGTGAGTGAGTGAGTGAGGGGACAGCCTGTGTCAGAGAGTGGAGGCACTGAGCGAGTGAGTGAGAGGACAGCCCTGTGTCAGAGAGTGGAGGCACTGAGTGAGAGAGAGGACAGCCTGTGTCAGACAGTGAAGGCACTGAGTGAGGGGACAGTCCTGTGTCAGAGAGTGGAGCAACTGAGTGAGGGGACAGCCCTGTGTCAGGGAGTGGAGGCAGTGAGTGAGGGGACTGTCCAGTGTCAGAGAGTGGAGGCACTGAGTGAGAGAGAGGACAGCCTGTGTCAGACAGTGAAGGCACTGAGTGAGGGGACAGCCCTGTGTCAGAGAGTGGAGCAACTGAGTGAGGGGACTGCCCTGTGTCAGAGAGTGGAGGCATTGAGTGAGGGGACAGCCCAGTGTCAGAGAGTGGAGGCACTGAGTGAGGGGACAGCCTGTGACAGAGAGTGGAGGCACTGAGTGAGGGGACTGTCCTGTGTCAGAGAGTGGAGGCACTGAGTGAGGGGACAGCCCAGTGTCAGAGAGTGGAGGCACTGAGTGAGAGAGAGGACAGCCTGTGTCAGAGAGTGGAGGCACTTAGTGAGGGGACAGCCCTGTGTCAGAGAGTGGAGGCAATGAGTGAGAGAGGGGACAGCCCTGTGTCAGAGAGTGGAGGCAATGAGTGAGAGAGGGGACAGCCATGTGTCAGAGAGTGGAGGCACTGAGTGAGGGGACAGCCCTGTGTCAGAGAGAGGAGGCACTGAGTGAGTGAGTGAGTGAGGGGACAGCCTGTGTCAGAGAGTGGAGGCACTGATTGAGGGGACAGCCCTGTGTCAGAGAGAGGAGGCACTGAGTGAGTGAGTGAGTGAGTGAGGGGACAGCCTGTGTCAGAGAGTGGAGGCAATGAGTGAGAGAGGGGAAAGCCCTGTGTCAGAGAGAGGAGTCACTGAGTGAGAGAAGGGACAGACCTGTGTCAGAGAGTGGAGGCACTGAGTGAGGGGACAGCCCTGTGTCAGAGAGTGGAGGCACAGAGTGAGGGGACAGCCTGTGTCAGAGAGTGGAAGCACTGAGTGAGAGAGAGGACAGCCCTGTGTCAGATAGAGGAAGCACTGACTGAGAGAGGGGACAGCCCTGTGTCAGAGAGAGGTGGCACTGAGTGAGTGAGTGAGTGAGGGGACAGCCTGTGTCAGAGAGTGGAGGCACTGAGCGAGTGAGTGAGAGGACAGCCCTGTGTCAGAGAGTGGAGGCACTGAGTGAGAGAGAGGACAGCCTGTGTCAGACAGTGAAGGCACTGAGTGAGGGGACAGTCCTGTGTCAGAGAGTGGAGCAACTGAGTGAGGGGACTGCCCTGTGTCAGAGAGTGGAGGCACTGAGTGAGGGGACAGCCCAGCGTCAGAGAGTGGAGGCACTGAGTGAGGGGACAGCCTGTGACAGAGAGTGGAGGCACTGAGTGAGGGGACTGTCCTGTGTCAGAGAGTGGAGGCACTGAGTGAGGGGACAGCCCAGTGTCAGAGAGTGGAGGCACTGAGTGAGAGAGAGGACAGCCTGTGTCAGAGAGTGGAGGCACTGTTTGAGGGGACAGCCCTGTGTCAGAGAGTGGAGGCAATGAGTGAGAGAGGGGACAGCCCTGTGTCAGAGAGTGGAGGCAATGAGTGAGAGAGGGGACAGCCATGTGTCAGAGAGTGGAGGCACTGAGTGAGGGGACAGCCCTGTGTCAGAGAGAGGAGGCACTGAGTGAGTGAGTGAGTGAGGGGACAGCCTGTGTCAGAGAGTGGAGGCACTGATTGAGGGGACAGCCCTGTGTCAGAGAGAGGAGGCACTGAGTGAGTGAGTGAGTGAGTGAGGGGACAGCCTGTGTCAGAGAGTGGAGGCAATGAGTGAGAGAGGGGAAAGCCCTGTGTCAGAGAGAGGAGTCACTCAGTGAGAGAAGGGACAGACCTGTGTCAGAGAGTGGAGGCACTGAGTGAGGGGACAGCCCTGTGTCAGAGAGTGGAGGCACAGAGTGTGGGGACAGCCTGTGTCAGAGAGTGGAAGCACTGAGTGAGAGAGAGGACAGCCCTGTGTCAGATAGAGGAAGCACTGACTGAGAGAGGGGACAGCCCTGTGTCAGAGAGAGGTGGCACTGAGTGAGTGAGTGAGTGAGGGGACAGCCTGTGTCAGAGAGTGGAGGCACTGAGCGAGTGAGTGAGAGGACAGCCCTGTGTCAGAGAGTGGAGGCACTGAGTGAGAGAGAGGACAGCCTGTGTCAGACAGTGAAGGCACTGAGTGAGGGGACAGTCCTGTGTCAGAGAGTGGAGCAACTGAGTGAGGGGACAGCCCTGTGTCAGGGAGTGGAGGCAGTGAGTGAGGGGACTGTCCAGTGTCAGAGAGTGGAGGCACTGAGTGAGAGAGAGGACAGCCTGTGTCAGACAGTGAAGGCACTGAGTGAGGGGACAGCCCTGTGTCAGAGAGTGGAGCAACTGAGTGAGGGGACTGCCCTGTGTCAGAGAGTGGAGGCATTGAGTGAGGGGACAGCCCAGTGTCAGAGAGTGGAGGCACTGAGTGAGGGGACAGCCTGTGACAGAGAGTGGAGGCACTGAGTGAGGGGACTGTCCTGTGTCAGAGAGTGGAGGCACTGAGTGAGGGGACAGCCCAGTGTCAGAGAGTGGAGGCACTGAGTGAGAGAGAGGACAGCCTGTGTCAGAGAGTGGAGGCACTTAGTGAGGGGACAGCCCTGTGTCAGAGAGTGGAGGCAATGAGTGAGAGAGGGGACAGCCATGTGTCAGAGAGTGGAGGCACTGAGTGAGGGGACAGCCCTGTGTCAGAGAGAGGAGGCACTGAGTGAGTGAGTGAGTGAGGGGACAGCCTGTGTCAGAGAGTGGAGGCACTGATTGAGGGGACAGCCCTGTGTCAGAGAGAGGAGGCACTGAGTGAGTGAGTGAGTGAGTGAGGGGACAGCCTGTGTCAGAGAGTGGAGGCAATGAGTGAGAGAGGGGAAAGCCCTGTGTCAGAGAGAGGAGTCACTGAGTGAGAGAAGGGACAGACCTGTGTCAGAGAGTGGAGGCACTGAGTGAGGGGACAGCCCTGTGTCAGAGAGTGGAGGCACAGAGTGAGGGGACAGCCTGTGTCAGAGAGTGGAAGCACTGAGTGAGAGAGAGGACAGCCCTGTGTCAGATAGAGGAAGCACTGACTGAGAGAGGGGACAGCCCTGTGTCAGAGAGAGGTGGCACTGAGTGAGTGAGTGAGTGAGGGGACAGCCTGTGTCAGAGAGTGGAGGCACTGAGCGAGTGAGTGAGAGGACAGCCCTGTGTCAGAGAGTGGAGGCACTGAGTGAGAGAGAGGACAGCCTGTGTCAGACAGTGAAGGCACTGAGTGAGGGGACAGTCCTGTGTCAGAGAGTGGAGCAACTGAGTGAGGGGACTGCCCTGTGTCAGAGAGTGGAGGCACTGAGTGAGGGGACAGCCCAGCGTCAGAGAGTGGAGGCACTGAGTGAGGGGACAGCCTGTGACAGAGAGTGGAGGCACTGAGTGAGGGGACTGTCCTGTGTCAGAGAGTGGAGGCACTGAGTGAGGGGACAGCCCAGTGTCAGAGAGTGGAGGCACTGAGTGAGAGAGAGGACAGCCTGTGTCAGAGAGTGGAGGCACTGAGTGAGGGGACAGCCCTGTGTCAGAGAGTGGAGGCAATGAGTGAGAGAGGGGACAGCCCTGTGCCAGAGAGTGGAGGCACTGAGTGAGGGGACAGCCTGTGTCAGAGAGTGGAGGCACTGAGTTAGAGAGGGGACAGCCCTGTGTCAGAGAGTGGAGGCACTGAGTGAGAGAGGGGACAGCCCTGTGTCTGAGAGTGGAGGCACTGAGTGAGGGGAAAGCCATGTGTCAGAGAGTGGAGGCACTGAGTGAGTGAGGGGACAGCCTGTGTCAGAGAGTGGAAGCACTGAGTGAGAGAGGGGACAGCCTGTGTCAGAGAGTGGAGGTACAGAGTGAGAGAGGGGACAGCCTGTGTCAGAGAGTGGAGGCACTGAGTGAGGGGAGTGCCTGTGTCAGAGAGTGGAGGCACAGAGTGAGGGGACAGCCTTTGTCAGAGAGTGGAGGCACTGAGTAAGGGGACAGCCTGTGTCAGAGAGTGGAGGCACTGGGAGAGCCTGTGTCAGAGAGGGGAGGCACTGAGTGAGGGGATAGCCTCTGTCAGAGAGTGGAGGCACTGAGTGAGAGAGGGGACAGCCCTGTGTCAGAGAGTGGAGGCAATGAGTGAGAGAAGGGACAGCCTGTGTCAGAGAGTGGAGGCACTGAGTGAGGGGAGAGCCTGAGTCAGAGAGGGGAGGCACTGAGTGAGGGGACAGCCCTGTGTCAGAGAGTGGAGGCACTGAGTGAGAGAGGGGACAGCCTGTGTAAGAGAGTGGAGGCAATGAGTGAGTGAGTGAGGGGACAGCCCTGTGTCAGAGAGAGGAGGCAAAAAGTGAGAGAGGGGACAGCCCTGTGTCAGAGAGTAGAGGCACTGAGTGAGGGGACAGCCTGTGTCAGAGAGTGGAGCAACTGAGTGAGGGGACTGCCCTGTGTCAGAGAGTGGAGGCACTGAGTGAGGGGACTGTACTGTGTCAGGGAGTGGAGGCAGTGAGTGAGGGGACTGTCCAGTGTCAGAGAGTGGAGGCACTGAGTGAGAGAGAGGACAGCCTGTGTCAGACAGTGAAGGCACTGAGTGAGGGGACAGCCCTGTGTCAGAGAGTGGAGCAACTGAGTGAGGGGACTGCCCTGTGTCAGAGAGTGGAGGCACTGAGTGAGGGGACAGCCCAGTGTCAGAGAGTGGAGGCACTGAGTGAGGGGACAGCCTGTGACAGAGAGTGGAGGCACTGAGTGAGGGGACTGTCCTGTGTCAGAGAGTGGAGGCACTGAGTGAGGGGACAGCCCAGTGTCAGAGAGTGGAGGCACTGAGTGAGAGAGAGGACAGCCTGTGTCAGAGAGTGGAGGCACTGAGTGAGGGGACAGCCCTGTGTCAGAGAGTGGAGGCAATGAGTGAGAGAGGGGACAGCCCTGTGTCAGAGAGTGGAGGCAATGTGTGAGAGAGGGGACAGCCATGTGTCAGAGAGTGGAGGCACTGAGTGAGGGGACAGCCCTGTGTCAGAGAGAGGAGGCACTGAGTGAGTGAGTGAGTGAGGGGACAGCCTGTGTCAGAGAGTGGAGGCACTGATTGAGGGGACAGCCCTGTGTCAGAGAGAGGATGCACTGAGTGAGTGAGTGAGTGAGTGAGGGGACAGCCTGTGTCAGAGAGTGGAGGCAATGAGTGAGAGAGGGGAAAGCCCTGTGTCAGAGAGAGGAGTCACTGAGTGAGAGAAGGGACAGACCTGTGTCAGAGAGTGGAGGCACTGAGTGAGGGGACAGCCCTGTGTCAGAGAGTGGAGGCACAGAGTGAGGGGACAGCCTGTGTCAGAGAGTGGAAGCACTGAGTGAGAGAGAGGACAGCCCTGTGTCAGATAGAGGAAGCACTGACTGAGAGAGGGGACAGCCCTGTGTCAGAGAGAGGTGGCACTGAGTGAGTGAGTGAGTGAGGGGACAGCCTGTGTCAGAGAGTGGAGGCACTGAGCGAGTAAGTGAGAGGACAGCCCTGTGTCAGAGAGTGGAGGCACTGAGTGAGAGAGAGGACAGCCTGTGTCAGACAGTGAAGGCACTGAGTGAGGGGACAGTCCTGTGTCAGAGAGTGGAGCAACTGAGTGAGGGGACTGCCCTGTGTCAGAAAGTGGAGGCACTGAGTGAGGGGACAGCCCAGCGTCAGAGAGTGGAGGCACTGAGTGAGGGGACAGCCTGTGACAGAGAGTGGAGGCACTGAGTGAGGGGACTGTCCTGTGTCAGAGAGTGGAGGCACTGAGTGAGGGGACAGCCCAGTGTCAGAGAGTGGAGGCACTGAGTGAGAGAGAGGACAGCCTGTGTCAGAGAGTGGAGGCACTGAGTGAGAGAGGGGACAGCCCTGTGCCAGAGAGTGGAGGCACTGAGTGAGGGGACAGCCTGTGTCAGAGAGTGGAGGCACTGAGTTAGAGAGGGGACAGCCTTGTGTCAGAGAGTGGAGGCACTGAGTGAGAGAGGGGACAGCCCTGTGTCTGAGAGTGGAGGCACTGAGTGAGGGGAAAGCCATGTGTCAGAGAGTGGAGGCACTGAGTGAGTGAGGGGAAAGCCATGTGTCAGAGAGTGGAGGTACAGAGTGAGAGAGGGGACAGCCTGTGTCAGAGAGTGGAGGCACTGAGTGAGGGGAGAGCCTGTGTCAGAGAGTGGAGGCACAGAGTGAGGGGACAGCCTTTGTCAGAGAGTGGAGGCACTGAGTAAGGGGACAGCCTGTGTCAGAGAGTGGAGGCACTGGGAGAGCCTGTGTCAGAGAGGGGAGGCACTGAGTGAGGGGATAGCCTCTGTCAGAGAGTGGAGGCACTGAGTGAGAGAGGGGACAGCCCTGTGTCAGAGAGTGGAGGCAATGAGTGAGAGAAGGGACAGCCTGTGTCAGAGAGTGGAGGCACTGAGTGAGGGGAGAGCCTGAGTCAGAGAGGGGAGGCACTGAGTGAGGGGACAGCCCTGTGTCAGAGAGTGGAGGCACTGAGTGAGAGAGGGGACAGCCTGTGTAAGAGAGTGGAGGCAATGAGTGAGTGAGTGAGGGGACAGCCCTGTGTCAGAGAGAGGAGGCAAAAAGTGAGAGAGGGGACAGCCCTGTGTCAGAGAGTAGAGGCACTGAGTGAGGGGACAGCCTGTGTCAGAGAGTGGAGCAACTGAGTGAGGGGACTGCCCTGTGTCAGAGAGTGGAGGCACTGAGTGAGGGGACTGTACTGTGTCAGAGAGTGGAGGCACTGAGTGAGGGGACAGCCCAGTGTCAGAGAGTGGAGGCACTGAGTGAGGGGACAGCCCTGTGTCAGAGAGTGGAGGCACGGAGTGAGAGAGAGGACAGCCTGTGTCAGAGAATGGTGGCACTGAGTGAGGGGACAGCCCTGTGTCAGAGAATGGAGGCTCTGAGTGAGGGGACAGTCCTGTGTCAGAGAGTGGAGAAACTGAGTGAGGGAACTGCACTGTGTCAGAGAGTGGAGGCACTGAGTGAGGGGACAGCCCTCTGTCAGAGAGTGGAGGCACTGAGTGAGAGAGAGGACAGCCTGTGTCAGAGAGTGGAGGCACTGAGTGAGGGGACTGTCCTGTGTCAGAGAGTGGAGGCACTGAGTGAGGGGACAGCCCAGTGTCAGAGAGTGGAGGCACTGAGTGAGAGAGAGGACAGCCTGTGCCAGAGAGTGGAGGCACTGAGTGAGGGGACAGCCCTGTGTCAGAGAGTGGAGGCACTGAGTGAGAGAGAGGACAGCCTGTGTCAGAGAGTGGAGGCAATGAGTGAGGGGAAAGCCCTGTGTCAGAGAGTGGAGGCACTGAGTGAGGGGACAGCCCTGTGTCAGAGAGTGGAGCAACTGAGTGAGGGGACAGCCCTGTGTCAGAGAGTGGAGGCACTGAGTGAGAGAGAGGACAGCCTGTGTCAGACAGTGAAGGCAAAGAGTGAGGGCACAGTCCTGTGTCAGAGAGTGGAGAAATTGAGTGAGGGGACTGCCCTGTGTCAGAGAGTGGAGGCACTGAGTGAGGGGACTGTCCTGTGTCAGAGAGTGGAGGCACTGAGTGAGGGGACAGCCCTGTGTCAGAGAGTGGAGGCACTGAGTGAGAGAGAGGACAGCCTGTGTCAGAGAGTGGAGGCACTGAGTGAGGGGACAGCCCTGAGTCAGAGAGTGGAGCAACTGAGTGAGGGGACAGCCCTGTGTCAGAGAGTGGAGGCACTGAGTGAGGGGACTGTCCTGTGTCAGACAGTGGAAGCACTGAGTGAGGGGACAGCCCGGTGTCAGAGAGTGGAGGCACTGAGTGAGGGAACAGCCTGTATCAGAGAGTGGATGCACTGAGTGAGTGAGGGGACAGCCCTGTGTCAGAGAGTGGATGCACTGAGTGAGGGGACAGCCTGTGTCAGAGAGTGGAGGCACTGAGTGAGGGGACAGCCTGTGTCAGAGAGTGGAGGCAATGAGTGAGAGAGGGGACAGCCCTGTGTCAGAGAGTGGAAGCACTGAGTGAGGGGACAGCCTGTGTCAGAGACTGGAGGCACTGAGTGAGGGCACAGCCTGTGTCAGAGAGTGGAGGCACTGAGTGAGAGAAGGGAGAGCCCTGTGTCAGAGAGTGGAGGCACTGAGTGAGAGAAGGAACAGAACTGTGCCAGAGAGTGGAGGCACTGAGAGAGAGAGGGGACAGACCTGTGTCAGAGAGTGGAGGCACTGAGTGAGGGGACAGCCCTCTGTCAGAGAGTGGAGGCACTGAGAGAAAGAGAGGACCGCCTGTGTCAGAGAGTGGAGGCACTGAGTGAGGGGACAGCCCTGTGTCAGAGAGTGGAGGCACTGAGTGAGGGGACAGCCCAGTGTAAGAGTGTGGAGGCACTGAGTGAGAGAGAGGACAGCCTATGTCAGACAGTGAAGGCACTGAGTGAGGGGACAGTCCTCTGTCAGAGAGTGGAGCAACTGAGTGAGGAGACTGCCGTGTGTCAGAGAGTGGAGGCACTGAGTGAGGGGACTGTCCTGTGTCAGAGAGTGGAGGCACTGAGTGAGGGGACAGCCCATGTCAGAGAGTGGAGGCACTGAGTGAGGGGACAGCCCTGTGTCAGAGAGTGGAGGCACTGAGTGAGAGAGAGGACAGCATGTGTCAGAGAGTGGAGGCACTGAGTGAGGGGACAGCCCTGTGTCAGAGAGTGGAGGCACTGAGTGAGGGGACAGCCCAGTGTCAGAGAGTGGAGGCACTGAGTGAGAGAGAGGACAGCCTGTGTCAGAGAGTGGAGGCACTGAGTGAGGGGACAGCCCTGTGTCAGAGAGTGGAGGCACTGAGTGAGGGGACTGCCCTGTGTCAGAGAGTGGAGGCACTGAGTGAGGGGACAGCCCAGTGTCAGAGAGTGGAGGCACTGAGTGAGGGGACAGCCTGTGACAGAGAGTGGAGGCACTGAGTGAGGGGACTGTCCTGTGTCAGAGAGTGGAGGCACTGAGTGAGGGGACAGCCCAGTGTCAGAGAGTGGAGGCACTGAGTGAGAGAGAGGACAGCCTGTGTCAGAGAGTGGAGGCACTGTTTGAGGGGACAGCCCTGTGTCAGAGAGTGGAGGCAATGAGTGAGAGAGGGGACAGCCCTGTGTCAGAGAGTGGAGGCAATGAGTGAGAGAGGGGACAGCCATGTGTCAGAGAGTGGAGGCACTGAGTGAGGGGACAGCCCTGTGTCAGAGAGAGGAGGCACTGAGTGAGTGAGTGAGTGAGGGGACAGCCTGTGTCAGAGAGTGGAGGCACTGATTGAGGGGACAGCCCTGTGTCAGAGAGATAAGGCACTGAGTGAGTGAGTGAGTGAGTGAGGGGACAGCCTGTGTCAGAGAGTGGAGGCAATGAGGGAGAGAGGGGAAAGCCCTGTGTCAGAGAGAGGAGTCACTGAGTGAGAGAAGGGACAGACCTGTGTCAGAGAGTGGAGGCACTGAGTGAGGGGACAGCCCTGTGTCAGAGAGTGGAGGCACAGAGTGAGGGGACAGCCTGTGTCAGAGAGTGGAAGCACTGAGTGAGAGAGAGGACAGCCCTGTGTCAGATAGAGGAAGCACTGACTGAGAGAGGGGACAGCCCTGTGTCAGAGAGAGGTGGCACTGAGTGAGTGAGTGAGTGAGGGGACAGCCTGTGTCAGAGAGTGGAGGCACTGAGCGAGTGAGTGAGAGGACAGCCCTGTGTCAGAGAGTGGAGGCACTGAGTGAGAGAGAGGACAGCCTGTGTCAGACAGTGAAGGCACTGAGTGAGGGGACAGTCCTGTGTCAGAGAGTGGAGCAACTGAGTGAGGGGACAGCCCTGTGTCAGGGAGTGGAGGCAGTGAGTGAGGGGACTGTCCAGTGTCAGAGAGTGGAGGCACTGAGTGAGAGAGAGGACAGCCTGTGTCAGACAGTGAAGGCACTGAGTGAGGGGACAGCCCTGTGTCAGAGAGTGGAGCAACTGAGTGAGGGGACTGCACTGTGTCAGAGAGTGGAGGCACTGAGTGAGGGGACAGCCCAGTGTCAGAGAGTGGAGGCACTGAGTGAGGGGAGAGCCTGTGACAGAGAGTGGAGGCACTGACTGAGGGGACTGTCCTGTGTCAGAGAGTGGAGGCACTGAGTGAGGGGACAGCCCAGTGTCAGAGAGTGGAGGCACTGAGTGAGAGAGAGGACAGCCTGTGTCAGAGAGTGGAGGCACTGAGTGAGGGGACAGCCCTGTGTCAGAGAGTGGAGGCAATGAGTGAGAGAGGGGACAGCCCTGTGTCAGAGAGTGGAGGCAATGAGTGAGAGAGGGGACAGCCATGTGTCAGAGAGTGGAGGCACTGAGTGAGGGGACAGCCCTGTGTCAGAGACAGGAGGCACTGAGTGAGTGAGTGAGTGAGGGGACAGCCTGTGTCAGAGAGTGGAGGCACTGATTGAGGGGACAGCCCTGTGTCAGAGAGAGGAGGCACTGAGTGAGTGAGTGAGTGAGTGAGGGGACAGCCTGTGTCAGAGAGTGGAGGCAATGAGTGAGAGAGGGGAAAGCCCTGTGTCAGAGAGAGGAGTCACTGAGTGAGAGAAGGGACAGACCTGTGTCAGAGAGTGGAGGCACTGAGTGAGGGGACAGCCCTGTGTCAGAGAGTGGAGGCACAGAGTGAGGGGACAGCCTGTGTCAGAGAGTGGAAGCACTGAGTGAGAGAGAGGACAGCCCTGTGTCAGATAGAGGAAGCACTGACTGAGAGAGGGGACAGCCCTGTGTCAGAGAGAGGTGGCACTGAGTGAGTGAGTGAGTGAGGGGACAGCCTGTGTCAGAGAGTGGAGGCACTGAGCGAGTGAGTGAGAGGACAGCCCTGTGTCAGAGAGTGGAGGCACTGAGTGAGAGAGAGGACAGCCTGTGTTAGACAGTGAAGGCACTGAGTGAGGGGACAGTCCTGTGTCAGAGAGTGGAGCAACTGAGTGAGGGGACTGCCCTGTGTCAGAGAGTGGAGGCACTGAGTGAGGGGACAGCCCAGCGTCAGAGAGTGGAGGCACTGAGTGAGGGGACAGCCTGTGACAGAGAGTGGAGGCACTGAGTGAGGGGACTGTCCTGTGTCAGAGAGTGGAGGCACTGAGTGAGGGGACAGCCCAGTGTCAGAGAGTGGAGGCACTGAGTGAGAGAGAGGACAGCCTGTGTCAGAGAGTGGAGGCACTGAGTGAGGGGACAGCCCTGTGTCAGAGAGTGGAGGCAATGAGTGAGAGAGGGGACAGCCCTGTGCCAGAGAGTGGAGGCACTGAGTGAGGGGACAGCCTGTGTCAGAGAGTGGAGGCACTGAGTTAGAGAGGGGACAGCCCTGTGTCAGAGAGAGGTGGCACTGAGTGAGTGAGTGAGTGAGGGGACAGCCTGTGTCAGAGAGTGGAGGCACTGAGCGAGTGAGTGAGAGACAGCCCTGTGTCAGAGAGTGGAGGCACTGAGTGAGTGAGGGGACAGCCCTGTGCCAGAGAGTGGAGGCACTGAGTGAGGGGACAGCCTGTGTCAGAGAGTGGAGGCACTGAGTTAGAGAGGGGACAGCCCTGTGTCAGAGAGTGGAGGCACTGAGTGAGTGAGGGGACAGCCCTGTGTCTGAGAGTGGAGGCACTGAGTGAGGGGAAAGCCATGTGTCAGAGAGTGGAGGCACTGAGTGAGTGAGGGGACAGCCTGTGTCAGAGAGTGGAAGCACTGAGTGAGAGAGGGGACAGCCTGTGTCAGAGAGTGGAGGTACAGAGTGAGAGAGGGGACAGCCTGTGTCAGAGAGTGGAGGCACTGAGTGAGGGGAGAGCCTGTGTCAGAGAGTGGAGGCACAGAGTGAGGGGACAGCCTTTGTCAGAGAGTGGAGGCACTGAGTAAGGGGACAGCCTGTGTCAGAGAGTGGAGGCACTGGGAGAGCCTGTGTCAGAGAGGGGAGGCACTGAGTGAGGGGATAGCCTCTGTCAGAGAGTGGAGGCACTGAGTGAGAGAGGGGACAGCCCTGTGTCAGAGAGTGGAGGCAATGAGTGAGAGAAGGGACAGCCTGTGTCAGAGAGTGGAGGCACTGAGTGAGGGGAGAGCCTGAGTCAGAGAGGGGAGGCACTGAGTGAGGGGACAGCCCTGTGTCAGAGAGTGGAGGCACTGAGTGAGAGAGGGGACAGCCTGTGTAAGAGAGTGGAGGCAATGAGTGAGTGAGTGAGGGGACAGCCCTGTGTCAGAGAGAGGAGGCAAAAAGTGAGAGAGGGGACAGCCCTGTGTCAGAGAGTAGAGGCACTGAGTGAGGGGACAGCCTGTGTCAGAGAGTGGAGCAACTGAGTGAGGGGACTGCCCTGTGTCAGAGAGTGGAGGCACTGAGTGAGGGGACTGTACTGTGTCAGAGAGTGGAGGCACTGAGTGAGGGGACAGCCCAGTGTCAGAGAGTGGAGGCATTGAGTGAGGGGACAGCCCTGTGTCAGAGAGTGGAGGCACGGAGTGAGAGAGAGGACAGCCTGTGTCAGAGAATGGTGGCACTGAGTGAGGGGACAGCCCTGTGTCAGAGAATGGAGGCTCTGAGTGAGGGGACAGTGCTGTGTCAGAGAGTGGAGAAACTGAGTGAGGGAACTGCACTGTGTCAGAGAGTGGAGGCACTGAGTGAGGGGACAGCCCAGTGTCAGAGAGTGGAGGCACTGAGTGAGAGAGAGGACAGCCTGTGTCAGAGAGTGGAGGCACTGAGTGAGGGGACTGTCCTGTGTCAGAGAGTGGAGGCACTGAGTGAGGGGACAGCCCAGTGTCAGAGAGTGGAGGCACTGAGTGAGAGAGAGGACAGCCTGTGCCAGAGAGTGGAGGCACTGAGTGAGGGGACAGCCCTGTGTCAGAGAGTGGAGGCACTGAGTGAGAGAGAGGACAGCCTGTGTCAGAGAGTGGAGGCAATGAGTGAGGGGAAAGCCCTGTGTCAGAGAGTGGAGGCACTGAGTGAGGGGACAGCCCTGTGTCAGAGAGTGGAGCAACTGAGTGAGGGGACAGCCCTGTGTCAGAGAGTGGAGGCACTGAGTGAGAGAGAGGACAGCCTGTGTCAGACAGTGAAGGCAAAGAGTGAGGGCACAGTCCTGTGTCAGAGAGTGGAGAAATTGAGTGAGGGGACTGCCCTGTGTCAGAGAGTGGAGGCACTGAGTGAGGGGACTGTCCTGTGTCAGAGAGTGGAGGCACTGAGTGAGGGGACAGCCCTGTGTCAGAGAGTGGAGGCACTGAGTGAGAGAGAGGACAGCCTGTGTCAGAGAGTGGAGGCACTGAGTGAGGGGACAGCCCTGAGTCAGAGAGTGGAGCAACTGAGTGAGGGGACAGCCCTGTGTCAGAGAGTGGAGGCACTGAGTGAGGGGACTGTCCTGTGTCAGACAGAGGAAGCACTGAGTGAGGGGACAGCCCGGTGTCAGAGAGTGGAGGCACTGAGTGAGGGAACAGCCTGTATCAGAGAGTGGATGCACTGAGTGAGTGAGGGGACAGCCCTGTGTCAGAGAGTGGATGCACTGAGTGAGGGGACAGCCTGTGTCAGAGAGTGGAGGCAATGAGTGAGAGAGGGGACAGTCCTGTGTCAGAGAGTGGAAGCACTGAGTGAGGGGACAGCCTGTGTCAGAGACTGGAGGCACTGAGTGAGGGCACAGCCTGTGTCAGAGAGTGGAGGCACTGAGTGAGAGAAGGGAGAGCCCTGTGTCAGAGAGTGGAGGCACTGAGTGAGAGAAGGAACAGACCTGTGCCAGAGAGTGGAGGCACTGAGAGAGAGAGGGGACAGACCTGTGTCAGAGAGTGGAGGCACTGAGTGAGGGGACAGCCCTCTGTCAGAGAGTGGAGGCACTGAGAGAAAGAGAGGACCGCCTGTGTCAGAGAGTGGAGGCACTGAGTGAGGGGACAGCCCTGTGTCAGAGAGTGGAGGCACTGAGTGAGGGGACAGCCCAGTGTAAGAGAGTGGAGGCACTGAGTGAGAGAGAGGACAGCCTGTGTCAGACAGTGAAGGCACTGAGTGAGGGGACAGTCCTCTGTCAGAGAGTGGAGCAACTGAGTGAGGGGACAGCCTGTGACAGAGAGTGGAGGCACTGAGTGAGGGGACTGTCCTGTGTCAGAGAGTGGAGGCACTGAGTGAGGGGACAGCCCAGCGTCAGAGAGTGGAGGCACTGAGTGAGAGAGAGGACAGCCTGTGTCAGAGAATGGTGGCACTGAGTGAGGGGACAGCCCTGTGTCAGAGAATGGAGGCTCTGAGTGAGGGGACAGTCCTGTGTCAGAGAGTGGAGAAACTGAGTGAGGGAACTGCACTGTGTCAGAGAGTGGAGGCACTGAGTGAGGGGACAGCCCTCTGTCAGAGAGTGGAGGCACTGAGTGAGAGAGAGGACAGCCTGTGTCAGAGAGTGGAGGCACTGAGTGAGGGGACTGTCCTGTGTCAGAGAGTGGAGGCACTGAGTGAGGGGACAGCCCAGTGTCAGAGAGTGGAGGCACTGAGTGAGAGAGAGGACAGCCTGTGCCAGAGAGTGGAGGCACTGAGTGAGGGGACAGCCCTGTGTCAGAGAGTGGAGGCACTGAGTGAGAGAGAGGACAGCCTGTGTCAGAGAGTGGAGGCAATGAGTGAGGGGAAAGCCCTGTGTCAGAGAGTGGAGGCACTGAGTGAGGGGACAGCCCTGTGTCAGAGAGTGGAGCAACTGAGTGAGGGGACAGCCCTGTGTCAGAGAGTGGAGGCACTGAGTGAGAGAGAGGACAGCCTGTGTCAGACAGTGAAGGCAAAGAGTGAGGGCACAGTCCTGTGTCAGAGAGTGGAGAAATTGAGTGAGGGGACTGCCCTGTGTCAGAGAGTGGAGGCACTGAGTGAGGGGACTGTCCTGTGTCAGAGAGTGGAGGCACTGAGTGAGGGGACAGCCCTGTGTCAGAGAGTGGAGGCACTGAGTGAGAGAGAGGACAGCCTGTGTCAGAGAGTGGAGGCACTGAGTGAGGGGACAGCCCTGAGTCAGAGAGTGGAGCAACTGAGTGAGGGGACAGCCCTGTGTCAGAGAGTGGAGGCACTGAGTGAGGGGACTGTCCTGTGTCAGACAGTGGAAGCACTGAGTGAGGGGACAGCCCGGTGTCAGAGAGTGGAGGCACTGAGTGAGGGAACAGCCTGTATCAGAGAGTGGATGCAATGAGTGAGTGAGGGGACAGCCCTGTGTCAGAGAGTGGATGCACTGAGTGAGGGGACAGCCTGTGTCAGAGAGTGGAGGCACTGAGTGAGGGGACAGCCTGTGTCAGAGAGTGGAAGCACTGAGTGAGAGAGAGGACAGCCCTGTGTCAGATAGAGGAAGCACTGACTGAGAGAGGGGACAGCCCTGTGTCAGAGAGAGGTGGCACTGAGTGAGTGAGTGAGTGAGGGGACAGCCTGTGTCAGAGAGTGGAGGCACTGAGCGAGTGAGTGGGAGGACAGCCCTGTGTCAGAGAGTGGAGGCACTGAGTGAGAGAGAGGACAGCCTGTGTCAGACAGTGAAGGCACTGAGTGAGGGGACAGTCCTGTGTCAGAGAGTGGAGCAACTGAGTGAGGGGACTGCCCTGTGTCAGAGAGTGGAGGCACTGAGTGAGGGGACAGCCCAGCGTCAGAGAGTGGAGGCACTGAGTGAGGGGACAGCCTGTGACAGAGAGTGGAGGCACTGAGTGAGGGGACTGTCCTGTGTCAGAGAGTGGAGGCACTGAGTGAGGGGACAGCCCAGTGTCAGAGAGTGGAGGCACTGAGTGAGAGAGAGGACAGCCTGTGTCAGAGAGTGGAGGCACTGAGTGAGGGGACAGCCCTGTGTCAGAGAGTGGAGGCAATGAGTGAGAGAGGGGACAGCCCTGTGCCAGAGAGTGGAGGCACTGAGTGAGGGGACAGCCTGTGTCAGAGAGTGGAGGCACTGAGTTAGAGAGGGGACAGCCCTGTGTCAGAGAGAGGTGGCACTGAGTGAGTGAGTGAGTGACGGGACAGCCTGTGTCAGAGAGTGGAGGCACTGAGCGAGTGAGTGAGAGACAGCCCTGTGTCAGAGAGTGGAGGCACTGAGTGAGTGAGGGGACAGCCCTGTGCCAGAGAGTGGAGGCACTGAGTGAGGGGACAGCCTGTGTCAGAGAGTGGAGGCACTGAGTTAGAGAGGGGACAGCCCTGTGTCAGAGAGTGGAGGCACTGAGTGAGAGAGGGGACAGCCCTGTGTCTGAGAGTGGAGGCACTGAGTGAGGGGAAAGCCATGTGTCAGAGAGTGGAGGCACTGAGTGAGTGAGGGGACAGCCTGTGTCAGAGAGTGGAAGCACTGAGTGAGAGAGGGGACAGCCTGTGTCAGAGAGTGGAGGTACAGAGTGAGAGAGGGGACAGCCTGTGTCAGAGAGTGGAGGCACTGAGTGAGGGGAGAGCCTGTGTCAGAGAGTGGAGGCACAGAGTGAGGGGACAGCCTTTGTCAGAGAGTGGAGGCACTGAGTAAGGGGACAGCCTGTGTCAGAGAGTGGAGGCACTGGGAGAGCCTGTGTCAGAGAGGGGAGGCACTGAGTGAGGGGATAGCCTCTGTCAGAGAGTGGAGGCACTGAGTGAGAGAGGGGACAGCCCTGTGTCAGAGAGTGGAGGCAATGAGTGAGAGAAGGGACAGCCTGTGTCAGAGAGTGGAGGCACTGAGTGAGGGGAGAGCCTGAGTCAGAGAGGGGAGGCACTGAGTGAGGGGACAGCCCTGTGTCAGAGAGTGGAGGCACTGAGTGAGAGAGGGGACAGCCTGTGTAAGAGAGTGGAGGCAATGAGTGAGTGAGTGAGGGGACAGCCCTGTGTCAGAGAGAGGAGGTAAAAAGTGAGAGAGGGGACAGCCCTGTGTCAGAGAGTAGAGGCACTGAGTGAGGGGACAGCCTGTGTCAGAGAGTGGAGCAACTGAGTGAGGGGACTGCCCTGTGTCAGAGAGTGGAGGCACTGAGTGAGGGGACTGTACTGTGTCAGAGAGTGGAGGCACTGAGTGAGGGGACAGCCCAGTGTCAGAGAGTGGAGGCATTGAGTGAGGGGACAGCCCTGTGTCAGAGAGTGGAGGCACGGAGTGAGAGAGAGGACAGCCTGTGTCAGAGAATGGTGGCACTGAGTGAGGGGACAGCCCTGTGTCAGAGAATGGAGGCTCTGAGTGAGGGGACAGTGCTGTGTCAGAGAGTGGAGAAACTGAGTGAGGGAACTGCACTGTGTCAGAGAGTGGAGGCACTGAGTGAGGGGACAGCCCTCTGTCAGAGAGTGGAGGCACTGAGTGAGAGAGAGGACAGCCTGTGTCAGAGAGTGGAGGCACTGAGTGAGGGGACTGTCCTGTGTCAGAGAGTGGAGGCACTGAGTGAGGGGACAGCCCAGTGTCAGAGAGTGGAGGCACTGAGTGAGAGAGAGGACAGCCTGTGCCAGAGAGTGGAGGCACTGAGTGAGGGGACAGCCCTGTGTCAGAGAGTGGAGGCACTGAGTGAGAGAGAGGACAGCCTGTGTCAGAGAGTGGAGGCAATGAGTGAGGGGAAAGCCCTGTGTCAGAGAGTGGAGGCACTGAGTGAGGGGACAGCCCTGTGTCAGAGAGTGGAGCAACTGAGTGAGGGGACAGCCCTGTGTCAGAGAGTGGAGGCACTGAGTGAGAGAGAGGACAGCCTGTGTCAGACAGTGAAGGCAAAGAGTGAGGGCACAGTCCTGTGTCAGAGAGTGGAGAAATTGAGTGAGGGGACTGCCCTGTGTCAGAGAGTGGAGGCACTGAGTGAGGGGACTGTCCTGTGTCAGAGAGTGGAGGCACTGAGTGAGGGGACAGCCCTGTGTCAGAGAGTGGAGGCACTGAGTGAGAGAGAGGACAGCCTGTGTCAGAGAGTGGAGGCACTGAGTGAGGGGACAGCCCTGAGTCAGAGAGTGGAGCAACTGAGTGAGGGGACAGCCCTGTGTCAGAGAGTGGAGGCACTGAGTGAGGGGACTGTCCTGTGTCAGACAGAGGAAGCACTGAGTGAGGGGACAGCCCGGTGTCAGAGAGTGGAGGCACTGAGTGAGGGAACAGCCTGTATCAGAGAGTGGATGCACTGAGTGAGTGAGGGGACAGCCCTGTGTCAGAGAGTGGATGCACTGAGTGAGGGGACAGCCTGTGTCAGAGAGTGGAGGCACTGAGTGAGGGGACAGCCTGTGTCAGAGAGTGGAGGCAATGAGTGAGAGAGGGGACAGTCCTGTGTCAGAGAGTGGAAGCACTGAGTGAGGGGACAGCCTGTGTCAGAGACTGGAGGCACTGAGTGAGGGCACAGCCTGTGTCAGAGAGTGGAGGCACTGAGTGAGAGAAGGGAGAGCCCTGTGTCAGAGAGTGGAGGCACTGAGTGAGAGAAGGAACAGACCTGTGCCAGAGAGTGGAGGCACTGAGAGAGAGAGGGGACAGACCTGTGTCAGAGAGTGGAGGCACTGAGTGAGGGGACAGCCCTCTGTCAGAGAGTGGAGGCACTGAGAGAAAGAGAGGACCGCCTGTGTCAGAGAGTGGAGGCACTGAGTGAGGGGACAGCCCTGTGTCAGAGAGTGGAGGCACTGAGTGAGGGGACAGCCCAGTGTAAGAGAGTGGAGGCACTGAGTGAGAGAGAGGACAGCCTGTGTCAGACAGTGAAGGCACTGAGTGAGGGGACAGTCCTCTGTCAGAGAGTGGAGCAACTGAGTGAGGGGACAGCCTGTGACAGAGAGTGGAGGCACTGAGTGAGGGGACTGTCCTGTGTCAGAGAGTGGAGGCACTGAGTGAGGGGACAGCCCAGCGTCAGAGAGTGGAGGCACTGAGTGAGAGAGAGGACAGCCTGTGTCAGAGAGTGGAGGCACTGTTTGAGGGGACAGCCCTGTGTCAGAGAGTGGAGGCAATGAGTGAGAGAGGGGACAGCCCTGTGTCAGAGAGTGGAGGCAATGAGTGAGAGAGGGGACAGCCATGTGTCAGAGAGTGGAGGCACTGAGTGAGGGGACAGCCCTGTGTCAGAGAGAGGAGGCACTGAGTGAGTGAGTGAGTGAGGGGACAGCCTGTGTCAGAGAGTGGAGGCACTGATTGAGGGGACAGCCCTGTGTCAGAGAGATAAGGCACTGAGTGAGTGAGTGAGTGAGTGAGGGGACAGCCTGTGTCAGAGAGTGGAGGCAATGAGTGAGAGAGGGGAAAGCCCTGTGTCAGAGAGAGGAGTCACTGAGTGAGAGAAGGGACAGACCTGTGTCAGAGAGTGGAGGCACTGAGTGAGGGGACAGCCCTGTGTCAGAGAGTGGAGGCACAGAGTGAGGGGACAGCCTGTGTCAGAGAGTGGAAGCACTGAGTGAGAGAGAGGACAGCCCTGTGTCAGATAGAGGAAGCACTGACTGAGAGAGGGGACAGCCCTGTGTCAGAGAGAGGTGGCACTGAGTGAGTGAGTGAGTGAGTGAGGGGACAGCCTGTGTCAGAGAGTGGAGGCACTGAGCGAGTGAGTGAGAGGACAGCCCTGTGTCAGAGAGTGGAGGCACTGAGTGAGAGAGAGGACAGCCTGTGTCAGACAGTGAAGGCACTGAGTGAGCGGACAGTCCTGTGTCAGAGAAGGAGCAACTGAGTGAGGGGACTGCCCTGTGTCAGAGAGTGGAGGCACTGAGTGAGGGGACAGCCCTGTGTCAGAGAGTGGAGGCACAGAGTGAGGGGACAGCCCTGTGTCAGAGAGTGGAGGCACTGAGTGAGAGAGGGGACAGCCCTGTGTCAGAGAGTGGAGGCAATGAGTGAGAGAAGGGACAGCCTGTGTCAGAGAGTGGAGGCACTGAGTGAGGGGAGAGCCTGTGTCAGAGAGGGGAGGCACTGAGTGAGGGGACAGCCCTGTGTCAGAGAGTGGAGGCACTGAGTGAGAGAGGGGACAGCCTGTGTAAGAGAGTGGAGGCAATGAGTGAGTGAGTGAGGGGACAGCCCTGTGTCAGAGAGAGGAGGCAAAAAGTGAGAGAGGGGACAGCCCTGTGTCAGAGAGTAGAGGCACTGAGTGAGGGGACAGCCTGTGTCAGAGAGTGGAGCAACTGAGTGAGGGGACTGCCCTGTGTCAGAGAGTGGAGGCACTGAGTGAGGGGACTGTACTGTGTCAGAGAGTGGAGGCACTGTGTGAGGAGACAGCCCAGTGTCAGAGAGTGGAGGCACTGAGTGAGGGGACAGCCCTGTGTCAGAGAGTGGAGGCACGGAGTGAAAGAGAGGACAGCCTGTGTCAGAGAATGGTGGCACTGAGTGAGGGGACAGCCCTGTGTCAGAGAATGGAGGTTCTGAGTGAGGGGACAGTCCTGTGTCAGAGAGTGGAGAAACTGAGTGAGGGAACTGCACTGTGTCAGAGAGTGGAGGCACTGAGTGAGGGGACAGCCCTCTGTCAGAGAGTGGAGGCACTGAGTGAGAGAGAGGACAGTCTGTGTCAGAGAGTGGAGGCACTGAGTGAGGGGACTGTCCTGTGTCAGAGAGTGGAGGCACTGAGTGAGGGGACAGCCCAGTGTCAGAGAGTGGAGGCACTGAGTGAGAGAGAGGACAGCCTGTGCCAGAGAGTGGAGGCACTGAGTGAGGGGACAGCCCTGTGTCAGAGAGTGGAGGCACTGAGTGAGAGAGAGGACAGCCTGTGTCAGAGAGTGGAGGCAATGAGTGAGGGGAAAGCCCTGTGTCAGAGAGTGGAGGCACTGAGTGAGGGGACAGCCCTGTGTCAGAGAGTGGAGCAACTGAGTGAGGGGACAGCCCTGTGTCAGAGAGTGGAGGCACTGAGTGAGAGAGAGGACAGCCTGTGTCAGACAGTGAAGGCACTGAGTGAGGGCACAGTCCTGTGTCAGAGAGTGGAGAAATTGAGTGAGGGGACTGCCCTGTGTCAGAGAGTGGAGGCACTGAGTGAGGGGACAGCCCTGTGTCAGAGAGTGGAGGCACTGAGTGAGAGAGAGGACAGCCTGTGTCAGAGAGTGGAGGCACTGAGTGAGGGGACAGCCCTGAGTCAGAGAGTGGAGCAACTGAGTGAGGGGACAGCCCTGTGTCAGAGAGTGGAGGCACTGAGTGAGGGGAATGTCCTGTGTCAGACAGTGGAAGCACTGAGTGAGGGGACAGCCCTGTGTCAGAGAGTGGAGGCACTGAGTGAGGGAACAGCCTGTATCAGAGAGTGGATGCACTGAGTGAGTGAGGGGACAGCCCTGTGTCAGAGAGTGGATGTACTGAGTGAGGGGACAGCCTGTGTCAGAGAGTGGAGGCACTGAGTGAGGGGACAGCCTGTGTCAGAGAGTGGAGGCAATGAGTGAGAGAGGGGACAGCCCTGTGTCAGAGAGTGGAAGCACTGAGTGAGGGGACAGCCTGTGTCAGAGACTGGAGGCACTGAGTGAGGGCACAGCCTGTGTCAGAGAGTGGAGGCACTGAGTGAGAGAAGGGAGAGCCCTGTGTCAGAGAGTGGAGGCACTGAGTGAGAGAAGGAACAGACCTGTGCCAGAGAGTGGAGGCACTGAGACAGAGAGGGGACAGACCTGTGTCAGAGAGTGGAGGCACTGAGTGAGGGGACAGCCCTCTGTCAAAGAGTGGAGGCACTGAGAGAAAGAGAGGACAGCCTGTGTCAGAGAGTGGAGGCACTGAGTGAGGGGACAGCCCTGTGTCAGAGAGTGGAGGCACTGAGTGAGGGGACAGCCCAGTGTAAGAGAGTGGAGGCACTGAGTGAGAGAGAGGACAGCCTGTGTCAGACAGTGAAGGCACTGAGTGAGGGGACAGTCCTGTGTCAGAGAGTGGAGCAACTGAGTGAGGAGACTGCCGTGTGTCAGAGAGTGGAGGCACTGAGTGAGGGGACTGTCCTGTGTCAGAGAGTGGAAGTACTGAGTGAGGGGACAGCCCATGTCAGAGAGTGGAGGCACTGAGTGAGGGGACAGCCCTGTGTCAGAGAGTGGAGGCACTGAGTGAGAGAGAGGACAGCATGTGTCAGAGAGTGGAGGCACTGAGTGAGGGGACAGCCCTGTGTCAGAGAGTGGAGGCACTGAGTGAGGGGACAGCCCAGTGTCAGAGAGTGGAGGCACTGAGTGAGAAAGAGGACAGCCTGTGTCAGAGAGTGGAGGCACTGAGTGAGGGGACAGCCCTGTGTCAGAGAGTGGAGGCACTGAGTGAGGGGACAGCCCTGTGTCAGCGAGTGGAGCAACTGAGTGAGGGGACAGCCCTGTGTCAGGGAGTGGAGGCAGTGAGTGAGGGGACTGTCCTGTGTCAGAGAGTGGAGGCACTGAGTGAGAGAGAGGACAGCCTGTGTCAGACAGTCAAGGCACTGAGTGAGGGGACAGTCCTGTGTCAGAGAGTGGAGCAACTGAGTGAGGGGACTGCCCTGTGTCAGAGAGTGGAGGCACTGAGTGAGGGGACAGCCCTGTGTCAGAGAGTGGAGGCACTGAGTGAGAGAGAGGACAGCCTGTGTCAGACAGTGAAGGCACTGAGTGAGGGGACAGTCCTGTGTCAGAGAGTGGAGCAACTGAGTGAGGGGACTGCCCTGTGTCAGAGAGTGGAGGCACTGAGTGAGGGGACAGCCCAGTGTCAGAGAGTGGAGGCACTGAGTGAGGGGACAGCCTGTGACAGAGAGTGGAGGCACTGAGTGAGGGGACTGTCCTGTGTCAGAGAGTGGAGGCACTGAGTGAGGGGACAGCCCAGTGTCAGAGAGTGGAGGCACTGAGTGAGAGAGAGGACAGCCTGTGTCAGAGAGTGGAGGCACTGAGTGAGGGGACAGCCCTGTGTCAGAGAGTGGAGGCAATGAGTGAGAGAGGGGACAGCCCTGTGTCAGAGAGTGGAGGCAATGAGTGAGAGAGGGGACAGCCATGTGTCAGAGAGTGGAGGCACTGAGTGAGGGGACAGCCCTGTGTCAGAGAGAGGAGGCACTGAGTGAGTGAGTGAGTGAGGGGACAGCCTGTGTCAGAGAGTGGAGGCACTTATTTAGGGGACAGCCCTGTGTCAGAGAGAGGAGGCACTGAGTGAGTGAGTGAGTGAGGGGACAGCCTGTGTCAGAGAGTGGAGGCAATGAGTGAGAGAGGGGAAAGCCCTGTGTCAGAGAGAGGAGTCACTGAGTGAGAGAAGGGACAGACCTGTGTCAGAGAGTGGAGGCACTGAGTGAGGGGACAGCCCTGTGTCAGAGAGTGGAGGCACAGAGTGAGGGGACAGCCTGTGTCAGAGAGTGGAAGCACTGAGTGAGAGAGAGGACAGCCCTGTGTCAGATAGAGGAAGCACTGACTGAGAGAGGGGACAGCCCTGTGTCAGAGAGAGGTGGCACTGAGTGAGTGAGTGAGTGAGGGGACAGCCTGTGTCAGAGAGTGGAGGCACTGAGCGAGTGAGTGAGAGACAGCCCTGTGTCAGAGAGTGGAGGCACTGAGTGAGTGAGGGGACAGCCCTGTGCCAGAGAGTGGAGGCACTGAGTGAGGGGACAGCCTGTGTCAGAGAGTGGAGGCACTGTGTTAGAGAGGGGACAGCCCTGTGTCAGAGAGTGGAGGCACTGAGTGAGAGAGGGGACTGCCCTGTGTCTGAGAGTGGAGGCACTGAGTGAGGGGAAAGCCATGTGTCAGAGAGTGGAGGCACTGAGTGAGTGAGGGGACAGCCTGTGTCAGAGAGTGGAAGCACTGAGTGAGAGAGGGGACAGCCTGTGTCAGAGAGTGGAGGTACAGAGTGAGAGAGGGGACAGCCTGTGTCAGAGAGTGGAGGCACTGAGTGAGGGGAGAGCCTGTGTCAGAGAGTGGAGGCACTGAGTAAGGGGACAGCCTGTGTCAGAGAGTGGAGGCACTGAGTGAGGGGACAGCCCTGAGTCAGAGAGTGGAGCAACTGAGTGAGGGGACAGCCCTGTGTCAGAGAGTGGAGGCACTGAGTGAGGGGAATGTCCTGTGTCAGACAGTGGAAGCACTGAGTGAGGGGACAGCCCTGTGTCAGAGAGTGGAGGCACTGAGTGAGGGAACAGCCTGTATCAGAGAGTGGATGCACTGAGTGAGTGAGGGGACAGCCCTGTGTCAGAGAGTGGATGTACTGAGTGAGGGGACAGCCTGTGTCAGAGAGTGGAGGCACTGAGTGAGGGGACAGCCTGTGTCAGAGAGTGGAGGCAATGAGTGAGAGAGGGGACAGCCCTGTGTCAGAGAGTGGAAGCACTGAGTGAGGGGACAGCCTGTGTCAGAGACTGGAGGCACTGAGTGAGGGCACAGCCTGTGTCAGAGAGTGGAGGCACTGAGTGAGAGAAGGGAGAGCCCTGTGTCAGAGAGTGGAGGCACTGAGTGAGAGAAGGAACAGACCTGTGCCAGAGAGTGGAGGCACTGAGACAGAGAGGGGACAGACCTGTGTCAGAGAGTGGAGGCACTGAGTGAGGGGACAGCCCTCTGTCAAAGAGTGGAGGCACTGAGAGAAAGAGAGGACAGCCTGTGTCAGAGAGTGGAGGCACTGAGTGAGGGGACAGCCCTGTGTCAGAGAGTGGAGGCACTGAGTGAGGGGACAGCCCAGTGTAAGAGAGTGGAGGCACTGAGTGAGAGAGAGGACAGCCTGTGTCAGACAGTGAAGGCACTGAGTGAGGGGACAGTCCTGTGTCAGAGAGTGGAGCAACTGAGTGAGGAGACTGCCGTGTGTCAGAGAGTGGAGGCACTGAGTGAGGGGACTGTCCTGTGTCAGAGAGTGGAAGTACTGAGTGAGGGGACAGCCCATGTCAGAGAGTGGAGGCACTGAGTGAGGGGACAGCCCTGTGTCAGAGAGTGGAGGCACTGAGTGAGAGAGAGGACAGCATGTGTCAGAGAGTGGAGGCACTGAGTGAGGGGACAGCCCTGTGTCAGAGAGTGGAGGCACTGAGTGAGGGGACAGCCCAGTGTCAGAGAGTGGAGGCACTGAGTGAGAAAGAGGACAGCCTGTGTCAGAGAGTGGAGGCACTGAGTGAGGGGACAGCCCTGTGTCAGAGAGTGGAGGCACTGAGTGAGGGGACAGCCCTGTGTCAGCGAGTGGAGCAACTGAGTGAGGGGACAGCCCTGTGTCAGGGAGTGGAGGCAGTGAGTGAGGGGTCTGTCCTGTGTCAGAGAGTGGAGGCACTGAGTGAGAGAGAGGACAGCCTGTGTCAGACAGTCAAGGCACTGAGTGAGGGGACAGTCCTGTGTCAGAGAGTGGAGCAACTGAGTGAGGGGACTGCCCTGTGTCAGAGAGTGGAGGCACTGAGTGAGGGGACAGCCCTGTGTCAGAGAGTGGAGGCACTGAGTGAGAGAGAGGACAGCCTGTGTCAGACAGTGAAGGCACTGAGTGAGGGGACAGTCCTGTGTCAGAGAGTGGAGCAACTGAGTGAGGGGACTGCCCTGTGTCAGAGAGTGGAGGCACTGAGTGAGGGGACAGCCCAGTGTCAGAGAGTGGAGGCACTGAGTGAGGGGACAGCCTGTGACAGAGAGTGGAGGCACTGAGTGAGGGGACTGTCCTGTGTCAGAGAGTGGAGGCACTGAGTGAGGGGACAGCCCAGTGTCAGAGAGTGGAGGCACTGAGTGAGAGAGAGGACAGCCTGTGTCAGAGAGTGGAGGCACTGAGTGAGGGGACAGCCCTGTGTCAGAGAGTGGAGGCAATGAGTGAGAGAGGGGACAGCCCTGTGTCAGAGAGTGGAGGCAATGAGTGAGAGAGGGGACAGCCATGTGTCAGAGAGTGGAGGCACTGAGTGAGGGGACAGCCCTGTGTCAGAGAGAGGAGGCACTGAGTGAGTGAGTGAGTGAGGGGACAGCCTGTGTCAGAGAGTGGAGGCACTTATTTAGGGGACAGCCCTGTGTCAGAGAGAGGAGGCACTGAGTGAGTGAGTGAGTGAGGGGACAGCCTGTGTCAGAGAGTGGAGGCAATGAGTGAGAGAGGGGAAAGCCCTGTGTCAGAGAGAGGAGTCACTGAGTGAGAGAAGGGACAGACCTGTGTCAGAGAGTGGAGGCACTGAGTGAGGGGACAGCCCTGTGTCAGAGAGTGGAGGCACAGAGTGAGGGGACAGCCTGTGTCAGAGAGTGGAAGCACTGAGTGAGAGAGAGGACAGCCCTGTGTCAGATAGAGGAAGCACTGACTGAGAGAGGGGACAGCCCTGTGTCAGAGAGAGGTGGCACTGAGTGAGTGAGTGAGTGAGGGGACAGCCTGTGTCAGAGAGTGGAGGCACTGAGCGAGTGAGTGAGAGACAGCCCTGTGTCAGAGAGTGGAGGCACTGAGTGAGTGAGGGGACAGCCCTGTGCCAGAGAGTGGAGGCACTGAGTGAGGGGACAGCCTGTGTCAGAGAGTGGAGGCACTGAGTTAGAGAGGGGACAGCCCTGTGTCAGAGAGTGGAGGCACTGAGTGAGAGAGGGGACTGCCCTGTGTCTGAGAGTGGAGGCACTGAGTGAGGGGAAAGCCATGTGTCAGAGAGTGGAGGCACTGAGTGAGTGAGGGGACAGCCTGTGTCAGAGAGTGGAAGCACTGAGTGAGAGAGGGGACAGCCTGTGTCAGAGAGTGGAGGTACAGAGTGAGAGAGGGGACAGCCTGTGTCAGAGAGTGGAGGCACTGAGTGAGGGGAGAGCCTGTGTCAGAGAGTGGAGGCACTGAGTAAGGGGACAGCCTGTGTCAGAGAGTGGAGGCACTGGGAGAGCCTGTGTCAGAGGGGGGAGGCACTGAGTGAGGGGATAGCCTCTGTCAGAGAGTGGAGGCAATGAGTGAGAGAAGGGACAGCCTGTGTCAGAGAGTGGAGGCACTGAGTGAGGGGAGAGCCTGTGTCAGACAGGGGAGGCACTGAGTGAGGGGACAGCCCTGTGTCAGAGAGTGGAGGCACTGAGTGAGAGAGGGGACAGCCTGTGTCAGAGAGTGGAGGCAATGAGTGAGTGAGTGAGGGGACAGCCCTGTGTCAGAGAGAGGAGGCAAAGAGTGAGAGAGGGGACAGCCCTGTGTCAGAGAGTAGAGGCACTGAGTGAGGGGACAGCCTGTGTCAGAGAGTGGAGCAACTGAGTGAGGGGACTGCCCTGTGTCAGAGAGTGGAGGCACTGAGTGAGGGGACTGTACTGTGTCAGAGAGTGGAGGCACTGAGTGAGGGGACAGCCCAGTGTCAGAGAGTGGAGGCACTGAGTGAAGGGACAGCCCTGTGTCAGAGAGTGGAGGCACGGAGTGAGAGAGAGGACAGCCTGTGTCAGAGAATGGTGGCACTGAGTGAGGGGACAGCCCTGTGTCAGAGAGTGGAGGCACTGAGTGAGGGGACAGCCCTGTGTCAGAGAGTGGAGCAACTGAGTGAGGGGACAGCCCTGTGACAGAGAGTGGAGGCACTGAGTGAGGGGACTGTCCTGTGTCAGAGAGTGGAGGCAATAAGTGAGGGGAAAGCCCTGTCTCAGAGAATGGAGGCACAGAGTGAGGGGACAGTCCTTTGTCAGAGAGTGGACGCACTGAGTGAGGGCACTGCCCGAAGGAAGAGTGTGGAGGCACTGAGTGAGTGAGAGGACAGCCCTGTGTCAGAGAGTGGAGGCACTGAGTGAGTGAGTGAGTGTGGGGACAGTCCTGTGTCAGGGATTGGAGGCACTGAGTGAGGGGATAGCCCTGTGTCAGAGAGTGGATGCACTGAGTGAGTGAGTGAGGGGACAGTCCTGTGACAGAGAGTGGAGTCACTGAGCGAGTGAAGGGACAGTCCTGTCAGAGAGTGGAGGCACTGAGTGAGTGATGGGACAGCCCGGTGACAGAGAGTGGAGGCACAGAGTGAGGGGACAGCCTGTGTCAGAGAGTGGAGGAACTGAGTGAGTGAGGGGACAGCCCTGTGTCAGAGAGTGGAGGCACTGAGTGAGTGAGTGGAAAGCACTGTGTCAGAGAGTGAAGGCACTGAGTGAGGGGAGTGCCTGTGTCAGAGAGTGGAGGCACAGACTGAGGGGACAGCCTGTGTCAGAGAGTGGAGGCACTGAGTGAGGGACACCCTGTGTCAGAGAGTGGAGGCACTGAGTGAGAGAGGGGACAGCCCTGTGTCAGAGAGTGGAGGCAATGAGTGAGCGAGGGGTCAGCCCTGTGTCAGAGAGTGGTGGCACTGAGTGAGGGGACAGTCCTGTGTCAGAGAGTGGATGCACTGAGTGAGAGAGCGGACAGCCATGTGTCAGAGAGTAGAGGCACTGAGTGAGGGGACAGCCCTGTGTCAGAACAAGGAGGCACTGAGTGAGTGAGGGGACAGCCCTGTGTCAGAGAGTGGAGGCACTGAGTGAGGGGACAGCCTGTGTCAGTGAGTGGAGGCACTGAGTGAGTGAGTGAGTGAGGGGACAGTCCTGTGTCAGAGAGTGGAGGAACAGAGTGAGTGAGTGAGTGAGAGGACAGCCTTCTGTCAGAGAGTGGAGGCACTGAGTGAGGGGACAGCCTGTATCAGAGAGTGGAGGCACAGAGTGAAAGAGGGGACAGCCCTGTGTCAGAGAGTGGAGGCACAGAGTGAGGGGACAGTCCTGTGTCAGAGAATGGAGGCACTGAGTGAGGGGATAGCCCTGTGTCAGAGAGTGGAGGCACTGAGTGAGTGAGTGAGTGAGGGGACAGTCCTGTGACAGAGAGTGGAGGCACTGAGCGAGTGAAGGGACAGTCCTGTTTCAGAGACTGGAGGCAATGAGTGAGTGAGCGGACAGCCTGTGTCAGAGAGTGGAGACACTGAGTGAGTGAGGGGACAGCCCTGTGTCAGAGAGTGGAGGCACTGAGTGAGGGGAAAGTCCTGTGTCAGAGTGGAGGCTCTGAGTGAGGGGACAGCCTGTGTCAGAGAGTGGAGGCACTGAGGGAGGGGACAGCCTGTGGCAGAGAGTGGAGGCGCTGAAGGAGAGAGGGGACAGCCCTGTGTCAGAGAGTGGAGGAAATGAGTGATAGAGGGGACAGCCCTGTGTCAGTGAGTGGTGGCACTGAGTGAGGGGAAAGTCCTGTGTCAGAGAGTGGAGGCACTGAGTGAGGGGACAGCCCGGTGTCAGAGCAAGGAGGCACTGAGTGAGTGAGTGAGGGGACAGCCCTGTCTCAGAGAATGGAGGCACAGAGTGAGGGGACAGCCTGTGTCAGAGAGTGAAGGCACTGAGTGAGGGGAATGCCCTAAGTCAGAGAGTGCAGTCACTGAGTGAGTGAGAGGACAGCCCTGTGTCAGAGAGTGGAGGCACTGAGTGAGTGAGTAGTGAGGGGACAGCACTGTGTCAGAGAGTGGAGGCACTGAGTGAGGGGACAGCCTGTGTCAGAGAGTGGAGGCACTGAGTGAGGGAGAGGACAGCCTGTGTCAGAGAGTGGAGGCACTGAGTGAGGGGACAGCCCTGAGTCAGAGAGTGGAGCAACTGAGTGAGGGGACAGCCCTGTGTCAGAGAGTGGAGCCACTGAGTGAGGGGACTGTCCTGTGTCAGAGAGTGGAAGCACTGAGTGAGGGGACAGCCCGGTGTCAGAGAGTGGAGGCACTGAGTGAGGGAACAGCCTGTATCAGAGAGTGGATGCACTGAGTGAGTGAGGGGACAGCCCTGTGTCAGAGAGTGGATGCACTGAGTGAGGGGACAGCCTGTGTCAGAGAGTGGAGGCACTGAGTGAGGGGACATCCTGTGTCAGAGAGTGGAGGCAATGAGTGAGAGAGGGGACAGCCCTGTGTCAGAGAGTGGAAGCACTGAGTGAGGGGACAGCCTGTGTCAGAGACTGGAGGCACTGAGTGAGGGCACAGCCTGTGTCAGAGAGTGGAGGCACTGAGTGAGAGAAGGGAGAGCCCTGTGTCAGAGAGTGGAGGCACTGAGTGAGAGAAGGAACAGACCTGTGCCAGAGAGTGGAGGCACTGAGAGAGAGAGGGGACAGACCTGTGTCAGAGAGTGGAGGCACTGAGTGAGGGGACAGCCCTCTGTCAGAGAGTGGAGGCACTGAGTGAAAGAGAGGACAGCCTGTGTCAGAGAGTGGAGGCACTGAGTGAGGGGACAGCCCTGTGTCAGAGAGTGGAGGCACTGAGTGAGGGGACAGCCCAGTGTAAGAGAGTGGAGGCACTGAGTGAGAGAGAGGACAGCCTGTGTCAGACAGTGAAGGCACTGAGTGAGAGAGGGGACAGCCTGTGTCAGAGAGTGGAGGTACAGAGTGAGAGAGGGGACAGCCTGTGTCAGAGAGTGGAGGCACTGAGTGAGAGAGAGGACAGCCCTGTGTCAGATAGAGGAAGCACTGACTGAGAGAGGGGACAGCCCTGTGTCAGAGAGTGGAGGCACTGAGCGAGTGAGTGAGAGGACAGCCCTGTGTCAGAAAGTGGAGGCACTGAGTGAGTGAGGGGACAGCCTGTGTCAGAGAGTGGAAGCACTGAGTGAGAGAGGAGACAGCCTGTGTCAGAGAGTGGAGGTACAGAGTGAGAGAGGGGACAGCCTGTGTCAGAGAGTGGAGGCACTGAGTGAGGGGAGAGCCTGTGTCAGAGAGTGGAGGCACAGAGTGAGGGGACAGCCTTTGTCAGAGAGTGGAGGCACTGAGTAAGGGGACAGCCTGTGTCAGAGAGTGGAGGCGCTGGGAGAGCCTGTGTCAGAGAGGGGAGGCACTGAGTGAGGGGATAGCCTCTGTCAGAGAGTGGAGGCACTGAGTGAGAGAGGGGACAGCCCTGTGTCAGAGAGTGGAGGCAATGAGTGAGAGAAGGGACAGCCTGTGTCAGAGAGTGGAGGCAATGAGTGAGGGGAGAGCCTGTGTCAGAGAGGGGAGGCACTGAGTGAGGGGACAGCCCTGTGTCAGAGAGTGGAGGCACTGAGTGAGAGAGGGGACAGCCTGTGTCAGAGAGTGGAGGCAATGAGTGAGTGAGTGAGGGGACAGCCCTGTGTCAGAGAGAGGAGGCAAAGAGTGAGAGAGGGGACAGCCCTGTGTCAGAGAGTAGAGGCACTGAGTGAGGGGACAGCCTGTGTCAGAGAGTGGAGCAACTGAGTGAGGGGACTGCCCTGTGTCAGAGAGTGGAGGCACTGAGTGAGGGGACTGTACTGTGTCAGAGAGTGGAGGCACTGAGTGAGGGGACAGCCCTGTGTCAGAGAGTGGAGGCACTGAGTGAGGGGACAGCCCTGTGTCAGAGAGTGGAGGCACGGAGTGAGAGAGAGGACAGCCTGTGTCAGAGAGTGGTGGCACTGAGTGAGGGGATAGCCCTGTGTCAGAGAATGGAGGCTCTGAGTGAGGGGACAGTCCTGTGTCAGAGAGTGGAGAAACTGAGTGAGGGAACTGCACTGTGTCAGAGAGTGGAGGCACTGAGTGAGGGGACAGCCCTCTGTCAGAGAGTGGAGGCACTGAGTGAGAGAGAAGACAGCCTGTGTCAGAGAGTGGAGGCACTGAGTGAGGGGACAACCCTGTGTCAGAGAGTGGAGGCACTGAGTGAGGGGACAGTCCTTTGTCAGAGAGTGGAGGCACTGAGTGAGGGCACTGCCCGAAGGAAGAGTGTGGAGGCACTGAGTGAGTGAGTGAGTGTGGGGACAGTCCTGTGTCAGGGATTGGAGGCACTGAGTGAGGGGATAGCCCTGTGTCAGAGAGTGGATGCACTGAGTGAGTGAGTGAGGGGACAGTCCAGTGACAGAGAGTGGAGGCACTGAGCGAGTGAAGGGACAGTCCTGTCAGAGAGTGGAGGCACTGAGTGAGTGAGGGGACAGCCCGGTGACAGAGAGTGGAGGCACAGAGTGAGGGGACAGCCTGTGTCAGAGAGTGGAGGAACTGAGTGAGTGAGGGGACAGCCCTGTGTCAGAGAGTGGAGGCACTGAGTGAGTGAGTGGAAAGCACTGTGTCAGAGAGTGGGGGCACTGAGTGAGGGGAGTGCCTGTGACAGAGAGTGGAGGCACAGAGTGAGGGGACAGCCTGTGTCAGAGAGTGGAGGCACTGAGTGAGGGACACCCTGTGTCAGAGAGTGGAGGCACTGAGTGAGAGAGGGGACAGCCCTGTGTCAGAGAGTGGAGGCAATGAGTGAGCGAGGGGTCAGCCCTGTGTCAGAGAGTGGTGGCACTGAGTGAGGGGACAGTCCTGTGTCAGAGAGTGGATGCACTGAGTGAGAGAGCGGACAGCCATGTGTCAGAGAGTAGAGGCACTGAGTGAGGGGACAGCCCTGTGTCAGAACAAGGAGGCACTGAGTGAGTGAGGGGACAGCCCTGTGTCAGAGAGTGGAGGCACTGAGTGAGGGGACAGCCTGTGTCAGTGAGTGGAGGCACTGAGTGAGTGATGAGTGAGGGGACAGTCCTGTGTCAGAGAGTGGAGGCACTGAGTGAGGGGACAGCCCTGTGTCAGAGAGTGGAGGAACAGAGTGAGTGAGTGAGTGAGAGGACAGCCTTCTGTCAGAGAGTGGAGGCACTGAGTGAGGGGACAGCCTGTATCAGAGAGTGGAGGCACAAAGTGAAAGAGGGGACAGCCCTGTGTCAGAGAGTGGAGGCACAGAGTGAGGGGGCTGTCCTGTGTCAGAGAGTGGAGGCACTGAGTGAGGGGATAGCCCTGTGTCAGAGAGTGGAGGCACTGAGTGAGTGAGTGAGTGAGGGGACAGTCCTGTGACAGAGAGTGGAGGCACTGAGCGAGTGAAGGGACAGTCCTGTGTCAGAGACTGGAGGCAATGAGTGAGTGAGCGGACAGCCTGTGTCAGAGAGTGGAGACACTGAGTGAGTGAGGGGACAGCCCTGTGTCAGAGAGTGGAGGCACTGAGTGAGGGGAAAGTCCTGTGTCAGAGTGGAGGCACTGAGTGAGGGGACAGCCTGTGTCAGAGAGTGGAGGCACTGAGGGAGGGGACAGCCTGTGGCAGAGAGTGGAGGCGCTGAAGGAGAGAGGGGACAGCCCTGTGTCAGAGAGTGGAGGAAATGAGTGATAGAGGGGACAGCCCTGTGTCAGTGAGTGGTGGCACTGAGTGAGGGGAAAGTCCTGTGTCAGAGAGTGGAGGCACTGAGTGAGGGGACAGCCCGGTGTCAGAGCACGGAGGCACTGAGTGAGTGAGTGAGGGGACAGCCCTGTCTCAGAGAATGGAGGCACAGAGTGAGGGGACAGCCTGTGTCAGAGAGTGGAGGCACTGAGTGAGGGGAATGCCCTAAGTCAGAGAGTGCAGGCACTGAGTGAGTGAGAGGACAGCCCTGTGTCAGAGAGTGGAGGCACTGAGTGAGTGAGTAGTGAGGGGACAGCACTGTGTCAGAGAGTGGAGGCACTGAGTGAGGGGACAGCCTGTGTCAGAGAGTGGAGGCACTGAGTGAGGGGACAGCCTGTGTCAGAGAGTGGAGGCACTGAGGGAGGGGACAGCCTGTGTCAGAGAGTGGAGGCGCTGAAAGAGAGAGGGGACAGCCCTGTGTCAGAGAGTGGAGGAAATGAGTGAGAGAGGGGACAGCCCTGTGTCAGAGAGTGGTGGCACTGAGTAAGGGGACAGTCCTGTGTCAGAGAGTGGAGGCACTGAGTGAGGGGACAGCCCGGTGTCAGAGCAAGGAGGCACTGAGTGAGTGAGTGAGGGGACAGCCCTGTCTCAGAGAATGGAGGCACAGAGTGAGGGGACAGTCCTTTGTCAGAGAGTGGAGGCACTTAGTGAGGGGACTGCCCAAAGTCAGAGAGTGGAGGCACTGAGTGAGTGAGTGAGCGAGGGGACAGCCCTGTGTCAGAGAGTGGAGGCACTGAGTGAGGGGACAGCCCGGTGTCAGAGCAAGGAGGCACTGAGTGAGTGAGTGAGGGGACAGCCCAGTCTCAGAGAATGGAGGCACAGAGTGAGGGGACAGTCCTTTGTCAGAGAGTGGAGGCACTGAGTGAGGGGACAGCCCAGTGTCAGAGAGTGGAGGCACTGAGTGAGGGGACAGCCTGTGACAGAGAGTGGAGGCACTGAGTGAGGGGACTGTCCTGTGTCAGAGAGTGGAGGCACTGAGTGAGGGGACAGCCCAGTGTCAGAGAGTGGAGGCACTGAGTGAGAGAGAGGACAGCCTGTGTCAGAGAGTGGAGGCACTGAGTGAGGGGACAGCCCTGTGTCAGAGAGTGGAGGCAATGAGTGAGAGAGGGGACAGCCCTGTGTCAGAGAGTGGAGGCAATGAGTGAGAGAGGGGACAGCCATGTGTCAGAGAGTGGAGGCACTGAGTGAGGGGACAGCCCTGTGTCAGAGAGAGGAGGCACTGAGTGAGTGAGTGAGTGAGGGGACAGCCTGTGTCAGAGAGTGGAGGCACTTATTTAGGGGACAGCCCTGTGTCAGAGAGAGGAGGCACTGAGTGAGTGAGTGAGTGAGGGGACAGCCTGTGTCAGAGAGTGGAGGCAATGAGTGAGAGAGGGGAAAGCCCTGTGTCAGAGAGAGGAGTCACTGAGTGAGAGAAGGGACAGACCTGTGTCAGAGAGTGGAGGCACTGAGTGAGGGGACAGCCCTGTGTCAGAGAGTGGAGGCACAGAGTGAGGGGACAGCCTGTGTCAGAGAGTGGAAGCACTGAGTGAGAGAGAGGACAGCCCTGTGTCAGATAGAGGAAGCACTGACTGAGAGAGGGGACAGCCCTGTGTCAGAGAGAGGTGGCACTGAGTGAGTGAGTGAGTGAGGGGACAGCCTGTGTCAGAGAGTGGAGGCACTGAGCGAGTGAGTGAGAGACAGCCCTGTGTCAGAGAGTGGAGGCACTGAGTGAGTGAGGGGACAGCCCTGTGCCAGAGAGTGGAGGCACTGAGTGAGGGGACAGCCTGTGTCAGAGAGTGGAGGCACTGAGTTAGAGAGGGGACAGCCCTGTGTCAGAGAGTGGAGGCACTGAGTGAGAGAGGGGACTGCCCTGTGTCTGAGAGTGGAGGCACTGAGTGAGGGGAAAGCCATGTGTCAGAGAGTGGAGGCACTGAGTGAGTGAGGGGACAGCCTGTGTCAGAGAGTGGAAGCACTGAGTGAGAGAGGGGACAGCCTGTGTCAGAGAGTGGAGGTACAGAGTGAGAGAGGGGACAGCCTGTGTCAGAGAGTGGAGGCACTGAGTGAGGGGAGAGCCTGTGTCAGAGAGTGGAGGCACTGAGTAAGGGGACAGCCTGTGTCAGAGAGTGGAGGCACTGGGAGAGCCTGTGTCAGAGGGGGGAGGCACTGAGTGAGGGGATAGCCTCTGTCAGAGAGTGGAGGCAATGAGTGAGAGAAGGGACAGCCTGTGTCAGAGAGTGGAGGCACTGAGTGAGGGGAGAGCCTGTGTCAGACAGGGGAGGCACTGAGTGAGGGGACAGCCCTGTGTCAGAGAGTGGAGGCACTGAGTGAGAGAGGGGACAGCCTGTGTCAGAGAGTGGAGGCAATGAGTGAGTGAGTGAGGGGACAGCCCTGTGTCAGAGAGAGGAGGCAAAGAGTGAGAGAGGGGACAGCCCTGTGTCAGAGAGTAGAGGCACTGAGTGAGGGGACAGCCTGTGTCAGAGAGTGGAGCAACTGAGTGAGGGGACTGCCCTGTGTCAGAGAGTGGAGGCACTGAGTGAGGGGACTGTACTGTGTCAGAGAGTGGAGGCACTGAGTGAGGGGACAGCCCAGTGTCAGAGAGTGGAGGCACTGAGTGAAGGGACAGCCCTGTGTCAGAGAGTGGAGGCACGGAGTGAGAGAGAGGACAGCCTGTGTCAGAGAATGGTGGCACTGAGTGAGGGGACAGCCCTGTGTCAGAGAGTGGAGGCACTGAGTGAGGGGACAGCCCTGTGTCAGAGAGTGGAGCAACTGAGTGAGGGGACAGCCCTGTGACAGAGAGTGGAGGCACTGAGTGAGGGGACTGTCCTGTGTCAGAGAGTGGAGGCAATAAGTGAGGGGAAAGCCCTGTCTCAGAGAATGGAGGCACAGAGTGAGGGGACAGTCCTTTGTCAGAGAGTGGACGCACTGAGTGAGGGCACTGCCCGAAGGAAGAGTGTGGAGGCACTGAGTGAGTGAGAGGACAGCCCTGTGTCAGAGAGTGGAGGCACTGAGTGAGTGAGTGAGTGTGGGGACAGTCCTGTGTCAGGGATTGGAGGCACTGAGTGAGGGGATAGCCCTGTGTCAGAGAGTGGATGCACTGAGTGAGTGAGTGAGGGGACAGTCCTGTGACAGAGAGTGGAGTCACTGAGCGAGTGAAGGGACAGTCCTGTCAGAGAGTGGAGGCACTGAGTGAGTGATGGGACAGCCCGGTGACAGAGAGTGGAGGCACAGAGTGAGGGGACAGCCTGTGTCAGAGAGTGGAGGAACTGAGTGAGTGAGGGGACAGCCCTGTGTCAGAGAGTGGAGGCACTGAGTGAGTGAGTGGAAAGCACTGTGTCAGAGAGTGAAGGCACTGAGTGAGGGGAGTGCCTGTGTCAGAGAGTGGAGGCACAGACTGAGGGGACAGCCTGTGTCAGAGAGTGGAGGCACTGAGTGAGGGACACCCTGTGTCAGAGAGTGGAGGCACTGAGTGAGAGAGGGGACAGCCCTGTGTCAGAGAGTGGAGGCAATGAGTGAGCGAGGGGTCAGCCCTGTGTCAGAGAGTGGTGGCACTGAGTGAGGGGACAGTCCTGTGTCAGAGAGTGGATGCACTGAGTGAGAGAGCGGACAGCCATGTGTCAGAGAGTAGAGGCACTGAGTGAGGGGACAGCCCTGTGTCAGAACAAGGAGGCACTGAGTGAGTGAGGGGACAGCCCTGTGTCAGAGAGTGGAGGCACTGAGTGAGGGGACAGCCTGTGTCAGTGAGTGGAGGCACTGAGTGAGTGAGTGAGTGAGGGGACAGTCCTGTGTCAGAGAGTGGAGGAACAGAGTGAGTGAGTGAGTGAGAGGACAGCCTTCTGTCAGAGAGTGGAGGCACTGAGTGAGGGGACAGCCTGTATCAGAGAGTGGAGGCACAGAGTGAAAGAGGGGACAGCCCTGTGTCAGAGAGTGGAGGCACAGAGTGAGGGGACAGTCCTGTGTCAGAGAATGGAGGCACTGAGTGAGGGGATAGCCCTGTGTCAGAGAGTGGAGGCACTGAGTGAGTGAGTGAGTGAGGGGACAGTCCTGTGACAGAGAGTGGAGGCACTGAGCGAGTGAAGGGACAGTCCTGTTTCAGAGACTGGAGGCAATGAGTGAGTGAGCGGACAGCCTGTGTCAGAGAGTGGAGACACTGAGTGAGTGAGGGGACAGCCCTGTGTCAGAGAGTGGAGGCACTGAGTGAGGGGAAAGTCCTGTGTCAGAGTGGAGGCTCTGAGTGAGGGGACAGCCTGTGTCAGAGAGTGGAGGCACTGAGGGAGGGGACAGCCTGTGGCAGAGAGTGGAGGCGCTGAAGGAGAGAGGGGACAGCCCTGTGTCAGAGAGTGGAGGAAATGAGTGATAGAGGGGACAGCCCTGTGTCAGTGAGTGGTGGCACTGAGTGAGGGGAAAGTCCTGTGTCAGAGAGTGGAGGCACTGAGTGAGGGGACAGCCCGGTGTCAGAGCAAGGAGGCACTGAGTGAGTGAGTGAGGGGACAGCCCTGTCTCAGAGAATGGAGGCACAGAGTGAGGGGACAGCCTGTGTCAGAGAGTGAAGGCACTGAGTGAGGGGAATGCCCTAAGTCAGAGAGTGCAGTCACTGAGTGAGTGAGAGGACAGCCCTGTGTCAGAGAGTGGAGGCACTGAGTGAGTGAGTAGTGAGGGGACAGCACTGTGTCAGAGAGTGGAGGCACTGAGTGAGGGGACAGCCTGTGTCAGAGAGTGGAGGCACTGAGTGAGGGAGAGGACAGCCTGTGTCAGAGAGTGGAGGCACTGAGTGAGGGGACAGCCCTGAGTCAGAGAGTGGAGCAACTGAGTGAGGGGACAGCCCTGTGTCAGAGAGTGGAGCCACTGAGTGAGGGGACTGTCCTGTGTCAGAGAGTGGAAGCACTGAGTGAGGGGACAGCCCGGTGTCAGAGAGTGGAGGCACTGAGTGAGGGAACAGCCTGTATCAGAGAGTGGATGCACTGAGTGAGTGAGGGGACAGCCCTGTGTCAGAGAGTGGATGCACTGAGTGAGGGGACAGCCTGTGTCAGAGAGTGGAGGCACTGAGTGAGGGGACATCCTGTGTCAGAGAGTGGAGGCAATGAGTGAGAGAGGGGACAGCCCTGTGTCAGAGAGTGGAAGCACTGAGTGAGGGGACAGCCTGTGTCAGAGACTGGAGGCACTGAGTGAGGGCACAGCCTGTGTCAGAGAGTGGAGGCACTGAGTGAGAGAAGGGAGAGCCCTGTGTCAGAGAGTGGAGGCACTGAGTGAGAGAAGGAACAGACCTGTGCCAGAGAGTGGAGGCACTGAGAGAGAGAGGGGACAGACCTGTGTCAGAGAGTGGAGGCACTGAGTGAGGGGACAGCCCTCTGTCAGAGAGTGGAGGCACTGAGTGAAAGAGAGGACAGCCTGTGTCAGAGAGTGGAGGCACTGAGTGAGGGGACAGCCCTGTGTCAGAGAGTGGAGGCACTGAGTGAGGGGACAGCCCAGTGTAAGAGAGTGGAGGCACTGAGTGAGAGAGAGGACAGCCTGTGTCAGACAGTGAAGGCACTGAGTGAGAGAGGGGACAGCCTGTGTCAGAGAGTGGAGGTACAGAGTGAGAGAGGGGACAGCCTGTGTCAGAGAGTGGAGGCACTGAGTGAGAGAGAGGACAGCCCTGTGTCAGATAGAGGAAGCACTGACTGAGAGAGGGGACAGCCCTGTGTCAGAGAGTGGAGGCACTGAGCGAGTGAGTGAGAGGACAGCCCTGTGTCAGAAAGTGGAGGCACTGAGTGAGTGAGGGGACAGCCTGTGTCAGAGAGTGGAAGCACTGAGTGAGAGAGGAGACAGCCTGTGTCAGAGAGTGGAGGTACAGAGTGAGAGAGGGGACAGCCTGTGTCAGAGAGTGGAGGCACTGAGTGAGGGGAGAGCCTGTGTCAGAGAGTGGAGGCACAGAGTGAGGGGACAGCCTTTGTCAGAGAGTGGAGGCACTGAGTAAGGGGACAGCCTGTGTCAGAGAGTGGAGGCGCTGGGAGAGCCTGTGTCAGAGAGGGGAGGCACTGAGTGAGGGGATAGCCTCTGTCAGAGAGTGGAGGCACTGAGTGAGAGAGGGGACAGCCCTGTGTCAGAGAGTGGAGGCAATGAGTGAGAGAAGGGACAGCCTGTGTCAGAGAGTGGAGGCAATGAGTGAGGGGAGAGCCTGTGTCAGAGAGGGGAGGCACTGAGTGAGGGGACAGCCCTGTGTCAGAGAGTGGAGGCACTGAGTGAGAGAGGGGACAGCCTGTGTCAGAGAGTGGAGGCAATGAGTGAGTGAGTGAGGGGACAGCCCTGTGTCAGAGAGAGGAGGCAAAGAGTGAGAGAGGGGACAGCCCTGTGTCAGAGAGTAGAGGCACTGAGTGAGGGGACAGCCTGTGTCAGAGAGTGGAGCAACTGAGTGAGGGGACTGCCCTGTGTCAGAGAGTGGAGGCACTGAGTGAGGGGACTGTACTGTGTCAGAGAGTGGAGGCACTGAGTGAGGGGACAGCCCTGTGTCAGAGAGTGGAGGCACTGAGTGAGGGGACAGCCCTGTGTCAGAGAGTGGAGGCACGGAGTGAGAGAGAGGACAGCCTGTGTCAGAGAGTGGTGGCACTGAGTGAGGGGATAGCCCTGTGTCAGAGAATGGAGGCTCTGAGTGAGGGGACAGTCCTGTGTCAGAGAGTGGAGAAACTGAGTGAGGGAACTGCACTGTGTCAGAGAGTGGAGGCACTGAGTGAGGGGACAGCCCTCTGTCAGAGAGTGGAGGCACTGAGTGAGAGAGAAGACAGCCTGTGTCAGAGAGTGGAGGCACTGAGTGAGGGGACAACCCTGTGTCAGAGAGTGGAGGCACTGAGTGAGGGGACAGTCCTTTGTCAGAGAGTGGAGGCACTGAGTGAGGGCACTGCCCGAAGGAAGAGTGTGGAGGCACTGAGTGAGTGAGTGAGTGTGGGGACAGTCCTGTGTCAGGGATTGGAGGCACTGAGTGAGGGGATAGCCCTGTGTCAGAGAGTGGATGCACTGAGTGAGTGAGTGAGGGGACAGTCCAGTGACAGAGAGTGGAGGCACTGAGCGAGTGAAGGGACAGTCCTGTCAGAGAGTGGAGGCACTGAGTGAGTGAGGGGACAGCCCGGTGACAGAGAGTGGAGGCACAGAGTGAGGGGACAGCCTGTGTCAGAGAGTGGAGGAACTGAGTGAGTGAGGGGACAGCCCTGTGTCAGAGAGTGGAGGCACTGAGTGAGTGAGTGGAAAGCACTGTGTCAGAGAGTGGGGGCACTGAGTGAGGGGAGTGCCTGTGACAGAGAGTGGAGGCACAGAGTGAGGGGACAGCCTGTGTCAGAGAGTGGAGGCACTGAGTGAGGGACACCCTGTGTCAGAGAGTGGAGGCACTGAGTGAGAGAGGGGACAGCCCTGTGTCAGAGAGTGGAGGCAATGAGTGAGCGAGGGGTCAGCCCTGTGTCAGAGAGTGGTGGCACTGAGTGAGGGGACAGTCCTGTGTCAGAGAGTGGATGCACTGAGTGAGAGAGCGGACAGCCATGTGTCAGAGAGTAGAGGCACTGAGTGAGGGGACAGCCCTGTGTCAGAACAAGGAGGCACTGAGTGAGTGAGGGGACAGCCCTGTGTCAGAGAGTGGAGGCACTGAGTGAGGGGACAGCCTGTGTCAGTGAGTGGAGGCACTGAGTGAGTGATGAGTGAGGGGACAGTCCTGTGTCAGAGAGTGGAGGCACTGAGTGAGGGGACAGCCCTGTGTCAGAGAGTGGAGGAACAGAGTGAGTGAGTGAGTGAGAGGACAGCCTTCTGTCAGAGAGTGGAGGCACTGAGTGAGGGGACAGCCTGTATCAGAGAGTGGAGGCACAAAGTGAAAGAGGGGACAGCCCTGTGTCAGAGAGTGGAGGCACAGAGTGAGGGGGCTGTCCTGTGTCAGAGAGTGGAGGCACTGAGTGAGGGGATAGCCCTGTGTCAGAGAGTGGAGGCACTGAGTGAGTGAGTGAGTGAGGGGACAGTCCTGTGACAGAGAGTGGAGGCACTGAGCGAGTGAAGGGACAGTCCTGTGTCAGAGACTGGAGGCAATGAGTGAGTGAGCGGACAGCCTGTGTCAGAGAGTGGAGACACTGAGTGAGTGAGGGGACAGCCCTGTGTCAGAGAGTGGAGGCACTGAGTGAGGGGAAAGTCCTGTGTCAGAGTGGAGGCACTGAGTGAGGGGACAGCCTGTGTCAGAGAGTGGAGGCACTGAGGGAGGGGACAGCCTGTGGCAGAGAGTGGAGGCGCTGAAGGAGAGAGGGGACAGCCCTGTGTCAGAGAGTGGAGGAAATGAGTGATAGAGGGGACAGCCCTGTGTCAGTGAGTGGTGGCACTGAGTGAGGGGAAAGTCCTGTGTCAGAGAGTGGAGGCACTGAGTGAGGGGACAGCCCGGTGTCAGAGCACGGAGGCACTGAGTGAGTGAGTGAGGGGACAGCCCTGTCTCAGAGAATGGAGGCACAGAGTGAGGGGACAGCCTGTGTCAGAGAGTGGAGGCACTGAGTGAGGGGAATGCCCTAAGTCAGAGAGTGCAGGCACTGAGTGAGTGAGAGGACAGCCCTGTGTCAGAGAGTGGAGGCACTGAGTGAGTGAGTAGTGAGGGGACAGCACTGTGTCAGAGAGTGGAGGCACTGAGTGAGGGGACAGCCTGTGTCAGAGAGTGGAGGCACTGAGTGAGGGGACAGCCTGTGTCAGAGAGTGGAGGCACTGAGGGAGGGGACAGCCTGTGTCAGAGAGTGGAGGCGCTGAAAGAGAGAGGGGACAGCCCTGTGTCAGAGAGTGGAGGAAATGAGTGAGAGAGGGGACAGCCCTGTGTCAGAGAGTGGTGGCACTGAGTAAGGGGACAGTCCTGTGTCAGAGAGTGGAGGCACTGAGTGAGGGGACAGCCCGGTGTCAGAGCAAGGAGGCACTGAGTGAGTGAGTGAGGGGACAGCCCTGTCTCAGAGAATGGAGGCACAGAGTGAGGGGACAGTCCTTTGTCAGAGAGTGGAGGCACTTAGTGAGGGGACTGCCCAAAGTCAGAGAGTGGAGGCACTGAGTGAGTGAGTGAGCGAGGGGACAGCCCTGTGTCAGAGAGTGGAGGCACTGAGTGAGGGGACAGCCCGGTGTCAGAGCAAGGAGGCACTGAGTGAGTGAGTGAGGGGACAGCCCAGTCTCAGAGAATGGAGGCACAGAGTGAGGGGACAGTCCTTTGTCAGAGAGTGGAGGCACTGAGTGAGGGGACTGCCCTGTGTCAGAGAGTGGAGGCACTGAGTGAGTGAGTGAGTGTGGGGACAGTCCTGTGTCAGGGAATGGAGGCACTGAGTGAGGGGACAGCCTGTGTCAGAGAGTGGAGGAACTGAGTGAGTGAGGGGACAGCCCTGTGTCAGAGAGTGGAGGCACTGAATGAGGGGACAGCCCTGTGTCAGAGAGTGGAGGCACTGAGTGAGTGAGGGGACAGCCCTGTGTCAGAGAGTGGAGGCACTGAGTGAGAGAGGGGACAGCCCTGTGTCAGAGAGTGGAGGCACTGAGTGAGGGGACAGTCCTGTGTCAGAGAGTGGAGGCACTGAGTGAGGGGAAAGTCCTGTGTCAAAGAGTGGAGGTACTGAGTGAGGAGACAGCCCTGTGTCAGAGAGTGGAGGCACTGAGTGAGTGAGTGAGTGAGGGGACAGGCTGTGTCAGAGAGTGGAGGCACTGAGTGAGAGAGGGGACAGCCCTGTGTCATAGAGAGGAGGCACTGAGTGACAGAGGAGACAGCCCGGTGTCAGAGAGTGGAGGCACTGAGTGAGAGAAGGGACAGACCTGAGTCAGAGTGTGGAGGCACTGAGTGAGAGAAGGGACAGACCTGTGTCAGAGAGTGGAGGCACTGAGTGAGGGGACAGCCCTGTGTCAGAGAGTGGAGGCACTAAATGAGTGAGGGGACAGACCTGTGTCAGAGAGTAGAGGCACTGAGTGAGGGGACAGCCCTGTGTCAAAGATTGGAGGCACCGAGTGAGGGGACAGCCTGTGTCAGAGAGTGGAGGCACTGAATGAGAGAGGGGACAGCACTTTGTCAGAGAGTGGAGGCACTGAGTGAGGGAACAGCTTTGTGTCAGAGAGTGGAGGAACTGAGTGAGTGAGTGACTGAGGGGACAGTCCTGTGTCAGAGAGTGGAGGCACTGAGTGAGGGGACAGTCCTGTGTCAGAGAGTGGAGGCACTGAGTGAGGGGACAGCCCTGTGTCAGAAAGTGGAGGAACGGAGTGAGTGAGTGAGTGAGAGGACAGCCTTGTGTCTGAGAGTGAAGGCACTGAGTGAGTGAGGGGACAGCCCTGTGTCAGAGAGTGGAGGCACAGAGTGAGTGAGGGGACAGTCCTGTGTCAGGGAGTGGAGGCACTGAGTGAGGGGATTGCCCTGTGTCAGAGAGTGGATGCACTGAGTGAGTGAGTGAGGGGACAGTCCTGTGACAGAGAGTGGAGGCACTGAGCGAGTGAAGTGACAGTCCTGTGTCAGAGAGTGGAGGCACTGAGTGAGTGAGGGGACAGCCTGTGTCAGAGAGTGGAGGAACCGAGTGAGTGAGGGGACAGTCCTGTGAAAGAGAGTGGAGGCACTGAGCGAGTGAGGGGACAGCCCTGTGTCAGAGAGTAGAGGCACTGAGTGAGGGGACAGCCCTGTGTCAGAGAGTGGAGGCAATGAGTGAGTGAGGGGACAGCCTGTGTCAAAGAGTGGAGGCACTAAGTGAGTGAGGGGACAGCCCTGTGTCAGAGAGTGGAGGCACTGAGGGAGGGGACAGCCTGTGGCAGAGAGTGGAGGCGCTGAAAGAGAGAGGGGACAGCCCTGTGTCAGAGAGTGGAGGAAATGAGTGAGAGAGGGGACAGCCCTGTGTCAGAGAGTGGAGGCACTGAGTGAGGGGACAGCCTGTGTCAGTGAGTGGAGGCACTGAGTGAGTGATGAGTGAGGGGACAGTCCTGTGTCAGAGAGTGGAGGCACTGAGTGAGGGGACAGCCCTGTGTCAGAGAGTGGAGGAACAGAGTGAGTGAGTGAGTGAGAGGACAGCCTTCTGTCAGAGAGTGGAGGCACTGAGTGAGGGGACAGCCTGTATCAGAGAGTGGAGGCACAAAGTGAAAGAGGGGACAGCCCTGTGTCAGAGAGTGGAGGCACAGAGTGAGGGGGCTGTCCTGTGTCAGAGAGTGGAGGCACTGAGTGAGGGGATAGCCCTGTGTCAGAGAGTGGAGGCACTGAGTGAGTGAGTGAGTGAGGGGACAGTCCTGTGACAGAGAGTGGAGGCACTGAGCGAGTGAAGGGACAGTCCTGTGTCAGAGACTGGAGGCAATGAGTGAGTGAGCGGACAGCCTGTGTCAGAGAGTGGAGACACTGAGTGAGTGAGGGGACAGCCCTGTGTCAGAGAGTGGAGGCACTGAGTGAGGGGAAAGTCCTGTGTCAGAGTGGAGGCACTGAGTGAGGGGACAGCCTGTGTCAGAGAGTGGAGGCACTGAGGGAGGGGACAGCCTGTGGCAGAGAGTGGAGGCGCTGAAGGAGAGAGGGGACAGCCCTGTGTCAGAGAGTGGAGGAAATGAGTGATAGAGGGGACAGCCCTGTGTCAGTGAGTGGTGGCACTGAGTGAGGGGAAAGTCCTGTGTCAGAGAGTGGAGGCACTGAGTGAGGGGACAGCCCGGTGTCAGAGCACGGAGGCACTGAGTGAGTGAGTGAGGGGACAGCCCTGTCTCAGAGAATGGAGGCACAGAGTGAGGGGACAGCCTGTGTCAGAGAGTGGAGGCACTGAGTGAGGGGAATGCCCTAAGTCAGAGAGTGCAGGCACTGAGTGAGTGAGAGGACAGCCCTGTGTCAGAGAGTGGAGGCACTAAGTGAGTGAGGGGACAGCCCTGTGTCAGAGAGTGGAGGCACTGAGGGAGGGGACAGCCTGTGGCAGAGAGTGGAGGCGCTGAAAGAGAGAGGGGACAGCCCTGTGTCAGAGAGTGGTGGAAATGAGTGAGAGAGGGGACAGCCCTGTGTCAGAGAGTGGTGGCACTGAGTGAGGAGACAGTCCTGTGTCAGAGAGTGGAGGCACTGAGTGAGGGGACAGCCCGGTGTCAGAGCAAGGAGGCACTGAGTGAGTGAGTGAGGGGACAGCCCTGTCTCAGAGAATGGAGGCACAGAGTGAGGGGACAGTCCTTTGTCAGAGAGTGGAGGCACTGAGTGAGGGGACTGCCCTAAGTCAGAGAGTGGAGGCACTGAGTGAGTGAGAGGACAGTCCTGTGTCAGAGAGTGGAGGCACTGAGTGAGTGAGTGAGCGAGGGGACAGCCCTGTGTCAGAGAGTGGAGGCAGTGAGTGAGGGGACAGCCCGGTATCAGAGCAAGGAGGCACTGAGTGAGTGAGTGAGGGGACAGCCCTGTTTCAGAGAATGGAGGCACAGAGTGAGGGGACAGTCCTTAGTCAGAGAGTGGAGGCACTGAATGAGTGAGTGGACAGCACTGTGTCAGAGAGTGGAGGCACTGAGTGAGAGAGGGGACAGCCCTGTGTCAGAGAGTGGAGGCACTGAGTGAGGGGACAGTCCTGTGTCAGAGAGTGGAGGCACTGAGTGAGGGGAAAGTCCTGTGTCAAAGAGTGGAGGTACTGAGTGAGGAGACAGCCCTGTGTCAGAGAGTGGAGGCACTGAGTGAGAGAGGGGACAGCCCTGTGTCAGAGAGTGGAGGCACTGAGTGAGTGGACAGTCCTGTGTCAGAGAGAGGAGGCACTGAGTGAGTGAGTGAGTGAGGGGACAGGCTGTGTCAGAGAGTGGAGGCACTGAGTGAGAGAAGGGACAGCACTGTGTAAGAGAGTGGAGGCAATGAGTGAGAGAGGGGAGAGCCCTGTGTCAGAGAGAGGAGGCACTGAGTGACAGAGGAGACAGCCCGGTGTCAGAGAGTGGAGGCACTGAGTGAGAGAAGGGACAGACCTGAGTCAGAGTGTGGAGGCACTGAGTGAGAGAAGGGACAGACCTGTGTCAGAGAGTGGAGGCACTGAGTGAGGGGACAGCCCTGTGTCAGAGAGTGGAGGCACTAAATGAGTGAGGGGACAGACCTGTGTCAGAGAGTAGAGGCACTGAGTGAGGGGACAGCCCTGTGTCAAAGATTGGAGGCACAGAGTGAGGGGACAGCCTGTGTCAGAGAGTGGAGGCACTGAATGAGAGAGGGGACAGCCCTGTGTCAGAGAGTGGAGGCACTGAGTGAGAGAAGGGACAGCCCTGTGTCAGAGTGTGGTGGCACTGAGTGAGGGAACAGCCTTGTGTCAGAGAGTGGGGGAACTGAGTGAGTGAGTGAGTGAGGGGACAGTCCTGTGTCAGAGAGTGGAGGCACTGAGTGAGGGGACAGTCCTGTGTCAGAGAGTGGAGGCACTGAGTGAGGGGACAGCCCTGTGTCAGAAAGTGGAGGAACGGAGTGAGTGAGTGAGTGAGAGGACAGCCTTGTGTCTGAGAGTGAAGGCACTGAGTGAGTGAGGGGACAGCCCTGTGTCAGAGAGTGGAGGCACAGAGTGAGTGAGGGGACAGTCCTGTGTCAGGGAGTGGAGGCACTGAGTGAGGGGATAGCCCTGTGTCAGAGAGTGGATGCACTGAGTGAGTGAGTGAGGGGACAGTCCTGTGACAGAGAGTGGAGGCACTGAGCGAGTGAAGTGACAGTCCTGTGTCAGAGAGTGGAGGCACTGAGTGAGTGAGGGGACAGCCTGTGTCAGAGAGTGGAGGAACCGAGTGAGTGAGGGGACAGTCCTGTGACAGAGAGTGCAGGCACTGAGCGAGTGAAGGGAGAGTCCTGTGTCAGAGAGTGGAGGCACTGAGTGAGTGAGGGGACAGCCCTGTGTCAGAGAGTAGAGGCACTGAGTGAGGGGACAGCCCTGTGTCAGAGAGTGGAGGCAATGAGTGAGTGAGGGGACAGTCTGTGTCAAAGAGTGGAGGCAGTGAATGAATGAAGGGACAGTCCTGTGTCAGAGAGTGGAGGCACTGAGTGAGTGAGGGGACAGCCCTCTGTCAGAGAGTGGAGGCACTGAGTGAGGGGACAGCCCTGTGTCAGAGTGTGGAGGCACTGAGTGACGGGACAATCCTGTGCCAGAGAGTGGAGACCTGATTGGTGTGACAGCCCTGGGTCAGAGAGCGGAGGCACTGAGTGAGTGAGTGAGTGAGGGGACAGTCCTGTGTCAGAGAATGGAGGCACTGAGTGAGCGGACAGCCCTGTGTCAGAGAGTGGAGGCACTGAGTGAGTGAGGGGACAGTTCTGTGTCAGAGAGTGGAGGCACTGAGTGAGTGAGTGAATGTGGGGACGGTCCTGTGTCAGAGAATGGAGGCACGGAGTGAGGCGATAGCCTTCTGTCAGAGAGTGGAGGCACTGAGTGAGTGAGGGCACAGCCCTGTGTCAGAGAGTGGAGGAACTGAGTGAGGGGACAGCCCTGTGTCAGAGAGTGTAGACACTGAGTGAGGGGACAGCCCTGTGTCAGAGAGTGGAGGCACTGAGTGAGTGAGTGAATGAGGGGACAGCCTGTGTCAGAGAGTGGAGGCACTGAGTGAGTGAGGGGACAGCCATGTTTCAGACAGTGGAGGCACTGCGTGAGGGTACAGTCATGTGTCTGAGAGTGGACACTGAGTGAGGGGACAGCCCTCTGTCAGAGAGAGGAGGCACTGAGTGAGGGGACAGCCCTGTGTCAGAGAGTGGAGGCACTGAGTGAGTGAGGGGACAGCCCTGTGTGAGAGAGTGGAGGCACTGAGTGAGAGAGAGGAAAGCCTGTGTCAGAGAGTGGAGGCACTGAGTGAGGGGACAGCCCTGTGTCAGAGAGTGGAGGCACTGAGTGAGGGGACAGCCCTGTGTCAGAGAGTGGAGGCTCTGAGTGAGTGAGGGGTCAGCCCTGTGTCAGAGAGTGGAGGCACTGAGTGAGAGAGGGTCAGCCTGTGTCAGAGAGAGGAGGCACTGAGTGAGAGAGGGGACAGCCCTGTGTCAGAGAGTGGAGGCACTGAGTGAGGGGATAGCCCTGTGTCAGAGAGTGGAGGTACTGGGTGAGTGACTGAGTGAGGGGACAGCCTGTGTCAGAGAGTGGAGGCTCTGAGTGAGTGAGGGGACAGTTCTGTGTCAGAGAGTGGAGGCACTGAGTGAGTGAGTGAGTGTGGGGACGGTCCTGTGTCAGAGAATGGAAGCACGGAGTGAGGCGATAGCCTTATGTCAGAGAGTGGAGGCACTGAGTGAGTGAGGGGACAACCCTGTGTCAGAGAGTGGAGGAACTGAGTGAGGGGACAGCCCTGTATCAGAGAGTGTAGACACTGAGTGAGGGGACAGCCCTGTGTCAGAGAGTGGAGGCACTGAGTGAGGGGACAGCCCTGTGCCAGAGAGTGGAGGCACTGAGTGAGTGAGTGAGTGAGGGGACAGTCCTGTGTCAGAGAATGGAGGCACGGAATGCGGCGATAGCCTTCTCTCAGAGAGTGGAGGCACAGAGTGAGTGAGGGGACATCCCTGTGTCAGAAGTGGAGGAACTGAGTGAGTGGACAGCCCTTTGTCAGAGAGTGTAGACACTGAGTGAGAGGACAGCCCTGTGTCAGATAGTGGAGGCACTGAGTGAGTGAGGGGACAGCCCTGTGTCAGAGAGTGGACACTGAGTGAGGGGACAGCCCTGTATGAGAGAGAGGAGGCACTGAGTGAGGGGACAGCCCTGTGTCAGAGAGTGGAGGCACTGAGTGAGTTAGTGAATGAGGGGACACACTGTGTCACAGAGTGGAGGTACTGAGTGAGTGAGGGGACAGCCATGTGTCAGACAGTGGAGGCACTGCGTGAGGGGACAGTCCTGTGACAGAGAGTGGACACTGATTGAGGGGACAGCCTTGTGCCAGATAGAAGACGCACTGAGTGAGGGGACAGCCCTGTGTCAGATAGTGGAGGCACTGAGTGAGTGAGGGGACAGCCCTGTGTCAGAGAGGGAAGGCACTGAGTGAGAGAGAGGACAGCCTGTGTCAGAGAGTGGAGGCACTGAGTGAGGGGACACTCCTGTGTCAGAGAATGGAGGCACTGAGTGAGGGGACAGCCCTGTGTCAGAGAGTGGAGGCTCTGAGTGAGTGAGGGGACAGCCCTGTGTCAGAGAGTGGAGGCACTGAGTGAGAGAGGGTCAGCCTGTGTCAGAGAGTGGAGGCACTGAGTGAGAGAGGGGACAGCCCTGTGTCAGAGAGTGGAGGCACTGAGTGAGGGGATAGCCCTGTGTCAGAGAGTGGAGGTACTGAGTGAGTGACTGAGTGAGGGGACAGCCTGTGTCAGAGAGTGGAGGCACTGAGTGAGTGAGGGGACAGTTCTGTGTCAGAGAGTGGAGACACTGAGTGAGTGAGTGAGTGTGGGGACGGTCCTGTGTCAGAGAATGGAGGCACGGAGTGAGGCGATAGCCTTCTGTCAGAGAGTGGAGGCACTGAGTGAGTGAGGGGACAGCCCTGTGTCAGAGAGTGGAGGAACTGAGTGAGGGGACAGCCCTGTGTCAGAGAGTGTAGACACTGAGTGAGGGGACAGCCCTGTGTCAGAGAGTGGAGGCACTGAGTGAGTGAGTGAATGAGGGGACAGCCTGTGTCAGAGAGTGGAGGCACTGAGTGAGGAGACAGCCCTGTGTTAGAGAGTCGAGGCACAGAGTGAGAGAGGGGACAGCCCTGTGTCAGAGAGTGGAGGCACTGAGTGAGAGGACAGCCCTGTGTCAGAGAGTGGAGTCACTGAGTGAGTGAGTGTTTGAGAGGACTGTCCAGTGTCAAAGCGTGGAGGCAGTGAGTGAATGAAGGGACAGTCCTGTGTCAGAGAGTGGAGGCACTGAGTGAGTGAGGGGACAGCCCTCTGTCAGAGAGTGGAGGCACTGAGTGAGGGGACAGCCTGTTTCAGAGAGTGGAGGCACTGAGTGAGTGAGGGGACAGCCCTGTGTCCGAGAGTGGAGGCACTGAGCGAGTGAGGGGACAGACCTGTGTCAGAGAGTGGAGGCACTGAGTGAGGGGACAGCCCTGTGTCAGAGTGTGGAGGCACTGAGTGACGGGACAATCCTGTGCCAGAGAGTGGAGACCTGAGTGAGGGGACAGCCCTGGGTCAGAGAGCGGAGGCACTGAGTGAGTGAGTGAGTGAGGGGACAGTCCTGTGTCAGAGAATGGAGGCACTGAGTGAGCGGACAGCCCTGTGTCAGAGAGAGAAGGCACTGAGTGAGTGAGTGAGTGAGGGGACAGCCCTGTGTCAGAGAGTGGAGGAACTGAGTGAGGGGACAGCCCTGTGTCAGAGAGTAGAGGCAATGAGTGAATGAGGGGACAGCCCTGTGTCAGAGATTGGAGGCACTGAGTGAGAAAGGGGACAGCCTGTGTCAGAGAATGGAGGCACTGAGTGAGTGAGGGGACAGCCCTGTGTCAGGGAGTGGAGGCACTGAGTGAGGGGACAGACTGTGTCAGAGAGTGGAGGCACTGAGTGAGTAAGGGGACAGCCCTGTGTCTTAGAGTGGAGGCACTGAGTGAGTGAGTGAGGGGACAGCCGTGTGTCAGAGAGTGGAGGCACTGAGTGAGAGAGGGGAGCGCCCTGTGTCAGAGAGTGGTGGAAGTGAGTGAGTGAATGAGGGCACAGCCCTGTTTCAGACAGTGGAGGCACTGAGTGAGGGGACAGCCCTGTGTCAGAGAGTGGAGGCACAGAGTGAGGGGACAGCCCTGTGTCAGAGAGAGGAGCCACAGAGTGAGTGAGGGGACAGCCCTGTGTCAGAGAGTGGAGAAACTGAGTGAGGGGACAGCCCTGTGTCAGAGAGAGGAGGCACTAAGTGAGAGAGGGGACCGCCCTGTGTCAGAGAGTGGAGGAACTGAGTGAGGGGACCGCCCTGTGTCAGAGAGTGGAGGAACTGAGTGAGGGGACAGCCTGTATCAGAGAGTGAAGGCACTAAGTGAGTGAGTGAGTGAGGGGACAGCCCTGTGTCAGAGCAAGGAGGCACTGAGTGAGTGAAGGGACAGCTCTGTGTCAGAGAGTGGCGGCACGGAGTGAGGGGAAAACCCTGTGTCAGAGAGAGGAGTCACTGAGTGAGTGAGGGGACAGCCATGTGTCAGAGAGTGGACGCACTGCGTGAGGGTACAGTCCTGTGTCAGAGAGTGGACACTGAGTGAGGGGACAGCCCTCTGTCAGAGAGTGGAGGCACTGAGTGAGAGAGAGGACAGCCTGTGTCAGAGAGTGGAGGCACTGAGTGAGGGGACAATCCTGTGTCAGAGAGTGGAGGCACTGAGTGAGGGGACAGCCCTGTGTCAGAGAGTGGAGGCACTGAGTGATAAAGGGGACAGCCTGTGTCAGAGAATGGAGGCACTGAGTGAGTGAGGGGACAGCCCTGTATCAGAGAGAGGAGGCACTGAGTGAGGGGACAGCCCTGTGTCAGAGAGTGGAGGCACTGAGTGAGTGAGGGGACAACCGTGTGTCAGAGAGTGGAGGCACTGATTGAGTGAGGGGACAGCCCTGTGTCAGAGAGAGGAGGCACTGAGTGAGGGGACAGCCCTGTGTCAGAGAGTGGAAGCAATGAGTGAGGGGACAGCCTGTGTCAGAGAGTGGAGGCACTGATTGAGGGGACAGTCCTGTGTCAGAGAGTGGAGGCACTGATGAGTGAGGGGACAGTCCTTAGTCAGAGAGTGGAGGCACTGAGTGAGGAGACAGCCCTGTGTTAAAGAGTGGAGGAACAGAGTGAGAGAGGAGACAGCCCTGTGTCAGAGAGTGGAGGCACTGATTGAGGGGACAGTCCTGTGTCAGAGAGTGGAGGCACTGAGTGAGAGGACAGCCCTGTGTCAGAGAGTGGAGTCACTGAGTGAGTGAGGGGACAGCCATTGTCAGAGAGTGGAGGCACTGCGTGAGGGGACAGCCCTGTGTCAGAGAGAGGAGGCACTGAGTGAGGGGACAGCCCTGTGCCAGAGAGTGGAGGCAATAAGTGAGGGGACAGCCTGTGTCAGGGAGTGGAGGCACTGAGTGAGGGGACATCCCTGTGTCAAAGAGTGGAGGCAATCAGTGAGGTGACAGCCTGTGTCAGAGAGTGGAGGCACTGATTGAGGGGACAGTCCTGAGTCAGAGAGTGGAGGCACTGAGTGAGGAGACAGCCCTGTGTTAGAGAGTCGAGGCACAGAGTGAGAGAGGGGACAGCCCTGTGTCAGAGAGTGGGGGCACTGAGTGAGTGAGTGTGTGAGAGGACTGTCCTGTGTCAAAGAGTGGAGGCAGTGAGTGAATGAAGGGACAGTCCTGTGTCAGAGAGTGGAGGCACTGAGTGAGTGAGGGGACAGCCCTCTGTCAGAGAGTGGAGGCACTGAGTGAGTGAGGGGACAGCCCTCTGTCAGAGAGTGGAGGCACTGAGTGAGGGGACAGCCTGTTTCAGAGAGTGGAGGCATTGAGTGAGTGAGGGGACAGCCCTGTGTCCGAGAGTGGAGGCACTGAGTGAGTGAGGGGACAGACCTGTGTCAGAGAGTGGAGGCACTGAGTGAGGGGACAGCCCTGTGTCAGAGTGTGGAGGCACTGAGTGACGGGACAATCCTGTGCCAGAGAGTGGAGACCTGAGTGAGCGGACAGCCCTGTGTCAGAGAGAGAAGGCACTGAGTGAGTGAGTGAGTGAGGGGACAGCCCTGTGTCAGAGAGTGGAGGAACTGAGTGAGGGGACAGCCCTGTGTCAGAGAGTAGAGGCAATGAGTGAGTGAGGGGTCAGCCTGTGTCAGAGAGTGGAGGCACTCATTGAGTGAGGGGACAGCCCTGTGTCAGAGAGTGGAGGCACTGAGTGCGGGGACAGTCCTGTGTCAGAGAGTGGAGGCACTGAGTGAGGGGACAGACTGTGTCAGAGAGTGGAGGCACTGAGTGAGTAAGGGGACAGCCCTGTGTCTTAGAGTGGAGGCACTGAGTGAGTGAGTGAGGGGACAGCCGTGTGTCAGAGAGTGGTGGAACTGAGTGCGTGAGTGAGGGGACAGCCCTGTGTCAGAGAGTGGAGGCACTGAGTGAGGGGACAGCCCTGTGTCAGAGCGTGGAGGCACTGAGTGAGTGAGGGCACAGCCCTGTGTCAGACAGTGGAGGCACTGAGTGAGGGGACAGCCCTGTGTCAGAGAGTGGAGGCACAGAGTGAGGGGACAGCCCTGTGTCAGAGAGAGGAGCCACAGAGTGAGTGAGGGGACAGCCCTGTGTCAGAGAGTGGAGAAACTGAGTGAGGGGACAGCCCTGTGTCAGAGAGAGGAGCCACAGAGTGAGTGAGGGGACAGCCCTGTGTCAGAGAGTGGAGGAACTGAGTGAGCGGACCGCCCTGTGTCAGAGAGTGGAGGAACTGAGTGAGGGGACAGCCTGTATCAGAGAGTGAAGGCACTAAGTGAGTGAGTGAGTGAGGGGACAGCCCTGTGTCAGAGCAAGGAGGCACTGAGTGAGTGAAGGGACAGCTCTGTGTCAGAGAGTGGCGGCACGGAGTGAGGGGAAAACCCTGTGTCAGAGAGAGGAGGCACTGAGTGAATGAGGGGACAGCCATGTGTCAGAGAGTGGAGGCACTGCGTGAGGGTACAGTCCTGTGTCAGAGAGTGGACACTGAGTGAGGGGACAGCCCTCTGTCAGAGAGAGGAGGCACTGAGTAGGGGACAGACCTGTGTTAGAGAGTGGAGGCACTGAGTGAGTGAGGGGACAGCCCTGTGTGAGAGAGTGGAGGCACTGAGTGAGAGACAGGACAGCCTGTGTCAGAGAGTGGAGGCACTGAGTGAGGGGACAACCCTGTGTCAGAGAGTGGAGGCACTGAGTGAGGGGACAGCCCTGTGTCAGAGAGTGGAGGCACTGAGTGAGAAAGGGGACAGCCTGTGTCAGAGAATGGAGGCACTGAGTGAGTGAGGGGACAGCCCTGTGTCAGAGAGAAGACGCACTGAGTGAGGGGACAGCCCTGTGTCAGATAGTGGAGGCACTGAATGAGTGAGGGGACAGCCCTGTGTCAGAGAGGGAAGGCACTGAGTGAGAGAGAGGACAGCCTGTGTCAGAGAGTGGAGGCACTGAGTGAGGGGACACTCCTGTGTCAGAGAATGGAGGCACTGAGTGAGGGGACAGCCCTGTGTCAGAGAGTGGAGGCACTGAGTGAGTGAGGGGACAGCCCTGTGTCAGAGAGTGGAGGCACTGAGTGAGAGAAGGTCAGCCTGTGTCAGAGAGTGGAGGCACTGAGTGAGAGAGGGGACTGCCCTGTGTCAGAGAGTGGAGGCACTGAGTGAGGGGATAGCCCTGTGTCAGAGAGTGGAGGTACTGAGTGAGTGACTGAGTGAAGGGACAGCCTGTGTGAGAGAGTGGAGGCACTGAGTGAGTGAGGGGACAGTTCTGTGTCAGAGAGTGGAGGCACTGGGTGAGTGAGTGAGTGTGGGGACGGTCCTGTGTCAGAGAATGGAGGCACGGAGTGAGGCGATAGCCTTATGTCAGAGAGTGGAGGCACTGAGTGAGTAAGGGGACAGCCCTGTGTCAGAGAGTGGAGGAACTGAGTGAGGGGACAGCCCTGTATCAGAGAGTGTAGACACTGAGTGAGGGGACAGCCCTGTGTCAGAGAGTGGAGGCACTGAGTGAGGGGACAGCCCTGTGCCAGAGCGTGGAGGCACAGAGTGAGTGAGGGGACATCCCTGTGTCAGAGAGTGGAGGAACTGAGTGAGTGGACAGCCCTTTGTCAGAGAGTGTAGACACTGAGTGAGGGGACAGCCCTGTGTCAGAGAGTGGAGGCACTGAGTGAGTTAGTGAATGAGGGGACAGCCTGTGTCAGAGAGTGGAGGTACTGAGTGAGTGAGGGGACAGCCATGTGTCAGACAGTGGAGGCACTGCGTGAGGGGACAGTCCTGTGACAGAGAGTGGACACTGATTGAGGGGACAGCCCTGTGCCATATAGAAGACGCACTGAGTGAGAGGACAGCCCTGTGTCAGATAGTGGAGGCGCTGAGTGAGTGAGGGGACAGCCCTGTGTCAGAGAGGGAAGGCACTGAGTGAGAGAGAGGACAGACTGTGTCAGAGAGTGGAGGCACTGAGTGAGGGGACACTCCTGTGTCAGAGAATGGAGGCACTGAGTGAGGGGACAGCCCTGTGTCAGAGAGTGGAGGCTCTGAGTGAGTGAGGGGACAGCCCTGTGTCAGAGAGTGGAGGCAGTGAGTAAGAGAGGGTCAGCCTGTGTCAGAGAGTGGAGGCACTGAGTGAGAGAGGGGACAGCCCTGGGTCAGAGAGTGGAGGCACTGAGTGAGGGGATAGCCCTGTGTCAGAGAGTGGAGGTACTGAGTGAGTTACTGAGTGAGGGGACAGCCTGTGTCAGAGAGTGGAGGCACTGAGTGAGTGAGGGGACAGTTCTGTGTCAGAGAGTGGAGGCACTGAGTGAGTGAGTGAGTGTGGGGACTGTCCTGTGTCAGAGAATGGAGGCACGGAGTGAGGCGATAGCCTTCTGTCAGAGAGTGGAGGCACTGAGTGAGTGAGGGGACAGCGCTGTGTTAGAGAGTGGAGGAACTGAGTGAGGGGACAGCAGTGTGTTAGAGAGTGTAGACACTGAGTGAGGGGACAGCCCTGTGTCAGAGAGTGGAGGCACTGAGTGAGTGAGGGGACAGCCATGTGTCAGACAGTGGAGGCACTGCGTGACGGGACAGTCCTGTGACACAGAGTGGACACTGATTGAGGGGACAGCCCTGTGTCAGAGAGAAGACGCACTGAGTGAGGGGACAGCCCTGTGTCAGATAGTGGAGGCACTGAGTGAGTGAGGGGACAGCCCTGAGTCAGAGAGGGAAGGCAATGAGTGAGAGAGAGGACAGCCTGTGTCAGAGAGTTGAGGCACTGAGTGAGGGGACAGCCCTGTGTCAGAGATTGGAGGCACTGAGTGAGGGGACAGCCCTTTGACAGAGAGTGGAGGCACTGAGTGAGAGAGGACACAGCCTGTGTCAGAGAGTGGAGGCACTGAGTGGGAGAGTGGACAGCCCTGTGTCAGAGAGTGGAGGCACTGAGTGAGGGGACAGCCCTGTGTCAGAGAGTGTAGGCACTGAGTGAGAGGACAGCCCTGTGTCAGAGAGTGGAGGAACTGAGCGAATGAGTGAGTGAGGTGACAGTCCTTTGTCAGAGAGTGGAGGCACTGAGTGAGGGGACAGCCCGGTGTCTGGCAATGTAGGAACTGAGTCAGTGAGAGGACAGCCCTGTGTCAGAGAGTGGAGGCACTGAGTGAGTGAGGGGACAGCCCTGTGTCAGAGAGTGGAGGCACTGAGTTAGGGGACAGCCTGTATCAGCGAGTGGAGGCACTGAGTGAGGGGACAGCCCTGTGTCAGAGAGTGGAGGCAATTAGTGAGAAAGGGGACAGCCTGTGTCAGAGAGTGGAGGCACTGAGTGAGGGGACTGCCCTGTGTCAGAGAGTGGAGGCACTGAGTGAGGTGACAGCCCAGTGTCAGAGAGTGAAGGCACTGAGTGAGTGAGGCGACAGCCATTTGTCAGAGAGTGGAGGCACTGCGTGAGGGGACAGCCCTGTGTCAGAGAGAGGAGGCACTGAGTGAGGGGACAGCCCTGTGCCAGAGAGTGGAGGCAATGAGTGAGGGGACAGCCTGTGTCAGAGAGTGGAGGCACTGAGTGAGGGGACATCCCTGTGTCAGAGAGTGGAGGCAATCAGTGAGGTGACAGCCTGTGTCAGAGAGTGGAGGCACTGATTGAGGGGACAGTCCTGTGTCAGAGAGTGGAGGCACTGATGAGTGAGGGGACAGTCCTGAGTCAGAGAGTGGAGGCACTGAGTGAGAGAGAGGACAGCCTGTGTCAGAGAGTGGAGGCACTGAGTGAGGAGACAGCCCTGTGTTAGAGAGTCGAGGCACAGAGTGAGAGAGGGGACAGCCCTGTGTCAGAGACTGGAGGCACTGATTGAGGGGACAGTCCTGTGTCAGAGAGTGGAGGCACTGAGTGAGAGGACAGCCCTGTGTCAGAGAGTGGAGTCACTGAGTGAGTGAGTGTGTGAGAGGACTGTCCTGTGTCAAAGAGTGGAGGCAGTGAGTGAATGAAGGGACAGCCCTCTGTCAGAGAGTGGAGGCACTGAGCGAGGGGACAGCCTGTTTCAGAGAGTGGAGGCACTGAGTGAGTGAGGGGACAGCCCTGTGTCCGAGAGTGGAGGCACTGAGTGAGTGAGGGGACAGCCCTGTGTCAGAGAGTGGAGGCACTGAGTGAGGGGACAGCCCTGTGTCAGAGTGTGGAGGCACTGAGTGACGGGACAATCCTGTGCCAGAGAGTGGAGACCTGATTGATGGGACAGCCCTGGGTCAGAGAGCGGAGGCACTGAGTGAGTGAGTGAGTGAGGGGACAGTCCTGTGTCAGAGAATGGAGGCACTGAGTGAGCGGACAGCCCTGTGTCAGAGAGTGGAGACACTGAGTGAGTGAGGGGACAGTTCTGTGTCAGAGAGTGGAGGCACTGAGTGAGTGAGTGAGTGTGGGGACGGTCCTGTGTCAGAGAATGGAGGCACGGAGTGAGGCGATAGCCTTCTGTCAGAGAGTGGAGGCACTGAGTGAGTGAGGGGACAGCCCTGTGTCAGAGAGTGGAGGCACTGAGTGAGGGGACAGCCCTGTGTCAGAGAGTGTAGACACTGAGTGAGGGGACAGCCCTGTGTCAGAGAGTGGAGGCACTGAGTGAGTGAGTGAATGAGGGGACAGCCTGTGTCAGAGAGTGGAGGCACTGCGTGAGGGTACAGTCCTGTGTCTGAGAGTGGACACTGAGTGAGGGGACAGCCCTCTGTCAGAGAGAGGAGGCACTGAGTGAGGGGACAGCCCTGTGTCAGAGAGTGGAGGCACTGAGTGAGTGAGGTGACAGCCCTGTGTGAGAGAGTGGAGGCACTGAGTGAGAGAGAGGAAAGCCTGTGTCAGAGAGTGGAGGCACTGAGTGAGGGGACAACCCAGTGTCAGAGAGTGGAGGCACTGAGTGAGGGGACAGCCCAGTGTCAGAGAGTGGAGGCACTGAGTGAGAAAGGGGACAGCCTGTGTCAGAGAATGGAGGCACTGAGTGAGTGAGGGGACAGCCCTGTGTCAGGGAGTGTAGGCACTGAGTGAGGGGACAGCCCTGTGTCAGAGAGTGGAGGCACTGAGTGAGTGAGGGGACAGCCCTGTGTCAGAGAGTGGAGGCACTGAGTGGGTGAGGGGACAGCCTGTGTCAGAGAGTTGAGGCTCTGAGTAAGGGGACATCCCTGTGTCAGAGAGTGGAGGCAATGAGTGAGAGAGAGGGCAGCCTGTTCCAGAGAGTGGAGGCACTGAGTGAGGGGACTGCCCTGTTTCAGAGATCGGAAGCACTGAGTGAGGGGACAGCCATGTGTCAGAGAGTGTAGGCACTGCGTGAGGGGACAGTCCTGTGTCAGAGAGTGGTCACTGAGTGCGGGGACAGCGCTGTGTCAGAGAGATGAGGCACTGAGTGAGGGGATGGCCCTGTGTCAGAGAGCGGAGGCACAGAGTGAGTGAGGGGACAGCCCTGTGTCAGAGAGTGGAGGCACTGAGTGAGAGAGAGGACAGCATGTGTCAGGGAGTGGAGGCACTGAGTGAGGGGACATCCCTGTGTCAGAGAGTGGAGGCACTGAGTGAGGGGATAGCCCTGTGTCAGAGAGTGGATGCACTGAGTGAGGGGACAGCCCTGTGTCAGAGAGTCGAGGCTCTGAGTGAGTGAGGGGTCAGCCCTGTGTCAGAGAGTGGAGGCACTGAGTGAGAGAGGGTCAGCCTGTGTCAGAGAGAGGAGGCACTGAGTGAGAGAGGGGACAGCCCTGTGTCAGAGAGTGGAGGCACTGAGTGAGGGGATAGCCCTGTGTCAGAGAATGGAGGTAATGAGTGAGTGACTGAGTGAGGGGACAGCCTGTGTCAGAGAGTGGAGGCACTACTGAGTGAGTGAGGGGACAGTTCTGTGTCAGAGAGTGGAGGCACTGAGTGAGTGAGTGAGTGTGGGGACGGTCCTGTGTCAGAGAATGGAAGCACGGAATGAGGCGATAGCCTTATGTCAGAGAGTGGAGGCACTGAGTGAGTGAGGGCACAGCCCTGTGTCAGAGAGTGGAGGAACTGAGTGAGGGGACAGCCCTGTATCAGAGTGTAGACACTGAGTGAGGGGACAGCCCTGTGTCAGAGAGTGGAGGCACTGAGTGAGGGGACAGCCCTGTGCCAGAGAGTGGAGGCACTGAGTGAGTGAGTGAGTGAGGGGACAGTCCTGTGTCAGAGAATGGAGGCACGGAATGCGGCGATAGCCTTCTCTCAGAGAGTGGAGGCACAGAGTGAGTGAGGGGACATCCCTGTGTCAGAGAGTGGAGGAACTGAGTGAGTGGACAGCCCTTTGTCAGAGAGTGTAGACACTGAGTGAGAGGACAGCCCTGTGTCAGAGAGTGGAGGCACTGAGTGAGTTAGTGAATGAGGGGACAGCCTGTGTCAGAGAGTGGAGGTACTGAGTGAGTGAGGGGACAGCCATGTGTCAGACAGTGGAGGCACTGCGTGAGGGGACAGTCCTGTGACAGAGAGTCGACACTGATTGAGGGGACAGCCTTGTGCCAGATAGAAGACGCACTGAGTGAGGGGACAGCCCTGTGTCAGATAGTGGAGGCACTGAGTGAGTGAGGGGACAGCCCTGTGTCAGAGAGGGAAGGCACTGAGTGAGAGAGAGGACAGCCTGTGTCAGAGAGTGGAGGCACTGTGTGAGGGGACACTCCTGTATCAGAGAATGGAGGCACTGAGTGAGGGGACAGCCCTGTGTCAGAGAGTGGAGGCTCTGAGTGAGTGAGGGGACAGCCCTGTGTCAGAGAGTGGAGGCACTGAGTGAGAGAGGGTCAGCCTGTGTCAGAGAGTGGAGGCACTGAGTGAGAGAGGGGACAGCCCTGTGTCAGAGAGTGGAGGCACTGAGTGAGGGGATAGCCCTGTGTCAGAGAGTGGAGGTACTGAGTGAGTGACTGAGTGAGGGGACAGCCTGTGTCAGAGAGTGGAGGCACTGAGTGAGTGAGGGGACAGTTCTGTGTCAGAGAGTGGAGGCACTGAGTGAGTGAGTGAGTGTGGGGACGGTCCAGTGTCAGAGAATGGAGGCACGGAGTGAGGCGATAGCCTTCTGTCAGAGAGTGGAGGCACTGAGTGAGTGAGGGGACAGCCCTGTGTCAGAGAGTGGAGGAACTGAGTGAGGGGACAGCCCTGTGTCAGAGAGTGGAGGCACTGAGTGAGTGAGTGAATGAGGGGACAGCCTGTGTCAGAGAGTGGAGGCACTGAGTGAGGAGACAGCCCTGTGTTAGAGAGTCGAGGCACAGAGTGAGAGAGGGGACAGCCCTGTGTCAGAGAGTGGAGGCACTGAGTGAGAGGACAGCCCTGTGTCAGAGAGTGGAGTCACTGAGTGAGTGAGTGTTTGAGAGGACTGTCCAGTGTCAAAGAGTGGAGGCAGTGAGTGAATGAAGGGACAGTCCTGTGTCAGAGAGTGGAGGCACTGAGTGAGTGAGGGGACAGCCTGTTTCAGAGAGTGGAGGCACTGAGTGAGTGAGGGTACAGCAATGTGTCAAACAGTGGAGGCACTGCGTGAGGGGACAGTCCTGTGACAGAGAGTGGAGGCCCTGAGTGAGGGGACAGTCCTGTGTCAGTGAGTGGAGGCACTGAGTGAGGGGACAGTCCTGTGTCAGAGAGTGGTGGCACTGAGTGAGTGAGTGAGTGAGGGGACAGTCCTGTGTCAGACAGTGGAGGCACTGATTGAGGGGACAGCCTGTTTCAGAGATTGGAGGCACTGAGTGAGTGAGGGGACAGCCCTGTGTCCGAGAGTGGAGGCACTGAGTGAGTGAGGGGACAGCCCTGTGTCAGAGAGTGGAGGCACTGAGTGAGGGGACAGCCCTGTGTCAGAGTGTGGAGGCACTGAGTGAGGGGACAATCCTGTGCCAGAGAGTGGAGACACTGAGTGAGGGGACAGCCCTGGGTCAAAGAGTGGAGGCACTGAGTGAGTGAGTGAGTGAGGGGACAGTCCTGTGTCAGAGAATGGAGGCACTGAGTGAGCGGACAGCCCTGTGTCAGAGAGTGGAGGCACTGAGTGAGTGAGGGGACATCCCTGTGTCAGAGAGTGGAGGCACTGAGTGAGGGGACAGCCCTGTGTCAGAGAGAGGAGGCACTGAGTGAGTGAGTGAGTGAGGGGAAGGCCCTGTATCAGAGAGTAGAGTCAATGAGTGACTGAGGGGTCAGCCTGTGTCAGAGAGTGGAGGCACTGATTGAGTGAGGGGACAGCCCTGTTTCAGAGAGTGGAGGCACTGAGTGCGGGGGCAGTCCTGTGTCAGAGAGTGGAGGCACTGAGTGAGGGGACAGACTGTGTCAGAGAGTGGAGGCACTGAGTGAGTAAGGGGACAGCCCTGTGTCTAATATGGAGGCCCTGAGTGAGTGAGTGAGGGGACAGCCGTGTGTCAGAGAGTGGAGGCACTGAGTGAGAGAGGGGACAGCCCTGTGTCAGAGAGTGGAGGCACTGAGTGAGTGAGTGAGGGGACAGCCCTGTGTCAGACAGTGGAGGCACTGAGTGACGGGACAGCCCTGTGTCAGAGAGTGGAGGCACTGACTGAGGGGACAGCCCTGTGTCAGAGAGAGGAGGCACAGAGTGAGTGAGGGGACAGCCCTGTGTCAGAGAGTGGAGGCACTGAGTGAGGGGACAGCCCTGTGTCAGAGAGTGGAGGCACTGAGTGAGAGAGGGGACCGCCCTGTGTCAGAGAGTGGAGGTACAGAGTGAGAGAGGGGCCAGCCTGTATCAGAGAGTGAAGGCACTGAGTGAGTGAGTGAGTGAGGGGAGAGTCCTGTGTCAGAGAGTGGAGGCACTGAGTGAGGGGACAGTCCTGTGCCAGAGTGTGGAGACACTGAGTGAGGGGACAGCCGGGTTTCAGAGACTGGAGGCACTGAGTGAGTGAGTGAGTGAGGGGACAGTCCTGTGTCAGAGAATGGAGGCTATGAGTGAGGGGACAGCCCTATGTCAGAGCAAGGAGACACTGAGTGAGTGTAGGGACAGCTCTGTGTCAGAGAGTGGTGGCACTGCGTGAGGGTACAGTCCTGTGTCAGAGAGTGGACACTAAGTGAGGGGTCAGCCCTCTGTCAGAGAGAGGAGTCACTGAGTGAGGGGACAGCCCTGTGTCAGAGAGTGGAGGCACTGAGTCAGTGAGGGGACAGCCCTGTGTGAGAGAATGGAGGCACTGAGTGAGAGAGAGGACAGCCTGTGTCAGAGAGTGGAGGCACTGAGTGAGGGGACAGCCCTGTGTCAGAGTGTGGAGGCACTGAGTGAGGGGACAATCCTGTGCCAGAGAGTGGAGACACTGAGTGAGGGGACAGCCCTGGGTCAGAGAGTGGAGGCACTTAGTGAGTGAGTGAGTGAGGAGACAGTCCTGTGTCAGAGAATGGAGCCACTGAGTGAGCGGACAGCCCTGTGTCAGAGTGGAGGCACTGAGTGAGTGAGGGGACATCCCTGTGTCAGAGAGTGGAGGCACTGAGTGAGGGGACAGCCCTGTGTTAGAGAGAGGAGGCACTGAGTGAGTGAGTGAGTGAGGGGACAGCCCTGTGTCAGAGAGTGGAGGCACTGAGTGAGTGAGGGGACAGCCCTGTGTCAGAGAGTGGAGGCACTGAGTGGGTGAGGGGACAGCCTGTGTCAGAGAGTTGAGGCTCTGAGTATGGGGACATCCCTGTGTCAGAGAGTGGAGGCAATGAGTGAGAGAGAGGGCAGCCTGTTCCAGAGAGTGGAGGCACTGAGTGAGGGGACTGCCCTGTTTCAGAGATCGGAAGCACTGAGTGAGGGGATAGCCCTGTGTCAGAGAGTGGAGGCACTGAGTGAGTGAGGGGACAGCCATGTGTCAGAGAGTGTAGGCACTGCGTGAGGGGACAGTCCTGTGTCAGAGAGTGGTCACTGAGTGCGGGGACAGCGCTGTGTCAGAGAGATGAGGCACTGAGTGAGGGGATGGCCCTGTGTCAGAGAGCGGAGGCACAGAGTGAGTGAGGGGACAGCCCTGTGTCAGAGAGTGGAGGCACTGAGTGAGAGAGAGGACAGCATGTGTCAGGGAGTGGAGGCACTGAGTGAGGGGACATCCCTGTGTCAGAGAGTGGAGGCACTGAGTGAGGGGACAGCCCTGTGTCAGAGAGTGGAGGCACTGAGTGAGGGGACAGCCCTGTGTCAGAGAGTTGAGGCTCTGAGTGAGGGGTCAGCCCTGTGTCAGAGAGTGGAGGCACTGAGTGAGAAAGGGTCAGCCTGTGTCAGAGAGAGGAGGCACTGAGTGAGAGAGGGGACAGCCCTGTGTCAGAGAGTGGAGGCACTGAGTGAGGGGATAGCCCTGTGTCAGAGAGTGGAGGTAATGAGTGAGTGACTGAGTGAGGGGACAGCCTGTGTCAGAGAGTGGAGGCACTACTGAGTGAGTGAGGGGACAGTTCTGTGTCAGAGAGTGGAGGCACTGAGTGAGTGAGTGAGTGTGGGGACGGTCCTGTGTCAGAGAATGGAAGCACGGAGTGAGGCGATAGCCTTATGTCAGAGAGTGGAGGCACTGAGTGAGTGAGGGCACAGCCCTGTGTCAGAGAGTGGAGGAACTGAGTGAGGGGACAGCCCTGTATTAGAGAGTGTAGACACTGAGTGAGGGGACAGCCCTGTGTCAGAGAGTGGAGGCACTGAGTGAGGGGACAGCCCTGTGCCAGAGAGTGGAGGCACTGAGTGAGTGAGTGAGTGAGGGGACAGTCCTGTGTCAGAGAATGGAGGTACGGAATGCGGCGATAGCCTTCTCTCAGAGAGTGGAGGCACAGAGTGAGTGAGGGGACATCCCTGTGTCAGAGAGTGGAGGAACTGAGTGAGTGGACAGCCCTTTGTCAGAGAGTGTAGACACTGAGTGAGAGGACAGCCCTGTGTCAGAGAGTGGAGGCACTGAGTGAGTTAGTGAATGAGGGGACAGCCTGTGTCAGAGAGTGGAGGTACTGAGTGAGTGAGGGGACAGCCATGTGTCAGACAGTGGAGGCACTGCGTGAGGGGACAGTCCTGTGACAGAGAGTCGACACTGATTGAGGGGACAGCCTTGTGCCAGATAGAAGACGCACTGAGTGAGGGGACAGCCCTGTGTCAGATAGTGGAGGCACTGAGTGAGTGAGGGGACAGCCCTGTGTCAGAGAGGGAAGGCACTGAGTGAGAGAGAGGACAGCCTGTGTCAGAGAGTGGAGGCACTGTGTGAGGGGACACTCCTGTGTCAGAGAATGGAGGCACTGAGTGAGGGGACAACCCTGTGTCAGAGAGTGGAGGCTCTGAGTGAGTGAGGGGACAGCCCTGTGTCAGAGAGTGGAGGCACTGAGTGAGAGAGGGTCAGCCTGTGTCAGAGTTTGGAGGCACTGAGTGAGAGAGGGGACAGCCCTGTGTCAGAGAGTGGAGGCACTGAGTGAGGGGATAGCCCTGTGTCAGAGAGTGGAGGTACTGAGTGAGTGACTGAGTGAGGGGACAGCCTGTGTCAGAGAGTGGAGGCACTGAGTGAGTGAGGGGACAGTTCTGTGTCAGAGAGTGGAGGCACTGAGTGAGTGAGTGAGTGTGGGGACGGTCCTGTGTCAGAGAATGGAGGCACGGAGTGAGGCGATAGCCTTCTGTCAGAGAGTGGAGGCACTGAGTGAGTGAGGGGACAGCCCTGTGTCAGAGAGTGGAGGAACTGAGTGAGGGGACAGCCCTGTGTCAGAGAGTGTAGACACTGAGTGAGGGGACAGCCCTGTGTCAGAGAGTGGAGGCACTGAGTGAGTGAGTGAATGAGGGGACAGCCTGTGTCAGAGAGTGGAGGCACTGAGTGAGGAGACAGCCCTGTGTTAGAGAGTCGAGGCACAGAGTGAGAGAGGGGACAGCCCTGTGTCAGAGAGTGGAGGCACTGAGTGAGAGGACAGCCCTGTGTCAGAGAGTGGAGTCACTGAGTGAGTGAGTGTTTGAGAGGACTGTCCAGTGTCAAAGAGTGGAGGCAGTGAGTGAATGAAGGGACAGTCCTGTGTCAGAGAGTGGAGGCACTGAGTGAGTGAGGGGACAGCCTGTTTCAGAGAGTGGAGGCACTGAGTGAGTGAGGGTACAGCAATGTGTCAAACAGTGGAGGCACTGCGTGAGGGGACAGTCCTGTGTCAGTGAGTGGAGGCACTGAGTGAGGGGACAGTCCTGTGTCAGAGAGTGGTGGCACTGAGTGAGTGAGTGAGTGAGGGGACAGTCCTGTGTCAGACAGTGGAGGCACTGATTGAGGGGACAGCCTGTTTCAGAGATTGGAGGCACTGAGTGAGTGAGGGGACAGCCCTGTGTCCGAGAGTGGAGGCACTGAGTGAGTGAGGGGACAGCCCTGTGTCAGAGAGTGGAGGCACTGAGTGAGGGGACAGCCCTGTGTCAGAGTGTGGAGGCACTGAGTGAGGGGACAATCCTGTGCCAGAGAGTGGAGACACTGAGTGAGGGGACAGCCCTGGGTCAAAGAGTGGAGGCACTGAGTGAGTGAGTGAGTGAGGGGACAGTCCTGTGTCAGAGAATGGAGGCACTGAGTGAGCGGACAGCCCTGTGTCAGAGAGTGGAGGCACTGAGTGAGTGAGGGGACATCCCTGTGTCAGAGAGTGGAGGCACTGAGTGAGGGGACAGCCCTGTGTCAGAGAGAGGAGGCACTGAGTGAGTGAGTGAGTGAGGGGAAGGCCCTGTATCAGAGAGTAGAGGCAATGAGTGACTGAGGGGTCAGCCTGTGTCAGAGAGTGGAGGCACTGATTGAGTGAGGGGACAGCCCTGTTTCAGAGAGTGGAGGCACTGAGTGCGGGGGCAGTCCTGTGTCAGAGAGTGGAGGCACTGAGTGAGGGGACAGACTGTGTCAGAGAGTGGAGGCACTGAGTGAGTAAGGGGACAGCCCTGTGTCTGAGAGTGGAGGCCCTGAGTGAGTGAGTGAGGGGACAGCCGTGTGTCAGAGAGTGGAGGCACTGAGTGAGAGAGGGGACAGCCCTGTGTCAGAGAGTGGAGGCACTGAGTGAGTGAGTGAGGGGACAGCCCTGTGTCAGACAGTGGAGGCACTGAGTGACGGGACAGCCCTGTGTCAGAGAGTGGAGGCACTGACTGAGGGGACAGCCCTGTGTCAGAGAGAGGAGGCACAGAGTGAGTGAGGGGACAGCCCTGTGTCAGAGAGTGGAGGCACTGAGTGAGGGGACAGCCCTGTGTCAGAGAGTGGAGGCACTGAGTGAGAGAGGGGACCGCCCTGTGTCAGAGAGTGGAGGTACAGAGTGAGAGAGGGGCCAGCCTGTATCAGAGAGTGAAGGCACTGAGTGAGTGAGTGAGTGAGGGGAGAGTCCTGTGTCAGAGAGTGGAGGCACTGAGTGAGGGGACAGTCCTGTGCCAGAGTGTGGAGACACTGAGTGAGGGGACAGCCGGGTTTCAGAGACTGGAGGCACTGAGTGAGTGAGTGAGTGAGGGGACAGTCCTGTGTCAGAGAATGGAGGCACTGAGTGAGGGGACAGCCCTATGTCAGAGCAAGGAGACACTGAGTGAGTGTAGGGACAGCTCTGTGTCAGAGAGTGGTGGCACTGCGTGAGGGTACAGTCCTGTGTCAGAGAGTGGACACTAAGTGAGGGGTCAGCCCTCTGTCAGAGAGAGGAGTCACTGAGTGAGGGGACAGCCCTGTGTCAGAGAGTGGAGGCACTGAGTGAGTGAGGGGACAGCCCTGTGTGAGAGAATGGAGGCACTGAGTGAGAGAGAGGACAGCCTGTGTCAGAGAGTGGAGGCACTGAGTGAGTGGACAGCCCTGTGTCAGAGTGTGGAGGCACTGAGTGAGGGGACAATCCTGTGCCAGAGAGTGGAGACACTGAGTGAGGGGACAGCCCTGGGTCAGAGAGTGGAGGCACTTAGTGAGTGAGTGAGTGAGGAGACAGTCCTGTGTCAGAGAATGGAGCCACTGAGTGAGCGGACAGCCCTGTGTCAGAGTGGAGGCACTGAGTGAGTGAGGGGACATCCCTGTGTCAGAGAGTGGAGGCACTGAGTGAGGGGACAGCCCTGTGTTAGAGAGAGGAGGCACTGAGTGAGTGAGTGAGTGAGGGGACAGCCCTGTGTCAGAGAGTGGAGGCACTGAGTGAGGGGCAGCCCTGTGTCAGAGAGTAGAGGCAATGAGTGTGCGAGGGGTCAGCCTGTGTCAGAGAGTGGAGGCACTGAGTGAGGGGACAGATTGTGTCAGAGAGTGGAGGCACTGAGTGAGTAAGGGGACAGCCCTGTGTATGAGAGTGGAGGCACTGAGTGAGTGAGTGAGGGGACAGCCGTGTGTCAGAGAGTGGAGGCACTGAGTGAGAGAGGGGACAGCCCTGTGTCAGAGAGTGGAGGCACTGAGTGAGTGAGTGAGGGGACAGCCCTGTGTCAGAGAGTGGAGGCACTGTGTGAGGGGACAGCCCTGTGTCAGAGCGTGGAGTCACTGAGTGAGTGAGGGCACAGCCCTGTGTCAGAGAGTGGAGGCACTGACTGAGGGGACAGCCCTGTGTCAGAGAGAGGAGGCACTGAGTGAGAGAGGGGACCGCCCTGTGTCAGAGAGTGGAGGAACTGAGTGAGGGGACAGTCCTGTGTCAGAGAGTGGAGGTACAGAGTGAGAGAGGGGCCAGCCTGTATCAGAGAGTAAAGGCACTGAGTGAGTGAGTGAGTGAGGGGACAGCCATGTGTCAGAGAGAGGAGGCACTGACTGAGTGAGGGAGTGAGGGGACAGTCCTGTGTCAGAGTGTGGAGACACTGAGTGAGGGGACAGCCCTGTGTCAGAGCAATGAGGCACTGAGTGAGTGTAGGGAAAGCTCTGTGTCAGAGAGTGGTGGCACGGAGTGAGGGGAAATCCCTGTGTCAGAGAGTGGAGGCACTGAGTGAGGCTAAAGTCCTGTGTCAGAGAGTGGACACTAAGTGAGGGGACAGCCCTCTGTCAGAGAGAGGAGGCACTGAGTGAGAGGACAGCCCTGTGTCAGAGAGTGGAGGCACTGAGTGAGTGAGGGGACAGCCCTGTGTGAGAGAGTGGAGGCACTGAGTGAGAGAGAGGGCAGCCTGTGTCAGAGAGTGGAGGCACTGAGTGAGGGGACAACCCTGTGTCAGAGAGTGGAGGCACTGAGTGAGGGGACAGCCCTGTGTCAGAGAGTGGAGGCACTGAGTGAGAGAGGGGACAGCCTGTGTCAGAGAATGGAGGCACTGAGAGAGTGAGGGGACAGCCCTGTGTCATGGAGTCTAGGCACTGAGTGAGGGGACAGCCCTGTGTCAGAGAGTGGAGGCACTGATTGAGTGAGTGAGAGAGGGGACAGTCATGTGTCAGAGAGTGGAGGCACTGAGTGAGGGGTCAGTCCTGTGTAAGAGAGTGGAGGCACTGATTGAGTGAGTGAGGGGACAGCCCTGTGTCAGAGAGTGGAGGCTCTGAGTGAGTGAGGGGACAGCCCTGTGTCAGAGATTGGAGGCACTGAGTGAGAGAGGGTCAGCCTGTGTCAGAGAGTGGAGGCACTGAGTGAGACAGGGGACTGCCCTGTGTCAGAGAGTGGAGGCAGTGAGTGAGGGGATAGCCCTGTGTCAGAGAGTGGAGGTACTGAGTGAGTGACTGAGTGAGGGGACAGCCTGTGTCAGAGAGTGGAGGCACTGAGTGAGTGAGTGAGTGAGGGGACAGTCCTGTGTCAGAAAATGGAGGCACGGAGTGAGGCGATAGCATTCTGTCAGAGAGCAGAGGCACTGAGTGAGTGAGGGGACAGCCCTGTGTCAGAGAGTGGAGGAACTGAGTGAGGGGACAGCCCTGTCTCAGAGAGTGTAGATACTGAATGAGGGGACAGCCCTGTGTCAGAGACTGGAGGCACTGAGTGAGTGAGGGTACAGCAATGTGTCAAACAGTGGATGCACTGCGTGAGGGGACAGTCCTGTGACAGAGATTGGAGGCACTGAGTGAGGGGATAGCCCTGTGTCAGAGAGAAGACGCACTGAGTGAGGGGACAGCCCTGTGTCAGATAGTGGAGGCACTGAGTGATTGAGGGGACAGCCCTGTGTCAGAGAGGGAAGGCACTGAGTGAGAGAGAGGACAGCCTGTGTCAGATAGTGTTGGCACTGAGTGAGAGAGGGGACAGCCATGTGTCAGAGAGTAGAGGCACTGCGTGAGGGGACAGCCCTGTGTCAGAGAGTGGACACTGAGTGAGGGGACAGCCCTGTGTCAGAGAGAGGAGGCACTGAGTGAGGGGACAGCCCTATGCCAGAGATTGGAGGCACTGAGTGAGTGAGGGGACAGCCCTGTGTCAGAGAGTGGAGGCACTGAGTTAGGGGACAGCCTGCGTCAGAGAGTGGAGGCACTGAGTGAAGGGACAGCCCTGTGTCAGAGAGTGGAGGCACTTAGTGAGAAAGGGGACAGCCTGTTTCAGAGAGTGGAGGCACTGAGTGAGTGAGGGGACAGCCCTGTGTCCGAGAGTGGAGGCACTGAGTGAGTGAGGGGACAGCCCTGTGTCAGAGAGTGGAGGCACTGAGTGAGGGGACAGCCCTGTGTCAGAGTGTGGAGGCACTGAGTGACGGGACAATCCTGTGCCAGAGAGTGGAGACCTGATTGATGGGACAGCCCTGGGTCAGAGAGCGGAGGCACTGAGTGAGTGAGTGAGTGAGGGGACAGTCCTGTGTCAGAGAATGGAGGCACTGAGTGAGCGGACAGCCCTGTGTCAGAGAGTGGAGGCACTGAGTGAGTGAGGGGACAGTTCTGTGTCAGAGAGTGGAGGCACTGAGTGAGTGAGTGAGTGTGGGGACGGTCCTGTGTCAGAGAATGGAGGCACGGAGTGAGGCGATAGCCTTCTGTCAGAGAGTGGAGGCACTGAGTGAGTGAGGGGACAGCCCTGTGTCAGAGAGTGGAGGCACTGAGTGAGGGGACAGCCCTGTGTCAGAGAGTGTAGACACTGAGTGAGGGGACAGCCCTGTGTCAGAGAGTGGAGGCACTGAGTGAGTGAGTGAATGAGGGGACAGCCTGTGTCAGAGAGTGGAGGCACTGCGTGAGGGTACAGTCCTGTGTCTGAGAGTGGACACTGAGTGAGGGGACAGCCCTCTGTCAGAGAGAGGAGGCACTGAGTGAGGGGACAGCCCTGTGTCAGAGAGTGGAGGCACTGAGTGAGTGAGGTGACAGCCCTGTGTGAGAGAGTGGAGGCACTGAGTGAGAGAGAGGAAAGCCTGTGTCAGAGAGTGGAGGCACTGAGTGAGGGGACAACCCAGTGTCAGAGAGTGGAGGCACTGAGTGAGGGGACAGCCCAGTGTCAGAGAGTGGAGGCACTGAGTGAGAAAGGGGACAGCCTGTGTCAGAGAATGGAGGCACTGAGTGAGTGAGGGGACAGCCCTGTGTCAGGGAGTGTAGGCACTGAGTGAGGGGACAGCCCTGTGTCAGAGAGTGGAGGCACTGAGTGAGTGAGGGGACAGCCCTGTGTCAGAGAGTGGAGGCACTGAGTGGGTGAGGGGACAGCCTGTGTCAGAGAGTTGAGGCTCTGAGTAAGGGGACATCCCTGTGTCAGAGAGTGGAGGCAATGAGTGAGAGAGAGGGCAGCCTGTTCCAGAGAGTGGAGGCACTGAGTGAGGGGACTGCCCTGTTTCAGAGATCGGAAGCACTGAGTGAGGGGATAGCCCTGTGTCAGAGAGTGGAGGCACTGAGTGAGTGAGGGGACAGCCATGTGTCAGAGAGTGTAGGCACTGCGTGAGGGGACAGTCCTGTGTCAGAGAGTGGTCACTGAGTGCGGGGACAGCGCTGTGTCAGAGAGATGAGGCACTGAGTGAGGGGATGGCCCTGTGTCAGAGAGCGGAGGCACAGAGTGAGTGAGGGGACAGCCCTGTGTCAGAGAGTGGAGGCACTGAGTGAGAGAGAGGACAGCATGTGTCAGGGAGTGGAGGCACTGAGTGAGGGGACATCCCTGTGTCAGAGAGTGGAGGCACTGAGTGAGGGGACAGCCCTGTGTCAGAGAGTGGAGGCACTGAGTGAGGGGACAGCCCTGTGTCAGAGAGTGGAGGCACTGAGTGAGAGAGGGTCAGCCTGTGTCAGAGAGAGGAGGCACTGAGTGAGAGAGGGGACAGCCCTGTGTCAGAGAGTGGAGGCACTGAGTGAGGGGATAGCCCTGTGTCAGAGAATGGAGGTAATGAGTGAGTGACTGAGTGAGGGGACAGCCTGTGTCAGAGAGTGGAGGCACTACTGAGTGAGTGAGGGGACAGTTCTGTGTCAGAGAGTGGAGGCACTGAGTGAGTGAGTGAGTGTGGGGACGGTCCTGTGTCAGAGAATGGAAGCACGGAGTGAGGCGATAGCCTTATGTCAGAGAGTGGAGGCACTGAGTGAGTGAGGGCACAGCCCTGTGTCAGAGAGTGGAGGAACTGAGTGAGGGGACAGCCCTGTATCAGAGTGTAGACACTGAGTGAGGGGACAGCCCTGTGTCAGAGAGTGGAGGCACTGAGTGAGGGGACAGCCCTGTGCCAGAGAGTGGAGGCACTGAGTGAGTGAGTGAGTGAGGGGACAGTCCTGTGTCAGAGAATGGAGGCACGGAATGCGGCGATAGCCTTCTCTCAGAGAGTGGAGGCACAGAGTGAGTGAGGGGACATCCCTGTGTCAGAGAGTGGAGGAACTGAGTGAGTGGACAGCCCTTTGTCAGAGAGTGTAGACACTGAGTGAGAGGACAGCCCTGTGTCAGAGAGTGGAGGCACTGAGTGAGTTAGTGAATGAGGGGACAGCCTGTGTCAGAGAGTGGAGGTACTGAGTGAGTGAGGGGACAGCCATGTGTCAGACAGTGGAGGCACTGCGTGAGGGGACAGTCCTGTGACAGAGAGTCGACACTGATTGAGGGGACAGCCTTGTGCCAGATAGAAGACGCACTGAGTGAGGGGACAGCCCTGTGTCAGATAGTGGAGGCACTGAGTGAGTGAGGGGACAGCCCTGTGTCAGAGAGGGAAGGCACTGAGTGAGAGAGAGGACAGCCTGTGTCAGAGAGTGGAGGCACTGTGTGAGGGGACACTCCTGTATCAGAGAATGGAGGCACTGAGTGAGGGGACAGCCCTGTGTCAGAGAGTGGAGGCTCTGAGTGAGTGAGGGGACAGCCCTGTGTCAGAGAGTGGAGGCACTGAGTGAGAGAGGGTCAGCCTGTGTCAGAGAGTGGAGGCACTGAGTGAGAGAGGGGACAGCCCTGTGTCAGAGAGTGGAGGTACTGAGTGAGTGACTGAGTGAGGGGACAGCCTGTGTCAGAGAGTGGAGGCACTGAGTGAGTGAGGGGACAGTTCTGTGTCAGAGAGTGGAGGCACTGAGTGAGTGAGTGAGTGTGGGGACGGTCCTGTGTCAGAGAATGGAGGCACGGAGTGAGGCGATAGCCTTCTGTCAGAGAGTGGAGGCACTGAGTGAGTGAGGGGACAGCCCTGTGTCAGAGAGTGGAGGAACTGAGTGAGGGGACAGCCCTGTGTCAGAGAGTGTAGACACTGAGTGAGGGGACAGCCCTGTGTCAGAGAGTGGAGGCACTGAGTGAGTGAGTGAATGAGGGGACAGCCTGTGTCAGAGAGTGGAGGCACTGAGTGAGGAGACAGCCCTGTGTTAGAGAGTCGAGGCACAGAGTGAGAGAGGGGACAGCCCTGTGTCAGAGAGTGGAGGCACTGAGTGAGAGGACAGCCCTGTGTCAGAGAGTGGAGTCACTGAGTGAGTGAGTGTTTGAGAGGACTGTCCAGTGTCAAAGAGTGGAGGCAGTGAGTGAATGAAGGGACAGTCCTGTGTCAGAGAGTGGAGGCACTGAGTGAGTGAGGGGACAGCCTGTTTCAGAGAGTGGAGGCACTGAGTGAGTGAGGGTACAGCAATGTGTCAAACAGTGGAGGCACTGCGTGAGGGGACAGTCCTGTGACAGAGAGTGGAGGCCCTGAGTGAGGGGACAGTCCTGTGTCAGTGAGTGGAGGCACTGAGTGAGGGGACAGTCCTGTGTCAGAGAGTGGTGGCACTGAGTGAGTGAGTGAGGGGACAGTCCTGTGTCAGACAGTGGAGGCACTGATTGAGGGGACAGCCTGTTTCAGAGATTGGAGGCACTGAGTGAGTGAGGGGACAGCCCTGTGTCAGAGAGTGGAGGCACTGAGTGAGGGGACAGCCCTGTGTCAGAGTGTGGAGGCACTGAGTGAGGGGACAATCCTGTGCCAGAGAGTGGAGACACTGAGTGAGGGGACAGCCCTGGGTCAAAGAGTGGAGGCACTGAGTGAGTGAGTGAGTGAGGGGACAGTCCTGTGTCAGAGAATGGAGGCACTGAGTGAGCGGACAGCCCTGTGTCAGAGAGTGGAGGCACTGAGTGAGTGAGGGGACATCCCTGTGTCAGAGAGTGGAGGCACTGAGTGAGCGGACAGCCCTGTGTCAGAGAGTGGAGGCACTGAGTGAGTGAGGGGACATCCCTGTGTCAGAGAGTGGAGGCACTGAGTGAGGGGACAGCCCTGTGTCAGAGAGAGGAGGCACTGAGTGAGTGAGTGAGTGAGGGGAAGGCCCTGTATCAGAGAGTAGAGTCAATGAGTGACTGAGGGGTCAGCCTGTGTCACAGAGTGGAGGCACTGATTGAGTGAGGGGACAGCCCTGTTTCAGAGAGTGGAGGCACTGAGTGCGGGGGCAGTCCTGTGTCAGAGAGTGGAGGCACTGAGTGAGGGGACAGACTGTGTCAGAGAGTGGAGGCACTGAGTGAGTAAGGGGACAGCCCTGTGTCTAATATGGAGGCCCTGAGTGAGTGAGTGAGGGGACAGCCGTGTGTCAGAGAGTGGAGGCACTGAGTGAGAGAGGGGACAGCCCTGTGTCAGAGAGTGGAGGCACTGAGTGAGGGGACAGTCCTGTGTCAGTGAGTGGAGGCACTGAGTGAGGGGACAGTCCTGTGTCAGAGAGTGGTGGCACTGAGTGAGTGAGTGAGTGAGGGGACAGTCCTGTGTCAGACAGTGGAGGCACTGATTGAGGGGACAGCCTGTTTCAGAGATTGGAGGCACTGAGTGAGTGAGGGGACAGCCCTGTGTCAGAGAGTGGAGGCACTGAGTGAGGGGACAGCCCTGTGTCAGAGTGTGGAGGCACTGAGTGAGGGGACAATCCTGTGCCAGAGAGTGGAGACACTGAGTGAGGGGACAGCCCTGGGTCAAAGAGTGGAGGCACTGAGTGAGTGAGTGAGTGAGGGGACAGTCCTGTGTCAGAGAATGGAGGCACTGAGTGAGCGGACAGCCCTGTGTCAGAGAGTGGAGGCACTGAGTGAGTGAGGGGACATCCCTGTGTCAGAGAGTGGAGGCACTGAGTGAGCGGACAGCCCTGTGTCAGAGAGTGGAGGCACTGAGTGAGTGAGGAGACATCCCTGTGTCAGAGAGTGGAGGCACTGAGTGAGGGGACAGCCCTGTGTCAGAGAGAGGAGGCACTGAGTGAGTGAGTGAGTGAGGGGAAGGCCCTGTATCAGAGAGTAGAGTCAATGAGTGACTGAGGGGTCAGCCTGTGTCACAGAGTGGAGGCACTGATTGAGTGAGGGGACAGCCCTGTTTCAGAGAGTGGAGGCACTGAGTGCGGGGGCAGTCCTGTGTCAGAGAGTGGAGGCACTGAGTGAGGGGACAGACTGTGTCAGAGAGTGGAGGCACTGAGTGAGTAAGGGGACAGCCCTGTGTCTAATATGGAGGCCCTGAGTGAGTGAGTGAGGGGACAGCCGTGTGTCAGAGAGTGGAGGCACTGAGTGAGAGAGGGGACAGCCCTGTGTCAGAGAGTGGAGGCACTGAGTGAGTGAGTGAGGGGACAGCCCTGTGTCAGACAGTGGAGGCACTGAGTGACGGGACAGCCCTGTGTCAGAGAGTGGAGGCACTGACTGAGGGGACAGCCCTGTGTCAGAGAGAGGAGGCACAGAGTGAGTGAGGGGACAGCCCTGTGTCAGAGAGTGGAGGCACTGAGTGAGGGGACAGCCCTGTGTCAGAGAGTGGAGGCACTGAGTGAGAGAGGGGACCGCCCTGTGTCAGAGAGTGGAGGTACAGAGTGAGAGAGGGGCCAGCCTGTATCAGAGAGTGAAGGCACTGAGTGAGTGAGTGAGTGAGGGGAGAGTCCTGTGTCAGAGAGTGGAGGCACTGAGTGAGGGGACAGTCCTGTGCCAGAGTGTGGAGACACTGAGTGAGGGGACAGCCGGGTTTCAGAGACTGGAGGCACTGAGTGAGTGAGTGAGTGAGGGGACAGTCCTGTGTCAGAGAATGGAGGCTCTGAGTGAGGGGACAGCCCTATGTCAGAGCAAGGAGACACTGAGTGAGTGTAGGGACAGCTCTGTGTCAGAGAGTGGTGGCACTGCGTGAGGGTACAGTCCTGTGTCAGAGAGTGGACACTAAGTGAGGGGTCAGCCCTCTGTCAGAGAGAGGAGTCACTGAGTGAGGGGACAGCCCTGTGTCAGAGAGTGGAGGCACTGAGTCAGTGAGGGGACAGCCCTGTGTGAGAGAATGGAGGCACTGAGTGAGAGAGAGGACAGCCTGTGTCAGAGAGTGGAGGCACTGAGTGAGGGGACAGCCCTGTGTCAGAGTGTGGAGGCACTGAGTGAGGGGACAATCCTGTGCCAGAGAGTGGAGACACTGAGTGAGGGGACAGCCCTGGGTCAGAGAGTGGAGGCACTTAGTGAGTGAGTGAGTGAGGAGACAGTCCTGTGTCAGAGAATGGAGCCACTGAGTGAGCGGACAGCCCTGTGTCAGAGTGGAGGCACTGAGTGAGTGAGGGGACATCCCTGTGTCAGAGAGTGGAGGCACTGAGTGAGGGGACAGCCCTGTGCCAGAGCGTGGAGGCACAGAGTGAGTGAGGGGACATCCCTGTGTCAGAGAGTGGAGGAACTGAGTGAGTGGACAGCCCTTTGTCAGAGAGTGTAGACACTGAGTGAGGGGACAGCCCTGTGTCAGAGAGTGGAGGCACTGAGTGAGTTAGTGAATGAGGGGACAGCCTGTGTCAGAGAGTGGAGGTACTGAGTGACGGGACAGCCCTGTGTCAGAGAGTGGAGGCACTGACTGAGGGGACAGCCCTGTGTCAGAGAGAGGAGGCACAGAGTGAGTGAGGGGACAGCCCTGTGTCAGAGAGTGGAGGCACTGAGTGAGGGGACAGTCCTGTGCCAGAGTGTGGAGACACTGAGTGAGGGGACAGCCGGGTTTCAGAGACTGGAGGCACTGAGTGAGTGAGTGAGTGAGGGGACAGTCCTGTGTCAGAGAATGGAGGCTCTGAGTGAGGGGACAGCCCTATGTCAGAGCAAGGAGACACTGAGTGAGTGTAGGGACAGCTCTGTGTCAGAGAGTGGTGGCACTGCGTGAGGGTACAGTCCTGTGTCAGAGAGTGGACACTAAGTGAGGGGTCAGCCCTCTGTCAGAGAGAGGAGTCACTGAGTGAGGGGACAGCCCTGTGTCAGAGAGTGGAGGCACTGAGTCAGTGAGGGGACAGCCCTGTGTGAGAGAATGGAGGCACTGAGTGAGAGAGAGGACAGCCTGTGTCAGAGAGTGGAGGCACTGAGTGAGGGGACAGCCCTGTGTCAGAGTGTGGAGGCACTGAGTGAGGGGACAATCCTGTGCCAGAGAGTGGAGACACTGAGTGAGGGGACAGCCCTGGGTCAGAGAGTGGAGGCACTTAGTGAGTGAGTGAGTGAGGAGACAGTCCTGTGTCAGAGAATGGAGCCACTGAGTGAGCGGACAGCCCTGTGTCAGAGTGGAGGCACTGAGTGAGTGAGGGGACATCCCTGTGTCAGAGAGTGGAGGCACTGAGTGAGGGGACAGCCCTGTGTTAGAGAGAGGAGGCACTGAGTGAGTGAGTGAGTGAGGGGACAGCCCTGTGTCAGAGAGTGGAGGCACTGAGTGAGTGAGGGGACAGCCCTGTGTCAGAGAGTGGAGGCACTGAGTGGGTGAGGGGACAGCCTGTGTCAGAGAGTTGAGGCTCTGAGTAAGGGGACATCCCTGTGTCAGAGAGTGGAGGCAATGAGTGAGAGAGAGGGCAGCCTGTTCCAGAGAGTGGAGGCACTGAGTGAGGGGACTGCCCTGTTTCAGAGATCGGAAGCACTGAGTGAGGGGATAGCCCTGTGTCAGAGAGTGGAGGCACTGAGTGAGTGAGGGGACAGCCATGTGTCAGAGAGTGTAGGCACTGCGTGAGGGGACAGTCCTGTGTCAGAGAGTGGTCACTGAGTGCGGGGACAGCGCTGTGTCAGAGAGATGAGGCACTGAGTGAGGGGATGGCCCTGTGTCAGAGAGCGGAGGCACAGAGTGAGTGAGGGGACAGCCCTGTGTCAGAGAGTGGAGGCACTGAGTGAGAGAGAGGACAGCATGTGTCAGGGAGTGGAGGCACTGAGTGAGGGGACATCCCTGTGTCAGAGAGTGGAGGCACTGAGTGAGGGGACAGCCCTGTGTCAGAGAGTGGAGGCACTGAGTGAGGGGACAGCCCTGTGTCAGAGAGTCGAGGCTCTGAGTGAGGGGTCAGCCCTGTGTCAGAGAGTGGAGGCACTGAGTGAGAAAGGGTCAGCCTGTGTCAGAGAGAGGAGGCACTGAGTGAGAGAGGGGACAGCCCTGTGTCAGAGAGTGGAGGCACTGAGTGAGGGGATAGCCCTGTGTCAGAGAGTGGAGGTAATGAGTGAGTGACTGAGTGAGGGGACAGCCTGTGTCAGAGAGTGGAGGCACTACTGAGTGAGTGAGGGGACAGTTCTGTGTCAGAGAGTGGAGGCACTGAGTGAGTGAGTGAGTGTGGGGACGGTCCTGTGTCAGAGAATGGAAGCACGGAGTGAGGCGATAGCCTTATGTCAGAGAGTGGAGGCACTGAGTGAGTGAGGGCACAGCCCTGTGTCAGAGAGTGGAGGAACTGAGTGAGGGGACAGCCCTGTATCAGAGAGTGTAGACACTGAGTGAGGGGACAGCCCTGTGTCAGAGAGTGGAGGCACTGAGTGAGGGGACAGCCCTGTGCCAGAGAGTGGAGGCACTGAGTGAGTGAGTGAGTGAGGGGACAGTCCTGTGTCAGAGAATGGAGGTACGGAATGCGGCGATAGCCTTCTCTCAGAGAGTGGAGGCACAGAGTGAGTGAGGGGACATCCCTGTGTCAGAGAGTGGAGGAACTGAGTGAGTGGACAGCCCTTTGTCAGAGAGTGTAGACACTGAGTGAGAGGACAGCCCTGTGTCAGAGAGTGGAGGCACTGAGTGAGTTAGTGAATGAGGGGACAGCCTGTGTCAGAGAGTGGAGGTACTGAGTGAGTGAGGGGACAGCCATGTGTCAGACAGTGGAGGCACTGCGTGAGGGGACAGTCCTGTGACAGAGAGTCGACACTGATTGAGGGGACAGCCTTGTGCCAGATAGAAGACGCACTGAGTGAGGGGACAGCCCTGTGTCAGATAGTGGAGGCACTGAGTGAGTGAGGGGACAGCCCTGTGTCAGAGAGGGAAGGCACTGAGTGAGAGAGAGGACAGCCTGTGTCAGAGAGTGGAGGCACTGTGTGAGGGGACACTCCTGTGTCAGAGAATGGAGGCACTGAGTGAGGGGACAGCCCTGTGTCAGAGAGTGGAGGCTCTGAGTGAGTGAGGGGACAGCCCTGTGTCAGAGAGTGGAGGCACTGAGTGAGAGAGGGTCAGCCTGTGTCAGAGTTTGGAGGCACTGAGTGAGAGAGGGGACAGCCCTGTGTCAGAGAGTGGAGGCACTGAGTGAGGGGATAGCCCTGTGTCAGAGAGTGGAGGTACTGAGTGAGTGACTGAGTGAGGGGACAGCCTGTGTCAGAGAGTGGAGGCACTGAGTGAGTGAGGGGACAGTTCTGTGTCAGAGAGTGGAGGCACTGAGTGAGTGAGTGAGTGTGGGGACGGTCCTGTGTCAGAGAATGGAGGCACGGAGTGAGGCGATAGCCTTCTGTCAGAGAGTGGAGGCACTGAGTGAGTGAGGGGACAGCCCTGTGTCAGAGAGTGGAGGAACTGAGTGAGGGGACAGCCCTGTGTCAGAGAGTGTAGACACTGAGTGAGGGGACAGCCCTGTGTCAGAGAGTGGAGGCACTGAGTGAGTGAGTGAATGAGGGGACAGCCTGTGTCAGAGAGTGGAGGAACTGAGTGAGGAGACAGCCCTGTGTTAGAGAGTCGAGGCACAGAGTGAGAGAGGGGACAGCCCTGTGTCAGAGAGTGGAGGCACTGAGTGAGAGGACAGCCCTGTGTCAGAGAGTGGAGTCACTGAGTGAGTGAGTGTTTGAGAGGACTGTCCAGTGTCAAAGAGTGGAGGCAGTGAGTGAATGAAGGGACAGTCCTGTGTCAGAGAGTGGAGGCACTGAGTGAGTGAGGGGACAGCCTGTTTCAGAGAGTGGAGGCACTGAGTGAGTGAGGGTACAGCAATGTGTCAAACAGTGGAGGCACTGCGTGAGGGGACAGTCCTGTGTCAGTGAGTGGAGGCACTGAGTGAGGGGACAGTCCTGTGTCAGAGAGTGGTGGCACTGAGTGAGTGAGTGAGTGAGGGGACAGTCCTGTGTCAGACAGTGGAGGCACTGATTGAGGGGACAGCCTGTTTCAGAGATTGGAGGCACTGAGTGAGTGAGGGGACAGCCCTGTGTCCGAGAGTGGAGGCACTGAGTGAGTGAGGGGACAGCCCTGTGTCAGAGAGTGGAGGCACTGAGTGAGGGGACAGCCCTGTGTCAGAGTGTGGAGGCACTGAGTGAGGGGACAATCCTGTGCCAGAGAGTGGAGACACTGAGTGAGGGGACAGCCCTGGGTCAAAGAGTGGAGGCACTGAGTGAGTGAGTGAGTGAGGGGACAGTCCTGTGTCAGAGAATGGAGGCACTGAGTGAGCGGACAGCCCTGTGTCAGAGAGTGGAGGCACTGAGTGAGTGAGGGGACATCCCTGTGTCAGAGAGTGGAGGCACTGAGTGAGGGGACAGCCCTGTGTCAGAGAGAGGAGGCACTGAGTGAGTGAGTGAGTGAGGGGAAGGCCCTGTATCAGAGAGTAGAGGCAATGAGTGACTGAGGGGTCAGCCTGTGTCAGAGAGTGGAGGCACTGATTGAGTGAGGGGACAGCCCTGTTTCAGAGAGTGGAGGCACTGAGTGCGGGGGCAGTCCTGTGTCAGAGAGTGGAGGCACTGAGTGAGGGGACAGACTGTGTCAGAGAGTGGAGGCACTGAGTGAGTAAGGGGACAGCCCTGTGTCTGAGAGTGGAGGCCCTGAGTGAGTGAGTGAGGGGACAGCCGTGTGTCAGAGAGTGGAGGCACTGAGTGAGAGAGGGGACAGCCCTGTGTCAGAGAGTGGAGGCACTGAGTGAGTGAGTGAGGGGACAGCCCTGTGTCAGACAGTGGAGGCACTGAGTGACGGGACAGCCCTGTGTCAGAGAGTGGAGGCACTGACTGAGGGGACAGCCCTGTGTCAGAGAGAGGAGGCACAGAGTGAGTGAGGGGACAGCCCTGTGTCAGAGAGTGGAGGCACTGAGTGAGGGGACAGCCCTGTGTCAGAGAGTGGAGGCACTGAGTGAGAGAGGGGACCGCCCTGTGTCAGAGAGTGGAGGTACAGAGTGAGAGAGGGGCCAGCCTGTATCAGAGAGTGAAGGCACTGAGTGAGTGAGTGAGTGAGGGGAGAGTCCTGTGTCAGAGAGTGGAGGCACTGAGTGAGGGGACAGTCCTGTGCCAGAGTGTGGAGACACTGAGTGAGGGGACAGCCGGGTTTCAGAGACTGGAGGCACTGAGTGAGTGAGTGAGTGAGGGGACAGTCCTGTGTCAGAGAATGGAGGCACTGAGTGAGGGGACAGCCCTATGTCAGAGCAAGGAGACACTGAGTGAGTGTAGGGACAGCTCTGTGTCAGAGAGTGGTGGCACTGCGTGAGGGTACAGTCCTGTGTCAGAGAGTGGACACTAAGTGAGGGGTCAGCCCTCTGTCAGAGAGAGGAGTCACTGAGTGAGGGGACAGCCCTGTGTCAGAGAGTGGAGGCACTGAGTGAGTGAGGGGACAGCCCTGTGTGAGAGAATGGAGGCACTGAGTGAGAGAGAGGACAGCCTGTGTCAGAGAGCGGAGGCACTGAGTGAGTGGACAGCCCTGTGTCAGAGTGTGGAGGCACTGAGTGAGGGGACAATCCTGTGCCAGAGAGTGGAGACACTGAGTGAGGGGACAGCCCTGGGTCAGAGAGTGGAGGCACTTAGTGAGTGAGTGAGTGAGGAGACAGTCCTGTGTCAGAGAATGGAGCCACTGAGTGAGCGGACAGCCCTGTGTCAGAGTGGAGGCACTGAGTGAGTGAGGGGACATCCCTGTGTCAGAGAGTGGAGGCACTGAGTGAGGGGACAGCCCTGTGTTAGAGAGAGGAGGCACTGAGTGAGTGAGTGAGTGAGGGGACAGCCCTGTGTCAGAGAGTGGAGGCACTGAGTGAGGGGCAGCCCTGTGTCAGAGAGTAGAGGCAATGAGTGTGCGAGGGGTCAGCCTGTGTCAGAGAGTGGAGGCACTGATTGAGTGAGGGGACAGCCCTGTGTCAGAGACTGGAGGCACTGAGTGCGGGGACAGTCCTGTGTCAGAGAGTGGAGGCACTGAGTGAGGGGACAGATTGTGTCAGAGAGTGGAGGCACTGAGTGAGTAAGGGGACAGCCCTGTGTATGAGAGTGGAGGCACTGAGTGAGTGAGTGAGGGGACAGCCGTGTGTCAGAGAGTGGAGGCACTGAGTGAGAGAGGGGACAGCCCTGTGTCAGAGAGTGGAGGCACTGAGTGAGTGAGTGAGGGGACAGCCCTGTGTCAGAGAGTGGAGGCACTGTGTGAGGGGACAGCCCTGTGTCAGAGCGTGGAGTCACTGAGTGAGTGAGGGCACAGCCCTGTGTCAGAGAGTGGAGGCACTGACTGAGGGGACAGCCCTGTGTCAGAGAGAGGAGGCACTGAGTGAGAGAGGGGACCGCCCTGTGTCAGAGAGTGGAGGAACTGAGTGAGGGGACAGTCCTGTGTCAGAGAGTGGAGGTACAGAGTGAGAGAGGGGCCAGCCTGTATCAGAGAGTAAAGGCACTGAGTGAGTGAGTGAGTGAGTGAGGGGACAGCCATGTGTCAGAGAGAGGAGGCACTGACTGAGTGAGGGAGTGAGGGGACAGTCCTGTGTCAGAGTGTGGAGACACTGAGTGAGGGGACAGCCCTGTGTCAGAGCAATGAGGCACTGAGTGAGTGTAGGGACAGCTCTGTGTCAGAGAGTGGTGGCACGGAGTGAGGGGAAATCCCTGTGTCAGAGAGTGGAGGCACTGAGTGAGGCTAAAGTCCTGTGTCAGAGAGTGGACACTAAGTGAGGGGACAGCCCTCTGTCAGAGAGAGGAGGCACTGAGTGAGAGGACAGCCCTGTGTCAGAGAGTGGAGGCACTGAGTGAGTGAGGGGACAGCCCTGTGTGAGAGAGTGGAGGCACTGAGTGAGAGAGAGGGCAGCCTGTGTCAGAGAGTGGAGGCACTGAGTGAGGGGACAACCCTGTGTCAGAGAGTGGAGGCACTGAGTGAGGGGACAGCCCTGTGTCAGAGAGTGGAGGCACTGAGTGAGAGAGGGGACAGCCTGTGTCAGAGAATGGAGGCACTGAGAGAGTGAGGGGACAGCCCTGTGTCATGGAGTCTAGGCACTGAGTGAGGGGACAGCCCTGTGTCAGAGAGTGGAGGCACTGATTGAGTGAGTGAGAGAGGGGACAGTCATGTGTCAGAGAGTGGAGGCACTGAGTGAGGGGACAGTCCTGTGTAAGAGAGTGGAGGCACTGATTGAGTGAGTGAGGGGACAGCCCTGTGTCAGAGAGTGGAGGCTCTGAGTGAGTGAGGGGACAGCCCTGTGTCAGAGATTGGAGGCACTGAGTGAGAGAGGGTCAGCCTGTGTCAGAGAGTGGAGGCACTGAGTGAGACAGGGGACTGCCCTGTGTCAGAGAGTGGAGGCACTGAGTGAGGGGATAGCCCTGTGTCAGAGAGTGGAGGTACTGAGTGAGTGACTGAGTGAGGGGACAGCCTGTGTCAGAGAGTGGAGGCACTAAGTGAGTGAGTGAGTGAGGGGACAGTCCTGTGTCAGAAAATGGAGGCACGGAGTGAGGCGATAGCATTCTGTCAGAGAGCAGAGGCACTGAGTGAGTGAGGGGACAGCCCTGTGTCAGAGAGTGGAGGAACTGAGTGAGGGGACAGCCCTGTCTCAGAGAGTGTAGATACTGAATGAGGGGACAGCCCTGTGTCAGAGACTGGAGGCACTGAGTGAGTGAGGGTACAGCAATGTGTCAAACAGTGGATGCACTGCGTGAGGGGACAGTCCTGTGACAGAGATTGGAGGCACTGAGTGAGGGGATAGCCCTGTGTCAGAGAGAAGACGCACTGAGTGAGGGGACAGCCCTGTGTCAGATAGTGGAGGCACTGAGTGATTGAGGGGACAGCCCTGTGTCAGAGAGGGAAGGCACTGAGTGAGAGAGAGGACAGCCTGTGTCAGATAGTGTTGGCACTGAGTGAGTGAGGGGACAGCCATGTGTCAGAGAGTAGAGGCACTGCGTGAGGGGACAGCCCTGTGTCAGAGAGTGGACACTGAGTGAGGGGACAGCCCTGTGTCAGAGAGAGGAGGCACTGAGTGAGGGGACAGCCCTATGCCAGAGATTGGAGGCACTGAGTGAGTGAGGGGACAGCCCTGTGTCAGAGAGTGGAGGCACTGAGTTAGGGGACAGCCTGCGTCAGAGAGTGGAGGCACTGAGTGAAGGGACAGCCCTGTGTCAGAGAGTGGAGGCACTTAGTGAGAAAGGGGACAGCCTGTGTCAGAGAGTGGAGGCACTGAGTGAGGGGACTGCCCTGTGTCAGAGAGTGGAGGCACTGAGTGAGGTGACAGCCCAGTGTCAGAGAGTGAAGGCACTGAGTGAGTGAGGGGACAGCCATTGTCAGAGAGTGGAGGCACTGAGTGAGGGGACATCCCTGTGTCAGAGAGTGGAGGCACTGAGTGAGGGGACATCCCTGTGTCAGAGAGTGGAGGCAATCAGTGAGGTGACAGCCTGTGTCAGAGAGTGGAGGCACTGATTGAGGGGACAGTACTGTGTCAGAGAGTGGAGGCACTGATGAGTGAGGGGACAGTCCTGAGTCAGAGAGTGGAGGCAATCAGTGAGGTGACAGCCTGTGTCAGAGAGTGGAGGCACTGATTGAGGGGACAGTCCTGTGTCAGAGAGTGGAGGCACTGATGAGTGAGGGGACAGTCCTGAGTCAGAGAGTGGAGGCACTGAGTGAGGAGACAGCCCTGTGTTAGAGAGTCGAGGCACAGAGTGAGAGAGGGGACAGCCCTGTGTCAGAGAGTGGAGGCACTGATTGAGAGGACAGCCCTGTGTCAGAGAGTGGAGTCACTGAGTGAGTGAGTGTGTGAGAGGACTGTCCTGTGTCAAAGAGTGGAGGCAGTGAGTGAATGAAGGGACAGTCCTGTGTCAGAGAGTGGAGGCACTGAGTGAGTGAGGGGACAGCCCCCTGTCAGAGAGTGGAGGCACTGAGTGAGGGGACAGCCTGTTTCAGAGAGTGGAGGCACTGAGTGAGTGAGGGGACAGCCCTGTGTCCGAGAGTGGAGGCACTGAGTGAGTGAGGGGACAGACCTGTGTCAGAGAGTGGAGGCACTGAGTGAGGGGACAGCCCTGTGTCAGAGTGTGGAGGCACTGAGTGACGGGACAATCCTGTGCCAGAGAGTGGAGACCTGAGTGAGGGGACAGCCCTGGGTCAGAGAGCGGAGGCACTGAGTGAGTGAGTGAGTGAGGGGACAGTCCTGTGTCAGAGAATGGAGGCACTGAGTGAGCGGACAGCCCTGTGTCAGAGAGAGAAGGCACTGAGTGAGTGAGTGAGTGAGGGGACAGCCCTGTGTCAGAGAGTGGAGGAACTGAGTGAGGGGACAGCCCAGTGTCAGAGAGTGGAGGCACTGAGTGAGGGGACAGCTTTGTGTCAGGGAGTGGAGGCACTGAGTGAGTGAGTGAGGGGACAGTCCTGTGTCAGAGAATGGAGGCACTGAGTGAGTGAGGGGACAAACCTGTGTCAGGGAGTCTAGGCACTGAGTGAGGGGATAGCCCTATGTCAGAGCAAGGAGACACTGAGTGAGTGTAGGGACAGCTCTGTGTCAGAGAGTGGTGGCACTGCGTGAGGGTACAGTCCTGTGTCAGAGAGTGGACACTAAGTGAGGGGTCAGCCCTCTGTCAGAGAGAGGAGTCACTGAGTGAGGGGACAGCCCTGTGCCAGAGAGTGGAGGCACTGAGTGAGGGGACAGCCCTGTGTCAGAGAGTGGAGGCACTGAGTGAGTGAGGGGACAAACCTGTGTCAGGGAGTCTAGGCACTGAGTGAGGGGACAGCCCTATGTCAGAGCAAGGAGACACTGAGTGAGTGTAGGGACAGCTCTGTGTCAGAGAGTGGTGGCACTGCGTGAGGGTACAGTCCTGTGTCAGAGAGTGGACACTAAGTGAGGGGTCAGCCCTCTGTCAGAGAGAGGAGTCACTGAGTGAGGGGACAGCCCTGTGCCAGAGAGTGGAGGCACTGAGTGAGTGAGGGGAAAGCCCTGTGTGAGAGAATGGAGGCACTGAGTGAGAGAGAGGACAGCCTGTGTCAGAGAGTGGAGGCACTGAGTGAGGGGACAGCCCTGTGTCAGAGTGTGGAGGCACTGAGTGAGGGGACAATCCTGTGCCAGAGAGTGGAGACACTGAGTGAGGGGACAGCCCTGGGTCAGAGAGTGGAGGCACTTAGTGAGTGAGTGAGTGAGGAGACAGTCCTGTGTCAGAGAATGGAGCCACTGAGTGAGCGGACAGCCCTGTGTCAGAGTGGAGGCACTGAGTGAGTGAGGGGACATCCCTGTGTCAGAGAGTGGAGGCACTGAGTGAGGGGACAGCCCTGTGTTAGAGAGAGGAGGCACTGAGTGAGTGAGTGAGTGAGGGGACAGCCCTGTGTCAGAGAGTGGAGGCACTGAGTGAGGGGCAGCCCTGTGTCAGAGAGTAGAGGCAATGAGTGTGCGAGGGGTCAGCCTGTGTCAGAGAGTGGAGGCACTGATTGAGTGAGGGGACAGCCCTGTGTCAGAGACTGGAGGCACTGAGTGCGGGGACAGTCCTGTGTCAGAGAGTGGAGGCACTGAGTGAGGGGACAGATTGTGTCAGAGAGTGGAGGCACTGAGTGAGTAAGGGGACAGCCCTGTGTATGAGAGTGGAGGCACTGAGTGAGTGAGTGAGGGGACAGCCGTGTGTCAGAGAGTGGAGGCACTGAGTGAGAGAGGGGACAGCCCTGTGTCAGAGAGTGGAGGCACTGAGTGAGTGAGTGAGGGGACAGCCCTGTGTGAGAGAATGGAGGCACTGAGTGAGAGAGAGGACAGCCTGTGTCAGAGAGTGGAGGCACTGAGTGAGGGGACAGCCCATTGTCAGACTGTGGAGGCACTGAGTGAGGGGACCATCCTGTGCCAGAGAGTGGAGACACTGAGTGAGGGGACAGCCCTGGGTCAGAGAGTGGAGGCACTTAGTGAGTGAGTGAGTGAGGAGACAGTCCTGTGTCAGAGAATGGAGCCACTGAGTGAGCGGACAGCCCTGTGTCAGAGTGGAGGCACTGAGTGAGTGAGGGGACATCCCTGTGTCAGAGAGTGGAGGCACTGAGTGAGGGGACAGCCCTGTGTTAGAGAGAGGAGGCACTGAGTGAGTGAGTGAGTGAGGGGACAGCCCTGTGTCAGAGAGTGGAGGCACTGAGTGAGGGGCAGCCCTGTGTCAGAGAGTAGAGGCAATGAGTGTGCGAGGGGTCAGCCTGTGTCAGAGAGTGGAGGCACTGATTGAGTGAGGGGACAGCCCTGTGTCAGAGACTGGAGGCACTGAGTGCGGGGACAGTCCTGTGTCAGAGAGTGGAGGCACTGAGTGAGGGGACAGATTGTGTCAGAGAGTGGAGGCACTGAGTGAGTAAGGGGACAGCCCTGTGTATGAGAGTGGAGGCACTGAGTGAGTGAGTGAGGGGACAGCCGTGTGTCAGAGAGTGGAGGCACTGAGTGAGAGAGGGGACAGCCCTGTGTCAGAGAGTGGAGGCACTGAGTGAGTGAGTGAGGGGACAGCCCTGTGTCAGAGCGTGGAGTCACTGAGTGAGTGAGGGCACAGCCCTGTGTCAGAGAGTGGAGGCACTGACTGAGGGGACAGCCCTGTGTCAGAGAGAGGAGGCACTGAGTGAGAGAGGGGACCGCCCTGTGTCAGAGAGTGGAGGAACTGAGTGAGGGGACAGTCCTGTGTCAGAGAGTGGAGGTACAGAGTGAGAGAGGGGCCAGCCTGTATCAGAGAGTAAAGGCACTGAGTGAGTGAGTGAGTGAGGGGACAGCCATGTGTCAGAGAGAGGAGGCACTGACTGAGTGAGGGAGTGAGGGGACAGTCCTGTGTCAGAGTGTGGAGACACTGAGTGAGGGGACAGCCCCGTGTCAGAGCAATGAGGCACTGAGTGAGTGTAGGGACAGCTCTGTGTCAGAGAGTGGTGGCACGGAGTGAGGGGAAATCCCTGTGTCAGAGAGTGGAGGCACTGAGTGAGGCTAAAGTCCTGTGTCAGAGAGTGGACACTAAGTGAGGGGACAGCCCTCTGTCAGAGAGAGGAGGCACTGAGTGAGAGGACAGCCCTGTGTCAGAGAGTGGAGGCACTGAGTGAGTGAGGGGACAGCCCTGTGTGAGAGAGTGGAGGCACTGAGTGAGAGAGAGGGCAGCCTGTGTCAGAGAGTGGAGGCACTGAGTGAGGGGACAACCCTGTGTCAGAGAGTGGAGGCACTGAGTGAGGGGACAGCCCTGTGTCAGAGAGTGGAGGCACTGAGTGAGAGAGGGGACAGCCTGTGTCAGAGAATGGAGGCACTGAGAGAGTGAGGGGACAGCCCTGTGTCATGGAGTCTAGGCACTGAGTGAGGGGACAGCCCTGTGTCAGAGAGTGGAGGCACTGATTGAGTGAGTGAGAGAGGGGACAGTCATGTGTCAGAGAGTGGAGGCACTGAGTGAGGGGACAGTCCTGTGTAAGAGAGTGGAGGCACTGATTGAGTGAGTGAGGGGACAGCCCTGTGTCAGAGAGTGGAGGCTCTGAGTGAGTGAGGGGACAGCCCTGTGTCAGAGATTGGAGGCACTGAGTGAGAGAGGGTCAGCCTGTGTCAGAGAGTGGAGGCACTGAGTGAGACAGGGGACTGCCCTGTGTCAGAGAGTGGAGGCACTGAGTGAGGGGATAGCCCTGTGTCAGAGAGTGGAGGTACTGAGTGAGTGACTGAGTGAGGGGACAGCCTGTGTCAGAGAGTGGAGGCACTGAGTGAGTGAGTGAGTGAGGGGACAGTCCTGTGTCAGAAAATGGAGGCACGGAGTGAGGCGATAGCATTCTGTCAGAGAGCAGAGGCACTGAGTGAGTGAGGGGACAGCCCTGTGTCAGAGAGTGGAGGAACTGAGTGAGGGGACAGCCCTGTCTCAGAGAGTGTGGACACTGAATGAGGGGACAGCCCTGTGTCAGAGACTGGAGGCACTGAGTGAGTGAGGGTACAGCAATGTGTCAAACAGTGGATGCACTGCGTGAGGGGACAGTCCTGTGACAGAGATTGGAGGCACTGAGTGAGGGGATAGCCCTGTGTCAGAGAGAAGACGCACTGAGTGAGGGGACAGCCCTGTGTCAGATAGTGGAGGCACTGAGTGATTGAGGGGACAGCCCTGTGTCAGAGAGGGAAGGCACTGAGTGAGAGAGAGGACAGCCTGTGTCAGAGAGTGTTGGCACTGAGTGAGTGAGGGGACAGCCTGTGTCAGAGAGTGGTGGCACTGCGTGAGGGGACAGCCCTGTGTCAGAGAGAGGAGGCACTGAGTGAGGGGACAGCCCTATGCCAGAGATTGGAGGCACTGAGTGAGTGAGGGGACAGCCCTGTGTCAGAGAGTGGAGGCACTGAGTTAGGGGACAGCCTGCGTCAGAGAGTGGAGGCACTGAGTGAAGGGACAGCCCTGTGTCAGAGAGTGGAGGCACTTAGTGAGAAAGGGGACAGCCTGTGTCAGAGAGTGGAGGCACTGAGTGAGGGGACTGCCCTGTGTCAGAGAGTGGAGGCACTGAGTGAGGTGACAGCCCAGTGTCAGAGAGTGAAGGCACTGAGTGAGTGAGGGGACAGCCATTGTCAGAGAGTGGAGGCACTGCGTGAGGGGACATCCCTGTGTCAGAGAGTGGAGGCACTGAGTGAGGGGACATCCCTGTGTCAGAGAGTGGAGGCAATCAGTGAGGTGACAGCCTGTGTCAGAGAGTGGAGGCACTGATTGAGGGGACAGTACTGTGTCAGAGAGTGGAGGCACTGATGAGTGAGGGGACAGTCCTGAGTCAGAGAGTGGAGGCAATCAGTGAGGTGACAGCCTGTGTCAGAGAGTGGAGGCACTGATTGAGGGGACAGTCCTGTGTCAGAGAGTGGAGGCACTGATGAGTGAGGGGACAGTCCTGAGTCAGAGAGTGGAGGCACTGAGTGAGGAGACAGCCCTGTGTTAGAGAGTCGAGGCACAGAGTGAGAGAGGGGACAGCCCTGTGTCAGAGAGTGGAGGCACTGATTGAGAGGACAGCCCTGTGTCAGAGAGTGGAGTCACTGAGTGAGTGAGTGTGTGAGAGGACTGTCCTGTGTCAAAGAGTGGAGGCAGTGAGTGAATGAAGGGACAGTCCTGTGTCAGAGAGTGGAGGCACTGAGTGAGTGAGGGGACAGCCCCCTGTCAGAGAGTGGAGGCACTGAGTGAGGGGACAGCCTGTTTCAGAGAGTGGAGGCACTGAGTGAGTGAGGGGACAGCCCTGTGTCCGAGAGTGGAGGCACTGAGTGAGGGGACAGCTTTGTGTCAGGGAGTGGAGGCACTGAGTGAGTGAGTGAGGGGACAGTCCTGTGTCAGAGAATGGAGGCACTGAGTGAGTGAGGGGACAAACCTGTGTCAGGGAGTCTAGGCACTGAGTGAGGGGACAGCCCTATGTCAGAGCAAGGAGACACTGAGTGAGTGTAGGGACAGCTCTGTGTCAGAGAGTGGTGGCACTGCGTGAGGGTACAGTCCTGTGTCAGAGAGTGGACACTAAGTGAGGGGTCAGCCCTCTGTCAGAGAGAGGAGTCACTGAGTGAGGGGACAGCCCTGTGCCAGAGAGTGGAGGCACTGAGTGAGTGAGGGGAAAGCCCTGTGTGAGAGAATGGAGGCACTGAGTGAGAGAGAGGACAGCCTGTGTCAGAGAGTGGAGGAACTGAGTGAGGGGACAGCCCTGTGTCAGAGTGTGGAGGCACTGAGTGAGGGGACAATCCTGTGCCAGAGAGTGGAGACACTGAGTGAGGGGACAGCCCTGGGTCAGAGAGTGGAGGCACTTAGTGAGTGAGTGAGTGAGGAGACAGTCCTGTGTCAGAGAATGGAGCCACTGAGTGAGCGGACAGCCCTGTGTCAGAGTGGAGGCACTGAGTGAGTGAGGGGACATCCCTGTGTCAGAGAGTGGAGGCACTGAGTGAGGGGACAGCCCTGTGTTAGAGAGAGGAGGCACTGAGTGAGTGAGTGAGTGAGGGGACAGCCCTGTGTCAGAGAGTGGAGGCACTGAGTGAGGGGCAGCCCTGTGTCAGAGAGTAGAGGCAATGAGTGTGCGAGGGGTCAGCCTGTGTCAGAGAGTGGAGGCACTGATTGAGTGAGGGGACAGCCCTGTGTCAGAGACTGGAGGCACTGAGTGCGGGGACAGTCCTGTGTCAGAGAGTGGAGGCACTGAGTGAGGGGACAGATTGTGTCAGAGAGTGGAGGCACTGAGTGAGTAAGGGGACAGCCCTGTGTATGAGAGTGGAGGCACTGAGTGAGTGAGTGAGGGGACAGCCGTGTGTCAGAGAGTGGAGGCACTGAGTGAGAGAGGGGACAGCCCTGTGTCAGAGAGTGGAGGCACTGAGTGAGTGAGTGAGGGGACAGCCCTGTGTCAGAGAGTGGAGGCACTGAGTGAGGGGACAGCCCTGTGTCAGAGCGTGGAGTCACTGAGTGAGTGAGGGCACAGCCCTGTGTCTGAGAGTGGAGGCACTGACTGAGGGGACAGCCCTGTGTCAGAGAGAGGAGGCACTGAGTGAGAGAGGGGACCGCCCTGTGTCAGAGAGTGGAGGTACAGAGTGAGAGAGGGGCCAGCCTGTATCAGAGAGTAAAGGCACTGAGTGAGTGAGTGAGTGAGGGGACAGCCATGTGTCAGAGAGAGGAGGCACTGACTGAGTGAGGGAGTGAGGGGACAGTCCTGTGTCAGAGTGTGGAGACACTGAGTGAGGGGACAGCCCTGTGTCAGAGCAATGAGGCACTGAGTGAGTGTAGGGACAGCTCTGTGTCAGAGAGTGGTGGCACGGAGTGAGGGGAAATCCCTGTGTCAGAGAGTGGAGGCACTGAGTGAGGCTAAAGTCCTGTGTCAGAGAGTGGACACTAAGTGAGGGGACAGCCCTCTGTCAGAGAGAGGAGGCACTGAGTGAGAGGACAGCCCTGTGTCAGAGAGAGGAGGCACTGAGTGAGTGAGGGGACAGCCCTGTGTGAGAGAGTGGAGGCACTGAGTGAGAGAGAGGGCAGCCTGTGTCAGAGAGTGGAGGCACTGAGTGAGTGAGTGAGGGGACAGCCCTGTGTCAGACAGTGGAGGCACTGAGTGACGGGACAGCCCTGTGTCAGAGAGTGGAGGCACTGACTGAGGGGACAGCCCTGTGTCAGAGAGAGGAGGCACAGAGTGAGTGAGGGGACAGCCCTGTGTCAGAGAGTGGAGGCACTGAGTGAGGGGACAGCCCTGTGTCAGAGAGTGGAGGCACTGAGTGAGAGAGGGGACCGCCCTGTGTCAGAGAGTGGAGGTACAGAGTGAGAGAGGGGCCAGCCTGTATCAGAGAGTGAAGGCACTGAGTGAGTGAGTGAGTGAGGGGAGAGTCCTGTGTCAGAGAGTGGAGGCACTGAGTGAGGGGACAGTCCTGTGCCAGAGTGTGGAGACACTGAGTGAGGGGACAGCCCTGTGTCAGAGCAATGAGGCACTGAGTGAGTGTAGGGACAGCTCTGTGTCAGAGAGTGGTGGCACGGAGTGAGGGGAAATCCCTGTGTCAGAGAGTGGAGGCACTGAGTGAGGCTAAAGTCCTGTGTCAGAGAGTGGACACTAAGTGAGGGGACAGCCCTCTGTCAGAGAGAGGAGGCACTGAGTGAGAGGACAGCCCTGTGTCAGAGAGAGGAGGCACTGAGTGAGTGAGGGGACAGCCCTGTGTGAGAGAGTGGAGGCACTGAGTGAGAGAGAAGGCAGCCTGTGTCAGAGAGTGGAGGCACTGAGTGAGTGAGTGAGGGGACAGCCCTGTGTCAGACAGTGGAGGCACTGAGTGACGGGACAGCCCTGTGTCAGAGAGTGGAGGCACTGACTGAGGGGACAGCCCTGTGTCAGAGAGAGGAGGCACAGAGTGAGTGAGGGGACAGCCCTGTGTCAGAGAGTGGAGGCACTGAGTGAGGGGACAGCCCTGTGTCAGAGAGTGGAGGCACTGAGTGAGAGAGGGGACCGCCCTGTGTCAGAGAGTGGAGGTACAGAGTGAGAGAGGGGCCAGCCTGTATCAGAGAGTGAAGGCACTGAGTGAGTGAGTGAGTGAGGGGAGAGTCCTGTGTCAGAGAGTGGAGGCACTGAGTGAGGGGACAGTCCTGTGCCAGAGTGTGGAGACACTGAGTGAGGGGACAGCCGGGTTTCAGAGACTGGAGGCACTGAGTGAGTGAGTGAGTGAGGGGACAGTCCTGTGTCAGAGAATGGAGGCTCTGAGTGAGGGGACAGCCCTATGTCAGAGCAAGGAGACACTGAGTGAGTGTAGGGACAGCTCTGTGTCAGAGAGTGGTGGCACTGCGTGAGGGTACAGTCCTGTGTCAGAGAGTGGACACTAAGTGAGGGGTCAGCCCTCTGTCAGAGAGAGGAGTCACTGAGTGAGGGGACAGCCCTGTGTCAGAGAGTGGAGGCACTGAGTCAGTGAGGGGACAGCCCTGTGTGAGAGAATGGAGGCACTGAGTGAGAGAGAGGACAGCCTGTGTCAGAGAGTGGAGGCACTGAGTGAGGGGACAGCCCTGTGTCAGAGTGTGGAGGCACTGAGTGAGGGGACAATCCTGTGCCAGAGAGTGGAGACACTGAGTGAGGGGACAGCCCTGGGTCAGAGAGTGGAGGCACTTAGTGAGTGAGTGAGTGAGGAGACAGTCCTGTGTCAGAGAATGGAGCCACTGAGTGAGCGGACAGCCCTGTGTCAGAGTGGAGGCACTGAGTGAGTGAGGGGACATCCCTGTGTCAGAGAGTGGAGGCACTGAGTGAGGGGACAGCCCTGTGTTAGAGAGAGGAGGCACTGAGTGAGTGAGTGAGTGAGGGGACAGCCCTGTGTCAGAGAGTGGAGGCACTGAGTGAGTGAGGGGACAGCCCTGTGTCAGAGAGTGGAGGCACTGAGTGGGTGAGGGGACAGCCTGTGTCAGAGAGTTGAGGCTCTGAGTAAGGGGACATCCCTGTGTCAGAGAGTGGAGGCAATGAGTGAGAGAGAGGGCAGCCTGTTCCAGAGAGTGGAGGCACTGAGTGAGGGGACTGCCCTGTTTCAGAGATCGGAAGCACTGAGTGAGGGGATAGCCCTGTGTCAGAGAGTGGAGGCACTGAGTGAGTGAGGGGACAGCCATGTGTCAGAGAGTGTAGGCACTGCGTGAGGGGACAGTCCTGTGTCAGAGAGTGGTCACTGAGTGCGGGGACAGCGCTGTGTCAGAGAGATGAGGCACTGAGTGAGGGGATGGCCCTGTGTCAGAGAGCGGAGGCACAGAGTGAGTGAGGGGACAGCCCTGTGTCAGAGAGTGGAGGCACTGAGTGAGAGAGAGGACAGCATGTGTCAGGGAGTGGAGGCACTGAGTGAGGGGACAGCCCTGTGTCAGAGTGTGGAGGCACTGAGTGAGGGGACAATCCTGTGCCAGAGAGTGGAGACACTGAGTGAGGGGACAGCCCTGGGTCAGAGAGTGGAGGCACTTAGTGAGTGAGTGAGTGAGGAGACAGTCCTGTGTCAGAGAATGGAGCCACTGAGTGAGCGGACAGCCCTGTGTCAGAGTGGAGGCACTGAGTGAGTGAGGGGACATCCCTGTGTCAGAGAGTGGAGGCACTGAGTGAGGGGACAGCCCTGTGTTAGAGAGAGGAGGCACTGAGTGAGTGAGTGAGTGAGGGGACAGCCCTGTGTCAGAGAGTGGAGGCACTGAGTGAGGGGCAGCCCTGTGTCAGAGAGTAGAGGCAATGAGTGTGCGAGGGGTCAGCCTGTGTCAGAGAGTGGAGGCACTGATTGAGTGAGGGGACAGCCCTGTGTCAGAGACTGGAGGCACTGAGTGCGGGGACAGTCCTGTGTCAGAGAGTGGAGGCACTGAGTGAGGGGACAGATTGTGTCAGAGAGTGGAGGCACTGAGTGAGTAAGGGGACAGCCCTGTGTATGAGAGTGGAGGCACTGAGTGAGTGAGTGAGGGGACAGCCGTGTGTCAGAGAGTGGAGGCACTGAGTGAGAGAGGGGACAGCCCTGTGTCAGAGAGTGGAGGCACTGAGTGAGTGAGTGAGGGGACAGCCCTGTGTCAGAGCGTGGAGTCACTGAGTGAGTGAGGGCACAGCCCTGTGTCAGAGAGTGGAGGCACTGACTGAGGGGACAGCCCTGTGTCAGAGAGAGGAGGCACTGAGTGAGAGAGGGGACCGCCCTGTGTCAGAGAGTGGAGGAACTGAGTGAGGGGACAGTCCTGTGTCAGAGAGTGGAGGTACAGAGTGAGAGAGGGGCCAGCCTGTATCAGAGAGTAAAGGCACTGAGTGAGTGAGTGAGTGAGGGGACAGCCATGTGTCAGAGAGAGGAGGCACTGACTGAGTGAGGGAGTGAGGGGACAGTCCTGTGTCAGAGTGTGGAGACACTGAGTGAGGGGACAGCCCTGTGTCAGAGCAATGAGGCACTGAGTGAGTGTAGGGACAGCTCTGTGTCAGAGAGTGGTGGCACGGAGTGAGGGGAAATCCCTGTGTCAGAGAGTGGAGGCACTGAGTGAGGCTAAAGTCCTGTGTCAGAGAGTGGACACTAAGTGAGGGGACAGCCCTCTGTCAGAGAGAGGAGGCACTGAGTGAGAGGACAGCCCTGTGTCAGAGAGTGGAGGCACTGAGTGAGTGAGGGGACAGCCCTGTGTGAGAGAGTGGAGGCACTGAGTGAGAGAGAGGGCAGCCTGTGTCAGAGAGTGGAGGCACTGAGTGAGGGGACAACCCTGTGTCAGAGAGTGGAGGCACTGAGTGAGGGGACAGCCCTGTGTCAGAGAGTGGAGGCACTGAGTGAGAGAGGGGACAGCCTGTGTCAGAGAATGGAGGCACTGAGAGAGTGAGGGGACAGCCCTGTGTCATGGAGTCTAGGCACTGAGTGAGGGGACAGCCCTGTGTCAGAGAGTGGAGGCACTGATTGAGTGAGTGAGAGAGGGGACAGTCATGTGTCAGAGAGTGGAGGCACTGAGTGAGGGGACAGTCCTGTGTAAGAGAGTGGAGGCACTGATTGAGTGAGTGAGGGGACAGCCCTGTGTCAGAGAGTGGAGGCTCTGAGTGAGTGAGGGGACAGCCCTGTGTCAGAGATTGGAGGCACTGAGTGAGAGAGGGTCAGCCTGTGTCAGAGAGTGGAGGCACTGAGTGAGACAGGGGACTGCCCTGTGTCAGAGAGTGGAGGCACTGAGTGAGGGGATAGCCCTGTGTCAGAGAGTGGAGGTACTGAGTGAGTGACTGAGTGAGGGGACAGCCTGTGTCAGAGAGTGGAGGCACTGAGTGAGTGAGTGAGTGAGGGGACAGTCCTGTGTCAGAAAATGGAGGCACGGAGTGAGGCGATAGCATTCTGTCAGAGAGCAGAGGCACTGAGTGAGTGAGGGGACAGCCCTGTGTCAGAGAGTGGAGGAACTGAGTGAGGGGACAGCCCTGTCTCAGAGAGTGTGGACACTGAATGAGGGGACAGCCCTGTGTCAGAGACTGGAGGCACTGAGTGAGTGAGGGTACAGCAATGTGTCAAACAGTGGATGCACTGCGTGAGGGGACAGTCCTGTGACAGAGATTGGAGGCACTGAGTGAGGGGATAGCCCTGTGTCAGAGAGAAGACGCACTGAGTGAGGGGACAGCCCTGTGTCAGATAGTGGAGGCACTGAGTGATTGAGGGGACAGCCCTGTGTCAGAGAGGGAAGGCACTGAGTGAGAGAGAGGACAGCCTGTGTCAGAGAGTGTTGGCACTGAGTGAGTGAGGGGACAGCCTGTGTCAGAGAGTGGTGGCACTGCGTGAGGGGACAGCCCTGTGTCAGAGAGTGGACACTGAGTGAGGGGACAGCCCTGTGTCAGAGAGAGGAGGCACTGAGTGAGGGGACAGCCCTATGCCAGAGATTGGAGGCACTGAGTGAGTGAGGGGACAGCCCTGTGTCAGAGAGTGGAGGCACTGAGTTAGGGGACAGCCTGCGTCAGAGAGTGGAGGCACTGAGTGAAGGGACAGCCCTGTGTCAGAGAGTGGAGGCACTTAGTGAGAAAGGGGACAGCCTGTGTCAGAGAGTGGAGGCACTGAGTGAGGGGACTGCCCTGTGTCAGAGAGTGGAGGCACTGAGTGAGGTGACAGCCCAGTGTCAGAGAGTGAAGGCACTGAGTGAGTGAGGGGACAGCCATTGTCAGAGAGTGGAGGCACTGCGTGAGGGGACATCCCTGTGTCAGAGAGTGGAGGCACTGAGTGAGGGGACATCCCTGTGTCAGAGAGTGGAGGCAATCAGTGAGGTGACAGCCTGTGTCAGAGAGTGGAGGCACTGATTGAGGGGACAGTACTGTGTCAGAGAGTGGAGGCACTGATGAGTGAGGGGACAGTCCTGAGTCAGAGAGTGGAGGCAATCAGTGAGGTGACAGCCTGTGTCAGAGAGTGGAGGCACTGATTGAGGGGACAGTCCTGTGTCAGAGAGTGGAGGCACTGATGAGTGAGGGGACAGTCCTGAGTCAGAGAGTGGAGGCACTGAGTGAGGAGACAGCCCTGTGTTAGAGAGTCGAGGCACAGAGTGAGAGAGGGGACAGCCCTGTGTCAGAGAGTGGAGGCACTGATTGAGAGGACAGCCCTGTGTCAGAGAGTGGAGTCACTGAGTGAGTGAGTGTGTGAGAGGACTGTCCTGTGTCAAAGAGTGGAGGCAGTGAGTGAATGAAGGGACAGTCCTGTGTCAGAGAGTGGAGGCACTGAGTGAGTGAGGGGACAGCCCCCTGTCAGAGAGTGGAGGCACTGAGTGAGGGGACAGCCTGTTTCAGAGAGTGGAGGCACTGAGTGAGTGAGGGGACAGCCCTGTGTCCGAGAGTGGAGGCACTGAGTGAGTGAGGGGACAGACCTGTGTCAGAGAGTGGAGGCACTGAGTGAGGGGACAGCCCTGTGTCAGAGTGTGGAGGCACTGAGTGACGGGACAATCCTGTGCCAGAGAGTGGAGACCTGAGTGAGGGGACAGCCCTGGGTCAGAGAGCGGAGGCACTGAGTGAGTGAGGGGACAGTCCTGTGTCAGAGAATGGAGGCACTGAGTGAGCGGACAGCCCTGTGTCAGAGAGAGAAGGCACTGAGTGAGTGAGTGAGTGAGGGGACAGCCCTGTGTCAGAGAGTGGAGGAACTGAGTGAGGGGACAGCCCAGTGTCAGAGAGTGGAGGCACTGAGTGAGGGGACAGCTTTGTGTCAGGGAGTGGAGGCACTGAGTGAGTGAGTGAGGGGACAGTCCTGTGTCAGAGAATGGAGGCACTGAGTGAGTGAGGGGACAAACCTGTGTCAGGGAGTCTAGGCACTGAGTGAGGGGACAGCCCTATGTCAGAGCAAGGAGACACTGAGTGAGTGTAGGGACAGCTCTGTGTCAGAGAGTGGTGGCACTGCGTGAGGGTACAGTCCTGTGTCAGAGAGTGGACACTAAGTGAGGGGTCAGCCCTCTGTCAGAGAGAGGAGTCACTGAGTGAGGGGACAGCCCTGTGCCAGAGAGTGGAGGCACTGAGTCAGTGAGGGGAAAGCCCTGTGTGAGAGAATGGAGGCACTGAGTGAGAGAGAGGACAGCCTGTGTCAGAGAGTGGAGGAACTGAGTGAGGGGACAGCCCTGTGTCAGAGTGTGGAGGCACTGAGTGAGGGGACAATCCTGTGCCAGAGAGTGGAGACACTGAGTGAGGGGACAGCCCTGGGTCAGAGAGTGGAGGCACTTAGTGAGTGAGTGAGGAGACAGTCCTGTGTCAGAGAATGGAGCCACTGAGTGAGCGGACAGCCCTGTGTCAGAGTGGAGGCACTGAGTGAGTGAGGGGACATCCCTGTGTCAGAGAGTGGAGGCACTGAGTGAGGGGACAGCCCTGTGTTAGAGAGAGGAGGCACTGAGTGAGTGAGTGAGTGAGGGGACAGCCCTGTGTCAGAGAGTGGAGGCACTGAGTGAGGGGCAGCCCTGTGTCAGAGAGTAGAGGCAATGAGTGTGCGAGGGGTCAGCCTGTGTCAGAGAGTGGAGGCACTGATTGAGTGAGGGGACAGCCCTGTGTCAGAGACTGGAGGCACTGAGTGCGGGGACAGTCCTGTGTCAGAGAGTGGAGGCACTGAGTGAGGGGACAGATTGTGTCAGAGAGTGGAGGCACTGAGTGAGTAAGGGGACAGCCCTGTGTATGAGAGTGGAGGCACTGAGTGAGTGAGTGAGGGGACAGCCGTGTGTCAGAGAGTGGAGGCACTGAGTGAGAGAGGGGACAGACCTGTGTCAGAGAGTGGAGGCACTGAGTGAGTGAGTGAGGGGACAGCCCTGTGTCAGAGAGTGGAGGCACTGAGTGAGGGGACAGCCCTGTGTCAGAGCGTGGAGTCACTGAGTGAGTGAGGGCACAGCCCTGTGTCTGAGAGTGGAGGCACTGACTGAGGGGACAGCCCTGTGTCAGAGAGAGGAGGCACTGAGTGAGAGAGGGGACCGCCCTGTGTCAGAGAGTGGAGGTACAGAGTGAGAGAGGGGCCAGCCTGTATCAGAGAGTAAAGGCACTGAGTGAGTGAGTGAGTGAGGGGACAGCCATGTGTCAGAGAGAGGAGGCACTGACTGAGTGAGGGAGTGAGGGGACAGTCCTGTGTCAGAGTGTGGAGACACTGAGTGAGGGGACAGCCCTGTGTCAGAGCAATGAGGCACTGAGTGAGTGTAGGGACAGCTCTGTGTCAGAGAGTGGTGGCACGGAGTGAGGGGAAATCCCTGTGTCAGAGAGTGGAGGCACTGAGTGAGGCTAAAGTCCTGTGTCAGAGAGTGGACACTAAGTGAGGGGACAGCCCTCTGTCAGAGAGAGGAGGCACTGAGTGAGAGGACAGCCCTGTGTCAGAGAGAGGAGGCACTGAGTGAGTGAGGGGACAGCCCTGTGTGAGAGAGTGGAGGCACTGAGTGAGAGAGAGGGCAGCCTGTGTCAGAGAGTGGAGGCACTGAGTGAGGGGACAACCCTGTGTCAGAGTGTGGAGGCACTGAGTGAGGGGACAGCCCTGTGTCAGAGAGTGGAGGCACTGAGTGAGAGAGGGGACAGCCTGTGTCAGAGAATGGAGGCACTGAGAGAGTGAGGGGACAGCCCTGTGTCATGGAGTCTAGGCACTGAGTGAGGGGACAGCCCTGTGTCAGAGAGTGGAGGCACTGATTGAGTGAGTGAGAGAGGGGACAGTCATGTGTCAGAGAGTGGAGGCACTGAGTGAGGGGACAGTCCTGTGTAAGAGAGTGGAGGCACTGATTGAGTGAGTGAGGGGACAGCCCTGTGTCAGAGAGTGGAGGCTCTGAGTGAGTGAGGGGACAGCCCTGTGTCAGAGATTGGAGGCACTGAGTGAGAGAGGGTCAGCCTGTGTCAGAGAGTGGAGGCACTGAGTGAGACAGGGGACAGCCCTGTGTCAGAGAGTGGAGGCACTGAGTGAGGGGATAGCCCTGTGTCAGAGAGTGGAGGTACTGAGTGAGTGACTGAGTGAGGGGACAGCCTGTGTCAGAGAGTGGAGGCACTGAGTGAGTGAGGGGACAGTTCTACGTCAGAGAGTGGAGGCACTGAGTGAGTGAGTGAGTGAGGGGACAGTCCTGTGTCAGAAAATGGAGGCACGGAGTAAGGCGATAGCATTCTGTCAGAGAGCAGAGGCACTGAGTGAGTGAGGGGACAGCCCTGTGTCAGAGAGTGGAGGAACTGAGTGAGGGGACAGCCCTGTCTCAGAGAGTGTAGACACTGAATGAGGGGACAGCCCTGTATCAGAGACTGGAGGCACTGAGTGAGTGAGGGTACAGCAATGTGTCAAACAGTGGATGCACTGCGTGAGGGGACAGTCCTGTGACAGAGATTGGAGGCACTGAGTGAGGGGATAGCCCTGTGTCAGAGAGAAGACGCACTGAGTGAGGGGACAGCCCTGTGTCAGATAGTGGAGGCACTGAGTGATTGAGGGGACAGCCCTGTGTCAGAGAAGGAAGGCACTGAGTGAGAGAGAGGACAGCCTGTGTCAGATAGAGTTGGCACTGAGTGAGTGAGGGGACAGCCATGTGTCAGAGAGTAGAGGCACTGCGTGAGGGGACAGCCCTGTGTCAGAAAGTGGACACTGAGTGAGGGGACAGCCCTGTGTCAGAGAGAGGAGGCACTGAGTGAGGGGACAGCCCTATGCCAGAGAGTGGAGGCACTGAGTGAGTGAGGGGACAGCCCTGTGTCAGAGAGTGGAGGCACTGAGTTAGGGGACAGCCTGCGTCAGAGAGTGGAGGCACTGAGTGAAGGGACAGCCCTGTGTCAGAGAGTGGAGGCACTTAGTGAAAAAGGGGACAGCCTGTGTCAGAGAGTGGAGGCACTGAGTGAGGGGACTGCCCTGTGTCAGAGAGTGGAGGCACTGAGTGAGGTGACAGCCCAGTGTCAGAGAGTGAGGCACTGAGTGAGTGAGGGGACAGCCATTGTCAGAGAGTGGAGGCACTGCGTGAGGGGACATCCCTGTGTCAGAGAGAGGAGGCACTGAGTGAGGGGATAGCCCTGTGCCAGAGAGTGGAGGCAATGAGTGAGGGGACAGCCTGTGTCAGAGAGTGGAGGCACTGAGTGAGGGGACATCCCTGTGTCAGAGAGTGGAGGCAATCAGTGAGGTGACAGCCTGTGTCAGAGAGTGGAGGCACTGATTGAGGGGACAGTACTGTGTCAGAGAGTGGAGGCACTGATGAGTGAGGGGACAGTCCTGAGTCAGAGAGTGGAGGCACTGAGTGAGGAGACAGCCCTGTGTTAGAGAGTCGAGGCACAGAGTGAGAGAGGGGACAGCCCTGTGTCAGAGAGTGGAGGCACTGATTGAGAGGACAGCCCTGTGTCAGAGAGTGGAGTCACTGAGTGAGTGAGTGTGTGAGAGGACTGTCCTGTGTCAAAGAGTGGAGGCAGTGAGTGAATGAAGGGACAGTCCTGTGTCAGAGAGTGGAGGCACTGAGTGAGTGAGGGGACAGCCCCCTGTCAGAGAGTGGAGGCACTGAGTGAGGGGACAGCCTGTTTCAGAGAGTGGAGGCACTGAGTGAGTGAGGGGACAGCCCTGTGTCCGAGAGTGGAGGCACTGAGTGAGTGAGGGGACAGACCTGTGTCGGAGAGTGGAGGCACTGAGTGAGGGGACAGCCCTGTGTCAGAGTGTGGAGGCACTGAGTGACGGGACAATCCTGTGCCAGAGAGTGGAGACCTGAGTGAGGGGACAGCCCTGGGTCAGAGAGCGGAGGCACTGAGTGAGTGAGTGAGTGAGGGGACAGTCCTGTGTCAGAGAATGGAGGCACTGAGTGAGCGGACAGCCCTGTGTCAGAGAGAGAAGGCACTGAGTGAGTGAGTGAGTGAGGGGTCAGCCCTGTGTCAGAGAGTGGAGGAACTGAGTGAGGGGACAGCCCAGTGTCAGAGAGTGGAGGCACTGAGTGAGGGGACAGCTTTGTGTCAGGGAGTGGAGGAACTGAGTGAGTGAGTGAGGGGACAGTCCTGTGTCAGAGAATGGAGGCACTGAGTGAGTGAGGGGACAAACCTGTGTCAGGGAGTCTAGGCACTGAGTGAGGGGACAGCCCAGTGTCAGAGAGTGGAGGCACTGAGTGAGGGGACAGCCGTGTGTCAGAGAGTGGAGGCACTGTTTGAGTGTGTGCGTGAGGGGACAGTCCTGTGTCAGAGAGTGGAGGCACTGAGTGAGGGAACAACCCTGTGTCAGAGAGTGGAGGCTCTGAATGTGTGACGGGACAGCCCTGTGTCAGAGAATGGAGGCACTGAGTGAGTGAGGGGACAGCCGTGTGTCAGAGAGTGGAGGCACTGAGTGAGTGAGGGGACAGCCCTGTGTCAGAGAGTGGAGGCAATGAGTAAGAGGACAGCCCTGTGTCTGAGAGTGGAGGCAATGAGTGAGAGAGGGCAGCCTGTTCCAGAGAGTGGAGGCACTGAGTGAGTGATGGGAGAGCCCTGTTTCAGAGATTGGAAGCACTGAGTGAGGGGACAGCCCTGTGTCAGATAGTGGAGGCACTGAGTGAGTGCGGGGACAGCCATGTGTCAGAGAGTGAAGGCACTGCGTGAGGGGACAGTCCTGTGGCAGAGAGTGGACACTGAGTGAGGGGACAGCGCTGTGTCAGAGAGATGAGGCACTGAGTGAGGGGACAGCCCTGTGTCAGAGAGCGGAGGCACAGAGTGAGTGAGGGGACAGCACTGTGTCAGAGAGTGGAGGCACTGAGTGAGAGAGAGGACAGCCTGTGTCAGAGAGTGGAGGCAGTGAGTGAGGGGACAGCCCTGTGTCAGAGAGTGGAGGCACTGAGTGAGGGGACAGCCCTGTGTCAGAGAGTGGAGGCATTGACTGAGGGGACAGCCTGTGTCAGACAGAGGAGGCACTGAGTGAGGGGACAGCCCTGTGTCAGAGAGTGGAGGCAATGAGTGAGGGTACAGCCCTGTGTCAGAGAGTGGAAGCAATGAGTGAATGAGGGGACAGCCTGTGTCAGACAGTGGAGGCACTGAGTGAGAGAGAGGACAGCCTGTGTCAGAGAGTGGAGGCACTGAGTGAGGGGACAGCCCTGTGTCAGAGAGTGGAGGCACTGAGTGAGGGGACAGCCCTGTGTCAGAGAGTGGAGGCACTGACTGAGGGGACAGCCTGTGTCAGACAGAGGAGGCACTGAGTGAGGGGACAGCCCTGTGTCAGAGAGTGGAGGCAATGAGTGAGGGTACAGCCCTGTGTCAGAGAGTGGAAGCAATGAGTGAATGAGGGGACAGCCTGTGTCAGACAGTGGTGGCACTGAGTGAGTGAGGGGACAGCCCTGTGTCAGAGAATGGAGGCACTGAGTGAGGAGACAGTCCTGTGTCAGTTAGTGGAGGCACTGAGTGAGGGGACAGTCCTGTGCCAGAGTGTGGAGACACTGAGTGAGGGGACAGCCGGGTTTCAGAGACTGGAGTCACTGAGTGAGTGAGTGTGTGAGAGGACTGTCCTGTGTCAAAGAGTGGAGGCAGTGAGTGAATGAAGGGACAGTCCTGTGTCAGAGAGTGGAGGCACTGAGTGAGTGAGGGGACAGCCCCCTGTCAGAGAGTGGAGGCACTGAGTGAGGGGACAGCCTGTTTCAGAGAGTGGAGGCACTGAGTGAGTGAGGGGACAGCCCTGTGTCCGAGAGTGGAGGCACTGAGTGAGTGAGGGGACAGACCTGTGTCAGAGAGTGGAGGCACTGAGTGAGGGGACAGCCCTGCGTCAGAGTGTGGAGGCACTGAGTGACGGGACAATCCTGTGCCAGAGAGTGGAGACCTGAGTGAGGGGACAGCCCTGGGTCAGAGAGCGGAGGCACTGAGTGAGTGAGTGAGTGAGGGGACAGTCCTGTGTCAGAGAATGGAGGCACTGAGTGAGCGGACAGCCCTGTGTCAGAGAGAGAAGGCACTGAGTGAGTGAGTGAGTGAGGGGACAGCCCTGTGTCAGAGAGTGGAGGAACTGAGTGAGGGGACAGCCCAGTGTCAGAGAGTGGAGGCACTGAGTGAGGGGACAGCTTTGTGTCAGGGAGTGGAGGCACTGAGTGAGTGAGTGAGGGGACAGTCCTGTGTCAGAGAATGGAGGCACTGAGTGAGTGAGGGGACAAACCTGTGTCAGGGAGTCTAGGCACTGAGTGAGGGGACAGCCCAGTGTCAGAGAGTGGAGGCACTGAGTGAGGGGACAGCCGTGTGTCAGAGAGTGGAGGCACTGTTTGAGTGTGTGCGTGAGGGGACAGTCCTGTGTCAGAGAGTGGAGGCACTGAGTGAGGGAACAACCCTGTGTCAGAGAGTGGAGGCTCTGAATGTGTGACGGGACAGCCCTGTGTCAGAGAATGGAGGCACTGAGTGAGTGAGGGGACAGCCGTGTGTCAGAGAGTGGAGGCACTGAGTGAGTGAGGGGACAGCCCTGTGTCAGAGAGTGGAGGCACTGAGTGAGGGGACAGCATGTGTCAGAGAGTGGAGGCAATGAGTAAGAGGGCAGCCCTGTGTCTGAGAGTGGAGGCAATGAGTGAGAGAGGGCAGCCTGTTCCAGAGAGTGGAGGCACTGAGTGAGTGATGGGAGAGCCCTGTTTCAGAGAATGGAAGCACTGAGTGAGGGGATAGCCCTGTGTCAGATAGTGGAGGCACTGAGTGAGTGCGGGGACAGCCATGTGTCAGAGAGTGAAGGCACTGCGTGAGGGGACAGTCCTGTGGCAGAGAGTGGACACTGAGTGAGGGGACAGCGCTGTGTCAGAGAGATGAGGCACTGAGTGAGGGGACAGCCCTGTGTCAGAGAGCGGAGGCACAGAATGAGTGAGGGGACAGCCCTGTGTCAGAGAGTGGAGGCACTGAGTGAGAGAGAGGACAGCCTGTGTCAGAGAGTGGAGGCAGTGAGTGAGGGGACAGCCCTGTGTCAGAGAGTGGAGGCACTGAGTGAGGGGACAGCCCTGTGTCAGAGAGTGGAGGCACTGACTGAGGGGACAGCCTGTGTCAGACAGAGGAGGCACTGAGTGAGGGGACAGCCCTGTGTCAGAGAGTGGAGGCAATGAGTGAGGGTACAGCCCTGTGTCAGAGAGTGGAAGCAATGAGTGAATGAGGGGACAGCCTGAGTCAGACAGTGGAGGCACTGAGTGAGAGAGAGGACAGCCTGTGTCAGAGAGTGGAGGCACTGAGTGAGGGGACAGCCCTGTGTCAGAGAGTGGAGGCACTGAGTGAGGGGACAGCCCTGTGTCAGAGAGCGGAGGCACTGACTGAGGGGACAGCCTGTGTCAGACAGAGGAGGCACTGAGTGAGGGGACAGCCCTGTGTCAGAGAGTGGAGGCAATGAGTGAGGGTACAGCCCTGTGTCAGAGAGTGGAAGCAATGAGTGAATGAGGGGACAGCCTGTGTCAGACAGTGGAGGCACTGAGTGAGTGAGGGGACAGCCCTGTGTCAGAGAATGGAGGCACTGAGTGAGGGGACAGTCCTGTGTCAGTTAGTGGAGACACTGAGTGAGGGGACAGCCGGGTTTCAGAGACTGGAAGCACTGAGTGAGTGAGTGAGTGAGGGGACAGTCCTGTGTCAGAGAATGGAGGCACTGAGTGAGGGGACAGCCCTGTGTCAGAGCAAGGAGACACTGAGTGAGTGTAGGGACAGCTCTGTGTCAGAGAGTGGTGGCACTGCGTGAGGGTACAGTCCTGTCTCAGAGAGTGGACACTAAGTGAGGGGTCAGCCCTCTGTCAGAGAGAGGAGGCACTGAGTGAGGGGACAGCCCTGTGTCAGAGAGTGGAGGCACTGAGTGAGTGAGGGGACAGCACTGTGTGAGCGAGTGGAGGCACTGAGTGAGAGAGAGGACAGCCTGTGTCAGAGAGTGGAGGCACTGAGTGAGGGGACAGCCCTGTGTCAGAAAGTGGAGGCACTGAGTGAGGGGACATTCCTGTGCCTGAGAGTGGAGACACTGAGTGAGGGGACAGCCCTGGGACAGAGAGTGGAGGTACTTAGTGAGTGAGTGAGTGCGGAGACAGTCCTGTGCCAGAGAATGGAGGCACTGAGTGAGCGGACAACCCTGTGTCAGAGAGTGGAGGCACTGAGTGAGTGAGGGGACATCCCTGTGTCAGAGAGTGGAGGCACTGAGTGAGGGGACAGCCCTGTGTTAGAGAGAGGAGGCGCTGAGTGAGTGAGTGAGTGAGGGGACAGCCCTGTGTCAGAGAGTGGAGGAACTGAGTGAGGGGACAGCCCAGTGTCAGAGAGTGGAGGCACTGAGTGAGGGGACAGCTTTGTGTCAGGGAGTGGAGGCACTGAGTGAGTGAGTGAGGGGACAGTCCTGTGTCAGAGAATGGAGGCACTGAGTGAGTGAGGGGACAAACCTGTGTCAGGGAGTCTAGGCACTGAGTGAGGGGACAGCCCAGTGTCAGAGAGTGGAGGCACTGAGTGAGGGGACAGCCGTGTGTCAGAGAGTGGAGGCACTGTTTGAGTGTGTGCGTGAAGGGACAGTCCTGTGTCAGAGAGTGGAGGCACTGAGTGAGGGAACAACCCTGTGTCAGAGAGTGGAGGCTCTGAATGTGTGACGGGACAGCCCTGTGTCAGAGAATGGAGGCACTGAGTGAGTGAGGGGACAGCCGTGTGTCAGAGAGTGGAGGCACTGAGTGAGTGAGGGGACAGCCCTGTGTCAGAGAGTGGAGGCACTGAGTGAGGGGACAGCATGTGTCAGAGATTGGAGGCACTGAGTGAGGGGACAGCCCTGTGTCAGAGAGCGGAGGCACAGAGTGAGTGAGGGGACAGCACTGTGTCAGAGAGTGGAGGCACTGATTGAGAGAGAGGACAGCCTGTGTCAGAGAGTGGAGGCAGTGAGTGAGGGGACAGCCCTGTGTCAGAGAGTGGAGGCACTGAGTGAGGGGACAGCCCTGTGTCAGAGAGTGAAGGCATTGACTGAGGGGACAGCCTGTGTCAGACAGAGGAGGCACTGAGTGAGGGGACAGCCCTGTGTCAGAGAGTGGAGGCAATGAGTGAGGGTACAGCCCTGTGTCAGAGAGTGGAAGCAATGAGTGAATGAGGGGACAGCCTGTGTCAGACAGTGGAGGCACTGAGTGAGAGAGAGGACAGCCTGTGTCAGAGAGTGGAGGCACTGAGTGAGGGGACAGCCCTGTGTCAGAGAGTGGAGGCACTGAGTGAGGGGACAGCCCTGTGTCAGAGAGTGGAGGCACTGACTGAGGGGACAGCCTGTGTCAGACAGAGGAGGCACTGAGTGAGGGGACAGCCCTGTGTCAGAGAGTGGAGGCAATGAGTGAGGGGACAGCCCTGGGACAGAGAGTGGAGGTACTTAGTGAGTGAGTGAGTGCGGAGACAGTCCTGTGCCAGAGAATGGAGGCACTGAGTGAGCGGACAACCCTGTGTCAGAGAGTGGAGGCACTGAGTGAGTGAGGGGACATCCCTGTGTCAGAGAGTGGAGGCACTGAGTGAGGGGACAGCCCTGTGTTAGAGAGAGGAGGCGCTGAGTGAGTGAGTGAGTGAGGGGACAGCCCTGTGTCAGAGAGTGGAGGAACTGAGTGAGGGGACAGCCCAGTGTCAGAGAGTGGAGGCACTGAGTGAGGGGACAGCTTTGTGTCAGGGAGTGGAGGCACTGAGTGAGTGAGTGAGGGGACAGTCCTGTGTCAGAGAATGGAGGCACTGAGTGAGTGAGGGGACAAACCTGTGTCAGGGAGTCTAGGCACTGAGTGAGGGGACAGCCCAGTGTCAGAGAGTGGAGGCACTGAGTGAGGGGACAGCCGTGTGTCAGAGAGTGGAGGCACTGTTTGAGTGTGTGCGTGAAGGGACAGTCCTGTGTCAGAGAGTGGAGGCACTGAGTGAGGGAACAACCCTGTGTCAGAGAGTGGAGGCTCTGAATGTGTGACGGGACAGCCCTGTGTCAGAGAATGGAGGCACTGAGTGAGTGAGGGGACAGCCGTGTGTCAGAGAGTGGAGGCACTGAGTGAGTGAGGGGACAGCCCTGTGTCAGAGAGTGGAGGCACTGAGTGAGGGGACAGCATGTGTCAGAGATTGGAGGCACTGAGTGAGGGGACAGCCCTGTGTCAGAGAGCGGAGGCACAGAGTGAGTGAGGGGACAGCACTGTGTCAGAGAGTGGAGGCACTGATTGAGAGAGAGGACAGCCTGTGTCAGAGAGTGGAGGCAGTGAGTGAGGGGACAGCCCTGTGTCAGAGAGTGGAGGCACTGAGTGAGGGGACAGCCCTGTGTCAGAGAGTGAAGGCATTGACTGAGGGGACAGCCTGTGTCAGACAGAGGAGGCACTGAGTGAGGGGACAGCCCTGTGTCAGAGAGTGGAGGCAATGAGTGAGGGTACAGCCCTGTGTCAGAGAGTGGAAGCAATGAGTGAATGAGGGGACAGCCTGTGTCAGACAGTGGAGGCACTGAGTGAGAGAGAGGACAGCCTGTGTCAGAGAGTGGAGGCACTGAGTGAGGGGACAGCCCTGTGTCAGAGAGTGGAGGCACTGAGTGAGGGGACAGCCCTGTGTCAGAGAGTGGAGGCACTGACTGAGGGGACAGCCTGTGTCAGACAGAGGAGGCACTGAGTGAGGGGACAGCCCTGTGTCAGAGAGTGGAGGCAATGAGTGAGGGTACAGCCCTGTGTCAGAGAGTGGAAGCAATGAGTGAATGAGGGGACAGCCTGTGTCAGACAGTGGTGGCACTGAGTGAGTGAGGGGACAGCCCTGTGTCAGAGAATGGAGGCACTGAGTGAGGAGACAGTCCTGTGTCAGTTAGTGGAGGCACTGAGTGAGGGGACAGTCCTGTGCCAGAGTGTGGAGACACTGAGTGAGGGGACAGCCGGGTTTCAGAGACTGGAGTCACTGAGTGAGTGAGTGTGTGAGAGGACTGTCCTGTGTCAAAGAGTGGAGGCAGTGAGTGAATGAAGGGACAGTCCTGTGTCAGAGAGTGGAGGCAATGAGTGAGTGAGGGGACAGCCCCCTGTCAGAGAGTGGAGGCACTGAGTGAGGGGACAGCCTGTTTCAGAGAGTGGAGGCACTGAGTGAGTGAGGGGACAGCCCTGTGTCCGAGAGTGGAGGCACTGAGTGAGTGAGGGGACAGACCTGTGTCAGAGAGTGGAGGCACTGAGTGAGGGGACAGCCCTGCGTCAGAGTGTGGAGGCACTGAGTGACGGGACAATCCTGTGCCAGAGAGTGGAGACCTGAGTGAGGGGACAGCCCTGGGTCAGAGAGCGGAGGCACTGAGTGAGTGAGTGAGTGAGGGGACAGTCCTGTGTCAGAGAATGGAGGCACTGAGTGAGCGGACAGCCCTGTGTCAGAGAGAGAAGGCACTGAGTGAGTGAGTGAGTGAGGGGACAGCCCTGTGTCAGAGAGTGGAGGAACTGAGTGAGGGGACAGCCCAGTGTCAGAGAGTGGAGGCACTGAGTGAGGGGACAGCTTTGTGTCAGGGAGTGGAGGCACTGAGTGAGTGAGTGAGGGGACAGTCCTGTGTCAGAGAATGGAGGCACTGAGTGAGTGAGGGGACAAACCTGTGTCAGGGAGTCTAGGCACTGAGTGAGGGGACAGCCCAGTGTCAGAGAGTGGAGGCACTGAGTGAGGGGACAGCCGTGTGTCAGAGAGTGGAGGCACTGTTTGAGTGTGTGCGTGAAGGGACAGTCCTGTGTCAGAGAGTGGAGGCACTGAGTGAGGGAACAACCCTGTGTCAGAGAGTGGAGGCTCTGAATGTGTGACGGGACAGCCCTGTGTCAGAGAATGGAGGCACTGAGTGAGTGAGGGGACAGCCGTGTGTCAGAGAGTGGAGGCACTGAGTGAGTGAGGGGACAGCCCTGTGTCAGAGAGTGGAGGCACTGAGTGAGGGGACAGCATGTGTCAGAGAGTGGAGGCAATGAGTAAGAGGACAGCCCTGTGTCTGAGAGTGGAGGCAATGAGTGAGAGAGGGCAGCCTGTTCCAGAGAGTGGAGGCACTGAGTGAGTGATGGGAGAGCCCTGTTTCAGAGATTGGAAGCACTGAGTGAGGGGATAGCCCTGTGTCAGATAGTGGAGGCACTGAGTGAGTGCGGGGACAGCCATGTGTCAGAGAGTGAAGGCACTGCGTGAGGGGACAGTCCTGTGGCAGAGAGTGGACACTGAGTGAGGGGACAGCGCTGTGTCAGAGAGATGAGGCACTGAGTGAGGGGACAGCCCTGTGTCAGAGAGCGGAGGCACAGAGTGAGTGAGGGGACAGCCCTGTGTCAGAGAGTGGAGGCACTGAGTGAGAGAGAGGACAGCCTGTGTCAGAGAGTGGAGGCAGTGAGTGAGGGGACAGCCCTGTGTCAGAGAGTGGAGGCACTGAGTGAGGGGACAGCCCTGTGTCAGAGAGTGGAGGCACTGACTGAGGGGACAGCCTGTGTCAGACAGAGGAGGCACTGAGTGAGGGGACAGCCCTGTGTCAGAGAGTGGAGGCAATGAGTGAGGGTACAGCCCTGTGTCAGAGAGTGGAAGCAATGAGTGAATGAGGGGACAGCCTGTGTCAGACAGTGGAGGCACTGAGTGAGAGAGAGGACAGCCTGTGTCAGAGAGTGGAGGCACTGAGTGAGGGGACAGCCCTGTGTCAGAGAGTGGAGGCACTGAGTGAGGGGACAGCCCTGTGTCAGAGAGCGGAGGCACTGACTGAGGGGACAGCCTGTGTCAGACAGAGGAGGCACTGAGTGAGGGGACAGCCCTGTGTCAGAGAGTGGAGGCAATGAGTGAGGGTACAGCCCTGTGTCAGAGAGTGGAAGCAATGAGTGAATGAGGGGACAGCCTGTGTCAGACAGTGGAGGCACTGAGTGAGTGAGGGGACAGCCCTGTGTCAGAGAATGGAGGCACTGAGTGAGGGGACAGTCCTGTGTCAGTTAGTGGAGGCACTGAGTGAGGGGACAGTCCTGTGCCAGAGTGTGGAGACACTGAGTGAGGGGACAGCCGGGTTTCAGAGACTGGAAGCACTGAGTGAGTGAGTGAGTGAGGGGACAGTCCTGTGTCAGAGAATGGAGGCACTGAGTGAGGGGACAGCCCTGTGTCAGAGCAAGGAGACACTGAGTGAGTGTAGGGACAGCTCTGTGTCAGAGAGTGGTGGCACTGCGTGAGGGTACAGTTCTGTCTCAGAGAGTGGACACTAAGTGAGGGGTCAGCCCTCTGTCAGAGAGAGGAGGCACTGAGTGAGGGGACAGCCCTGTGTCAGAGAGTGGAGGCACTGAGTGAGTGAGGGGACAGCACTGTGTGAGCGAGTGGAGGCACTGAGTGAGAGAGAGGACAGCCTGTGTCAGAGAGTGGAGGCACTGAGTGAGGGGACAGCCCTGTGTCAGAAAGTGGAGGCACTGAGTGAGGGGACATTCCTGTGCCTGAGAGTGGAGACACTGAGTGAAGGGACAGCCCTGGGACAGAGAGTGGAGGTACTTAGTGAGTGAGTGAGTGCGGAGACAGTCCTGTGCCAGAGAATGGAGGCACTGAGTGAGCGGACAACCCTGTGTCAGTGAGTGGAGGCAATGAGTGAGTGAGGGGACATCCCTGTGTCAGAGAGTGGAGGCACTGAGTGAGGGGACAGCCCTGTGTTAGAGAGAGGAGGCGCTGAGTGAGTGAGTGAGTGAGGGGACAGCCCTGTGTCAGAGAGTGGAGGAACTGAGTGAGGGGACAGCTTTGTGTCAGGGAGTGGAGGCACTGAGTGAGTGAGTGAGGGGACAGTCCTGTGTCAGAGAATGGAGGCACTGAGTGAGTGAGGGGACAAACCTGTGTCAGGGAGTCTAGGCACTGAGTGAGGGGACAGCCCAGTGTCAGAGAGTGGAGGCACTGAGTGAGGGGACAGCCGTGTGTCAGAGAGTGGAGGCACTGTTTGAGTGTGTGCGTGAGGGGACAGTCCTGTGTCAGAGAGTGGAGGCACTGAGTGAGGGAACAACCCTGTGTCAGAGAGTGGAGGCTCTGAATGTGTGACGGGACAGCCCTGTGTCAGAGAATGGAGGCACTGAGTGAGTGAGGGGACAGCCGTGTGTCAGAGAGTGGAGGCACTGAGTGAGTGAGGGGACAGCCCTGTGTCAGAGAGTGGAGGCACTGAGTGAGGGGACAGCATGTGTCAGAGATTGGAGGCAATGAGTAAGAGGACAGCCCTGTGTCTGAGAGTGGAGGCAATGAGTGAGAGAGGGCAGCCTGTTCCAGAGAGTGGAGGCACTGAGTGAGTGATGGGAGAGCCCTGTTTCAGAGATTGGAAGCACTGAGTGAGGGGATAGCCCTGTGTCAGATAGTGGAGGCACTGAGTGAGTGCGGGGACAGCCATGTGTCAGAGAGTGAAGGCACTGCGTGAGGGGACAGTCCTGTGGCAGAGAGTGGACACTGAGTGAGGGGACAGCGCTGTGTCAGAGAGATGAGGCACTGAGTGCGGGGACAGCCCTGTGTCAGAGAGCGGAGGCACAGAGTGAGTGAGGGGACAGACTGTGTCAGAGAGTGGAGGCACTGAGTGAGAGAGAGGACAGCCTGTGCCAGAGAGTGGAGGCAGTGAGTGAGGGGACAGCCCTGTGTCAGAGAGTGGAGGCACTGACTGAGGGGACAGCCTGTGTCAGACAGAGGAGGCACTGAGTGAGGGGACAGCCCTGTGTCAGAGAGTGGAGGCAATGAGTGAGGGTACAGCCCTGTGTCAGAGAGTGGAAGCAATGAGTGAATGAGGGGACAGCCTGTGGCAGACAGTGTAGGCACTGAGTGAGAGAGAGGACAGACTGTGTCAGAGAGTGGAGGCACTGAGTGAGGGGACAGCCCTGTGTCAGAGAGTGGAGGCACTGAGTGAGGGGACAGCCCTGTGTCAGAGAGTGGAGGCACTGACTGAGGGGACAGCCTGTGTCAGACAGAGGAGGCACTGAGTGAGGGGACAGCCCTGTGTCAGAGAGTGGAGGCAATGAGTGAGGGTACAGCCCTGTGTCAGAGAGTGGAAGCAATGAGTGAATGAGGGGACAGCCTGTGTCAGACAGTGGAGGCACTGAGTGAGTGAGGGGCCAGCCCTGTGTCAGAGAATGGAGGCACTGAGTGAGGGGACAGTCCTGTGTCAGTTAGTGGAGGCACTGAGTGAGGGGACAGTCCTGTGCCAGAGTGTGGAGACACTGAGTGAGGGGACAGCCGGGTTTCAGAGACTGGAAGCACTGAGTGAGTGAGTGAGTGAGGGGACAGTCCTGTGTCAGAGAATGGAGGCACTGAGTGAGGGGACAGCCCTGTGTCAGAGAGTGGAGGCACTGAGTGAGGGGACAGCCCTGTGTCAGAGAGTGGAGGCACTGACTGAGGGGACAGCCTGTGTCAGACAGAGGAGGCACTGAGTGAGGGGACAGCCCTGTGTCAGAGAGTGGAGGCAATGAGTGAGGGTACAGCCCTGTGTCAGAGAGTGGAAGCAATGAGTGAATGAGGGGACAGCCTGTGTCAGACAGTGGTGGCACTGAGTGAGTGAGGGGACAGCCCTGTGTCAGAGAATGGAGGCACTGAGTGAGGAGACAGTCCTGTGTCAGTTAGTGGAGGCACTGAGTGAGGGGACAGTCCTGTGCCAGAGTGTGGAGACACTGAGTGAGGGGACAGCCGGGTTTCAGAGACTGGAGTCACTGAGTGAGTGAGTGTGTGAGAGGACTGTCCTGTGTCAAAGAGTGGAGGCAGTGAGTGAATGAAGGGACAGTCCTGTGTCAGAGAGTGGAGGCACTGAGTGAGTGAGGGGACAGCCCCCTGTCAGAGAGTGGAGGCACTGAGTGAGGGGACAGCCTGTTTCAGAGAGTGGAGGCACTGAGTGAGTGAGGGGACAGCCCTGTGTCCGAGAGTGGAGGCACTGAGTGAGTGAGGGGACAGACCTGTGTCAGAGAGTGGAGGCACTGAGTGAGGGGACAGCCCTGCGTCAGAGTGTGGAGGCACTGAGTGACGGGACAATCCTGTGCCAGAGAGTGGAGACCTGAGTGAGGGGACAGCCCTGGGTCAGAGAGCGGAGGCACTGAGTGAGTGAGTGAGTGAGGGGACAGTCCTGTGTCAGAGAATGGAGGCACTGAGTGAGCGGACAGCCCTGTGTCAGAGAGAGAAGGCACTGAGTGAGTGAGTGAGTGAGGGGACAGCCCTGTGTCAGAGAGTGGAGGAACTGAGTGAGGGGACAGCCCAGTGTCAGAGAGTGGAGGCACTGAGTGAGGGGACAGCTTTGTGTCAGGGAGTGGAGGCACTGAGTGAGTGAGTGAGGGGACAGTCCTGTGTCAGAGAATGGAGGCACTGAGTGAGTGAGGGGACAAACCTGTGTCAGGGAGTCTAGGCACTGAGTGAGGGGACAGCCCAGTGTCAGAGAGTGGAGGCACTGAGTGAGGGGACAGCCGTGTGTCAGAGAGTGGAGGCACTGTTTGAGTGTGTGCGTGAAGGGACAGTCCTGTGTCAGAGAGTGGAGGCACTGAGTGAGGGAACAACCCTGTGTCAGAGAGTGGAGGCTCTGAATGTGTGACGGGACAGCCCTGTGTCAGAGAATGGAGGCACTGAGTGAGTGAGGGGACAGCCGTGTGTCAGAGAGTGGAGGCACTGAGTGAGTGAGGGGACAGCCCTGTGTCAGAGAGTGGAGGCACTGAGTGAGGGGACAGCATGTGTCAGAGAGTGGAGGCAATGAGTAAGAGGACAGCCCTGTGTCTGAGAGTGGAGGCAATGAGTGAGAGAGGGCAGCCTGTTCCAGAGAGTGGAGGCACTGAGTGAGTGATGGGAGAGCCCTGTTTCAGAGATTGGAAGCACTGAGTGAGGGGATAGCCCTGTGTCAGATAGTGGAGGCACTGAGTGAGTGCGGGGACAGCCATGTGTCAGAGAGTGAAGGCACTGCGTGAGGGGACAGTCCTGTGGCAGAGAGTGGACACTGAGTGAGGGGACAGCGCTGTGTCAGAGAGATGAGGCACTGAGTGAGGGGACAGCCCTGTGTCAGAGAGCGGAGGCACAGAGTGAGTGAGGGGACAGCCCTGTGTCAGAGAGTGGAGGCACTGAGTGAGAGAGAGGACAGCCTGTGTCAGAGAGTGGAGGCAGTGAGTGAGGGGACAGCCCTGTGTCAGAGAGTGGAGGCACTGAGTGAGGGGACAGCCCTGTGTCAGAGAGTGGAGGCACTGACTGAGGGGACAGCCTGTGTCAGACAGAGGAGGCACTGAGTGAGGGGACAGCCCTGTGTCAGAGAGTGGAGGCAATGAGTGAGGGTACAGCCCTGTGTCAGAGAGTGGAAGCAATGAGTGAATGAGGGGACAGCCTGTGGCAGACAGTGTAGGCACTGAGTGAGAGAGAGGACAGACTGTGTCAGAGAGTGGAGGCACTGAGTGAGGGGACAGCCCTGTGTCAGAGAGTGGAGGCACTGAGTGAGGGGACAGCCCTGTGTCAGAGAGTGGAGGCACTGACTGAGGGGACAGCCTGTGTCAGACAGAGGAGGCACTGAGTGAGGGGACAGCCCTGTGTCAGAGAGTGGAGGCAATGAGTGAGGGTACAGCCCTGTGTCAGAGAGTGGAAGCAATGAGTGAATGAGGGGACAGCCTGTGTCAGACAGTGGAGGCACTGAGTGAGTGAGGGGCCAGCCCTGTGTCAGAGAATGGAGGCACTGAGTGAGGGGACAGTCCTGTGTCAGTTAGTGGAGGCACTGAGTGAGGGGACAGTCCTGTGCCAGAGTGTGGAGACACTGAGTGAGGGGACAGCCGGGTTTCAGAGACTGGAAGCACTGAGTGAGTGAGTGAGTGAGGGGACAGTCCTGTGTCAGAGAATGGAGGCACTGAGTGAGGGGACAGCCCTGTGTCAGAGCAAGGAGACACTGAGTGAGAGTAGGGACAGCTCTGTGTCAGAGAGTGGTGGCACAGAGTGAGGGGACAGCCCTGTGTCAGAGAGTGGAGGCACTGAGTGAGGGGACAGCCCTGTGTTAGAGAGAGGAGGCGCTGAGTGAGTGAGTGAGTGAGGGGACAGCCCTGTGTCAGAGAGTGGAGGCACTGTGTGAGGGGACAGCCCTGTGTCAGAGTGTGGAGGCACTGAGTGAGGGGACAATCCTGTGCCAGAGAGTGGAGACACTGAGTGATGGGACAGCCCTGGGTCAGAGAGTGGAGGCACTTAGTGAGTGAGTGAGTGAGGAGACAGTCCTGTGTCAGAGAATGGAGGCACTGAGTGAGCGGACAGCCCTGTGTCAGAGAGTGGAGGCACTGAGTGAGGGGACAGATTGTGTCAGAGAGTGGAGGCACTGAGTGAGTAAGGGGACAGCCCTGTCTATGAGAGTGGAGGCACTGAGTGAGTGAGTGAGGGGACAGCCGTGTGTCAGAGAGTGGAGGCACTGAGTGAGAGAGGGGACAGCCCTGTGTCAGAGAGTGGAGGCACTGAGTATGTGAGTGAGGGGACAGCCCTGTGTCAGAGAGTGGAGGCACTGAGTGAGGGGACAGCCCTGTGTCAGAGCGTGGAGTCACTGAGTGAGTGAGGGCACAGCCCTGTGTCAGACAGTGGAGGCACTGAGTGACGGGACAGCCCTGTGTCAGAGAGTGGAGGCATTGAGTGAGGGGACAGCCCTGTGTCAGAGAGAGGAGGCATAGAGTGAGTGAGGGGACAGCCCTGTGTCAGAGTGTGGAGGCATTGAGTGAGGGGACAGCCCTGTGTCAGAGCAATGAGGCACTGAGTGAGTGTAGGGACAGCTCTGTGTCAGAAAGTGGTGGCACGGAGAGAGGGGAAATCCTTGTGTCAGAGAGTGGAGGCACTGAGTGAGTGAGGGGACAGCCAGGTGTCAGAGAGTGGAGGCACTGCGTGAGGCTACAGTCCTGTGTCAGAGAGTGGACACTAAGTGAGGGGACAGCCCTCTGTCAGAGAGAGGAGGCACTGAGTGAGAGGACAGCCCTGTGTCAGAGAGTGGAGGCACTGAGTGAGTGAGGGGACAGCCCTGTGTGAGAGAGTGGAGGCATTGTGTGAGAGAGAGGGCAGCCTGTGTCAGAGAGTGGAGGCACTGAGTGAGGGTACAAGCCTGTGACAGAGAGTGGAGGCACTGAGTGAGGGGACAGCCCTCTGTCAGAGAGTGGAGGCACTGAGTGAGAGAGGGGACAGACTGTGTCAGAGAATGGAGGCACTGAGTGAGTGAGGGGACAGCCCTGTGTTAGAGAGTGGAGGCACTGATTGAGTGAGTGAGTGAGGGGACAGTCATGTGTCAGAGAGTGGAGGCACTGATTGAGTGAGTGAGTGAGGGGACAGTCATGTGTCAGAGATGAGGCACTGTGTGAGGGAACAACCCTGTGTCAGAGAGTGGAGGCACCAAATGAGTGACGGGACAGCCCTGTGTCAGAGAATGGAGACACTGAGTGAGTGAGGGGACAGCCCTGGGTCAGAGAGTGGAGGCACTGAGTGAGTGAGGGGAAAGCCCTGTGTCAGAGAGTGGAGGCACTGAGTGAGGGGACAGCCCTGTGTCAGAGAGAGGAGGCACTGAGTGAGGGGACAGCCCTGTGTCAGAGAGTGGAGGCAATGAGTGAGGGGACAGCCTGTGTCAGAGTGGAGGCACTGAGTGAGGGGATAGCCCTGTGTCAGAGAGTGGAGGCAATGAGTGAGGTGACAGCCTGTGTCAGAGAGTGGAGGCACTGATTGAGGGGACAGTCCTGTGTCAGAGAGTGGAGGCACTGATGAGTGAGGGGACAGTCCTGAGTCAGAGAGTGGAGGCACTGAGTGAGGAGACAGCCCTGTGTTAAAGAGTGGAGGCACAGAGTGAGAGAGGGGACAGCCCTGTGTCAGAGAGTGGAGGCACTGAGTGAGAGGACAGCCCTGTGTCAGAGAGTGGAGTCACTGAGTGAGTGAGTGTGTGAGAGGACTGTCCAGTGTCAAAGAGTTGAGGCAGTGAGTGAATGAAGGGACAGTCCTGCGTCAGAGAGTGGAGGCACTGAGTGAGTGAGGGGACAGCTCTGTGTCAGAGAGTGGCGGCACTGAGTGAGGGGAAATCCCTGTGTCAGAGAGAGGAGGCACTGAGTGAGGGGACAGCCCTGTGTCAGAGAGTGGAGGCACTGAGTGAGTGAGGGGACAGCCCTGTGTGAGAGAGTGGAGGCACTGAGTGAGAGAGAGGACAGCCTGTGTCAGAGAGTGGAGGCACTGCGTGAGGGGACAACCCTGTGTCAGAGAGTGGAGGCACTGAGTGAGGGGACAGCCCTGTGTCAGAGAGTGGAGGCACTGAGTGAGAGAGGGGACAGCCTGTGTCAGAGAATGGAGGCACTGAGTGAGTGAGGGGACAAACCTGTGTCAGGGAGTCTAGGCACTGAGTGAGTGGACAGCCGTGTGTCAGAGAGTGGAGGCACTGAGTGAGTGAGGGGACAGCCCTGTGTCAGAGAGTGGAGGCACTGAGTGAGGGGACAGCATGTGTCAGAGAGTGGAGGCAATGAGTAAGAGGACAGCCCTGTGTCTGAGAGTGGAGGCAATGAGTGAGAGAGGGCAGCTTGTTCCAGAGAGTGGAGGCAATGAGTGAGTGATGGGACTGCCCTGTTTCAGAGATTGGAAGCACTGAGTGAGGGGATAGCCCTGTGGCAGAGAGTGGAGGCACTGATTGAGGGGACAGCGCTGTGTCAGTGAGATGAGGCACTGAGTGAGGGGACAGCCCTGTGTCAGAGAGCAGAGGCACAGAGTGAGTGAGGGGACAGCCCTGTGTCAGAGAGTGGAGGCACTGAGTGAGAGAGAGGACAGCCTGTGTCAGAGAGTGGAGGCACTGAGTGAGGGGACAGCCCTGTGTCAGAGAGTGGAGGCACTGAGTGAGGGGACAGCCCTGTGTCAGAGAGTGGAGGCACTGACTGAGGGGACAGCCTGTGTCAGACAGAGGAGGCACTGAGTGAGGGGACAGCCCTGTGTCAGAGAGTGGAGGCAATGAGTGAGGGTACAGCCCTGTGTCAGAGAGTGGAAGCACTGAGTGAGTGAGGGGACAGCCCTGTGTCAGAGAATGGAGGCACTGAGTGAGGGGACAGTCCTGTGTCAGTTAGTGGAGGCACTGAGTGAGGGGACAGTCCTGTGCCAGAGTGTGGAGACACTGAGTGAGGGGACAGCCGGGTTTCAGAGACTGGAGGCACTGAGTGAGTGAGTGAGTGAGGGGACAGTCCTGTGTCAGAGAATGGAGGCACTGAGTGAGGGGACAGCCCTGTGTCAGAGCAAGGAGACACTGAGTGAGTGTAGGGACAGCTCTGTGTCAGAGAGTGGTGGCACTGCGTGAGGGTACAGTCCTGTCTCAGAGAGTGGACACTAAGTGAGGGGTCAGCCCTCTGTCAGAGAGAGGAGGCACTGAGTGAGGGGACAGCCCTGTGTCAGAGAGTGGAGGCACTGAGTGAGTGAGGGGACAGCCCTGTGTGAGCGAGTGGAGGCACTGAGTGAGAGAGAGGACAGCCTGTGTCAGAGAGTGGAGGCACTGAGTGAGGGGACAGCCCTGTGTCAGAGAGTGGAGGCACTGAGTGAGGGGACATTCCTGTGCCAGAGAGTGGAGACACTGAGTGAGGGGACAGCCCTGGGACAGAGAGTGGAGGTACTTAGTGAGTGAGTGAGTGCGGAGACAGTCCTGTGTCAGAGAATGGAGGCACTGAGTGAGCGGACAACCCTGTGTCAGAGAGTGGAGGCACTGAGTGAGTGAGGGGACATTCCTGTGTCAGAGAGTGGAGGCACTGAGTGAGGGGACAGCCCTGTGTTAGAGAGAGGAGGCGCTGAGTGAGTGAGTGAGTGAGGGGACAGCCCTGTGTCAGAGAGTGGAGGCACTGTGTGAGGGGACAGCCCTGTGTCAGAGTGTGGAGGCACTGAGTGAGGGGACAATCCTGTGCCAGAGAGTGGAGACACTGAGTGAGGGGACAGCCCTGGGTCAGAGAGTGGAGGCACTTAGTGAGTGAGTGAGTGAGGAGACAGTCCTGTGTCAGAGAATGGAGGCACTGAGTGAGCGGACAGCCCTGTGTCAGAGAGTGGAGGCACTGAGTGAGTGAGGGGACATCCCTGTGTCAGAGAGTGGAGGCACTGAGTGAGGGGACAGCCCTGTGTTAGAGAGAGGAGGCACTGAGTGAGTGTGTGAGTGAGGGGACAGCCCTGTGTCAGAGAGTGGAGGCACTGATTGAGTGAGGGGACAGCCCTGTGTCAGAGAGTGGAGGCACTGAGTGCGGGGACAGTCCTGTGTCAGAAAGTGGAGGCACTGAGTGAGGGGACAGACTGTGTCAGAGAGTGGACACTAAGTGAGGGGACAGCCCTCTGTCAGAGAGAGGAGGCACTGAGTGAGAGGACAGCCCTGTGTCAGAGAGCGGAGGCACAGAGTGAGTGAGGGGACAGCCCTGTGTCAGAGAGTGGAGGCACTGAGTGAGAGAGAGGACAGCCTGTGTCAGAGAGTGGAGGCAGTGAGTGAGGGGACAGCCCTGTGTCAGAGAGTGGAGGCACTGAGTGAGGGGACAGCCCTGTGTCAGAGAGTGGAGGCACTGACTGAGGGGACAGCCTGTGTCAGACAGAGGAGGCACTGAGTGAGGGGACAGCCCTGTGTCAGAGAGTGGAGGCAATGAGTGAGGGTACAGCCCTGTGTCAGAGAGTGGAAGCAATGAGTGAATGAGGGGACAGCCTGTGTCAGACAGTGGAGGCACTGAGTGAGTGAGGGGACAGCACTGTGTCAGAGAATGGAGGCACTGAGTGAGGGGACAGTCCTGTGTCAGTTAGTGGAGGCACTGAGTGAGGGGACAGTCCTGTGCCAGAGTGTGGAGACACTGAGTGAGGGGACAGCTGGGTTTCAGAGACTGGAGGCACTGAGTGAGTGAGTGAGTGAGGGGACAGTCCTGTGTCAGAGAATGGAGGCACTGAGTGAGGGGACAGCCCTGTGTCAGAGCAAGGAGACACTGAGTGAGTGTAGGGACAGCTCTGTGTCAGAGAGTAGTGGCACTGAGTGAGGGTACAGTCCTGTCTCAGAGAGTGGACACTAAGTGAGGGGTCAGCCCTCTGTCAGAGAGAGGAGGCACTGAGTGAGGGTACAAGCCTGTGTCAGAGAGTGGAGGCACTGAGTGAGGGGACAGCCCTGTGTCAGAGAGTGGAGGCACTGAGTGAGAGAGGGGACAGCCTGTGTCAGAGAATGGAGGCACTGAGTGAGTGAGGGGACAGCCCTGTGTTAGAGAGTGGAGGCACTGATTGAGTGAGTGAGTGAGGGGACAGTCATGTGTCAGAGAGTGGAGGCACTGATTGAGTGAGTGAGTGAGGGGACAGTCATGTGTCAGAGAGTGGAGGCACTGAGTGAGGGAACAACCCTGTGTCAGAGAGTGGAGGCACCAAAAGAGTGACGGGACAGCCCTGTGTCAGAGATTGGAGGCACTGAGTGAGTGAGGGGACAGCCCTGGGTCAGAGAGTGGAGGCACTGAGTGAGTGAGGGGACAGCCCTGCGTCAGAGAGTGGAGGCACTAAGTGAGGGGACAGCCCTCTGTCAGAGAGAGGAGGCACTGAGTGAGAGGACAGCCCTGTGTCAGAGAGTGGAGGCACTGAGTGTGTGAGGGGACAGCCCTGTGTCAGAGAGTGGAGGCACTGAGTGAAGGGACAGCCCTATGTCAGAGAGTGGAGGCAATGAGTGAGTGAGTGGAGTGCCTGTGTCAGATAGTGGAGGCACTGAGAGAGTGAGGGGCCTGCCCACTGTCAGAGAGTGGAGGCACTGAGTGAGGGGACAGTCCTGTGTCAGAGAGTGGAGGCACTGAGTGAGGGGACAGTCCTGTGTCAGAGAGTGGAGGCACTGAGTGAGAGAAGGGACAGCCCGGTGTCAGAGAGTGGAGGCACTGAATGAGGTGTCAGCCTGGGTCTGAGAGTGGAGGCACTGAGTGAGGGGACAGCCTGTGTCAGAGAGTGGAGGCACTGAGTGAGGGGACAGTCCTGTGTCAGAGAGTGGAGGCACTGAGTGAGAGAGGGGACAGCCCTCTGTCAGAGAGTAGAGCCACTGACTGAGGGGACATCCTTGTGTCAGAGAGTGGAGGCACTGAGTGAGTGAGGGGACAGCCCTGTGTCAGAGAGTGGAGGCACTGAGTGAGGGGACAGCCTGTGTCAGAGAGTGGAGGCACTGAGTGAGAGAGGGGACAGCCCTGTGTCAGAGAGTGGAGGCACTGAGTGAGAGAAGGGACAGCCCGGTGTCAGAGAGTGGAGGCACTGAATGAGGTGTCAGCCTGGGTCTGAGAGTGGAGGCACTGAGTGAGGGGACAGCATGTGTCAGAGAGTGGAGGCACTGAGTGAGGGGACAGTCCTGTGTCAGAGAGTGGAGGCACTGAGTGAGGGGACAGCCCTGTGTCAGAGAGTGGAGGCACAAACGGACTGACTGAGTGAGGGGACAGTCTTGTGTCTGAGATTGGAGGCACTGAGTGAGTGAGGGGACAGTCCTGTGTCAGAGAGTTGAGGCACTGAGTGAGGGGACAGCCTGTGTCAGAGAGTGGAGGCACTGAGTGAGTGAGGGGACAGCCCTGTGTCAGAGAGTGGAGGCACTGAGTGAGTGAGGGTCAGCCCAGTGTCAGGGAGTGGAGGCACTAAGTGAGTGAGGGGACAGTTCTGTGTCAGAGAGTGGAGGCACTGACTGAGTGTGGGGACAGTCCTGTTTCAGAGAGTGGAGGCACTGAGTGAGGGGACAGCCCTGTGTCAGAGAGTGGAGGCACTGAGTGAGGGGACAGCCTGTGTCAGAGAGTGGAGGCACTGAGTGAGAGAGGGGACAGCCCTCTGTCAGAGACTAGAGGCCCTGACTGAGGGGACAGTCCTGTGTCAGAGAGTGGAGGCACTGAGTGAGGGGACAGCCCTGTTTCAGAGAGTGGAGGCACTGAGTGAGGGGACAGCCTGTGTCAGAGAGTGGAGGCACTGAGTGAGTGAGGGGACAGCCTGTGTCAGAGAGTGGAGGCACTGAGTGAGTGAGGGGACAGCCCTGTGTCAGAGAGTGGAGGCACTGAGTGAGTGAGGGTCAGCCCAGTGTCAGAGACTGGAGGCACTAAGTGAGTGAGGGGACAGTTCTGTGTCAGAGAGTGGAGGCACTGAGTGAGGGGACAGCCCTGTGTCAGAGAGTGGAGGCACTGAGTGAGGGGACAGCCCTGTGTCAGAGAGTGGAGGCACTGACTGAGTGAGTGAGTGAGGGGACAGTCCTGTGTCTGAGAGTGGAGGCACTGAGTGAGTGAGGGGAGAGTCCTGGGTCAGAGAATGGAGCCACTGAGTAAGGTGACAGTCCTGTGTCAGTGAGTGGAGGCAGTAAGTGAGGGGACAGCCCTGTGTCAGAGAGTGGAGGCACTGAGTGAGGGGACAGCTCTGTGTCAGAGAGTGGAGGCACTGAGTGAGAGAGGGGACAGCCTGTGTCAGAGAGTGGAGGCACTGAGTGAGAGAGGGGACAGCCCTGTGTCAGAGAGTGGAGGCACTGAGTGAGGGGACAGCCCTGTGTCAGAGAGTGGAAGCACTGATTGAGGGGACAGCCTGTGTCAGAGAGTGGAGGCACTGAGTGAGTGAGGGGACAGCCCTGTGTCAGAGAGTAGAGGCACTGAGTGAGAGAGAGGACAGTCTGTGTCAGAGAGTGGAGGCACTGAGTGAGGGGACAGCCCTGTGTCAGAGAGTGGAGGCACTGAGTGACTGAGGGGACAGCCCTGTGTCAGAGAGTAGAGGCACTGAGTGAGGGGACAGCCCTGTGTCAGAGAGTGGAGGCACTGATTGAGGGGACAGCCTGTGTCAGAGATTGGAGGCACGGAGTGAAGGAACAGCCCTGTGTCAGAGAGTGGAGGCAATGTTTGAGGGGACAGCCTGTTTCAGAGAGTGGAGGCACTGAGTGAGGGGAAAGCCCTGTGTCAGAGAGTGGATGCACTGTGTGAGGGGACAGCCCTGTGTCAGACAGCGGAGGGACTGAGTGAGGGGACAGCCTGTGTCAGAGAATGGAGGCACTGAGTGAGAGAGGGGACAGCCCTGTGTCAGAGATTGGAGGCACTGAGTGAGTGGACAGCCCTTTGTCAGAGAGTGGAGTCACTGAGTGAGAGGGGGGACAGCCCTTTCTCAGAGAGTCGAGGCACAGAGTGAGAGAGGGGACAGCCCTGTGTCAGAGAGTGGAGGCACTTGGTGAGGGGACAGTCCTGTGTCAGAGAGTGGTGGCACTGAGTGAGGGGACAGCCCTGTGTCAGAGAGTGGAGGCAATGACTGAGTGAGTGAGTGAGGGGACAGTCCTGTCTCAGAGAGTGGACGCACTGAGTGAGTGAGGGGACAGTCCTGTGTCAGAGAGTGGAGGCACTGAGTGAGTGAGGGGACAGCCCAGTGTCAGAGAGTGGAGGCACTGAGTGAGGGGACAGCCTGTGTCAGAGAGTGGAGGCACTGAGTGAGTGAGGGGACAGCCTGTGTCAGAGAGTGGTGGCACTGAGTGAGTGAGGGGACAGCCCTGTGTCAGAGAGTGGAGGCACTGAGTGAGTGAGGGGACCGCCTGTGTCAGAGAGTGGAGGTACTGAGTGAGTGAGGGGACAGCCCTGTGTCAGAGAGTGGAGGCAGTGAGTGAAGGGACAGCCCTATGTCAGAGAGTGGAGGCAATGAGTGAGTGAGTAGAGTGCCTGTGTCAGATAGTGGAGGCACTGAGAGAGTGAGGGGCCTGCCCACTGTCAGAGACTTGAGGCACTGAGTGAGGGGACAGTCCTGTGTCAGAGAGTGGAGGCACTGAGTGAGGGGACAGTCCTGTGTCAGAGAGTGGAGGCACTGAGTGAGAGAAGGGACAGCCCGGTGTCAGAGAGTGGAGGCACTGAGTGAGGGGACAGCCTCTGTCAGAGAGTGGAGGCACTGAGTGAGGGGACAGTCCTGTGTCAGAGAGTGGAGGCACTGAGTGAGAGAGGGGACAGCCCTCTGTCAGAGAGTAGAGGCACTGACTGAGGGGACATCATTGTGTCAGAGAGTGGAGGCACTGAGTGAGTGAGGGGACAGCCCTGTGTCAGAGAGTGGAGGCACTGAGTGAGGGGACAGCCTGTGTCAGCGAGTGAAGGCACTGAGTGAGAGAGGGGACAGCCCTGTGTCAGAGAGTGGAGGCACTGAGTGTGAGAAGGGACAGCCCGGTGTCAGAGAGTGGAGGCACTGAATGAGGTGTCAGCCTGGGTCTGAGTGGAGGCACTGAGTGAGGGGACAGCCTGTGTCAGAGAGTGGAGGCACTGAGTGAGGGGACAGTCCTGTGTCAGAGAGTGGAGGCACTGAGTGAGGGGACAGCCCTGTGTCAGAGAGTGGAGGCACAAACGGAGTGACTGAGTGAGGGGACAGTCTTGTGTCTGAGATTGGAGGAACTGAGTGAGTGAGGGGACAGTCCTGTGTCAGAGAGTTGAGGCACTGAGTGAGGGGACAGCCTGTGTCAGAGAGTGGAGGCACTGAGTGAGTGAGGGGACAGCCCTGTGTCAGAGAGTGGAGGCACTGAGTGAGTGAGGGTCAGCCCAGTGTCAGAGAGTGGAGGCACTAAGTGAGTGAGGGGACAGTTCTGTGTCAGAGAGTGGAGGCACTGAGTGAGGGGACAGCCCTGTGTCAGAGAGTGGAGGCACTGAGTGAGGGGACAGCCCTGTGTCAGAGAGTGGAGGCACTGACTGAGTGAGTGAGTGAGGGGACAGTCCTGTGTCTGAGAGTGGAGGCAATGAGTGAGTGAGGGGACAGCCCTGTGTCAGAGAGTGGAGGCACTGATTGAGTAAGGGGACAGCCCTGTGTCAGAGAGTGGTGGCACAGAGTGAGGGGACAGCCCTGTGTCAGAGTGTGGAGGCACTGAGTGAGGGAACAGTCCTGTGTCAGAGAGTGGAGGCAATCAGTGAGTGAGTGAGGGGTCAGCCTGTGTCAGAGAGTGGAGGCACTGAGTGAGGGGACAGCCTGTGTCAGAGAGTGGAGTCACTGAGTGAGGTGACAGCACTGTGTCAGAGAGTGGAGGCACTGAGTGAGGGGCCGGCCTGTGTCAGAGAGTGGAGGCACTGAGTGAGTGAGGGGACAGTCCTGTGTCAGAGAGTGGAGGCAGTGAGTGAGTCAGGGGACAGCCTGTGTCAGAGAGTGGATGCACTGAGTGAGGGGACAGCCTGTGTCAGAGAGTGGAGGCACTGATTGAGTGAGGGGACAGCCCTGTGTCAGAGAGTGGAGGCACTGAGTGACTGAGAGGACAGCCTGTGTCAGAGAGTGGAGGCACTGAGTGAGTGTGGGGACAGTCCTGTTTCAGAGAGTGGAGGCACTGAGTGAGGGGACAGCCCTGTGTCAGAGAGTGGAGGCACTGAGTGAGGGGACAGCCTGTGTCAGAGAGTGGAGGCACTGAGTGAGAGAGGGGACAGCCCTCTGTCAGAGAGTAGAGGCCCTGACTGAGGGGACAGTCCTGTGTCAGAGAGTGGAGGCACTGAGTGAGGGGACAGCCCTGTTTCAGAGAGTGGAGGCACTGAGTGAGGGGACAGCCTGTGTCAGAGAGTGGAGGCACTGAGTGAGTGAGGGGACAGCCTGTGTCAGAGAGTGGAGGCACTGAGTGAGTGAGGGGACAGCCTGTGTCAGAGAGTGGATGCACTGAGTGAGGGGACAGCCTGTGTCAGAGAGTGGAGGCACTGATTGAGTGAGGGGACAGTCCTGTGTCAGAGAGTGGAGGCACTGAGTGAGTGAGGGGACAGCCTGTGTCAGAGAGTGGAGGCACTGAGTGAGTGTGGGGACAGTCCTGTTTCAGAGAGTGGAGGCACTGAGTGAGGGGACAGCCCTGTGTCAGAGAGTGGAGGCACTGAGTGAGGGGACAGCCTGTGTCAGAGAGTGGAGGCACTGAGTGAGAGAGGGGACAGCCCTCTGTCAGAGAGTAGAGGCCCTGACTGAGGGGACAGTCCTGTGTCAGAGAGTGGAGGCACTGAGTGAGGGGACAGCCCTGTTTCAGAGAGGGGAGGCACTGAGTGAGGGGACAGCCCTGTGTCAGAGAGTGGAGGCACTGAGTGAGGGGACAGCCCTGTGTCAGAGCGTGGAGTCACTGAGTGAGTGAGGGCACAGCCCTGTGTCAGACAGTGGAGGCACTGAGTGACGGGACAGCCCTGTGTCAGAGAGTGGAGGCATTGAGTGAGGGGACAGCCCTGTGTCAGAGAGAGGAGGCATAGAGTGAGTGAGGGGACAGCCCAGTGTCAGAGTGTGGAGGCATTGAGTGAGGGGACAGCCCTGTGTCAGAGCAATGAGGCACTGAGTGAGTGTAGGGACAGCTCTGTGTCAGAGAGTGGTGGCACGGAGTGAGGGGAAATCCTTGTGTCAGAGAGTGGAGGCACTGAGTGAGTGAGGGGACAGCCATGTGTCAGAGAGTGGAGGCACTGCGTGAGGCTACAGTCCTGTGTCAGAGAGTGGACACTAAGTGAGGGGACAGCCCTCTGTCAGAGAGAGGAGGCACTGAGTGAGAGGACAGCCCTGTGTCAGAGAGCGGAGGCACAGAGTGAGTGAGGGGACAGCCCTGTGTCAGAGAGTGGAGGCACTGAGTGAGAGAGAGGACAGCCTGTGTCAGAGAGTGGAGGCAGTGAGTGAGGGGACAGCCCTGTGTCAGAGAGTGGAGGCACTGAGTGAGGGGACAGCCCTGTGTCAGAGAGTGGAGGCACTGACTGAGGGGACAGCCTGTGTCAGACAGTGGAGGCACTGAGTGAGTGAGGGGACAGCACTGTGTCAGAGAATGGAGGCACTGAGTGAGGGGACAGTCCTGTGTCAGTTAGTGGAGGCACTGAGTGAGGGGACAGTCCTGTGCCAGAGTGTGGAGACACTGAGTGAGGGGACAGCTGGGTTTCAGAGACTGGAGGCACTGAGTGAGTGAGTGAGTGAGGGGACAGTCCTGTGTCAGAGAATGGAGGCACTGAGTGAGGGGACAGCCCTGTGTCAGAGCAAGGAGACACTGAGTGAGTTTAGGGACAGCTCTGTGTCAGAGAGTGGTGGCACTGCGTGAGGGTACAGTCCTGTCTCAGACAGTGGACACTAAGTGAGGGGTCAGCCCTCTGTCAGAGAGAGGAGGCACTGAGTGAGGGTACAAGCCTGTGTCAGAGAGTGGAGGCACTGAGTGAGGGGACAGCCCTGTGTCAGAGAGTGGAGGCACTGAGTGAGAGAGGGGACAGCCTGTGTCAGAGAATGGAGGCACTGAGTGAGTGAGGGGACAGCCCTGTGTTAGAGAGTGGAGGCACTGATTGAGTGAGTGAGTGAGGGGACAGTCATGTGTCAGAGAGTGGAGGCACTGATTGAGTGAGTGAGTGAGGGGACAGTCATGTGTCAGAGAGTGGAGGCACTGAGTGAGGGAACAACCCTGTGTCAGAGAGTGGAGGCACCAAATGAGTGACGGGACAGCCCTGTGTCAGAGAATGGAGGCACTGAGTGAGTGAGGGGACAGCACTGGGTCAGAGAGTGGAGGCACTGAGTGAGTGAGGGGACAGCCCTGTGTCAGAGAGTGGAGGCACTGAGTGAGGGGACAGCCCTGCGTCAGAGAGTGGAGGCACTGAGTGAGGGGACAGCCCTGTGTCAGAGAGAGGAGGCACTGAGTGAGAGAGGGGACCGACCTGTGTCAGAGAGTGGAGGAACTGAGTGAGAGAGGGGACAGCCTGTGTCAGAGAATGGAGGCACTGAGTGAGTGAGGGGACAGCCCTGTGTTAGAGAGTGGAGGCACTGATTGAGTGAGGGGACAGCCCTGTGTCAGAGAGTGGAGGCACTGAGTGAGGGGAGAGCCCTGCGTCAGAGAGTGGAGGCACTGAGTGAGGGGACAGCCCTGTGTCAGAGAGAGGAGGCACTGAGTGAGAGAGGGGACCGCCCTGTGTCAGAGAGTGGAGGAACTGAGTGAGGGGACAGCCCTGTGTCAGAGAGTGGAGGTACAGAGTGAGAGAGGGGCCAGCCTGTATCAGAGCGTAAAGGCACTGAGTGAGTGAGTGAGTGAGGGGACAGCCATGTGTCAGAGAGAGGAGGCACTGACTGAGTGAGGGAGTGAGGGGACAGTCCTGTGTCAGAGTGTGGAGACACTGAGTGAGGGGACAGCCCTGTGTCAGAGCAATGAGGCACTGAGTGAGTGTAGGGACAGCTCTGTGTCAGAGAGTGGTGGCACGGAGTGAGGGGAAATCCCTGTGTCAGAGAGTGGAGGCACTGAGTGAGTGAGGGGACAGCCATGTGTCAGAGAGTGGAGGCACTGCGTGAGGCTAAAGTCCTGTGTCAGAGAGTGGACACTAAGTGAGGGGACAGCCCTCTGTCAGAGAGAGGAGGAACTGAGTGAGAGGACAGCCCTGTGTCAGAGAGTGGAGGCACTGAGTGTGTGAGGGGACAGCCCTGTGTCAGAGAGTGGAGGCACTGAGTGAAGGGACAGCCCTATGTCAGAGAGTGGAGGCAATGAGTGAGTGAGTGGAGTGCCTGTGTCAGATAGTGGAGGCACTGAGAGAGTGAGGGGCCTGCCCACTGTCAGAGAGTGGAGGCACTGAGTGAGGGGAAAGTCCTGTGTCAGAGAGTGGAGGCACTGAGTGAGGGCACAGTCCTGTGTCAGAGAGTGGAGGCACTGAGTGAGAGAAGGGACAGCCCGGTGTAAGAGAGTGGAGGCACTGAATGAGGTGTCAGCCTGGGTCTGAGAGTGGAGGCACTGAGTGAGGGGACAGCCTGTGTCAGAGAGTGGAGGCACTGAGTGAGGGGACAGTCCTGTGTCAGAGAGTGGAGGCACTGAGTGAGAGAGGGGACAGCCCTCTGTCAGAGAGTAGAGGCACTGACTGAGGGGACATCCTTGTGTCAGAGAGTGGAGGCACTGAGTGAGTGAGGGGACAGCCCTGTGTCAGAGAGTAGAGGCAGTGAGTGAGGGGACAGCCTGTGTCAGAGAGTGGAGGCACTGAGTGAGAGAGGGGACAGCCCTGTGTCAGAGAGTGGAGGCACTGAGTGAGGGGACAGCCCTGTGTCAGAGAGTGGAGGCACAAACGGAGTGACTGAGTGAGGGGACAGTCTTGTGTCTGAGATTGGAGGCACTGAGTGAGTGAGGGGACAGTCCTGTGTCAGAGAGTTGAGGCACTGAGTGAGGGGACAGCCTGTGTCAGAGAGTGGAGGCACTGAGTGAGTGAGGGGACAGCCCTGTGTCAGAGAGTAGAGGCCCTGACTGAGGGGACAGTCCTGTGTCAGAGAGTGGAGGCACTGAGTGAGGGGACAGCCCTGTTTCAGAGAGTGGAGGCACTGAGTGAGGGGACAGCCTGTGTCAGAGAGTGGAGGCACTGAGTGAGTGAGGGGACAGCCTGTGTCAGAGAGTGGAGGCACTGAGTGAGTGTGGGGACAGTCCTGTTTCAGAGAGTGGAGGCACTGAGTGAGGGGACAGCCCTGTTTCAGAGAGTGGAGGCACTGAGTGAGAGAGGGGACAGCCCTGTGTCAGAGAGTGGAGGCACTGAGTGAGGGGACAGCCCTGTGTCAGAGAGTGGAGGCACAAACGGAGTGACTGAGTGAGGGGACAGTCTTGTGTCTGAGATTGGAGGCACTGAGTGAGTGAGGGGACAGTCCTGTGTCAGAGAGTTGAGGCACTGAGTGAGGGGACAGCCTGTGTCAGAGAGTGGAGGCACTGAGTGAGTGAGGGGACAGCCCTGTGTCAGAGAGTAGAGGCCCTGACTGAGGGGACAGTCCTGTGTCAGAGAGTGGAGGCACTGAGTGAGGGGACAGCCCTGTTTCAGAGAGTGGAGGCACTGAGTGAGGGGACAGCCTGTGTCAGAGAGTGGAGGCACTGAGTGAGTGAGGGGACAGCCTGTGTCAGAGAGTGGAGGCACTGAGTGAGTGTGGGGACAGTCCTGTTTCAGAGAGTGGAGGCACTGAGTGAGGGGACAGCCCTGTTTCAGAGAGTGGAGGCACTGAGTGAGGGGACAGCCTGTGTCAGAGAGTGGAGGCACTGAGTGAGAGAGGGGACAGCCCTCTGTCAGAGAGTAGAGGCCCTGACTGAGGGGACAGTCCTGTGTCAGATAGTGGAGGCACTGAGTGAGGGGACAGCCCTGTTTCAGAGAGTGGAGGCACTGAGTGAGGGGACAGCCTGTGTCAGAGAGTGGAGGCACTGAGTGAGTCAGGGGACAGCCTGTGTCAGAGAGTGGAGGCACTGAGTGAGTGAGGGGACAGCCCTGTGTCAGAGAGTGGAGGCACTGAGTGAGTGAGGGTCAGCCCAGTGTCAGAGAGTGGAGGCACTAAGTGCGTGAGGGGACAGTTCTGTGTCAGAGAGTGGAGGCACTGAGTGAGGGGACAGCCCTGTGTCAGAGAGTGGAGGCACTGAGTGAGGGGACAGCCCTGTGTCAGAGAGTGGAGGCACTGACTGAGTGATTGAGTGAGGGGACAGTCCTGTGTCTGAGAGTGGAGGCACTGAGTGAGTGAGGGGAGAGTCCTGGGTCAGAGAATGGAGCCACTGAGTAAGGTGACAGTCCTGTGTCAGTGAGTGGAGGCAGTAAGTGAGGGGACAGCCCTGTGTCAGAGAGTGGAGGCACTGAGTGAGGGGACAGCTCTGTATCAGAGAGTGGAGGCACTGAGTGAGAGAGGGGACAGCCTGTGTCAGAGAGTGGAGGCACTGAGTGAGAGAGGGGACAGCCCTGTGTCAGAGAGTGGAGGCACTGAGTGAGGAGACAGCCCTGTGTCAGAGAGAGGAGGCACTGAGTGAGGGGACAGCCCTGTGTCAGAGAGTGGAGGCACTGAGTGAGTGAGTGGACAGCCCTGTGTCAGAGAGTAGAGGCACAGAGTGAGAGAGAGGACAGCCTGTGTCAGAGAGTGGAGGCACTGAGTGAGGGGACAGCCCTGTGTCAGAGAGTGGAAGCACTGATTGAGGGGACAGTCTGTGTCAGAGAGTGGAGGCACTGAGTGAGTGAGGGGACAGCCCTGTGTCAGAGAGTAGAGGCACTGAGTGAGAGAGAGGACAGTCTGTGTCAGAGAGTGGAGGCACTGAGTGAGGGGACAGCCCTGTGTCAGAGAGTGGAGGCACTGAGTGACTGAGGGGACAGCCCTGTGTCAGAGAGTAGAGGCACTGAGTGAGGGGACAGCCCTGTGTCAGAGAGTGGAGGCACTGATTGAGGGGACAGCCTGTGTCAGAGATTGGAGGCACGGAGTGAAGGAACAGCCCTGTGTCAGAGAGTGGAGGCAATGTTTGAGGGGACAGCCTGTTTCAGAGAGTGGAGGCACTGAGTGAGGGGAAAGCCCTGTGTCAGAGAGTGGATGCACTGTGTGAGGGGACAGCCCTGTGTCAGACAGCGGAGGGACTGAGTGAGGGGACAGCCTGTGTCAGAGAATGGAGGCACTGAGTGAGAGAGGGGACAGCCCTGTGTCAGAGATTGGAGGCACTGAGTGAGTGGACAGCCCTTTGTCAGAGAGTGGAGTCACTGAGTGAGAGGGGGGACAGCCCTTTCTCAGAGAGTCGAGGCACAGAGTGAGAGAGGGGACAGCCCTGTGTCAGAGAGTGGAGGCACTTGGTGAGGGGACAGTCCTGTGTCAGAGAGTGGTGGCACTGAGTGAGGGGACAGCCCTGTGTCAGAGAGTGGAGGCAATGACTGAGTGAGTGAGTGAGGGGACAGTCCTGTCTCAGAGTGTGGACGCACTGAGTGAGTGAGGGGACAGCCCAGTGTCAGAGAGTGGAGGCACTGAGTGAGGGGACAGCCTGTGTCAGAGAGTGGTGGCACTGAGTGAGTGAGGGGACAGCCCTGTGTCAGAGAGTGGAGGCACTGAGTGAGTGAGGGGACAGCCTGTGTCAGAGAGTGGAGGTACTGAGTGAGTGAGGGGACAGCCCTGTGTCAGAGAGTGGAGGCAGTGAGTGAAGGTACAGCCCTATGTCAGAGAGTGGAGGCAATGAGTGAGTGAGTGGAGTGCCTGTGTCAGATAGTGGAGGCACTGAGAGAGTGAGGGGCCTGCCCACTGTCAGAGAGTTGAGGCACTGAGTGAGGGGACAGTCCTGTGTCAGAGAGTGGAGGCACTGAGTGAGGGGACAGTCCTGTGTCAGAGAGTGGAGGCACTGAGTGAGAGAAGGGACAGCCCGGTGTCAGAGAGTGGAGGCACTGAGTGAGGGGACAGCCTGTGTCAGAGAGTGGAGGCACTGAGTGAGGGGACAGTCCTGTGTCAGAGAGTGGAGGCACTGAGTGAGAGAGGGGACAGCCCTCTGTCAGAGAGTAGAGGCACTGACTGAGGGGACATCCTTGTGTCAGAGAGTGGAGGCAATGAGTGAGTGAGGGGACAGCCCTGTGTCAGAGAGTGGAGGCACTGAGTGAGGGGACAGCCTGTGTCAGAGAGTGGAGGCACTGAGTGAGAGAGGGGACAGCCCTGTGTCAGAGAGTGGAGGCACTGAGTGAGAGAAGGGACAGCCCGGTGTCAGAGAGTGGAGGCACTGAATGAGGTGTCAGCCTGGGTCTGAGTGGAGGCACTGAGTGAGGGGACAGCCCTGTGTCAGAGAGTGGAGGCACTGAGTGAGGGGACAGCCTGTGTCAGAGAGTGGAGGCACTGAGTGAGAGAGGGGACAGCCCTCTGTCAGAGAGTAGAGGCCCTGACTGAGGGGACAGTCCTGTGTCAGAGAGTGGAGGCACTGAGTGAGGGGACAGCCCTGTTTCAGAGAGTGGAGGCACTGAGTGAGGGGACAGCCTCTGTCAGAGAGTGGAGGCACTGAGTGAGTGAGGGGACAGCCTGTGTCAGAGAGTGGAGGCACTGAGTGAGTGAGGGGACAGCCTGTGTCAGAGAGTGGATGCACTGAGTGAGGGGACAGCCTGTGTCAGAGAGTGGAGGCACTGATTGAGTGAGGGGACAGTCCTGTGTCAGAGAGTGGAGGCACTGAGTGAGTGAGGGGACAGCCTGTGTCAGAGAGTGGAGGCACTGAGTGAGTGTGGGGACAGTCCTGTTTCAGAGAGTGGAGGCACTGAGTGAGGGGACAGCCCTGTGTCAGAGAGTGGAGGCACTGAGTGAGGGGACAGCCTGTGTCAGAGAGTGGAGGCACTGAGTGAGAGAGGGGACAGTCCTCTGTCAGAGAGTAGAGGCCCTGACTGAGGGGACAGTCCTGTGTCAGAGAGTGGAGGCACTGAGTGAGTGAGGGGACAGTCCAGTGTCTGAGATTGGAGGCACTGTGTGAGTGAGGGGAAAGCCCTGTGTCTGAGATTGGAGGCACTGAGTGAGTGAGGGGACAGCCCTGTGTCAGAGAGTGGAGGCACTGAGTGAGTGAGGGGACAGACCTGTGTCAGAGAGTGGAGGCACTGAGTGAGTGAGGGGCCGGCCTGTGTCAGAGAGTGGAGGCACTGAGTGAGGGGACAGTCCAGTGTCTGAGATTGGAGGCACTGTGTGAGTGAGGGGAAAGCCCTGTGTCTGAGATTGGAGGCACTGAGTGAGTGAGGGGACAGCCCTGTGTCAGAGAGTGGAGGCACTGAGTGAGTGAGGGGACAGACCTGTGTCAGAGAGTGGAGGCACTGAGTGAGAGAGGGGACAGCCCTGTGTCAGAGTGTGGAGGCACTGAGTGAGTGAGGGGACAGCCCTGTGTCAGAGAGTGGAGGCACTGAGTGAGTGAGGGGACAGCCCTTTGTCAGAGAGTAGAGGCACTGACTGAGCGGACCCCCTTGTGTCAGAGAGTGGAGGCACTGAGTGAGTGAGGGGACAGCCCTGTGTCAGAGAGTGGAGGCACTGAGTGAGGGGACAGCCTGTGTCAGAGAGTGGAGGCACTGAGTGAGAGAGGGTACAGCTAGTGTCAGAGAGTGGAGGGACTGAGTGAGAGAAGGGACAGCCTGTGTCAGAGAGTGGACGCACTGAATGAGGTGTCAGCCTGGGACAGAGAGTGGAGGCACTGATTGAGGGGACAGCCTGTGTCAGAGAGTGGAGGCACTGAGTGAGGGGACAGTCCTGTGTCAGAGAGTGGAGGGACTGAGTGAGGGGACAACCCTGTGTCAGAGAGTGGAGGCACTGACAGAGTGACTGAGTGAGGGGACAGTCTTGTGTCTGAGATTGGAGGCATGGAGTGAGTGAGGGGACAGTCCTGTGTCAGAGAGTTGAGGCACTGAGTGAGGGGACGGCCTGTATCAGAGTGTCGAGGCACTGAGTGAGGGGACAGCCTGTGTCAGAGAGTAGAGGCAGTGAGTGAGACAGGGGACAGCCCTGTGTCTGAGAGTGGATGCACTGAGTGAGGGGACAGCCTGTGTCAGAGAGTGGAGGCACTGATTGAGTGAGGGGACAGCCCTATGTCAGAGAGTGGAGGCAATGAGTGAGTGAGGGGAAAGCCTGTGTCAGAGAGTGGAGGCACTGAGATAGTGAGGGGACTGCCCTCTGTCAGAGAGTGGAGACACTGAGTGAGGGGACAGTCCTGTGTCAGAGAGTGGAGGCACTGTGTGAGGGGACAGTCCTGTGTCAGAGAGTGGAGGCACTGAGTGAGGGGACGGCATTGTGTAAGGGAGTGGAGGCACTGAGTGAGGTGACAGCCTGTGTCAGAGAGTGGAGGCACTGAGTGAGGGGCCGGCCTGTGTCAGAGAGCGGAGGCACTGAGTGAGTGAGGGGACAGTCCTGTGTCAGAGAGTGGATGCACTGAGTGAGGGGACAGCCTGTGTCAGAGAGTGGAGGCACTGATTGAGTGAGGGGACAGTCCTGTGTCAGAGAGTGGAGGCACTGAGTGACTGAGGGGACAGCCTGTGTCAGAGAGTGGAGGCACTGAGTGAGTGTGGGGACAGTCCTGTTTCAGAGAGTGGAGGCACTGAGTGAGGGGACAGCCCTGTGTCAGAGAGTGGAGGCACTGAGTGAGGGGACAGCCTGTGTCAGAGAGTGGAGGCACTGAGTGAGAGAGGGGACAGCCCTCTGTCAGAGAGTAGAGGCCCTGACTGAGGGGACAGTCCTGTGTCAGAGAGTGGAGGCACTGAGTGAGGGGACAGCCCTGTTTCAGAGAGTGGAGGCACTGAGTGAGGGGACAGCCTGTGTCAGAGAGTGGAGGCACTGAGTGAGTGAGGGGACAGCCTGTGTCAGAGAGTGGAGGCACTGAGTGAGTGAGGGGACAGCCTGTGTCAGAGAGTGGATGCACTGAGTGAGGGGACAGCCTGTGTCAGAGAGTGGAGGCACTGATTGAGTGAGGGGACAGTCCTGTGTCAGAGAGTGGAGGCACTGAGTGAGTGAGGGGACAGCCTGTGTCAGAGAGTGGAGGCACTGAGTGAGTGTGGGGACAGTCCTGTTTCAGAGAGTGGAGGCACTGAGTGAGGGGACAGCCCTGTGTCAGAGAGTGGAGGCACTGAGTGAGGGGACAGCCTGTGTCAGAGAGTGGAGGCACTGAGTGAGAGAGGGGACAGCCCTCTGTCAGAGAGTAGAGGCCCTGACTGAGGGGACAGTCCTGTGTCAGAGAGTGGAGGCACTGAGTGAGGGGACAGCCCTGTTTCAGAGAGTGGAGGCACTGAGTAAGGGGACAGCCTGTGTCAGAGAGTGGAGGCACTGAGTGAGTGAGGGGACAGCCTGTGTCAGAGAGTGGAGGCACTGAGTGAGTGAGGGGACAGCCTGTGTCAGAGAGTGGAGGCACTGAGTGAGTGAGGGGACAGCCTGTGTCAGAAAGTGGAGGCACTGAGTGAGGGGACAGCCTGTGTCAGAGAGTGGAGGCACTGAGTGAGTGAGGGGACAGCCTGTGTCAGAGAGTGGAGGCACTGAGTGAGTGAGGGGACAGCCCTGTGTCAGAGAGTGGAGGCACTGAGTGAGTGAGGGGACAGTCCTGTGTCAGAGAGTGGAGGCACTGAGTGAGGGGACAGCCTGTGTCAGAGAGTGGAGGCACTGAGTTAGTGAGGGGACAGCCCTGTGTCAGAGAGTGGAGGCACTGAGTGAGTGAGGGGCCGGCCTGTGTCAGAGAGTGGAGGCACTGAGTGAGGGGACAGTCCAGTGTCTGAGATTGGAGGCACTGTGTGAGTGAGGGGAAAGCCCTGTGTCTGAGATTGGAGGCACTGAGTGAGTGAGGGGACAGCCCTGTGTCAGAGAGTGGAGGCACTGAGTTAGTGAGGGGACAGCCCTGTGTCAGAGAGTGGAGGCACTGAGTGAGTGAGGGGCCGGCCTGTGTCAGAGAGTGGAGGCACTGAGTGAGGGGACAGTCCAGTGTCTGAGATTGGAGGCACTGTGTGAGTGAGGGGAAAGCCCTGTGTCTGAGATTGGAGGCACTGAGTGAGTGAGGGGACAGCCCTGTGTCAGAGAGTGGAGGCACTGAGTGAGTGAGGGGACAGCCCTGTGTCAGAGAGTGGAGGCACTGAGTGAGAGAGGGGACAGCCCTGTGTCAGAGTGTGGAGGCACTGAGTGAGTGAGGGGACAGCCCTGTGTCAGAGAGTGGAGGCACTGAGTGAGTGAGGGGACAGCCCTTTGTCAGAGAGTAGAGGCACTGACTGAGGGGACAGCCTTGTGTCAGAGAGTGGAGGCACTGAGTGAGTGAGGGGACAGCCCTGTGTCAGAGAGTGGAGGCACTGAGTGAGGGGACAGCCTGTGTCAGAGAGTGGAGGCACTGAGTGAGAGAGGGGACAGCTAGTGTCAGAGAGTGGAGGCACTGAGTGAGAGAAGGGACAGCCTGTGTCAGAGAGTGGACGCACTGAATGAGGTGTCAGCCTGGGACAGTGAGTGGAGGCACTGATTGAGGGGACAGCCTGTGTCAGAGAGTGGAGGCACTGAGTGAGGGGACAGTCCTGTGTCAGAGAGTGGAGGGACTGAGTGAGGGGACAACCCTGTGTCAGAGAGTGGAGGCACTGACAGAGTGACTGAGTGAGGGGACAGTCTTGTGTCTGAGATTGGAGGCATGGAGTGAGTGAGGGGACAGTCCTGTGTCAGAGAGTTGAGGCACTGAGTGAGGGGACGGCCTGTATCAGAGTGTCGAGGCACTGAGTGAGGGGACAGCCTGTGTCAGAGAGTAGAGGCAGTGAGTGAGACAGGGGACAGCCCTGTGTCTGAGACTGGAGGCACTGAGTGAGGGGACAGCCCTATGTCAGAGAGTGGAGGCAATGAGTGAGTGAGGGGAAAGCCTGTGTCAGAGAGTGGAGGCACTGAGATAGTGAGGGGACTGCCCTCTGTCAGAGAGTGGAGACACTGAGTGAGGGGACAGTCCTGTGTCAGAGAGTGGAGGCACTGTGTGAGGGGACAGTCCTGTGTCAGAGAGTGGAGGCACTGAGTGAGGGGACGGCATTGTGTAAGGGAGTGGAGGCACTGAGTGAGTCAGGGGACAGCCTGTGTCAGAGAGTGGATGCACTGAGTGAGGGGACAGCCTGTGTCAGAGAGTGGAGGCACTGATTGAGTGAGGGGACAGTCCTGTGTCAGAGAGTGGAGGCACTGAGTGAGGGGACAGCCTGTGTCAGAGAGTGGAGGCACTGATTGAGTGAGGGGACAGTCCTGTGTCAGAGAGTGGAGGCACTGAGTGACTGAGGGGACAGCCTGTGTCAGAGAGTGGAGGCACTGAGTGAGTGTGGGGACAGTCCTGTTTCAGAGAGTGGAGGCACTGAGTGAGGGGACAGCCCTGTGTCAGAGAGTGGAGGCATTGAGTGAGGGGACAGCCTGTGTCAGAGAGTGGAGGCACTGAGTGAGAGAGGGGACAGCCCTCTGTCAGAGAGTAGAGGCCCTGACTGAGGGGACAGTCCTGTGTCAGAGAGTGGAGGCACTGAGTGAGGGGACAGCCCTGTTTCAGAGAGTGGAGGCACTGAGTGAGGGGACAGCCTCTGTCAGAGAGTGGAGGCACTGAGTGAGTGAGGGGACAGCCTGTGTCAGAGAGTGGAGGCACTGAGTGAGTGAGGGGACAGCCTGTGTCAGAGAGTGGATGCACTGAGTGAGGGGACAGCCTGTGTCAGAGAGTGGAGGCACTGATTGAGTGAGGGGACAGTCCTGTGTCAGAGAGTGGAGGCACTGAGTGAGTGAGGGGACAGCCTGTGTCAGAGAGTGGAGGCACTGAGTGAGTGTGGGGACAGTCCTGTTTCAGAGAGTGGAGGCACTGAGTGAGGGGACAGCCCTGTGTCAGAGAGTGGAGGCACTGAGTGAGGGGACAGCCTGTGTCAGAGAGTGGAGGCACTGAGTGAGAGAGGGGACAGCCCTCTGTCAGAGAGTAGAGGCCCTGACTGAGGGGACAGTCCTGTGTCAGAGAGTGGAGGCACTGAGTGAGTGAGGGGACAGTCCAGTGTCTGAGATTGGAGGCACTGTGTGAGTGAGGGGAAAGCCCTGTGTCTGAGATTGGAGGCACTGAGTGAGTGAGGGGACAGCCCTGTGTCAGAGAGTGGAGGCACTGAGTGAGTGAGGGGACAGACCTGTGTCAGAGAGTGGAGGCACTGAGTGAGTGAGGGGCCGGCCTGTGTCAGAGAGTGGAGGCACTGAGTGAGGGGACAGTCCAGTGTCTGAGATTGGAGGCACTGTGTGAGTGAGGGGAAAGCCCTGTGTCTGAGATTGGAGGCACTGAGTGAGTGAGGGGACAGCCCTGTGTCAGAGAGTGGAGGCACTGAGTGAGTGAGGGGACAGACCTGTGTCAGAGAGTGGAGGCACTGAGTGAGAGAGGGGACAGCCCTGTGTCAGAGTGTGGAGGCACTGAGTGAGTGAGGGGACAGCCCTGTGTCAGAGAGTGGAGGCACTGAGTGAGTGAGGGGACAGCCCTTTGTCAGAGAGTAGAGGCACTGACTGAGCGGACCCCCTTGTGTCAGAGAGTGGAGGCACTGAGTGAGTGAGGGGACAGCCCTGTGTCAGAGAGTGGAGGCACTGAGTGAGGGGACAGCCTGTGTCAGAGAGTGGAGGCACTGAGTGAGAGAGGGTACAGCTAGTGTCAGAGAGTGGAGGGACTGAGTGAGAGAAGGGACAGCCTGTGTCAGAGAGTGGACGCACTGAATGAGGTGTCAGCCTGGGACAGAGAGTGGAGGCACTGATTGAGGGGACAGCCTGTGTCAGAGAGTGGAGGCACTGAGTGAGGGGACAGTCCTGTGTCAGAGAGTGGAGGGACTGAGTGAGGGGACAACCCTGTGTCAGAGAGTGGAGGCACTGACAGAGTGACTGAGTGAGGGGACAGTCTTGTGTCTGAGATTGGAGGCATGGAGTGAGTGAGGGGACAGTCCTGTGTCAGAGAGTTGAGGCACTGAGTGAGGGGACGGCCTGTATCAGAGTGTCGAGGCACTGAGTGAGGGGACAGCCTGTGTCAGAGAGTAGAGGCAGTGAGTGAGACAGGGGACAGCCCTGTGTCTGAGACTGGAGGCACTGAGTGAGGGGACAGCCCTATGTCAGAGAGTGGAGGCAATGAGTGAGTGAGGGGAAAGCCTGTGTCAGAGAGTGGAGGCACTGAGATAGTGAGGGGACTGCCCTCTGTCAGAGAGTGGAGACACTGAGTGAGGGGACAGTCCTGTGTCAGAGAGTGGAGGCACTGTGTGAGGGGACAGTCCTGTGTCAGAGAGTGGAGGCACTGAGTGAGGGGACGGCATTGTGTAAGGGAGTGGAGGCACTGAGTGAGGTGACAGCCTGTGTCAGAGAGTGGAGGCACTGAGTGAGGGGCCGGCCTGTGTCAGAGAGCGGAGGCACTGAGTGAGTGAGGGGACAGTCCTGTGTCAGAGAGTGGATGCACTGAGTGAGGGGACAGCCTGTGTCAGAGAGTGGAGGCACTGATTGAGTGAGGGGACAGTCCTGTGTCAGAGAGTGGAGGCACTGAGTGACTGAGGGGACAGCCTGTGTCAGAGAGTGGAGGCACTGAGTCAGTGTGGGGACAGTCCTGTTTCAGAGAGTGGAGGCACTGAGTGAGGGGACAGCCCTGTGTCAGAGAGTGGAGGCACTGAGTGAGGGGACAGCCTGTGTCAGAGAGTGGAGGCACTGAGTGAGAGAGGGGACAGCCCTCTGTCAGAGAGTAGAGGCCCTGACTGAGGGGACAGTCCTGTGTCAGAGAGTGGAGGCACTGAGTGAGGGGACAGCCCTGTTTCAGAGAGTGGAGGCACTGAGTGAGGGGACAGCCTGTGTCAGAGAGTGGAGGCACTGAGTGAGTGAGGGGACAGCCTGTGTCAGAGAGTGGAGGCACTGAGTGAGTGAGGGGACAGCCTGTGTCAGAGAGTGGATGCACTGAGTGAGGGGACAGCCTGTGTCAGAGAGTGGAGGCACTGATTGAGTGAGGGGACAGTCCTGTGTCAGAGAGTGGAGGCACTGAGTGAGTGAGGGGACAGCCTGTGTCAGAGAGTGGAGGCACTGAGTGAGTGTGGGGACAGTCCTGTTTTCGAGAGTGGAGGCACTGAGTGAGGGGACAGCCCTGTGTCAGAGAGTGGAGGCACTGAGTGAGGGGACAGCCTGTGTCAGAGAGTGGAGGCACTGAGTGAGAGAGGGGACAGCCCTCTGTCAGAGAGTAGAGGCCCTGACTGAGGGGACAGTCCTGTGTCAGAGAGTGGAGGCACTGAGTGAGGGGACAGCCCTGTTTCAGAGAGTGGAGGCACTGAGTGAGGGGACAGCCTGTGTCAGAGAGTGGAGGCACTGAGTGAGTGAGGGGACAGCCTGTGTCAGAGAGTGGAGGCACTGAGTGAGTGAGGGGACAGCCCTGTGTCAGAGAGTGGAGGCACTGAGTGAGTGAGGGGACAGCCTGTGTCAGAGAGTGGAGGCACTGAGTGAGTGAGGGGACAGCCCTGTGTCAGAGAGTGGAGGCACTGAGTGAGTGAGGGGACAGCCTGTGTCAGAGAGTGGAGGCACTGAGTGAGTGAGGGGACAGCCTGTGTCAGAAAGTGGAGGCACTGAGTGAGGGGACAGCCTGTGTCAGAGAGTGGAGGCACTGAGTGAGTGAGGGGACAGCCTGTGTCAGAGAGTGGAGGCACTGAGTGAGTGAGGGGACAGCCCTGTGTCAGAGAGTGGAGGCACTGAGTGAGTGAGGGGACAGTCCTGTGTCAGAGAGTGGAGGCACTGAGTGAGGGGAGAGCCTGTGTCAGAGAGTGGAGGCACTGAGTTAGTGAGGGGACAGCCCTGTGTCAGAGAGTGGAGGCACTGAGTGAGTGAGGGGCCGGCCTGTGTCAGAGAGTGGAGGCACTGAGTGAGGGGACAGTCCAGTGTCTGAGATTGGAGGCACTGTGTGAGTGAGGGGAAAGCCCTGTGTCTGAGATTGGAGGCACTGAGTGAGTGAGGGGACAGCCCTGTGTCAGAGAGTGGAGGCACTGAGTTAGTGAGGGGACAGCCCTGTGTCAGAGAGTGGAGGCACTGAGTGAGTGAGGGGCCGGCCTGTGTCAGAGAGTGGAGGCACTGAGTGAGGGGACAGTCCAGTGTCTGAGATTGGAGGCACTGTGTGAGTGAGGGGAAAGCCCTGTGTCTGAGATTGGAGGCACTGAGTGAGTGAGGGGACAGCCCTGTGTCAGAGAGTGGAGGCACTGAGTGAGTGAGGGGACAGCCCTGTGTCAGAGAGTGGAGGCACTGAGTGAGAGAGGGGACAGCCCTGTGTCAGAGTGTGGAGGCACTGAGTGAGTGAGGGGACAGCCCTGTGTCAGAGAGTGGAGGCACTGAGTGAGTGAGGGGACAGCCCTTTGTCAGAGAGTAGAGGCACTGACTGAGGGGACAGCCTTGTGTCAGAGAGTGGAGGCACTGAGTGAGTGAGGGGACAGCCCTGTGTCAGAGAGTGGAGGCACTGAGTGAGGGGACAGCCTGTGTCAGAGAGTGGAGGCACTGAGTGAGAGAGGGGACAGCTAGTGTCAGAGAGTGGAGGCACTGAGTGAGAGAAGGGACAGCCTGTGTCAGAGAGTGGACGCACTGAATGAGGTGTCAGCCTGGGACAGAGAGTGGAGGCACTGATTGAGGGGACAGCCTGTGTCAGAGAGTGGAGGCACTGACAGAGTGACTGAGTGAGGGGACAGTCTTGTGTCTGAGATTGGAGGCATGGAGTGAGTGAGGGGACAGTCCTGTGTCAGAGAGTTGAGGCACTGAGTGAGGGGACGGCCTGTATCAGAGTGTCGAGGCACTGAGTGAGGGGACAGCCTGTGTCAGAGAGTAGAGGCAGTGTGTGAGACAGGGGACAGCCCTGTGTCTGAGACTGGAGGCACTGAGTGAGGGGACAGCCCTATGTCAGAGAGTGGAGGCAATGAGTGAGTGAGGGGAAAGCCTGTGTCAGAGAGTGGAGGCACTGAGATAGTGAGGGGACTGCCCTCTGTCAGAGAGTGGAGACACTGAGTGAGGGGACAGTCCTGTGTCAGAGAGTGGAGGCACTGTGTGAGGGGACAGTCCTGTGTCAGAGAGTGGAGGCACTGAGTGAGGGGACGGCATTGTGTAAGGGAGTGGAGGCACTGAGTGAGGTGACAGCCTGTGTCAGAGAGTGGAGGCACTGAGTGAGGGGCCGGCCTGTGTCAGAGAGTGGAGGTACTGAGTGAGTGAGGGGACAGTCCTGTGTCAGAGAGTGGATGCACTGAGTGAGGGGACAGCCTGTGTCAGAGAGTGGAGGCACTGATTGAGTGAGGGGACAGTCCTGTGTCAGAGAGTGGAGGCACTGAGTGACTGAGGGGACAGCCTGTGTCAGAGAGTGGAGGCACTGAGTGAGTGTGGGGACAGTCCTGTTTCAGAGAGTGGAGGCACTGAGTGAGGGGACAGCCCTGTGTCAGAGAGTGGAGGCACTGAGTGAGGGGACAGCCTGTGTCAGAGAGTGGAGGCACTGAGTGAGAGAGGGGACAGCCCTCTGTCAGAGAGTAGAGGCCCTGACTGAGGGGACAGTCCTGTGTCAGAGAGTGGAGGCACTGAGTGAGGGGACAGCCCTGTTTCAGAGAGTGGAGGCACTGAGTGAGGGGACAGCCTCTGTCAGAGAGTGGAGGCACTGAGTGAGTGAGGGGACAGCCTGTGTCAGAGAGTGGAGGCACTGAGTGAGTGAGGGGACAGCCTGTGTCAGAGAGTGGATGCACTGAGTGAGGGGACAGCCTGTGTCAGAGAGTGGAGGCACTGATTGAGTGAGGGGACAGTCCTGTGTCAGAGAGTGGAGGCACTGAGTGAGTGAGGGGACAGCCTGTGTCAGAGAGTGGAGGCACTGAGTGAGTGTGGGGACAGTCCTGTTTCAGAGAGTGGAGGCACTGAGTGAGGGGACAGCCCTGTGTCAGAGAGTGGAGGCACTGAGTGAGGGGACAGCCTGTGTCAGAGAGTGGAGGCACTCAGTGAGAGAGGGGACAGCCCTCTGTCAGAGAGTAGAGGCCCTGACTGAGGGGACAGTCCTGTGTCAGAGAGTGGAGGCACTGAGTGAGGGGACAGCCCTGTTTCAGAGAGTGGAGGCACTGAGTGAGGGGACAGCCTGTGTCAGAGAGTGGAGGCACTGAGTGAGTGAGGGGACAGCCTGTGTCAGAGAGTGGAGGCACTGAGTGAGTGAGGGGACAGCCTGTGTCAGAGAGTGGAGGCACTGAGTGAGTGAGGGGACAGCCTGTGTCAGAAAGTGGAGGCACTGAGTGAGGGGACAGCCTGTGTCAGAGAGTGGAGGCACTGAGTGAGTGAGGGGACAGCCTGTGTCAGAGAGTGGAGGCACTGAGTGAGTGAGGGGACAGCCCTGTGTCAGAGAGTGGAGGCACTGAGTGAGTGAGGGGACAGCCCTGTGTCAGAGAGTGGAGGCACTGAGTGAGAGAGGGGACAGCCCTGTGTCAGAGTGTGGAGGCACTGAGTGAGTGAGGGGACAGCCCTGTGTCAGAGAGTGGAGGCACTGAGTGAGTGAGGGGACAGCCCTTTGTCAGAGAGTAGAGGCACTGACTGAGGGGACCCCCTTGTGTCAGAGAGTGGAGGCACTGAGTGAGTGAGGGGACAGCCCTGTGTCAGAGAGTGGAGGCACTGAGTGAGGGGACAGCCTGTGTCAGAGAGTGGAGGCACTGAGTGAGAGAGGGGACAGCTAGTGTCAGAGAGTGGAGGCACTGAGTGAGAGAAGGGACAGCCTGTGTCAGAGAGTGGACGCACTGAATGAGGTGTCAGCCTGGGACAGAGAGTGGAGGCACTGATTGAGGGGACAGCCTGTGTCAGAGAGTGGAGGCACTGAGTGAGGGGACAGTCCTGTGTCAGAGAGTGGAGGGACTGAGTGAGGGGACAACCCTGTGTCAGAGAGTGGAGGCACTGACAGAGTGACTGAGTGAGGGGACAGTCTTGTGTCTGAGATTGGAGGCATGGAGTGAGTGAGGGGACAGTCCTGTGTCAGAGAGTTGAGGCACTGAGTGAGGGGACGGCCTGTATCAGAGTGTCGAGGCACTGAGTGAGGGGACAGGCTGTGTCAGAGAGTAGAGGCAGTGAGTGAGACAGGGGCAGCCCTGTGTCTGAGACTGGAGGCACTGAGTGAGGGGACAGCCCTATGTCAGAGAGTGGAGGCAATGAGTGAGTGAGGGGAAAGCCTGTGTCAGAGAGTGGAGGCACTGAGATAGTGAGGGGACTGCCCTCTGTCAGAGAGTGGAGACACTGAGTGAGGGGACAGTCCTGTGTCAGAGAGTGGAGGCACTGTGTGAGGGGACAGTCCTGTGTCAGAGAGTGGAGGGACTGAGTGAGGGGACAACCCTGTGTCAGAGAGTGGAGGCACTGACAGAGTGACTGAGTGAGGGGACAGTCTTGTGTCTGAGATTGGAGGCATGGAGTGAGTGAGGGGACAGTCCTGTGTCAGAGAGTTGAGGCACTGAGTGAGGGGTCGGCCTGTATCAGAGTGTCGAGGCACTGAGTGAGGGGACAGCCTGTGTCAGAGAGTAGAGGCAGTGAGTGAGACAGGGGACAGCCCTGTGTCTGAGACTGGAGGCACTGAGTGAGGGGACAGCCCTATGTCAGAGAGTGGAGGCAATGAGTGAGTGAGGGGAAAGCCTGTGTCAGAGAGTGGAGGCACTGAGATAGTGAGGGGACTGCCCTCTGTCAGAGAGTGGAGACACTGAGTGAGGGGACAGTCCTGTGTCAGAGAGTGGTGGCACTGTGTGAGGGGACAGTCCTGTGTCAGAGAGTGGAGGCACTGAGTGAGGGGACGGCATTGTGTAAGGGAGCGGAGGAACTGAGTGAGGTGACAGCCTGTGTCAGAGAGTGGAGGCACTGAGTGAGGGGCCGGCCTGTGTCAGAGAGCGGAGGCACTGAGTGAGTGAGGGGACAGTCCTGTGTCAGAGAGTGGAGGCACTGAGTGAGGGGACAGCCCTGTTTCAGAGAGTGGAGGCACTGAGTGAAGGGACAGCCTGTGTCAGAGAGTGGAGGCACTGAGTGAGTGAGGGGACAGCCTGTGTCAGAGAGTGGAGGCACTGAGTGAGTGAGGGGACAGCCTGTGTCAGAGAGTGGATGCACTGAGTGAGGGGTCAGCCTGTTTCAGAGAGTGGAGGCACTGATTGAGTGAGGGGACAGTCCTGTGTCAGAGAGTGGAGGCACTGAGTGAGGGGACAGCCCTGTGTCAGAGAGTGGAGGCACTGAGTGAGGGGACAGCCTGTGTCAGAGAGTGGAGGCACTGAGTGAGAGAGGGGACAGCCCTCTGTCAGAGAGTAGAGGCCCTGAATGAGGGGACAGTCCTGTGTCAGAGAGTGGAGGCACTGAGTGAGGGGACAGCCCTGTTTCAGAGAGTGGAGGCACTGAGTGAGGGGACAGCCTGTGTCAGAGAGTGGAGGCACTGAGTGAGTGAGGGGACAGCCTGTGTCAGAGAGTGGAGGCACTGAGTGAGTGAGGGGACAGCCTGTGTCAGAAAGTGGAGGCACTGAGTGAGGGGACAGCCTGTGTCAGAGAGTGGAGGCACTGAGTGAGTGAGGGGACTGCCTGTGTCAGAGAGTGGAGGCACTGAGTGAGTGAGGGGACAGCCCTGTGTCAGAGAGTGGAGGCACTGAGTGAGTGAGGGGACAGTCCTGTGTCAGAGAGTGGAGGCACTGAGTGAGGGGACAGCCTGTGTCAGAGAGTGGAGGCACTGAGTTAGTGAGGGGACAGCCCTGTGTCAGAGAGTGGAGGCACTGAGTGAGTGAGGGGCCGGCCTGTGTCAGAGAGTGGAGGCACTGAGTGAGTGTGGGGACAGTCCTGTTTCAGAGAGTGGAGGCACTGAGTGAGGGGACAGCCCTGTGTCAGAGAGTGGAGGCACTGAGTGAGGGGACAGCCTGTGTCAGAGAGTGGAGGCACTGAGTGAGAGAGGGGACAGCCCTCTGTCAGAGAGTAGAGGCCCTGACTGAGGGGACAGTCCTGTGTCAGAGAGTGGAGGCACTGAGTGAGGGGACAGCCCTGTTTCAGAGAGTGGAGGCACTGAGTGAGGGGACAGCCTGTGTCAGAGAGTGGAGGCACTGAGTGAGTGAGGGGACAGCCTGTGTCAGAGAGTGGAGGCACTGAGTGAGTGAGGGGACAGCCCTGTGTCAGAGAGTGGAGGCACTGAGTGAGTGAGGGGACAGTCCTGTGTCAGAGAGTGGAGGCACTGAGTGAGGGGACAGCCTGTGTCAGAGAGTGGAGGCACTGAGTTAGTGAGGGGACAGCCCTGTGTCAGAGAGTGGAGGCACTGAGTGAGTGAGGGGCCGGCCTGTGTCAGAGAGTGGAGGCACTGAGTGAGGGGACAGTCCAGTGTCTGAGATTGGAGGCACTGTGTGAGTGAGGGGAAAGCCCTGTGTCTGAGATTGGAGGCACTGAGTGAGTGAGGGGACAGCCCTGTGTCAGAGAGTGGTGGCACTGACTGAGTGAGGGGACAGCCCTGTGTCAGAGAGTGGAGGCACTGAGTGAGAGAGGGGACAGCCCTGTGTCAGAGTGTGGAGGCACTGAGTGAGTGAGGGGACAGCCCTGTGTCAGAGAGTGGAGGCACTGAGTGAGTGAGGGGACAGCCCTTTGTCAGAGAGTAGAGGCACTGACTGAGGGGACCCCCTTGTGTCAGAGAGTGGAGGCACTGAGTGAGTGAGGGGACAGCCCTGTGTCAGAGAGTGGAGGCACTGAGTGAGGGGACAGCCTGTGTCAGAGAGTGGAGGCACTGAGTGAGAGAGGGTACAGCTAGTGTCAGAGAGTGGAGGCACTGAGTGAGAGAAGGGACAGCCTGTGTCAGAGAGTGGACGCACTGAATGAGGTGTCAGCCTGGGACAGAGAGTGGAGGCACTGATTGAGGGGACAGCCTGTGTCAGAGAGTGGAGGCACTGAGTGAGGGGACAGTCCTGTGTCAGAGAGTGGAGGGACTGAGTGAGGGGACAACCCTGTGTCAGAGAGTGGAGGCACTGACAGAGTGACTGAGTGAGGGGACAGTCTTGTGTCTGAGATTGGAGGCATGGAGTGAGTGAGGGGACAGTCCTGTGTCAGAGAGTTGAGGCACTGAGTGAGGGGACGGCCTGTATCAGAGTGTCGAGGCACTGAGTGAGGGGACAGCCTGTGTCAGAGAGTAGAGGCAGTGAGTGAGACAGGGGACAGCCCTGTGTCTGAGACTGGAGGCACTGAGTGAGGGGACAGCCCTATGTCAGAGAGTGGAGGCAATGAGTGAGTGAGGGGAAAGCCTGTGTCAGAGAGTGGAGGCACTGAGATAGTGAGGGGACTGCCCTCTGTCAGAGAGTGGAGACACTGAGTGAGGGGACAGTCCTGTGTCAGAGAGTGGAGGCACTGTGTGAGGGGACAGTCCTGTGTCAGAGAGTGGAGGCACTGAGTGAGGGGACGGCATTGTGTAAGGGAGTGGAGGCACTGAGTGAGGGGACAGCCTGTGTCAGAGAGTGGAGGCACTGAGTGAGGGGACAGCCCTGTGTCAGAGAGTGGTGGCACAGAGTGAGGGGACAGTCCTGTGTCAGAGAGTGGATTCACTGAGTGAGGGGACAGCTCTGTGTCAGAGAGTGGAGGCAATGAGTGAATGAGTGAGTGAGGGGCCAGTTCTGTGTCAGAGAGTGGTGGCACTGAGTGAGTGAGGGGACAGCCCTGTTTCAGAGAGTTGAGGAACTGAGTGATTGAGGGGACAGCCCTGTGTCAGAGAGTGGAGGCACTGAGTGGGTTCGTGAGTGAGGGGACAGTCCTGTGTCAGAGAGTGGAGGCACTGAGTGAGTGGACAGCCCTGTGTCAGAGAGTGGAGGCACTGAGTGAGGGGACAGCCCTGTGTCAGAGAGTGGAGGCACTGAGTGAGGGGACAGCCCTGTGTCAGAGAGTGGAGGCACTGAGTGAGTGAGTGAGTGAGAGGACAGCCTTGTGTCAGAGAATGAAGGCACTGGGTGAGTGAGGGGACAGCCCGGTGTCAGAGAGTGGAGGCACTGATGAGGGGACAGCCAGTGTCAGAGAGTGGTGGCACTGAGTGATGGGACAGCCCTTTGTCAGAGAGTGGAGGCAAGAGTGAGAGAGGGGACAGCCCTGTGTCAGAGAGTGTAGGCACTTAGTGAGGGGACAGTCCTGTGTCAGAGAGTGGAGGCACTGAGTGAGGAGACAGCCCTGTGTCAGAGAGTGGAGGCACTGCCTGAGTGAGTGAGTGAGGGGACAGGGCTGTGTCAGAGAGTGGAGGCACTGAGTGAGAGAGGGAACAGTCCTGTGTCAGAGATTGGAGGCACTGAGTGAGTGAGGGGACAGCCCAGTGTCAGAGATTGGAGGCACTGAGTGAGGGGACAGCCTGTGTCAGAGAGTGGAGGCACTGAGTGAGTAAGGGGACAGCCCTGTGTCAGAGAGAGGAGGCACTGAGTGAGGGGACAGTCCTGTGTCAGAGAGTGGAGGCACTGAGTGAGTGAGGGGACAGTCCTGTGTCAGAGAGTGGCGACACTGAATGAGTGAGGGGACAGTCCTTTGTCAGAGAGTGGTGGCACTGAGTGAGGGGACAGCCCTGTGTCAGAGAGTGGAGGCACTGAGTGAGGGGACAGCCCTGTGTCAGAGAGAGGAGGCACTGAGTGAGGGGACCGCCCTATGTCAAAGAGCGGAGGCAATGAGTGAGTGAGGGGACTGCCTGTGTCAGAGCGTGGAGGCACTGAGAGAATGTGGGGACTGCCCTCTGTCAGAGAGTGGAGGCACTGAGTGAGGGGACAGTCCTGTGTCAGAGAGTGGAGGCACTGAGTGAGGGGACAGTCCTGTGTCAGAGAGTGGAGGCACTGAGTGAGAGAAGGGACAGCCCTGTGTCAGAGATTGGTGGCACTGAGTGAAGGGACAGCCCTGTGTCAGAGAGTGGAGGCAATGAGTGAGGGGACAGCCCTGTGTCAGAGAGTGGATTCACTGAGTGAGGGGACAGCTCTGTGTCAGAGAGTGGAGGCAATGAGTGAATGAGTGAGTGAGGGGCCAGTTCTGTGTCAGAGAGTGGTGGCACTGAGTGAGTGAGGGGACAGCCCTGTTTCAGAGAGTTGAGGAACTGAGTGATTGAGGGGACAGCCCTGTGTCAGAGAGTGGAGGCACTGAGTGGGTTCGTGAGTGAGGGGACAGTCCTGTGTCAGAGAGTGGAGGCACTGAGTGAGTGGACAGCCCTGTGTCAGAGAGTGGAGGCACTGAGTGAGGGGACAGCCCTGTGTCAGAGAGTGGAGGCACTGAGTGAGGGGACAGCCCTGTGTCAGAGAGTGGAGGCACTGAGTGAGTGAGTGAGTGAGAGGACAGCCTTGTGTCAGAGAATGAAGGCACTGGGTGAGTGAGGGGACAGCCCGGTGTCAGAGAGTGGAGGCACTGATGAGGGGACAGCCAGTGTCAGAGAGTGGTGGCACTGAGTGATGGGACAGCCCTTTGGCAGAGAGTGGAGGCAAGAGTGAGAGAGGGGACAGCCCTGTGTCAGAGAGTGTAGGCACTTAGTGAGGGGACAGTCCTGTGTCAGAGAGTGGAGGCACTGAGTGAGGAGACAGCCCTGTGTCAGAGAGTGGAGGCACTGCCTGAGTGAGTGAGTGAGGGGACAGGGCTGTGTCAGAGAGTGGAGGCACTGAGTGAGAGAGGGAACAGTCCTGTGTCAGAGATTGGAGGCACTGAGTGAGTGAGGGGACAGCCCAGTGTCAGAGATTGGAGGCACTGAGTGAGGGGACAGCCTGTGTCAGAGAGTGGAGGCACTGAGTGAGTAAGGGGACAGCCCTGTGTCAGAGAGAGGAGGCACTGAGTGAGGGGACAGTCCTGTGTCAGAGAGTGGAGGCACTGAGTGAGTGAGGGGACAGTCCTGTGTCAGAGAGTGGCGACACTGAATGAGTGAGGGGACAGTCCTTTGTCAGAGAGTGGAGGCACTGAGTGAGGGGACAGCCCTGTGTCAGAGAGTGGAGGCACTGAGTGAGGGGACAGCCCTGTGTCAGAGAGAGGAGGCACTGAGTGAGGGGACCGCCCTATGTCAAAGAGCGGAGGCAATGAGTGAGTGAGGGGACTGCCTGTGTCAGAGCGTGGAGGCACTGAGAGAATGTGGGGACTGCCCTCTGTCAGAGAGTGGAGGCACTGAGTGAGGGGACAGTCCTGTGTCAGAGAGTGGAGGCACTGAGTGAGGGGACAGTCCTGTGTCAGAGAGTGGAGGCACTGAGTGAGAGAAGGGACAGCCCTGTGTCAGAGATTGGTGGCACTGAGTGAAGGGACAGCCCTGTGTCAGAGAGTGGAGGCAATGAGTGAGGGGACAGCCCTGTGTCAGCAAGTGGAGGCACTGAGTGAGAGAGGGGACAGCCCTCAGTCAGAGAGTAGAGGCACTGACTGAGGGGACAACCATTTGTCAGAGAGTGGAGGCACTGAATGAGGTGTCAGCCTGTGTCAGAGAGTGGAGGCACTGAGTGAGGGGACAGCCCTGTGTCAGAGTGTGGAGGCACTGAGTGAGGGGACAGCCTGTGTCAGAGAGTGGAGGCACTGAGTGAGAGGGGGGACAGCCCTCTGTCAGAGAGTGGAGGCAATGAGTGAGAGAGGGGACAGCCCTGTGTCAGAGAGTGGAGGCACTGAGTGAGGGGACAGTCCTGTGTCAGAGAGAGGAGGCACTGTTAGAGTGGGGACAGCCCTCTGTCAGAGATTGGAGACACTGTGTGAGGGGACAGCCCTGTGTCAGAGAGTGGAGGCACTGAGTGTGGGGACAGCCTGTGTCTGAAAGTGGAGGCACTGAGTGAGGGGACAGCCCTCTGTCAGTGAGTGGAGCCACTGAGTGAGGGGACAGCCCTGTGTCAGAGATTGGAGGCTCTGAGTGAGTGAGTGATGAGGGGACAGCACTGTCACAGAGAGTGGAGGCACTTAGTGAGTGAGTGAGGGTACAGTCCTGTGTCAGAGAGTGGAGGCACTGAGTGAGTGAGGGGATAGACCTGTGTCAGAGAGTGGAGGCACTGAGTGGGATAGTGAGTGAGGGGACAGTCCTGTGTCAGAGAGTGGAGGCACTGAGTGAGGGGACAGTAATGTGTCAGAGAGTGGAGGCACGAGTGAGGGGACAGCCTGTGTCAGAGAGTGGAGGCACTGAGTGAGGGGACAGCCCTGTGTCAGAGAGTGGAGGCACTGAGTGAGGGGACAATCCTGTGTCAGAGAGTGGAGGCACTGAGTGAGGGGACAGCCCTGTTTCAGAGAGTGGAGGCACTGAGTGAGGGGACAGCCTGTGTCAGAGAGTGGAGGCACTGAGTGAGTGAGGGGACAGCCTGTGTCAGAGAGTGGAGGCACTGAGTGAGTGAGGGGACAGCCTGTGTCAGAGAGTGGATGCACTGAGTGAGGGGACAGCCTGTGTCAGAGAGTGGAGGCACTGATTGAGTGAGGGGACAGTCCTGTGTCAGAGAGTGGAGGCACTGAGTGAGTGAGGGGACAGCCTGTGTCAGAGAGTGGAGGCACTGAGTGAGTGTGGGGACAGTCCTGTTTCAGAGAGTGGAGGCACTGAGTGAGGGGACAGCCCTGTGTCAGAGAGTGGAGGCACTGAGTGAGGGGACAGCCTGTGTCAGAGAGTGGAGGCACTGAGTGAGAGAGGGGACAGCCCTCTGTCAGAGAGTAGAGGCCCTGACTGAGGGGACAGTCCTGTGTCAGAGAGTGGAGGCACTGAGTGAGTGAGGGGATAGACCTGTGTCAGAGAGTGGAGGCACTGAGTGGGATAGTGAGTGAGGGGACAGTCCTGTGTCAGAGAGTGGAGGCACTGAGTGAGGGGACAGTAATGTGTCAGAGAGTGGAGGCACTGAGTGAGGGGACAGCCTGTGTCAGAGAGTGGAGGCACTGAGTGAGGGGACAGCCCTGTGTCAGAGTGTGGAGGCACTGAGTGAGGGGACAATCCTGTGTCAGAGAGTGGAGGCACAGAGTGAGTCAGTGAGTGAGGGGACAGTCCTGTGTCAGAGAGTGGAGGCACTGAGTGAGAGAGGGGACAGCCCTGTGTCAGAGAGTGGAGGCACTGAGTGAGAGAGGGGACAGCCCTGTGTCAGAGAGTGCAGGCACTGAGTGAGGGGACAGTCCTGTGTCAGAGAGTGGAGTCACTGAATGAGGGGACAGCCCTGTGTCAGAGAGTGGAGGCACTGAGTGAGTGAGTGAGTGAGAGGACAGCCTTGTATCAGAGAGTGAAGGCACTGAGCGAGTGAGGGGACAGCCCAGTGTCAGATAGTGGAGGCAATGAGTGAGGGGACAGTCTGTGTCAGAGAGTGGAGGCACTGAGTGAGTGAGTGGACAGTCCTGTGTCAGAGCGTGGAGGCACTGAGTGAGTGAGGGGACAGCCCAGTGTCAGAGAGTGGAGGCACTGAGTGAGTGAGGGGACAGCCCTGTGTCAGAGAGTGGAGGCAGTGAGTGAGAGAGGGGACAGCCCTGTTTCAGAGAGTGGAGGCACTGAGTGAGAGAAGGGACAGCGCTGTGTCAGACAGTGAAGGCAATGAGTGAGGGGACAGCCCTGTGTCAGAAAGTGGAGGCACTGAGTGAGAGAGTGGACAGCCCTCTGTCAGAGAGTAGAGGCACTGACTGAGGGGACAACCATGTGTCAGAGAGTGGAGGCACTGAATGAGGTGTCAGCCTGTGTCAGAGAGAGGAGGCACTGAGTGAGGGGACAGCCTGTGTCAGAGTGTGGAGGCACTGAGTGAGGGGACAGCCTGTGTCAGAGAGTGGAGGCACTGAGTGAGAGAGTGGACAGCCCTCTGTCAGAGAGTAGAGGCACTGACTGAGGGGACAACCATGTGTCAGAGAGTGGAGGCACTGAATGAGGTGTCAGCCTGTGTCAGAGAGAGGAGGCACTGAGTGAGGGGACAGCCTGTGTCAGAGTGTGGAGGCACTGAGTGAGGGGACAGCCTGTGTCAGAGAGTGGAGGCACTGAGTGAGAGAGTGGACAGCCCTGTGTCAGAGAGTGGAGGCACTGAGTGAGGGGACAGTCCTGTGTCAGAGAGAGGAGGCACTGTTAGAGAGGGGACAGCCCTGTGTCAGACAGTGGAGGCACTGAGTGGGAGAGGGGACAGCCCAGTGTCAGAGAGTGGAGGCACTGAGTGAGTGGACAGCCTGTGTCAGAGAGTGGAGGCACTGAGTAAATGAGGGGAAAGCCCTGTGTCAGAGAATGGAGGCACTGAGTGAGTGAGGGGACAGCCCTGTGTCAGAGAGTGGAGGCACTGAGTGAGGGGACAGCCTGTGTCAGAGAGTGGAGGCACTGAGTGAGAGAGGGGACAGCCCTGTTTCACAGAGTGGAGGCACTGAGTGAGAGAAGGGACAGCCCTGTGTCAGAGAGTGGTGTCTCTGAGTGAGGGGACGGCCCTGTGGCAGAGAATGGAGGCACTGAGTGAGGGGACAGCCCTGTGTCAGAGAGTGGTGGCACTGACTGAGTGAGTGAGTGAGGGGACAGTCCTGTGTCTGAGAGTGGAGGCACTGAGTGAGTGAGGGGACATTCCTGTGTCAGAGAGTGGAGGCACTGAGTGAGGGGACAGCCTGTGTCAGAGAGTGGAGGCAATGAGTGAGTGAGGAGACAGCCCTGTGTCAGAGAGTGGAGGCACTGAGTGACTGAGGGGACAGCCCTGTTTCAGAGAGTGGAGGCACTGAGTGAGGGGACAGCCTGTGTCAGAGAGTGGAGGCACTGAGTGAGTGAGGGGACAGTCCTGTGTCAGAGAGTGGAGGCACTGAGTGAGGGGACATCCCTGTGTCAGAGTGTGGAGGCACTGAGTGAGGGGACAGTCCTGTGTCAGTGAGTGGAGGCAATGAGTGAGTGAGGGGACAGCCCTGTGTCAGAGAGTGGTGGAAAAGAGTGAGGGGACAGCCTGTGTCAGAGAGAGGAGGCACTGAGTGAGGGGACAGCCCTGTGTCAGAGAGTGGAGTCACTGAGTGAGTGAGGGGACAGCCCTGTGTCAGAGAGTGGAGGCACTGAGTGAGGGGACAGCCCTGTGTCAGAGAGAGGAGGCACTGAATGAGGTGTCAGCCTGTGTCAGAGAGTGGAGGCACTGAGTGAGGGGACAGCCCTGTGTCAGAGAGTGGAGGCACTGAGTGAGGGGCCGGCCTGTGTCAGAGAGTGGAGGCACTGAGTGAGTGAGGGGACAGTCCTGTTTCAGAGAGTGGAGGCACTGAGTGAGTGAGGGGACAGTCCTGTTTCAGAGAGTGAAGGCACTGAGTGAGTGAGGGGACAGCCTGTGTCAGAGAGTGGAGGCACTGAGTTAGTGAGGGGACAGCCCTGTGTCAGAGAGTGGAGGCACTGAGTTAGTGAGGGGACAGCCCTGTGTCAGAGAGTGGAGGCACTGAGTGAGTGAGGGGCCGGCCTGTGTCAGAGAGTGGAGGCACTGAGTGAGGGGACAGTCCTGTCTCTGAGAGTGGAGGCACTGAGTGAGGGGTCAGCCCTGTGTCAGAGAGTGGAGGCACTGAGTGAGAGAGGGGACAGCCCTGTGTCAGAGAGTGGAGGCACTGAGTGAGAGAAGGGACACCCTGTGTCAGAGAGTGGAGGCACTGAGTGAGAGAGTGGACAGCCCTCTGTCAGAGAGTCGAGGCACTGACTGAGGGGACAGCCATGTGTCAGACAGTGGAGGCACTGAATGAGGGGACGGCCTGTATCAGAGTGTGGAGGCACTGAATGAGGGAGTGAGTGAGGGGACATCCTGTATCAGAGAGTAGAGGCAATGAGTGAGAGAGGGGAAACGCGCTGTCTCAGAGAGTGGAGGCAATGAGTGAGGGGACAGCCCTATGTCAGAGAGTGGAGGCAATGAGTGAGTGAGGGGAGAGACTGTGTCAGAGAGTGGAGGCACTGAGATAGTGAGGGGACTGCCCTCTGTCAGAAAGTGGAGACACTGAGTAAGGGGACAGTCCTGTGTCAGAGAGTGGAAGCACTGAGTGAGGGGACAGTCCTATGTCAGAGAGTGGAGGCAGTGAGTGAGGGGACGGCTTTGTGTAAGGGAGTGGAGGCACTGAGTGAGGGGACAGCCTGTGTCAGAGAGTGGAGGCACTGAGTGAGATAGGGGACAGCCTGTGTCAGAGAGTGAAGGCACTGAGTGAGGGGACAGCCCTGTGTCAGAGAGTGGAGGCACAGAGTGAGGGGACAGTCCTGTGTCAGAGAGTGGAGGCAATGAGTGAGGGGACAGCCCTGTGTCAGAGAAAGGAGTCATTGAGTGAGGGGACAGCTCTGTGTCAGAGAGTGGAGGCACTGAGTGAGGGGACAGCCCTGTTTCAGAGAGTGGAGGCACTGAGTGAGGGGACAGCCTGTGTCAGAGAGTGGAGGCACTGAGTGAGTGAGGGGACAGCCTGTGTCAGAGAGTGGAGGCACTGAGTGAGTGAGGGGACAGCCTGTGTCAGAGAGTGGATGCACTGAGTGAGGGGACAGCCTGTGTCAGAGAGTGGAGGCACTGATTGAGTGAGGGGACAGTCCTGTGTCAGAGAGTGGAGGCACTGAGTGAGTGAGGGGACAGCCTGTGTCAGAGAGTGGAGGCACTGAGTGAGTGTGGGGACAGTCCTGTTTCAGAGAGTGGAGGCACTGAGTGAGGGGACAGCCCTGTGTCAGAGAGTGGAGGCACTGAGTGAGGGGACAGCCTGTGTCAGAGAGTGGAGGCACTGAGTGAGAGAGGGGACAGCCCTCTGTCAGAGAGTAGAGGCCCTGACTGAGGGGACAGTCCTGTGTCAGAGAGTGGAGGCACTGAGTGAGTGAGGGGATAGACCTGTGTCAGAGAGTGGAGGCACTGAGTGGGATAGTGAGTGAGGGGACAGTCCTGTGTCAGAGAGTGGAGGCACTGAGTGAGGGGACAGTAATGTGTCAGAGAGTGGAGGCACTGAGTGAGGGGACAGCCTGTGTCAGAGAGTGGAGGCACTGAGTGAGGGGACAGCCCTGTGTCAGAGTGTGGAGGCACTGAGTGAGGGGACAATCCTGTGTCAGAGAGTGGAGGCACAGAGTGAGTCAGTGAGTGAGGGGACAGTCCTGTGTCAGAGAGTGGAGGCACTGAGTGAGAGAGGGGACAGCCCTGTGTCAGAGAGTGGAGGCACTGAGTGAGAGAGGGGACAGCCCTGTGTCAGAGAGTGCAGGCACTGAGTGAGGGGACAGTCCTGTGTCAGAGAGTGGAGTCACTGAATGAGGGGACAGCCCTGTGTCAGAGAGTGGAGGCACTGAGTGAGTGAGTGAGTGAGAGGACAGCCTTGTATCAGAGAGTGAAGGCACTGAGCGAGTGAGGGGACAGCCCAGTGTCAGATAGTGGAGGCAATGAGTGAGGGGACAGTCTGTGTCAGAGAGTGGAGGCACTGAGTGAGTGAGTGGACAGTCCTGTGTCAGAGCGTGGAGGCACTGAGTGAGTGAGGGGACAGCCCAGTGTCAGAGAGTGGAGGCACTGAGTGAGTGAGGGGACAGCCCTGTGTCAGAGAGTGGAGGCAGTGAGTGAGAGAGGGGACAGCCCTGTTTCAGAGAGTGGAGGCACTGAGTGAGAGAAGGGACAGCGCTGTGTCAGACAGTGAAGGCAATGAGTGAGGGGACAGCCCTGTGTCAGAAAGTGGAGGCACTGAGTGAGAGAGTGGACAGCCCTCTGTCAGAGAGTAGAGGCACTGACTGAGGGGACAACCATGTGTCAGAGAGTGGAGGCACTGAATGAGGTGTCAGCCTGTGTCAGAGAGAGGAGGCACTGAGTGAGGGGACAGCCTGTGTCAGAGTGTGGAGGCACTGAGTGAGGGGACAGCCTGTGTCAGAGAGTGGAGGCACTGAGTGAGAGAGTGGACAGCCCTCTGTCAGAGAGTAGAGGCACTGACTGAGGGGACAACCATGTGTCAGAGAGTGGAGGCACTGAATGAGGTGTCAGCCTGTGTCAGAGAGAGGAGGCACTGAGTGAGGGGACAGCCTGTGTCAGAGTGTGGAGGCACTGAGTGAGGGGACAGCCTGTGTCAGAGAGTGGAGGCACTGAGTGAGAGAGTGGACAGCCCTGTGTCAGAGAGTGGAGGCACTGAGTGAGGGGACAGTCCTGTGTCAGAGAGAGGAGGCACTGTTAGAGAGGGGACAGCCCTGTGTCAGACAGTGGAGGCACTGAGTGGGAGAGGGGACAGCCCAGTGTCAGAGAGTGGAGGCACTGAGTGAGTGGACAGCCTGTGTCAGAGAGTGGAGGCACTGAGTAAATGAGGGGAAAGCCCTGTGTCAGAGAATGGAGGCACTGAGTGAGTGAGGGGACAGCCCTGTGTCAGAGAGTGGAGGCACTGAGTGAGGGGACAGCCTGTGTCAGAGAGTGGAGGCACTGAGTGAGAGAGGGGACAGCCCTGTTTCACAGAGTGGAGGCACTGAGTGAGAGAAGGGACAGCCCTGTGTCAGAGAGTGGTGTCTCTGAGTGAGGGGACGGCCCTGTGGCAGAGAATGGAGGCACTGAGTGAGGGGACAGCCCTGTGTCAGAGAGTGGTGGCACTGACTGAGTGAGTGAGTGAGGGGACAGTCCTGTGTCTGAGAGTGGAGGCACTGAGTGAGTGAGGGGACATTCCTGTGTCAGAGAGTGGAGGCACTGAGTGAGGGGACAGCCTGTGTCAGAGAGTGGAGGCAATGAGTGAGTGAGGAGACAGCCCTGTGTCAGAGAGTGGAGGCACTGAGTGACTGAGGGGACAGCCCTGTTTCAGAGAGTGGAGGCACTGAGTGAGGGGACAGCCTGTGTCAGAGAGTGGAGGCACTGAGTGAGTGAGGGGACAGTCCTGTGTCAGAGAGTGGAGGCACTGAGTGAGGGGACAGCCCTGTGTCAGAGTGTGGAGGCACTGAGTGAGGGGACAGTCCTGTGTCAGTGAGTGGAGGCAATGAGTGAGTGAGGGGACAGCCCTGTGTCAGAGAGTGGTGGAAAAGAGTGAGGGGACAGCCTGTGTCAGAGAGAGGAGGCACTGAGTGAGGGGACAGCCCTGTGTCAGAGAGTGGAGTCACTGAGTGAGTGAGGGGACAGCCCTGTGTCAGAGAGTGGAGGCACTGAGTGAGGGGACAGCCCTGTGTCAGAGAGAGGAGGCACTGAATGAGGTGTCAGCCTGTGTCAGAGAGTGGAGGCACTGAGTGAGGGGACAGCCCTGTGTCAGAGAGTGGAGGCACTGAGTGAGGGGCCGGCCTGTGTCAGAGAGTGGAGGCACTGAGTGAGTGAGGGGACAGTCCTGTTTCAGAGAGTGGAGGCACTGAGTGAGTGAGGGGACAGTCCTGTTTCAGAGAGTGAAGGCACTGAGTGAGTGAGGGGACAGCCTGTGTCAGAGAGTGGAGGCACTGAGTTAGTGAGGGGACAGCCCTGTGTCAGAGAGTGGAGGCACTGAGTTAGTGAGGGGACAGCCCTGTGTCAGAGAGTGGAGGCACTGAGTGAGTGAGGGGCCGGCCTGTGTCAGAGAGTGGAGGCACTGAGTGAGGGGACAGTCCTGTCTCTGAGAGTGGAGGCACTGAGTGAGGGGTCAGCCCTGTGTCAGAGAGTGGAGGCACTGAGTGAGAGAGGGGACAGCCCTGTGTCAGAGAGTGGAGGCACTGAGTGAGAGAAGGGACACCCTGTGTCAGAGAGTGGAGGCACTGAGTGAGAGAGTGGACAGCCCTCTGTCAGAGAGTCGAGGCACTGACTGAGGGGACAGCCATGTGTCAGACAGTGGAGGCACTGAATGAGGGGACGGCCTGTATCAGAGTGTGGAGGCACTGAATGAGGGAGTGAGTGAGGGGACATCCTGTATCAGAGAGTAGAGGCAATGAGTGAGAGAGGGGAAACGCGCTGTCTCAGAGAGTGGAGGCAATGAGTGAGGGGACAGCCCTATGTCAGAGAGTGGAGGCAATGAGTGAGTGAGGGGAGAGACTGTGTCAGAGAGTGGAGGCACTGAGATAGTGAGGGGACTGCCCTCTGTCAGAAAGTGGAGACACTGAGTAAGGGGACAGTCCTGTGTCAGAGAGTGGAAGCACTGAGTGAGGGGACAGTCCTATGTCAGAGAGTGGAGGCAGTGAGTGAGGGGACGGCTTTGTGTAAGGGAGTGGAGGCACTGAGTGAGGGGACAGCCTGTGTCAGAGAGTGGAGGCACTGAGTGAGATAGGGGACAGCCTGTGTCAGAGAGTGAAGGCACTGAGTGAGGGGACAGCCCTGTGTCAGAGAGTGGAGGCACAGAGTGAGGGGACAGTCCTGTGTCAGAGAGTGGAGGCAATGAGTGAGGGGACAGCCCTGTGTCAGAGAAAGGAGTCATTGAGTGAGGGGACAGCTCTGTGTCAGAGAGTGGAGGCAATGAGTGAGTGAGTGAGTGAGGGGACAGTTCTGTGTCAGAGAGTGGAGGCACTGAGTGAGTGAGGGGACAGCCCTGTGTCAGAGAGTGCAGGAACTAAGTGAGTGAGGGGACAGCCCTGTGTCAGAGATTGGAGGCACTGATTGGGTTCGTGAGTGAGGAGACAGTCCTGTGTCAGAGAGTGGAGGCACTGAGTGAGTGGACAGCCTTGTGTCAGAGAGTGGAGGCACAGAGTGAGGGGACAGCCCAGTGTCAGAGAGTGGAGGCACTGAGTGAGGGGACAGCCTGCGTCAGAGAGTGGAGGCAATGAGTGAGTGAGGGGCCGGCCTGTGTCAGAGAGTGGAGGCAGTGAGTGAGGGGACAGTCCTGTGTCTGAGATTGGAGGCACTGAGTGAGTGAGGGGACAGCCCTGTGTCAGGGAGTGGAGTCATTGAGTGAGAGAGGGGACAGCCCTGTGTCAGAGAATGGAGGCACTGAGTGGGAGAGGGGACAGCCCTGTGTCAGAGAGTGGAGGCATTGAGTGAGGGGACAGTCCTGTGTCAGAGAGTGGAGGCACTGAGTGAGGGGACAGCCCAGTGTCAGAGAGTGGAGGCAATGAGTGAGGGGACAGCCTGCGTCAGAGAGTGGAGGCATTGAGTGAAAATACAGTCCTGTGTCAGAGAATGGAGTGACTGAGTGAGAGAGGGGACAGCCATGTGTCAGAGAGTGGAGGCACTGAGTGGGAGACGGGACAGCCCTGTGTCAGACAGTGGAGGCATTGAGTGAGGGGACAGTCCTGTGTCAGAGAGTAGAGGCACTGAGTGAGGGGACAGCCCTGTGTCAGAGATTGGAGGCACTGAGTGAGGGGACAGCCCTTTGTCAGAGAGTGGAGGCACAGAGTGAGAGAGGGGACAGCCCTCTGTCAGAAAGTGGAGGCACTGAGTGAGGAGTAAGTCCTGTGTCAGAGAGTGGAGGCACTGAGTGAGCGGACAGTCCTGTGTCAGAGATTGGAGGCACTGACTGAGTGAGTGAGTGAGGGGACAGTCCTGTGTCTGAGACTGGAGGCACTGAGTGAGTGAGGGGACCGTCCTGTGTCAGAGAGTGGAGGCACTGAGTGAGTGAGGGGACAGCCCAGTGTCAGAGAGTGGAGGCACAGAGTGAGGGGACAGCCTGTGTCAGAGAGTGGAGGAACTGAGTAAGTGAGGGGAAAGCCCTGTGTCAGAGAGTGGAGGCACTGAGTGAGTGAGGGGACAGCCCTGTGTCAGAGAGTGGAGGCACTAAGTGAGTGAGGGGACAGCCCTGTGTCAGAGAGTGGAGGCACTGAGTGAGGGGACAGCCCTATGTCAGAGAGTGCAGGCACAGAGTGAGGGGACAGCCTGTGTCAGAGAGTGGAGGCACTGAGTGAGAGAGGGGACAGCCCTGTTTCAGAGAGTGGAGGCACTGAGTGAGAGAAGGGACAGCCCTGTGTCAGAGAGTGGTGGCTTTGAGTGAGGGGACAGCCCTGTGTCAGAGAGTGGAGGCACTGAGTGAGGGGACAGCCCTGTGTCTGAAAGTGGAGGCACTGAGTGAGAGAGGGGACAGACGTCTGTCAGAGAGTAGAGGCACTGACTGAGGGGACAACCATGTGTCAGAGAGTGGAGGCACTGAATGAGGTGTCAGCCTTTGTCAGAGAGTTGAGGCACTGAGTGAGGGGACAGCCTGTGCCAGAGAGTGGAGGCACTGAATGAGAGAGGGGACAGCCCGATGTCAGAGAGTGGAGGCAATGAGTGAGAGAGGGAACAGCCCTGTGTCAGAGAGTGGAGGCACTGAGTGTGGGGACATCCTGTGTCAGAAAGTGAAGGCACTGAGTGAGGGGACAGACCTGTGTCAGTGAGTGGAGCCACTGAGTGAGGTGACAGCCCTGTGTCAGAGAGTGGAGGCACAGAGTAAGTGAGTGAGTGAGGGGACAGTCCTGTGTCAGAGAGTGGAGGCACTGAGTGAGTGAGCGGACAGCCTTGTATCAGAGAGTGAAGGCACTGAGCGAGTGAGGGGACAGCCCTTTGTCAGAGACTATAGGCACTGAGTGAGGGAACAGCCTGGGTCAGAGAGTGGAGGCACTGAGTAAGTGAGGAGAAAGCCCTGTGTCAGAGATAGGAGGCACTGAGTGAGGGGACAGCCCTTTGTCAGAGAGTGGAGGCACAGAGTGAGAGAGGGGACAGCCCTGTGTCAGAGAGTGGAGGCACTGAGTGAGGGGACAGTCCTGTATCAGAGAGAGGAGGCACTGTTAGAGCGGGGACAGCCCTCTTTCAGAGAGTGGAGACACTGAGTGAGGGGACAGCCCTGTGTCAGAGAGTGGAGGCACTGAGTGAGTGAGCGGACAGCCCTGTGTCAGAGAGTGGAGGCACTGAGTGAGTGAGGGGACAGCCCTGTGTCAGAGAGTGGAGGCACTGACTGAGTGTGGGGACAGCCTATGTCAGAAAGTGGCAGCACTGAGTGAGGGGACAGCCCTGTGTCAGTGAGTGGAGCCACTGAGTGAGGGGACAGCCCTGTGTCAGAGAGTGGAGGCACTTAGTGATGGGACAGCCTGTATCCGAGAGTGGAGGCACTGACTGAGTGAGTGATTGAGGGGACAGCCCTGTCTCAGAGAGTGGAGGCACTGAGTGAGGTGTCAGCCTGTGTCAGAGAGTGGAGGCACTGAGTGAGGGGACAAACTGTGTCAGAGTGTGGAGGCACTGAGTGAGGGGACAGCCTGTGTCAGAGAGTGGAGGCAATGAGTTAGAGAGGGGACAGCCCTATGTCAGAGATTGGAGGCAATGAGGGAGAGAGGGGACAGCCCTGTGTCAGAGAGTGGAGGCACTGAGTGAGGGGACAGCCCTGTGTCAGAGATTTGAGGCTCTGAGTGAGGGGACAGCCCTTTGTCAGAGAGTGGAGGCACAGAGTGAAAGAGGGGACAGCCCTGTTTCAGAGAGTGGAGGCACTGAGTGAGGGGACAGTCCTGTGTGAGAGAGTGGAGGCACTGAGTGAGGGGACAGTCCTGTGTCAGAGAGTGGAGGCACTGACTGAGTGAGTGAGGGGACAGTCCTGTGTCTGAGAGTGGAGGCACTGAGTGAGTGAGGGGACAGTCCTGTGTCAGAGAGTGGAGGCACTGAGTGAGTGAGGGGACAGCCAAGTGTCAGAAAGTGGAGCCACTGAGTGAGGGGACAGCCTGTGTCAGAGAGTGGAGGCACTGAGTGAGTGAGGGGACAGCCCTGTGTCAGAGAGTGGAGGCACTGAGTGAGTGAGGGGACAGCCCTGTGTCAGAGAGTGGAGGCACTGAGTGAGTGAGGGGACAGTCATGTGTCAGAGAGTGGAGGCACTGAGTGAGGAGACAGCCTGTGTCAGAGAGTGGAGGCAATGAGTGAGGGGAGAGCCCTGTGTCAGAGAGTGGAGGCAATGATTGAGGGGACAGCCTGTTTCAGAGAGTGGAGGCACTGAGTGAGGGGACAGTCCTGTGTCAGAGAGTGGAGGCACTGAGTGAGTGAGGGGACAGTCATGTGTCAGAGAGTGGAGGCACTGAGTGAGGAGACAGCCTGTGTCAGAGAGTGGAGGCAATGAGTGAGGGGAGAGCCCTCTGTCAGAGAGTGGAGGCACTGAGTGAGTGAGGGGACAGCCATGTGTCAGAGATGGGAGGCACTGAGTGAGGGGACAGCCCTGTGTCAGAGAGTGGAGGCACTGAGTGAGTGAGTGAGTGCGAGGACAGCCTTGTATCAGAGAGTGAAGGCACTGAGCGAGTGAGGGGACAGCCCTTTGTCAGAGACTATAGGCACTGAGTGAGGGAACAGCCTGTGTCAGAGAGTGGAGGCACTGAGTAAGTGAGGAGAAAGCCCTGTGTCAGAGATAGGAGGCACTGAGTGAGGGGACAGCCCTTTGTCAGAGAGTGGAGGCACAGAGTGAGAGAGGGGACAGCCCTGTGTCAGAGAGTGGAGGCACTGAGTGAGGGGACAGTCCTGTATCAGAGAGAGGAGGCACTGTTAGAGCGGGGACAGCCCTCTTTCAGAGAGTGGAGACACTGAGTGAGGGGACAGCCCTGTGTCAGAGAGTGGAGGCACTGAGTGTGGGGACAGACTATGTCAGAAAGTGGAGGCACTGAGTGAGGGGACAGCCCTGTGTCAGTGAGTGGAGCCACTGAGTGATGGGACAGCACTGTGTCAGAGAGTGGAGGCACTTAGTGAGGGGACAGCCTGTATCCGAGAGTGGAGGCACTGACTGAGTGAGTGATTGAGGGGACAGCCCTGTCTCAGAGAGTGGAGGCACTGAGTGAGGGGACAGTCCTGTGTCAGAGAGTGGAGGCACTGAGTGAGGGTACAGCTTTGTGTCAGCGAGTGGAGGCACTGAGTGAGGGGAAAGCCTGTGTCAGAGAGTGGAGTCACTGAGTGAGTGAGTGAGTGAGGGGCAGTCCTGTGTCAGAGAGTGGAGGCACTGAGTGAGTGAGGGGACAGACCTGTGTCAGAGAGAGGAGGAACTGAGTGAGTGAGGGGACAGCCCTGTGTCAGAGAGTGGAGGCATTGAGTGGGTTAGTGAGTGAGGGGACAGTCCTGTGTCAGAGAGTGGAGGCACAGAGTGAGAGAAGGGACAGCCTGTGTCAGAGAATGGAGGCACTGAGTGAGGGGACACCCCTGTGTCAGAGAGTGGAGGCACAGAGTGAGAGAAGGGACAGCCTGTGTCAGAGAGTGGAGGCACTGAGTGAGTGAGTGAGTGAGGTGACAGTCCTGTGTCAGAGAGTGGAGGCACTGAGTGATGGGACAGCCCTGTGTCAGAGAAAGGAGGCACTGAGTGAGTGAGTGCGTTAGGGGACAGTCCTGTGTCAGAGAGTGGTGGCACTGAGTGAGTTAGTGAGTGAGGGGACAGCCCTGTGTCAGAGAATGGAGGCACTGAGTGAGGGGACAGCCCTGTGTCAGAGAGTGGAGGCACTGAGTGAGTGAGGGGACAGACCTGTGTCAGAGAGAGGAGGAACTGAGTGAGTGAGGGGACAGCCCTGTGTCAGAGAGTGGAGGCATTGAGTGGGTTAGTGAGTGAGGGGACAGTCCTGTGTCAGAGAGTGGAGACACTGAGTGAGGGGACAGTCCTGTGTCAGAGAGTGGAGGCACTGAGTGAGGGGACAGTCCTGTGTCAGAGAGTGGAGGCACTGAGTGAGGGGACAGCCCAGTGTCAGAGAGTGGAGGCACTGAGTGATTGAGTGAGCGCGAGGAGAGACTTGTGTCAGAGAGTTTAGGCACTGAGCGAGTGAGGGGACAGCCCTGTGTCAGAGAGTGGAGGCACTGAGTGAGGGGACAGCCTGTGTCAGAGAGTGGAGGAACTGAGTGAGTGAGGGGACAGCCCTGTGTCAGAGATTTGAGGCTCTGAGTGAGGGGACAGCCCTTTGTCAGAGAGTGGAGGCACAGAGTGAAAGAGGGGACAGCCCTGTGTCAGAGAGTGGAGGCACTGAGTGAGGGGACAGTCCTGTGTGAGAGAGTGGAGGCACTGAGTGAGGGGACAGTCCTGTGTCAGAGAGTGGAGGCACTGACTGAGTGAGTGAGTGAGGGGACAGTCCTGTGTCTGAGAGTGGAGGCACTGAATGAGTGAGGGGACAGCCAAGTGTCAGAGAGTGGAGCCACTGAGTGAGGGGACAGCCTGTGTCAGAGAGTGGAGGCAATGAGTGAGGGGAGAGCCCTGTGTCAGAGAGTGGAGGCAATGATTGAGGGGACAGCCTGTTTCAGAGAGTGGAGGCACTGAGTGAGGGGACAGTCCTGTGTCAGAGAGTAGAGGCACTGAGTGAGCGGACAGTCCTGTGTCAGAGAGTGGAGGCACTGAGTGAGTGAGTTAGTGAGGGGAATGTCCTGTGTCAGAGAGTGGAGGCACTGAGTGAGGGGACAGTCCTGTGTCAGAGAGTGGAGGCACTGAGTGAGGGGACAGCCCTCTGTCAGAGAGTGGAGGCACTGAGTGAGTGAGTGAGTGCGAGGACAGCCTTGTGTCAGAGAGTGAAGGCATTGAGTGAGTGAGGGGACAGCCTGTGTCAGAGAGTGGAGGCAATGAGTGAGGGGAGAGCCCTGTGTCAGAGAGTGGAGGCAATGATTGAGGGGACAGCCTGTTTCAGAGAGTGGAGGCACTGAGTGAGGGGACAGTCCTGTGTCAGAGAGTAGAGGCACTGAGTGAGGGGACAGCCCTGTGTCAGAGAGTGGAGGCACTGAGTGAGGGGACAGCCTGTGTCAGAGAGTGGAGGAACTGAGTGAGTGAGGGGACAGCCCTGTGTCAGAGATTTGAGGCTCTGAGTGAGGGGACAGCCCTTTGTCAGAGAGTGGAGGCACAGAGTGAAAGAGGGGACAGCCCTGTGTCAGAGAGTGGAGGCACTGAGTGAGGGGACAGTCCTGTGTGAGAGAGTGGAGGCACTGAGTGAGGGGACAGTCCTGTGTCAGAGAGTGGAGGCACTGACTGAGTGAGTGAGTGAGGGGACAGTCCTGTGTCTGAGAGTGGAGGCACTGAATGAGTGAGGGGACAGCCAAGTGTCAGAGAGTGGAGCCACTGAGTGAGGGGACAGCCTGTGTCAGAGAGTGGAGGCAATGAGTGAGGGGAGAGCCCTGTGTCAGAGAGTGGAGGCAATGATTGAGGGGACAGCCTGTTTCAGAGAGTGGAGGCACTGAGTGAGGGGACAGTCCTGTGTCAGAGAGTAGAGGCACTGAGTGAGCGGACAGTCCTGTGTCAGAGAGTGGAGGCACTGAGTGAGTGAGTTAGTGAGGGGAATGTCCTGTGTCAGAGAGTGGAGGCACTGAGTGAGGGGACAGTCCTGTGTCAGAGAGTGGAGGCACTGAGTGAGGGGACAGCCCTCTGTCAGAGAGTGGAGGCACTGAGTGAGTGAGTGAGTGCGAGGACAGCCTTGTGTCAGAGAGTGAAGGCATTGAGTGAGTGAGGGGACAGCCTGTGTCAGAGAGTGGAGGCAATGAGTGAGGGGAGAGCCCTGTGTCAGAGAGTGGAGGCAATGATTGAGGGGACAGCCTGTTTCAGAGAGTGGAGGCACTGAGTGAGGGGACAGTCCTGTGTCAGAGAGTAGAGGCACTGAGTGAGCGGACAGTCCTGTGTCAGAGAGTGGAGGCACTGAGTGAGTGAGTTAGTGAGGGGAATGTCCTGTGTCAGAGAGTGGAGGCACTGAGTGAGGGGACAGTCCTGTGTCAGAGAGTGGAGGCACTGAGTGAGGGGACAGCCCTCTGTCAGAGAGTGGAGGCACTGAGTGAGTGAGTGAGTGCGAGGACAGCCTTGTGTCAGAGAGTGAAGGCATTGAGTGAGTGAGGGGACAGCCTGTGTCAGAGAGTGGAGGCACTGAGTGAGTGAGTGAGTGCGAGGACAGCCTTGTATCAGCGAGTGAAGGTACTGAGCGAGTGAGGGGACAGCCCTGTGTCAGAGAGTGGAGGCACTGAGTGAGGGGACAGCCTGTGTCAGAGAGTGGAGGCACTGAGTAAGTGAGGAGAAAGCCCTGTGTCAGAGATAGGAGGCACTGAGTGAGGGGACAGCCCTTTGTCAGAGAGTGGAGGCACTGAGTGAGAGAGGGGACAGCCCTGTGTCAGAGAGTGGAGGCACTGAGTGAGGGGACAGTCCTGTATCAGAGAGTGGAGGCACTGAGTGAGGGGACAGCCCTGTGTCAGAGAGTGGAGGCACTGAGTGTGGGGACAGACTATGTCAGAAAGTGGAGGCACTGAGTGAGGGGACAGCCCTGTGTCAGTGAGTGGAGCCACTGCGTGATGGGACAGCCCTGTGTCAGAGAGTGGAGCCACTGCATGATGGGACAGCCCTGTGTCAGTGAGTGGAGCCACTGCGTGATGGGACAGCCCTGTGTCAGAGAGTGGAGGCACTGAGTAAGGGGACAGCCCTGTGTCAGAGAGTGGAGGCACTGAGTGAGGGGACAGCCTGTGTCAGAGAGTGGAGCCACTGAGTGATGGGACAGCCCTGTGTCAGAGAGTGGAGGCACTTAGTGAGGGGACAGCCTGTATCCGAGAGTGGAGGCACTGACTGAGTGAGTGAGTGAGGGGACAGCCCTGTCTCAGAGAGTGGAGGCAATGAGTGAGGGGACAGTCCTGTGTCAGAGAGTGGAGGCACTGAGTGAGGAGAAAGCCTGTGTCAGAGAGTGGAGTCACTGAGTGAGTGAGTGAGTGAGGGGCAGTCCTGTGTCAGAGAGTGGAGGCACTGAGTGAGTGAGGGGACAGTCCAGTGTCAGAGAGTGGAGGCACTGAGTGAGGCAACAGCCTGTGTCAGAGAGTGGAGGCACTGAGTCGGTTAGTGAGTGAGGGGACAGTCCTGTGTCAGAGAGTGGAGGCACTGAGTGAGGGGACAGTCCTGTGGCACAGAATGGAGGCACTGAGTGAGGGGACAGTCCTGTGTCAGAGAGTGGAGGCACTGAGTGAATGGACAGTCCTGTGTCAGAGAGTGGAGGCACTGAGGGAGTGAGTGAGTGAGGGGACAGTCCTGTGTCAGAGAGTGGATGCACTGAGTGACGGGACAGTCCTGTATCAGAGAGTGGAGGCACTGAGTGAGGGGACAGCCCTGTGTCAGAGAGTGGAGGCACTGAGTGAGTGAGTGATTGCGAGGACAGCCTTGTGTCAGAGACTGAAGGCACTGAGCGAGTGAGGGGACAGCCCTGTGTCAGAGAGTGGAGGCACTGAGTGAGGGGACAGCCTGTGTCAGAGAGTGGAGGCACTGAGTGAGTGAGGGGACAGCCCTGTGCCAGAGATTGGAGGCTCTGAGTGAGGGGACAGCCCTTTGTCAGAGAGTGGAGGCACAGAGTGAAAGAGGGGACAGCCCTGTGTCAGAGAGTGGAGGCACTGAGTGAGGGGACAGTCCTGTTTGAGGGAGTGGAGGCACTGAGTGATGGGACAGTCCTGTGCCAGAGAGTGGAGGGACGGACTGAGTGAGTGAGTGAGGGGACAGTCCTGTGTCTGAGAGTGGAGGCACTGAGTGAGTGAGGTGACAGTCCAGTGTCAGAGATTGGAGGCACTGAGTGAGTGAGGGGACAGCCCAGTGTCAGAGAGTGGAGCCACTGTGTGAGGGGACAGCCTGTGTCAGAGAGTGGAGGCACTGAGTGAGGTGACAGCCTGTATCCGAGAGTGGAGGCACTGAGTGAGTGAGTGAGTGAGGGGACAGTCCTGTCTCAGAGAGTGGAGGCACTGAGTGAGGGGACAGTCTTGTGTCAGAGTGTGGATGCACTGAGTGAGTGAGGGGACAGCCCTGTGTCAGAGAGTGGAGGCAAAGAGGGGACAGCCCTTTGTCAGAGACTGGAGACCCAGAGTGAGAGAGGGGACAGCCCTGTGTCAGAGAGTGGAGGCAATGAGTAAGGGGACAGTCCTGTGTCAGAGAGTGGAGGCACTGAGTGAGGGCACAACCCAGAGTCAGAGAGTGGAGGCACTGACTGAGTGAGTGAGTGATGGGACAGTCCTTTGTCAGAGAGTGGAGGCACTGAGCGAGTGAGGGGACAGACCAGTGTCAGAGAGTGGAGGCACTCAGTGAGGGGACAGCCTGTGTCAGAGAGTGGAGGCACTGAGTGAGTGAGCGGACAGCCCTGTGTCAGAGAGTGGAGGCACAGCCTTGTATCAGAGAGTGAAGGCACTGAGCGAGTGAGGGGACAGCCCTTTGTCAGAGACTATAGGCACTGAGTGAGGGAACAGCCTGTGTCAGAGAGTGGAGGCACTGAGTAAGTGAGGAGAAAGCCCTGTGTCAGAGATGGGAGGCACTGAGTGAGGGGACAGCCCTTTGTCAGAGAGTGGAGGCACAGAGTGAGAGAGGGGACAGCCCTGTGTCAGAGAGTGGAGGCACTGAGTGAGGGGACAGTCCTGTATCAGAGAGAGGAGGCACTGTTAGAGAGGGGACAGCCCTCTTTCAGAGAGTGGAGACACTGAGTGAGGGGACAGCCCTGTGTCAGAGAGTGGAGGCACTGAGTGTGGGGACAGACTATGTCAGAAAGTGGAGGCACTGAGTGAGGGGACAGCCCTGTGTCAGAGAGTGGAGGCACTTAGTGAGGGGACAGCCTGTATCCGAGAGTGGAGGCACTGACTGAGTGAGTGAGTGAGGGGACAGCCCTGTCTCAGAGAGTGGAGGCACTGAGTGAGGGGACAGTCCTGTGTCAGATAGTGGAGGCACTGAGTGAGGGTACAGCTTTGTGTCAGCGAGTGGAGGCACTGAGTGAGGGGAAAGCCTGTGTCAGAGAGTGGAGTCACTGAGTGAGTGAGTGAGTGAGGGGCAGTCCTGTGTCAGAGAGTGGAGGCACTGAGTGAGTGAGGGGACAGACCTGTGTCAGAGAGTGGAGGCACTGAGTGAGGGGACAGTCCTGTGTCAGAGAGAGGAGGCAGTGTTTGAGAAGGGACAGCCCTCTGTCAGAGAGTGGAGGCACTGAGTGAGGGGACAGCCCTGTGTCAGAGAGTGGAGGCACTGAGTGTGGGGACAGCCTGTGTCAGGAAGTGGAGGCACTGAGTGAGGGGACAGCCCTGTGTCAGAGAGTGGAGGCACTGAGTGAATGAGTGAGTGAGGGGACAGCCCTGTCTCAGAGAGTGGAGCCACTGTGTGAGGGGACAGCCTGTATCCGAGAGTGGAGGCACTGAGTGAGTGAGTGAGTGAGGGAACAGTCCTGTGTCAGAGAGTGGAGGCACTGAGAGAGGGGACAGTCCTGTGTCAGAGAGTGGAGGCACTGAGTGAGAGGACAGCCTTGTGTCAGAAAGTGAAGGCACTGAGTGAGTGAGGGGACAGCCCTGTGTCAGAGAGTGGAGGCACTGAGTAAGGGGACAGCCCTTTGTCAGAGAGTGGAGGCATAGAGTGAGAGAGGGGACAGCCCTGTGTCAGAGATTGGAGGCACTGAATGAGGGGACAGTCCTGTGTCAGAGAGTGGAGGCACTGAGTGAGGGGACAGCCCTGTGTCAGAGAGTGGAGGCACTGACTGAGTGAGTGAGTGAGGGCACAGTCCTGTGTCAGAGAGTGGAGGCACTGAGTGAGTGAGGGGACAGTCCTGTGTCAGAGAGTGGAGGCACTGAGTGAGTGAGGGGACATCCCTGTGTCAGAGAGAGAAGGCACTGAGTGAGGGGACAGCCTGTGTCAGAGAGTGGTGGCACTGAGTGAGTGAGGGGACAGCCTGTGTCAGAGAGTGGAGGCACTGAGTGAGGGGACAGCACTGTGTCAGAGAGTGGAGGCAATGAGTGAGTGAGGGGTCAGCCTGTGTCAGAGAGTGGAGGTACTGAGTGAGTGAGGGGACAGCCCTCTGTCAGAGAGTGGAGGCACTGAGTGAGGGGACAGTCCTGTGTCAGAGAGTGGAGGCACTGAGTGAGGGGACAGTCCTGTGTCAGAGAGTGGACGCACTGAGTGAGGGGACCGCTTTGTGTCAGGGAGTGGAGGCACTGAGTGAGGGGACAGCCTGTGTCAGAGAGTGGAGGCTCTGACTGAGAGAGGGGACAGCCTGTGTCAGAGTGGAGGCACTGAGTGAGGGGACAGTCCTGTGTCAGAGAGCGGTGGCACTGAGTGAGGGGACAGCCCTGTGTCAGAGAGTGGAGGCACTGAGTGTGTGAGTGAGTGAGGGGAAGTACTGTGTCAGAGAGTGGAGGCACTGAGTGAGTGAGGGGACAGCCCTGTGTCAGAGAGTGGAGGCACTGACTGAGGGAGGGGACAGCCCTGTGTCAGAGAGTGGAGGCACTGAGTGAGTTGTAAGGGAGGGGCAGTCCTGTGTCAGAGAGTGGAGGCACTGAGTGAGGGGACAGCCTGTATCAGAGTGTGGAGGCACTGAGTGAGGGGACAGCCCTGTGTCAAAGAATGGAGGCACTGAGTGAGGGGACACCCCTGTGTCAGAGAGTGGAGGCACAGAGTGAGAGAAGGGACAGCCTGTGTCAGAGAGTGGAGGCACGGAGTGAGTGAGTGAGTGAGGTGACAGTCCTGTGTCAGAGAGTGGAGGCACTGAGTGACGGGACAGCCCTGTGTCAGAGAAAGGAGGCACTGAGTGAGGGGACAGCCCTGTGTCAGAGAAAGGAGGCATTGAGTGAGTGAGTGCGTTAGGGGACAGTCCTGTGTCAGAGAGTGGTGGCACTGAGTGAGTTAGTGAGTGAGGGGACAGCCCTGTGTCAGAGAATGGAGGCACTGAGTGAGTGAGTGAGTGAGGGGACAGCCCTGTGTCAGAAAGTGGAGGCACTGAGTGAGAGAAGGGACAGCCCTGTGTCAGAGAGTGGTGGCACTGAGTGAGGGGACAGCCCTGTGTCAGAGAGTGGAGGCACTGAGTGAGGTGACAGCCCTGTGTCAGAGAGTGGAGGCACTGAGTGAGAGAGTGGACAGCCCTCTGTCAGAGAGTAGAGGCACTTGACTGAGGGGACAGCCATGTGTCAGACAGTGAAGGCACTGAATGAGGTGTCAGCCTGTGTCAGAGAGTGGAGGCACTGGGTGAGGGGACAGCCTGTGTCAGAGAGTGGAGGCACTGAGTGAGGGAACAGCCTGTGTCAGAGAGTGGTGGCACTGAGTGAGAGAGGGGACAGCCCTGTGTCAGAGAGTGGAGGCACTGAGTGAGGGGACAGTCCTGTGTCAGAGAGTGGAGGCACTGAGTGCGGGGACAGCCTGTGTCAGAAAGTGGAGGCACTGAGTGAGGGGACAGCCCTGTGTCAAAGGTGGAGGCACGGAATGTGGGGACAGCCTGTGTCAGAAAGTGGAGGCACTGAGTGAGTGAGTGAGTGAGGGGACAGCCCTGTCTCAGAGAGTGGAGCCACTGTGTGAGGGGACAGCCTGTATCCGAGAGTGGAGGCACTGAGTGAGTGAGGGGACAGCCAGTGTCAGAAAGTGGAGGCACTGAGTGAGTGAGTGAGTGAGGTGACAGTCCTGTGTCAGAGAGTGGAGGCACTGAGTGACGGGACAGCCCTGTGTCAGAGAAAGGAGGCACTGAGTGAGTGAGTGCGTTAGGGGACAGTCCTGTGTCAGAGAGTGGTGGCACTGAGTGAGGGGACAGCCCTGTGTCAGAGAGTGGAGGCACTGAGTGAGGTGACAGCCCTGTGTCAGAGAGTGGAGGCACTGAGTGAGAGAGGGGACAGCCCTCTGTCAGAGAGTAGAGGCACTTGACTGAGGGGACAGCCATGTGTCAGACAGTGAAGGCACTGAATGAGGTGTCAGCCTGTGTCAGAGAGTGGAGGCACTGGGTGAGGGGACAGCCTGTGTCAGAGAGTGGAGGCACTGAGTGAGGGAACACCCTGTGTCAGAGAGTGGTGGCACTGAGTGAGAGAGGGGACAGCCCTGTGTCAGAGAGTGGAGGCACTGAGTGAGGGGACAGTCCTGTGTCAGAGAGTGGAGGCACTGAGTGCAGGGACAGCCTGTGTCAGAAAGTGGAGGCACTGAGTGAGGGGACAGCCCTGTGTCAGAGAGTGGAGGCACGGAGTGTGTGGACAGCCTGTGTCAGAAAGTGGAGGCACTGAGTGAGTGAGTGAGTGAGGGGACAGCCCTGTCTCAGAGAGTGGAGCCACTGTGTGAGGGGACAGCCTGTATCCGAGAGTGGAGGGACTGAGTGAGTGAGTGAGTGAGGGAACAGTCCTGTGTCAGAGAGTGGAGGCACTGAGTGGGTTAGAGAGTGAGTGGACAGTCCTGTGTCAGAGAGTAGACGCACTGAGAGAGGGGACAGCCCTGTGCCAGAGAGTGGAGGCACTGAGTGAGGGGTCAGCCCTGTGTCAGAGAGTGGAGGCACTGAGTGAGGGGACAGCCTGTGTCAGAGAGTGGAGGCAATGAGTGAGGGGAGAGCCCTGTGTCAGGGAGCGGAGGCAATGATTGAGGGGACAGCCTCTTTCAGAGAGTGGAGTCGCTGAGTGCGGGGACAGCCCTGTGTCAGAGAGTGGAGGCATTGAGTGAGGGGACAGTCCTGTGTCAGAGAGTGGAGGCACTGAGTGAGGGGACAGTACTGTGTCAGAGAGTGGAGGCACTGAGTGAGGGGACAGCACTGTGTCAGAGAGTGGAGGCCCTGAGTGAGGGGACAGACCTGTGTCAGTGAGTGGAGGCACTGAGTGAGGGGACAGCCCTCTGTCAGAGTGTGGTGGCACTGAGTGAGTGAGTGAGTGAGGGGACAGTCCTGTGTCAGAGAGTGGAGGCACTGAGTGAGGGGACAGCCCTGTGTCAGAGAGTGGAGGCATAGAGTGAGGGGACAGCCCTGTGCCAGAGAGTGGAGGCACTGAGTGAGGGGTCAGATCTGTGTCAGAGAGTGGAGGCACTGAGTGAGGGGACAGCCTGTGTCAGAGAGTGGAGGCAATGAGTGAGGGGACAGCCTCTTTCAGAGAGTGGAGTCGTTGAGTGCGGGGACAGCCATGTGTCAGAGAGTGGAGGCATTGAGTGAGGGGACAGTCCTGTGTCAGAGAGTGGAGGCACTGAGTGAGGGGACAGTATTGTGTCAGAGAGTGGAGGCACTGAGTGAGGGGACAGCACTGTGTCAGAGAGTGGAGGCCCTGAGTGAGGGGACAGACCTGTGTCAGTTAGTGGAGGCACTGAGTGAGGGGACAGCCCTCTGTCAGATTGTGGTGGCACTGAGTGAGTGAGTGAGTGAGGGGACAGTCCTGTGTCAGAGAGTGGAGGCACTGAGTGAGGGGACAGCCCTGTGTCAGAGAGTGGAGGCACAGAGTGAGGGGACAGCCCTGTGTCAGAGAGTGGTGGCACTGAGTGAGGGGACAGCCCTGTGTCAGAGAGTGGAGGCACTGAGTGAGAGAGGGGACAGCCCTGTGTCAGAGAGTGGAGGCACTGAGTGAGGGGACAGTCCTGTGTCAGAGAGAGGAGGCACTGTTTGAGAAGGGACAGCCCTCTGTCAGAGAGTGGAGGCACTGAGTGAGGGGACAGCCCTGTGTCAGAGAGTGGAGGCACTGAGTGTGGGGACAGCCTGTGTCAGAAAGTGGAGGCACTGAGTGAGGGGACAGCCCTGTGTCAGAGAGTGGAGGCACTGAGTGAGTGAGTGAGTGAGGGAACAGTCCTGTGTCAGAGAGTGGATGCACTGAGAGAGGGGACAGTCCTGTGTCAGAGAGTGGAGGCACTGAGAGAGAGGAAAGCCTTGTGTCAGAGAGTGAAGGCACTGAGTGAGTGAGGGGACAGCCCTGTGTCAGAGAGTGGAGGCACTGAGTGAGGGGACAGCCTGTGTCAGAGAGTGGAGGCACTGAGTGAGTGAGGGGACAGCCCTGTGTCAGAGAGTGGAGGCACTGACTGAGTGAGTGAGTGAGGGCACAGTCCTGTGTCAGAGAGTGGAGGCACTGAGTGAGTGAGGGGACAGTCCTGTGTCAGAGAGTGGAGGCACTGAGTGAGTGAGGGGACATCCCTGTGTCAGAGAGAGAAGGCACTGAGTGAGGGGACAGCCTGTGTCAGAGAGTGGTGGCACTGAGTGAGTGAGGGGACAGCCTGTGTCAGAGAGTGGAGGCACTGAGTGAGGGGACAGCCCTGTGTCAGAGAGTGGAGGCAATGAGTGAGTGAGGGGACAGCCTGTGTCAGAGAGTGGAGGCACTGAGTGAGGGGACAGCCTGTATCAGAGTGTGGAGGCACTGAGTGAGGGGAAAGCCCTGTGTCAGAGAATGGAGGCACTGAGTGAGGGGACAGCCCTGTGTCAGAGAGTGGAGGCACAGAGTGAGAGAGGGGACAGCCTGTGTCAGAGAGTGGAGGCACTGAGTGAGTGAGTGAGTGAGGTGACAGTCCTGTGTCAGAGAGTGGAGGCAGTGAGTGACGGGATAGCCCTGTGTCAGAGAAAGGAGGCACTGAGTGAGTGAGTGCGTTAGGGGACAGTCCTGTGTCAGAGAGTGGTGGCACTGAGTGAGTTAGTGAGTTAGGGGACAGCCCTGTGTCAGAGAATGGAGGCACTGAGTGAGTGAGTGAGTGAGGGGACAGCCCTGTGTCAGAGATTGGAGGCACTGAGTGAGGGGACAGCCCTGTGTCAGAGAGTGGAGGCACTGAGTGAGGGGACAGCCCTCTGTCAGAGAGTGGTGGCACTGAGTAAGTGAGTGAGTGAGGTGACAGTCCTGTGTCAGAGAGTGGAGGCAATGAGTGAGGGGACAGCCCTGTGTCAGAGAGTGGAGGCACAGTGTGAGGGGACAGCCCTGTGTCAGAGAGTGGAGGCACTGAGTGAGAGAAGGGCCAGCCCTGTGTCAGATAGTTGTGGCACTGAGTGAGGGGACAGCCCTGTGTCAGAGAGTGGAGGCACTGACTGAGAGAGGGGACAGCCCTGTGTCAGAGAGTGGAGGCAAAGAGTGAGAGAGGGGACAGCCCTCTGTCAGAGAGTAGAGGCACTTGACTGAGGGGACAGCCATGTGTCAGAGAGTGAAGGCACAGAGTGAGGGGACAGCCTGTGTCAGAGAGTGGAGGCACTGAATGAGGGGACAGCCCTGTGTCAGAGGGTGGAGGCACTGAGTGAGAGGACAGCCCTGTGTCAGAGAGTGGAGGCACTGACTGAGTGAGTGAGTGAGGGCACAGTCCTGTGTCAGAGAGTGGAGGCACTGAGTGAGTGAGGGGACAGTCCTGTGTCAGAGAATGGAGGCACTGAGTGAGTGAGGGGACATCCCTGTGTCAGAGAGAGAAGGCACTGAGTGAGGGGACAGCCTGTGTCAGAGAGTGGTGGCACTGAGTGAGTGTGGGGACAGCCTGTGTCAGAGAGTGGAGGCACTGAGTGAGGGGACAGCCCTGTGTCAGAGAGTGGAGGCAATGAGTGAGTGAGGGGACAGCCTGTGTCAGAGAGTGGAGGTACTGAGTGAGTGAGGGGAAAGCCCTCTGTCAGAGAGTGGAGGCACTGAGTGAGGGGACAGTCCTGTGTCAGAGAGTGGAGGCAGTGAGTGAGGGGACAGTCCTGTGTCAGAGAGTGGAGGCACTGAGTGAGGGGACCACTTTGTGTCAGGGAGTGGAGGCACAGAGTGAGGGGACAGCCTGTGTCAGAGAGTGGAGGCTCTGACTGAGAGAGGGGACAGCCTGTGTCAGAGTGGAGGCACTGAGTGAGGGGACATCCTGTGTCAGAGAGCGGTGGCACTGAGTGAGGGGACAGCCCTGTGTCAGAGAGTGGAGGCACTGAGTGTGTGAGTGAGTGAGGGGACAGTCCTGTGTCAGAGAGTGGAGGCACTGAGTGAGTGAGGGGACAGCCTTGTGTCAGAGAGTGGAGGCACTGACTGAGGGAGGTGACAGCCCTGTGTCAGAGAGTGGAGGCACTGAGTGAGTTGGAAGGGAGGGGACAGTCCTGTGTCAGAGAGTGGAGGCACTGAGTGAGGGGACAGCTTGTATCAGAGTGTGGAGGCACTGAGTGAGGGGAAAGCCCTGTGTCAGAGAATGGAGGCACTGAGTGAGGGGACACCCCTGTGTCAGAGAGTGGAGGCACAGAGTGAGAGAGGGGACAGCCTGTGTCAGAGAGTGGAGGCAGTGAGTGACGGGACAGCCCTGTGTCAGAGAAAGGAGGCACTGAGTGAGTGAGTGCGTTAGGGGACAGTCCTGTGTCAGAAAGTGGTGGCACTGAGTGAGTTAGTGAGTTAGGGGACAGCCCTGTGTCAGAGAATGGAGGCACTGAGTGAGTGAGTGAGTGAGGGGACAGCCATGTGTCAGAGATTGGAGGCACTGAGTGAGGGGACAGCCCTGTGTCAGAGAGTGGAGGCACTGAGTGAGGGGACAGCCCTCTGTCAGAGAGTGGTGGCACTGAGTAACTGAGTGAGTGAGATGACAGTCCTGTGTCAGAGAGTGGAGGCAATGAGTGAGGGGACAGCCCTGTGTCAGAGAGTGGAGGCACAGAGTGAGGGGACAGCCCTGTGTCAGAGAGTGGAGGCACTGAGTGAGAGAAGGGCCAGCCCTGTGTCAGATAGTGGTGGCACTGAGTGAGGGGACAGCCCTGTGTCAGAGAGTGGAGGCACTGAGTGAGAGAGGGGACATCCCTGTGTCAGAGAGTGGAGGCAAAGAGTGAGAGAGGGGACAGCCCTCTGTCAGAGAGTAGAGGCACTTGACTGAGGGGACAGCCATGTGTCAGAGAGTGAAGGCACTGAGTGAGGGGACAGCCTGTGTCAGAGAGTGGAGGCACTGAATGAGAGGACAGCCCTGTGTCAGAGGGTGGAGGCACTGAGTGAGAGGACAGCCCTGTGTCAGAGAGTGGTGGCACTAAGTGAGAGAGGGGAGAGCCCTGTGTCAGAGAGTGGAGGCACTGAGTGAGGGGACAGTCCTGTGACAGAGAGAGGAGGCACTGTTTGAGAAGGGACAGCCCTCTATCAGAGAGTGGAGGCACTGAGTGAGGGGACAGCCCTGTGTCAGAGAGTGGAGGCACTGAGTGTGGGGACAGCCTGTGTCAGAAAGTGGAGGCACTGAGTGAGGGGACAGCCCTGTGTCAGAGAGTGGAGGCACTGAGTGAATGAGTGAGTGAGGGGAGAGCCCTGTCTCAGAGAGTGGAGCCATTGTATGAGGGGACAGCCTGTATATGAGAGTGGAGGCACTGAGTGAGTGAGTGAGTGAGGGAACAGTCCTGTGTCAGAGAGTGGAGGCACTGAGTGGGTTAGAGAGTGAGGGGACAGTCCTGTGTCAGAGAGTGGACGCACTGAGTGAGAGAGGGGACAGCCCTCTGTCAGAGAGTAGAGGCACTTGACTGAGGGGAAAGCCATGTGTCAGACAGTGAAGGCACTGAATGAGGTGTCAGCCTGTGTCAGAGAGTGGAGGCACTGAGTGAGGGGTCAGCCTGTGTCAGAGAGTGGAGGCACTGAGTGAGGGAACAGCCTGTGTCAGAGAGTGGTGGCACTGAGTGAGAGAGGGGACAGCCCTCTGTCAGAGAGTGGAGGCACTGAGTGAGGGGACAGCCCTGTGTCAGAGAGTGGAGGCACTGAGTGTGGGGACAGCCTGTGTCAGAAAGTGGAGGCACTGAGTGAGGGGACAGCCCTGTGTCAGAGAGTGGAGGCACTGAGTGAGTGAGTGAGTGAGGGAACAGTCCTGTGTCAGAGAGTGGATGCACTGAGAGAGGGGACAGTCCTGTGTCAGAGAGTGGATGCACTGAGAGAGAGGAAAGCCTTGTGTCAGAGAGTGAAGGCACTGAGTGAGTGAGGGGACAGCCCTGTGTCAGAGAGTGGAGGCACTGAGTGAGGGGACAGCCTGTGTCAGAGAGTGGAGGCACTGAGTGAGTGAGGGGACAGCCCTGTGTCAGAGAGTGGAGGCACTGAGTAAGGGGACAGCCCTTTGTCAGAGAGTGGAGGCACTGAATGAGGGGACAGTCCTGTGTCAGAGAGTGGAGGCACTGAGTGAGGGGACAGCCCTGTGTCAGAGAGTGGAGGCACTGACTGATTGAGTGAGTGAGGGCACAGTCCTGTGTCAGAGAGTGGAGGCACTGAGTGAGTGAGGGGACAGTCCTGTGTCAGAGAGTGGAGGCACTGAGTGAGTGAGGGGACATCCCTGTGTCAGAGAGAGAAGGCACTGAGTGAGGGGACAGCCTGTGTCAGAGAGTGGTGGCACTGAGTGAGTGAGGGGACAGCCTGTGTCAGAGAGTGGAGGCACTGAGTGAGGGGACAGCCCTGTGTCAAAGAGTGGAGGCATAGAGTGAGGGGACAGCCCTGTGCCAGAGAGTGGAGGCACTGAGTGAGGGGTCAGATCTGTGTCAGAGAGTGGAGGCACTGAGTGAGGGGACAGCCTGTGTCAGAGAGTGGAGGCAATGAGTGAGGGGAGAGCCCTGTGTCAGAGAGCGGAGGCAATGATTGAGGGGACAGCCTCTTTCAGAGAGTGGAGTCGCTGAGTGCGGGGACAGCCATGTGTCAGAGAGTGGAGGCACTGAGTGAGAGAAGGGACAGCCCTGTGTCAGATAGTGGTGGCACTGAGTGAGGGGACAGCCCTGTGTCAGAGTGTGGAGGCACTGAGAGAGAGGACAGCCCTGTCTCAGAGAGTGGAGGCACTGAGTGAGAGAGGGGACAGCCCTCTGTCAGAGAGTAGAGGCACTTGACTGAGGGGACAGCCATGTGTCAGAGAGTGGAGGCACTGAGTGAGGGGACAGCCTGTGTCAGAGAGTGGAGGCACTGAGTGAGGGAACAGCCTGTGTCAGAGAGTGGTGGCACGGAGTGAGAGAGGGGACAGCCCTGTGTCAGAGAGTGGAGGCAAAGAGTGAGAGAGGGGACAGCCCTTTGTCAGAGAGTGGAGGCACTGAGTGAGGGGATAGTCCTGTGTCAGAGAGAGGAGGCACTGTTAGAGAGGGGCAGCCCTCTGTCAGAGAGTGGAGGCACTGAGTGAGGGGACAGCCCTGTGTCAGAGAGTGGAGGCACTGAGTGTGGGGACAGCCCATTTCAGAAAGTGGAGGCACTGAGTGAGGGGACAGCCCTGTGTCAGAGAGTGGTGGCACTGAGTGAGTGAGTGAGTGAGGGGACAGTCCTGTCTCAGAGAGTGGAGGCACTGAGTGAGGGGACAGCCCTGTGTCAGAGAGTGGAGGCACTGAGCGAGTGAGGGGACAGCCCTGTGTCAGAGGGAGGAGGCACTGAGTGAGTGAGTGAGGGGACAGCCTGTGTCAGAGAGTGGAGGCACTGAGTGAGTGAGGGGACAGCCCTGTGTCAGAGAGTGGAGGCACTGAGTGAGGGGACAGTCCTGTATCAGAGAGAGGAGGCACTGTTAGAGCGGGGACAGCCCTCTTTCAGAGAGTGGAGACACTGAGTGAGGGGACAGCCCTGTGTCAGAGAGTGGAGGCACTGAGTGATGGGAGAGCCCTGTGTCAGAGAGTGGAGGCAGTGATTGAGGGTACAGCCTGTGTCAGAGAGTGGAGGCACTGAGTGAGTGAGGGGACAGCCCTGTGTCAGAGAATGGAGGCACTGAGTGAGGGGACAGCCCTGTGTCAGGGAGTGGCGGCACTGAGTGAGGGGACAGTCCTGTGTCAGAGAGTGGAGGCACAGAGTGAGAGAGGGGACAGTCCTGTGTCAGAGAGTGGAGGCACTGAGTGAGGGGACAACCCTGTGTCAGAGAGTGGAGGCACTGAGTGAGGGGACAGCCTGTGTCAGAGAGTGGAAGCCCTGAGTGATTGAGTGAGTGAAGGGACAGTCCTGTGTCAGACTGTGGAGGCACTGAGTGAGTGAGGGGACAGCCCTGTGTCAGAGCGTGGAGGCACTGAGTGAGTTAGTGAGTGAGGGGACAGTCCTGTGTCAGAGAGTGGAGGCACTGAGTGAGGGGACAGCCCTGTGTCAGAGAGTGGAGGCACTGAGTGAGTGAGTGAGGGGACAGCCCTGTGTCAGAGAGTGGGGGCACAGAGTGAGAGAGGGGACAGCCTGTGTCAGAGAGTGGAGGCACTGAGTGAGTGAGTGAGTGAGGTGACAGTCCTGTGTCAGAGAGTGGAGGCACTGAGTGACGGGACAGCCCTGTGTCAGAGAGTGGAGGCACTGAGTGAGTGAGTGCATGAGGGGAGAGTCCTGTGTCAGAGAGTGGAGGCACTGAGTGAGGGGACAGTCCTGTGTCAGAGAGTGGAGGCACTGAGTGAGGGGACAGCCCTGTGTCAGAGAGTGGTGGCACTGAGTGAGTGAGTGAGTGAGGGGACAGCCCTGTGTCAGAGAGTGGAGGCACTGAGTGAGTGAGGGGACAGCCCTGTGTCAGAGAGTGGAGGCACTGAGTGAGGGGACAGCCCTGTGTCAGAGAGTGGTGGCATAGAGTGAGGGGACAGCCCTGTGCCAGAGAGTGGAGGCACTGAGTGAGGGGTCAGATCTGTGTCAGAGAGTGGAGGCACTGAGTGAGGGGACAGCCTTTGTCAGAGAGTGGAGGCAATGAGTGAGGGGAGAGCCCTGTGTCAGAGAGCGGAGGCAATGATTGAGGGGACAGCCTCTTTCAGAGAGTGGAGTCGCTGAGTGCGGGGACAGCCATGTGTCAGAGAGTGGAGGCATTGAGTGAGGGGACAGTCCTGTGTCAGAGAGTGGAGGCACTGAGTGAGGGGACAGTATTGTGTCAGAGAGTGGAGGCACTGAGTGAGGGGACAGCACTGTGTCAGAGACTGGACGCCCTGAGTGAGGGGACAGACCTGTGTCAGTTAGTGGAGGCACTGAGTGAGGGGACAGCCCTCTGTCAGATTGTGGCGGCACTGAGTGAGTGAGTGAGTGAGGGGACAGTCCTGTGTCAGAGAGTAGAGGCACTGAGTGAGGGGACAGCCCTGTGTCAGAGAGTGGAGGCACAGAGTGAGGGGACAGCCCTGTGTCAGAGAGTGGTGGCACTGAGTGAGGGGACAGCCCTGTGTCAGAGGGTGGAGGCACTGAGTGAGAGAGGGGACAGCCCTGTGTCAGAGAGTGGAGGCACTGAGTGAGGGGACAGTCCTGTGTCAGAGAGAGGAGGCACTGTTTGAGAAGGGACAGCCCTCTTTCAGAGAGTGGAGGCACTGAGTGAGGGGACAGCCCTGTGTCAGAGAGTGGAGGCACTGAGTGTGGGGACAGCCTGTGTCAGAAAGTGGAGGCACTGAGTGAGGGGACAGCCCTGTGTCAGAGAGTGGAGGCACTGAGTGAGTGAGTGAGTAAGGGAACAGTCCTGTGTCAGAGAGTGGATGCACTGAGAGAGGGGACAGTCCTGTGTCAGAGAGTGGAGGCACTGAGAGAGAGGAAAGCCTTGTGTCAGAGAGTGAAGGCACTGAGTGAGTGAGGGGACAGCCCTGTGTCAGAGAGTGGAGGCACTGAGTGAGGGGACAGCCTGTGTCAGAGAGTGGAGGCACTGAGTGAGTGAGGGGAAAGCCCTGTGTCAGAGAGTGGAGGCACTGAGTAAGGGGACAGCCCTTTGTCAGAGAGTGGAGGCACTGAATGAGGGGACAGTCCTGTTTCAGAGAGTGGAGGCACTGAGTGAGGGGACAGCCCTGTGTCAGAGAGTGGAGGCACTGACTGAGTGAGTGAGTGAGGGCACAGTCCTGTGTCAGAGAGTGGAGGCACTGAGTGAGTGAGGGGACAGTCCTGTGTCAGAGAGTGGAGGCACTGAGTGAGTGAGGGGACATCCCTGTGTCAGAGAGAGAAGGCACTGAGTGAGGGGACAGCCTGTGTCAGAGAGTGGTGGCACTGAGTGAGTGAGGGGACAGCCTGTGTCAGAGAGTGGAGGCACTGAGTGAGGGGACAGCCCTGTGTCAGAGAGTGGAGGCAATGAGTGAGTGAGGGGACAGCCTGTGTCAGAGAGTGGAGGTACTGAGTGAGTGAGGGGAAAGCCCTCTGTCAGAGAGTGGAGGCACTGAGTGAGGGGACAGTCCTGTGTCAGAGAGTGGAGGCAGTGAGTGAGGGGACAGTCCTGTGTCAGAGAGTGGAGGCACTGAGTGAGGGGACCGCTTTGTGTCAGAGAGTGGAGGCACTGAGTGTGTGAGTGAGTGAGGGGACAGTCCTGTGTCAGAGAGTGGAGGCACTGAGTGAGTGAGGGGACAGCCTTGTGTCAGAGAGTGGAGGCACTGACTGAGGGAGGTGACAGCCCTGTGTCAGAGAGTGGAGGCACTGAGTGAGTTGGAAGGGAGGGGACAGTCCTGTGTCAGAGAGTGGAGGCACTGAGTGAGGGGACAGCCTGTATCAGAGTGTGGAGGCACTGAGTGAGGGATAAGCCCTGTGTCAGAGAGTGGAGGCACTGAGTGAGGGGACACCCCTGTGTCAGAGAGTGGAGGCACAGAGTGAGAGAGGGGACAGCCTGTGTCAGAGAGTGGAGGCACTGAGTGAGTGAGTGAGTGAGGTGACAGTCCTGTGTCAGAGAGTGGAGGCAGTGAGTGACGGGACAGCCCTGTGTCAGAGAAAGGAGGCACTGAGTGAGTGAGTGCGTTAGGGGACAGTCCTGTGTCAGAGAGTGGTGGCACTGAGTGAGTTAGTGAGTTAGGGGACAGCCCTGTGTCAGAGAATGGAGGCACTGAGTGAGTGAGTGAGTGAGGGGACAGCCCTGTGTCAGAGATTGGAGGCACTGAGTGAGGGGACAGCCCTGTGTCAGAGAGTGGAGGCACTGAGTGAGGGGACAGCCCTCTGTCAGAGAGTGGTGGCACTGAGTAAGTGAGTGAGTGAGGTGACAGTCCTGTGTCAGAGAGTGGAGGCAATGAGTGAGGGGACAGCCCTGTGTCAGAGAGTGGAGACACAGAGTGAGGGGACAGCCCTGTGTCAGAGAGTGGAGGCACTGAGTGAGAGAAGGGCCAGCCCTGTGTCAGATAGTGGTGGCACTGAGTGAGGGGACAGCCCTGTGTCAGAGAGTGGAGGCACTGAGTGAGAGAGGGGACAGCCCTGTGTCAGAGAGTGGAGGCAAAGAGTGAGAGAGGGGACAGCCCTCTGTCAGAGAGTAGAGGCACTTGACTGAGGGGACAGCCATGTGTCAGAGAGTGAAGGCACTGAGTGAGGGGACAGCCTGTGTCAGAGAGTGGAGGCACTGAATGAGGGGACAGCCCTGTGTCAGAGGGTGGAGGCACTGAGTGAGAGGACAGCCCTGTGTCAGAGAGTGGTGGCACTAAGTGAGAGAGGGGACAGTCCTGTGTCAGAGAGTGGAGGCACTGAGTGAGGGGACAGTCCTGTGACAGAGAGTGGAGGCACTGTTTGAGAAGGGACAGCCCTCTATCAGAGAGTGGAGGCACTGAGTGAGGGGACAGCCCTGTGTCAGAGAGTGGAGGCACTGAGTGTGGGGACAGCCTGTGTCAGAAAGTGGAGGCACTGAGTGAGGGGACAGCCCTGTGTCAGAGAGTGGAGGCACTGAGTGAATGAGTGAGTGAGGGGAGAGCCCTGTCTCAGAGAGTGGAGCCATTGTATGAGGGGACAGCCTGTATATGAGAGTGGAGGCACTGAGTGAGTGAGTGAGTGAGGGAACAGTCCTGTGTCAGAGAGTGGATGCACTGAGTGAGTGAGTGAGAGGACAGCCTTGTGTCAGAGAGTGAAGGCACTGAGTGAGAGAGGGGACAGCCCTGTGTCAGAGACTGAAGGCACTGAATGAGGGGACAGTCCTGTGTCAGAGAGTGGAGGCACTGAGTGTGGGGACAGCCCTGTGTCAGAGAGTGGAGGCACTGACTGAGTGAGTGAGTGAGGGCACAGTCCTGTGTCAGAGAGTGGAGGCACTGAGTGAGTGAGGGGACAGTCCTCTGTCAGAGAGTAGAGGCACTTGACTGAGGGAACAGCCATGTGTCAGAGAGTGAAGGCACTGAGTGAGGGGACAGCCTGTGTCAGAGAGTGGAGGCACTGAGTGAGGGGACAGCCTGTGTCAGAGACTGGAGGCACTGAGTGAGGGAACAGCCTGTGTCAAAGAGGGGTGGCACTGAGTGAGAGAGGGGACAGCCCTGTGTCAGAGAGTGGAGGCACTGAGTGAGGGGACAGTCCTGTGTCAGATAGAGGAGGCACTGTTTGAGAAGGGACAGCCCTCTGTCAGAGAGTGGAGGCAAAGAGTGAGGGGACAGCCCTGTGTCAGAGAGTGGAGGCACTGAGTGTGGGGACACCCTGTGTCAGAAAGTGGAGGCACTGAGTGAGGGGACAGCCCTGTGTCAGAGAGTGGAGGCACTGAGTGAGTGAGTGAGTGAGGGGACAGCCCTGTCTCAGAGAGTGGAGCCACTGTGTGAGGGGACAGCCTGTATCCGAGAGTGGAGGCACTGAGTGAGTGAGTGAGTGAGGGAACAGTCCTGTGTCAGAGAGTGGAGGCACTGAGTGGGTTAGAGAGTGAGGGGACAGCCTCTTTCAGAGAGTGGAGTCGCTGAGTGCGGGGACAGCCCTGTGTCAGAGAGTGGAGGCACTGAGTGAGGGGACAGTCCTGTGTCAGAGAGTGGAGGCACTGAGTGAGGGGACAGCACTGTGTCAGAGAGTGGAGGCCCTGAGTGAGGGGACAGCCCTGTGTCAGTGAGTGAAGGCACTGAGTGAGGGGACAGCCCTCTGTCAGAGTGTCGTGGCACTGAGTGAGTGAGTGAGTGAGGGGACAGTCCTGTGTCAGAGAGTGGAGGCACTGAGTGAGGGGACAGCCCTGTGTCAGAGAGTGGAGGCACAGAGTGAGGGGACAGCCCTGTGTCAGAGAGTGGTGGCACTGAGTGAGGGGACAGCCCTGTGTCAGAGAGTGGAGGCACTGAGTGAGAGAGGGGACAGCCCTCTGTCAGAGAGTAGAGGCACTTGACTGAGGGGACAGCCATGTATCAGACAGTGAAGGCACTGAATGAGGTGTCAGCCTGTGTCAGAGAGTGGAGGCACTGAGTGAGGGGTCAGCCTGTGTCAGAGAGTGGAGGCACTGAGTGAGGGAACAGCCTGTGTCAGAGGGTGGTGGCACTGAGTGAGAGAGGGGACAGCCCTGTGTCAGAGAGTGGAGGCACTGAGTGAGGGTCAGTCCTGTGTCAGAGAGAGGAGGCACTGTTTGAGAAGGGACAGCCCTCTGTGAGAGAGTGGAGGCACTGAGTGAGGGGACAGCCCTGTGTCAGAGAGTGGAGGCACTGAGTGAGGGGACAGCCTGTGTCAGAGAGTGGAGGCACTGAGTGAGTGAGGGGACAGCCCTGTGTCAGAGAGTGGAGGCACTGAGTAAGGGGACAGCCCTTTGTCAGAGAGTGGAGGCATAGAGTGAGAGACGGGACAGCCCTGTGTCAGAGAGTGGAGGCACTGAATGAGGGCACAGTCCTGTGTCAGAGAGTGGAGGCACTGAGTGAGGGAACAGCCCTGTGTCAGAGAGTGGAGGCACTGACTGAGTGAGTGAGTGAGGGCACAGTCCTGTGTCAGAGAGTGGAGGCACTGAGTGAGTGAGGGGACAGTCCTGAGTCAGAGAGTGGAGGCACTGAGTGAGTGAGGGGACATCCCTGTGTCAGAGAGTGGAGGCACTGAGTGAGGGGACAGCCTGTGTCAGAGAGTGGTGGCACTGTGTGAGTGAGGGGACAGCCCTGTGTCAGAGAGTGGAGGCACTGAGTGAGGGGACAGTCCTGTGTCAGAGAGTGGAGGCACTGAGTGAGGGGACCGCTTTGTGTCAGGGAGTGGAGACACTGAGTAAGGGGACAGCCTGTGTCAGAGAGTGGAGGCACTGAGTGAGAGAGGGGACAGCCTGTGTCAGAGAGTGGAGGCACTGAGTGTGTGAGTGAGTGAGGGGACAGTCCTGTGTCAGAGAGTGGAGGCACTGAGTGAGTGAGGGAACAGCCCTGTGTCAGAGGGTGGAGGCACTGAGTGAGAGGACAGCCCTGTGTCAGAGAGTGGAGGCACTGAATGAGAGAGGGGACAGCCCTCTGTCAGAGAGTAGAGGCACTTGACCGAGGGGACAGCCATGTGTCAGACAGTGAAGGCACTGAATGAGGTGTCAGCCTGTGTCAGAGAGTGGAGGCACTGTGTGAGGGGTCAGCCTGTGTCAGAGAGTGGAGGCACTGAGTGAGGGAACAGCCTGTGTCAGAGAGTGGTGGCACTGAGTGAGAGAGGGGACAGCACTGTGTCAGAGAGTGGAGGCACTGAGTGAGGGTCAGTCCTGTGTCAGAGAGAGGAGGCACTGTTTGAGAAGGGACAGCCCTCTGTCAGAGAGTGGAGGCACTGAGTGAGGGGACATCCCTGTGTCAGAGAGTGGAGGCACTGAGTGTGGGGACAGCCTGTGTCAGAAAGTGGAGGCACTGAGCGAGGGGACAGCCGTGTGTCAGAGAGTGGAGGCACTGAGTGAGTGAGTGAGGGGACAGCCCTGTCTCAGAGAGTGGAGACACTGTGTGAGGGGACAGCCTGTATCCGAGAGTGGTGGCACTGAGTGAGTGAGTGAGTGAGGGAACAGTCCTGCGTCAGAGAGTGGATGCACTGAGAGAGGGGACAGTCCTGTGTCAGAGTGGAGGCACTGAGTGAGAGGACAGCCTTGTGTCAGAGAGTGAAGGCACTGAGTGAGTGAGGGGACAGCCCTGTGTCAGAGAGTGGAGGCACTGAGTGAGGGGACAGCCTGTGTCAGAGAGTGGAGGCACTGAGTGAGTGAGGGGACAGCCCTGTGTCAGAGAGTGGAGGCACTGAGTAAGGGGACAGCCCTTTGTCAGAAAGTGGAGGCATAGAGTGAGAGACGGGACAGCCCAGTGTCAGAGAGTGGAGGCACTGAATGAGGGGACAGTCCTGTGTCAGAGAGTGGAGGCACTGAGTGAGGGAACAGCCCTGTGTCAGAGAGTGGAGGCACTGACTGAGTGAGTGAGTGAGGGCACAGTCCTGTGTCAGAGAGTGGAGGCACTGAGTGAGTGTGGGGACAGTCCTGTGTCAGAGAGTGGAGGCACTGAGTGAGTGAGGGGACATCCCTGTGTCAGAGAGAGGAGGCACTGAGTGAGGGGACAGCCTGTGTCAGAGAGTGGTGGCACTGTGTGAGTGAGGGGACAGCCCTGTGTCAGAGAGTGGAGGCACTGAGTGACGGAACAGCCCTGTGTCTGAGAGTGGAGGCAATGAGTGAGTGAGGGGACAGCCTGTGTCAGAGAGTGGAGTTACTGAGTGAGTGAGGGGACAGCCCTCTGTCAGAGAGTGGAGGCACTGAGTGAGGGGACCGCTTTGTGTCAGCGAGTGGAGGCACTGAGTGAGAGAGGGGACAGCCTGTGTCAGAGAGTGGAGGCACTGTTTGAGGGGAAAGCCCTGTGTCAGAGAGTGGAGGCACTGAGTGTGTGAGTGAGTGAGGGGACAGTCCTGTGTCAGAGAGTGGAGGCACTGAGTGAGTGAGGGGACAGCCCTGTGTCAGAGAGTGGAGGCACTGAGTGTGGGGACAGCCCTGTGTCAGAGAGTGGAGGCACTGAGTGAGGGGACAGCCCTGTGTCAGAGAGTGGAGGCAGTGAGTGAGGGGACAGCCCTGTGTCAGAGAGCGGTGGCACTGAGTGAGGGGACAGCCCTGTGTCAGAGAGTGGAGGCACTGAGTGTGTGAGTGAGTGAGGGGACAGTCCTGTGTCAGAGAGTGGAGGCACTGAGTGAGTGAGGGAACAGCCCTGTGTCAGAGAGTGGAGGCACTGAGTGAGGGGACAGCCCTGTGTCAGAGAGCGGTGGCACTGAGTGAGGGGACAGCCCTGTGTCAGAGAGTGGAGGCACTGAGTCTGTGAGTGAGTGAGGGGACAGTCCTGTGTCAGAGAGTGGAGGCACTGAGTGAGTGAGGGGACAGCCCTGTGTCAGAGAGTGGAGGCACTGAGTGAGGGAGGGGACAGCCCTGTGTCAGAGAGTGGAGACACTGAGTGAGTTGGAAGGGAGGGGACAGTCCTGTGTCAGAGAGTAGAGGCACTGAGTGAGGTTACAGCCTGTGTCAGAGTGTGGAGGCACTGAGTGAGGGGACAGCCCTGTGGTAGAGAGTGGAGGCACTGAGTGAGGGGACAGCCCTGTGTCAGAGAGTGGAGGCACAGAGTGAGAGAGGGGACAGCCTGTGTCAGAGAGTGGAGGCACTGTGTGAGTGAGTGAGGTTACAGTCCTGTGTCAGATACTGGAGGCACTGAGTGACGGGACAGCCCTATGTCAGAGAAAGGAGGCACTGAGTGAGTGAGTGCGTTAGGGGCCAGTCCTGTGTCAGAGAGTGGTGGCACTGAGTGAGTGAGTGAGTGAGGGTACAGCCCTGTGTCAGAGAGTGGAGGCACTGAGTGAGTGAGTGAGTGAGGTGACAGTCCTGTGTCAGAGAGTGGAGGCACTGAGTGAGAGGACAGCCTTGTGTCAGAGAGTGAAGGCACTGAGTGAGTGAGGGGACAGCCCTGTGTCAGAGAGTGGAGGCACTGAGTGAGGGGACAGCCTGTGTCAGAGAGTGGAGGCACTGAGTGAGTGAGGGGACAGCCCTGTGTCAGAGAGTGGAGGCACTGAGTAAGGGGACAGCCCTTTGTCAGAAAGTGGAGGCATAGAGTGAGAGACGGGACAGCCCAGTGTCAGAGAGTGGAGGCACTGAATGAGGGGACAGTCCTGTGTCAGAGAGTGGAGGCACTGAGTGAGGGAACAGCCCTGTGTCAGAGAGTGGAGGCACTGACTGAGTGAGTGAGTGAGGGCACAGTCCTGTGTCAGAGAGTGGAGGCACTGAGTGAGTGTGGGGACAGTCCTGTGTCAGAGAGTGGAGGCACTGAGTGAGTGAGGGGACATCCCTGTGTCAGAGAGAGGAGGCACTGAGTGAGGGGACAGCCTGTGTCAGAGAGTGGTGGCACTGTGTGAGTGAGGGGACAGCCCTGTGTCAGAGAGTGGAGGCACTGAGTGACGGAACAGCCCTGTGTCTGAGAGTGGAGGCAATGAGTGAGTGAGGGGACAGCCTGTGTCAGAGAGTGGAGTTACTGAGTGAGTGAGGGGACAGCCCTCTGTCAGAGAGTGGAGGCACTGAGTGAGGGGACCGCTTTGTGTCAGCGAGTGGAGGCACTGAGTGAGAGAGGGGACAGCCTGTGTCAGAGAGTGGAGGCACTGTTTGAGGGGAAAGCCCTGTGTCAGAGAGTGGAGGCACTGAGTGTGTGAGTGAGTGAGGGGACAGTCCTGTGTCAGAGAGTGGAGGCACTGAGTGAGTGAGGGGACAGCCCTGTGTCAGAGAGTGGAGGCACTGAGTGTGGGGACAGCCCTGTGTCAGAGAGTGGAGGCACTGAGTGAGGGGACAGCCCTGTGTCAGAGAGTGGAGGCAGTGAGTGAGGGGACAGCCCTGTGTCAGAGAGCGGTGGCACTGAGTGAGGGGACAGCCCTGTGTCAGAGAGTGGAGGCACTGAGTGTGTGAGTGAGTGAGGGGACAGTCCTGTGTCAGAGAGTGGAGGCACTGAGTGAGTGAGGGAACAGCCCTGTGTCAGAGAGTGGAGGCACTGAGTGAGGGGACAGCCCTGTGTCAGAGAGCGGTGGCACTGAGTGAGGGGACAGCCCTGTGTCAGAGAGTGGAGGCACTGAGTCTGTGAGTGAGTGAGGGGACAGTCCTGTGTCAGAGAGTGGAGGCACTGAGTGAGTGAGGGGACAGCCCTGTGTCAGAGAGTGGAGGCACTGAGTGAGGGAGGGGACAGCCCTGTGTCAGAGAGTGGAGACACTGAGTGAGTTGGAAGGGAGGGGACAGTCCTGTGTCAGAGAGTAGAGGCACTGAGTGAGGTTACAGCCTGTGTCAGAGTGTGGAGGCACTGAGTGAGGGGACAGCCCTGTGGTAGAGAGTGGAGGCACTGAGTGAGGGGACAGCCCTGTGTCAGAGAGTGGAGGCACAGAGTGAGAGAGGGGACAGCCTGTGTCAGAGAGTGGAGGCACTGTGTGAGTGAGTGAGGTTACAGTCCTGTGTCAGATACTGGAGGCACTGAGTGACGGGACAGCCCTATGTCAGAGAAAGGAGGCACTGAGTGAGTGAGTGCGTTAGGGGCCAGTCCTGTGTCAGAGAGTGGTGGCACTGAGTGAGTGAGTGAGTGAGGGTACAGCCCTGTGTCAGAGAGTGGAGGCACTGAGTGAGTGAGTGAGTGAGGTGACAGTCCTGTGTCAGAGAGTGGAGGCACTGAGTGAGTGAGTGAGTGAGGTGACAGTCCTGTGTCAGAGAGTGGAGGCACTGAGTGACGGGACAGCCCTGTGTCAGAGAAAGGAGGCACTGAGTGAGTGATTGCGTTAGGGGACATTCCTGTGTCAGAGAGTGGTGGCACTGAGTGAGTGAGTGAGTGAGGGGACAGCCCTGTGTCAGAGAATGGAGGCACTGAGTGAGTGAGTGAGTGAGTGAGGGGACAGCCCTGTGTCAGAGATTGGAGGCACTGAGTGAGGGGACAGCCCTGTGTCAGAGAGTGGAGGCACTGAGTGAGGGGACAGCCCTCTGTCAGAGAGTGGTGGCACTGAGTGAGTGAGTGAGTGAGGTGACAGTCCTGTGTCAGAGAGTGGAGGCACTGAGTGAGGGGACAGCCCTGTGTCAGAGAGTGGAGGCACTGAGTGAGGGTCAGTCCTGTGTCAGAGAGAGGAGGCACTGTTTGAGAAGGGACAGCCCTCTGTCAGAGAGTGGAGGCACTGAGTGAGGGGACAGCCCTGTGTCAGAGAGTGGAGGCACTGAGTGTGGGGACAGCCTGTGTCAGAAAGTGGAGGCACTGAGCGAGGGGACAGCCGTGTGTCAGAGAGTGGAGGCACTGAGTGAGTGAGTGAGGGGACAGCCCTGTCTCAGAGAGTGGAGACACTGTGTGAGGGGACAGCCTGTATCCGAGAGTGGTGGCACTGAGTGAGTGAGTGAGTGAGGGAACAGTCCTGCGTCAGAGAGTGGATGCACTGAGAGAGGGGACAGTCCTGTGTCAGAGTGGAGGCACTGAGTGAGAGGACAGCCTTGTGTCAGAGAGTGAAGGCACTGAGTGAGTGAGGGGACAGCCCTGTGTCAGAGAGTGGAGGCACTGAGTGAGGGGACAGCCTGTGTCAGAGAGTGGAGGCACTGAGTGAGTGAGGGGACAGCCCTGTGTCAGAGAGTGGAGGCACTGAGTAAGGGGACAGCCCTTTGTCAGAAAGTGGAGGCATAGAGTGAGAGACGGGACAGCCCAGTGTCAGAGAGTGGAGGCACTGAATGAGGGGACTGCCCTGTGTCAGAGAGTGGAGGCACTGACTGAGTGAGTGAGTGAGGGCACAGTCCTGTGTCAGAGAGTGGAGGCACTGAGTGAGTGTGGGGACAGTCCTGTGTCAGAGAGTGGAGGCACTGAGTGAGTGAGGGGACATCCCTGTGTCAGAGAGAGGAGGCACTGAGTGAGGGGACAGCCTGTGTCAGAGAGTGGTGGCACTGTGTGAGTGAGTGAGTGAGGTGACAGTCCTGTGTCAGAGAGTGGAGGCACTGAGTAAGGGGACAGCCCTGTGTCAGAGAGTGGAGGCACAGAGTGAGGGGACAGCCCTGTGTCAGAGAGTGGAGGCACTGAGTGAGAGAAGGGACAGCCCTGTGTCAGATAGTGGTGGCACTGAGTGAGGGGACAGCCCTGTGTCAGAGAGTGGAGGCACTGAGAGAGAGGACAGCCCTGTCTCAGAGAGTGGAGGCACTGAGTGAGAGAGGGGACAGCCCTCTGTCAGAGAGTAGAGGCACTTGACTGAGGGGACAGCCATGTGTCAGAGAGTGGAGGCACTGAGTGAGGGGACAGCCTGTGTCAGAGAGTGGAGGCACTGAGTGAGGGAACAGCCTGTGTCAGAGAGTGGTGGCACTGAGTGAGAGAGGGGACAGCCCTGTGTCAGAGAGTGGAGGCAAAGAGTGAGAGAGGGGACAGCCCTTTGTCAGAGAGTGGAGGCACTGAGTGAGGGGACAGTCCTGTGTCAGAGAGAGGAGGCACTGAGTGTGGGGACAGCCCATTTCAGAAAGTGGAGGCACTGAGTAAGGGGACAGCCCTGTGTCAGAGAGTGGAGCCACTGAGTGAGGGGACAGCCCGATGTCAGAGAGTGGAGGCACTGAGTGAGGGAGGGGACAGCCCTGTGTCAGAGAGTGGTGGCACTGAGTGAGGGGACAGCCCTGTGTCAGAGAGTGGAGGCACTGAGTGAGGGGACAGCCCTATGTCAGAGAGTGGAGGCAATGAGTGAGTGAGGGGACTGCCCTCTGTCAGAGCTTGGAGGCACTGAGTGAGGGGACAGTCCTGTGTCAGAGAGTGGAGGCACTGAGTGAGGGGACAGTCCTGTGTCAGAGAGTGGAGGCACTGAGTGAGGGGACAGCTTTGTGTCAGGGATTGGAGGCACTGAGTGAGGGGACAGCCTGTGTCAGAGAGTGGAGGCACTGAGTGAGAGAGGGGACAGCCTGTGTCGGAGAGTGGAGGCACTGAGTGAGTGAGTGAGTGAGGTGACAGTCCTGTGTCAGAGAGTGGAGGCACTGAGTGACGGGACAGCCCTGTGTCAGAGAGTGGAGGCACTGAGTGAGTGAGTGCGTGAGGGGACAGTCCTGTGTCAGAGAGTGGAGGCACTGAGTGAGGGGACAGTCCTGTGTCAGAGAGTGGAGGCACTGAGTGAGGGGACAGCCCTGTGTCAGAGAGTGGTGGCACTGAGTGAGTGAGTGAGTGAGGGGACAGTCCTGTCTCAGAGAGTGGAGGCACTGAGTGAGGGGACAGCCCAGTGTCAGAGAGTGGAGGCACTGAGTGAGTGAGGGGACAGCCCTGTGTCAGAGAGTGGAGGCACTGAGTGAGGGGACAGCCCTGTGTCAGAGGGAGGAGGCACTGAGTGAGTGAGTGAGGGGACAGCCTTTGTCAGAGAGTGGAGGCACTGAGTGAGTGAGGGGACAGCCCTGTGTCAGAGAGTGGAGGCACTGAGTGAGGGGAGAGCCCTGTGTCAGAGAGTGGAGGCAATGATTGAGGGGACAGCCTGTGTCAGAGAGTGGAGGCACTGAGTGATGGGAGAGCCCTGTGTCAGAGAGTGGAGGCAGTGATTGAGGGTACAGCCTGTGTCAGAGAGTGGAGGCACTGAGTGAGTGAGGGGACAGCCCTGTGTCAGAGAATGGAGGCACTGAGTGAGGGGACAGCCCTGTGTCAGGGAGTGGCGGCACTGAGTGAGGGGACAGTCCTGTGTCAGAGAGTGGAGGCACAGAGTGAGAGAGGGGACAGTCCTGTGTCAGAGAGAGGAGGCACTGAGTGAGGGGACAGTCCTGTGACAGAGAGTGGAGGCACTGAGTGAGGGGACAACCCTGTGTCAGAGAGTGGAGGCACTGAGTGAGGGGACAGCATGTGTCAGAGAGTGGAGGCCCTGAGTGATTGAGTGAGTGAAGGGACAGTCCTGTGTCAGACTGTGGAGGCACTGAGTGAGTGAGGGGACAGCCCTGTGTCAGAGCGTGGAGGCACTGAGTGAGTTAGTGAGTGAGGGGACAGTCCTGTGTCAGAGAGTGGAGGCACTGAGTGAGGGGACAGCCCTGTGTCAGAGAGTGGAGGCACTGAGTGAGTGAGTGAGGGGACAGCCCTGTGTCAGAGAGTGGGGGCACAGAGTGAGAGAGGGGACAGCCTGTGTCAGAGAGTGGAGGCACTGAGTGAGTGAGTGAGTGAGGTGACAGTCCTGTGTCAGGGATTGGAGGCACTGAGTGAGGGGACAGCCTGTGTCAGAGAGTGGAGGCACTGAGTGAGAGAGGGGACAGCCTGTGTCAGAGAGTGGAGGCCACTGAGTGAGGGGACAGCCCTGTGTCAGAGAGTGGAGGCACTGAGTGAGGGGACAGTCCTGTGTCAGAGAGTGGAGGCACTGAGTGAGGGGACAGCCCTGTGTCAGAGAGTGGAGGCACTGAGTGAGGGGACAGACTTGTGTCAGAGAGTGGAGGCACTGAGTGAGTAGGTGAGTGAAGGGACAGTCCTGTGTCAGACTGTGGAGCCACTGAGTGAGTGAGGTGACAGCCCTGTGTCAGAGAGTGGAGGCACTGAGTGAGTTTTTGAGTGAGGGGACAGTCCTGTGTCAGAGACTGGAGGCACTGAGTGAGGGGACATCCCTGTGTCAGAGAGAGGAGGCACTGAGTGAGGGGACAGCCTGTGTCAGAGAGTGGTGGCACTGTGTGAGTGAGGGGACAGCCCTGTGTCAGAGAGTGGAGGCACTGAGTGACGGAACAGCCCTGTGTCTGAGAGTGGAGGCAATGAGTGAGTGAGGGGACAGCCTGTGTCAGAGAGTGGAGGTACTGAGTGAGTGAGGGGACAGCCCTCTGTCAGAGAGTGGAGGCACTGAGTGAGGGGACCGCTTTGTGTCAGCGAGTGGAGGCACTGAGTGAGAGAGGGGACAGCCTGTGTCAGAGAGTGGAGGCACTGTTTGAGGGGAAAGCCCTGTGTCAGAGAGTGGAGGCACTGAGTGTGTGAGTGAGTGAGGGGACAGTCCTGTGTCAGAGAGTGGAGGCACTGAGTGAGTGAGGGGACAGCCCTGTGTCAGGGAGTGGAGGCACTGAGTGTGGGGACAGCCCTGTGTCAGAGAGTGGAGGCACTGAGTGAGGGGACAGCCCTGTGTCAGAGAGTGGAGGCAGTGAGTGAGGGGACAGCCCTGTGTCAGAGAGCGGTGGCACTGAGTGAGGGGACAGCCCTGTGTCAGAGAGTGGAGGCACTGAGTGTGTGAGTGAGTGAGGGGACAGTCCTGTGTCAGAGAGTGGAGGCACTGAGTGAGTGAGGGAACAGCCCTGTGTCAGAGAGTGGAGGCACTGAGTGAGGGGACAGCCCTGTGTCAGAGAGTGGAGGCAGTGAGTGAGGGGACAGCCCTGTGTCAGAGAGCGGTGGCACTGAGTGAGGAGACAGCCCTGTGTCAGAGAGTGGAGGCACTGAGTCTGTGAGTGAGTGAGGGGACAGTCCTGTGTCAGAGAGTGGAGGCACTGAGTGAGTGAGGGGACAGCCCTGTGTCAGAGAGTGGAGGCACTGAGTGAGGGAGGGGACAGCCCTGTGTCAGAGAGTGGAGACACTGAGTGAGTTGGAAGGGAGGGGACAGTCCTGTGTCAGAGAGTAGAGGCACTGAGTGAGGTTACAGCCTGTGTCAGAGTGTGGAGGCACTGAGTGAGGGGACAGCCCTGTGGTAGAGAGTGGAGGCACTGAGTGAGGGGACAGCCCTGTGTCAGAGAGTGGAGGCACAGAGTGAGAGAGGGGACAGCCTGTGTCAGAGAGTGGAGGCACTGTGTGAGTGAGTGAGGTTACAGTCCTGTGTCAGATACTGGAGGCACTGAGTGACGGGACAGCCCTATGTCAGAGAAAGGAGGCACTGAGTGAGTGAGTGCGTTAGGGGCCAGTCCTGTGTCAGAGAGTGGTGGCACTGAGTGAGTGAGTGAGTGAGGGTACAGCCCTGTGTCAGAGAGTGGAGGCACTGAGTGAGTGAGTGAGTGAGGTGACAGTCCTGTGTCAGAGAGTGGAGGCACTGAGTGAGTGAGTGAGTGAGGTGACAGTCCTGTGTCAGAGAGTGGAGGCACTGAGTGACGGGACAGCCCTGTGTCAGAGAAAGGAGGCACTGAGTGAGTGATTGCGTTAGGGGACATTCCTGTGTCAGAGAGTGGTGGCACTGAGTGAGTGAGTGAGTGAGGGGACAGCCCTGTGTCAGAGAATGGAGGCACTGAGTGAGTGAGTGAGTGAGTGAGGGGACAGCCCTGTGTCAGAGATTGGAGGCACTGAGTGAGGGGACAGCCCTGTGTCAGAGAGTGGAGGCACTGAGTGAGGGGACAGCCCTCTGTCAGAGAGTGGTGGCACTGAGTGAGTGAGTGAGTGAGGTGACAGTCCTGTGTCAGAGAGTGGAGGCACTGAGTGAGGGGACAGCCCTGTGTCAGAGAGTGGAGGCACAGAGTGAGGGGACAGCCCTGTGTCAGAGAGTGGAGGCACTGAGTGAGAGAAGGGACAGCCCTGTGTCAGATAGTGGTGGCACTGAGTGAGGGGACAGCCCTGTGTCAGAGAGTGGAGGCACTGAGAGAGAGGACAGCCCTGTCTCAGAGAGTGGAGGCACTGAGTGAGAGAGGGGACAGCCCTCTGTCAGAGAGTAGAGGCACTTGACTGAGGGGACAGCCATGTGTCAGAGAGTGGAGGCACTGAGTGAGGGGACAGCCTGTGTCAGAGAGTGGAGGCACTGAGTGAGGGAACAGCCTGTGTCAGAGAGTGGTGGCACTGAGTGAGAGAGGGGACAGCCCTGTGTCAGAGAGTGGAGGCAAAGAGTGAGAGAGGGGACAGCCCTTTGTCAGAGAGTGGAGGCACTGAGTGAGGGGACAGTCCTGTGTCAGAGAGAGGAGGCACTGAGTGTGGGGACAGCCCATTTCAGAAAGTGGAGGCACTGAGTAAGGGGACAGCCCTGTGTCAGAGAGTGGAGCCACTGAGTGAGGGGACAGCCCGATGTCAGAGAGTGGAGGCACTGAGTGAGGGAGGGGACAGCCCTGTGTCAGAGAGTGGTGGCACTGAGTGAGGGGACAGCCCTGTGTCAGAGAGTGGAGGCACTGAGTGAGGGGACAGCCCTATGTCAGAGAGTGGAGGCAATGAGTGAGTGAGGGGACTGCCCTCTGTCAGAGCTTGGAGGCACTGAGTGAGGGGACAGTCCTGTGTCAGAGAGTGGAGGCACTGAGTGAGGGGACAGTCCTGTGTCAGAGAGTGGAGGCACTGAGTGAGGGGACAGCTTTGTGTCAGGGATTGGAGGCACTGAGTGAGGGGACAGCCTGTGTCAGAGAGTGGAGGCACTGAGTGAGAGAGGGGACAGCCTGTGTCAGAGAGTGGAGGCACTGAGTGAGGGGACAGCCCTGTGTCAGAGAGTGGAGGCACTGAGTGAGGGGACAGCCCTGTGTCAGAGAGTGGAGGCACTGAGTGAGTAGGTGAGTGAAGGGACAGTCCTGTGTCAGACTGTGGAGCCACTGAGTGAGTGAGGTGACAGCCCTGTGTCAGAGAGTGGAGGCACTGAGTGAGTTTTTGAGTGAGGGGACAGTCCTGTGTCAGAGACTGGAGGCACTGAGTGAGGGGACATCCTGTGTCAGAGAGTGGAGGCACTGAGTGAGTGAGTGAGGGGACAGCCCTGTGTCAGAGAGTGGGGGCACAGAGTGAGAGAGGGGACAGCCTGTGTCGGAGAGTGGAGGCACTGAGTGAGTGAGTGAGTGAGGTGACAGTCCTGTGTCAGAGAGTGGAGGCACTGAGTGACGGGACAGCCCTGTGTCAGAGAGTGGAGGCCCTGAGTGAGTGAGTGCGTGAGGGGACAGTCCTGTGTCAGAGAGTGGAGGCACTGAGTGAGGGGACAGTCCTGTGTCAGAGAGTGGAGGCACTGAGTGAGGGGACAGCCCTGTGTCAGAGAGTGGTGGCACTGAGTGAGTGAGTGAGTGAGGGGACAGTCCTGTCTCAGAGAGTGGAGGCACTGAGTGAGGGGACAGCCCAGTGTCAGAGAGTGGAGGCACTGAGTGAGTGAGGGGACAGCCCTGTGTCAGAGAGTGGAGGCACTGAGTGAGGGGACAGCCCTGTGTCAGAGGGAGGAGGCACTGAGTGAGTGAGTGAGGGGACAGCCTGTGTCAGAGAGTGGAGGCACTGAGTGAGTGAGGGGACAGCCCTGTGTCAGAGAGTGGAGGCACTGAGTGAGGGGAGAGCCCTGTGTCAGAGAGTGGAGGCAATGATTGAGGGGACAGCCTGTGTCAGAGAGTGGAGGCACTGAGTGATGGGAGAGCCCTGTGTCAGAGAGTGGAGGCAGTGATTGAGGGTACAGCCTGTGTCAGAGAGTGGAGGCACTGAGTGAGTGAGGGGACAGCCCTGTGTCAGAGAATGGAGGCACTGAGTGAGGGGACAGCCCTGTGTCAGGGAGTGGCGGCACTGAGTGAGGGGACAGTCCTGTGTCAGAGAGTGGAGGCACAGAGTGAGAGAGGGGACAGTCCTGTGTCAGAGAGAGGAGGCACTGAGTGAGGGGACAGTCCTGTGACAGAGAGTGGAGGCACTGAGTGAGGGGACAACCCTGTGTCAGAGAGTGGAGGCACTGAGTGAGGGGACAGCCTGTGTCAGAGAGTGGAGGCCCTGAGTGATTGAGTGAGTGAAGGGACAGTCCTGTGTCAGACTGTGGAGGCACTGAGTGAGTGAGGGGACAGCCCTGTGTCAGAGCGTGGAGGCACTGAGTGAGTTAGTGAGTGAGGGGACAGTCCTGTGTCAGAGAGAGGAGGCACTGAGTGAGGGGACAGCCCTGTGTCAGAGAGTGGAGGCACTGAGTGAGTGAGTGAGGGGACAGCCCTGTGTCAGAGAGTGGGGGCACAGAGTGAGAGAGGGGACAGCCTGTGTCAGAGAGTGGAGGCACTGAGTGAGTGAGTGAGTGAGGTGACAGTCCTGTGTCAGGGATTGGAGGCACTGAGTGAGGGGACAGCCTGTGTCAGAGAGTGGAGGCACTGAGTGAGAGAGGGGACAGCCTGTGTCAGAGAGTGGAGGCCACTGAGTGAGGGGACAGCCCTGTGTCAGAGAGTGGAGGCACTCAGTGAGGGGACAGTCCTGTGTCAGAGAGTGGAGGCACTGAGTGAGGGGACAGCCCTGTGTCAGAGAGTGGAGGCACTGAGTGAGGGGACAGCCCTGTGTCAGAGAGTGGAGGCACTGAGTGAGTAGGTGAGTGAAGGGACAGTCCTGTGTCAGACTGTGGAGCCACTGAGTGAGTGAGGTGACAGCCCTGTGTCAGAGAGTGGAGGCACTGAGTGAGTTTTTGAGTGAGGGGACAGTCCTGTGTCAGAGACTGGAGGCACTGAGTGAGGGGACATCCTGTGTCAGAGAGTGGAGGCACTGAGTGAGTGAGTGAGGGGACAGCCCTGTGTCAGAGAGTGGGGGCACAGAGTGAGAGAGGGGACAGCCTGTGTCGGAGAGTGGAGGCACTGAGTGAGTGAGTGAGTGAGGTGACAGTCCTGTGTCAGAGAGTGGAGGCACTGAGTGACGGGACAGCCCTGTGTCAGAGAGTGGAGGCCCTGAGTGAGTGAGTGCGTGAGGGGACAGTCCTGTGTCAGAGAGTGGAGGCACTGAGTGAGGGGACAGTCCTGTGTCAGAGAGTGGAGGCACTGAGTGAGGGGACAGCCCTGTGTCAGAGAGTGGTGGCACTGAGTGAGTGAGTGAGTGAGGGGACAGTCCTGTCTCAGAGAGTGGAGGCACTGAGTGAGGGGACAGCCCAGTGTCAGAGAGTGGAGGCACTGAGTGAGTGAGGGGACAGCCCTGTGTCAGAGAGTGGAGGCACTGAGTGAGGGGACAGCCCTGTGTCAGAGGGAGGAGGCACTGAGTGAGTGAGTGAGGGGACAGCCTGTGTCAGAGAGTGGAGGCACTGAGTGAGTGAGGGGACAGCCCTGTGTCAGAGAGTGGAGGCACTGAGTGAGGGGAGAGCCCTGTGTCAGAGAGTGGAGGCAATGATTGATGGGACAGCCTGTGTCAGAGAGTGGAGGCACTGAGTGATGGGAGAGCCCTGTGTCAGAGAGTGGAGGCAGTGATTGAGGGTACAGCCTGTGTCAGAGAGTGGAGGCACTGAGTGAGTGAGGGGACAGCCCTGTGTCAGAGAATGGAGGCACTGAGTGAGGGGACAGCCCTGTGTCAGGGAGTGGCGGCACTGAGTGAGGGGACAGTCCTGTGTCAGAGAGTGGAGGCACAGAGTGAGAGAGGGGACAGTCCTGTGTCAGAGAGAGGAGGCACTGAGTGAGGGGACAGTCCTGTGTCAGAGAGTGGAGGCACTGAGTGAGGGGACAACCCTGTGTCAGAGAGTGGAGGCACTGAGTGAGGGGACAGCCTGTGTCAGAGAGTGGAGGCCCTGAGTGATTGAGTGAGTGAAGGGACAGTCCTGTGTCAGACTGTGGAGGCACTGAGTGAGTGAGGGGACAGCCCTGTGTCAGAGCGTGGAGGCACTGATTGAGTTAGTGAGTGAGGGGACAGTCCTGTGTCAGAGAGTGGAGGCACTGAGTGAGGGGACAGCCCTGTGTCAGAGAGTGGAGGCACTGAGTGAGTGAGTGAGGGGACAGCCCTGTGTCAGAGAGTGGGGGCACAGAGTGAGAGAGGGGACAGCCTGTGTCAGAGAGTGGAGGCACTGAGTGAGTGAGTGAGTGAGGTGACAGTCCTGTGTCAGAGAGTGGAGGCACTGAGTGACGGGACAGCACTGTGTCAGAGAGTGGAGGCACTGAGTGAGTGAGTGCATGAGGGGACAGTCCTGTGTCAGAGAGTGGAGGCACTGAGTGAGGGGACAGTCCAGTGTCAGAGAGTGGAGGCACTGAGTGAGGGCACAGCCCTGTGTCAGAGAGTGGTGGCACTGAGTGAGTGAGTGAGTGAGGGGACAGCCCTGTGTCAGAGAGTGGAGGCACTGAGTGAGTGAGGGGACAGCCCTGTGTCAGAGAGTGGAGGCACTGAGTGAGGGGACAGCCCTGTGTCAGAGAGTGGAGGCATAGAGTGAGGGGACAGCCCTGTGCCAGAGAGTGGAGGCACTGAGTGAGGGGTCAGATCTGTGTCAGAGAGTGGAGGCACTGAGTGAGGGGACAGCCTGTGTCAGAGAGTGGAGGCAATGAGTGAGGGGAGAGCCCTGTGTCAGAGAGCGGAGGCAATGATTGAGGGGACAGCCTCTTTCAGAGAGTGGAGTCGCGGAGTGCGGGGACAGCCATGTGTCAGAGAGTGGAGGCACTGAGTGAGTTGGAAGGGAGGGGACAGTCCTGTGTCAGAGAGTAGAGGCACTGAGTGAGGTTACAGCCTGTGTCAGAGTGTGGAGGCACTGAGTGAGGGGACAGCCCTGTGGTAGAGAGTGGAGGCACTGAGTGAGGGGACAGCCCTGTGTCAGAGAGTGGAGGCACTGTGTGAGTGAGTGAGGTGACAGTCCTGTGTCAGATACTGGAGGCACTGAGTGACGGGACAGCCCTATGTCAGAGAAAGGAGGCACTGAGTGAGTGAGTGCGTTAGGGGACAGTCCTGTGTCAGAGAGTGGTGGCACTGAGTGAGTGAGTGAGTGAGGGTACAGCCCTGTGTCAGAGAGTGGAGGCACTGAGTGAGTGAGTGAGTGAGGTGACAGTCCTGTGTCAGAGAGTGGAGGCACTGAGTGAGTGAGTGAGTGAGGTGACAGTCCTGTGTCAGAGAGTGGAGGCACTGAGTGACGGGACAGCCCTGTGTCAGAGAAAGGAGGCACTGAGTGAGTGATTGCGTTAGGGGACATTCCTGTGTCAGAGAGTGGTGGCACTGAGTGAGTGAGTGAGTGAGGGGACAGCCCTGTGTCAGAGAATGGAGGCACTGAGTGAGTGAGTGAGTGAGGGGACAGCCCTGTGTCAGAGATTGGAGGCACTGAGTGAGGGGACAGCCCTGAGTCAGAGAGTGGAGGCACTGAGTGAGGGGACAGCCCTCTGTCAGAGAGTGGTGGCACTGAGTGAGTGAGTGAGTGAGGTGACAGTCCTGTGTCAGAGAGTGGAGGCACTGAGTGAGGGGACAGCCCTGTGTCAGAGAGTGGAGGCACAGAGTGAGGGGACAGCCCTGTGTCAGAGAGTGGAGGCACTGAGTGAGAGAAGGGACAGCCCTGTGTCAGATAGTGGTGGCACTGAGTGAGGGGACAGCCCTGTGTCAGAGAGTGGAGGCACTGAGATAGAGGACAGCCCTGTCTCAGAGAGTGGAGGCACTGAGTGAGGGGACAGTCCTGTGTCAGAGAGAGGAGGCACTGTTAGAGAGGGGCAGCCCTCTGTCAGAGAGTGGAGGCACTGAGTGAGGGGACAGCCCTGTGTCAGAGAGTGGAGGCACTGAGTGTGGGGACAGCCCATTTCAGAAAGTGGAGGCACTGAGTGAGGGGACAGCCCTGTGTCAGAGAGTGGAGCCACTGAGTGAGGGGACAGCCCGATGTCAGAGAGTGGAGGCACTGAGTGAGGGAGGGGACAGCCCTGTGTCAGAGAGTGGTGGCACTGAGTGAGGGGACAGCCCTGTGTCAGAGAGTGGAGGCACTGAGTGAGGGGACAGCCCTATGTCAGAGAGTGGAGGCAATGAGTGAGTGAGGGGACTGCCCTCTGTCAGAGCTTGGAGGCACTGAGTGAGGGGACAGTCCTGTGTCAGAGAGTGGAGGCCCTGAGTGAGGGGACAGTCCTGTGTCAGAGAGTGGAGGCACTGAGTGAGGGGACAGCTTTGTGTCAGGGATTCGAGGCACTGAGTGAGGGGACAGCCTGTGTCAGAGAGTGGAGGCACTGAGTGAGAGAGGGGACAGCCTGTGTCAGAGAGTGGAGGCCACTGAGTGAGGGGACAGCCCTGTGTCAGAGAGTGGAGGCACTGAGTGAGGGGACAGTCCTGTGTCAGAGAGTGGAGGCACTGAGTGAGGGGACAGCCCTGTGTCAGAGAGTGGAGGCACTGAGTGAGGGGATAGCCCTGTGTCAGAGAGTGGAGGCACTGAGTGAGTAGGTGAGTGAAGGGACAGTCCTGTGTCAGACTGTGGAGCCACTGAGTGAGTGAGGTGACAGCCCTGTGTCAGAGAGTGGAGGCACTGAGTGAGGGGACAGCCTGTGTCAGAGAGTGGAGGCACTGAGTGAGTGAGTGAGGGGACAGCCCTGTGTCAGAGAGTGGGAGCACAGAGTGAGAGAGGGGACAGCCTGTGTCGGAGAGTGGAGGCACTGAGTGAGTGAGTGAGTGAGGTGACAGTCCTGTGTCAGAGAGTGGAGGCACTGAGTGACGGGACAGCCCTGTGTCAGAGAGTGGAGGCCCTGAGTGAGTGAGTGCGTGAGGGGACAGTCCTGTGTCAGAGAGTGGAGGCACTGAGTGAGGGGACAGTCCTGTGTCAGAGAGTGGAGGCACTGAGTGAGGGGACAGCCCTGTGTCAGAGAGTGGTGGCACTGAGTGAGTGAGTGAGTGAGGGGACAGTCCTGTCTCAGAGAGTGGAGGCACTGAGTGAGGGGACAGCCCTGTGTCAGAGAGTGGAGGCACTGAGTGAGTGAGGGGACAGCCCTGTGTCAGAGAGTGGAGGCACTGAGTGAGGGGACAGCCCTGTGTCAGAGGGAGGAGGCACTGAGTGAGTGAGTGAGGGGACAGCCTGTGTCAGAGAGTGGAGGCACTGGTGAGTGAGGGGACAGCCCTGTGTCAGAGAGTGGAGGCACTGAGTGAGGGGAGAGCCCTGTGTCAGAGAGTGGAGGCAATGATTGAGGGGACAGCCTGTGTCAGAGAGTGGAGGCACTGAGTGATGGGAGAGCCCTGTGTCAGAGAGTGGAGGCAGTGATTGAGGGTACAGCCTGTGTCAGAGAGTGGAGGCACTGAGTGAGTGAGGGGACAGCCCTGTGTCAGAGAATGGAGGCACTGAGTGAGGGGACAGCCCTGTGTCAGGGAGTGGCGGCACTGAGTGAGGGGACAGTCCTGTGTCAGAGAGTGGAGGCACAGAGTGAGAGAGGGGACAGTCCTGTGTCAGAGAGAGGATGCACTGAGTGAGGGGACAGTCCTGTGTCAGAGAGTGGAGGCACTGAGTGAGGGGACAACCCTGTGTCAGAGAGTGGAGGCACTGAGTGAGGGGACAGCCTGTGTCAGAGAGTGGAGGCCCTGAGTGATTGAGTGAGTGAAGGGACAGTCCTGTGTCAGACTGTGGAGGCACTGAGTGAGTGAGGGGACAGCCCTGTGTCAGAGCGTGGAGGCACTGAGTGAGTTAGTGAGTGAGGGGACAGTCCTGTGTCAGAGAGTGGAGGCACTGAGTGAGGGGACAGCCCTGTGTCAGAGAGTGGAGGCACTGAGTGTGTGAGTGAGGGGACAGCCCTGTGTCAGAGAGTGGGGGCACAGAGTGAGAGAGGGGACAGCCTGTGTCAGAGAGTGGAGGCACTGAGTGAGTGAGTGCATGAGGGGACAGTCCTGTGTCAGAGAGTGGAGGCACTGAGTGAGGGGACAGTCCAGTGACAGAGAGTGGAGGCACTGAGTGAGGGGACAGCCCTGTGTCAGAGAGTGGTGGCACTGAGTGAGTGAGTGAGGGGACAGCCCTGTGTCAGAGAGTGGAGGCACTGAGTGAGTGAGGGGACAGCCCTGTGTCAGAGAGTGGAGGCATAGAGTGAGGGGACAGCCCTGTGCCAGAGAGTGGAGGCACTGAGTGAGGGGTCAGATCTGTGTCAGAGAGTGGAGGCACTGAGTGAGGGGACAGCCTGTGTCAGAGAGTGGTGGCACTGAGTGAGTGAGGGGACAGCCTGTGTCAAAGAGTGGAGGCACTGAGTGAGGGGACAGCCCTGTGTCAGAGAGTGGAGGCAATGAGTGAGTGAGGGGACAGCCTGTGTCAGAGAGTGGAGGTACTGAGTGAGTGAGGGGAAAGCCCTCTGTCAGAGAGTGGAGGCACTGAGTGAGGGGTCAGATCTGTGTCAGAGAGTGGAGGCACTGAGTGAGGGGACAGCCTGTGTCAGAGAGTGGAGGCAATGAGTGAGGGGACAGCCCTGTGTCAGAGAGTGGAGGCAATGAGTGAGTGAGGGGACAGCCTGTGTCAGAGAGTGGAGGTACTGAGTGAGTGAGGGGAAAGCCCTCTGTCAGAGAGTGGAGGCACTGAGTGAGGGGTCAGATCTGTGTCAGAGAGTGGAGGCACTGAGTGAGGGGACAGCCTGTGTCAGAGAGTGGAGGCAATGAGTGAGGGGAGAGCCCTGTGTCAGAGAGCGGAGGCAATGATTGAGGGGACAGCCTCTTTCAGAGAGTGGAGTCGCTGAGTGCGGGGACAGCCATGTGTCAGAGAGTGGAGGCACTGAGTGAGAGAAGGGACAGCCCTGTGTCAGATAGTGGTGGCACTGAGTGAGGGGACAGCCCTGTGTCAGAGTGTGGAGGCACTGAGAGAGAGGACAGCCCTGTCTCAGAGAGTGGAGGCACTGAGTGAGAGAGGGGACAGCCCTCTGTCAGAGAGTAGAGGCACTTGACTGAGGGGACAGCCATGTGTCAGAGAGTGGAGGCACTGAGTGAGGGGACAGCCTGTGTCAGAGAGTGGAGGCACTGAGTGAGGGAACAGCCTGTGTCAGAGAGTGGTGGCACTGAGTGAGAGAGGGGACAGCCCTGTGTCAGAGAGTGGAGGCAAAGAGTGAGAGAGGGGACAGCCCTTTGTCAGAGAGTGGAGGCACTGAGTGAGGGGATAGTCCTGTGTCAGAGAGAGGAGGCACTGTTAGAGAGGGGCAGCCCTCTGTCAGAGAGTGGAGGCACTGAGTGAGGGGACAGCCCTGTGTCAGAGAGTGGAGGCACTGAGTGTGGGGACAGCCCATTTCAGAAAGTGGAGGCACTGAGTGAGGGGACAGCCCTGAGTCAGAGAGAGGAGGCACTGTTAGAGAGGGGCAGCCCTCTGTCAGAGAGTGGAGGCACTGAGTGAGGGAGGGGACAGCCCTGTGTCAGAGAGTGGTGGCACTGAGTGAGGGGACAGTCCTGTGTCAGAGAGTGGAGGCACTGAGTGAGGGGACAGCCCTATGTTAGAGAGTGGAGGCAATGAGTGAGTGAGGGGACTGCCCTGTGTCAGAGAGTGGAGGCACTGAGTGAGTAGGTGAGTGAAGGGACAGTCCTGTGTCAGACTGTGGAGCCACTGAGTGAGTGAGGTGACAGCCCTGTGTCAGAGAGTGGAGGCACTGAGTGAGTTTTTGAGTGAGGGGACAGTCCTGTGTCAGAGACTGGAGGCACTGAGTGAGGGGACAGCCTGTGTCAGAGAGTGGAGGCACTGAGTGAGTGAGTGAGGGGACAGCCCTGTGTCAGAGAGTGGGGGCACAGAGTGAGAGAGGGGACAGCCTGTGTCGGAGAGTGGAGGCACTGAGTGAGTGAGTGAGTGAGGTGACAGTCCTGTGTCAGAGAGTGGAGGCACTGAGTGACGGGACAGCCCTGTGTCAGAGAGTGGAGGCCCTGAGTGAGTGAGTGCGTGAGGGGACAGTCCTGTGTCAGAGAGTGGAGGCACTGAGTGAGGGGACAGTCCTGTGTCAGAGAGTGGAGGCACAGAGTGAGGGGACAGCCCTGTGTCAGAGAGTGGTGGCACTGAGTGAGTGAGTGAGTGAGGGGACAGTCCTGTCTCAGAGAGTGGAGGCACTGAGTGAGGGGACATACCTGTGTCAGAGAGTGGAGGCACTGAGTGAGTGAGGGGACAGCCCTGTGTCAGAGAGTGGAGGCACTGAGTGAGGGGACAGTCCTGTGTCAGAGGGAGGAGGCACTGAGTGAGTGAGTGAGGGGACAGCCTGTGTCAGAGAGTGGAGGCACTGAGTGAGTGAGGGGACAGCCCTGTGTCAGAGAGTGGAGGCACTGAGTGAGGGGAGAGCCCTGTGTCAGAGAGTGGAGGCAATGATTGAGGGGACAGCCTGTGTCAGAGAGTGGAGGCACTGAGTGATGGGAGAGCCCTGTGTCAGAGAGTGGAGGCAGTGATTGAGGGTACAGCCTGTGTCAGAGAGTGGAGGCACTGAGTGAGTGAGGGGACAGCCCTGTGTCAGAGAATGGAGGCACTGAGTGAGGGGACAGCCCTGTGTCAGGGAGTGGCGGCACTGAGTGAGGGGACAGTCCTGTGTCAGAGAGTGGAGGCACAGAGTGAGAGAGGGGACAGTCCTGTGTCAGAGAGAGGAGGCACTGAGTGAGGGGACAGTCCTGTGTCAGAGAGTGGAGGCACTGAGTGAGGGGACAACCCTGTGTCAGAGAGTGGAGGCACTGAGTGATGGGAGAGCCCTGTGTCAGAGAGTGGAGGCAGTGATTGAGGGTACAGCATGTGTCAGAGAGTGGAGGCACTGAGTGAGTGAGGGGACAGCCCTGTGTCAGAGAATGGAGGCACTGAGTGAGGGGACAGCCCTGTGTCAGGGAGTGGCGGCACTGAGTGAGGGGACAGTCCTGTGTCAGAGAGTGGAGGCACAGAGTGAGAGAGGGGACAGTCCTGTGTCAGAGAGAGGAGGCACTGAGTGAGGGGACAGTCCTGTGTCAGAGAGTGGAGGCACTGAGTGAGGGGACAACCCTGTGTCAGAGAGTGGAGGCACTGAGTGAGGGGACAGCCTGTGTCAGAGAGTGGAAGCCCTGAGTGATTGAGTGAGTGAAGGGACAGTCCTGTGTCAGACTGTGGAGGCACTGAGTGAGTGAGGGGACAGCCCTGTGTCAGAGCGTGGAGGCACTGAGTGAGTTAGTGAGTGAGGGGACAGTCCTGTGTCAGAGAGTGGAGGCACTGAGTGAGGGGACAGCCCTGTGTCAGAGAGTGGAGGCACTGAGTGAGTGAGTGAGGGGACAGCCCTGTGTCAGAGAGTGGGGGCACAGAGTGAGAGAGGGGACAGACTGTGTCAGAGAGTGGAGGCACTGAGTGAGTGAGTGAGTGAGGTGACAGTCCTGTGTCAGAGAGTGGAGGCACTGAGTGACGGGACAGCCCTGTGTCAGAGAGTGGAGGCACTGAGTGAGTGAGTGCATGAGGGGAGAGTCCTGTGTCAGAGAGTGGAGGCACTGAGTGAGGGGACAGTCCTGTGTCAGAGAGTGGAGGCACTGAGTGAGGGGACAGCCCTGTGTCAGAGAGTGGTGGCACTGAGTGAGTGAGTGAGTGAGGGGACAGCCCTGTGTCAGAGAGTGGAGGCACTGAGTGAGTGAGGGGACAGCCCTGTGTCAGAGAGTGGAGGCACTGAGTGAGGGGACAGCCCTGTGTCAGAGAGTGGTGGCATAGAGTGAGGGGACAGCCCTGTGCCAGAGAGTGGAGGCACTGAGTGAGGGGTCAGATCTGTGTCAGAGAGTGGAGGCACTGAGTGAGGGGACAGCCTTTGTCAGAGAGTGGAGGCAATGAGTGAGGGGAGAGCCCTGTGTCAGAGAGCGGAGGCAATGATTGAGGGGACAGCCTCTTTCAGAGAGTGGAGTCGCTGAGTGCGGGGACAGCCATGTGTCAGAGAGTGGAGGCATTGAGTGAGGGGACAGTCCTGTGTCAGAGAGTGGAGGCACTGAGTGAGGGGACAGTATTGTGTCAGAGAGTGGAGGCACTGAGTGAGGGGACAGCACTGTGTCAGAGACTGGACGCCCTGAGTGAGGGGACAGACCTGTGTCAGTTAGTGGAGGCACTGAGTGAGGGGACAGCCCTCTGTCAGATTGTGGTGGCACTGAGTGAGTGAGTGAGTGAGGGGACAGTCCTGTGTCAGAGAGTGGAGGCACTGAGTGAGGGGACAGCCCTGTGTCAGAGAGTGGAGGCACAGAGTGAGGGGACAGCCCTGTGTCAGAGAGTGGTGGCACTGAGTGAGGGGACAGCCCTGTGTCAGAGGGTGGAGGCACTGAGTGAGAGAGGGGACAGCCCTGTGTCAGAGAGTGGAGGCACTGAGTGAGGGGACAGTCCTGTGTCAGAGAGAGGAGGCACTGTTTGAGAAGGGACAGCCCTCTGTCAGAGAGTGGAGGCACTGAGTGAGGGGACAGCCCTGTGTCAGAGAGTGGAGGCACTGAGTGTGGGGACAGCCTGTGTCAGAAAGTGGAGGCACTGAGTGAGGGGACAGCCCTGTGTCAGAGAGTGGAGGCACTGAGTGAGTGAGTGAGTGAGGGAACAGTCCTGTGTCAGAGAGTGGATGCACTGAGAGAGGGGACAGTCCTGTGTCAGAGAGTGGAGGCACTGAGAGAGAGGAAAGCCTTGTGTCAGAGAGTGAAGGCACTGAGTGAGTGAGGGGACAGCCCTGTGTCAGAGAGTGGAGGCACTGAGTGAGGGGACAGCCTGTGTCAGAGAGTGGAGGCACTGAGTGAGTGAGGGGACAGCCCTGTGTCAGAGAGTGGAGGCACTGAGTAAGGGGACAGCCCTTTGTCAGAGAGTGGAGGCACTTATTGAGGGGACAGTCCTGTGTCAGAGAGTGGAGGCACTGAGTGAGGGGACAGCCCTGTGTCAGAGAGTGGAGGCACTGACTGAGTGAGTGAGTGAGGGCACAGTCCTGTGTCAGAGAGTGGAGGCACTGAGTGAGTGAGGGGACAGTCCTGTGTCAGAGAGTGGAGGCACTGAGTGAGTGAGGGGACATCCCTGTGTCAGAGAGAGAAGGCACTGAGTGAGGGGACAGCCTGTGTCAGAGAGTGGAGGCACTGAGTGACGGGACAGCCCTGTGTCAGAGAGTGGAGGCACTGAGTGAGTGAGTGCATGAGGGGAGAGTCCTGTGTCAGAGAGTGGAGGCACTGAGTGAGGGGACAGTCCTGTGTCAGAGAGTGGAGGCACTGAGTGAGGGGACAGCCCTGTGTCAGAGAGTGGTGGCACTGAGTGAGTGAGTGAGTGAGGGGACAGCCCTGTGTCAGAGAGTGGAGGCACTGAGTGAGTGAGGGGACAGCCCTGTGTCAGAGAGTGGAGGCACTGAGTGAGGGGACAGCCCTGTGTCAGAGAGTGGTGGCATAGAGTGAGGGGACAGCCCTGTGCCAGAGAGTGGAGGCACTGAGTGAGGGGTCAGATCTGTGTCAGAGAGTGGAGGCACTGAGTGAGGGGACAGCCTGTGTCAGAGAGTGGTGGCACTGAGTGAGTGAGGGGACAGCCTGTGTCAAAGAGTGGAGGCACTGAGTGAGGGGACAGCCCTGTGTCAGAGAGTGGAGGCAATGAGTGAGTGAGGGGACAGCCTGTGTCAGAGAGTGGAGGTACTGAGTGAGTGAGGGGAAAGCCCTCTGTCAGAGAGTGGAGGCACTGAGTGAGGGGTCAGATCTGTGTCAGAGAGTGGAGGCACTGAGTGAGGGGACAGCCTGTGTCAGAGAGTGGAGGCAATGAGTGAGGGGACAGCCCTGTGTCAGAGAGTGGAGGCAATGAGTGAGTGAGGGGACAGCCTGTGTCAGAGAGTGGAGGTACTGAGTGAGTGAGGGGAAAGCCCTCTGTCAGAGAGTGGAGGCACTGAGTGAGGGGTCAGATCTGTGTCAGAGAGTGGAGGCACTGAGTGAGGGGACAGCCTGTGTCAGAGAGTGGAGGCAATGAGTGAGGGGAGAGCCCTGTGTCAGAGAGCGGAGGCAATGATTGAGGGGACAGCCTCTTTCAGAGAGTGGAGTCGCTGAGTGCGGGGACAGCCATGTGTCAGAGAGTGGAGGCACTGAGTGAGAGAAGGGACAGCCCTGTGTCAGATAGTGGTGGCACTGAGTGAGGGGACAGCCCTGTGTCAGAGTGTGGAGGCACTGAGAGAGAGGACAGCCCTGTCTCAGAGAGTGGAGGCACTGAGTGAGAGAGGGGACAGCCCTCTGTCAGAGAGTAGAGGCACTTGACTGAGGGGACAGCCATGTGTCAGAGAGTGGAGGCACTGAGTGAGGGGACAGCCTGTGTCAGAGAGTGGAGGCACTGAGTGAGGGAACAGCCTGTGTCAGAGAGTGGTGGCACTGAGTGAGAGAGGGGACAGCCCTGTGTCAGAGAGTGGAGGCAAAGAGTGAGAGAGGGGACAGCCCTTTGTCAGAGAGTGGAGGCACTGAGTGAGGGGATAGTCCTGTGTCAGAGAGAGGAGGCACTGTTAGAGAGGGGCAGCCCTCTGTCAGAGAGTGGAGGCACTGAGTGAGGGGACAGCCCTGTGTCAGAGAGTGGAGGCACTGAGTGTGGGGACAGCCCATTTCAGAAAGTGGAGGCACTGAGTGAGGGGACAGCCCTGAGTCAGAGAGAGGAGGCACTGTTAGAGAGGGGCAGCCCTCTGTCAGAGAGTGGAGGCACTGAGTGAGGGAGGGGACAGCCCTGTGTCAGAGAGTGGTGGCACTGAGTGAGGGGACAGCCCTGTGTCAGAGAGTGGAGGCACTGAGTGAGGGGACAGCCCTATGTTAGAGAGTGGAGGCAATGAGTGAGTGAGGGGACTGCCCTGTGTCAGAGAGTGGAGGCACTGAGTGAGTAGGTGAGTGAAGGGACAGTCCTGTGTCAGACTGTGGAGCCACTGAGTGAGTGAGGTGACAGCCCTGTGTCAGAGAGTGGAGGCACTGAGTGAGTTTTTGAGTGAGGGGACAGTCCTGTGTCAGAGACTGGAGGCACTGAGTGAGGGGACAGCCTGTGTCAGAGAGTGGAGGCACTGAGTGAGTGAGTGAGGGGACAGCCCTGTGTCAGAGAGTGGGGGCACAGAGTGAGAGAGGGGACAGCCTGTGTCGGAGAGTGGAGGCACTGAGTGAGTGAGTGAGTGAGGTGACAGTCCTGTGTCAGAGAGTGGAGGCACTGAGTGACGGGACAGCCCTGTGTCAGAGAGTGGAGGCCCTGAGTGAGTGAGTGCGTGAGGGGACAGTCCTGTGTCAGAGAGTGGAGGCACTGAGTGAGGGGACAGTCCTGTGTCAGAGAGTGGAGGCACAGAGTGAGGGGACAGCCCTGTGTCAGAGAGTGGTGGCACTGAGTGAGTGAGTGAGTGAGGGGACAGTCCTGTCTCAGAGAGTGGAGGCACTGAGTGAGGGGACATACCTGTGTCAGAGAGTGGAGGCACTGAGTGAGTGAGGGGACAGCCCTGTGTCAGAGAGTGGAGGCACTGAGTGAGGGGACAGTCCTGTGTCAGAGGGAGGAGGCACTGAGTGAGTGAGTGAGGGGACAGCCTGTGTCAGAGAGTGGAGGCACTGAGTGAGTGAGGGGACAGCCCTGTGTCAGAGAGTGGAGGCACTGAGTGAGGGGAGAGCCCTGTGTCAGAGAGTGGAGGCAATGATTGAGGGGACAGCCTGTGTCAGAGAGTGGAGGCACTGAGTGATGGGAGAGCCCTGTGTCAGAGAGTGGAGGCAGTGATTGAGGGTACAGCCTGTGTCAGAGAGTGGAGGCACTGAGTGAGTGAGGGGACAGCCCTGTGTCAGAGAATGGAGGCACTGAGTGAGGGGACAGCCCTGTGTCAGGGAGTGGCGGCACTGAGTGAGGGGACAGTCCTGTGTCAGAGAGTGGAGGCACAGAGTGAGAGAGGGGACAGTCCTGTGTCAGAGAGAGGAGGCACTGAGTGAGGGGACAGTCCTGTGTCAGAGAGTGGAGGCACTGAGTGAGGGGACAACCCTGTGTCAGAGAGTGGAGGCACTGAGTGATGGGAGAGCCCTGTGTCAGAGAGTGGAGGCAGTGATTGAGGGTACAGCATGTGTCAGAGAGTGGAGGCACTGAGTGAGTGAGGGGACAGCCCTGTGTCAGAGAATGGAGGCACTGAGTGAGGGGACAGCCCTGTGTCAGGGAGTGGCGGCACTGAGTGAGGGGACAGTCCTGTGTCAGAGAGTGGAGGCACAGAGTGAGAGAGGGGACAGTCCTGTGTCAGAGAGAGGAGGCACTGAGTGAGGGGACAGTCCTGTGTCAGAGAGTGGAGGCACTGAGTGAGGGGACAACCCTGTGTCAGAGAGTGGAGGCACTGAGTGAGGGGACAGCCTGTGTCAGAGAGTGGAAGCCCTGAGTGATTGAGTGAGTGAAGGGACAGTCCTGTGTCAGACTGTGGAGGCACTGAGTGAGTGAGGGGACAGCCCTGTGTCAGAGCGTGGAGGCACTGAGTGAGTTAGTGAGTGAGGGGACAGTCCTGTGTCAGAGAGTGGAGGCACTGAGTGAGGGGACAGCCCTGTGTCAGAGAGTGGAGGCACTGAGTGAGTGAGTGAGGGGACAGCCCTGTGTCAGAGAGTGGGGGCACAGAGTGAGAGAGGGGACAGACTGTGTCAGAGAGTGGAGGCACTGAGTGAGTGAGTGAGTGAGGTGACAGTCCTGTGTCAGAGAGTGGAGGCACTGAGTGACGGGACAGCCCTGTGTCAGAGAGTGGAGGCACTGAGTGAGTGAGTGCATGAGGGGAGAGTCCTGTGTCAGAGAGTGGAGGCACTGAGTGAGGGGACAGTCCTGTGTCAGAGAGTGGAGGCACTGAGTGAGGGGACAGCCCTGTGTCAGAGAGTGGTGGCACTGAGTGAGTGAGTGAGTGAGGGGACAGCCCTGTGTCAGAGAGTGGAGGCACTGAGTGAGTGAGGGGACAGCCCTGTGTCAGAGAGTGGAGGCACTGAGTGAGGGGACAGCCCTGTGTCAGAGAGTGGTGGCATAGAGTGAGGGGACAGCCCTGTGCCAGAGAGTGGAGGCACTGAGTGAGGGGTCAGATCTGTGTCAGAGAGTGGAGGCACTGAGTGAGGGGACAGCCTTTGTCAGAGAGTGGAGGCAATGAGTGAGGGGAGAGCCCTGTGTCAGAGAGCGGAGGCAATGATTGAGGGGACAGCCTCTTTCAGAGAGTGGAGTCGCTGAGTGCGGGGACAGCCATGTGTCAGAGAGTGGAGGCATTGAGTGAGGGGACAGTCCTGTGTCAGAGAGTGGAGGCACTGAGTGAGGGGACAGTATTGTGTCAGAGAGTGGAGGCACTGAGTGAGGGGACAGCACTGTGTCAGAGACTGGACGCCCTGAGTGAGGGGACAGACCTGTGTCAGTTAGTGGAGGCACTGAGTGAGGGGACAGCCCTCTGTCAGATTGTGGTGGCACTGAGTGAGTGAGTGAGTGAGGGGACAGTCCTGTGTCAGAGAGTGGAGGCACTGAGTGAGGGGACAGCCCTGTGTCAGAGAGTGGAGGCACAGAGTGAGGGGACAGCCCTGTGTCAGAGAGTGGTGGCACTGAGTGAGGGGACAGCCCTGTGTCAGAGGGTGGAGGCACTGAGTGAGAGAGGGGACAGCCCTGTGTCAGAGAGTGGAGGCACTGAGTGAGGGGACAGTCCTGTGTCAGAGAGAGGAGGCACTGTTTGAGAAGGGACAGCCCTCTGTCAGAGAGTGGAGGCACTGAGTGAGGGGACAGCCCTGTGTCAGAGAGTGGAGGCACTGAGTGTGGGGACAGCCTGTGTCAGAAAGTGGAGGCACTGAGTGAGGGGACAGCCCTGTGTCAGAGAGTGGAGGCACTGAGTGAGTGAGTGAGTGAGGGAACAGTCCTGTGTCAGAGAGTGGATGCACTGAGAGAGGGGACAGTCCTGTGTCAGAGAGTGGAGGCACTGAGAGAGAGGAAAGCCTTGTGTCAGAGAGTGAAGGCACTGAGTGAGTGAGGGGACAGCCCTGTGTCAGAGAGTGGAGGCACTGAGTGAGGGGACAGCCTGTGTCAGAGAGTGGAGGCACTGAGTGAGTGAGGGGACAGCCCTGTGTCAGAGAGTGGAGGCACTGAGTAAGGGGACAGCCCTTTGTCAGAGAGTGGAGGCACTTATTGAGGGGACAGTCCTGTGTCAGAGAGTGGAGGCACTGAGTGAGGGGACAGCCCTGTGTCAGAGAGTGGAGGCACTGACTGAGTGAGTGAGTGAGGGCACAGTCCTGTGTCAGAGAGTGGAGGCACTGAGTGAGTGAGGGGACAGTCCTGTGTCAGAGAGTGGAGGCACTGAGTGAGTGAGGGGACATCCCTGTGTCAGAGAGAGAAGGCACTGAGTGAGGGGACAGCCTGTGTCAGAGAGTGGAGGCACTGAGTGACGGGACAGCCCTGTGTCAGAGAGTGGAGGCACTGAGTGAGTGAGTGCATGAGGGGAGAGTCCTGTGTCAGAGAGTGGAGGCACTGAGTGAGGGGACAGTCCTGTGTCAGAGAGTGGAGGCACTGAGTGAGGGGACAGCCCTGTGTCAGAGAGTGGTGGCACTGAGTGAGTGAGTGAGTGAGGGGACAGCCCTGTGTCAGAGAGTGGAGGCACTGAGTGAGTGAGGGGACAGCCCTGTGTCAGAGAGTGGAGGCACTGAGTGAGGGGACAGCCCTGTGTCAGAGAGTGGTGGCATAGAGTGAGGGGACAGCCCTGTGCCAGAGAGTGGAGGCACTGAGTGAGGGGTCAGATCTGTGTCAGAGAGTGGAGGCACTGAGTGAGGGGACAGCCTGTGTCAGAGAGTGGTGGCACTGAGTGAGTGAGGGGACAGCCTGTGTCAAAGAGTGGAGGCACTGAGTGAGGGGACAGCCCTGTGTCAGAGAGTGGAGGCAATGAGTGAGTGAGGGGACAGCCTGTGTCAGAGAGTGGAGGTACTGAGTGAGTGAGGGGAAAGCCCTCTGTCAGAGAGTGGAGGCACTGAGTGAGGGGACAGTCCTGTGTCAGAGAGTGGAGGCAGTGAGTGAGGGGACAGTCCTGTGTCAGTGAGTGGAGGCACTGAGTGAGGGGACCGCTTTGTGTCAGGGAGTGGAGGCACAGAGTGAGGGGACAGCCTGTGTCAGAGAGTGGAGGCTCTGACTGAGAGAGGGGACAGCCAGTGTCAGAGTGGAGGCACTGAGTGAGGGGACATCCTGTGTCAGAGAGCGGTGGCACTGCTTTAGGGGACAGCCCTGTGTCAGAGAGTGGAGGCACTGAGTGTGTGAGTGAGTGAGGGGACAGTCCTGTGTCAGAGAGTGGAGGCACTGAGTGAGTGAGGGGACAGCCTTGTGTCAGAGAGTGGAGGCACTGACTGAGGGAGGTGACAGCCCTGTGTCAGAGAGTGGAGGCACTGAGTGAGTTGGAAGGGAGGGGACAGTCCTGTGTCAGAGAGTGGAGGCACTGAGTGAGGGGACAGCCTGTATCAGAGTGTGGAGGCACTGAGTGAGGGAAAAGTCCTGTGTCAGAGAATGGAGGCACTGAGTGAGGGGACACCCCTGTGTCAGAGAGTGGAGGCACAGAGTGAGAGAGGGGACAGCCTGTGTCAGAGAGTGGAGGCACTGAGTGAGTGAGTGAGTGAGGTGACAGTCCTGTGTCAGAGAGTGGAGGCAGTGAGTGACGGGACAGCCCTGTGTCAGAGAAAGGAGGCACTGAGTGAGTGAGTGCGTTAGGGGACAGTCCTGTGTCAGAGAGTGGTGGCACTGAGTGAGTTAGTGAGTTAGGGGACAGCCCTGTGTCAGAGAATGGAGGCACTGAGTGAGTGAGTGAGTGAGGGGACAGCCCTGTGTCAGAGATTGGAGGCACTGAGTGAGGGGACAGCCCTGTGTCAGAGAGTGGAGGCACTGAGTGAGGGGACAGCCCTCTGTCAGAGAGTGGTGGCACTGAGTAAGTGAGTGAGTGAGGTGACAGTCCTGTGTCAGAGAGTGGAGGCAATGAGTGAGGGGACAGCCCTGTGTCAGAGAGTGGAGGCACTGAGTGAGGGGACAGCCCTATGTCAGAGAGTGGAGGCAATGAGTGAGTGAGGGGACTGCCCTCTGTCAGAGCTTGGAGGCACTGAGTGAGGGGACAGTCCTGTGTCAGAGAGTGGAGGCCCTGAGTGAGGGGACAGTCCTGTGTCAGAGAGTGGAGGCACTGAGTGAGGGGACAGCTTTGTGTCAGGGATTCGAGGCACTGAGTGAGGGGACAGCCTGTGTCAGAGAGTGGAGGCACTGAGTGAGAGAGGGGACAGCCTGTGTCAGAGAGTGGAGGCCACTGAGTGAGGGGACAGCCCTGTGTCAGAGAGTGGAGGCACTGAGTGAGGGGACAGTCCTGTGTCAGAGAGTGGAGGCACTGAGTGAGGGGACAGCCCTGTGTCAGAGAGTGGAGGCACTGAGTGAGGGGACAGCCCTGTGTCAGAGAGTGGAGGCACTGAGTGAGTAGGTGAGTGAAGGGACAGTGCTGTGTCAGACTGTGGAGCCACTGAGTGAGTGAGGTGACAGCCCTGTGTCAGAGAGTGGAGGCACTGAGTGAGGGGACAGCCTGTGTCAGAGAGTGGAGGCACTGAGTGAGTGAGTGAGGGGACAGCCCTGTGTCAGAGAGTGGGAGCACAGAGTAAGAGAGGGGACAGCCTGTGTCGGAGAGTGGAGGCACTGAGTGAGTGAGTGAGTGAGGTGACAGTCCTGTGTCAGAGAGTGGAGGCACTGAGTGACGGGACAGCCCTGTGTCAGAGAGTGGAGGCCCTGAGTGAGTGAGTGCGTGAGGGGACAGTCCTGTGTCAGAGAGTGGAGGCACTGAGTGAGGGGACAGTCCTGTGTCAGAGAGTGGAGGCACTGAGTGAGGGGACAGCCCTGTGTCAGAGAGTGGTGGCACTGAGTGAGTGAGTGAGTGAGGGGACAGTCCTGTCTCAGAGAGTGGAGGCACTGAGTGAGGGGACAGCCCTGTGTCAGAGAGTGGAGGCACTGAGTGAGTGAGGGGACAGCCCTGTGTCAGAGAGTGGAGGCACTGAGTGAGGGGACAGCCCTGTGTCAGAGGGAGGAGGCACTGAGTGAGTGAGTGAGGGGACAGCCTGTGTCAGAGAGTGGAGGCACTGAGTGAGTGAGGGGACAGCCCTGTGTCAGAGAGTGGAGGCACTGAGTGAGGGGAGAGCCCTGTGTCAGAGAGTGGAGGCAATGATTGAGGGGACAGCCTGTGTCAGAGAGTGGAGGCACTGAGTGATGGGAGAGCCCTGTGTCAGAGAGTGGAGGCAGTGATTGAGGGTACAGCATGTGTCAGAGAGTGGAGGCACTGAGTGAGTGAGGGGACAGCCCTGTGTCAGAGAATGGAGGCACTGAGTGAGGGGACAGCCCTGTGTCAGGGAGTGGCGGCACTGAGTGAGGGGACAGTCCTGTGTCAGAGAGTGGAGGCACAGAGTGAGTGAGGGGACAACCCTGTGTCAGAGAGTGGAGGCACTGAGTGAGGGGACAGCCTGTGTCAGAGAGTGGAGGCCCTGAGTGATTGAGTGAGTGAAGGGACAGTCCTGTGTCAGACTGTGGAGGCACTGAGTGAGTGAGGGGACAGCCCTGTGTCAGAGCGTGGAGGCACTGAGTGAGTTAGTGAGTGAGGGGACAGTCCTGTGTCAGAGAGTGGAGGCACTGAGTGAGGGGACAGCCCTGTGTCAGAGAGTGGAGGCACTGAGTGTGTGAGTGAGGGGACAGCCCTGTGTCAGAGAGTGGGGGCACAGAGTGAGAGAGGGGACAGCCTGTGTCAGAGAGTGGAGGCACTGAGTGAGTGAGTGAGTGAGGTGACAGTCCTGTGTCAGAGAGTGGAGGCACTGAGTGACGGGACAGCCCTGTGTCAGAGAGTGGAGGCACTGAGTGAGTGAGTGCATGAGGGGACAGTCCTGTGTCAGAGAGTGGAGGCACTGAGTGAGGGGACAGTCCTGTGACAGAGAGTGGAGGCACTGAGTGAGGGGACAGCCCTGTGTCAGAGAGTGGTGGCACTGAGTGAGTGAGTGAGTGAGGGGACAGCCCTGTGTCAGAGAGTGGAGGCACTGAGTGAGTGAGGGGACAGCCCTGTGTCAGAGAGTGGAGGCATAGAGTGAGGGGACAGCCCTGTGCCAGAGAGTGGAGGCACTGAGTGAGGGGTCAGATCTGTGTCAGAGAGTGGAGGCACTGAGTGAGGGGACAGCCTGTGTCAGAGAGTGGAGGCAATGAGTGAGGGGAGAGCCCTGTGTCAGAGAGCGGAGGCAATGATTGAGGGGACAGCCTCTTTCAGAGAGTGGAGTCGCTGAGTGCTGGGACAGCCATGTGTCAGAGAGTGGAGGCACTGAGTGAGAGAAGGGACAGCCCTGTGTCAGATAGTGGTGGCACTGAGTGAGGGGACAGCCCTGTGTCAGAGTGTGGAGGCACTGAGAGAGAGGACAGCCCTGTCTCAGAGACTGGTGGCACTGAGTGAGTTAGTGAGTTAGGGGACAGCCCTGTTTCAGAGAATGGAGGCACTGAGTGAGTGAGTGAGTGAGGGGACAGCCCTGTGTCAGAGATTGGAGGCACTGAGTGAGGGGACAGCCCTGTGTCAGAGAGTGGAGGCACTGAGTGAGGGGACAGCCCTCTGTCAGAGAGTGGTGGCACTGAGTAAGTGAGTGAGTGAGGTGACAGTCCTGTGTCAGAGAGTGGAGGCAATGAGTGAGGGGACAGCCCTGTGTCAGAGAGTGGAGGCACTGAGTGAGGGGACAGTCCTGTGTCAGAGAGTGGAGGCACAGAGTGAGGGGACAGCCCTGTGTCAGAGAGTGGTGGCACTGAGTGAGTGAGTGAGTGAGGGGACAGTCCTGTCTCAGAGAGTGGAGGCACTGAGTGAGGGGACATACCTGTGTCAGAGAGTGGAGGCACTGTGAGTGAGGGGACAGCCCTGTGTCAGAGAGTGGAGGCACTGAGTGAGGGGACAGTCCTGTGTCAGAGGGAGGAGGCACTGAGTGAGTGAGTGAGGGGACAGCCTGTGTCAGAGAGTGGAGGCACTGAGTGAGTGAGGGGACAGCCCTGTGTCAGAGAGTGGAGGCACTGAGTGAGGGGAGAGCCCTGTGTCAGAGAGTGGAGGCAATGATTGAGGGGACAGCCTGTGTCAGAGAGTGGAGGCACTGAGTGATGGGAGAGCCCTGTGTCAGAGAGTGGAGGCAGTGATTGAGGGTACAGCCTGTGTCAGAGAGTGGAGGCACTGAGTGAGTGAGGGGACAGCCCTGTGTCAGAGAATGGAGGCACTGAGTGAGGGGACAGCCCTGTGTCAGGGAGTGGCGGCACTGAGTGAGGGGACAGTCCTGTGTCAGAGAGTGGAGGCACAGAGTGAGAGAGGGGACAGTCCTGTGTCAGAGAGAGGAGGCACTGAGTGAGGGGACAGTCCTGTGTCAGAGAGTGGAGGCACTGAGTGAGGGGACAACCCTGTGTCAGAGAGTGGAGGCACTGAGTGATGGGAGAGCCCTGTGTCAGAGAGTGGAGGCAGTGATTGAGGGTACAGCATGTGTCAGAGAGTGGAGGCACTGAGTGAGTGAGGGGACAGCCCTGTGTCAGAGAATGGAGGCACTGAGTGAGGGGACAGCCCTGTGTCAGGGAGTGGCGGCACTGAGTGAGGGGACAGTCCTGTGTCAGAGAGTGGAGGCACAGAGTGAGAGAGGGGACAGTCCTGTGTCAGAGAGAGGAGGCACTGAGTGAGGGGACAGTCCTGTGTCAGAGAGTGGAGGCACTGAGTGAGGGGACAACCCTGTGTCAGAGAGTGGAGGCACTGAGTGAGGGGACAGCCTGTGTCAGAGAGTGGAAGCCCTGAGTGATTGAGTGAGTGAAGGGACAGTCCTGTGTCAGACTGTGGAGGCACTGAGTGAGTGAGGGGACAGCCCTGTGTCAGAGCGTGGAGGCACTGAGTGAGTTAGTGAGTGAGGGGACAGTCCTGTGTCAGAGAGTGGAGGCACTGAGTGAGGGGACAGCCCTGTGTCAGAGAGTGGAGGCACTGAGTGAGTGAGTGAGGGGACAGCCCTGTGTCAGAGAGTGGGGGCACAGAGTGAGAGAGGGGACAGACTGTGTCAGAGAGTGGAGGCACTGAGTGAGTGAGTGAGTGAGGTGACAGTCCTGTGTCAGAGAGTGGAGGCACTGAGTGACGGGACAGCCCTGTGTCAGAGAGTGGAGGCACTGAGTGAGTGAGTGCATGAGGGGAGAGTCCTGTGTCAGAGAGTGGAGGCACTGAGTGAGGGGACAGTCCTGTGTCAGAGAGTGGAGGCACTGAGTGAGGGGACAGCCCTGTGTCAGAGAGTGGTGGCACTGAGTGAGTGAGTGAGTGAGGGGACAGCCCTGTGTCAGAGAGTGGAGGCACTGAGTGAGTGAGGGGACAGCCCTGTGTCAGAGAGTGGAGGCACTGAGTGAGGGGACAGCCCTGTGTCAGAGAGTGGTGGCATAGAGTGAGGGGACAGCCCTGTGCCAGAGAGTGGAGGCACTGAGTGAGGGGTCAGATCTGTGTCAGAGAGTGGAGGCACTGAGTGAGGGGACAGCCTTTGTCAGAGAGTGGAGGCAATGAGTGAGGGGAGAGCCCTGTGTCAGAGAGCGGAGGCAATGATTGAGGGGACAGCCTCTTTCAGAGAGTGGAGTCGCTGAGTGCGGGGACAGCCATGTGTCAGAGAGTGGAGGCATTGAGTGAGGGGACAGTCCTGTGTCAGAGAGTGGAGGCACTGAGTGAGGGGACAGTATTGTGTCAGAGAGTGGAGGCACTGAGTGAGGGGACAGCACTGTGTCAGAGACTGGACGCCCTGAGTGAGGGGACAGACCTGTGTCAGTTAGTGGAGGCACTGAGTGAGGGGACAGCCCTCTGTCAGATTGTGGTGGCACTGAGTGAGTGAGTGAGTGAGGGGACAGTCCTGTGTCAGAGAGTGGAGGCACTGAGTGAGGGGACAGCCCTGTGTCAGAGAGTGGAGGCACAGAGTGAGGGGACAGCCCTGTGTCAGAGAGTGGTGGCACTGAGTGAGGGGACAGCCCTGTGTCAGAGGGTGGAGGCACTGAGTGAGAGAGGGGACAGCCCTGTGTCAGAGAGTGGAGGCACTGAGTGAGGGGACAGTCCTGTGTCAGAGAGAGGAGGCACTGTTTGAGAAGGGACAGCCCTCTGTCAGAGAGTGGAGGCACTGAGTGAGGGGACAGCCCTGTGTCAGAGAGTGGAGGCACTGAGTGTGGGGACAGCCTGTGTCAGAAAGTGGAGGCACTGAGTGAGGGGACAGCCCTGTGTCAGAGAGTGGAGGCACTGAGTGAGTGAGTGAGTGAGGGAACAGTCCTGTGTCAGAGAGTGGATGCACTGAGAGAGGGGACAGTCCTGTGTCAGAGAGTGGAGGCACTGAGAGAGAGGAAAGCCTTGTGTCAGAGAGTGAAGGCACTGAGTGAGTGAGGGGACAGCCCTGTGTCAGAGAGTGGAGGCACTGAGTGAGGGGACAGCCTGTGTCAGAGAGTGGAGGCACTGAGTGAGTGAGGGGACAGCCCTGTGTCAGAGAGTGGAGGCACTGAGTAAGGGGACAGCCCTTTGTCAGAGAGTGGAGGCACTTATTGAGGGGACAGTCCTGTGTCAGAGAGTGGAGGCACTGAGTGAGGGGACAGCCCTGTGTCAGAGAGTGGAGGCACTGACTGAGTGAGTGAGTGAGGGCACAGTCCTGTGTCAGAGAGTGGAGGCACTGAGTGAGTGAGGGGACAGTCCTGTGTCAGAGAGTGGAGGCACTGAGTGAGTGAGGGGACATCCCTGTGTCAGAGAGAGAAGGCACTGAGTGAGGGGACAGCCTGTGTCAGAGAGTGGAGGCACTGAGTGACGGGACAGCCCTGTGTCAGAGAGTGGAGGCACTGAGTGAGTGAGTGCATGAGGGGAGAGTCCTGTGTCAGAGAGTGGAGGCACTGAGTGAGGGGACAGTCCTGTGTCAGAGAGTGGAGGCACTGAGTGAGGGGACAGCCCTGTGTCAGAGAGTGGTGGCACTGAGTGAGTGAGTGAGTGAGGGGACAGCCCTGTGTCAGAGAGTGGAGGCACTGAGTGAGTGAGGGGACAGCCCTGTGTCAGAGAGTGGAGGCACTGAGTGAGGGGACAGCCCTGTGTCAGAGAGTGGTGGCATAGAGTGAGGGGACAGCCCTGTGCCAGAGAGTGGAGGCACTGAGTGAGGGGTCAGATCTGTGTCAGAGAGTGGAGGCACTGAGTGAGGGGACAGCCTGTGTCAGAGAGTGGTGGCACTGAGTGAGTGAGGGGACAGCCTGTGTCAAAGAGTGGAGGCACTGAGTGAGGGGACAGCCCTGTGTCAGAGAGTGGAGGCAATGAGTGAGTGAGGGGACAGCCTGTGTCAGAGAGTGGAGGTACTGAGTGAGTGAGGGGAAAGCCCTCTGTCAGAGAGTGGAGGCACTGAGTGAGGGGACAGTCCTGTGTCAGAGAGTGGAGGCAGTGAGTGAGGGGACAGTCCTGTGTCAGTGAGTGGAGGCACTGAGTGAGGGGACCGCTTTGTGTCAGGGAGTGGAGGCACAGAGTGAGGGGACAGCCTGTGTCAGAGAGTGGAGGCTCTGACTGAGAGAGGGGACAGCCAGTGTCAGAGTGGAGGCACTGAGTGAGGGGACATCCTGTGTCAGAGAGCGGTGGCACTGCTTTAGGGGACAGCCCTGTGTCAGAGAGTGGAGGCACTGAGTGTGTGAGTGAGTGAGGGGACAGTCCTGTGTCAGAGAGTGGAGGCACTGAGTGAGTGAGGGGACAGCCTTGTGTCAGAGAGTGGAGGCACTGACTGAGGGAGGTGACAGCCCTGTGTCAGAGAGTGGAGGCACTGAGTGAGTTGGAAGGGAGGGGACAGTCCTGTGTCAGAGAGTGGAGGCACTGAGTGAGGGGACAGCCTGTATCAGAGTGTGGAGGCACTGAGTGAGGGAAAAGTCCTGTGTCAGAGAATGGAGGCACTGAGTGAGGGGACACCCCTGTGTCAGAGAGTGGAGGCACAGAGTGAGAGAGGGGACAGCCTGTGTCAGAGAGTGGAGGCACTGAGTGAGTGAGTGAGTGAGGTGACAGTCCTGTGTCAGAGAGTGGAGGCAGTGAGTGACGGGACAGCCCTGTGTCAGAGAAAGGAGGCACTGAGTGAGTGAGTGCGTTAGGGGACAGTCCTGTGTCAGAGAGTGGTGGCACTGAGTGAGTTAGTGAGTTAGGGGACAGCCCTGTGTCAGAGAATGGAGGCACTGAGTGAGTGAGTGAGTGAGGGGACAGCCCTGTGTCAGAGATTGGAGGCACTGAGTGAGGGGACAGCCCTGTGTCAGAGAGTGGAGGCACTGAGTGAGGGGACAGCCCTCTGTCAGAGAGTGGTGGCACTGAGTAAGTGAGTGAGTGAGGTGACAGTCCTGTGTCAGAGAGTGGAGGCAATGAGTGAGGGGACAGCCCTGTGTCAGAGAGTGGAGGCACTGAGTGAGGGGACAGCCCTATGTCAGAGAGTGGAGGCAATGAGTGAGTGAGGGGACTGCCCTCTGTCAGAGCTTGGAGGCACTGAGTGAGGGGACAGTCCTGTGTCAGAGAGTGGAGGCCCTGAGTGAGGGGACAGTCCTGTGTCAGAGAGTGGAGGCACTGAGTGAGGGGACAGCTTTGTGTCAGGGATTCGAGGCACTGAGTGAGGGGACAGCCTGTGTCAGAGAGTGGAGGCACTGAGTGAGAGAGGGGACAGCCTGTGTCAGAGAGTGGAGGCCACTGAGTGAGGGGACAGCCCTGTGTCAGAGAGTGGAGGCACTGAGTGAGGGGACAGTCCTGTGTCAGAGAGTGGAGGCACTGAGTGAGGGGACAGCCCTGTGTCAGAGAGTGGAGGCACTGAGTGAGGGGACAGCCCTGTGTCAGAGAGTGGAGGCACTGAGTGAGTAGGTGAGTGAAGGGACAGTCCTGTGTCAGACTGTGGAGCCACTGAGTGAGTAAGGTGACAGCCCTGTGTCAGAGAGTGGAGGCACTGAGTGAGGGGACAGCCTGTGTCAGAGAGTGGAGGCACTGAGTGAGTGAGTGAGGGGACAGCCCTGTGTCAGAGAGTGGGAGCACAGAGTGAGAGAGGGGACAGCCTGTGTCGGAGAGTGGAGGCACTGAGTGAGTGAGTGAGTGAGGTGACAGTCCTGTGTCAGAGAGTGGAGGCACTGAGTGACGGGACAGCCCTGTGTCAGAGAGTGGAGGCCCTGAGTGAGTGAGTGCGTGAGGGGACAGTCCTGTGTCAGAGAGTGGAGGCACTGAGTGAGGGGACAGTCCTGTGTCAGAGAGTGGAGGCACTGAGTGAGGGGACAGCCCTGTGTCAGAGAGTGGTGGCACTGAGTGAGTGAGTGAGTGAGGGGACAGTCCTGTCTCAGAGAGTGGAGGCACTGAGTGAGGGGACAGCCCTGTGTCAGAGAGTGGAGGCACTGAGTGAGTGAGGGGACAGCCCTGTGTCAGAGAGTGGAGGCACTGAGTGAGGGGACAGCCCTGTGTCAGAGGGAGGAGGCACTGAGTGAGTGAGTGAGGGGACAGCCTGTGTCAGAGAGTGGAGGCACTGAGTGAGTGAGGGGACAGCCCTGTGTCAGAGAGTGGAGGCACTGAGTGAGGGGAGAGCCCTGTGTCAGAGAGTGGAGGCAATGATTGAGGGGACGGCCTGTGTCAGAGAGTGGAGGCACTGAGTGATGGGAGAGCCCTGTGTCAGAGAGTGGAGGCAGTGATTGAGGGTACAGCCTGTGTCAGAGAGTGGAGGCACTGAGTGAGTGAGGGGACAGCCCTGTGTCAGAGAATGGAGGCACTGAGTGAGGGGACAGCCCTGTGTCAGGGAGTGGCGGCACTGAGTGAGGGGACAGTCCTGTGTCAGAGAGTGGAGGCACAGAGTGAGAGAGGGGACAGTCCTGTGTCAGAGAGAGGATGCACTGAGTGAGGGGACAGTCCTGTGTCAGAGAGTGGAGGCACTGAGTGAGGGGACAACCCTGTGTCAGAGAGTGGAGGCACTGAGTGAGGGGACAGCCTGTGTCAGAGAGTGGAGGCCCTGAGTGATTGAGTGAGTGAAGGGACAGTCCTGTGTCAGACTGTGGAGGCACTGAGTGAGTGAGGGGACAGCCCTGTGTCAGAGCGTGGAGGCACTGAGTGAGTTAGTGAGTGAGGGGACAGTCCTGTGTCAGAGAGTGGAGGCACTGAGTGAGGGGACAGCCCTGTGTCAGAGAGTGGAGGCACTGAGTGTGTGAGTGAGGGGACAGCCCTGTGTCAGAGAGTGGGGGCACAGAGTGAGAGAGGGGACAGCCTGTGTCAGAGAGTGGAGGCACTGAGTGAGTGAGTGAGTGAGGTGACAGTCCTGTGTCAGAGAGTGGAGGCACTGAGTGACGGGACAGCCCTGTGTCAGAGAGTGGAGGCACTGAGTGAGTGAGTGCATGAGGGGACAGTCCTGTGTCAGAGAGTGGAGGCACTGAGTGAGGGGACAGTCCAGTGACAGAGAGTGGAGGCACTGAGTGAGGGGACAGCCCTGTGTCAGAGAGTGGTGGCACTGAGTGAGTGAGTGAGTGAGGGGACAGCCCTGTGTCAGAGAGTGGAGGCACTGAGTGAGTGAGGGGACAGCCCTGTGTCAGAGAGTGGAGGCATAGAGTGAGGGGACAGCCCTGTGCCAGAGAGTGGAGGCACTGAGTGAGGGGTCAGATCTGTGTCAGAGAGTGGAGGCACTGAGTGAGGGGACAGCCTGTGTCAGAGAGTGGAGGCAATGAGTGAGGGGAGAGCCCTGTGTCAGAGAGCGGAGGCAATGATTGAGGGGACAGCCTCTTTCAGAGAGTGGAGTCGCTGAGTGCGGGGACAGCCATGTGTCAGAGAGTGGAGGCACTGAGTGAGAGAAGGGACAGCCCTGTGTCAGATAGTGGTGGCAGTGAGTGAGGGGACAGCCCTGTGTCAGAGTGTGGAGGCACTGAGAGAGAGGACAGCCCTGTCTCAGAGAGTGGAGGCACTGAGTGAGAGAGGGGACAGCCCTCTGTCAGAGAGTAGAGGCACTTGACTGAGGGGACAGCCATGTGTCAGAGAGTGGAGGCACTGAGTGAGGGGACAGCCTGTGTCAGAGAGTGGAGGCACTGAGTGAGGGAACAGCCTGTGTCAGAGAGTGGTGGCACTGAGTGAGAGAGGGGACAGCCCTGTGTCAGAGAGTGGAGGCAAAGAGTGAGAGAGGGGACAGCCCTTTGTCAGAGAGTGGAGGCACTGAGTGAGGGGATAGTCCTGTGTCAGAGAGAGGAGGCACTGTTAGAGAGGGGCAGCCCTCTGTCAGAGAGTGGAGGCACTGAGTGAGGGGACAGCCCTGTGTCAGAGAGTGGAGGCACTGAGTGTGGGGACAGCCCAGTTCAGAAAGTGGAGGCACTGAGTGAGGGGACAGCCCTGAGTCAGAGAGAGGAGGCACTGTTAGAGAGGGGCAGCCCTCTGTCAGAGAGTGGAGGCACTGAGTGAGGGAGGGGACAGCCCTGTGTCAGAGAGTGGTGGCACTGAGTGAGGGGACAGCCCTGTGTCAGAGAGTGGAGGCACTGAGTGAGGGGACAGCCCTATGTCAGAGAGTGGAGGCACTGAGTGAGTAGGTGAGTGAAGGGACAGTCCTGTGTCAGACTGTGGAGCCACTGAGTGAGTGAGGTGACAGCCCTGTGTCAGAGAGTGGAGGCACTGAGTGAGTTTTTGAGTAAGGGGACAGTCCTGTGTCAGAGACTGGAGGCACTGAGTGAGGGGACAGCCTGTGTCAGAGAGTGGAGGCACTGAGTGAGTGAGTGAGGGGACAGCCCTGTGTCAGAGAGTGGGGGCACAGAGTGAGAGAGGGGACAGCCTGTGTCGGAGAGTGGAGGGACTGAGTGAGTGAGTGAGGTGACAGTCCTGTGTCAGAGAGTGGAGGCACTGAGTGACGGGACAGCCCTGTGTCAGAGAGTGGAGGCCCTGAGTGAGTGAGTGCGTGAGGGGACAGTCCTGTGTCAGAGAGTGGAGGCACTGAGTGAGGGGACAGCCCTGTGTCAGAGAGTGGTGGCACTGAGTGAGTGAGTGAGTGAGGGGACAGTCCTGTCTCAGAGAGTGGAGGCACTGAGTGAGGGGACAGCCCTGTGTCAGAGAGTGGAGGCACTGAGTGAGTGAGGGGACAGCCCTGTGTCAGAGAGTGGAGGCACTGAGTGAGGGGACAGCCCTGTGTCAGAGGGAGGAGGCACTGAGTGAGTGAGTGAGGGGACAGCCTGTGTCAGAGAGTGGAGGCACTGAGTGAGTGAGGGGACAGCCCGGTGTCAGAGAGTGGAGGCACTGAGTGAGGGGAGAGCCCTGTGTCAGAGAGTGGAGGCAATGATTGAGGGGACAGCCTGTGTCAGAGAGTGGAGGCACTGAGTGATGGGAGAGCCCTGTGTCAGAGAGTGGAGGCAGTGATTGAGGGTACAGCCTGTGTCAGAGAGTGGAGGCACTGAGTGAGTGAGGGGACAGCCCTGTGTCAGAGAATGGAGGCACTGAGTGAGGGGACAGCCCTGTGTCAGGGAGTGGCGGCACTGAGTGAGGGGACAGTCCTGTGTCAGAGAGTGGAGGCACAGAGTGAGAGAGGGGACAGTCCTGTGTCAGAGAGAGGAGGCACTGAGTGAGGGGACAGTCCTGTGTCAGAGAGTGGAGGCACTGAGTGAGTGAGTGAGTGAGGTGACAGTCCTGTGTCAGAGAGTGGAGGCACTGAGTGACGGGACAGCCCTGTGTCAGAGAGTGGAGGCACTGAGTGAGTGAGTGCATGAGGGGACAGTCCTGTGTCAGAGAGTGGAGGCACTGAGTGAGGGGACAGTCCAGTGACAGAGAGTGGAGGCACTGAGTGAGGGGACAGCCCTGTGTCAGAGAGTGGTGGCACTGAGTGAGTGAGTGAGTGAGGGGACAGCCCTGTGTCAGAGAGTGGAGGCACTGAGTGAGTGAGGGGACAGCCCTGTGTCAGAGAGTGGAGGCATAGAGTGAGGGGACAGCCCTGTGCCAGAGAGTGGAGGCACTGAGTGAGGGGTCAGATCTGTGTCAGAGTGTGGAGGCACTGAGTGAGGGGACAGCCTGTGTCAGAGAGTGGAGGCAATGAGTGAGGGGAGAGCCCTGTGTCAGAGAGCGGAGGCAATGATTGAGGGGACAGCCTCTTTCAGAGAGTGGAGTCGCTGAGTGCGGGGACAGCCATGTGTCAGAGAGTGGAGGCACTGAGTGAGAGAAGGGACAGCCCTGTGTCAGATAGTGGTGGCACTGAGTGAGGGGACAGCCCTGTGTCAGAGTGTGGAGGCACTGAGAGAGAGGACAGCCCTGTCTCAGAGAGTGGAGGCACTGAGTGAGAGAGGTGACAGCCCTCTGTCAGAGAGTAGAGGCACTTGACTGAGGGGACAGCCATGTGTCAGAGAGTGGAGGCACTGAGTGAGGGGACAGCCTGTGTCAGAGAGTGGTGGCACTGAGTGAGAGAGGGGACAGCCCTGTGTCAGAGAGTGGAGGCAAAGAGTGAGAGAGGGGACAGCCCTTTGTCAGAGAGTGGAGGCACTGAGTGAGGGGATAGTCCTGTGTCAGAGAGAGGAGGCACTGTTAGAGAGGGGCAGCCCTCTGTCAGAGAGTGGAGGCACTGAGTGAGGGGACAGCCCTGTGTCAGAGAGTGGAGGCACTGAGTGTGGGGACAGCCCATTTCAGAAAGTGGAGGCACTGAGTGAGGGGACAGCCCTGAGTCAGAGAGAGGAGGCACTGTTAGAGAGGGGCAGCCCTCTGTCAGAGAGTGGAGGCACTGAGTGAGGGAGGGGACAGCCCTGTGTCAGAGAGTGGTGGCACTGAGTGAGGGGACAGCCCTGTGTCAGAGAGTGGAGGCACTGAGTGAGGGGACAGCCCTATGTCAGAGAGTGGAGGCACTGAGTGAGTAGGTGAGTGAAGGGACAGTCCTGTGTCAGACTGTGGAGCCACTGAGTGAGTGAGGTGACAGCCCTGTGTCAGAGAGTGGAGGCACTGAGTGAGTTTTTGAGTGAGGGGACAGTCCTGTGTCAGAGACTGGAGGCACTGAGTGAGGGGACAGCCTGTGTCAGAGAGTGGAGGCACTGAGTGAGTGAGTGAGGGGACAGCCCTGTGTCAGAGAGTGGGGGCACAGAGTGAGAGAGGGGACAGCCTGTGTCGGAGAGTGGAGGGACTGAGTGAGTGAGTGAGTGAGGTGACAGTCCTGTGTCAGAGAGTGGAGGCACTGAGTGACGGGACAGCCCTGTGTCAGAGAGTGGAGGCCCTGAGTGAGTGAGTGCGTGAGGGGACAGTCCTGTGTCAGAGAGTGGAGGCACTGAGTGAGGGGACAGCCCTGTGTCAGAGAGTGGTGGCACTGAGTGAGTGAGTGAGTGAGGGGACAGTCCTGTCTCAGAGAGTGGAGGCACTGAGTGAGGGGACAGCCCTGTGTCAGAGAGTGGAGGCACTGAGTGAGTGAGGGGACAGCCCTGTGTCAGAGAGTGGAGGCACTGAGTGAGGGGACAGCCCTGTGTCAGAGGGAGGAGGCACTGAGTGAGTGAGTGAGGGGACAGCCTGTGTCAGAGAGTGGAGGCACTGAGTGAGTGAGGGGACAGCCCGGTGTCAGAGAGTGGAGGCACTGAGTGAGGGGAGAGCCCTGTGTCAGAGAGTGGAGGCAATGATTGAGGGGACAGCCTGTGTCAGAGAGTGGAGGCACTGAGTGATGGGAGAGCCCTGTGTCAGAGAGTGGAGGCAGTGATTGAGGGTACAGCCTGTGTCAGAGAGTGGAGGCACTGAGTGAGTGAGGGGACAGCCCTGTGTCAGAGAATGGAGGCACTGAGTGAGGGGACAGCCCTGTGTCAGGGAGTGGCGGCACTGAGTGAGGGGACAGTCCTGTGTCAGAGAGTGGAGGCACAGAGTGAGAGAGGGGACAGTCCTGTGTCAGAGAGAGGAGGCACTGAGTGAGGGGACAGTCCTGTGTCAGAGAGTGGAGGCACTGAGTGAGGGGACAACCCTGTGTCAGAGAGTGGAGGCACTGAGTGAGGGGACAGCCTGTGTCAGAGAGTGGAAGCCCTGAGTGATTGAGTGAGTGAAGGGACAGTCCTGTGTCAGACTGTGGAGGCACTGAGTGAGTGAGGGGACAGCCCTGTGTCAGAGCGTGGAGGCACTGAGTGAGTTAGTGAGTGAGGGGACAGTCCTGTGTCAGAGAGTGGAGGCACTGAGTGAGGGGACAGCCCTGTGTCAGAGAGTGGAGGCACTGAGTGAGTGGGTGAGGGGACAGCCCTGTGTCAGAGATTGGGGGCACAGAGTGAGAGAGGGGACAGCCTGTGTCAGAGAGTGGAGGCACTGAGTGAGTGAGTGAGTGAGGTGACAGTCCTGTGTCAGAGAGTGGAGGCACTGAGTGACGGGACAGCCCTGTGTCAGAGAGTGGAGGCACTGAGTGAGTGAGTGCATGAGGGGAGAGTCCTGTGTCAGAGAGTGGAGGCACTGAGTGAGGGGACAGTCCTGTGTCAGAGAGTGGAGGCACTGAGTGAGGGGACAGCCCTGTGTCAGAGAGTGGTGGCACTGAGTGAGTGAGTGAGTGAGGGGACAGCCCTGTGTCAGAGAGTGGAGGCACTGAGTGAGTGAGGGGACAGCCCTGTGTCAGAGAGTGGAGGCACTGAGTGAGGGGACAGCCCTGTGTCAGAGAGTGGTGGCATAGAGTGAGGGGACAGCCCTGTGCCAGAGAGTGGAGGCACTGAGTGAGGGGTCAGATCTGTGTCAGAGAGTGGAGGCACTGATTGAGGGGACAGCCTTTGTCAGAGAGTGGAGGCAATGAGTGAGGGGAGAGCCCTGTGTCAGAGAGCGGAGGCAATGATTGAGGGGACAGCCTCTTTCAGAGAGTGGAGTCGCTGAGTGCGGGGACAGCCATGTGTCAGAGAGTGGAGGCATTGAGTGAGGGGACAGTCCTGTGTCAGAGAGTGGAGGCACTGAGTGAGGGGACAGTATTGTGTCAGAGAGTGGAGGCACTGAGTGAGGGGACAGCACTGTGTCAGAGAGTGGACGCCCTGAGTGAGGGGACAGACCTGTGTCAGTTAGTGGAGGCACTGAGTGAGGGGACAGCCCTCTGTCAGATTGTGGTGGCACTGAGTGAGTGAGTGAGTGAGGGGACAGTCCTGTGTCAGAGAGTGGAGGCACTGAGTGAGGGGACAGCCCTGTGTCAGAGAGTGGAGGCACAGAGTGAGGGGACAGCCCTGTGTCAGAGAGTGGTGGCACTGAGTGAGGGGACAGCCCTGTGTCAGAGGGTGGAGGCACTGAGTGAGAGAGGGGACAGCCCTGTGTCAGAGAGTGGAGGCACTGAGTGAGGGGACAGTCCTGTGTCAGAGAGAGGAGGCACTGTTTGAGAAGGGACAGCCCTCTGTCAGAGAGTGGAGGCACTGAGTGAGGGTACAGCCCTGTGTCAGAGAGTGGAGGCACTGAGTGTGGGGACAGCCTGTGTCAGAAAGTGGAGGCACTGAGTGAGGGGACAGCCCTGTGTCAGAGAGTGGAGGCACTGAGTGAGTGAGTGAGTGAGGGAACAGTCCTGTGTCAGAGAGTGGATGCACTGAGAGAGGGGACAGTCCTGTGTCAGAGAGTGGAGGCACTGAGAGAGAGGAAAGCCTTGTGTCAGAGAGTGAAGGCACTGAGTGAGTGAGGGGACAGCCCTGTGTCAGAGAGTGGAGGCACTGAGTGAGGGGACAGCCTGTGTCAGAGAGTGGAGGCACTGAGTGAGTGAGGGGACAGCCCTGTGTCAGAGAGTGGAGGCACTGAGTAAGGGGACAGCCCTTTGTCAGAGAGTGGAGGCACTGAATGAGGGGACAGTCCTGTGTCAGAGAGTGGAGGCACTGAGTGAGGGGACAGCCCTGTGTCAGAGAGTGGAGGCACTGACTGAGTGAGTGAGTGAGGGCACAGTCCTGTGTCAGAGAGTGGAGGCACTGAGTGAGTGAGGGGACAGTCCTGTGTCAGAGAGTGGAGGCACTGAGTGAGTGAGGGGACATCCCTGTGTCAGAGAGAGAAGGCACTGAGTGAGGGGACAGCCTGTGTCAGAGAGTGGTGGCACTGAGTGAGTGAGGGGACAGCCTGTGTCAGAGAGTGGAGGCACTGAGTGAGGGGACAGCCCTGTGTCAGAGAGTGGAGGCAATGAGTGAGTGAGGGGACAGCCTGTGTCAGAGAGTGGAGGTACTGAGTGAGTGAGGGGAAAGCCCTCTGTCAGAGAGTGGAGGCACTGAGTGAGGGGACAGTCCTGTGTCAGAGAGTGGAGGCAGTGAGTGAGGGGACAGTCCTGTGTCAGAGAGTGGAGGCACTGAGTGAGGGGACCGCTTTGTGTCAGGGAGTGGAGGCACAGAGTGAGGGGACAGCCTGTGTCAGAGAGTGGAGGCTCTGACTGAGAGAGGGGACAGCCAGTGTCAGAGTGGAGGCACTGAGTGAGGGGACATCCTGTGTCAGAGAGCGGTGGCACTGCTTGAGGGGACAGCCCTGTGTCAGAGAGTGGAGGCACTGAGTGTGTGAGTGAGTGAGGGGACAGTCCTGTGTCAGAGAGTGGAGGCACTGAGTGAGTGAGGGGACAGCCTTGTGTCAGAGAGTGGAGGCACTGACTGAGGGAGGTGACAGCCCTGTGTCAGAGAGTGGAGGCACTGAGTGAGTTGGAAGGGAGGGGACAGTCCTGTGTCAGAGAGTGGAGGCACTGAGTGAGGGGACAGCCTGTATCAGAGTGTGGAGGCACTGAGTGAGGGAAAAGCCCTGTGTCAGAGAATGGAGGCACTGAGTGAGGGGACACCCCTGTGTCAGAGAGTGGAGGCACAGAGTGAGAGAGGGGACAGCCTGTGTCAGAGAGTGGAGGCACTGAGTGAGTGAGTGAGTGAGGTGACAGTCCTGTGTCAGAGAGTGGAGGCAGTGAGTGACGGGACAGCCCTGTGTCAGAGAAAGGAGGCACTGAGTGAGTGAGTGCGTTAGGGGACAGTCCTGTGTCAGAGAGTGGTGGCACTGAGTGAGTTAGTGAGTTAGGGGACAGCCCTGTGTCAGAGAATGGAGGCACTGAGTGAGTGTGAGTGAGGGGACAGCCCTGTGTCAGAGATTGGAGGCACTGAGTGAGGGGACAGCCCTGTGTCAGAGAGTGGAGGCACTGAGTGAGGGGACAGCCCTCTGTCAGAGAGTGGTGGCACTGAGTAAGTGAGTGAGTGAGGTGACAGTCCTGTGTCAGAGAGTGGAGGCAATGAGTGAGGGGACAGCCCTGTGTCAGAGAGTGGAGACACAGAGTGAGGGGACAGCCCTGTGTCAGAGAGTGGAGGCACTGAGTGAGAGAAGGGCCAGCCCTGTGTCAGATAGTGGTGGCACTGAGTGAGGGGACAGCCCTGTGTCAGAGAGTGGAGGCACTGAGTGAGAGAGGGGACAGCCCTGTGTCAGAGAGTGGAGGCAAAGAGTGAGAGAGGGGACAGCCCTCTGTCAGAGAGTAGAGGCACTTGACTGAGGGGACAGCCATGTGTCAGAGAGTGAAGGCACTGAGTGAGGGGACAGCCTGTGTCAGAGAGTGGAGGCACTGAATGAGGGGACAGCCCTGTGTCAGAGGGTGGAGGCACTGAGTGAGAGGAGAGCCCTGTGTCAGAGAGTGGTGGCACTAAGTGAGAGAGGGGACAGTCCTGTGACAGAGAGAGGAGGCACTGTTTGAGAAGGGACAGCCCTCTATCAGAGAGTGGAGGCACTGAGTGAGGGGACAGCCCTGTGTCAGAGAGTGGAGGCACTGAGTGTGGGGACAGCCTGTGTCAGAAAGTGGAGGCACTGAGTGAGGGGACAGCCCTGTGTCAGAGAGTGGAGGCACTGAGTGAATGAGTGAGTGAGGGGAGAGCCCTGTCTCAGAGAGAGGAGCCATTGTATGAGGGGACAGCCTGTATATGAGAGTGGAGGCACTGAGTGAGTGAGTGAGTGAGGGAACAGTCCTGTGTCAGAGAGTGGATGCACTGAGTGAGTGAGTGAGAGGACAGCCTTGTGTCAGAGAGTGAAGGCACTGAGTGAGTGAGGGGAGAGCCCTGTGTCAGAGAGTGGAGGCACTGTGTGAGGGGACAGCCTGTGTCAGAGAGTGGAGGCACTGAGTGAGTGAGGGGACAGCCCTGTGTCAGAGAGTGGAGGCACTGAGTAAGGGGACAGCCCTTTGTCAGAGAGTGGAGGCATAGAGTGAGAGAGGGGACAGCCCTGTGTCAGAGAGTGAAGGCACTGAATGAGGGGACAGTCCTGTGTCAGAGAGTGGAGGCACTGAGTGAGGGGACAGCCCTGTGTCAGAGAGTGGAGGCACTGACTGAGTGAGTGAGTGAGGGCACAGTCCTGTGTCAGAGAGTGGAGGCACAGAGTGAGTGAGGGGACAGTCCTCTGTCAGAGAGTAGAGGCACTTGACTGAGGGGACAGCCATGTGTCAGAGAGTGAAGGCACTGAGTGAGGGGACAGCCTGTGTCAGAGAGTGGAGGCACTGAGTGAGGGGACAGCCTGTGTCATAGAGTTGAGGCACTGAGTGAGGGAACAGCCTGTGTCAGAGAGGGGTGGCACTGAGTGAGAGAGGGGACTGCCCTGTGTCAGAGAGTGGAGGCACTGAGTGAGGGGACAGTCCTGTGTCAGAGAGAGGAGGCACTGTTTGAGAAGGGACAGCCCTCTGTCAGAGAGTGGAGGCACTGAGTGAGGGGACAGCCCTGTGTCAGAGAGTGGAGGCACTGAGTGAGTGAGTGAGTGAGGGGACAGCCCTGTCTCAGAGAGTGGAGCCACTGTGTGAGGGGACAGCCTGTATCCGAGAGTGGAGGCACTGAGTGAGTGAGTGAGTGAGGGAACAGTCCTGTGTCAGAGAGTGGAGGCACTGAGTGGGTTAGAGAGTGAGGGGACAGTCCTGTGTCAGAGAGTGGACGCACTGAGTGAGGGGACAGCACTGTGCCAGAGAGTGGAGGCACTGAGTGAGGGGTCAGCCCTGTGTCAGAGAGTGGAGGCACTGATTGAGGGGACAGCCTGTGTCAGAAAGTTTAGGCAATGAGTGAGGGGAGAGCCCTGTGTCAGAGAGCGGAGGCAATGATTGAGGGGACAGTCCTGTGTCAGAGAGTGGAGGCACTGAGTGAGGGGAGAGCCCTCTGTCAGAGTGTCGTGGCACTGAGTGAGTGAGTGAGTGAGGGGACAGTCCTGTGTCAGAGAGTGGAGGCACTGAGTGAGGGGACAGCCCTGTGTCAGAGAGTGGAGGCACAGAGTGAGGGGACAGCCTTGTGTCAGAGAGTGGTGGCACTGAGTGAGGGGACAGCCCTGTGTCAGAGGGTGGAGGCACTGAGTGAGAGGACAGCCCTGTGTCAGAGTGTGGAGGCACTGGGTGAGGGGACAGCCCTGTGTCAGAGAGTGGAGGCACTGACTGAGTGAGTGAGTGAGGGCACAGTCCTGTGTCAGAGAGTGGAGGCACTGAGTGAGTGAGGGGACAGTCCTGTGTCAGAGAGTGGAGGCACTGAGTGAGTGAGGGGACAGTCCTGTGTCAGAGAGTGGAGGCACTGAGTGAGTGAGGGGACATCCCTGTGTCAGAGAGAGAAGGCACTGAGTGAGGGGACAGCCTGTGTCAGAGAGTGGTGGCACTGAGTGAGTGAGGGGACAGCCTGTGTCAGAGAGTGGAGGCACTGAGTGAGGGGACAGCCCTGTGTCAGAGAGTGGAGGCAATGAGTGAGTGAGGGGACAGCCTGTGTCAGAGAGTGGAGGTACTGAGTGAGTGAGGGGAAAGCCCTCTGTCAGAGAGTGGAGGCACTGAGTGAGGGGACAGTCCTGTGTCAGAGAGTGGAGGCAGTGAGTGAGGGGACAGTCCTGTGTCAGAGAGTGGAGGCACTGAGTGAGGGGACCGCTTTGTGTCAGGGAGTGGAGGCACAGAGTGAGGGGACAGCCTGTGTCAGAGAGTGGAGGCTCTGACTGAGAGAGGGGACAGCCAGTGTCAGAGTGGAGGCACTGAGTGAGGGGACATCCTGTGTCAGAGAGCGGTGGCACTGCTTGAGGGGACAGCCCTGTGTCAGAGAGTGGAGGCACTGAGTGTGTGAGTGAGTGAGGGGACAGTCCTGTGTCAGAGAGTGGAGGCACTGAGTGAGTGAGGGGACAGCCTTGTGTCAGAGAGTGGAGGCACTGACTGAGAGAGGTGACAGCCCTGTGTCAGAGAGTGGAGGCACTGAGTGAGTTGGAAGGGAGGGGACAGTCCTGTGTCAGAGAGTGGAGGCACTGAGTGAGGGGACAGCCTGTATCAGAGTGTGGAGGCACTGAGTGAGGGAAAAGCCCTGTGTCAGAGAATGGAGGCAATGAGTGAGGGGACACCCCTGTGTCAGAGAGTGGAGGCACAGAGTGAGAGAGGGGACAGCCTGTGTCAGAGAGTGGAGGCACTGAGTGAGTGAGTGAGTGAGGTGACAGTCCTGTGTCAGAGAGTGGAGGCAGTGAGTGACGGGACAGCCCTGTGTCAGAGAAAGGAGGCACTGAGTGAGTGAGTGCGTTAGGGGACAGTCCTGTGTCAGAGAGTGGTGGCACTGAGTGAGTTAGTGAGTTAGGGGACAGCCCTGTGTCAGAGAATGGAGGCACTGAGTGAGTGAGTGAGTGAGGGGACAGCCCTGTGTCAGAGATTGGAGGCACTGAGTGAGGGGACAGCCCTGTGTCAGAGAGTGGAGGCACTGAGTGAGGGGACAGCCCTCTGTCAGAGAGTGGTGGCACTGAGTAAGTGAGTGAGTGAGGTGACAGTCCTGTGTCAGAGAGTGGAGGCAATGAGTGAGGGGACAGCCCTGTGTCAGAGAGTGGAGACACAGAGTGAGGGGACAGCCCTGTGTCAGAGAGTGGAGGCACTGAGTGAGAGAAGGGCCAGCCCTGTGTCAGATAGTGGTGGCACTGAGTGAGGGGACAGCCCTGTGTCAGAGAGTGGAGGCACTGAGTGAGAGAGGGGACAGCCCTGTGTCAGAGAGTGGAGGCAAAGAGTGAGAGAGGGGACAGCCCTCTGTCAGAGAGTAGAGGCACTTGACTGAGGGGACAGCCATGTGTCAGAGAGTGAAGGCACTGAGTGAGGGGACAGCCTGTGTCAGAGAGTGGAGGCACTGAATGAGGGGACAGCCCTGTGTCAGAGAGTGGTGGCACTAAGTGAGAGAGGGGACAGCCCTGTGTCAGAGAGTGGAGGCACTGAGTGAGGGGACAGTCCTGTGACAGAGAGAGGAGGCACTGTTTGAGAAGGGACAGCCCTCTATCAGAGAGTGGAGGCACTGAGTGAGGGGACAGCCCTGTGTCAGAGAGTGGAGGCACTGAGTGTGGGGACAGCCTGTGTCAGAAAGTGGAGGCACTGAGTGAGGGGACAGCCCTGTGTCAGAGAGTGGAGGCACTGAGTGAATGAGTGAGTGAGGGGAGAGCCCTGTCTCAGAGAGTGGAGCCATTGTATGAGGGGACAGCCTGTATATGAGAGTGGAGGCACTGAGTGAGTGAGTGAGTGAGGGAACAGTCCTGTGTCAGAGAGTGGATGCACTGAGTGAGTGAGTGAGAGGACAGCCTTGTGTCAGAGAGTGAAGGCACTGAGTGAGTGAGGGGACAGCCCTGTGTCAGAGAGTGGAGGCACTGAGTGAGGGGACAGCCTGTGTCAGAGAGTGGAGGCACTGAGTGAGTGAGGGGACAGCCCTGTGTCAGAGAGTGGAGGCACTGAGTAAGGGGACAGCCCTTTGTCAGAGAGTGGAGGCATAGAGTGAGAGAGGGGACAGCCCTGTGTCAGAGAGTGAAGGCACTGAATGAGGGGACAGTCCTGTGTCAGAGAGTGGAGGCACTGAGTGAGGGGACAGCCCTGTGTCAGAGAGTGGAGGCACTGACTGAGTGAGTGAGTGAGGGCACAGTCCTGTGTCAGAGAGTGGAGGCACAGAGTGAGTGAGGGGACAGTCCTCTGTCAGAGAGTAGAGGCACTTGACTGAGGGGACAGCCATGTGTCAGAGAGTGAAGGCACTGAGTGAGGGGACAGCCTGTGTCAGAGAGTGGAGGCACTGAGTGAGGGGACAGCCTGTGTCATAGAGTGGAGGCACTGAGTGAGGGAACAGCCTGTGTCAGAGAGGGGTGGCACTGAGTGAGAGAGGGGACAGCCCTGTGTCAGAGAGTGGAGGCACTGAGTGAGGGGACAGTCCTGTGTCAGAGAGAGGAGGCACTGTTTGAGAAGGGACAGCCCTCTGTCAGAGAGTGGAGGCACTGAGTGAGGGGACAGCCCTGTGTCAGAGAGTGGAGGCACTGAGTGAGTGAGTGAGTGAGGGGACAGCCCTGTCTCAGAGAGTGGAGCCACTGTGTGAGGGGACAGCCTGTATCCGAGAGTGGAGGCACTGAGTGAGTGAGTGAGTGAGGGAACAGTCCTGTGTCAGAGAGTGGAGGCACTGAGTGGGTTAGAGAGTGAGGGGACAGTCCTGTGTCAGAGAGTGGACGCACTGAGTGAGGGGACAGCACTGTGCCAGAGAGTGGAGGCACTGAGTGAGGGGTCAGCCCTGTGTCAGAGAGTGGAGGCACTGATTGAGGGGACAGCCTGTGTCAGAAAGTTTAGGCAATGAGTGAGGGGAGAGCCCTGTGTCAGAGAGCGGAGGCAATGATTGAGGGGACAGTCCTGTGTCAGAGAGTGGAGGCACTGAGTGAGGGGACAGCCCTCTGTCAGAGTGTCGTGGCACTGAGTGAGTGAGTGAGTGAGGGGACAGTCCTGTGTCAGAGAGTGGAGGCACTGAGTGAGGGGACAGCCCTGTGTCAGAGAGTGGAGGCACAGAGTGAGGGGACAGCCCTGTGTCAGAGAGTGGTGGCACTGAGTGAGGGGACAGCCCTGTGTCAGAGGGTGGAGGCACTGAGTGAGAGGACAGCCCTGTGTCAGAGTGTGGAGGCACTGAGTGAGAGAGGGGACAGCCCTCTGTCAGAGAGTAGAGGCACTTGACTGAGGGGACAGCCATGTGTCAGACAGTGAAGGCACTGAATGAGGTGTCAGCCTGTGTCAGAGAGTGGAGGCACTGAGTGAGGGGTCAGCCTGTGTCAGAGAGTGGAGGCACTGAGTGAGGGAACAGCCTGTGTCAGAGAGTGGTGGCACTGAGTGAGAGAGGGGACAGCCCTGTGTCAGAGAGTGGAGGCACTGAGTGAGGGTCAGTCCTGTGTCAGAGAGAGGAGGCACTGTTTGAGAAGGGACAGCCCTCTGTCAGAGAGTGGAGGCACTGAGTGAGGGGACAGTCCTGTGTCAGAGAGTGGAGGCACTGAGTGTGGGGACAGCCTGTGTCAGAAAGTGGAGGCACTGAGTGAGGGGACAGCCGTGTGTCAGAGACTGGAAGCACTGAGTGAGTGAGTGAGGGGACAGCCCTGTCTCAGAGAGTGGAGACACTGTGTGAGGGGACAGCCTGTATCCGAGAGTGGAGGCACTGAGTGAGTGAGTGAGTGAGGGAACAGTCCTGTGTCAGAGAGTGGATGCACTGAGAGAGGGGACAGTCCTGTGTCAGAGTGGAGGCACTGAGTGAGAGGACAGCCTTGTGTCAGAGAGTGAAGGCACTGAGTGAGTGAGGGGACAGCCCTGTGTCAGAGAGTGGAGGCACTGAGTGAGGGGACAGCCTGTGTCAGAGAGTGGAGGCACTGAGTGAGTGAGCGGACAGCCCTGTGTCAGAGAGTGGAGGCACTGAGTAAGGGGACAGCCCTTTGTCAGAGAGTGGAGGCATAGAGTGAGAGACGGGACAGCCCTGTGTCAGAGAGTGGAGGCACTGAATGAGGGGACAGTCCTGTGTCAGAGAGTGGAGGCACTGAGTGAGGGAACAGCCCTGTGTCAGAGAGTGGAGGCACTGACTGAGTGAGTGAGTGAGGGCACAGTCCTGTGTCAGAGAGTGGAGGCACTGAGTGAGTGAGGGGACAGTCCTTTGTCAGAGAGTGGAGGCACTGAGTGAGTGAGGGGGCATCCCTGTGTCACAGAGAGGAGGCACTGAGTGAGGGGACAGCCTGTGTCAGAGAGTGGTGGCACTGTGTGAGTGAGGGGACAGCCCTGTGTCAGAGAGTGGAGGCACTGAGTGAGGGGACAGTCCTGTGTCAGAGAGTGGAGGCACTGAGTGAGGGGACCGCTTTGTGTCAGGGAGTGGAGACACTGAGTGAGGGGACAGCCTGTGTCAGAGAGTGGAGGCACTGAGTGAGAGAGGGGCAGCCTGTGTCAGAGAGTGGAGGCACTGTTTGAGGGGAAAGCCCTGTGTCAGAGAGTGGAGGCACTGAGTGTGTGAGTGAGTGAGGGGACAGTCCTGTGTCAGAGAGTGGAGGCACTGAGTGAGTGAGGGGACAGCCCTGTGTCAGAGAGTGGAGGCACTGAGTGTGGGGACAGCCCTGTGTCAGAGAGTGGAGGCACTGAGTGAGGGGACAGCCCTGTGTCAGAGAGTGGAAGCAGTGAGTGAGGGGACAGCCCTGTGTCAGAGAGCGGTGGCACTGAGTGAGGGGACAGCCCTGTGTCAGAGAGTGGATGCACTGAGTGACGGAACAGCCCTGTGTCAGAGAGTGGAGGCAATGAGTGAGTGAGGGGACAGCCTGTGTCAGAGAGTGGAGGTACTGAGTGAGTGAGGGGACAGCCCTCTGTCAGAGAGTGGAGGCACTGAGTGAGGGGACAGTCCTGTGTCAGAGAGTGGAGGCACTGAGTGAGGGGACCGCTTTGTGTCAGCGAGTGGAGGCACTGAGTGAGAGAGGGGACAGCCTGTGTCAGAGAGTGGAGGCACTGTTTGAGGGGAAAGCCCTGTGTCAGAGAGTGGAGGCACTGAGTGTGTGAGTGAGTGAGGGGACAGTCCTGTGTCAGAGAGTGGAGGCACTGAGTGAGTGAGGGGACAGCCCTGTGTCAGAGAGTGGAGGCACTGAGTGTGGGGACAGCCCTGTGTCAGAGAGTGGAGGCACTGAGTGAGGGGACAGCCCTGTGTCAGAGAGTGGAGGCAGTGAGTGAGGGGACAGCCCTGTGTCAGAGAGCGGTGGCACTGAGTGAGGGGACAGCCCTGTGTCAGAGAGTGGAGGCACTGAGTGTGTGAGTGAGTGAGGGGACAGTCCTGTGTCAGAGAGTGGAGGCACTGAGTGAGTGAGGGAACAGCCCTGTGTCAGAGAGTGGAGGCACTGAGTGAGGGGACAGCCCTGTGTCAGAGAGTGGAGGCAGTGAGTGAGGGGACAGCCCTGTGTCAGAGAGCGGTGGCACTGAGTGAGGGGACAGCCCTGTGTCAGAGAGTGGAGGCACTGAGTGTGTGAGTGAGTGAGGGGACAGTCCTGTGTCAGAGAGTGGAGGCACTGAGTGAGTGAGGGGACAGCCCTGTGTCAGAGAGTGGAGGCACTGAGTGAGGGAGGGGACAGCCCTGTGTCAGAGAGTAGAGGCACTGAGTGTGGTTACAGCCTGTGTCAGAGTGTGGAGGCACTGAGTGAGGGGACAGCCCTGTGGTAGAGAGTGGAGGCACTGAGTGAGGGGACAGCCCTGTGTCAGAGAGTGGAGGCACAGAGTGAGAGAGGGGACAGCCTGTGTCAGAGAGTGGAGGCACTGTGTGAGTGAGTGAGGTGACAGTCCTGTGTCAGATACTGGAGGCACTGAGTGACGGGACAGCCCTATGTCAGAGAAAGGAGGCACTGAGTGAGTGAGTGCGTTAGGGGACAGTCCTGTGTCAGAGAGTGGTGGCACTGAGTGAGTGAGTGAGTGAGGGTACAGCCCTGTGTCAGAGATTGGAGGCACTGAGTGAGTGAGTGAGTGAGGTGACAGTCCTGTGTCAGAGAGTGGAGGCACTGAGTGAGTGAGTGAGTGAGGTGACAGTCCTGTGTCAGAGAGTGGAGGCACTGAGTGACGGGACAGCCCTGTGTCAGAGAAAGGAGGCACTGAGTGAGTGATTGCGTTAGGGGACATTCCTGTGTCAGAGAGTGGTGGCACTGAGTGAGTGAGTGATTGAGGGGACAGCCCTGTGTCAGAGAATGGAGGCACTGAGTGAGTGAGTGAGTGAGGGGACAGCCCTGTGTCAGAGATTGGAGGCACTGAGTGAGGGGACAGCCCTGTGTCAGAGAGTGGAGGCACTGAGTGAGGGGACAGCCCTCTGTCAGAGAGTGGTGGCACTGAGTGAGTGAGTGAGTGAGGTGACAGTCCTGTGTCAGAGAGTGGAGGCACTGAGTGAGGGGACAGCCCTGTGTTCAGAGAGTGGAGGCACAGAGTGAGGGGACAGCCCTGTGTCAGAGAGTGGAGGCACTGAGTGAGAGAAGGGACAGCCCTGTGTCAGATAGTGGTGGCACTGAGTGAGGGGACAGCCCTGTGTCAGAGAGTGGAGGCACTGAGAGAGAGGACAGCCCTGTCTCAGAGAGTGGAGGCACTGAGTGAGAGAGGGGACAGCCCTCTGTCAGAGAGTAGAGGCACTTGACTGAGGGGACAGCCATGTGTCAGAGAGTGGAGGCACTGAGTGAGGGGATAGCCTGTGTCAGAGAGTGGAGGCACTGAGTGAGGGAACAGCCTGTGTCAGAGAGTGGTGGCACTGAGTGAGAGAGGGGACAGCCCTGTGTCAGAGAGTGGAGGCAAAGATTGAGAGAGGGGACAGCCCTTTGTCAGAGAGTGGAGGCACTGAGTGAGGGGACAGTCCTGTGTCAGAGAGAGGAGGTACTGTTAGAGAGGGGCAGCCCTCTGTCAGAGAGTGGAGGCACTGAGTGAGGGGACAGCCCTGTGTCAGAGAGTGGAGGCACTGAGTGTGGGGACAGCCCATTTCAGAAAGTGGAGGCACTGAGTGAGGGGACAGCCCTGTGTCAGAGAGTGGAGCCACTGAGTGAGGGGACAGCCCGATGTCAGAGAGTGGAGGCACTGAGTGAGGGAGGGGACAGCCTTGTGTCAGAGAGTGGTGGCACTGAGTGAGGGGACAGCCCTGTGTCAGAGAGTGGAGGCACTGAGTGAGGGGACAGCCCTATGTCAGAGAGTGGAGGCAATGAGTGAGTGAGGGGACTGCCCTCTGTCAGAGCTTGGAGGCACTGAGTGAGGGGACAGTCCTGTGTCCGAGAGTGGAGGCACTGAGTGAGGGGACAGCTTTGTGTCAGGGATTGGAGGCACTGAGTGAGTGGACAGCCTGTGTCAGAGAGTGGAGGCACTGAGTGAGAGAGGGGACAGCCTGTGTCAGAGAGTGGAGGCCACTGAGTGAGGGGACAGCCCTGTGTCAGAGAGTGGAGGCACTGAGCGAGGGGACAGTCCTGTGTCAGAGAGTGGAGGCACTGAGTGAGGGGACAGCCCTGTGTCAGAGAGTGGAGGCACTGAGTGAGGGGACAGCCCTGTGTCAGAGAGTGGAGGCACTGAGTGAGTAGGTGAGTGAAGGGACAGTCCTGTGTCAGACTGTGGAGCCACTGAGTGAGTGAGGTGACAGCCCTGTGTCAGAGAGTGGAGGCACTGAGTGAGATTTTGAGTGAGGGGACAGTCCTGTGTCAGAGACTGGAGGCACTGAGTGAGGGGACAGCCTGTGTCAGAGAGTGGAGGCACTGAGTGAGTGAGTGAGGGGACAGCCCTGTGTCAGAGAGTGGGGGCACAGAGTGAGAGAGGGGACAGCCTGTGTCGGAGAGTGGAGGCACTGAGTGAGTGAATGAGTGAGGTGACAGTCCTGTGTCAGAGAGTGGAGGCACAGAGTGACGGGACAGCCCTGTGTCAGAGAGTGGAGGCCCTTAGTGAGTGAGTGCGTGAGGGGACAGTCCTGTGTCAGAGAGTGGAGGCACTGAGTGAGGGGACAGTCCTGTGTCAGAGAGTGGAGGCACTGAGTGAGGGGACAGCCCTGTGTCAGAGAGTGGTGGCACTGAGTGAGTGAGTGAGGGGACAGCCCTGTGTCAGAGAGTGGGGGCACAGAGTGAGAGAGGGGACAGCCTGTGTCGGAGAGTGGAGGCACTGAGTGAGTGAGTGAGTGAGGTGACAGTCCTGTGTCAGAGAGTGGAGGCACAGAGTGACGGGACAGCCCTGTGTCAGAGAGTGGAGGCCCTGAGTGAGTGAGTGCGTGAGGGGACAGTCCTGTGTCAGAGAGTGGAGGCACTGAGTGAGGGGACAGTCCTGTGTCAGAGAGTGGAGGCACTGAGTGAGGGGACAGCCCTGTGTCAGAGAGTGGTGGCACTGAGTGAGTGAGTGAGTGAGGGGACAGCCCTGTGTCAGAGAGTGGAGGCACTGAGTGAGGGGACAGCCCTGTGTCAGAGGGAGGAGGCACTGAGTGAGTGAGTGAGGGGACAGCCTGTGTCAGAGAGTGGAGGCACTGAGTGAGTGAGGGGACAGCCCTGTGTCAGAGAGTGGAGGCACTGAGTGAGGGGAGAGCCCTGTGTCAGAGAGTGGAGGCAATGATTGAGGGGACAGCCTGTGTCAGAGAGTGGAGGCACTGAGTGATGGGAGAGCCCTGTGTCAGAGAGTGGAGGCAGTGATTGAGGGTACAGCCTGTGTCAGAGAGTGGAGGCACTGAGTGAGTGAGGGGACAGCCCTGTGTCAGAGAATGGAGGCACTGAGTGAGGGGACAGCCCTGTGTCAGGGAGTGGCGGCACTGAGTGAGGGGACAGTCCTGTGTCAGAGAGTGGAGGCACAGAGTGAGAGAGGGGACAGTCCTGTGTCAGAGAGTGGGGGCACTGAGTGAGTGGACAGCCCTGTGTCAGAGAGTGGAGGCACTGAGTGAGGGGACAACCCTGTGTCAGAGAGTGGAGGCACTGAGTGAGGGGACAGCCTGTGTCAGAGAGTGGAGGCCCTGAGTGATTGAGTGAGTGAAGGGACAGTCCTGTGTCAGACTGTGGAGGCACTGAGTGAGTGAGGGGACAGCCCTGTGTCAGAGCGTGGAGGCACTGAGTGAGTTAGTGAGTGAGGGGACAGTCCTGTGTCAGAGAGTGGAGGCACTGAGTGAGGGGACAGCCCTGTGTCAGAGAGTGGAGGCACTGAGTGAGTGAGTGAGGGGACAGCCCTGTGTCAGAGAGTGGGGGCACAGAGTGAGAGAGGGGACAGCCTGTGTCAGAGAGTGGAGGCACTGAGTGAGTGAGTGAGTGAGGTGACAGTCCTGTGTCAGAGAGTGGAGGCACTGAGTGACGGGACAGCCCTGTGTCAGAGAGTGGAGGCACTGAGTGAGTGAGTGCATGAGGGGACAGTCCTGTGTCAGAGAGTGGAGGCACTGAGTGAGGGGACAGTCCTGTGTCAGAGAGTGGAGGCACTGAGTGAGGGGACAGCCCTGTGTCAGAGAGTGGTGGCACTGAGTGAGTGAGTGAGTGAGGGGACAGCCCTGTGTCAGAGAGTGGAGGCACTGAGTGAGTGAGGGGACAGCCCTGTGTCAGAGAGTGGAGGCACTGAGTGAGGGGACAGCCCTGTGTCAGAGGGAGGAGGCACTGAGTGAGTGAGTGAGTGAGGGGACAGCCTGTGTCAGAGAGTGGAGGCACTGAGTGAGTGAGGGGACAGCCCTGTGTCAGAGTGGAGGCACTGAGTGAGGGGAGAGCCCTGTGTCAGAGATTGGAGGCAATGACTGAGGGGACAGCCTGTGTCAGAGAGTGGAGGCACTGAGTGAGTGAGGGGACAGCCCTGTGTCAGAGATTGGCCGCACTGAGTGAGGGGACAGTCCTGTGTCAGAGAGTGGAGGCACAGAGTGAGAGAGGGGACAGCCCTGTGTCAGAGAGTGGAGGCACTGAGTGAGGGGACAGCCCTGTGTCAGAGAGTGGCGGCACTGAGTGAGGGGACAGTCCTGTGTCAGAGAGTGGAGGCGCTGTGTGAGGGGACAGCCCGGTGTCAGAGAGTGGAGGCACTGAGTGAGGGGACAGTCCTGTGTCAGAGAGTGGAGGCACTGAGTGAGGGGACAGTCCTGTGTTAGAGAGTGGAGGCACTGTGTGAGGGGACAGCCCAGTGTCAGAGAGTGGAGGCACTGACTGAGTGAGTGAGTGAGGGGACAGTCCTTTGTCAGAGAGTGGAGGCACAGAGTGAGTGAGGGGACAGTGCTGTGTCAGAGAGTGGGGGCTTAGAACATAAAGATAGAAGTGGAAATTATGAGACTCTCTGAATTGGGTGTCTTATTCATTTGGATGTTAATTGATAGAGAATATCTCCTTCTGTGACTGAAGCAGCTTAGATTTGAGAAACAAGGTAAACTTGAGTTGGGCCAATGGCCTCCCAGAATGTGGTGAATGATTTTTCTTCTTTGTGGCGAGAGTCTCAGCTGCAGCACTGTGTGGAACCCCTACGATGTGTAAACACAGTCACTTCCCTAATGCTTTGTCATCCAGATGGACGGCTACCGGCCCACCTCAACTGACAGCCAGGTAATTCATCTTAGATGATTTTCAGAACATTTGGACTGTGGCTTTAAACACAACCACGTGTGGCAGTCGATCAATAGCGAGAGTCCAGATTGCAGTGTTAAACTCCCCTCCTCCCAGATCACTGAGATTGACCCTTAATAACACACCAGTTGAAATTCATGCTATTTTCTGTTTTATGCTTGGGATGCTGATCTGCCCCTGATTTTACTCACAGATGCAGTCGTTGGATGGGATCGAGTTCCCGGAGCGACTATGGAATTCTGAACGCAGCCAGGGGATGAATTCTTTATCGGTTAAGTGCCTGGACGTAGGCATCTGGGGCTCTGTTGCTCTCCGGGAGAGGCTGGGCCTGCGAGACACGGTGGCCACGATTCGGGAACACTGGGGATAATGCGAAGCCAGCAGTTTGGCCAGGAAAGTTGGATGCTGTCAGAGGTCTCCAGTCAAAAGCTCATCCGAATGTAATGTTGTCGCCTTCCTTGACCCATGTTCCTGATCTTTTTTTTAAATCTTTCTCACTTGCCTTTTATTGGTGTAATTAAAGGCTTAACTAGACCCTTTCTTCATCCATTTCTCCTCTCTACCACCAACATGCTCCATCTATCACCCCAGCACCCAGGGGCCAAGTGCAGAGGATGTGACAAAAGGCAGGAGGGTGAATAGCTGTATTGCAGAGAAATGGGAGGTACCGAGCCCTCCAGATGAATTCAGTGGTAAAAATATCAGTTTTGTAAAGTGTGTATTATTCATTAAACTAAACGGTATCTGACTGATGTAACTGTTTAGTTTCATTGTGTTTCCCCAGTAAGAGTTTGGATCTTACATCTTAAGCAGCGTCTCTTGAGTTTCTTCACTAGCTGTTCACAATGGCACACATCATCGTCTTGGCACCCAAGGCTTTAATTCAGTGGCCATAGGTTCTCTTCCCTTTCACACGTTGGGGGTCAATGAGCAGCGACTGTGATAAGCAGAAAGCACAACAGGTGACAACTGGGAGAAGCAACAGTAAAAAGCGACAATCAGCGTCGACTGTTTCGAACTGGTCCCACTTGTCAGTTGGCAGCTGGATTCCGCCTTTCCAGTTCGACTGTTCTTTGCCAGCAGGAGGCGAGAGTCCAGTTCTAGCTGCTCCACCCGGGGTCAGACCCGGGCTGGTCTTGGTCTCTTCCTTCCACACAAAGCCCACACCCTCTAGGAGAGGGGCAGCCACACTCGCTCTCTGAAGCATTTTATATCTTTTCCCCTTCTCTGACCTTTATGACAGCAACAAGTTGCACCTTTAACAAGGTAAAACAGTCACCGCCCTTCACAGGAGCAATAATCAGACAGAAACTTAACACCGAGACAAAGAAGGAGATGTTAAGACTACAGGCGCTCAACCCTGTGAGGTCTCAGTGCTCCTCCATTTCTGGCTTCTTGCTCATCCCCAATTCCCTTCACCTCACCACTTGTGACTGAGCCTTCAACCCACTAGGCCCCAAGCTCTGGAATTCCTTCCGGAAACTTCTCCAGCACACTTCCTCTCTTCCTTTGAGCAGCTGTTTGACCAAGATTTTAGTCAACCGATCCTAAGGCCTCCTTCTGTGGACTATTGTGAAGCAGCAGCAGGATAGTGTGACACTCTGTCAGCCTTTCCAGAGGTACTGCTCACAACTGGGGTGCGATTGGAGGAGTCCGTCTCTGGTATGAGTGCCATGAGTGTCAGGCCTTCATGGTGATGCCTACCCCCCTGGAAAAGAGTGACCACCTCCTTGGAGAGTTAGATGTGTGAGGTAACCAAGTGGATGCTGACCCTCAGTAGTGGCCGGTACACTCAGACCCATCTTACTGAGGTTTGAGGCAAACCTCTCTTTGGCTGTTCAGCCTCTCACTGAAGTGCAGCAAAGTGCTCTCCAGCTGCTGGCTTGCAGGGAAACATGGGTGGGCCATGAGAGGGGAAGTTGGGATACAAAGCTCCGCTTCCAATCCCTTGCAAACCTCCAAGTCAGTGCTCCAGCTACCCCAATGGCACAGTCTACCGAGAAGATATCGGCCAAGAGCACCTCCACAGTCAGAACAGAGATACAAACCACCTCCAACTGGGGCTGGACTATGTCGGAGTGGTAGCAAAGGAATAGAAGGGGCTTGTAGTTACACGGAGCGAGGTGGATTCTTCCGGGTGTTTTACATTGTCACAATTCTTATTCACGTTTATGCAGCATTATATTTCCCTCACTGCTCCACCGCTCTGTCTTGCCCATTTCGCTTGCTGCCTTCTGAAGAATGGTATGTCAGGAGTTAAGGATGGGCAAATGGGAGTCTGTGAGAGGGACGAATTGTTGATCAACTTCATTCCCTCCACCTTCTTGCTGACTACAGGTGTGTACAATCCTCCAGACAACGTTTCAGCACCACAGCCCTTTGTTCACTGTGGACTACGACACTGTTGGCTGCTTGAAGTTGAGCCCCACACTGTCCAGGCCTAAGGCTCTCACACACACACACTCTCACTCACACACACACACACACACACACACATACACTCACATACATACACACACTCACTCACACACACACACACATTCATTCACACACACACACACACACACACACTCGTACACAACACACACTCTCACTCACACACACACACACATACACACACCCTCACTCATACACGCACTCACACTCATACACACACACTCTCATTCACACACGCACACACACTCTCACTCACACATACACTCACACACACACACACTCACACACACACAGTCTCAAACACACACATATACTCTCAGACATACACACACACACACACACACACACACAAGCTCTCTCTCACACACACACACACTTGCACACACACACACACTCATACACATACACTCTCACACACACATACTCATACACACACACTCACACACACACAATCTCACTCATACACACACATTCTCACACACACACACACTCTCACTCACACACACTCACTCTCACTCATACACACACAGACTCTCTCACACACACACTCTCACTCACACACACACTCACTCTCACTCATACACACACACACACACACAAACTCTCACACACACACACGCTCTCACACACACACACCCTCACTCACACACACACAGAGACACTCTCACACACTCACACACACACACACACTCTCACTCATACACACACTCTCTCACTTACACACAGACATACACACACCCTCACTCATACACGCACTCACACTCACACACACACACTCTCACTCATACACACACACACACACACTCACACACACACTCTCTCTCACACACACACACACACACAGTCTCAAACACACACACACTCTCACACATACACACACACTCATACACATATTCTCACACACACACACAAGCTCTCTCTCACACACACACACACTCATACACACACACTCTCACTCACACACACACACACACACTCTCCCTCACACACACTCACTCTCACTCATGCACACACACAGACTCTCTCACACACACACACACACTCACACACACAAACTCTCACACACAAACTCTCACACACACACACACTCTCTCAATCACACACACACTCACTCACACACACACACAGATACCCTCACACACACACACACACTCACTCATACACACACACACACACTCACTCATTCACACACACACACTCTCACTCATACACACACTCTCTCACTTACACACAGATATACACACACCCTCACTCATACACGCACTCACATTCACACACACACACTCTCGCTCACACTCACGCACACACACTCTCACTCACACACACACTCACACACACACACTCACACACACACTCTCACACACACACACAGTCTCAAATACACACACACACTCTCACACATACACACACACTCATACACACACTCACACACACACACACTCATACACACACACTCTCACTCACACACACACGCACACTCTCGCTCACACACACTCTCTCAACACACACACACACATACACAGACACAAACAGACACACACACACAGAGTCACACACACTCTCACTCACACACAGAGACACACACACTCTCACTCACACACAAAGACAGACACAGACACACACACACAGACCCACACACTCACTCACACACACACAAACATACAGACGCACACACAGACACACACACACACTCTCACTCACACACACACACACACACACACACAGACAGACACACACACAGAGCCGCACACACTCTCACTCACACAGACACACACTCTCACTCACACTCTCTCTCACACACACACTCACACACACACACTCACTCACACACACTCACTCACACACTCACACAGACACACACACCGACACACACATTCTCACTCACACACACAGACACACACACAGAGACACACACACTGACACACACACAGAGACTCTCTCCCTCACACACAGACACACTCTCACGCACAGACACACACACACTGACACACACACAGACACATGCACACACACACAGACACTCTCCCTCACACACTCTCACTCACACACACACACACACACAGACACACACACACAGAGCCACACACACTCTCACTCACACAGACACACACTCTCACTCACACACACACACAGACACACACACAGGCAAACACACACAGAGACACACACTCTCACTCACACACTCTCTCACATACACACACACACACATTCACTCACACACTCACACAGACACACACACCGACACACACATTCTCACTCACACACACAGACACACACACAGAGACACACACACTCACACACACACACACACACACACAGACACTCTCCCTCACACACAGACACATTCTCACTCACACACACACAGACACACACAGACACTCTCCCTCACACAGACACACACACACACACAGACACTCTCACTCACGCACAGACACACACACACACACACACACTCACACATGCAGACACACACACACTGACACACACACACAGACACACGCACACACACACAGACACTCTCCCTCACACACACACACACACTCTCACTCACACACACAGACACACACACACACAGAGACACACAGACACACTCACTCACACACTCACTCACACACACAACTCACTCACACACTCACAGACACACACACACACACACACATTCTCACTCACACACAAACAGACACACACACACACACACACAGGCACACACACTGACACACACACACACAGACACTCTCCCTCACACACAGACACACACACACTGACACACACACGGACACTCTCACTCACGCACAGAAACTCACACACTGACACACAGACACACACACAGACACTCTCCCTCACACACAGACACATTCTCACTCTCACACACACACACATTCTCACTCTCACACACACACAGACACACACACACTGACACACACACAGACACACACACACTGACACAAACACACACACAGACACTCTCACTCACACACACACAGACACACACACAGACACACACACACTGACACACACACACAACAGACACTCTCACTCACACACACACAGACACAGTGACACATTACACCTGGACCTGGTATTCCTCTTGTCCCTCATCATGGTGCTGGAATGTCAGCCTAGATTTTGTGTTCAAGCCTTTGGGCTTGAAGCCATGATCTTCTGGTTGAAGAGGTGAGTGCTTTACTCACAGAGGCAAGGCTGGCATTAATTATTCTACAGGAAAAATAAATGAAAGGCTTGCATTTATATAGCTGCCTCAGGACATTCCAAAACACTTTGGAGTACTTTTTGAAGTGTAGTCACGATTTTGTTGTAGGAAACGCAGCAGCTAATTTACACACAGCAAGATCCCACAAACAGTAATGGGATAATGATCAAATAACTTGTTTTAGTGATGTTGGTTGAGGGATAAATATTGACCAGGGCACTGGGGAGAGCTCTGCTGTCTTTCAGGATAGTGCTATCAGATTTTTACATTCACCTGAGAGAGCAGGCTTGATTTAACCTCTCAGATAGCACCTCCAACAGTGTAACACTCCCTCAGCGCTGCAATGGCATTCTTGATTATAGAGTCAAGTTTCTGGTATAAGACTTGAACCCACAACCTTCAGGTTTAGAGGCACGAGTGCTACTCACTGAGCCACAGCTGACAAACTCTGGAGGCCAGTCAGCCCCTGAAACAGGTTAATGCCAACGAATGTGGCCCTATGTCAGGTTTTGGGGTCTGACCCAGTCAGTCCATTGCCAGTGTTTCTCCATATTTGCGACAATTTGCAATACTGCTACCTTCCTGCCGAGGGTGCCAGTGAGCAATTGTCACTGGCTCACCGGCGCCACCAGGTGGGAGTTATTGTTACTGCAACTCCTGGAAAGTGAAAATTAAGAGACCACAGGAATTTGGTGATCTCAGGCTGGTGGAGATTGGGTGGAATTGGCCTTCTTACCCCCTGGGCTAGCAAAGGGAAAAATGAGGTGGAATTCCTCACCTGAACACTACCTAATTTGGAAAATTGACTTGTGTGGATATTGGGATCATTCAGATTCATCTGTGACGCCACTTGTGGGCAAATAGCCTACCAACTCTCACTCGGTTTTGATCTCAAGTGGAGTAAGTGAAAGATTGCTTTCATCCATGAAGCAGCGCTCCCAACGAGCCAGGCATTTATGAAGGTAGAAACAAAAACAAAAAAACTGCGGATGCTGGAAATCCAAAACAAAAACAGATAGAGACTCTATCTCTCCGCCCCCCACACACACACCTTAAACCAGTTTATATTTCAACTCTTTCTTGGACTCAAACTCAAGTTCTGTCGAAGGGTCATGAGGACTCGAAACGTCAACTCTTTTCTTCTCCGCCGATGCTGCCAGACCTGCTGAGTTTTTCCAGGTAATTCTGTTTTTATTTATGAAGGTAGACCAGCCTTGTGTGTCCTTCCTGGGCTGTGGGCCACACATTCTGGGATGTCTACAGTCTGGGATTGCAGACAGGCCCATCAAAGAATCTATTACCTGGTCTGCCGCTTTGTCAAACAGAAGGACTGCCTGATCCTCTGGGTGCCCTCCAGTTGAGCAGTTCTCCCTGGTGCCCTGGCCAATCCTCATCCCTCAACCCAACACCATTAAAAAAGACAGATTATGTAGTCATTATCCACATAGGTGTTCGTGGGAGCTTGCTATGTGTGAATTGTCTGCCTCACTTCCCAACATTGCAACAATGACTAAACTTCAAAAAGTTCTTTATTGACCCCGAGACATCCTGTGCTTGGAAAAGATGCTGTATCCTATGTATTGGGTGCCCCCTGTTTTCTAACTATTACTTGGCTGTTTTCCAGTATTTGAGCTTACGGTGAGTGCGAGAATTTCAATGGTCACGACTCACTGGGGACAGTGCGCTGTAATATCGACTCACTGGGGACAGTGCGCTGTAATATCGACTCACTGGGGATAGTGCGCTGTAATATCGACTCACTGGGGCAGTGCGCTGTAATATCGACTCACTGGGGATAGTGCGCTGTAATATCGACTCACTGGGGACAGTGCGCTGTAATATCGACTCACTGGGGATAGTGCGCTGTAATATCGACTCACTGGGGACAGTGCGCTGTAATATCGACTCACTGGGGATAGTGCACTGTAATATCGACTCACTGGGGACAGTTCGCTGTAATATTGACTCACTGGGGACAGCGCGCTGTAATATCGACTCACTGGGGACAGTGCGCTGTAATATTGACTCACTGGGAATATTGCGCTGTAATATCGACTCACTGGGGACAGTGCGCTGTATTATCAACTCACTGAGGACAGTGCGCTGTAATATCGACTCACTGGGGATAGTGCGCTGTAATATCGACTCACTGGGGACAGTGCACTGTAATATCGACTCACTGGGGACAGTGCGCTGTAATATCGACTCACTGGGGACAGTGCGTTGTAATATCGACTCACTGGGGACAGTGCGCTGTAATATCGTCTCACTGGGGACAGCGCGCTGTAATATCGACTCACTGGGGATAGTGCGCTGTAATATCGACTCACTGGGGATAGCGCACTGTAATATCGAATCACTGGGGACAGTGCGCTGTAATATCGACTCACTGGGGACAGTGCGCTGTAATATTGACTCACTGGGAATATTGCGCTGTAATATCGACTCATTGGGGACAGTGCGCTGTAATATTGACTCACTGGGAATATTGCGCTGTAATATCGACTCACTGGGGACAGTGCGCTGTAATATCGTCTCACTGGGGACAGCGCGCTGTAATATCGACTCACTGGGGATATTGCGCTGTAATATCGACTCACTGGGGATAGTGCACTGTAATATTGACTCACTGGGAATATTGCACTGTAATATCGACTCACTGTGGATAGTGCGCTGTAATATTGACTCACTAGGAATTTTGCGCTGTAATATCGACTCACTGGGGATAGTGTGCTGTATTATCGACTCACTGGGAATATTGAGCTGTAATATTGACTCACTGGGGATAGTGCACTGTAATATCAGCCCCACTGCTCCCTGAGCTGCGACAAATGTGAAAAATTTTGATCAAACCACCAAATTGTCCCCAATTCTATCTAATTGTTTAATTTAGGTTAACAGAATGTGAGCACCTGGTTTGTAAACTAAATAAGTAAATAACTGTTTATTGAACAAACTGTCGTTAACCAGTGGCAAAAGGAATAAATATGAAGTGCTAACTTCTAACTCTACCCCTTCTTAAATCCCTATACACACACATACAAGGCACATAAAAACATTGATTTTAAGGGTGGGATAAAACAGTTCAGTAGCACCAATTCCAGAGTACAGGATATCTTTCAAATTCATTTCAGTTCTTGTTGATGACACAAGGTGGTCTTCCAGCACTTTCAGTGTTTAGTTCACTGGCTGAGCACTTGCCTTTCAATGTCTCTAACAGTGATTTTCCCCTTTGCCTCTTGACAGGGGTTTTCAGAGAGAGCAGGTTATAGGGATATGAGGAGAGAAAAAGAAAAACAACTAGCTGTTATTGTGGAATCTTTCGCACCCTAGAAAAAGAGGTTTTAGGTCTTGTTCAAAGAACAAAGAAAAGTACAGCACAGGAACAGGCCCTTCGGCCCTCCAAGCCTGCGCCTATCATATTGCCCGTCAACTAAAACATTTTGCACTTCCGTGGTCCGTATCCCTCTATTCCCATCCTATTCATGTATTTGTCAAGCTGCCTCTTAAACACAACTATCGTACCTGCTTCCACCACCTCCTCTGGCAGCGAATTCCAGACACTCATTACCCTCTGCGTAAAAAACTTGCCCTGCACATCTCCTCTATAGTTTTCTCCTCTCACCTTAAACTTATGTCCCCTAGTAATTGACTCTTCCACCCTGGGACAAAGCTTCTGACTATCTACTCTGTCCATGCCACTCATAATTTTGTAAACTTCTATCAAGTCGCCCCTCAATCTCTGTCGCTCCAGTGAGAACAATCCGAGTTTCTCCAACCTCTCCTCATAGCTAATAACCTCCAGACCAGGCAGCATCCTGGTAAACCTCCTCTGCACCCTCTTCAACGCCTCCATATCCTTCTGGTAATGTGGTGACCAGAATTGCACACAATATTCCAAGTGTGGCCTAACCAAGGTTCTATCCAGCTGCAGCATGACTTCCCAGCTTTTATACTCAATACCCCTGCCAATGAAGACAAGCATGCCATATGCCTTCCTGACTACCTTATCCACCTGCGTTGCCACTTTCAGTGACCTGTGGACCTGTACACCCAGATCCCTCTGCCCGTCAATGCACTTAAGGGTTCTGCCATTTACTGTATAATTCCTGCCTTTATTAGACCTTCCAAAATGCATTACCTCGCATTTGTCCGGATTAAACTCCATCTACCATTTCTCCACCCAAGTCTCCAACCAATCTATATCCTGTTGTATCCTTTGACAATCCTCTTCACTATCTGCAACTCCTCCAACCTTAGTGTCGTCTGCAAACTTACTAATTAGCCCAGTTACATTTTCCTCCAAATCATTTATGTATACCACAAACAGCAAAGGTCCCAGCACTGATCCCTGCAGAACTCCACTAGTCACAGCTCTCCATTCAGAAAAGCATCCTTCCACTGCTACCCTCTGTCTTCTATAACCAAGCCAATTCCGTATCCATCTTGCCAGCTCACCTCTGATTCTGTGCGACTTTACCTTCTGTACCAGTCTGCCATGAGGGACCTTGTCAAAGGCTTTACTGAAATCCATGTATATAACATCCACTGCCCTTCCATCGTCGATCATCTTTGTCACTTCCTCAAAAAACTCAATCAAGTTAGTGAGACACGAACTCCCCTTCACAAAACCATGCTGCCTCTCACTAATACGCCCATTTGCTTCCAAATGGTAGTAAATCTTGTCACGAAGAATCTTCTCCAATAATTTCCCTACCACTGACGTAAGGTTCACCAGCCTGTAATTTCCTGGATTATCCCTGCTACCCTTCTTAAACAATGGAACAACATTGGCCATTCTCCAGTCCTCTGGGCCCTTACCTGTAGCCAGTGAGGTTACAAAGATTTCTGTCAAGGCTCCAGCAATCTCCTCCCTTGCCTCCCTCAGTACTCTGGGGTAGATCCCATCTGGCCCTGGGGACTTATCCACCTTAATATTCCTCAAGACGCCTAACACCTCCTCTTTTTTGATCTCAACATGATTCAGGCTATCTACACACTCTTCCGTAGACAAATCGACCACTAAGTCCTTCTCTTTGGTGAATACTGATGAGTAGTATTCATTTAGTATCTCTTCCATTTCTTCTGGCTCCACACACAGATTCCCACCTCTGTCCCTGAGTGGGCCCACCCTTTCCCTGGCTACCCTCTTGCCCTTTACATATGTATAAAAGGCCTTGGGATTTTCCTTAATCCTGGTTGCCAATGACTTTTCATGACCCCTTTTAGCCCTCCTGACTCCTTGCTTAAGTTTCTTCCTACTTTCTTTATATTCTCCACGGGCTTCATCTGTTCCCAGCCTTCCAGCCCGTATAAATGCTCCCCTTTTCTTTTTGGCTAATCTCACAATATCCTTCGTTATCCAAGGTTCCTGAAACTTGCCATGCTTATCCTTCATCCTAGCAGGAACATGCTGGTCCTGAATTCTTATCAACTGACATTTGAAAGCCCCCCACATGTCAGTTTGTTGATTTGCCCTCAAACATTCACCTCCAGTCTAGATTCCTCAGTTCCTGCCTAATATTGTTATAATTAGCCTTCCCCCAAATAAGCACCTTGACCCGAGGACTCCTGTTATCCTTATCCACCAGTACCTTGAAACTTACTGAATTATGGTCACTTTTCCCAAAATGCTCTCCTACTGAAGCTTCGACCACCTGGCCGGGTTCATTCCCTAATACTAGGTCCAGTATTTCCCCTTCCCTAGTTGGACTATCCACATATTGTCTCAGGATGCACCTTACAAATTCTGCACCATCCAAACCCCTAACACTAAGTGATTCCCAGTCAATATAGGGAAAGTTAAAATCACCCACCACAACAACCCTATTGCACTTACATCTTTCCAAAATCTGCCTACATAACTGTTCCTCAATCTCCTGCCGGCATTTGGGAGGCCTATAGTAAACCCCAACATTGTGACTGTACCCTTCCCATTCCAGAGCTCTACCCATGCTGCATGAGCCCACCGAGGTGTCCTCCTGTCGTACAGCTGTGATATTCTCCTTAACCAGCAGTGCAACTCCCCCACCTCTTCTACATCCCTCTCTATCCTGCCTGAAACATCTAAATCCTGGAACATTTATCTGCCAATCCTGTCCATCCTTCAACCAAGTCTCTGTAATAGCAATAACATCATAGTCCCAAGTACTAATCCAAGCTCTAAGCTCATCTGCCTTGCCTGTTATACTTCTCGCATTGAAACAAATACATTTCAGACCCCCAGTCCCACTGTGTTCAATAATTTCTCCCTGCCTGCCCTTCCTCTTAGTCCTACTGGCCATATTCACTGGTTCCCAGTCCTTTATTTCACCTGCTGACCTATTGCTCTGGTTCCCACCCCACTGCCATACTAGTTTAAACCCTCCCGAGTGACACTAGCAAACTTCACAGCCAGGATATTGGTGCCCTCCAGTTTAGATGCAACCTGTCCTTCTTGTACAGGTCCCACCTGCCCCGGAAGAGATCCCAATGATCCAGATATCGGAAACCCTCCCTCCTACACCATCTGTTCAGCCACGTGTTCAGCTGCACTATCTTCCTATTTCTAGCCTCACTGGCACGTGGCACAGGGAGTAATCTGAGATTACAAACCTTAGAGGTCCTGTTTTTTTAACTTTCTGCCTAACTCCCTGAACTCCCGCTGCAGGACCTCGTCACTCTTCCTGCCTATGTCGTTAGTACCAATGTGTACCACAACCTCTGGCTGTTCTCCCTCCCCCTTCAGAATGTCCCGTACCCGATCAGAGACATCCTGGACCCTGGCACCAGGGAGGCAACATACCATCCAGGTGTCTCTTTCCCGACCACAGAAGGGCCTATCTGAGCCCCTGACTATAGAGTCCCCTATGACAATTGCTCTTCTGTGCTTTGACCCCCCCCGCTGAACAACAGAGACAGCCGTGGTGCCACTGCTCTGGCTACTGCTGTTGTTGATTTCCCCTAATAGGCCATTCCCCCCAACAGTATCCAAAATGGTATACCTGTTAGAGAGGGGGACAGCCACAGGGGATTTCTGCACTGACTGCCTGCCCCTTCTAGTAGTCACCCATCTATCTGTCTGACCCTTGGATGTGACCACGTCTGTAAAACTCCTGTCAGTGACGCTTTCTGCCACCTGAATGCTCCTAAGTGCATCCAACTGCTGCTCCAACCGATCCACATGGTCTGTGAGGAGCTGCAATTGGGTGCACTTCCTGCAGATGTAGGTGTCCGGGACACTTGAAGCATCACAGATTTCCCACACCCCACAGGTGAATCACCTCACCCCAGCAACTGCCATTGCTAGAACTATTTAATAAATCAATTTAAATCTAATAACTGCTTCTTGACTCCTTATTAACTATACATTCCCTAGGGCTAGATTTTTACTATAAATGCTAAATCCTAAGAACAGTAGTTGCCTGATTCTGGTCTAGATACCCTCTATTTATTAATTAAGTGAATTGTCAGCTTCAGGCTTTTCAGGCTCTCACAAAAGCTGGTCACCTGGTCAGGAGCCAATTAAAATGCTGTTGTCAGACAACTCCCTTGGTCCAGGACTCCTTTCCAGCACCATCCTGTCTTTCATGGCACACTCTATTCCAGGACTGCAACATTGTATATATCTCTCATACTCTTCCAGCAGATGTATCTTTCAACCTGCAGCCTTTGTAATTTTACCAGCGTCCAACAGAAAATAAAGAGATAAGTTCCTTACACCTGAGGAATCAAGGAGTGAGTAGGGATCCCAGGGGCAGAACGCATCAGCTGGGAGAGGGAAATGAACCCTTCACCAGAACCCCTGGGCCTGAGGCACACCTGATATTGGGGCTTGGAGCCTGATTTGAGGGAGAGCGGTGAGCTGACAATACATCCTGGCTTTGCTGATGAATCGGCAATAGACTTCGAGTTCCTGTGTTACAGGGAGAGGGAATGGGGGAGCGGGGAGGGTGGTTAGTATTATCTGTTTCAGGCACAGGCCTTAGACACCTCTTTTGAAGTCTATATCAATATAGTACTGAACTCACTTCCAGCTCAGTATTACAAGGAACGATCAGCATTGAAAAAGGCCATTCTGTCCAACTGATCCATGCTGTTTTTCCTGTTCCTCACGGGTCTCCTTCCACCCTTCTCCATCTCACCCCAACAACATATCGTTCTGTTCCTTTCTCCCCCATGTGCTTGCCCAGTTTTCTTTTATGTACTAAAGATTAGTATTAAACAATACATATTGCTAGCTTATTTTAGGTAATTATTGAATTATAAATGATTCTATGCTGTTCTTCTGTTAGTTCCCCATTCTAACTTCTCTCTGAATGAAGAATTTCTCTGAGATTCCCTATTTATTGGTGATTGCCTTACATTTCTGTCCCTTGGTTTTGGCTCCATCACTCCCGACAAGTGGAAAAATCTATGTGTCTATTCTGTCAATCTCTTTATTATTTTAAAGAGTTATAATGTCCCTCACAGTGTTCTATTTTCTAGAGAAAAGAGCCCCAACCAGTTCGACCTTTATAACAACCCACTCCCCCTTCATTTCTGGCATCGGGATTCTGAATTTCTTTTGCAGCTTCTCCTATAAATGGTGACACACAGGATGTAGGCCCTGCAGCCCATACACATGTCTCACTCCACATCACCAGTGTCACATCCAACATCAAGAATTTTGACACATGAAATACAGCTCAGCACCCCCCTGTTGTATGAAGTTCTAGTCTGGGCCTATCGAGAGCACTGAGTTCAGTTCTGAGCACCACAACTCCTTCGACAGCACCTTCCAAACCCACAACTTCTACCACCCAGAAGGACAAGGACATCAGATGCATGGGAACGCCAACCGGTTGGAAGTTCCTCTCCAAGTCACTCGCCAACCTGGCTTGGAAACATATCGCTGTTCCTTCACTATCACTGGGTCAAAATCCTGGAACTCCCTCTCTAACAGCACCGTGGGTGTACCTACACCACATGGACTGCGGCGGTTTAAGAAGGCAGCTCACCACCACCTTCTCAAGGGCAATTAGGGATGGGCAATAAATGCTGGCCCAGCCATCGAAGCCCACATCCCATGAATGAATAAAATAAAACTCAGGGAGAACATATTGGCCTCATAGGGGGTTGCAACATCAGTTCACTGAAATTATACCAGGACTTAAAGGGTTAAATGATGAGGCCAGATTGCATTGACCAAGCTTAAATGTAGAACCGAGATTTTTAAAATGTTTGTGGGATTTGATGAAAGAGCAAAGCACTGCTGGATACTGGAATGAAATAAAAACAGAATATCAGAATGATTTGACAGGCTAGCTATTTCCTCTGACAGCAGGGGGGTGGGTCCAAAACAAGAGAACATAGCATTAAAATTCGAGCCAGGCCGTTCAGGGGTGATGTCAAGAAGCACTTACTCACACACAGGGCAGTGGAAATCTGGAACTTTCTCCTCCCCAAAATGCTATTGACACTGCAGGGGTCAAGGGAAAATTTCAGAACTAAGATCAGTGGATTTTTGAAAGAAGGATACTGAGGGTTCCAGAGTCAACCTGGGGAGATGGAGTTAAACCGGGATTTAATTGAATGGAGGGGCAGGCTTCAGTGTTTTTCCAGGCATTTCTGAATAACCTCCTCCAGTTCCATTGCATTCGTACATGCTTTATCAAATATTTGAGCTTTTCAGTTTAAAGGGGTGGGCTTATACTCATTCTTGCCTTGGGTAATAATCCAGGGGGAAATGGAACGATCTCACCTTCCAGGCACGAATCAATTGCAGTCCATCAATTTCAGCAGAGTATTAAAAGTAGGCAGCCTGCCTAATATATGGGTGCCATGTGCTGAGGGTCCTCCCTCGATCGGATTACTGTTCATGCGCTTTTTGTCCATGTATCAGATGAGGACAGTCATTATTGAAGGATTTTAGCTCAAATTGAAAAGCACAGATTCATCACTGATCCTGTCTAAAACTCTGCTGTCCATATCCTAACTCACAGCATCACCCCCAGTACTCACTGACCTACACCGACTGTCATTCCAGCAATGCCTCCAGTTTAAAACTCCCAGCCTTGTGTTACCTCTTTTTTGGATAAATCTATTTGTCCATGGGATGTGGGCGTCGCTGGCTGGGCCAGCATTTATTGCCCATCTTTAATTGCCCTTGAGAACTGAATGACTTGCTCAGCCATTTCAAAGGGCATTTAAAGTCAACCACATTGTTGTGGGTCTGGAGTCTCATATAGGCCAGACCAGGTAAGGGTCCCTAAATGATATTAGTGAACAGCTGAGTTTTTACAACAATTAACAATGGCTTCATGATCACCATTAGACTTCTAATTCCAGATTTTTTTTTATTGAATTCAAATTCCACCATCTGCTGTGGTGGGATTCAAACCCAGGTCCCCGGTTTATTAGTCTGGTGACAATACTGCTTTCCAACTGCCTCCCCTTAAACCCCTCCATGGTCTTACCCCACCTTCCCTAGTTCTGCAACCTCCTCCAGCCCTATAACCCTCCAAGATCTCTGCGATCCTCCAATTCTGACCCCTTCCACATGTCTGGTTCCCATCGCTCCACCATTGGTGGTTGTACCATCAGTTGCCTGGGCTCCAACTACACTCATGAATTCACTCCCTAAACCTCTCTGCCTCCCTCTCTTCCTTTAAGCTACTTGTTAAAATCTACCTCTTTGAACTAGCTTTTGGTCGTCCGTCTGAATATCTCCTTATGTGTCTTTGTGGCAGATTTTGTATGTTTGCTGAAAAAAGGGACATTTTTGTCAAAGCTTTTTGTCTTCACTCATCAGGGCAATTCGCAAGAATACCAAATGTAAAGGGAACAACAATTTATACTACATGAGAAGAGAGTGCTGATTGGTTGGCAAGAGGATTCTGATTGGCAGAGACTTTGCCATGGAGAATGTACCAGTTTATTGTGACTGACAGTTAACTGCCAAACATTGTTTGAAATTTTAAACCAGGCAAAATGGCAGTATCCATGGCTAAAAAAATTTTGGAGTAGAAGTTATAACTCTGATTGGGTTATAAAATGTATCTCAGGGTAAGTTAACAGAGTTGGTGGATAAGTTGCAATTGAGGTTACCTGTAGGGGCAAAGAAATCAGATATAGTTGAAATGATAGCACAGCATTTAAAGTTGGAAGGAATACCTGCCACTAGTGAGTCACAGTTGGAGGTAGTGAGACTTCAGTTAGAAATGTAGAGGATTGAATTTGAACAAGCAAAGGAACTGAGAAAACGTGAACTAGAGGCAGCAGAAAAAGTAAAGGAAAGAGAAAGGGCTTTCCAAAGGGAACTGGCAAAAAGGCAGGAGAGAGAAAAAAGACAAGAAAGGGAACTTGAGATGGTGAAGTTACAAAAGGAAGAGAGAATAAAGGAAAGAGACAGAGCGTACCGGCTTAAAAAGCTGGATTTTAAAAAGGAGGCATCAGGTGCTGAGGAAGGTTCTGATGATGAGAAAACCTTTAAACTAAAACCCAGTGGGGAGATGTCTAAATTTGTACAAGCTCTTCCCAAGTTTGAGGAAAGAAATGTTGAAACATTCTTTATTTCATTTGAGAAGATGGCTAAACAGATGAAATGGCCACAGGAAAACTGGACATTGTTCAGGAAGAAAGAATGGAGGATAATGCAGCTGAGGTCATTAGTTCAAGGCAGTTGGTAGAGTTACAGAAGAAGCTTACACAAATAAGACGGGTATATCAAACAGCTTACTCAGAAACAGAGGCAGAATGTATTCCAGAATGTTATTACCTTAAGGATAATGTTTTAATGAGGTATTGGCGGCCTTTTCATGTTTCAACAGATAAAAGCTGGGGGGAAGTGGATCAGATTATTATACCATTGGAATATAGAAATGAGATCCTGAGAATAGCTCATCGAATCCCAATGGGGGGACATTTAGAAATTAGAAAGATATGGGCGAAAATACAAAACATTTTTTTTTGCCTAAATTGCATAGAGACGTAGTCAAATTTTGTAGAATGTCACACATGTCAGGTGATAAGGAAACCACAAGCAGTGGCTAAACTGGCACCTTTTATTCCAAATCCAGCATTTGAAGAACCTTTTACTAGGGTCATGATTGATTATGTAGGACCCCTCTCTAAGACCAAAAGTGGAAATAAGTCCTTACTGACAATAATGGATATGTCTACAAGATTTCTTAACGCAATACCTTTGAGGAATATTACAATAAAGAGAATTGTGGAAGAGTTGACTAAATGTTTTACAAGATATGGTTTACCTAAAGAAATACAATCAGATCAGGGTTCAAATTTCATATCACAGGTTTTTAAGGAAGTAATGACTGGTTTGGTGATAAAACAGTTTAAACCAACAAAGGGGCTGTGGAAAGATGGCATCAAACTTTAAAGACAATGATGAGAGCGTATAGTCAGGATTATCCACAGGATTGGGTTAGGGGAATTTCATTCTTGTTATTTGTTATTAGGGATGCTCCTAACGCCCCTAATGCTCCTGGATTTAGCCCTTGTGAATTAGTCTATGGTCATGAGGTAAGGGGACCACTGAAATTGATTCATGAGAAATTGGTGGGTCAATATTCAGAAACTACTCTCCTGGACTATCAAACTTCATGCAAAGATTCGACAGAGCACGTTAGTTAGCTAGGGAACATTTAAAGATATCACAGCGTGTGATGAAAATGAAAGCAGACAGGAAAGCTACTGCTTGTAGTTTTGTTGCTGGGCAAAAGGTGCTAGCTTTGTTACCAGTACTGGGTGCCTCATTAAAGGCAAGGTTTAGCAGGGTTTACAGGATTGAAAAGAAATTGAGTGAAGTAAATTGTTTAATAAATATTCCAGATAGAAGAAAGAAGCAGAGGGTGTGTCATGAACAAAAATGCTTAAAAAGTACTTTGACAGGGAAGAGGACCAAAATGAGGTATCAATGTTGGTAGATACGGTGAAAAAGGTAGAAATGAAGGATTCTAAAATTGATTTTCCTCTAATCAAATTGGATAATGAGGGGGTACTTGAAAATTTACATGCAATATTGAGTTAACCTTCCAGGCAAGTATCAAAGTGATTTAAGGGAGCTATTGCAGTCACACAAAGCTATTTGTGGGGATATGCTGATGACGACACATTTTGCTATACATGATATGTGTGTAGAAGTTTCATCGTCGATAAGGCAACACCCTTATAGATTAAATCCAGCAAAGTTATGACAAGTACAGAAAGAAATTGAATTCATGCTTCAAAATGACATCACTGAGTCTAGTTGCAGTAACTGGAGTTCGCCTGTTGTATTGGTACTAAAACAGGATGGAACACAAAGACTGTGTGCGGACTATCGAAAGGTGAACACGGTGACAAAAGCGGATTCATATCCTATACCACGGTTAGAAGATTGCACTGAGAAAGTGGGACAATCAAAATTTATCACAAAGATTGACTTTTTAAGAGGATATTGGCAAGTACCCTAATTGGAGACAGCAAAGAAGACATCAGCTTTTGTGATGTCAGATGGACTATATCAGTTTAAAAGTTATGCCATTTGATATGAAAAATGCACCTGCAACATTTTGAAGACTGACAGACAAAGTAATTGCAGGGTCTGAACAATTGTGCTGTTTATATTGATGACCTGATAGTTTGCAGTCACACATGGGAGGAGCATTGCAACAACTGGAAGAATTGCTTTGCCAATTACAAAGAGCTAATTTAGTGATGAACTCGGCTAAAAGTGCATTTGCAAAAGTGCAAGTTACGTATCTAGGCCAGACCATTGGACATGTTAAGGTGGCTCCGAGAGATGCGAAAGTCAAGGCTATTGCGGATTCCCCCAATGCCTACAACAGAATGAGAAGTTTTGAGATTTCTGGATATGGGTGGGTTTTACTGGAAATTTGTACCAAATTTTAGCCTAGTGGTTGCTCCACTGACTGAACTATTTAAAAAAAACAAAAGTTTCAGTGGGCACAGGAGTGTCAGAAGTCAGAGTGACAGTCTGGAAACTGTATTAACCACGTCAGCAGTTTTGGCAGTAACCAAATATGCCAAGCAATTTAAGTTGGCCATTAACACAAGCGAAATAGGCATTGGAGCTGCCCTGTTACAAGAAGATGAAACTGGAATTGAGAAACCGATAGGGTATTTTGCATGGAAGTTGAATGTGCAGCAGAGAAGAAGATATTCAACGATCGAAAAGGGGACTGTGGGTCTGGCATTGCAGCATTTGAGATTTATGTTTCAAACAATTCTTCAGAAACAATTGTTTATGCAGACCACAATCCTTTAAAGTTTCTGGACAAATTTCAAGACAGAAGCGCAAGGCTATTCAGATGGAGATGATTACTGCAACCATTTAATCTACAAATTATATATGTGGCTGGATGAGAAAATCTAATTGCAGGTGCACTGTCAAGAGTGTGAAGCTCAAAGGGAAAATTGGACATGTAAAAACCTGGATGCTGGACTGGAATTATTTCTGTTGATACCAAGGATTCCTATATATATTAAAAGCAAAAAACTGCGGATGCTGAAAATCTGAAACAAAAACAAAAATTCCTGTAAAAACTCAGCAGGTCTGACAGCATCTGTGGAGAGAAAGACAGAGTTAACGTTTCGAGTCCGTATGACTCTTGTTGCGTTAATACGTGCATCTGGTAATGCAATAATGTGAGTTTTGTTATGATCCAGCCCTTCCGTAAAGCTGAGATATTTAAAAATCCCAGAGGGAAAACTTGAAACAACTGTCATAACCTATATTTTTAATTGGTATGTTTGAGATGCAGCTCTAAATTCAGGAATCAGACCACCAGTTCTTGAGAGGTTTTATATTAAATTAAATGAAACATTTTACTAACTTACACAAGTTAAATATATCCACATGGCTACAAATTACAACTATCATAGCTTTTAACAAATTCCCAAACTAACCTCCATTAAGGCAACAACAACCCATAGACTTAACCAAACACCAGGCAAAGCATTTTCACCTTACAAGTTCAACATGAGGTTCTTTTCACTTTGGTTCCTGTGGAGACAGTTGTAACCTTACAATTGCTTTCTTCTCACATTGCCTTTGCCCCGCACACACAAAACTGCTATTGGTTATATCCAACACGCTCATTGAATGTAAATTCCCACTGTATCACTAGCCTCTTTGAACTCCATCTCTTCTAATAATAAACCCCTTTCATAGCACCAAGCTTATTAGTAATATAAACATATGGCTTGGTCTCTGCTAGCTAGGTGCCAAATTTCACCCTGCTTCTTGAATGCTCTGTTCAAAAAATGCAAATGCACTCTACCTCTCTTACATCTCAAAACTGGTACATCTCAAAGCACCAGACTAGCTGGCTTTAATGCAATTAAGACACACCCACAGACTAAACCTCTATTTTAAAAGAAAAATATTTTCCAATAATATTATATATGTTAATAGCTTCATGACAGTATATAGATGGGGGTAATGAAAGATGGGTTAAGAAAATGAAGCCATCTTTTTAAATTATGATGGCTCAATTTCCCATAAGGAGGGGGTGTCATGAAAATATAATTTTCATAATATTATTGTGATTAATTGTAAAGTGGGCTAATGGTGGGGTTTGGATTAGTTTCACTCTGTGTGTGTGGGGGGGGGTGGGGGGGGGGTTAATCGAATTGGAGACAGCTTGTCTGGAGGCTTTGATGTATCAACAAGAAGCTGGGTTTGAAATGCTAAATAGATAAACATGGCTGATGTTTTAGAATGTGAGGTGTGAGGGAAATTTGCATTTATAGATAAATTAGGGTAGTTTTAATTTCAAAGAGATGGTTAGATGTTACACCTAGCCAGAAAAAGCTAAACCAAACAGTGTGTTTATTTTTCCCAAAGGTTACTGATAAAATTAGTACTATGAAAGTACTATATTATGAGAAAGGTAAAGTTCCAAAGATATATTGGAACAATGGAATTTGCATTAAAAATAGAGAAACATGTATAAAGGAGATAAGGCTATGTGTAAAGGGTGAAGATATTCTAACACACATGTGAAAAGCCTCCAGCCTCTGTGTATCAAGTTGCTGTCTACAGGAACCGATGCTGAGAAAACTCACTTTGAATTCCTGTCCAGGGCTTCATGTTGCTTTGCCTGGGTCTGTTTAACTCTATTTGTTTTTACTGTGGCCTTAACGGAGGTGTAACTGGGAGTCAGATTATTTAGGAGTTTTAGGAGTTATTATAATAGTAATTTGTAGACTTGTGTGCTTGAAAACTTCTCGTTTGCTAATAAATGTTTAATTTAGTTTTCTAAAAACCTCTGAAGTTGTGATAGTCTCATTACTTCAGAATTCAGGACACGCGTCTCGAAATAAAATACAAATTGCAAAACAGTTTTGACTGCGTGATCAAGTTTCCCTTGTGGATTTGATCCGTTTGACAGAGATCATCTGCCACACCATAACAGAATGTAATTATTGTTGTTCCCCTGACAGGGGTGCCCAGGTGGAGGTCTGCATTCTCCCCAGTCAAGTGCTGCACACAGATTCCATTTCCTCCAATCTTAGCTGAGTCTCCCAGTCCCAGAAGGTGGGAAGTGACAGAGAGAGAGAGAGTCCCTGCTCCTGGTCACTGTCCGCTGGCTATGTGCAACATGAGGAGAGGATTGAGCTCCTGTCCCCACAGTGTGACTCTCTCTCCTGGCCTCTTATGGCTGGAACATTAGGATGGGCAGCATGAAGCTTCACCTCAGGGATCAGTGCAGGGCTCTGATTCCCTAGGGAACTGAGCTCCAGCATGACAACAAGGGGAGAAGGAAGCTGCAGGTAACTGCAGAGATTATGGGGAAAGGAGGAGGCCATTCAGCCCCTCAAGCCTGCTTCACCATTCAACTAAATCATGGCTGACCACTACCTCAATTTCATTAACCTGTCATGTCCTTTACTACCTTCCTCCTCCAGGTACCATACCCTAAGAGGATGTTGGCGACCATAGACTTCCATTGGATTGGTCCATGATTATGTTTGGCAAAGTACTGTAGTGATTTGCCATTGCTTTCTGCAGTATGGCCGACCAGAAAACTCTCCCACTCTTACCGCCTTCCATCAGGATTAATAGGCTGATAATTAATCTTTTTGGCCACATTAAGAACACATCTTCTGTGGTCATCAAGTCCTAGAGTGGGACTTGAACCCACAGCTTCTGACTCTGAGATAGGGGTGCTACCCATTGTGTTACATTTTTATTGCCCCTTACCCATCCACCTTGAAGTCTTGAAACTTTTTCAACTGAAGTGCTGATTTTTGTCTATTCCATATTGGGCCACAAGAGGGCAGCAATGTCCAAATGACCATAAACAGCAGGCAGCAGCCTCCACACGTTTCACATTGCCCCCTCTGAGAGTTTTAACCGTGATTCACTTCCCAAACTTTTCGATAAAGGTGCACCCCAGCTCGGTGGTGCCTGGGTCAGAAGGTCGGTGTGTTCAAGCCCCAGTGCCACATCCCTGGCTGACATTCGCTTCATTCGCCCGCTGTTCTCCCTTGGTGGTGTTGACTCTGGCTACGTGGGGGTTGGGGGAAGGGGGGGGAGTAAGGAATGGTTTCCATGTTTATTCTCCGGTATCTCACGTCAGGGACTATCAGGGGCTTCCAGAAGCAATCAGTGGGAAAGCAAATTGTAAGGATGACCCAGAGAGTCTGTAAAGGGATATGGATAGGGTGTGAGAGCAAAAATTTGCCGGGTAGATTATAATGTGAGGTTACCTAATTTGGTAGGAAGAGCAGAATATCATTTAAATGGAAAGGGAGACTACAGAGTGCTGCGGTGCAGAGGGAACTGGGTGTCCTTGTACACGATCCACAAAATCCTAACAGGCAGGTACAGCAAGTAATTAGGAAGGCAAATGGAATATTGGCTTTTATTGCAATTGGGATAGAGAATAAACATAGGGAAGTCTTTCTACAGTTGGTGAGTCCATGCCTGGAGTATGGAATACATCACTGGTCACCTTATTTAAGGAGGGATATATTTGCATTGGAAGCAGTTGAGAGAAGGTTCACTAGGCTGATGCCTGGGGTGAAGGGGGTTATCGAATGAGGAAAGATTGAGCAGGTTGGGCCTATACTCATTGGAGTTTTGAAGAATGGGAGGTGACCTTATTGAAGCGAATCAGATTCTGAGGGGGCTTGACAGGGTAGATGCTGTGAGAATGTTTTCCCTTCATGGGTGAACCTGTTCTCGAGAGGGCCGTTAATATTTGGAATTCAAGGCTGAGCTAAGACAGACTTTTGATTGACGAGGGAGTCAAGGGTCACGAGGAACAGGCAGAAAAGTGGAGATGAGGCCTTGACCTTATTGAATGGTGGACCAGGCCTGAGCAGCCGAATGGCCTACTCCTGCTCCTATTTATCTTCATCCTTCACCAGTGTCTGTTGGCTATTCCACCATAGGGTCCCTCATGGTTGTTTTTGCCTCTGCCCCCACAGGACACCTCACGTCATCAATTGTCAGCGAGGGACAGGGGAGTGGGGGGGTAGGGGGCGGTCACAGCTGGAGATCAAGGGCAGGAGGCCCAGGCTGACTTACCCTCCCCAAACTCCGGGACACTGAATCCACTTGTAGGCGGCCAATAAGTGAGCTGGCTGAGATCGAGTGACCAACTGGCTAATCACCAGAAGCAACCAACAAACCTCCATCCACGACAGAATCAATCATTCCACCATGAAACACTCTTGATCTGAAATCAGGAAGGAGCGAGTCGGAAAGGTGACTGAACAGAAAGGAAATTTGAAACCAGTTTACAAATAAACCAGGAGCCACACATCAGGTGATGTACAAGCATTGTCTGGTTGGCAACTGACTTGCCTCAGTAGCACCTATAACGTAGCAAAACATCCTAAGGTGCTAGACAGACGATTTATAAAGCAAAAAAGACATACAAGGAGTTATTAGAACAGGCGATCCAAAGCTTGGCCAAAGCGGTAGGTTTTAAAGAGTGTCTTAAAGGAGGTGAACAATCCAGAGAAGCAGGTGGGTATAGGGGGTGGAGGAGGCAGACATCCAGGGATGAGGGCCCAGGCAGCTGAACACTCGGGCTCCAGTGGTGGAGCAATTATAATCCAGGATGCCCAGGTAGCCGGAATTGGAGGAGCGTTGAGATGTTGGAGGGTTTTCAGGCTGAAGGAGGGAGTGATTTGTGAAGAAGGTTTGAGAATGTTAAAATCGAGTGGTTGCCGGATGAGGGAGCTCCAGCAGTGCCGAAAACAAGACAACTCTTCAGCCCGCAACATCTGGTATTTTTTAAAGCGTGTTTATTTACATTTAAGAGGAACCTCACACTCGATTTTAATTTACAAATATCCAAGCACATTCATCCTCATTGCAGACAGAAAACAATCCCCTCCCCACACTCTCCCCCCCTCACTCCATTCCTCTCCTGAAGGCTTGTCCTCTCGCTGGTTTACAGGATTCCTCACCCCGTTACCCTTCACACTCACACTTGAGAGATGGCTGAAGTTGGCAGCTGGTTTGTCATGGGGGGGCACAGGGGTTGGGTGGGAGTCGGCGATGTCCCATCACTTCACATAAAGTGACTCTCTGTGCCAAACTTTGTGCCAGAGCCTGTGAGGCTGTCGCCAACCTGAGTCAATAACTTTCAAAAGAGGGAGGAACATTAGAACAGGAGGAGGCCATTCAGCACCCAGCCATTCTATTAGAGCATAGCCACTCTCCACCTCAGCACCATTTATAACAATAGCAACAAACTGCATTTTTTGTATCACCTTCTGGCTTTGCTCACTACCCCTTGATGCCCTTACCTAAGGAAAAAAAAATTGGTATTGTTCTTGAGGACTCCAGCTGCCCTCCAGATTTTTGTATCGAATCTCAGTCAGAGCACACCTGGAGCACTATGTACATTTCTGGTCGCCCTTTTAGAAAAAAAGGTATAGAGGTACAGCATTGGGTGCAAAAAGGATTACAAAAATTCTACCAGCAGTACGATGCGGAGAGGGGTGGGAGTGGAAATAACCTAACAGGAGAGGGTGAATTGGGTTGCCAACCCTCCAGGAGTGCCCTGGAGTCTCCAGGAATTGAAGATTAATCTCCAGGACACTGTTGGGGAAACCCAGGAGAGAAATAATAAGGGTACTAAAAATAAAAGTGTCCTTTTTCACATGCTTTGATCAGTTATTAAATTATAGGGGTTTTGGTGAATAAAACAAGGCTGTTTGATGGCTACGAACCATACAATTGGGTCACGGAGAGTGTGTCCGCTTTGCAATTGGTCAAGGGAAGACCGTGTGTCATGAGGGTGGCTGTTTTGGGTTCACCCATGGCTGGGGTTGGGGGTAGGGGCAATGGGAGGCAGGGTACCCACGTGGCAAAACTTCCAGGGTTATATCCACACAGAGTCGACAACCCGAGGGTGAGCAGGATGGGCCTCTTTCCTCTTCAAAAGAGAAGGCTAAGAGGTGACCCTTAGGTCTTTAAAATGATGGAAGGCTCAGAGAGAGTGGACACACAGAGAGCGTTTCCTCATGTGGAGGAGAGTAAAGCGAGAGAGGCCATCAATATAAAATAGTCACCAAGAAACCCAATAGGGAATTCAGAAGAAACTTCTTTTCCACAGAGAGTGGTGAGAATATGGAACATGAATAGTGTAGATACATTCAGGGCAAGGCTGGATATGAGAGAGAATAGAGGGTTATGCAATAGAGTTCAGATGAGGTATCGGGGAGGAATTGAACAGAGTGCCTTGCTCGATCATTTCAGAGGGCACTTAAGAGTCAGCCACATTACTGTGGGTCTGGAGTCACATAGGCCAGGCCAGGTTTCCTTGCCTAAAAAGCATTAATGAACTAGATGGGTTTTTACAACAATCGATGATAGATGTCATGGTCACCATGACTAAGACTAGCTTTCAATTCAAGGTTTTGTTAATTAAATTTAAAATACACATCCTGCAGTGGTGGGATTGAGTATTGGCCTGGGCCTCTGGATTACTAGTCCAGTGCAGTGGCATTAACACCGCATGAAGAAGGGGCAGAAGTGGGCCACTCGGCCCCTCGAGCCTGCTCCACCATTTAATAAGATCATGGCTGATCTGATTATAACGTCAGCCCCACATTCCTGCCTACCCCCGATAACCTTTCACCCCCTTGTTAATCAAGCATCTATCTACCTCTGCCATAAAAATATTCAAAGACTCTACTTCAACTGCTCTTTGAGGGCGAAAGTTCCAAAGACTCACAACCCTCAAGAGAGCAAAAATTTCCCCTCATCCCTGTCTTAAACGAGCGACCCCTTATTTATAAACAGTGACCCCTAGTTCTAGATTCTCCCACAAGAGGAAACATCCTCACATCTGCCCTATCAGGACCCCTCAGGGTCTTAAAGGTTTTGATCAAGTCGCCTCTTACTCTTCTAAACTCCAGTGGATACCAGCCTAACCTGTCCAACCTTTCCTCATAAGACAACCTACCCATTTCTGGTATTAGTCTGGTAAACCTTCTCTGAACTGCTTCTAATGCATTTACATCTTTCCTTAAATAAGGAGGCCAGTACTGTACACAGTACTCCAGATGTGTTCTCACCAATGCCCTGTACAGCTGAAGCATAACCTCTCCACTTTTGTATTCAATTCCCCTTGCAATAAATGCAATAATCCAGCTCCCCTATTCCCCATATATATGGGCAGGAGAATTGGGGAGGAGACAAGTATGTGTTCAGGTGGTACCAACATCACCCAGCAGCACAACTGGCCTCCCCACTGCAACACTCAAAATCTTCAGCCAGCACTGGGCAAGTTTGCTTCTCCGTGTTTGCAGACCCAGTCACAGCCACGGTTCTCTGCACTCTGGTGTTGTGTAGGGTCACAGCAGACATAAAATCCAGCAAGCAACTCGAGCAGAAAGTCCACCACAGGAAGAAGAAGCAGTGCAAACCTTGTCACAAGGTGAAACGATTACACTGGTGTTAAAGGCTGCTTTGTTGAAATATGTGCTGCTGACAGATGAGCAGTGTAAAAGGATTAAATCTGTACGTTTTATTTCAGTTTAACCACCAGAGCACAGTTACAAATTAATCACCCTCAACTCCTGTAATAATAGGGACAAGGGTCCGTTGCTCCACATCCATCCATTTGACATGGTTTTCTCTCCGAGTCAGAGCTATTTACAATAAATTGCAGACTGATCATCACACAGCAAGGGGTTGACCTCCCAATGAAAGGCTTGCTAAAACAGCAAGAACAAGGGATACAGGCTCAATTATTCCACCCAGAATTGTGGAGCAAAGCACCAGGGAATGATAGTGATGTGGATAATAGAATGCTTTTCTACCAAGAGGAAGGACTGAGGGGGGAAGGACGGAGGTATGGCCAGAAGGCAGGCAATTGGAGGGGGTGGGATTCGGGAGGAGGGTAGGTGGGATGAAGAGGTTGGGGAGAGGGAGGGTAGGTGGGATGGAGGGGTTGGCGAGAGGTGGGATTGAGAGGTTGGGGAGAGGGAGGGTAAGTGGGATTGAGAGGTTGGGGAGAGAGAGGGTAGGTGGGCTTGAAGAACATGAGGAGGAGCATTGGTGAGTTTGTGGCCCTGGGAGGGGATGGGGCTTGGCTGATCTACAGAAAGGCTTTTTGGTATCAAGAACTTTACCTTAAAAATTGTTCCAAGCGTTCTGACTGACACCAGGCAGCTCAGGTATTTGGGTGACTTCACCTCCAATTCTTTGCCCTCCTTCATCCCTGAGCTTTTGTTCCCACCCCAGGAGAGGGGAAGATGGTTTGACCACAGAGACAGGCCCATTAGACACATAGACACTGTTTACCTCATACAGGTGGTGAAAAGATCAACAGCAATGATGTAATTCCAGGGACAATACAGGAAAGTGAATCTTCTAACTAAGAATCTTACAGATGCTCTGCCAACAAACGGCTCACTTGCCGAAACCTTTAAAAGGTTAACTTCTGTTCCTTTTCAATGGGCCCTTTGTAACCTGGGAGCGCTCACCGTTGCTGGGAAATGAGTTCCAAGGTTTTCCAGAATCTTGGCCATTCAGCCATGTGTGACCTCAGACAATGAGTCACCACGTGGTCAAGCTGACCCAGCCCCTGGCAGATATAAACCACGTACACACACTTTACAGGAGAGCTCATTGCACACAGATAACCCCTGCCTCATTGGTTTCCCTTTCTCATTAGCCCAGGAGTGCAAAGTGGTTCCTGTGAGCTCTGTCTGACCAGTATTCAACACAGGCCCAGGAGATGGGCAATGTGTGCGTGTGAGTGAGAGTGTGGGGTGCGCGCACGTGTGAGAGAGTGAGTGTGAGCGTGTGCGAGTCTATAGTTTGCCATGAACTCTACATTTGCTGAGCTGTTGTTTCTTGGGAGAGGGCAGGAGATGTCCAAAGTTTTTGATGAGTCACGCCTTTATCATCAGAGATGATATGACCCCTGCTGTTCTAACAATCCAAACACACCAACAACCCCAGTTTTGTCATCAGACACCGGATCCCAAGACAATTACTAATACTGGATAGAATGAGTTCAGTCAAAACGTGTACAGTATAAGGACAGAGGATTCCAGACCTTCCAGGAGGTGGTTGGCAGCTGCTTACCCATACCGCCCAATAGCCACTGACTGGCAAAGGCCCCTCGCTTCCCTAGTTACTCACTGACACAGCGAAACACACCACAACAGAAACTGTGTGCCCGTGCCCAGGCCCATTCAGTGGGCAGCACTGGGCCAAGGTGTCGCTTGCCAGGAGCTGACCCTGCTTCAAGTACCAGTAGTCTGTGCCCCCTCTGACACTGGGCAGTGACCCCTTCGTCCAGATATAGTGGGCGAGAAATGGTTTGAGGAATTTGTGATTAGCATCCTGGGCAGAGTCAACAGAAAGTCTGCATGATGAGGGGGAGGGTTAGTAATTGGTGGATCCACACATCCTTTGCCACTAGTACCAAATCTTAAATGGGCACCTATGCCTTCCCATCCGGTAACTAAAAAACATGGTTGAATTTTGTCTAATACAAGGAATATCTTGCTTATACCTAGTTTTTCCACACGACCTCCTTCCTGGTGGACTCCTTCAATCCCAATCCCCACAAACCCTTCACCCTGTCCTTTACTCCCTCATACCTGACTGAACTAACTGGGCACCATAACATAGCCCCTCTCCTCCCAGCAGAAGGGAGGTGTATGCCACTGCGTTCTCAGTGCAGCTTATAGTTCAGAGGACCAGGGATGCTGTCCACACACACCTCATCCAGGCTTGGGTGCAGTGGGGAGAGTTCACATGTGCCTCTTCATATGAAGAGCCAGGTGATCAGACCTGGAGAAGGCCCGCTCGCAGAGGTGGCACTGGAAGGGACGGTGACCCGTGTGCTTCCGATAATGGCGGGTCAGTTCATCAGAGCGGGCAAACTTCCAGCTGCAGCCTTCCCAGGTACATTGATAGGGCTTCTCACCTGCAATGGGAAAGACACAAACTTGTATTACAGGAGACAAGCTATCGAAGCTTTTCAGCTTGCACTCATCGGGACAAATGCAAGAATGCCAAATTTCAAAGGGAGCAACAATTTATACTGCATGAGAAAAAGTTGATTAGCTGGCAAGTCAGTTCTGATTGGTTGAGGTGTTGCCATGGAGAATGCACCAAGGAACTGTTGTCTTCATGCTTCTATCCAATTCATGTACCTTTTGGCTGCAGAGGACAGAATCCCTGTGTATGAATATGTTTAGCTTCTAGCAAGCATAAATGAGCCACATTGTGAGCCCAACTGATCATTTTAAACTGGTTGTTGGTGTAATTCTTAGCACATTTGGGATTGTTCAACAAGTGCCGTCCAATTGTGGAATCCCATCTCACGTTAGACATTTTGTTCTGAGTTTTACAATCATGGGTTAGCTGAGTACAGTCAGTACTCTGCCTATTGTGAACAGCCGAAGGGACGTGCTGGTTGATACAATCGGCAGTCGTGGGATGTATGGCCTACATACCCTGGCGTCACACCAGCACTGAACTGAAAGGATTTAGCTGCCCATTACATGCCTACCCAAATGCTCTGGTGGGGGGTGGCAATCAGCCAGGGTTCCCCTTGATCATGCCTCCGCTCAATGCGCTAATGCCAACTAAGAACTGGGATCAGCACACACCTTGCCCAGTTGGGTAATGTGCTGACATTCAGAACGAGAATCTCAAGTGTCAGCAAGTCACCCAATTGGGCAAGGTGAGAGCTTGATATAGGCTGGTCAGTCTGACTTCTGTGGTGGGCAAATTGTTAGAATCAATTCTGAGAGATAGGTTAAACTGTCACTGAGAAAGGAACAGGTTAATCAGGGACAGTCACCATGGATTTGTTTGGGGAAGATTGTGTCTTGCTAATTTGATTGAGTTTTTTGAGGAAGTAACGAGGAGGATTGATTGAAGGGAATGCAGTGGATGCTGCCTACGTGGATTTTAATAAGGAATCGGACAAGGTCCCATATGGCAGACTGGTCAGCAAATTAAGAGCCCATGGGATACAGGGGAACGTGGCAAATGGGATTCAAAATTGGCTCAGCGACAGGAAACAAAGGGTAATGGTTGATGGATTTTTATGCGAGTGGAAAAGGGTTTCCAGTGGTGTTCCACAGGGCTCAGTGTTGGGGCCCTTGCTGTTTATTGTATATGTTAATGATTTGGACTTAAGTGTGGGTGGCATAATTGGGAAATTTTCAGATGACACAGTAATTGGCTGTGTAGTTGATAGTGAAGAGGATAGCTGCTGTCTCCAGAATGACATCAATGATTTGCTAAGTGGGTGGAAAAGTGGCAAAAGGAATTCAAATCGGAGAAGTGTAAGGTCGTGTGTTTGGGGAGGGCAAACAAAGCAAAAGAACACTCAATAAATGGGAGGATATTGAGAGGGGTTGAGAAAGTGAGACACCTTGGAGTGCATGTCCACAGGTCGCTGAAAGTGGCAGGACAGGTGGATAAGGTGGTAAAGAAAGCATACGGAATGCTTTCCTTTATTGGACGAGGTATTGAATACAAAAGCAGGGATGTAATGCTGGAACTGTATAAAACGCTGGTTAGGCCACAGCTGGAATTTTGTGTACAGTTCTGGTCACCACATTACAGGAAGGACATAATTGTTCCAGAGAGAGAATGTTACCAGGGCTTGAAAATTGCAGCTATAAAGGAAAAATTGGATAGGCTGGGGTTGTTTTCCTTGAAACTGAGGAGTGACCTGATTGAGGTGCACAAGAGTATGAGGTACCTAGATACAGGAGACAGGGGCGCCCTGTTTCCCCCCCAGGAGACAGGGACACCCTGTTGCCCCCCACCAGGAGACAGGGACGCCCTGTTGCCCCCCACCAGGAGACAGGGATGCCCTGTTACCCCCACCAGGAGACAGGGGCGCCCTGTTTCCCCCCCAGGAGACAGGGACGCCCTGTTGCCCCCCCACCAGGAGACAGGGACGCCCTGTTGCCCCCCACCAGGAGACAGGGATGCCCTGTTGCCCCCCACCAGGAGACAGGGTCGCCCTGTTGCCCCCCACCAGGAGACAGGGTCGCCCTGTTGCCCCCCACCAGGAGACAGGGTCGCCCTGTTGCCCCCCACCAGGAGACAGGGGCGGCCTGTTTCCCCCCCAGGAGACAGGGTCGCCCTGTTGCCCCCCACCAGGAGACAGGGATGCCCTGTTGCCCCCCACCAGGAGACAGGGTCGCCCTGTTGCGCCCCACCAGAAGACAGGGTCGCCCTGTTGCCCCCCACCAGGAGACAGGGGCGCCCTGTTCACACACCCCCCCCTCAGGAGACAGGGGCGCCCTGTTCCCCCCCACCAGGAGACAGGGGCACCCTGTTCCCCTCCCCCAGGAGACAGGGGCACCCTGTGCCCCTCCCCCAGGAGACAGGGGCGCCCTGTTCCCCTCCCCCAGGAGACAGGGCGCCCTGTTCCACCACGCCCCCCACCCCCCCAGGAGACAGGGGCACCCTGTTCCACCACCCCCCCCACCCCCCCAGGAGACAGGGGCACCCTGTTCCCCTCCCCCAGGAGACAGGGACGCCCCGTTTCCCCACCCAGGAGACAGGGGCACCCTGTTCCCCTCCCCCAGGAGACAGGGGCGCCCTGTTCCCCTCCCCCAGGAGACAGGGACGCCCCGTTTCCCCCCCAGGAGACAGGGACGCCCCGTTTCCCTCCCCCCCACCCAGTAGACAGGGACGCCCTGTTCCCCCCCCCCCCCCCCCCCCCCCCCCCCCCCAGGAGTCAGGGGCACCCTGTTCCCCCCCCCAATAGACAGGGGCGCCCTGTTCCCCCCCATAGAGAGGTCAATGATCAGGAGGCACAGATTTAAGGTGAATGGTAGAAAGGTTAGAGGGGAGATGAGGAAAGATTTCTTCACCCAGAGGGTGGTGGGTGTTTGGAATTTACTGCCTGGTTTGGTGGTGGAGGCAGAAACCATCAACTCATTTAAAAGTTACCTGGATCTACACCCGAGGTGCTGTAACCTGCAAGGCTACGGATCGGGTGCTGGAAGGTGGGATTAAAATGGGCAGCTAGTTTTTTTTTTTAAACACAGCTTTTCTTTTTCAGCCAGTGCAGACACAATGGGCTGAATGGCCTCCTTCCTGCGCTGTAACTTTTCTATGATTCTAGGGTTGCAGTATGAGTAATGACAAATCTTGAAAGAGGTAAGTAGCAGAGAGTGGCCGTTGTGCATAGAGCCACAAGTCTTCATCTGAGAGAATTCAAAGACTGATTGTGGAAGGAAGCAAGGCCTAGAAATCCTTCAATAAACTCAGTGCTGGCACTAAATACCTACTCCCAACCCCCACCGCATTCCACGTCACACCAAGTACCTGCTTCCCAGAATAGGCCAGGTGGTGACCCAGGAAATAAAAAAGACTTGCATTGCTACGGCACCTTTCACATCAACAGCCAGTGAGTTCTTTTGAAGTTGTAATGCAAGAAACACTGCAGCCAATTTATGCACTGCAAGCTCCCACAAACAGCGATGTGATAATGACCAGACAATCTGCTTTTGTGTCATTGGCGCAGGGATAAATATTGACCAGGACGTATGGAGAACTCCCATGCTCTTGTTCAGAAACGAGCTCTCTTGCATCCACCTAAGAGACAGGTAGTGCAGTTCTGGCTCAGTGCGGCTCTGGTGTGTCAACCTAGACCTTTGTGCTGAAGTCCTGCCACGGGAGTCGATCTTCTAACTCAGGGGCAAGAGTGCTAACTGAGCCACAGTTGGAATAATGAGAGGAGTCATTTTTATTTCCTTGAAGGTACCTTCCCCCTATAAAACTCAAGACACTGAGGGACAATTAAGAGTTTTCAGGACTGGGATCACTAGATTCTTGTTGGATAAGGGTACAAAGAATGTGAATCATAGATAAATATTACAGATCGGCTATGATTTAATTGGATAGCAGAACAGGGTCAAGTAACTGAATGGACTACATCCTCTATAGTTCAGCCTTTCGCTTTAAAAAAAAGTCCCTCCCATTTTGGCCCTTCCTCAAACCCATTTGTCAACTGACTGTCGATCAGTGGGTAGCACTCTTATCTTTGGGTAAGAAGATTGTGGGTTCAAGTCCCACTCCAGGAGAACATCTACGCTGACCCTTCCAATACAGTACTGAGGGAGTGCTACACTGTTGTAGGTGCTGCCTTTCTGAAGAGATTTTAAACCGAGGCCCTGAAAGTCATAAAAGACCCCATTGCACTTCCAAAAAAAGAACAGGGGAATTCTCTCTGGAGTCCTAACCAATGTTTATTCCTCAAACAACATCACTAAAATAGATTATCTGGTCACTACCTCCTGGGAGCTTGCTGTGTGCAAATCGAGTGCTGCGTTGCCTATGCTGCAACAGTCACTACAGTTCAAAGGTGTTTCATTGATTGTGAAGTGTTTTTTGGGTGTCCTGAGGCCGAACCAAACTTCTTGCAACTTTGGTGTTACATGTGATCCCAAGATAAGCTTCCAACTACATATCCATTCCATCTTAAGATTCCCTTAACATCACCAGTCACCATCCCTGCCTCAGCTCATTGGCTGCTAACTCCATCATCCATGCCTTTGTTACCTCGAGACGTGACTATTCCAGTGCCCTCTAGGCCGGTTTCCCATGTTCTACCTCCACAAACCTGAAGTCATTCAAACCTCTGCTGCCCTTGTCCTAACTCGCACCAAGCCCCATTCACCCACTCTCCTCACTGTTGGCCTAGTTTGGCTCCCGGTTAAGTCAACTTTAAAAATTATCACCCTTTTTTTCAAATCACCCCATGGCCTCTCCCCATCCCTATCATCTCCTCCAGCCTCACAACCAGTGTCCCCTCGAGGCTGAGGGGTTGTGGGAATGTGCTGTGCCTGAGACAAACAGGCCCCACACAAACAGTGCTCTCGCTAAGATGTACACTTGCCCAGTTGCAGTGCAAGAAACAGAACTCACACAGCAAAGGAAAATTAGAGGTAACCACCTCCAATTCTGGCCTGTATACCCAATTTTAGCCTCTTCACCCATTGGTGGCCATGCCTTCAGCTGCCTAGGTCCCAGCCTCTGGAATTCCTTCCCTAAACTTCCCCACATCTCTAAACCCCACTCTCCAGACCACACTCCATAAACCTACCTCTTTGACTAAGTGTTTGCATTTGCCCAAATATCTCATGTAGCTCGGTGTCATTCTTTGTTTTATAATACTCCTTTGAAGTGCTTTGGAACATTTTAATAATTTCAAGGTGCTATAGAAATGCAAGACGATTGTTGTTTGTGCAGATGGGTTCAAATGCTTTTTTATCCTTAGAGCTTGCCTTAATGGTCAGTGGATAGTGAGCCATGGAGAGGGGGAGGGAGGTGGTGGTGCAAGGTTTTAATTCACTCAAAACCCATTCACTTACAGAGAGTTAGAAATTGGCCCATGCAGACCAGAAGGTTAGGGCTGCTCTGGGTGGAATTAGATTGTCAACAGATGAAGAGGTACAGTTGAGTTCAATGTCTGTCCATTAAGGAGGGGAGAAACCAGCATGGTGAGGGGTGAACAGGGTGTGGTTTGCAGAGGCTCCTTCGACCACACTGTCCAAACCCGTGACCACTACCATCTAGAAGGACAAGGGCAGCAGATAGATGGAACACCACCACCTGGAGGTTGCCCTCCAAGTCACTCACCATCCTGACTGGAAATATATCACCGTTCCTTCACTGTCGCTGAGTCAAAATCCTGGAACTCCCTCCCTAACAGCACTGTGGGTGTACCCACAACACATGGACTGCAGCGGCTCAAAAAGGCAGCTCACCACCACCATCTCAAGGGCAATTAGGGATGGGCAATAAAGCCTGGCCCAGCCAGCAAAGCCCACATCCCTTGAATGAAGAAGAGATAGTTTGGGATGGGCTCAATGTGATAGCCAACATTCCTCCATCAGTCAGACTACCAGAAAACAAATTGAATTGATCTGTCAACCAATTTCCTTTTCTGGGAGATCGTGGTGTTTAATTTGGTGGCTGTATTTTCCTGCACAATTTTAAAGCACTGCAGGCTGTTTATGAAAGATGTGATCATTGGGTGTGTGAAAGCATCTTGTATTTGGGCATACAAGCTGAACTGAATTGAAGCGAACACTCTGAATGTTGTTACCTGTGTGGGTGCGGAGATGGGCCTTTAAGTGGGAGCTCTTGGTGTAAACTTTGCCGCAGCCAAGATAGTCACAGGTGTGGGTGGTGACTCGCTTCCGTACCCAGGCCTTCCGACCTCGCTTCAGTTTGGTCTCCTCTGGCACTGTGGTGGGTGGTATCAAAGCCACCAGGGAGGAGGGAGGAGGCGGGACTGTACCCTGTGAGGGGTGGGCAGATTTGAGGTTGGATGTATAGAAATGGATCTGCCCCTGATACTGGTGAGGTGGCTGGTGAGGGTAGTAGGATGGGTATCTGGAGAGTACGTGGTAACCGAGGGGCGGCTGCTGTTGAAGGTGGTGGTATCGATAGTTCTGGGGAATCTGGAACTGGCTCATCTGTTGCGACCTCAGACCTCCCAGGGTTGGTTCCATCTGTGTCTGAGGGTAGAACTGTCGGCCCAGGTGGACTTGCATATGGTTCCTTGGTATTAAAATGGACTTTTCATCCACCAGTGGATTGGCAGAGGAGGAAGTGGAGGCCATACTGGCCTGCTTCTGAAACCCATGTCCAGTGCTTCCTGTTGGCATATGTGAGTGGTCTACCAGCTTCTCCAGTACCGAGGCTGACATATCATGGTCTGCAGCCCCTAAATTGGTGTAGGTTTTGCTGCGAGGGTCAAGACAATTGGCCTGATTGCCCAGTTGACTTGTTTGGACATCGGAAGACAAAAGTTCAGCTACGAGGCTGGTGCGCGGGGGCTCAGAACCATTCCAGTTCACAGCTTGCTGGGCCTCCTTCTTCACTTTACCATTGCAATTCTCTGTCCCATCTGCCAATGGGTAGCCAGCTGGCATGGGTGGGCTGGCGCTGGTTTCCCCACTGGAAAGATCCGACAGGAAGAGGTCCAGGTCCAAGTACGAACCAAAGTCGTCATCTTCGCGCTTGATCTGATCGGGTGTAAGGATCGGGGTTACAACGTCCTTGTTGATCGTGGAGCTGAGCTTGGCCGAGCTGCCATCTACTTCCCACCACTGCAAAAAACAAAACAAAAAAAAACAAAATCAGGCACCTCGTTTGTTTTAAAATCAACCTACCGTCTTTCTCAACTTCTCCCAACACACAAAATCGCCCGTGTTCACCGAATACATTGGCTCCCCCCTAGAGAACAATATCGAAGTTCCCATCCTTGTGTTCAACCCCTTTCTGAGCTTCACCCCTTCTCTCTTTCCATCACCTCCCCCAACCCCACGAACCACCAGGGTCTCTGCATTCCTCCTGTCCTGACCTCGCACATCCTCCAATTTCCTTTGTCCCAATGGTAACCGCGCTTTCAGCTCCCTGGGCTCGGAGCTCTGGAATTCCCTCTCTGCACTTCTCCACCTCCTTCCTCCCTTGACAATCCTTAAAACCCATTTCTTTGGACAAGTTTTTGGATACCAGCCCTAACGTTGCCTTCTTTGGCTGGGTGTCAGTTTGTTCTCTAATTACACTCATGTGAAGCAAGCTTGCTGAATTTTACCACATTAAAAAGGCACTATACAAATGCACATTGCTGTCCAGAAACATTTGAGGCTGGACGTATAGAAATGGATCTGTTCTTCTAATGAGGAACGCACATGGTATATTTGAAACATAAGGGAATGAGGGGAGGGAAGTTTACAGCAGCAAATTCTTCAGTAATGTTCATAAAATGGAGAAAGTTTTTTTTTGAAAAGTCTTCATTTGAGGCTAGAGCAAAAACCCACCAAGTGCGATGCTTTATCCACAGTTCAGCAGGCAGACTTGAATCAGAAAGTTGTTGGTTCAAGTCCCACTCCAGGGCATGAGGTAAAGCTGACAGTCGAGTGCAGTACTGAGGGAGTGCTGCACTGTTGGTCCCTATCTTTTGGATAGGGCATTAAACCAAGACCCCCATCTGTCCTGTTACAATTTGTTGTTTATTCCCAGAGTAAAAGGAGGAAATTGGAGCCAGTCTTTCCTTCACAAAGGTTTATTCACATAATCCAGAGAACACAGGTACAGACTCCCCTTTCTTTCCCCCCACAAGTGGAAACTGGTTCTTATATATACTTAAGAATAATGCCCTAACCTTTCCCCAATTAGTAACAGCTGCTCTCACCTACAACTAGAACACGCACTTCATTGTGAAAGGATTGCAACATTGAAAGGTGGATGGGTGGGGCGCTATTTCAAAGAAGAGTGCTGGGGGGAAGGGAGCGGGGGAGGGGGGTGCTACCTGGCCAACACTAACCCATCTACCAAATTCTTTGACAGGTTTGATCTGGTTGTTTATCACACTGCTCTTTTTGGGAGCTTGCTGTGCGCAAATTGGCTGTCACATTACAACAGTAGTCACACTTCAAAATAAAAAAGTGCCTATAATCCACTTTATAAATGCAAGTTCTTTCACTTACCTTCTTCTCAACCTATCCTGACTAACCACTGCTTAAAAACACACTAACCCCAAGCATCCTACTGGTACCAATGTCTGAAACTGTACTACCAAAATGTTCTGCATTCGATCAAGATCACCCAAGCAAATTACTAGTTGGCACTAATAAATTGTGGAGAAATTTAAATACCCATTACAGAGCTAACAAAATCAGAATTATCAAGTTTGATTCCTATCTTCTCTTTTGAAAACTTGTTCCTTGTTGTAAACTATTATTAACCTTATCAGATTTCATGCTTTGTTACTTCATACAGACGGTGGACAGACCTCAGTAGGCCTATGTCAGCCCTATTTATTCAAATAAAAAGTCAACTAAAGCTAGTTCAAACCAGAGCTGTCAATCCCTCGGAGTGAGGAACCTAGCTGTTCACCCGAGGCACCACCTTGCGCGCACAGCCACATGAGTAACAGTGACTAGCTGCGTGGGTCCCACAGGGTAGTACAGTGACATTCATACAGCTAGCTGCTCTCCTCCCTCTCACCCAGTTTCTTGGGCTTTTATCTTCTTGCCTACTCCATAGTCTTTATCAGGGTCAGAAGTTTGTGGGTTCAGCTCCCACTCAGAGACCAGAGCACAAAATTCAGGCTGACACTCAAGAGTGCAGTACTGAGGGAGTACTGCACTGTTGGAGGTGCCACCTTCCAAGTCAGTTGTTAAACCAGTTCTGAAGAAGAGTCATATGGGCTCAAAATGTTAACTGCTTTTTTTTCTCTCCACAGATGCCATTAAACCTGAGTTTTTCCTGCATTTTCTGTTTTTGTTCAGATTTCCAGCATCCGCAGTATTTTGCTTTTACCATCTGGAAGTTCCCCTCCAAGTTGCTCACCATCCTGACTTGGAAATATATCGCCGTTCCTTCACTGTCACTGGGTCAAAATCCTGGAACTCCCTCCCTAACAGCCCTATGGGTGTACTTACACCACACGGACTGCAGTGGTTCAAGAAGGCAGCTCACCACCACCTTCTCAAGGGCAATTAGAGATGGGCAATAAATGCTGGCCCAGCCAGCGAAGCCCGCATCCCATGAATGAATAGATTTTTTTTTTAAATCAGAAAAGGCTCTATATAAACGCAAGTCTCTTCTGTTTTTCCTCTCCTAAGGTGGACTCTTAGTTCCTGTCCGCTGCCATTCTTCATTTGGCGAGTGAAAAGAAGCAGGAAGCTCACCAGGAATTACAAGCACCGGAGCTCACAACGCTCCCCACCAAACGCAGGGGTTGGAAAGTCAGCAAGCGCTGGTGTCCAGTCATGGCCCTGTGAATGCCTCTTCCACTGGTCCAGGTTTGGATGTGGCCAATGCTCCCATCTCGCTTTAAGAAAAAAGAGCGGGAAATTCTCTCGGAGTGCCCAGCAGGCCAACCTTCCAGCCTCAACCACCAGTGACAGGGTCAACAGCTCATTCATCTGGTGGTCGGTGCTGGGATATTGCTGTGCACTGCCTCAGCCTTCCCAGGCTCACTTAGCGGGCAGGGGTGTCCTCCCACATGTTTATGAGCCAAGCTACGAAACGCCAGTTCTTCCTTTACTGGCCGGCAGGAGGCCTCGTTTAATCTTTCCTCCCAAGCCTGGTATGGTTCCTTATTCAGGTTGGGAAGGTGTTTCCTACACAGAGAGGCCATTATATCTTTGTTCCCTGTATCTTTGTCCAGAAACCTCAGCAAACTCCCGGCTTGAAAACGAATAATGACATTGCTTAATTAGCCAACAAAAAAATCAAAAAGTGTGTGTTTATTCTGCAGTTTAATGTGTTATTGTGCAAGTTTCTTGGCACAAGCTCAGGGCCGAGATTGAGGCTTCAGGTGTGTTGCACCGTCAGCGATTCCAGATCCTGTTCAGACTTGTCCTGGGATTGTATGTGCATTTTGCATCTTGGCTCCATCAGGGAGGTTGTGCTTTAAGCCAATATGGAGGAGAAAGCTCTGCCCTAGGCGAGAATTAGCTGTGTGTAGGTGGTAGGGGATCTGATTCTGTTAATATTCAGAAATGTTTTGGGACAGAAGCTGTGCAAACTGGCTTAGCAGATCCGAGATGGGTAGGCCTCAGTGCAGCTGCCCTTCCACCCCCCACACCCAACACTCCTCCAACTGAAGGGGAGAAAAGCAGTTACGTTTAGGCATCTATTAGCCCTGGCCGAGTAGGAACACTCCAAGTAAAAGGTCATGGGTCAAAGCCCCAACTCACTTCAGCATATAATGCAGGTTGACACTCCCAATGAGTGCTGTGGGAGTGCTGCACTGTCAGAGGCGTTGTCTTTTTGATGAGACATAAAAGTGACACCTCATCTTCCCTCTCAGGTAGACAGAAAAGATCCCAAGGCACTATTTTGAAGAGCAGGCAAGCTCTCCCCAATGTCCTGGTCAATAGTTATCCCTCAATCAACATCTCTAACAAACAAAAATAAAAATAGCTGGAAAAACTCAGCAGGTCTAAAACCGCAGATACTGTCAGATCTGCTGAGCTTTTCCAGCAATTTTTATTTTTGTTTCAGATTTCCAGCATCCGCAGTATTTTGCTTTTATCTCTAATAAACAAATAGTCTTGTCATTATGATATAGCTGTTTTGGGGAGATTGCTGTGTGCAAATTGGTTGCCACATTTCTTACAACAGTGACAACATTTCAAAAGTACTTCACTGGCTTTAATGGGTTTTGGGAGATCCTATCATCATAAAGGATTGGCAATGGGAGTGAGAAGCTTTTGTTTTTTGGGAATATTTTGTTTGAAGGGTTGGAGAGTTCCTTTGGGATTCTGACTCTCATTTCCATTTTGTTAAAACTTCCTTCTGATTGGCTAGTGTCAGCCATTGCAACCTACACGTCATTGGCTAAAAGGAATCCACCCCCTGCTTACACTGATGTGCGTGGGTGGTACAAATCCCTTCCTCTTAAAGAGGAGATTGTTTCACTGACAAAGTCTATGGATCAAATTATAAATGTTGGGACAGGCCCAAGGAATGCAATATTAACATGAAATAAAGAAAGACTTGCATTTATATAGCACCTTACACAAACACCAGATGTCTCAATGCGCTCAACAGTCGATAAAGGGCATTGGAAATGTAGTCACTGTTGTAATGTAGAAAACACAACAGCCCATATGCACACAGCAAGCTCCCACAAACAGCAGTGTGACAACGACCAGATAAGTTGTCTCTTGTGATATTGATTGAGGGATAAATATTGGCTAAGACACCGGGGAGAACTCCCTTGCCCTTCTTCGAATAGCGTTCATTGGATTTTGTACATCCAATTACAGGGCAAATGGGGCCTCGGTTGCATGTCTCATTTGAAAGGTGGCACCTCCGACAATGCAGCACAACTTCTGTAGTGACACTGGAGTGCTAACCTTCAGACTCAGAGGCCAGTCGGGATTCTGGGCCAGAGCAGACACTGGTTAGTCAATGGAGCTTAATTAACATGTTAGTCAATTACTTAATCATGTTCAATTAATGTGTTGTTAGGTAATGGTGTCAAATTAACGTAATGGTTAATGATGTACAGTCCAGTTGGTTATGTGGCTGTTCTGTGTGCCATAGGATTGAGCTATCCTAAAACTAGGGGCCATCTATGAAGAGGTCATTACACTGTGACCGGAGTTAGTACCTCATTAAGTCCCGAGTTCTCTGTGAATAGGGAATTGTCAGTGATGACTCAAACTACCTAACTCTACTTCTACCCGACAGGTTAGGCAGCATTGCTTTCATGTATTTGGCAACTTCAGCTCATTATGCACATTGTTTGCTGACATTCATTCGAAACAGGATGCAGAAGAGGAAATATTTGCAGCAAGGAGCTGCAATATAACTCCAGCACCACCTCACGACCCATTTACAACAGGGAGTCACTTCCCTACCCCATGTTGTTAAGTCCACCTGGATCAGAGATCATCTGCACGGCTGCACATGCGGAGGAAACAGAAATAAAATCCCGCAGATGCTGGAAATGTGAAAATAAAACCAGTGGTGGCTGGAGATACTCAGCAGGTCAGGCAGCATGTGTGTGAGCGTGGCTGAGTTGGTAACACTCTTATCTCTGTGACACAGAATCATGAATCATGTCCCACTCCCAGCATGGGAGCCCATAAAATAATCTATGCTGATACCCGCAGTGCAGTACTGAATGAATGCTGCGCTGTCAGAGGTGCCATTTTTTTTCCCCTCTTTATTCTTTCATGGCAAGTGGGCATTGCTGGCAAGGTCAGTATTTGTTACCCATCCCTAACTGTCCTTGAACTGAGTGGCTTACTAGACCATTTCAGAGGGCAGTTAAGAGTCAACCACATTGCTGTGGGTCTGGAGTCACATGTAGGCCAGACCAGGTAAGCATGGCAGACTTCCTTCCCTAATGGACATTAGTGAACCAGATGCATTTTTACAATTGATGATAGCTTCATGGTCGCTGTTACTGGGACTAGCTTTTTATTCCAGATTTATTACTGGTTTTAATTGGATTACCAGTTCAATGATATCATCACTATGCCACCATCTCCCAATGAGGTGTTCAATCGAGGCCTAGCCTGTTCTCTCAAGTTGATGTAAAAGATCCCATAGCACAGTTTCAAAGAAGAGCAGGGATGTTCTCCTCGATGTCCTGGCCAATATTTAACCCTCAATCAACATCACTAAAGACCTCCAGATTCTCTGGTCATTATCATATTGCTCTTTGTGGGAGTTTGCTGTGTGCAAATTGGCTGCTGCATTTCCTAATTAGTGACCAGATTCAAAAATGTGTTTCATTGGCTTTTGGGACATCCTGAGGTCATGAAAGGTGCTATATAAATGCAAGTCTTTCTATCTGTGAAGCACTGAGTTTTTACAACAGTCGATGATCATTTCACAGCATCATTAACCTGAGACTAGCTTTATATTCCAGGTTTATTAATTGAACTTAAATTCCACCAGCTGGGATTTAAACTCGTGTCCCCAGAGCATTAGTCTGGGTTTCTGGGTGACTGGTCCAGTGACATTACCATTACACCACATTGTACCCCTAATTGTCAAGGGGCAATTAGGGATAGGCAATAAAGGCTGACCTAGCCAGCAACCCTTACATCCCAAGATCAAATGTTTAAAAATTACACAAATCAGTCAGTTGGCCGTTCAGTCAGTTGCAGCTCGGAGGAAGGACCTCGAGATCCAATGCAGCTGACTAAACCATGTTGCCCTACAGATGCTGCCTTGGTGACTGGGTGTCCCCAGCCTTTGTTACCCCTGGGTCTTCAACCTACACAGACATCCGACTGTAGCAGCGCTACCCCAGCTCAGGTGGAAATAACTTTCTCCCAACATTTTCCTGGTCAGGAATTGAGGCGGGGGGGCTCACTCGGAATAAAACGGAGGCTCCAGCACTAGGCACCATGGCTGCTGAGCTCCGATTCTGGAGCTGGAGGAGAATAGCACACTGGCAAGAGGCACTCATTTCATCTCATTCACAAAACGCAGGGTGGAGGCAGGGGCTGGGATGCAAACCGCTGAGAAAGAGGCATTCGTTGCAATGGACATAAACTCACTGGGTCAAAGGCTGTGGCATGAGGGGTCTGCCCTTTGGGGCTGGGATGAGGAGGAACATTTCTTCACTCAAGTGGGTTTTGGAATTCTCTACCCCAGAGAGCTGTGGCTGCTCAGTCATTGAGTATATTTAAGGAGATCATTGGATCCCATATGAATAGGAGTCCAGGCACTCGGGAATAGGGTGGAGAAATGGAGCTGAGGTAAAAGACCAACCATAAAATGGAATGGCAGAGCAGCACACACTCCCATCCTGCTCCCACTTCTTAAATCTCCAGTCATGATGTTATGCAAATCAGAGTGAGTTACCATAGCATTGTAACCTAATCTAACAGCTGCTAGTCATTAGATAAAAACAAAAAAACTGCGGATGCTGGAAATCCAAAACAAAAACAGAATTACCTGGAAAAACTCAGCAGGTCTGGCAGCATCGGCGGAGAAGAAAAGAGTTGACGTTTCGAGTCCTCATGACTGTCGAAGGGTCATGAGGACTCGAAACGTCAACTCTTTTCTTCTCCGCCGATGCTGCCAGACCTGCTGAGTTTTTCCAGGTAATTCTGTTTTTGTTTTAGCTGCTAGTCATTGTTTGAATGTCTGATAGCAAATGTTCACCTGTTTGATAGCACTGCTGAGCTGCTTCCTGGAGCACTCTACCTGGGACAGTTGTGGCTTGCTGTATTTATGCTGCCCTTCTCCCCATTTGGCCCTCTGAACTCCACCATCTGCATTCATCAGGGAATCTGAGACATTACTGTCCTCTCTGCTCTATGACTGACCATATAAAAAAAACCATTGCAAACGTACACATTCACCCTTATGTAGAAAATTATTGGTTCAAGATGACTACAAATACACATGAAGACACAGCCACACCTCTTAAATGAAATACAAATATTAAAAGAGTGATAATATAACTAGATATGACACTCCATTTACAATAAATAGATTGAGCTATATAGTATAGATATAACACTCCTGCATAAAAAATATGGAATATACCATGTATTATTGAGATATAATCTCCCATGTACAATATTTAGAATACGCTATATATTATAGATATAACACTTCCACAAACAATAATAGTGTGCAATATCTTATAGATATTATGTCCCATGTACAATATATAGAATATACTTTGTATTCTAGCGATATACCGCCTCATATACAATATATATATTATTGATATAACACTCTTGTGACACACACACAGTATGTGAAAGACACTGGCATAGATTTGAAACTTGTTGCAGGATTGTTAAATCTTCCATGGGATGTGGGCATCACTTGTAAGAAAGCAGTTGCGGCCTATCCCCAACTGCCCTTGAGAAGGTGGCAAAGAGCTGTCTTCTTGAACAGTTGCAGTCCACCTGGTGTAGGTACACCCACTGTGCTGCTGAGAAGAGAGTTCCAGGACATTGATCCTGCAACAGTGAAGGAACGGTGATATATTGCCAAGTCAAGATGGTGAGTGACTCGGAGGGAAATTTGCAAGTGGTGGTGTTCCCATGTGTCTGCTGTCCTTGTCCTTCTAGCTGGTAGAAGTGGCAGATTTTGAGGGTCCTGTCAAAGGAGCATTAGTGAGTTGCTGCAATAAATCTTATAGGTGGTACAAATTGCTGTCACTGCATCTCGGTAGAGGAGGGAGTGAATGTTTCAGTCGATGGATGGGGAGCCAATCCAGTGGCCAGCTTTCTCCTGGATGGTGTTGAGTTTCTTGAGTGTTGTGGGAGCTGCACTCATCCAGGCAAGTAGACAGTATTCCATCACACTCTTGACTTGTGCCTTATAGATGGTGGACAGGCTTTTGGGAGTCAGGAGGTGAGTTACTCGCCGGAGAATTCCTATTCTCTGACCTGCTCTTGTAGCCACAGTATTTATATGGCTGGGCCAGTTCAGTTTCTGGACAATGGTAACCCCCAGGATGTTGATCATGGGGGAATCAGCGATGGTAATGCCATTGAATGTCAAGGGGAAATTCTCTCTTGTTGGAGATCGTCATTGCCTGGCTCTTGTATGGAGCGAATGTTACTTATTACTTATCAGGCCAAGCCTGAATGTTGCCCAGGTCTGCAGCTAGAGATCATCTGTCTGGTATATAAGCCTGACGATTGTCATTTTCACATTGAGAACCTACCCAGGTACATTGGAGGTTACTGTTGGAGATGCTGTCTCTCCTTTTCATTTTAAACTGGGATGGTGGGAGAGCTGGGGGAGGCAGGGGATGGGGTGAGCAGAAGGAAATGAAGAAGGGCAAGTGTTGTTTCCTTGTTGGATGGTCTTGGAAACGTTAATGGGCAGGAGGAGTAGAGTAGAGTGTGACGCTGGAATGGCAGTGTACTGTTTCATTTGGTCTTTAGCAAAACTAAAAACAAGACAAACCCCAGATGAATTTTTCAACACAGTAAATTCACAGCAGGAGAAATTCACCTAGGATAATAAATAATTAAATATTTCATTTCTGTTTACCCTGATTGAAAAATGGTTGATTTTGGGAGGGCAGGGAAGTGGGATCGCTATTGTAGGGGGGCTTCACTTAATTCGAAGATTGAACATGTTGGCTCTTGAGCCGAGTTTACCTTGTGCAATTCCTCTCCCCATCTCTTAGCCTCTACAACCCTCCAAGATCTTCCTCCAATTCTGGCTACTTTCGCAACCCAACTTTTATCATTCCACCATTTGTAACTGTGCCTTCAGCAGCCTGGGCCCTAAACCCTCAAATTCCCTCCCTGAACTTCCTGATGGTTGGACTTTTATCAGTGGTGTATCGTTCCTGATGGCATAATGGGAAGTGTGCTTCCTTGCTCTTTCCTCACATGATTACAATTAAAATTTGAAGTACTGGCGGCATGCACAGGGGATACATACGATTTCACAGCAAGGGAAGCTTTTCATTGGTGAAACCTGCCATCAGTCAACAATGCTGCAACTACTGCTGGGCTATAAAGGAGCATTCTGGTCAAACAGGCCAAAACTTTACTGCCCAACTCCATTGCCATTAACATAAGACTTATTGAGAATACAAAGGTGCAATGGGTCTTGTTGAAAATTATATCTTACTTGTAAATATTTCACATTACACTGGTTTCATTTTGTCTATGGTGCATCATCGTTGTTTGTTGAGGCTAGTTTCAGTCATGTTCTGGCACACCTGATGATTGGCAGGTATTGCTGGTTACAGGAGAGCTTGGGGCATTTCCTTTATTGTGGAAGAAACAATGTTGTGTTTCTTTGTTCACTCTTTATTGAATGTTCATGTTAATGTCCAGTGTTGTACTCGCTATTCTGTGGGACATGACTGAACTTGCAGGCTCAACTGGCCTTCCGATCTATCCATTGTGAAGGATACTGTCCAAGGTCACTCTCAAAGGGGGTAATTGAAATGTTCTAGGTGAACTCAAAGCCCAGTGAGGACTCTGCCAGCCAACACCCTGAGATGAACCCACATGTGGACAGTACTGACACCATCCTTTAAGCCCCTCATTTCCTTACCTTGGCTGACTGTACACACCACTCCTCCACTACACCCAGGACACCAAGCCCTTCCCATTTCACTCATCCGTGCCCCTGACCCCACCCACTATCCTCCCTTGGACCCCTCCTCTGCTCCTCGATGCAGCCGAATGCCAGCCTTTCAACCACCACTCCACCCCCTCCTATTCACCCCTGAAGCACCTTTCCTGCTCCCGAGCCCCCATCAAGCTGTCATTCTCCTGTTGCCCTTCCCTTGTGCCACAGAGTTCCATGAGGAAAACCACTGACCTCAGTCACAACTGCACAAAGACGACTGGTGCACACCACCCATAAACAAACGTAAACTGGGTGCCGCGTGATTCCTGTGTGCCACTCATTTACTTTAAAGGTAGGATGTAATTTTACAAAGCCTTACCCTAGTGGAGTATTCATAATACAAGTGGGAACCCGCCATAAGCCGGTGTGAGACCGACACACTGCTCAGCATCGCAAACAATTGTTGGGGAAAAGCAAAATTTCGGCTCTCACCTAATTCAGTCGCCACCGCGCCACCACCACCCCACACACACCCCCCCTCCCCCAACCCCAATCCCATGTTTCCCGCTCTTGCAGGTGCCATAAAACTCCACCCTGTCCACCCCACGCACTGAATCTCTCCTCCTTTAAGAAGTTCCTTAAACCCTACCTCCTTAACCAAGTTCTCAGCCACCTCAGAACCATAGAAAAGTTACAGAACAGAAGGAGGCCATTCAGCCCATCTTGTCCATGCCAGCCCGAGGACACCCAGGTGCCCTTTCTAATCCCACCATCCTGCACCTGGCCCATAGCCCTGCAGCTTACAACACTTAAGGTGCAGATACAGGTACTTTTAAAAAGAGTTTAGAGTTTCTGCCTCTACCACCAACTTGGGCAGCGAATTCCAGACACCCACTACCCTCTGCGTAAAAAAGTTCTTCCTCATGTCCCCCCTACACCTTCTGTCTACACTATCTTGGAACTATGTCCCCTGGTTCTAGAACTCTCCATCAAGGGAAACAATTTTATCCTGTCCACTCTATCTATTCCCCTCACAATTTTGTACACCTCAATCAAGTCACCTCTCAGCCTTCTTTGTTCTAAGGAAAATAACCCCAAACTATCCAATCTCACCTCAGCTACACTTTTCTAATTCTGGCAACATTCTTGTAAACCTCCTCTGCACTCTCTCCAGAGCTATTTCGTCCTTCCTGTAATGTGGTGACCAGAACTGCACACCTGGACCAGAACTCCAGTTGTGGCCTCACCAGTGTTTTATACAATTCCAACATTATATCCTTACTTTTATATTCTATACCTCTGCCAATGAAGGAGAGCATTCCATATGCCTTCTTTACAACCTTGTCTACTTGAACTGCTGCCTTCAGGGACCTGTATACTTGTACGCCAAGATCTCTCACTTCATCTACCCCTCTTAGTATATTCCCACTTATTGTTCCCAATTCCTCCTCCTTTGACTCCATATCAAACTTTGATCATGTTTTGGGATGCTTTACTGCATTAAAGGTGTTTGATAAACACAGGCTGTCGTTATTTATAATGTAGGTCAGATTCAATCCCATGCATGCGACTTGTGTATCCGCACAGTTTCCCTCTCCCACCTCAACCCCCCCAACCCCCAGGCCCCAACCTCCAGACCAAATATTGCAAATTTTTGCACTTAATCTTGCCCCCCACCCAGCATTGCAGTAAGTGTCTTACTACCTGGTGCAGGTGAGCTAATAAGCTCAGCCCCAAAAAATGGCAGACCAATGAGCGGTTTCTATTAGCCCAGGCTGACAGTTTGGATGAGAAGCAATGCGTAAAAATCTCACTCCAAGATTATTTCAATGCCTCCAAACATCAAAGGCATTGGGATTGGTCATACTGGTGGCCCTGCCTCAGAGACAGCATTTTGGTTTATTTCTATGGTGAGAAACCAGGGTGAAAAGCCTTGATGCTGGGAATTTCCATAGTTTAATGGGGAGGAATATGAAAACTTCATCCCACCCCCCACCCCAACCTTTGCTCTTAGCAAAGTTATGTTGACTGTTAATGTTGACTTGTTTTTGGGATGTAGCTCACATTGGCAATACCAGCCTTTGTTGCCTATCCCTAGTTGCCCTCAGAAGGTGGTCATGGACCTTCTCCATGAACCCCTTGCAGCTTCCATGATGGCATGTAGTCAGGATTTTTTATTTTTTTTATTCGCTCATGGGATGTGGGCATCGCTGGCTCAGCCAACATTTATTGCCCAGCCCCAATTGCCCTTGTTCAGAGGGCATTTAAGAGTCAACCACATTTCTGTAGGTCTGGAGTCACATCTAAGCCAGACCAGGTAAGGGCTACAGATTTCCTTCCCTAATGGACAACAGTGAACCAGGTGGGTTTTTATGACAATCAGCAATGGTTTCACAGTCATCTTTAGACTTTTTAATTCCAGATTTTTATTGGATTCAAATTCCACCATTTCCACCGTGGCAGGATTCGAGCCCAGATCCCGAGAACATTACCGGTCCAGTGACAATACCACCACGTCATCGCAACAAGGCAGGAACGTTGGCATCTGTCCAAGTCAGGATATTTGAGGAACAAGCACCATTTCTTTCTGATTCTACACCAGCAGTAGCACCAGTGCCTCTATCACTATTGACATCAGCACATAATGGTAACAAAAGGGAAAGCATAAATGTATATATTAAAAAAGGGCCTACATATATGTAACACCTCAGCTATGAGCACTGCACAAAGCCAATGAAATACTTTTGAAGCACAGTCACTGTTGTAATTTTGGAAATGCAGCAGCCAATGCGCACACAGCAATATCACATCACTTTTTGTGGGATCATGAACAAATAATCTGTTTCAGTGGTGTTGGTTGAGGAATAAGTATTGGCCAGGGAACCGGGAAGAACTCTTCCCACTTTTCTTTGAAATAGTGGCCATGGCACCTTTCATGCCCACCCAAGGCGACAGATAGGACCAGAGTTTCATTTTCATTTGAAAGATGATACCTTGACCTTCTGATTGACAAATTTAAAATTCTCAGTAAAGTCTTGCATCAAAACATCACATTTCTAAGTATTGAAAGAATGAGAGAGAAAGGAAGACATTGTTTGCCGGTTTCTTCTAACCCGTTCAATCTCACCCAACAGCAATTATCCTGAGGTCAGGTAGAGGTTATCATGGTATGGACAGGAGTGACATTGTGTGGCCTTGAGAGGACAAGTCATCATAAACACAGCTAACCATGCATATTACATGCTAAATATCCTTATCATTATAAAACACAGCACGAGCAGTGCCAGAGGTGAGCTGCCAGTAGGTTAAATAATATTAGTTTACAGTGAGTCACAGGCACTGAGTTAATCCCTAAATCTTGCTGATACCATACGATTTGCTGCTCCCACATTGATGAACCCATGCCTTCAGATGGCCCTAAGCTCCAGAATTCCTTCCCTACATCTTTACACCATTCTCTTCTCCTTTAAGATGCTCCTTAAAAACAAGCTTTGGTAATTACTTCCCACCAGTCCTAAAATCTCCAAATTGCACTTCTGTGAAGTGCCTTGAAATGTTTTGCAGCATTATAAAACTAAGTGACGCCCTTGTAACTCATCAGCAGCCAATCACCTTCTAAAGAGTGATTAGGGATGGGCAACAAACGCTGGCCTTGCCAGCGACACCCACATCCCACAAAATAAAAAGTAAAAATTTCTTATGAAATTAAGAAATTACTCAACTTGTGTTAAGACACCAAATAAAGAAAACAATGATAAATTAACCCAGAGCTGTGTGACCAGCACTCCCACTAACCTTAAAAAAATAATTCCTACATTAAATATATAATACAAAAATGAACTTGGAAATGAACACAGGGTCTACTCACATCTCAAGAAAGAAGTTGAAACTGGATTTTAGGTGTAAATCTTTCATCAGATCCTTGGCTAACAGAAAATGCCTGATGTATTAAAACCTGTCTTTACTTTCTACAGATGTGCACAGGCCTGCCAAATATTACCAGTATTTGCAGTTGCTTTAATCTATTATTGCTAATCATACCAAACAACATGAATAAGCAACACGCATTTACAAAGCATCTTTAACATACTAAAACGTTCCAAATGGCCACACAGAGCCTTTATCAAACAAAACCAAATTTAAAATGTAAATTATCAAACAAACTTTCTCTCTTTATCAAGAGAGATATTAGGACAACGGGACAGCAGCTTGGTCAAAGGGGTATTGTCTAAGGAAGCGAGAGAGAACCAAAACAATTCAGGGAAGGAATTCCAGAGCCTAGGAACTAGACAGCTGAAGGAATGGCTGCCAGTGGTGAAGCAACAGAAATTAAGGATGTTCAAGAATCCAGAACTGGAGGAGTGCCGAGATCTGGTAGCGTTATAAGGCTGGAGCAGGTGGATAAGGAGAGGGCAAGGATTTGAAAACAAGGACGGAAGTTTTAAAAAAATTGAACTTTTGTCAAACAAGGAGCCAATGGAAATTAAAGAGCACAGGGGGAGGGGGTGGTAATAATAACTCCTTCGATTATAAAGTGCCCCTTCGAGACCCTCTCCCAGGTTCAATCCACCCCCACTGTATCACAAACTCCTGCTCCATTCTTTAAATGCAAAACTCCTCAGCAATTGCAGGTGCTTTATCTAATATTCCCTGGGAAGCAGTCACTGCTTTGTTTCCTCAGCCAATCCTTCCTATAACTAGAAAAGTTTCATTTGCTGCTTGAATCCTTATCTTTTTATCTTGTGCAGGTGCCGAAAGGGTTTCTCTTGAGCAACGTGGAGAATGTTATGTGAATTTAGATGCGCGAAGAAATTATTTTCTTGCTACACTTCTAGAATAAGTTTTCCATTATTTTGTTTTGGAATCCTGGTGAAGGAATTCTTGGCTATTTTTTCGTTGGGAGGGAGGGAAGTGAAATCTGGAACGATTATGGAAAATGACTGGGACACCTGATAGTTTCTAGAATTACGTAATCTCAATTTCACATTATGATGAGGGTGGTAACGTCAATGAAATACACACCTACTTTACACAACGTTCAAACTTCCTTCCAGGTTAAATCCTAAATTCCTGCCTTAAGTTTTGATTCTATGTTTTTCCTGTGAAGCGCCTTGGAGTATAACTACACAAAAGGGGCTATATAAATGCAAGTTGTTGTTGTATATCCATGGCTCAATAGTAATGCTTGTGGCTCAGAGTCAGAAAATTGAAGGTTTTAAGACTCTTTCCAGGGCACATAATCCAAGCAGGCATTCCAAGCCAGTTACTGAGGGTGTGCTGCATTGTCAGGGGTGCCATCTTTCAGATGAAATAATGTCCTTGTCTGCCACTTCAAGTGGACCTAAAATCTCCTATGACACTCTTTCAAAAGAGCGGGGGTATTCTCCCTGGTGCCCAGGCCAATATATATCCTTCAACCAACATCATTAACCCAGAGAGTCATTATCATATTGAAGTTTGTGGCAGCCAGTTGTACACAAATTAGTTCTCACTTTTCCTATATTGCCATAAGTGACAACATTTCAAATATACTTAAATTGGCCATAAAGGAACATCCCAAATGAAAGATGATACATGGATGAAAACCTTTCCTTCTATATTGGATTTAGAATTCCCAGAGCTTTTGCCTCAGATTCCTAACCCAAGTCCTTCTCGTAGTGACCACTGGAGAATTTTGGGAATGTTTTCCTGTGGGATTATGACTAGTTTTGCCTGATCCATATGTCAAGAGTCTCATGATCCTGGGAAAAACAAGAATCAGACCACCACAGGCAGCTACTGACCATTGCAACATGTTCCAGTGCAGCAGCCAAGGAAGTGCTACCTTGCCAGAGTTGTCACTCTTCCTATGAGACATCCAACCGAGATCCTTTGGTGTGGGGTGGGTGGAATGAACGCTGACGATACTACAACAGCCATTCAAAAAAAAAATGAAGGCATTACCCCAAGTGCCCCTGAGCTGACAATTCCTCCCTCAAACAAAGCCACCAAAACAAAAAAAAGGATGAAAGAGTTGCTTCATGCTTGTGGGATCTTGCTGTGCACAGAATGTCAACCACATTTGCTCACACAACAAAAGTCAGAGGACTCCAGAAAATGCTGTTTACTGTGGCCGTTTGCTTTAGAAAAGCAACAGTTTCTCTCTCTGCAGTCACAATGGAATTCTCAATGGAAACATTCCAAAAGGATCCTCAACTCGCAGGGCCAAGGGGTGCAAAACAAAAAATTAGCTGACAATTTTTGGGAGCTCTGCGCACTCACTCCCCCTCACCTTTCCTCCAACTCCCAGTTTCCTGTCTGTTTCCCTCCTCTCCTGAAGGTGCTGACTCTCATGGTTTCACAGGCAGTGGCCGTCTGCTCCATCCCTGCTATCGTCCATCTCAACTGAACACTGACACCACCCCACCCCCAAGCCCTTCAATCCCCAGAATACTCTACTCCCAACCAATCTCCCAAATGTCTCACAATGACTCACCAGAGTCTCCAATTCCCCCCTCTCTCTCCAGGTACCATGCTCCAAGAGGGCATTCACGGCCAAGGCCTTCCACGAGTTGGGCCACATTGTTACACAGTTACAAGGTGCTGCAGTGTTTTTGCTAGTTCTGCACGACCAGGAAACTCTCCCACTCTTACCGCTTGCCACAGGCATATTGGAAGGATTTGCAGGTTGATAATCAACCTGTTTGGCCACATTATGAACACACCTTCTGTGACAATCAAATCCTGAAGGGAGACTCAAACTTGGAGTTTACACCACAAGACACCCCTCCCATTCCCCTATTACATCTAAAGTATCTTGTTGTACACACAATCATTGTATTCACCACTCCAATTTTGACCAAATTGTTAATTCTGAATAATTAAGTGCCACGAAGTCAATCTCCACTCCCCCGCTAACTAAAAAGATGATTTCTCCCCCCCCCCCACTGCTAATAAATAGAAGTTTAGTGTGTATCTACACTCTAATCTGCCACAGCGTGTTCCCCTGAAGCACAGGAGCACCTATACTTACACTGCCAGTATTTCCAGTACTTTCTGTTTTGATTTCAGATTCCCAGCATCCGCAGTGCCCTGCGTTCAATGCCCGGTAATTCCCAGCATCCGCAGAGCCCTGCGTTCAATGCCCGGCTGCACCTTATGGTGGTAAAGCTTGGCCTAAATAGCCAAGTGGTTATGGTACTGGGCTTATAACCCCAAGATCAAGAGTTCAAATCTCACAATGGCAAACTATGAAACGATGTAACTTCATCTGAAACAGGAACAGATGGAAATGAGTTTGTACTCGAAAGAGTTACGGTGCTAAAACGAAAAAAAAAAATCTCATTTCACACCCAAACCGCAGCCTCTATGTGAAACCTGCTGTTCGGCTACGAAAGCCGTGCGGCCAACATTCACGTTCCATAAAGGACTGGAACATCGGCTGCTGTTTCCTCAGTAACACCCCAGCCCAATTTTCCTCACGGAATTAAGCCTGGTGACATAGTCTGAGGCAATGCCACATTTCAGTCGTCCCATCTGTCAGTTTAAAAAAAAAGGTGACTTTGCTCCCCCTTTCGCTCACCAGGAAACAACTTCAAGTTCCAAACTGCTTTGATTCTTTTACCTTAATGATCGCGTTCTGTCTCTCTTGAAAATTACTGCAGTTGGCAAACGAGCTGATGGAAGGGAGAACGGCGTCTGCCAAAGCCATGCCGAGTCCAAGGCAGGTCAGCGACTTGTCACCTTCCCGGTGCAGGAGAGTGGCTGGCCCGTCTCTGTCTGTGTATCTGTGTGTGTGTGTGTGTGTTTGTGGCTGCTCACTCCTCTTCTCTCTCTCACTCACTCACCTCCCCGCTCCCGATCTGAAAATCTTCTCAACAACAGGTTGGTTGGTTGGTTGGCTCTCTCTCTCTCTCTCTCTATCCACCACCCCCCCACCCCCCAACCCCAGATTGTGAACGGGGGCGTGCTTGTCCCTGATTAATATTCAGCAGCCTGATTTAAATATACACACTTCAATATTAACGATACGCGGAAAGTTTCTGCTAGCAGAGGGCGGTGCCTGTCGGTTGCAAGTTATGAAATTGACCCCCAAAAAAAGGTGTCCAACTTTTGAAATGAAAAAAAGTTTTATAAACTTAAAAAAAATCTTTAGGTGGAAAAGCACTTTGCAGTGGCCAGGTTATTTTAGCAGGTTCTTTTTTATCTTCACGAGATTAATTCAGAAGTTTGTATTTGAAAGTAACTTAGTCGTCACACAGAATGCTAAAGCGCAGAGGGAGGCCATTCGGCCCGTCCTGCCTTTCATGCTGGCCCTTTGAAAGAGCTGCCCAGTTGGTCCCACTCCCCAGGTCTTTCCCCATCGCCCTCCAATCTTGTTTCTTTTTCCAGTACATAACCAATTGCTTTTTTGAATAGTACTCCAAGATCTAATTTTACCACCCTTTCAGTCACAGAATCATTCAGTGCAGAAGGAAGCCACTCGGCCCATCATGTCTGCTCTGGCTCTTGAACGAGCATTTCACCGAGTGCCACTCTCCTGCCTTCTCACCGTAACCCTGCAGATTATTTATTTCCAAATAATCATCTAATTCCCTCTTAAAACTCAATGGGCTATCGGATGGACCATGGCGGGTTCTGAAAATCCTGGCATCCCAAAGACTTGGGCACATGGTCTAAGTTGACGTTTCACTGCGGTACTGAAGGAGTACTACACTGTTGGAAGTGCCATCGTATGGATGAGATGTTAAACTGAGGACCCTTCTGCTCTGTCAGGGTTGGAAGCGAATGATTACACAGCCCTATGTTGAAAACCAGTGGGTGAGTTCTGCCCTGTGTCCTGGTCAGTAGTTATTCCTCAACCAACAGCTAAGCCAGCTGATGTGGCCATACATTTCGTGGCTGTTTGTGCACAAATTGGCTGCTACATTCGTTATATTACAACAGGGACAACACTTCAAATGGCTGTAAGAGATTTTGGTAACATGAAAGGCACTGTACAAATGCAAGCAAGACTTGTTTTAATTCCATTGTTAGTTCAGCATGATCCAGGGATTGTTACAAGATTGCACACTGCTGTACACTATTCTTTGAAAGCAGCAAGCCTGTTCAGCTGAGCCCCATCTTAATTAACAACAGTTTGCATTAATATAGCGCCTGAAACATTGCAAAACATCTTAAGGCGTGTAACAAGCACGATCTCAATAAAAATATTCTCGCCACCAAGCCACAGAAGGAGATATCAGGAGACATGACCCCTTTGGTCAAAGAGGTAGGTTTTAAGATGCGTCTTAAAGGAGTACATTGAAGTGGAAAGGTTTGGGGGAGTGGGGAATTCCAAAGCTTAGGACCCCAGATTAGGACCCCATCTGATTCGCTAATGTCCATTTGGGAAGGAAATCTGCCGTCCTTACCTGGTCTGGCCTACATGAGACTCCAGACCCACAGCAATGTGGCTGACTCTTAAACAAATGCCCTCTGAACAAGGGCAGTTGAGGGTAGGCAATAAATGCCTAGCCAGCAAAGCCCACATCCCATGAATGAATACATAAATAGAAAAGCTAAAGGCACAGCTGCCAATGGTAGAGCAGTGGAAATCGAGAATGTGCAAAAGCCCAAAACTGGAGGAGCATAGAGATCATGTAGCGCTGGAGGATACGGGCACAGAGATCATGTAGGGCTGGAAGATATGGGCACAGAGATCATGTAGGGCTGGAGGATATGGGCGCAGAGATCATGTAGAGCTGGAGGATCTGGGCGCAGAGATCATGTAGGGCTGGAGGATATGGGCACAGAGATCATGTAGGGCTGGAGGATATGGGCACGGAGATCATGTAGGGCTGGAAGATATGGGCACAGCGATCATGTAGGGCTGGAGGATATGGGCGCAGAGATCATGTAGGGCTGGAGGATATGGGCCCAGAGATCATGTAGGGCTGGAGGATATGAGCGCAGAGATCATGTAGGGCAGGGGGAGCTTACAGGGATGGAGAAGGGTGAGGCTATTGTGGGACTTGAAAACAAGGATAAGGATTCTAAAAAAAACTGAGGTGTTATTTGACTGGGAGCGAATGTAGATCAGCAAGCATGGAGTTGATGGGTGAACAAGACTTGAAGCAAGTTAGGATGCGAGCGGCAGCGTGTGGGGTGAGTTTGAGATTATGTAGGGGTAGAAGATGGAAGGCCACCTGGTGAGAGCATTGAAATAATCAAATCTAGAGGTAACAAAAACACGAATGAGGGTTTTAGCTGCAGAGGCAAGGCTGGAGTCTGGAAATGTTATGGAGTTGGAGGCAGGCAGTCTTGGTAATAGAGCAGATATCTGGCCAGCTTAGCTTCTGAGAGTTAACAGAGGTGGAAATCGTGATCAGTGAGTGGCGCTTGTGATGAAGAGCAAAGGACAATGGTGTCAGTCTTCCCAATGGAAATTTTTGTTCATCCAGGACTGGATGTCAGTCACGCATTGTGACACGTCCACTTAAATTGATCACTAGATCACAACAAGGAGTAAGGGCCCTGACTGAGTGATCCCTTCCTTAGCCCTCAGGGTCCATGAGACTCATTTACATAACCTGTTGAGCTGAATGGCCTACTTCTGTGCTGTTGCACCTATTTATTTCCACAAGTGCTGCTGGAGCTGGGATCCGTGCAGGTCGATGATTGTGTCACACACGATGGGCCATGTTTGCTTCTTAAAACTCACTCAAAGCTCTGCTGCCCTAGCTCACACTTTGTCTATAATCATGAAAACTTGGAAGATTTAAACCAATTTCCAGTTAAATTTGTGCATCACAATTTGGAATATTCATTAGTCTCATTAAAAGTTTTCAATAAACTTCCTTTTTTTATTATTCATTGGATGTGGGTGGGTATCACTGGCCCTTGTTTAGAGGGCAATTTAGAGTCAATCACATTATTGCAGATCTGGAGTTACATATAGGCCAGTAGATTTCCTTCCTTAAAGGGCATTAGTGAACCAGATGGGACAATGGTTTCATTGTCATCAATAGATATAATTCCAGATATTGAATTCAAATACCACCAGCTACCATGGTGGGATTTGAACCCAGGTCCCCAGACCATTAGCCTGGGTCTCTGAGTTACTAGCCCAGTGACAATACCACTATGCCACCACCACCTCTCCCTACTGCAGCTAACCCAGTAGTGAAGGTCAGAACCCACTCTCCCCTGTCCTTTAGGTTCTAATGTTAAGTGCAGAGACAAACTCCCCTTGAGACAAAGGGGTTGAACATTAGGGCTTGAACAAAATTATAACTGTTTGCACTCAATGAAACTAGGCTTTGGGACTGCCAATCCCACAAACCACACATCTTCAAGTCACTCACCATCCTGACTTGGAACTATGTCGTTGTTCCTCCACTGTCGCTGGGTCAAAATCCTGGAACTCCCTCCCTAACAGCACTGTGGGTGTACCTACACCACATGGACTGCAGCGGTTCAAGAAGGCAGCTCACCATCACCTTCTCAAGGGATGGTGAACAAATGCTGGCCTAGCTAGTGACACTCACATCCCATGAGAGAATAAAAAACAGTGTGCTGCCACTACTCCCCTCCCAACCTCTGACTCCCACAGACTCCAATCCCCTTCCCTACCCCCTCCTTTTACTGCCGTGGCCTCCAAACCTTCCGAACTCCAATCCCTCAATCTCTGATTCCTTGTTGCCTCCTGACCTCTGACCTCTGACCTCCACCCACCCCCCCCCCCCACTCCCTCCCTCAGTCTTTGTTTTGACCAGATCGCCCTCACCCCTATCTCATTTCCAAGGCCTGGCCACCACCACCCCCCCTCAGCCTTTGACCCCCATGTCTTCCAATCCCTCTGACCAGGTCCTCACTCATCTGAGGTGTCTTACAACGCTAGCAGTGAACCCAGTCTTTGACCCTCATACTTGGGTTGCTAGATGGAAATGTGGCATTGGGCCTCAGCTTCAGGCTTGTGGGCTGTTCCCCATGCCCAGAAATTGGCACATCCAAATTTCCACCCCTGTATGTAGTGGACATAATGTATGCATAGGTCATATATGCAACCGGGAGCAGAGCTAGCTGGTACTGAAAGTGTGTGTTATAACATTCTAGTGACACCAGTTCAAGCAACTGCATTTCAGTCAGTCAATTTTATTCAGTCAGATAGTCAGAAAATACAAATATCAGAAACTGACCCAACTCACTGAATAACACCCGGTTCAGATGTTATACAGAATAGTGTGGAATGGTACGTCCCCATTTGAAGAGCACTTGTTAACACATCCACAACAATTCTTTATGCACTGCTTTAATGCGCTACACTGCTTCATAAAAAACAGGCAGCTGAAGTTTAAATCCTGCCTTTTATTCTTTATTGGGATGTGGGCATCGCTGGCAAGGCCAGTATTGCCCTTCAGAAGATGGTGACGAGCTGCCCTCTTGAACCACAGCAGTCCATGTGGTGCTGTTAGGGAGGGTGTTCCAGGCTTTTGGCTCAGTGACAGTGAAGGAGCAGCGATATGGGGCAGAGTTTGTCCACCCCGTCGTGTTGAGGCCAGGGCTGTAAAATGCGGTGAGCCGTTCTAAAGCTCATTGAGTTCGGCAGGACTGGAAAATTCCGATGGTGGGAGGGGCTGCAAAAGCCCTCCCATTGTTCCCAGCCAGGATGGTGAGTGACTTGGAGGGGAACTTGCAGGCGGTGGGGTTCCCATGCATCTGTTGCCCTTGTCCTTCTAGGTGGCAGTGGTCGTGGGTTTAGGAGGTGCAGTCGAAGGAGTCTTGGTGAGTTCCTGCAGTGCATCTTGTAAATGGTACACACACTGCTGCTACTGTGTGTCGGTGGTGGAGGGAGTGAATGTTGAAGGTGGTGGGTGGGGTGCCAATCATGCGGGCTGCTTTGTCCTGGTTGGTGTCAAGCTCCTTGGGTGTGCTGGAGCCCCATTCATCCAGGCAAGTGGAAAGCATTTGTACTGCATTGGCCAATGCCAGTTGGTTGGCACTGGAGGCACCCTGACTGGCTTCATGGTACTTCATGGAGGAGAAAGTTCAGCCAGGGTGCGGACTCTTGACCATTCCCTAGCACATATGTGTGGGTTTCAGGATGAATAAGATTGAACATACGCACATACGAATTCAGAGCAGGAGTAGGCCACTCGGCCCCTCGAGCCTGCTCCGCCATTCAATAAGATCATGGCTGATCTGAGTGTAACCGCAACCCCACATTCCTGCCTACTCCTGATAACCTTTCACCCCCCCTTGTTAATCAAGAATCTATCTAGCTCTGCCTTAAAAATATTGACATTTCCTAAGACAGTCTGGATGGAGGAAAAGCCCTCAATAATCATTATCCTGGCTCATAAATGAACAACAGCCACTTGGGTAAGTACTGGACAGCTTCTGTTTTCAGAAGACCATGAAAGTCACCGTTGTGAAAGGATAAGAGAGCAGCTCCGAAGAACAGTCATTCAGACATGAACCATTAGCTCTGTTTCTCTCTCCACAGATGCTGCCAGGCCTGCTGAGTTTTTCCAGCATTTTCTGTTTTTATTTCATCCGCAATATTTTGTAATGATATAAGAGAGCGCTGGGTGATGATTAGTGCAACATATAATATGCTGCAAACTGTGGAGCATCCCTCATTTCACTCTGCTGTTTGTCAGTTGGTCTTTTGGAGGAGATTGTACCAACTGGACAAAACTGGTTAAATCCACTGAGGTCAGGCTCTTGGTGTGAGGCGATGGTTCATGAGATTGGGAACTCAGTATAGGATCAAAGTTCCTCGGGATTGGGATTTCAGTATGGGATGGGGGCTCCTGCACTCACTATACTTAACTGAGTTTAATGAGTGCAGGAACCCTCAACCCATGTACTTTTATGATTGCACGAAAAGTATTGAACAAAGAAAATGCTCACCAATGCATTAACACCCTATTCATAGCCAGCAGAGGAATTCCCAGTGATATGTTGGGAATTGTAGGTGGGACAGAGGAAGAGTCACCAATTAATTTTGTTTTTCCTTTAAATCTTTAACTTCCCTGTTCTGTTTCTTAGGGGAGTAATAACAAAACATGAGGTAGCCATTCACACAAACTACAAAGATAATGGGCCGAATCTTCTGAGGACCGCCAATCACCATCTGATTGCCACTCCATTCCTAATGACTTAGCTTTCACCTGAGCTCCGTATTTCTCGCCTGGACTTCCGAAATGGGCTTCCTTAGAAATGCGGAGTGTACATATTTTGGGAATGCTTCCTCGTATTGCAGCATCAACAAGGGGCTCCAAGCTATGTCCCTTTTTTCCAGCTGCCATATTTCGGTAAGTTTAAATGTCCTGAAGCCACTTTGACAAAGTGTGGGGAGAAGGCAAGTGTGTAAGGTAACTGGGTGAGGGGTTGTTGGGTCGGGGGTCGGGGCCATAGTTGGGTCAGGGGCAGTTGGCTCGAGGGGGTAGTCGAGTGGTCAGGGAGTAGCTGGGTGGTCAGGGAGCAGTCGGGAGATCAGTGGGGTTGGTCGGGGGCTAGTCAGGGGTTCAAGGAGTAGTCATGGGGGGTCGGGGTGGTAATTGGGATGGGGTAGCCAGGAGGTCGGGTGACTGGTCAGGTTGGATCGGGGGGCAGTTAGTCAGGTCAGGGAGGTAGTCATGGAATTGGAGGGGGGGTCAGGTCGGGGAGTTAGTCAGGGGTCAGGGGAGATTGTTGGGTTGGGGGGTAGCTGGGAGATAGTCAGGGGGATGGTGGGGCGGGGGTGGGTTAGTCGTGTCGGGGGGTAGTCAGATCTCCTCAGATACTGAAACAGTCCGTATTTGTGCCACACAAGTGCCAGGCAATGACCATCTCCAAGAGAGAATCTAACCATTGCCCCTTGACATTCAGTAGCATTAACATCGCTGAATCCCCCACGATCAACATCATGATCAGAAACTGAACTGGACTAGCCATATAAATACTGCGACTACAAGAGCAGGTCAGAGGCTAAGAATCCTGCAACGAGTAACTCAACTCCTGACTCCCCAAAGCCTGTCCACCATCTACAACACACAAGTCAGGAGTGTGATGAAATACTCCCCACTTGCCTGGATGAGTGCAGTTCCCACAACACTCAAGAAGCTTGACACCATCCAGGACAAAGCAGCCCGCTTGATTGGCACCCCTTCCACTAACATTCACTCCCTCCACCACTAATACACAGGAGTGCGTACCATGTACAAGATGCACTGCAGGAATTCACCAAGGCTCCTTCGACAGCACCTTCCAAACCCATGACCACTACCATCTAGAAGGACAAGGGCAGCAGATATATGGAAACACCACCACCTGGAAGTTCCCCTCCAAGTCACTCACCATCCTGACTTAGAAATATATCACCATTCCTTCACTGTCACTTGGTCAAAATACTGGATCTCCCTTCCTAACAGCACTGTGAGTGTACCTACACCACATGGACTGCAGCAGTTCAAGATGACAGCTCACTACCACCTTCTCAAGGGCAATTATGGATGGGCAATGAATGCTGTTGCCTAGCCTATGACACCCATATCCCATGAACGAATAGAAAAGAGGTCGGAGGGAGTCGAGTAGGGATGGTTGGTTGAGCTGGGGGTAGTCAAGGAGTCAAGGGGTTAGTCAGGGAGTCGGGAGATAGTCAGATAGGTGGGGAGGGGGGTAGTTGGGCATTCAGGGGTATAGTCGGGTGTTCAGTGGGGTGTCAGTAGTATAGTTACCCAGGAGTCAGAAGGGGTTTTAATCCTTCTACCTTTTCCTAGGTAACTATTCTGGTAAGAGAGTCGGAACCATCCGGTGTTTTGGAGGGTTCCAGATGCAGGGGAATTACCCATCGGAAGTTCAAACTTCCCAGGCAATTCCCATGTAGTCAGTGCATGGGGAATTCCGAGGGGTCCCAGCTTAGATTGGTACCTCTGGGGCCCGACCATCCGGAGATTGGAAGTTCTGGGTCCATTTGTTTCCAATACAGTGTTACAACAACCTTTCTTCCCAAGAACAATCCCACCATGGAACAAGCTGCCAAAGGAAACAGTCACACCCCATCACTGAAAATCTTCAAAACTCATCTTTAAATTATTTCCATTTAAAAGTTTTCATTACCAGGACTACCACCTCTGCAGGTCATGCCTGGTTTTAGCTGGCACTACCCGGACAAATGTTGGCGGAATACGATTTAATGGCAAAACAACTGAATCAGAAGAGTAGGCGAGGGAGGATCATCATCTCCTGTAGTTTGGTACAGGATGTCCTCAAACATTATCCCTTAATTTTTAAAACCTTAGTGCTGGATTTTCACTTTGGGGACAGGAAACAGAAGCCGGGACTATCTCCAGGTCCCGAACCTGCAGAAGAGGATGAGAAACTGAGAGGTCTCTTCAGCATGGAAAATGCACTCTCAGCAATAGAGAAAGCAACCAGGCCACCACTTGGGGAATTGGGGGTAATGCTTTTAGGGCAGCTTTTAGTTGGCCGGTCATGTGTCCTGGCTCACCACCTTCCAACAGCCCCCAACCCCACCCCCACCACTCCTGGCCTGCTGAGAGGTGCCCACTCCCCCTATCACATCAGGAAACTGGACGCTAAAACTGGGAAATCTCAGCTGGCCTCCTTTAACTGCCCTTAACCTGGGTCTCAATCAGTCTAACTGGCTGAGCACCTCTTTGGGATGCCCTACTGGCCTTAAAAGCTGCCTTCCCTAAGATGGCCGACACCGGGCAGGGGGTGGGGAAACCAGCTTGTTGTCTGTTTCTGAATTTGGTGGGACCAGAACATTCTGCCCCTGGTGTCTAATGGTGTTAAAGGTTGGAATTCTGGGACGTGATCCACACTGTAACCCCCTCATCAAGGGGGCTTGCCCTCTCTGATTTTCCTTGCGGTATCTAAAGGGTCAATAAGGAAGGAGTCCTGTGCATTTTGCTGCTGGAAGTCCTTGAGCATTCACATTCTCTTGTGCATCTCCCCTACTCCTTTGAGCAACAGGCCTTCACAACTCCCTCCAAATCCCTCTGCCTCGCGACTCCCCCAAAAGATCCTCCTTTAAACCACTGCTAAAGCCAAGCATTTAATTGGCCGCTCCTTCCAACAGCACCATCTTTGACTCTGGTTTGTCCGATTACACCTCTGTGAAGTCCCATTGAGTGACTTCCTTCTAGATAATGGTGCGATGAAATGTTACTTGTGCTGTGTGCCCGCAGAAGTGAAGAGTTCCCTTCCTTTACATGTTAAGTGATTTCAATGCTAGGCACACCGTGCAGATGACGCCATGAACAAAATTAAACTGGCGCTTGTTGTTAGGGCGACACATGCGTCAGGTGGGGACAGGATTGGAGCAGCTGTGATGTCCATTCATTCTCAGATATCTTACTAACATAATGAATGACCACTTGGGTAAGATATTAGTAAAGTGGAACTATACCCCACACAAAATCAGAGGAAGAGAGACATCCAGCAGATGTGGGTGGCTGGAATGAACATTTCTAAATAACTCTTTAAAGAGATAGCACATTCTGCTTTTGCCGACCCCAGACATTTGGCATCGCGTTGGTGGAGGAAGTTTCCTGTGTATCTTTAAGCAGCCCTAAACGGATTATTCAACTATGGCACGCAAACTGAAAGATGCCATTCAATCCATGCTTTTTTTGCACTTTCCTGATGTGTCACTGTTTGAGGTTATAGACGCCTGCCTTTTTGACTTGCACAGTGGCTGATACCCTGGAATGAGTGCTGCACAGGGTAAGGTTCAATCCGAGAGTTTTAATTGCCTGATGCATTGCTTTCAACATCTTTCCAGGTACTGTCTGCAGGGAGGTTGTTATTCTGGCTCAGCTATATATAATTAATTCTTTATTTTTTTATGCTTCTTTGTAAATGACGGCAACATCGAGCACTCCCAGAACTTATAGCGTACATTCAATGATAATAAAGATCTCAGAACCCTGCCTGAGAAAGTGAAGTTCCCAGCCAGTCAGACTCTCTTGATAAAGACCGAGAGCAAGATATTGATTGACACATTAAAACTCTTGTGTAGTAACCCTTATCCGTTTGATATATTCTCACACTCATTCACTGTCTATTCAATTTTTCCATAGGATAAATTTACCTACATCTGCCATCCTTTGGGGATAAGCCACTCTATAATGGGAGCCCTCTTATTTCATTGGCCTTTCCTTTCTCATCTTCATTTACTCTTTCAAGTACCTTTTTTGATTTATCACTCACTTTCTTTCTTGTTCACACTCTTTCTTTTACTTTCTCTCTCTCCGTCTATCCTAGTTTCTCTCTTGTAGATCTGTGGTGTTCTGTCCACAGTAGCAAGAGCCAGAGAGTCACAACTGCCCCAGAATTACACCCAGAAAAGTAGTGTAGCCATGTAAATACTGTGGCTGCAAGAGCAGGTCAGAGACTGGGAATCCTGCCGAGAGTGACTCACCTCCTGACTCCCCAAAGCCTGTCCACCATCTATAAGGCACAAGTCAGGAGTGTGATGGAATACTCTCCACTTGCCTGGATGAGTGCAGCTCCCACAACACTCAAGAAGCTCAACACCATCCAGGACAAAGCAGCCCGCTTGATGGTACCCCTTCTATAAACATTCAATCCCTCCAACACCAGCGCACAGTAGCAGCAGTGTGTACCATCTACACTGCAGATGCACTGCAGCAACGCACCAAAGCTCCTTAGGCAGCACCTTCCAAACCCACAACCACTGCCATCTAGAAGGACAAGGGCAGCAGATAGATGGAACTCCACCACCTGGAAATTCCCCTCCAAGTCACTCACCATCCTGACTTGGAAATATATCACCGTTCCTTCACTGTCACTGGATCAAAATCCTGGAACTCCCTCCCTAACAGCACTGTGGGTGTACCTACATCACATGGACTGCAGCGGTTCAAGAAGGCAGCTCACCACCACCTTCTCAAGGGCGATTAGGGATGAGAAATAAATGCTGGCCTAGCCAGTGACACCCACATTCAAAAATGAATACATTTTTTAAAAAAGGTGTTTCAGCAAAGGGGAAGGAGAAAGATTGAGCTAAGCTGATGTGTGAAGTTGGTTGTGTGACCAGGAGCTGTCAATGCACAGTCTCTGCTCTGCACTCTTGTTAGCAGATAATCAATGAAAAATCACCAACTCTTTATTAAGCTATTCCCCGCTGAGTAGGTATGATAGCCAGGATGGCACTGGTTAGCATATGATAGTCCTGAACCCTAGAGTTCCAATATTGCACTCACTGACATGGACATGGAGAGTCACAGGAGTTTCATTGTCAATATTGGCCTGATAACTCTGGGGAGACAGGCAGGGAGACTTCTAATGAGAAACCTTATTCAAATCCCCACTTATATACATCTGTGATTGCTGAGCATAAGTTTTTCATATCTATTGTTTTATTATTGGCATGATGGCCTGAAAGGATGTTGAAAGCAGGTTCAACAATAACTCTGAAAAGGGAATAATTTGTAGGGTTGGATAAAGAGCAGGGGAGTGGGTCTAATTGGATAACTCTTTCAAAGAGCTGGCACAGGACCAAATGGCCTCCTTCTGTGCTGTCTGATTGTTTCTGATGGGCTATCCAAATGTGACAAAAATCATCGAACTGAGAGATTGGGGAGGGGTTTCCTCTTACACTGCTCTAGGCATAAGTGAACTGACATTTAATATTAGGGCCATGTTTGGAGGGTATTTGGGTCTTCATCATCCAGGTTGGGGAATGGGGAATTAGGAAATAAAAGAGAACAATATATGTAGCAGGAAAGGATTTCTGATTTTCACCCAGCCTCCATTCCATCATGTTGTCAATCGCACACAGATTCTGACCGCAGCCTCTCTCTCTGCTTCCAGCTTTTTATACCATGGCTATTTTTTCACTTCCTGTGCAAACCCAACTCCTAATTTTGGAAAGCATTCGAGTTCGAGGCAGCAATCGGAGGTGGAAACACTGCTTGCTTCCTGGGGAAACTGGCAGAAAAAAAATCAGGAGCTTATTCCAAAACAATCCTGATTTGAAATGCATGGGTGGTGGAGGGATATGGAAAAACATCGGTACATGCAGGCCGCCTCCACACTTATAGAGTGGGAGGTGCTCTAGGTCAGGAAGATCAAGGGTGATTGGTGAGTGAGGCTAGCTGCCTGGATAGGAGACAGGGCAGTTGAGTTTTGGACAGTTGTAGAGTGTGGAGAATCAAGACCAGCCGTGAGAGTGACAGGCAGTCTGGAGGTGAGAGTTTGCTCCACCAGTTGACCAAACACTGACTTCATGCCTGCACAGACATCACAGAGTCAAAAGCAACAGCTCAGGTCAGAAACGCGAACAGAATTTTAAAAACAATGCTGATTGTTCAGAATGATTGTTTCTCGATGTGCCTCCTGCAAAAAATTTTAAACACCTTGCAGTGCTTGGAAAGGCTGCAGCTTCGCTGTACCTGTTCTACACCATTACATGAAGTCTACCCACATCTGTCTTTTGGGTCAGACATTAAACCAAGGCCCTGTCTGCCTTCTCAGGTGGATGCAAATGATCCCAGGACACGATTTGAGGACAAGCTGGGGAGTTCTTGACTGATAGTCATCCCTCAACCAACACCTAATAGTGATTGGATCATTGTTTCATTTCTGTCTATGGAATCTTGCTGTGTGCAAATTGACTGCCGCATGTCCCTACATTACACTGGCAGCTACACTCCAACAGTACTTCATTGATTGTAAAGCGCTTTGGGCTGAATTGAAATACAAACAAGCGAACTAGGAGCAAGAGTAGACCACTCAGCCATTCTAGCCTGCTCCACCATTCATGGCTGATCTGACTGTAACCTCCCACCATCCCCCAATAACCTTTCACCCCTTGTTTATCAAGAATCTATCTACCCATGCCTTGAAAACATTCAAAGAATCTGCTTCTACAGAGAGTTCCAAAGACTCGGAGAAAAAAAAATTCTTCTCATCTCTGTCTTATGTGGGCGACCTCTTATTTTTAAACAGTGACCCCTAGTTCTAGATTCTCCCACAATAGGAAACTTTCTTTCCACATCCCAACCTGTCAAGATCCCTCAGGATCTTATATGTTACAATCAAGTCACCTCTGATTCTTCTAAACTGCAGCAGATACAAGCCTAGACTGTCCAATCTTTCCTCATAAGATAACTTGCCCATTGCTTTTTATTCATTCACAGGATGTGGGCTTCGCTGGCTGGATCAGCATTTATTGCCCATCCCTAATTGCCCCTTGAGAAGGTGGGGGGTGAGCTGCCTTCTTGAGCCGCTGCAGTCCATGTGGTGTAGGTACACCCACAGTGCTATTAGGGAGGGAGTTCCAGAATTTTGACCCAGCGACAGTGAAGGAACAGCGATATATTTCCAAGTCAGGATAGTGTGTGGTTTGGCGGGGAGTTTCCAGATGGTGGTGTTCCCATGTGTCTGCTGCCCTTGTCCTTCTAGATGGTAGTATTCATGGGCTTGGAAGGTGCTGTCTAAGGAGTCTTGGTGAGTTGCTGCAGTGCATCTGGTAGATGGTACACTGTGCTTCAATGGTGGAGGGAGTGAATGTTTGTGGATGTGGTGCCAATCAAGCGGGGCTGCTTTGTCCTGGATGGTGTTGAGCTTCTCGAGTGTTGTGGGAGCTGCACTCACCCAGGCAAGTGGAGAGTATTCCATCACACTCCTGACTTGTGCATTGATGGTAGACAGCCTTTGGGGAGTCAGGAGGTGAGTTACTCACCACAGGATTTCTGGTATTAATTTAGTAAACCTTCTCTGAACTGCTCCTAATGCACTTAGATCCTTCTTTAAATAAGTCTTTCCTTTAGTTTTTGCGGTAGGTATTGAGTTACAGACAAACTGCTGCTGAAGCTGAAAATGCGAAATGCTGAAACTCATGAACACCTGAAAAGACAGGTCAGAGGTGTAATATTCCTCATCTATTTTGTTCCAACATTTAGAGGCAGGTCTGCCTCCATCCTCTGGAACTCCTCTCCCAAAACACTCTTGCACACCTCCTCACTCCCACTTTAAATAACTGATGAAAGACTTACTTTATCAGCTTCTGCCTTCTGCTCTCTCTGCTGGCTCCTCGCCCTGCAATTCCATTTAACCGAACTGTCAAACATACTGCAGGGCCCTTACTGATACTGACAGCTTCTTACGAATGGAAATCATTCCCCTTTGTGCCAGGGGAAGCCACCCCCGCTCCCTCTCCCCCTGCTCCCCCCTCCCCTTCCCCCACCCCATTCTTTAAAAGGGGTGAACATTTTGAGGAGGGAGCAGAGAAGAGAGAAGCAGTTAGAAAGCATTTGCTGAATGCTGCTGTGGGGAGAAATTAATGGGTTAAAATGGCAGCAAACTGAAAGCTAGGAAGAGGTGAATAAAACTTCTGTCTCATCATTTTTGCTCCAGGAGCTGCTGTTGCCTTGCGGGCAGGGTGGAGGATGCAAGGAAATTCTGGAGGCTGCTTTAAGTAATTAAGAGTTGGTAGCTAGAGTTGAAAGGTTTCGGTTGAAAACTTTGAGTGTCTCTTGATTAAAGCAAAGATGTTCAGAATGAGTTTAAATTCTCCAAGAAACATCTTTGTCAACTCCAAAGCACAAACCTTTACCATGTTTGCTAATTTACATCACCCACACCTTTTGTAAACAGAAATGTTACCTTCCAGGTTGGTGCTAACGTGCAGAGGGCAAAGGACACACATAATTGTGGCTCCCCGAATCCCTCCTATAGTATGCTGCAGATAAAAGAGACTGATTCATTTCTATCTGCTACATTACAGCATAGTGTGTGGGTCTCGCTGTCAGCCCCTGAACATGTACAGCACACAACTGTTAAAATAGCATGAATCAATCCCTTCTGATACGGTATGGCCAGTGTGCTTCTCAGTGCCACCTCCTCTATATGTATAGTGGGTAAAAAGGAACATAGGATTACACAGGATATACAGCACAGAGATAGGCCATTCGGCTCAACCAGTTCATGCAGGTGTTTATGTGCCACTCAAGCCTCCCCCCCATCTTTCCTCATTTAAATCTACCATTGTAACAATTCCCTTAATACTCTTGTCTAACTTTCCCTTAAATGCATCTATATTCACTTCAACCACTCTCCGTGGTAGCGAATTCCACATTCTCACCACTCTCTGGATAAAGAAGTTTCTTCTGAATTCCCGATTGGATTTCTTGGTGACTATCTTACATTGATGGCTCAATGTTAAGAGTTATGCACTTCCCCACTGGAGGAAATATGTTCTCTGTATCCACTCTATCAAAACTTTCATAATTTTGAAAACATCTATTAGGTCACCCCTCAGCCTTTTTTCAATAGAAAAGAGACGCAGTCAACCCTTTCCTGCTTTGTATACCCACACATTGTAAACCTTCTCTGTATTCTCTCCAGTGCCTGTATCTTTTTATAATATGGTGACTCGCACTGCATGCACTGTGCACTCTAAGGTGTGATACTGATTTAGCAAAACTCACCATTTCAATTCTATTCCTCCAGAAATAAAGCCCTAGTTCTTGCTTTGCTTTTTATATGGGCCTTAGCCTGTGGCTTGGGATATTTGTGCTCCGTGACCCTTTGTTCCTCTACCCTAGCTGGACTTTCACCTTCCGAGTAATAAGTGAATTCTCTATTCTTCCTCCCAAGATGTATTCCCTCACACTTATCTATGATGAACTTCATTTGCTAATCATTTGCCCACTCTGCAAGTTTATTAATGTCCCTCCTGTAACCTGTTTGTAGTCCTCCTCGTACGGACTATCCATGACCACCTCACCCCTCCACCCCCTCCCCACCAACCCTACCACCCACCAAATTTGGTGTCATCGACAAATTTAGAAATTGTATTTTTGATTTCAAAGTCCAATTCACTCACGTGAATTGTGAACAGCAGTGGTGTCAGCACTGATCCCTGTGGAACGACACTTCCCATTTCTGCCATTCTGAATGACTACCTTTTACTCTGTGCATCGAAGCCAGTAAGCAGTGCATTCTGCCACTTATCCCCCCACAGCACATTCTCTGACTTGTTTCATTAGTCTATTATGCAGGATCTTATCATAGACCTTTTGAAAATTCAGATAAGTTACATTTACTAATCCTACCCCCCCACATAGATGACTATAATAAATATTTAATATTTAATATTTAATATATTTGGGGAGCCACAATTATGTGTGTCCTTTGCCCTCTGCATGTTAGCACCAGCCTGGAAGGTAACATTCCTGTTTACAAAAGGTGTGGGTGACATATTTAATAAATATTTTTAAATCTTTTATGCCCCCCCCACCCCCACTAGAGCTATACCTTGAGTGCCCTACCATCCATTCTTAATTAGCACATTCGTTTAGATAATATCACCAACTTCAACACCTCTGTGTTCTTTTGTTCTGTTGTCTGTGACATCTTTTGATGATCTGCTTCTATCACTGCTTGCTTGTCCCTACAACCACACCACCCCCCTCCACTTCTCTCCCCGACCCAAACCCCCCTCCCTCCCTTCCCCCCCCCTCCCTCCACCACACATACACACACCTTAAACCAGCTTATATTTCACCCCTTCCTTGGATTCACCTAGTTCTGTTGAAGGGTCATGAGGACTCGAAACGTCAACTCTTTTCTTCTCCGCCGATGCTGCCAGACCTGCTGAGTTTTTTCAGGTAATTCTGTTTTTGTTTTGGATTTCCAGCATCCGCAGTTTTTTTGTTTTTGGGTCATGTTGGAGTTGTATAGAATATTGGTGAGGCCACAGCTGGAGTACTGTGTGCAATTCTGGTTACCACATTATAGGAAGGATGTGATTGCACTGGAGGGGGTGCAGAGGAGATTCACCAGGATGTTGCCTGGGATGAAACATTTAAGTTATGAAGAGAGTTTGGATAGACTTGGGTTGTTTTCATTGGAGCAGAGAAGACTGAGGGACGACCTGATCAAGGTGTACAAGATTATGAGGGGCATGGACAGGGTGGATAGGGAGCAGCTGTTCCCCTTAGTTGAAGGGTCAGTCACAAGGGGAACACAAGCTCAAGGTGAGGGGTAGGAGGTTTAGGGGGGATGTGAGGAAAAACATTTTTACCCAGAGGGTGGTGATGGTCTGGAATGCGCTGCCTGGGAGGGTGGTGGAGGCGGGTTGCCTCACATCCTTTAAAAAGTACCTGGATGAGAACTTGGCACATCATAACATTCAAGGCTATGGGCCAAGTGCTGGTCAATGGGATTAGGTAGGTAGGTCAGGTGTTTCTCACGTGTTAGTGCAGACTCGACGGGCTGAAGGGCTTCTTCTGTACTGTGATTCTGTAATTCTGTGATTTATTATTTACTCCCATCTGGTCTTGTACAACTGTGTTTTTCTCAGTATCAGCCCCTCATATATATATATATATATACATATATATATAACATATATAGTACATAGCTGGCAAAATGGGATGATTACTGAAAGCCTGAAATGAAAGTTAGGGAAAGTCTGAAATGAAAGTTGTTGACTCTACTGCCTAACCCGAACCCCACTCTGCATGTTGATAGGGTGAGATAGATTGGGAAGAGGCTCACCTGGTGCGCAGGCCATTCGAGCTGAATGGCCTGTTTCTGTGCTGTAAATTCTATCTAAATCGGGAAATGCAGCCCAAACATTGCATTTCAGCCTCAAAGCTCTTCAGGGAACAGGTCCCTTAGCTCAGCTTCAATAAGTAAATATGCCACAGTAGTTTGATATGTGGTTAGTAAGGGGATGAACAAGAAGGCTGCCCAACCCCAAACCATTGAAAACCCATTAGGCTACGAGCTGGGTGTGGTGCCTAGGGGCAGAATCAGTGGATTGACAGTTTTTTGGGCTCATTCAGCCCAGCACTAATTACAGTGTTGATGATATTTGGGCAAAGGTTTATTTTATTACTTTATCTATAAATTAGTAAAAGTACATAGCAAAACAGTTCAAATTCAGCATTGCAGAAAATGCAATACAATTTGATTTCTTTCCATATAGATGTGGCACCCTTAAAGTGTCTCAATATAATTGCAACTACACATAATATTTACAATGTGCAATTCATGTCAAACATGCAGCCCAAGAGGTTTTCCACAGTTTCCAGCCCTGCTGGCAGACGAGCCTTAGATTGTGGCCTTCCCCTATTGAGCATTTGCAGTGGCTGCCCCAAGCTTTAGAGCAATCCTCAGTATGAAGTCCTGGACTTTGGAACGTGCCAGTCTGCAACTCTCAACTGCACACTCTTTGCATTGGAGAACCAGCAATTTTTGGGCAGACCAAAGAACATCAGGTGCAGCAAGCACTTAGGAAGGCAAAAGACATTTTGGCCATTATCACAAGTGTATTTGAGTACAGGAGTAAAGATGCCTTGCTTCAATTGCAAAGAACCTTGGATAGACCACACCTGGAGTATTGGGTAAAGTTTTGGTCCCCTTACCTAAGGAAAGATATACTTGCCACAGAGGGAGTGCAGCAGAGGTTCACATATGAACATATGAACACACAAATTAGGAGCAGGAGTGGGCCACTCAGCCCCTCGAGCCTGCTCCACCGTTCAAGACAAACATGGCTGATCTGACTGTAACCTCAACTCCACATTCCTGCCGACCCCACATAACCTTTCACCCCCTTGCTTATTGAGAATCTATCTACCTCTGCCTTAAAGATATTCAAGGACTCTGCCTCAACCACCTTTAGAAGAAGAGAATTCCAAAGTCTCACAACCCTCTGAGGGAAATGTTTTTCCTCATCTCTGTCCTAAATGAGCGACCCGTTATTTTTAAACAGTGGCCCCGAGTTCTAGATTCTCCCACAAGAAGAACCATCCTTTCCACATCCACCCCATTAAGGCACCTCTTACTCTTCTAAATTCCAGCGGATACAAGCCTAGTCTGTCCAGCCTTTCCTCATAAGACATTCAAGGCATCAATCTAGTAAACTTCTCTGAACTGCTTCTAATACATTTACGTCTCTCGTTAAATAAGGAGACCAATACAATACGGTTCTCCAGATGTGGTCCCACCACTGCCCTACATAACTGAAATATAACCTCCCTACTCTTGTATTCAATTCCCCTCGCAGTAAACAATAACATTCCATAACTTTCTTAATGACTTGCTGTACTTATATACTAACCTTTTGTGATTCATGCAGTAGGACATCCAGATCCCTCTGCATCTCAGAGCTCTGCAATCTCTCACCATTTAGATAACATGCCTCTTTTTTATTCGTTCTGCCAAAATGGACAACTTCACATTTTCCCACATTATACTCCATTTGCCAGATCTTTGCCCACTCACCTAGCCTATCTATATCTTTCTGTAGCCTCCTTATGTCCTCTTCACAACTTACTTTCCTTCCTATCTTTGTGTCCTCAGGAAATTTAGCACCCATACCATCAGTCCCTTCAACCAAATCTTTTATATAAATTATAAAGAGTTGAGGCCCCCGCACTGTTCCCTGTGGCACAATACTTGTCAAATCCTGCCGACCAGAAAATTACCCATTTATGCCTACTCACTTTCCTGTTAGCTAGCCAATCTTCTATCCATGCCAATATCTTACCCCCTACACAATGAGCTTTTATTTTCTGCAATAACCTTTGATGAGGCACCTTATCAAAAGCCTTCTGAAAATCTAAATGCAGTACATCCACCAGCTCCCCTTTATCCACAGCACTTGTTACTGCTTCGAAGAACTGCAATAAATTGGTTAAACATGATTTCCCTTTCAAAAAACCATGTTGACTCTGACTGATTACCTTGAATTTATCTAAGCACCCTGTTATAACGTCTTTAATAATAGCTTCATTGACAGATGTTAAGCTAACTGACCTATAATTTCCTGCTTTCTATCTCTCTCCCTTTTTGAATAAAGGAGTTGCATTAGCTATTCTCCAGTCTAATGGAACCTTCCTCGAATCTGCTGAATTTTGGAAAATTGGTTAGAACCAAAGCATCAACTATCTCACTAGCCACATCTTTTAAGACTCTAGGATGAAATCTATCGAGTCCCAGGGATTTGTCAACCCGCATTTCCAACAATTTGCTAAGTACCACTTCCCTGGTGATTGTAATTTTCCTGAGTTCCTCCATCCCTTCCAATTCCTGATTTACAGCCATTTCCTGGGATGGCAGGAATGTCCTATGAGGAGAGATTTAGGAGACTGGGCCTGGAGGTGATCACGTTGAAGCTTAAAAAGTTCTTAAAGGGTTCGAGATGGTAGATGCTGGAAAGATGTTTCCCCTGGCTGGGGGCTCTAGACTGGGGGACACAGTCTCAAAGTAAGGACCAGCCATTTAGGACTGAGATGAGGAGGAATTTCTTCACTCAGAGGATAGTGAATTTTTGGAATTCCCTACCCCAGAGGGTTGTGAAGGCTCAGTCATTGAGTGTGATCAAGACAGAGATCGATACATTTCTAAATACCAATGATATCAAAGAATATGGGAGTAGCAGGAAAATGGTGTTGAGGTAGATGAGCAGCCATTATTTAGTTGATGGTGGAGCAAGCTCAAGGCGCTGAATGGCCTACTCCTGCTCCTATGTTCTTATGCCCTATGTTCATCTTTAACCCAGTGGATGAACTAGGGGACACAGCTTAAAATAAGGCATCTCCCATTTTACACAGACCAAATTTTTTTCTCTCAGAGGGAATTCTCTTTCCCAAGGAGCACTGGAGGCAGGGCTGTTGAATGTTTTTAAGGCAGAGTTGACTGACAAGGGAGTCAAAAGGTATAGGGGACAGACAGGAAAGTACAGGCCACAATCGGATCAGCCATGATCTTATCAGATGGCAGAGTAGGCCCAAGGGGCTGAATGACCTACTCCTGCTCCTAATTTGTATGTTCATGTGATGGCCCTCCAGCAGCAGTTGATGTTTATCTGTGTGCGTGTGTTCTTGGAAAAAGCCCAGAGAGCAGAGTCCTGTGTCACAGGGCTGTTGGGGATGAACCCCAACAGAAAACACCGCATCTCTTTCTCAGAGAAATCTATAAAATTTTAACAGGACTAGACAGGGGATATGCAGGAAGGATGTTCCCGATGGTGGGGGAGTCCAGAACCAGGGGTCACAGACTGAGGAAATGGAGTAGACCATTTAGGACTGAGATGAGGAAAAATTTCTTCACCCAGGGAGTGGTGAGCCTGCGGAATTCGTTACCACAGAAAGTAGTTGAGACCAAAACATTGTATGTTTTCAAGGAGGGGTTAGATATAGCTCTTGGGGCGAAAGGGATCAAAGGATATGGGGAGAAAGCGGGAGCAGGCTATTGAGTTGGATGGTCAGCTGTGATCAAGATGAATGGCGGAGCAGGCTCGAAGGGCCGAATGGCCTACTGCTGCTCCTTGTTTCTATGTTTCTATGTTAAACCTCCTTTGCCAGGGCACATTTCGGAAGAAGGTGGACGACAGCCCCTTCCCCACAGCAGCCAGTTCGAGCACAACGGTGCCGAGGAGATGAGACCCCGGGCGTGTGCGGAGGATCTGATGGGGAGGGCCCTCCTCACCTCCAGTCAAGCTCGAAAGAGCAAATGCGTGGGCATCAACTGCAAACATGCCCAGGCCATCTGCAACTGGATATTCTGCTAATGCTCACCATTTAGCTCTGTGTACCTGGACAATGCCCACTTGGGAGTGCCAGTGGAATGTGTTTGGAATCCCAGGATGGATCAGAGGCTTCAGAAGCAGAATGGAAAAATTGAACTTGCATTAATGCCGAGCCTTCCGTGACCTCAGGGCATCCAAAGCCAATGAAGGACTTTTGAAGCGTGGTCACATTTGTTATTTATGCAAATTTGATTCGCCAATTTGCACACAGCAAGGAACAACTAGATAATCCAGTGTTGGTTGAGTGATAAACATTGGTCAGGAGCAGGAAAACACTTTTTCTTGTAGATTACCATGGGATATTTCATGCCCGCCACCTTTTAGAGGAGATTTTAAGGCCCAGTCTGCCCCATCGAGTGTGCACAAAAGATCCCACTGTTCCAAAAAGAGTAAGGGAGCTCGGTTCATATTATCCTTCAACCAACTCTGCTAAGAAAAAAGCATATGTTCTGGTGATTGCTGTTTGTGGGAGTTTGCTGTGTGTAAATTGGCTGTCATATTTCCTACATTACAGCAATGGCTACGCTTCAACAGTATTTGATTGGCTTAAGGTGTTTTGAAGTTGTGAAAGGCATTTAGAAATTTCGATTGTTCTAATTAAAGAAAAAATTCTGAAATTTCAGAACACATTGCACATTAATCTTCCAAAGGAAACCTGCTCAGCTGATGCAAATATGAAGCATTAATTTCATATTTACATATACTTCTTCACCAAGGCTCAGAAGGGGACATCATCAGCCAAACCAGGGAATAATGCAGCCGGGATCAGTCCTGATCTGATACCACTGGCAGGCGGAAAGAGGAGCCGGGGGAGAGGGGGTGGGGGGAGAACCTGTGGGAGATGGGGGGTTAGGGAGGCTTGGGAGCGGAAAGGGATAACCTATGGGAGAGGAGGGGTGTTCTGATGGGAGTGGAGGGGAGAGCTAGCAGGTGGGGGGCCCTGTGGGAGAGGAGAGGGGGGGTCTGTGGGAGAGGAGAGGGGGGGGGGGGTCTGTGGGAGAGGAGAGGGGGGGGCCTGTGGGAGAGGAGGGGGGGGGCTGTGGGAGAGGAGGGGGGGGGGCTGTGGGAGAGGAGGGGGGGGCTGTGGGAGAGGAGGGGGGGGCTGTGGGAGAGGAGGGGGGGGGCTGTGGGAGAGGAGGGGGGGGCTGTGGGAGAGGAGGGGGGGGCTGTGGGAGAGGGGAGAGGGGGGGTTGCCTATGGGAGAGGAGAGTGGGGGGGGGGTGTGGCCAGAGGAGAGAGGGGGGTGGGGCCTGTGGGAGAGGAGAGAGGGGTGGGGCCTGTGGGAGAGGAGAGGGGGGGGGCTGTGGGAGAGGAAAGGGGGGGGGCTGTGGGAGAGGGGAGGGGCCTGTGGGAGATGGGGGGGGTGGGGCCTGTGGGAGAGGAGAGGGGGGCGCTGTGGGAGAGGAGAGAGGGGGGTGGGGCCTGTGGGAGAGGGGAGGGGGGGTCCTGTGGGAGAGGAGAGAGGGGGGGGCCTGTGGGAGAGGGGAGGGGGGGCCTGTGGGAGAGGAGAGAGGGGGGTGGGGCCTGTGGGAGAGGGGAGGGGGGGTCCTGTGGGAGAGGAGAGAGGGGGGGGCCTGTGGGAGAGGGGAGGGGGGGCCTGTGGGAGAGGAGAGAGGGGTGGGGCCTGTGGGAGAGGGGTGGGGCCTGTGGGAGAGGGGTGGGGCGTGTGGGAGAGGGTGGGGGGGGGCCTGTGGGAGAGGAGAGAGGGGTGGGGCCTGTGGGAGAGGAGAGAGGGGGGGTCCTGTGGGAGAGGAGAGAGGGGTGGGGCCTGTGGGAGAGGGGTGGGGCCTGTGGGAGAGGGGGGGGGCCTGTGGGAGAGGGGGGGGGTCCTGTGGGAGAGGGGAGAGGGGGGGGGGTGCTGTGGGAGAGGGGAGAGGGGGGGCCTGTGGGAGAGGAGAGAGGGGTGGGGCCTGTGGGAGAGGGGTGGGGCCTGTGGGAGAGGGGGGGGGCCTGTGGGAGAGGGGGGGGACCTGTGGGAGAGGGGAGACGGGGTCCTGTGGGAGAGGAGAGAGGGGTGGGGCCTGTGGGAGAGGAGAGAGGGGGGGTCCTGTGGGAGAGGGGAGAGGGGTGGGTCCTGTGGGAGAGGGGGGGGGTGGGTCCTGTGGGAGAGGAGAGAGGGGGGGTCCTGTGGGAGAGGAGAGAGGGGGGGTCCTGTGGGAGAGGAGAGAGGGGGGGTCCTGTGGGAGAGGAGAGAGGGGGGGTCCTGTGGGAGAGGGGAGAGGGGTGGGGCCTGTGGGAGAGGGGAGAGGGGTGGGGCCTGTGGGAGAGGGGGGGGGGGGGGCCTGTGGGAGAGGGGAGGGGGGGGGAGCCTGTGGGAGAGGGGAGGGGGGGGCTGTGGGAGAGGGGAGAGGGGAGGGGTGGGGCCTGTGGGAGAGGAGAGAGGGGGGGCCTGTGGGAGAGGAGAGAGGAGGGGGGCCTGTGGGAGAGGGGTGGGGCCTGTGGGAGAGGGGGGGGGGCCTGTGGGAGAAGGGGGGGTGCCTGTGGGAGAGGGGAGACGGGGGGGTGCTGTGGGAGAGGGGAGAGGGGGGCCTGTGGGAGAGGAGAGAGGGGGGTGGGGCCTGTGGGAGAGGAGAGAGGGGGGTGGGGCCTGTGGGAGAGGGGGGGGGTGCTGTGGGAGAGGAGAGAGGGGGGTGGGGCCTGTGGGAGAGGAGAGAGGGGGGTGGGGCCTGTGGGAGAGGAGAGAGGGGGGGGGGCCTGTGGGAGAGGAGAGAGGGGGGGGGGCCTGTGGGAGAGAGGGGGTGTCCTGTGGGAGAAGGGGGGGGGGCCTGTGGGAGAGGGGTGGGGCCTGTGGGAGAGGGGGGCGGGGCCTGTGGGAGAGAGGGGGGGTCCTGTGGGAGAGGAGAGAGGGGGGTGGGGCCTGTGGGAGAGGGGGGGGGGGTCCTGTGGGAGAGGAGAGAGGGGGGGTCCTGTGGGAGAGGAGAGAGGGGGGGTCCTGTGGGAGAGGAGAGAGGGGGGGTCCTGTGGGAGAGGAGAGAGGGGGGGTCCTGTGGGAGAGGAGAGAGGGGTGGGGCCTGTGGGAGAGGAGAGAGGGGTGGGGCCTGTGGGAGAGGAGAGAGGGGGGGGGTCCTGTGGGAGAGGGGTGGGGCCTGTGGGAGAGGAGAGAGGGGGGGGTCCTGTGGGAGAGGGGGGGGGCTGTGGGAGAGGGGAGAGGGGAGGGGTGGGGCCTGTGGGAGAGGGGAGGGGGGGGGCCTGTGGGAGAGGAGAGAGGGGGGGGGTGCTGTGGGAGAGGGGAGAGGGGGGGGCCTGTGGTAAAGGGGAGAGGGGGGGGGTGCTGTGGGAGAGGAAAGGGGGGGGGGTGCTGTGGGAGAGGAGAGGCGGGGGGGAGCCTGCGGGAAGAGAGGGAGGGGGGGGTACTGGCGGAGGTAGGGGGTTCTCTGTTTTCAATCTCTCACTTTTAATCTTGTATCTATACCCCACCTTGAACCGTCTATTGGAAACTGTCCACTTCTAACGCTGTTGCTGTCCCCTCCGTCCATAGCTTCCAACACTTCTCGATCATATCATTCCTGTTGCTGTAATGAAAAAAGTCCCAATTGTTACAATCTATTTTGGTTTTTGTATTTCTGGTAGCAGCCAGCATGATGCTGAATGTGTCTGGTATCAGTATCCTTCCTATGTAGCACTGCCCACAGTAATCCCACTGTGTCCTTAAACTTTAAGCTAAAATTCTGGTCACCAACCTGAGATACGGCCTTTAATATTCTGTGAATCTGCCCCCCCAAACATCTCTATTCTTCCACAGCACCAACAGTACATCCATTCAGAGTAGAGTTGCTGCTGTTACATGTTTAACCAGGATGTGTCACCTCACAGTTATTGAGAATGAAATAGATCAGCCAATTTTTAATCAAGTCCTCCATCTTAACAATATCTCACAACAGCTCCCTATAGTCCGAAAGGATGAACTGAAGCCTTCTGTTTTGACTCCCCCTCATGCAAGTCATTGATGCACAGAGCGAATGGAAGCCAGGACAGAACCCAAATGGAAGACCATTGGCCAGTTCCAAATATTCAGAGAAACTGCCCTAAACTGCGGCTCTCTCTTTTCTCCTCTGCCTTTAACTTGGAATCCAGTTTGTTATCACACACTGCCTCCTTCATTAATTCAATATCTCTTCATCCTCGCCACCAATTTCCTCCAGGATGCCTTATCAAATATTCTCCTAAATTGAAACGTTATCCACTGCATTTTCACACACCGGCTGCCTGCGCAACGAATCCTCTGATGTTTGGCCATCAACCTGATTGAAATCTGTTTTTTCACTGCAGGAGTTCCTCAGGGTAGTGTCCTCGGCCCAACATCTTCAGCTACTTCATTAGTGACCTTCCTTCCATCATAAGGTCAGAAGTGGGGATGTTCACTGATGATTGCACAATGTTCAGCACCATTTGCGATTCCTCAGATACTGAAGCAGTCCATGTCCAAATGCAGCAAGATCTGGACAATATCCAGGCTTAGGCTGACAAGTAGCCAGTAAAAGTAGCACCACACAAGTGCCAGGCAATGACCATCTCCAACAAGAGAGAATCTAACCATCACCCTTAAGATTCAATGGCATTACCATCGCTGCTCCCCCACTATTAACATCCTGGAGGTTACCGTTGACCAGAAACTGAACTGGACTAGCCATATAAATACTGTGGCTACAAGGGCATGTCAGAGACTGGAAATCCTGCAGCAAGTAACTCACCTCCTGACTCCCCGAAGCCTGTCCACCTCCTACAAGGCACAAGTCAGGAGTGTGATGGAATACTCCCCATTTGCCTGGATGAATGCAGCTCCCACAACACTCAAGAAGCTCAACACCTTCCAGGACAAAGCAGCCCACTTGATTGGCATCCCTTCCGCAAACATTCACTCCCTCCACCACCGACACACAGTAGCAGCAGTGTGTACCATCTACAAGATGCACTGCAGGAGCTCACCAAGGCTCCTTCAACAGTACCTTCCAAACCCATGATCACTACCATTTAGAAGGACAAGGGCAGCAGACAGCTGGGAATACCACCAGTTAAAATTCCCCTCCAAGCCACTCACCATCCTGATCTGTAAATATATTGCTGTTCTTTCACTGTGGCTGGCTCAAAATCCTGGAACTCCCTCCCTAATTGCACTGTGGATGTACCTACACCACATGGACTGCAGCGGTTCAAGAAGGCAGCTCACCACCACCTTCTCAAGGGCATTAAATGCTGGCTTAGCCAGTAACACTCAAATTCATAACTTAATTAAAAGTAAAAGGATTGAATGTCAAGGGTCAATGGTTGGATTCTCTCTTGTTAGAGATGGTCATTGCCTGGGACTTGTGTGGCTCGAATGTTACTTGTCACTTATCATCCCAAGCCTGGATATTGCCCAAGTCTTGCTGCATTTGAGCATGGACTGCTTCAGTATCTGAGGAGCTGTGAATGGTGCTGAACATTGTGCAATCATCAGTGAACATCCCCACTTCTGACCTTATGATGGGGGGAAGGTCATTGATGAAACAGCTGAAGATGGGTGGGCCGAGGACACTACCCTGAGGAACTCCTGCAGTGATCTCCTGGAGCTGAGATATTGACCTCCAACAACTACAACCATCTTCCTTTGTGCTAGGTATGACTCCAACCAGCAGAGAGCTTTTCTCCTGATTCCCATTGACTCCAGTTTTGCTTGATGCCACACTTGTTCAAATACTACCTTGATGTCAAGGGCAGTCACTCTCACCTCACATCTCAAGTTCAGCCCTTTTTTCCATGTTTGAGGCTGTAATGAGGTCAGGAGCTGAGGGAACCTGGCGGAACCCAAAATGAGTATTAATGAGCAGGTTATTGCTAAGCAATTTCTACTCAATAGCACTGTTGATGACCCTTTCCATTACTTTACTGATGATCAAGAGTAGACTGATGGGGCAGTAATTGGCCAGGTTGGATTTGCTCTGCTTTTTGTGTATATGATATACCTGAGCAATTTTCCACATAGCTGGGTAGATGCCAGTTTTGTAGCTTTACTGGAACAGCTTGGCTAGGGGCACAGCAAGTTCTGGAGCACAAGTCTTCAGTATTATTGATGGAATATTGTCAGGGCCCATAGTCTTTGCATTATCCAGTGTCTTCAGCCATTTCTTGATATCACACGGAATGAATCGAATTGGCTGAAGACTGGCATCTGTGATGCTGGGGACCTCCGGAGGGGGCCGAGATGGGCCATCCACTCGGCATTTCTGGTTGAAGATTGTTGCAAATTCTTCAGCCTTATCTTTTGCACTTATGTGCTGGGCTCCTGCATCATTGAGCCTCCTCTTCCAGTGAGTTGTTTAAGTGCCCACCACCGTTCATGACTGCATGTGGCAGAACTACAGAGCTTAGATCTGTTGGTTGTGGATTCGCTTAGCTCAGTCAATCACTTGCTGCTTATACTGTTAGGCATGCAAACAAGTCCTGTGTGGTAGTTTCACCAGGTTAACACCTCATTTTTAGGTATGCCTGGTGCTGCTCCTGGCATGCCCTCCTGCACTCTTCATTGAACCAGGGTTGATCCCAAGGCTTGATGGTAATGGTAGAGTGGGGGATATGCCAGGCCATGAGGTTACAGATTGTAGTTGAATACAGTTCTGCTGCTGACGGCCCACAGTGCCTCATGAATGCCCAGTCTTGAGTTGTTATATTTGTTCAAAATCTATCCCATTTAGCATGGTAGTTATGCCACACAACATGACAGAGGGCATCCTCAATGTAAAGACAGGATTTAGCCTCCGCAAGGACTGTGCGGTGGTCACTCCTACTGATACTGTCATGGACAGATGCATCTGTGATAGGTATGTTGGTGAGGATGAGGTCAAGTATGTTTTTCCCTCTTGTTGGTTCCCTCACCAACTGCCGCAGACCCAGTCTTGCAGATATGTCCTTTAGGACTCAGCCTGCTCTGTCTGTAGTGGTGCTACTGAGCCACTTTTGCTGATGGACATTGAAATCCCCCACCCAGAGTACATTCTACATCTTTGCCGCCCTCATTGTTTCCTCCAAGTGATGTTCAGCATGGAGGAGCACTGATTCATCAGCTGAGGGAGGGCAGTATGTGATAATCTGCATGAGGTTTCCTTATGCATGTTTGGCCTGATGCCATGAGACTTCATGGGGTCTGGAGTCGAAGTTGAGGACTCCCAGGGCAACTCCCTCCCAACTGTATACCATTGTCCCACCACCTCTGCTGCGTCTGTCCTGCCAGTGGGACAGGACATACCTGAGAATGGTGCTGGTGGAGTCAGGGACGTTATCTGTAAGGTATGATTCCATGAGGATGACTATGTCAGGCTGTGGCTTGACTAGTGTGTGAGACAGCTCTCCCAATTTTGGCACAAGCCCCCAGGTGTTAGTAAGGAGAACTTTGCAGGGCTGAATTTACCATTGTTGTCGCTTCTGGTGCCCAGGATCCATGCCAGGTGGTCCATCCAGTTCCATTTCTTTTAGGCTTTTTAGCATTTTGATACTTGGCCTCCTAAGCCATTTCAGAGGGCAGTTAAGAGTCAACCGTGGATCTGGAGTCCAGACCAGGTAAGCAGATTTCCTTCTCTTAAGGGCATTACTGAACCAGATAGGTTTTTTACAACAATTGTTTCATAGTCTTTTAATTCCAGATTTTTATTGAACTCAAATTCCACCATCTGCTGTGGTGGGATTCGAACCCCAGTCCCTAGAACATTACCCTGGGTCTCCGGAATACTAGTCCAGTGACAATATCACTACACCCCCAACTCCCACTTCTAACTATTTTCTTCTACTTACTGCAAGCTATTTACTTCTAACTATTTCCTCTTTATCTAGATGTGTGGTAGTTCCATCTTTTATTAAACACTCAAATTTTCGCTACCAAAAGTTTTAAAGTAATTGGTAGTTGCCCAGATTAACTAAGTTTTAACATATATCCATTCTAATGTTGGGCAGGGTGACATCTGTCTGGACATGTCATGCCAACTCCTCACACCTCTCAGCCAATTTACAACATGCCAAACCAAGCACCTATTGCATGACCTATTCCAGTTAGAATTTGATGATTTTTGTGCCAGTTTTTATTTGCTGTGAGGCAAGGTGGAGAATGTTTGGACAGGCGATTATGTAAGCATTGCAACATTCAGGCTGAAAATTTGAAGGTCAGCCAATCCAAAGCGGTGTATCATCTTATAGCCAGATTGTCAATCACATCCCCTCACATTCTTGAGAGATATATTTTTGGAAAATGATCCACAATGGGATATTTCGGATTGAAAGCGTGATCCGTTATTGTAGCAGGAAAGTAAAATGTTCACACTGGGGGGAGAAAAGTCCAAACATCAGGTAGGTTGTGTCACCAATAGGTTGTGTCTTTTACTGTTAGCCCATAAGAGGAATTCTGGGAATGGATGGCAGCTTCATTGATGTGTCTGGCTTTGCAACCACCTGATTTTGGAGGTGCCTAACGCATGGAAAAATAATGCCACTGGCTGGTTCCTCTTCATACCCAGCTTGGCTGTAGATCGGCATAACTTCCGAGCCCACCATGGAACTCATGAGGTTGAAATTTTCCATTGTAGAGACTAACTCCAGTGGCGAGCGGGATACTCTGCGGTGATTCCTGCTGGGTGGCAGGTCAGTGAACCCGTGCGACCTTCTGCATTTCGCTCATTAATTATGCATCCGTGAGGAGTTCAGTGAATTTTGTGACGGGGCGGGCACCATATTTAAAGGACACCCGGACAGACATTCACTCAGTGCAGGTCAGGAGCTCCGCATTGTTCCTCCAGAGTCTTTGCAGCCACAGATTGTACTGTAGAAGCTCACAGGCAGGAGTAACCACATCCCAGGACAAACGAGGACACTTCCGGCATTGCCTTTCACTCATCTCCAGCCAAGAGCACAGTCGCTAGCGTTACACTCAGGGTCAGGCCAATGTTCGTCATTGCAGTGGTCCATGTTCACCAGCCTCTTGACCTTATAGAGCCTCCGGCTGCCTCTTGCTGCTCAGGCCCTTGTTCCTCCTGACCCTGTACCAACCAGTGATGGGTTCTCCTTCTCCTCACCTGGATGAGGCCATTACCAAGGCAGGGTTGCCTGCAGCCTGCATCATCAACACCTCAGTGGATGTGTGAACAAATTGAAGTGATACATTTAGTGAGCATGTCCTTTACAGGTTTCCCTCCATCTCAAAGCCAGCAGGCAAGTGCTAACCCCTTCACCTGGACTCCGTCTAGACATTGTGTCCCCAGCCCACCCCTTCCAGATAAAGGACATCTTGGAGGATCAGAGATGGGTGTTCCTCCTGTTTCATACATGATTGTGTATGGAGATGATGCTCTTTGACCAGGGTGAGGAGAACCATGTGTAAGAAGCCTCACATGGACACTATTCCGCTTGTCCTCACTACCCGTGAAACTCCATAGAGAGACCATTGCTTTGGCAGCATAGAATGACTAAACTCATGATCCCTTGTCAGTATTGACCATTCACCCAGGAGGTTGGAGGTTTAGAGTCAGGAGTTGTCTGCCCTCCACCAGCCGTGCCCCTAGGAGGCATCCACCTCCTTCCCTCCCTCCCCCCATCCCTGCCTCAGGCTGCAGCTGATGGCAAATGAACCAGAATGAACGATCTGGGATCTCGATGTCATGAGACCCATGAGTCAGGAACAAACCTTCTGCAATGCGGCCCTCACCATAGAGAGGAGAACACAAGTGAGCATCTTTCACATCCAGTTGCCTCATCATTATTAGGGAGTCCCTTTTATTGGCCACTTGTGTTGACCTTGAACTCCACCCACCCAAAAAGACCCTCCTCCCACCTCAAGGGATCTCACTGACTGACTAACTACATGGGCTAGGTCAGTTTGGAAAAATGGTACATGTCACCTTTCAGACTTACTCCACCACCTTCTACCCTCCCCCGTCACCCACCAACTTCCCCCCATCACCATAGACCCACCCAATGTCACCATTTCTCCCCCCTCTGTCACCCTTGAACCATCCCACGTTACCCTGAACCCTATCATGATCCACCTCCACAGGCCTTTCCTCCCCTCAGAGCCAACACCCATTACTGCCCCCATGCCCATCCTGACCCTGCCCCCTCCCCTGATCCGAGCCACTTGTCTTGTCCCCCTCCCTGACCCACCCGGCGAGTCCTTCACCTACCAGGCTCTCACCCTGGACCTTAGAGCCCACCGCATCCCACTCCCCACCCTGACTGTGACACATCCCTCACCAGTACCCTGAGTTCTTCATCCACATCCCCACCATCAACCCTGCCCTCTAAGGCACACATTCCCCCACCCCGGACACTCTCCCCACCCGACATCCCATGACCAGCCTCCGTGCAGCACTTGCTGTGCAATGTTCCCAGGAAGAACAAAGCAACATCTAGATAGCCCCAAATCTCGGAAGAGGTGAAGCTTGCCAGGTGCTTGCCCCTTCTATACAGTTGTAAAACAGGCCGCTGTAATTATCCACCGGTGGGACACTTCATTTGGAGGGGGAGCCTAATTCCGGCAAATTGACCTTTTAATGAGCATTCATGAGGTGCAAACGTGGTTCCCGACAAAGAGCAGCGGGAAACCCGACCTGCCTTTAACCTGCCATCAAAGTCGACAGAATAAAATTCCAAATTAATTTCCCGCTGGCAGGAAACTGACTTTTACAATGACACCAAATTTAGTGCCCCCGCCGATCCCGATTCCCGCCGATCCCAATTCCTGCTGATCCTGATTCCCGCCAATCCCGATTCCCGCCGAGCCCAATTCCCGCCGAGCCCGATTCCCGCTGAGTCCAATTCCCGCCGATCCTGATTCCCGCCGACCCCAATTCCCGCCTCTGGCAGGAGTGGAAAATCCCGCCCATTGGCCTCTGCAGTGACATCAGGTCTTTGCGACTTACAGATCCCTCGTAGTTGACCTCATGCGAGGCAAAGGTCGGAAGTTTTTAAAGGAACCTTTCAGTAAAGCTACTGCTTTGTGCATTCTGAAATGGAGGGAGCAATTTAATTGTTGACTCATTTATTGGAGTATTTCCTGAGAAGAATGGAAGGAGGAGCATGTTTGTGAAATGGATCCTTATGGGCACAATTGTGCAGTTTTAAATGTTCTGAGTAGGATCAATTTGGCCTCGAAATAATAACCCACTGAGTGACTGATGCTTATGTTAAAGAGTTGGGGAAGATTTTGGATGGAAGACGAGTCTGTGCCACCTCAGTTGCACAAATGTCATGTGTTTTGCATGATTTCTATTGGATTGCATGTTTCCAAGCAATGGGAGGCATTTACTATATACATCCCTATTCAGGTAGTGTCTGTTTAAAATCTTTAATGACATTTTCTGATTATCTTGCAACCTTGTTCTCGAATTTTCCATACAATCATCAAACTCTGGCCTGGGGGTTATCACAGAATCATCGTGGAATAGTACATTCAGCCCATCAGATACGGACTGTTCTGGTGACAGCCATGGCTCTGTAAGTTGCACTTTCACCTCCGAATCAGAAGGTCGTGGGGTCAAGTTCCACTCCAGAGACCTGAGTGCAAAATCTGGGCTGGTACTCTGGTGCAGTCCTGAGTTTGTGCTGCATCATGAGAGGTGCCATTTTTTCAGGTGATACACTAAGTCAAGGTCCTGTCTAACCTTCCTGGGTGGACGTAAAGAATCCCACAGTTCTATTTCAAGAAGAGCAGGGGAGTTGCCCAGGTCAACATGTGAACCTTGAACTGATGCCTGAACCACATCATCTGGCCATTGACCAATTGCTGTTTGTGATCTTGCTATGCAAAAACTTGTTGCTTTTACTATGGTGGCTACAACTCAAAATTGGCTGTGCAAAGTTTCAGGATGTACAGAAGTCATAAGAGTTCAGACAGAACCCAAGTTTAATGTCCCATCTAAAAGACAGCACTCCTGACAGTGCAGTGCTTCCTCAGACTGAAATGACAGCCTGGATAATGTGTTCAAGCCCCTCGGGTGGAACTTGATTTCTCAACCTGCTGGTAAGAGCGCCAACTGGTAAGCTACAGGTCAACAGATTTTAGCAACTCCAACGCAACAATGGGTTTGTGTGCATGTGTTGAGCCGAGTAGAATGGAACCCCCTTGTTGTAGGGGCTGGTTAGCTCAGTTGGCTCGACAGCTGGTTTGTAACAGAGTGACATTAACAGTGCGGGTTCAATTCCTGTACTGGCTGAGGTCATTCATTCTCAACCTTGTCCTCTCACCAGATGTGTGGTGACCCTCAGGTTAAACTCACCACCAGTCATCCTTCTTTCTGTGACTATGGTGACTTTCATTTCTAGTCATTGTGAGAAATCAGTTGTCTACTTAGCAGAGGCCTTCTGCCTCTAGCTGAAGCATTTGAAAGCCAAAGTAAGCAGCAGCAAACAGTTTTCAGAAAGTGCAGGAGCTGGGTTTCTAGGAACGTGATAGCTTTTTGCAGATTAAGCGACACCACAGTTTATCTTGCGAGGCACCAGGGCCAGGCGGGACAACAACTCACAGGGTCTGCAGAGATAGTTTAAACGGCTCACAGCAGTGAGGGCCGGAGATGAGGCTGCAGGGGCCCAGTGTTTGCGAGAGATCACAGGATGCTCCCAAGCACAGACCTCTGCCAAAGCAACTTGTTTGTTCCAGGCGGTTTAATCTGGGGAGAAACACTCGACTGTGGTCAGGTCACCTGGTAAAGGGGGAGGTCATCCGAGCTTTTATCGGAGAGACAATGAGTAACTCGACTCAGGAGAGTACTGTGAGGTTTGCCAGTATGTTTGTTGGTGAGGGCCTCTCTTGAGGGGTAACTGGAATTAAAAGTGTTTTGCTCTGCTTATTGGGGTAAGTTTCCAATGAGCAGGACTACTGGCAGCAGCATGTACTGTATGAAAGCACCGCTGCTTACGACAGGGAACAGCCTTCCTCTCTCCCAGGGAACCTGCTCCCCAGAGCACAGTCCTCATGGAATAAACTTTAACAAAATTGAGATTATCTCCATAAATATTTCACCGCCTCCCCCTCTGGTGCCGATTTGTGCTGGGGAAAGTTTCCATGGTGCAACCCTTTGACAAGTAGCCAATAACAATGTCTGTTCTGACTGTATAACAGAACCGAGTGTCCAGGACTGATGGTGTGCAGAACAGGATTGACTGGCTCTCGACTATGTGACATATTTGATTTGGAGAGTTAAATGAGAAGTGAAACTGGTTTCCTGTGCCCCTTCATTTATGTGCCTGGGTTCCCACAGTCTGGAAGGTTAGGATCTGAGATGACATGAGTCTCCATCCAATTCCTAATGGGTGTGAGCTCACAGCCCAGAAATACTTAAAATTTACCAAACGTCCAGCTGGCACTTTACAAAATGTGGGTATAGAAAATGTAGAATGAAATAATCCCATTGATATGGTGACAAGCCAGGAGTTTTGCAGCAAAGCAACTTGTTGAGTCAAAATATTTTACTCCACATCAAACTCATACTGCACCTGCCCTGGGCATGTTTAATCGGACAGTGTAGAGGGAGCTTTACTCTGTATCTAACCCCGTGCTGTACCTGTCCTGGGTGTGTTTGATGGGGTCAGTGTAGAGAGAGCTTTACTCTGTATCTAACCCCGTGCTGTACCTATCCTGGGAGTGTTTGATGGGGACAGTGTACAGGGAGTTTGACTCTGTATCTAACCCCGTGCTGTACCTGTCCTGGGAGTGTTTGATGGGGACAGTGTAGAGGGAGCTTTACTCCGTATCTAACCCCCGTGCTGTACCTGTCCTGGGAGTGTTTGATGGGGACAGTGTAGAGGGAGCTTTATTTTGTATCTAACCCCGTGCAGTAACTGTCCTGGGAGTGTTTGCTGGAGATAGTGTAGAGAAAGCTTTACACTTTATCTCACCCGGTTCTGTACCTGTCCTGGGAGTGTTTGATGGGGACAGTATAACAGGAGCTTTACTCTGTATCTATCCCCGTGCTGTACCTGTTCTGGGAGTGCTTCATGGGGACAGTGTAGAGGGAGTTTGACTCTGTATCTAACCCCGTGCTGTACCTGTCCTGGAAGTGTTTGATGGGAACAGTGTAGAGGGAAATTTACTCTGTATCTAATCCCGTGCTGTACTTGTCCTGGGAGTGTTTGATGGGGACAGTGTAGAGGGAGCTTTACTCTGTATCTTACCCCGTGCTGTACCTGTCCTGGGAGTGTTTGATGGGGACAGGGTAGAGGGAGATTAACTCTGTATCTAACCCCGTGCTGTACCTGTGCTGGGTGTGTTTGATGGGGGCAGTGGGAGCTTTACTCTGTATCTAACCCCGTGCTGTACCTGTCCTGGGAGTGTTTGATGGGGACAGTGTAGAGGGAGCTTTGCTCTGTATCTAACCCCGTGCTGTACTTGTCCTGGGAGTGTTTGATGGGGACATTGTAGAGGGAGCTTTACTCTGTTCTAAACCTTGCTGTACCTGTCCTGGGAGTGTTTTCTGGGGACAGTGTAGAGAAAGCTTTACACTGTATCTCACCCGGTTCTGTACCTGTCCTGGGAGTGTTTGATGGGGATGGTGTAGAGGGAGCTTTACTCTATATCTAACCCCGTGCTGTACCTGTCCTGGGAGTGTTTGATGGGGACAGCGTAGAGGGAGCTTTACTCTGCATCTAACCCCGTGCTGTACCTGTCCTGGGAGTGTTTGATGGGGACAGTGTAGAGGGAGCTTCATTCTGTACCTAATCTGTGCTGCATCTAGGAGTGTTTGATGGGAGAGTCAGAATCACGGGGAGGGGATGGAAGTGATTTATTCCCCTCAATAATTTTTTAGTGTGAGTTTTGTTCACCTTTTCTGCCATCCCATGCTTTGAAATGACTCCACCTGTTCCTCCAGGTGTCTAACTCTGCTTGGTGGTGAGCTTGAGGGCACTCCTGCTCACATAACCCTTTCATGCTGAATGTAGAAGTTATCTTGTTCCCACCCCCTAACCTCCAAAGAAAAGGCAAGGTACACAATAATTTATTCTCGCTGGGCGATATTAGGCAGCAACCATTTAGTGTGCAAGTTGGGAAACATGTAGAGGGTTTCAGCCTGTCAATGAATGAATGGTCTCCAGTGGGACACAATGTTAGTGACAGGATAAGGGCTGCTAATGAATTCGATTGTACTGTTCACTGTAATATGCTTCCTGTAGATTAGAGACTGTCCCCAGCTTCTGGCACATGGAATGCATTTGAAATGGGTGTGCCTCCTAGTAAATGAGCTGTTGCATACACACATACCTCCCCGGATAACACATCAAACAGTTCAACAGAATCTTCGTTCAACACACACAGATCTCTTCTGGGGAGCATACAACTCTCTAGCCACAAAGTGTATTTGTAAGAAATATCAGCATGCTTTACAAGTGCATGCTTTAGAATAAGTAATAATCTGTACTTACAACAATTTACTCTTTAAAAGTTATGAGGAAAGGACTTGCATTTCCATAGAACGTTTCACACCCTCACTGTGTTCCAAAGCACTTTACAGCCAATTAAGTTTTTTTTAATGTAGTCACTGTTATAAAATAGCAGACAATTTTACACCTGAGGTCCCATAAACGTCAATATGATAATGACTTGTTTGCCTGTTTTTTAGTTGTATTGGTTCAGAGATGAAGATTGGCCAGGACACCAGAGAGAAACCACCCTGCTTTTCTCTGTATTGTACCCTCAGATTTTTGTGTTCACCTGGGAGGGCAGACGGCTCTTCGATTTAATGTCCTATCCAAAGGAGAGCACCTCTGGCAGTGCAGCTCTTTCTCAATCTTGCACTGAGAATATCAGCCTAGATTTTGTGCTCAAGTCTCTGGAGTGGGCTTTGAACACTCAACCTTCTGCCTCCAAGGTGAGGGTGCCACCATTTGACCTGAAACAAACCCTGTGCCATAAACAAATTCGAATAAGGATGGTCCATTTGACGGAAGCACTGAGGTTATTCCATTTCTTAAATCAAAGGCACAATGACGCTTTCCTTGAAACTTTGTAGACTAATTCATTCTGGGTCAACTGACACCTTTAAACTGCAACAAAACCTGACAGAGTGATAGCTATAATGTTGGACATGTGGAGTTAACACTCAATATAGCTCGGAGGTGAAGTGGGTTTAGAGGCTGTGAGCTAATTGGGCTAGCGTGTGCAGGTATAATTCTGTCCTCAATTTGAAGTGAGATACTTTGTCCTTATTTTAATATTATAAATTATTGCATCCACGTTTATAATGGAAACTATTTATGTAAACTTGTTGCACTGTGATTACACTCTTCCCAGTGCAATGAGTAGCAGTATTTTTTTCCATATACTTATACAATTACATACCATCTATAGAGTTCAATATAATATAGGATGCAATACATAAGCCTGGATTTTGTGGTCAGTGGTGAATGAATGGAGTTTGCTGTTCATTAATTCACAGCTGCCCAAAGACTTTTCATGGGCTTTCGAACGATAGCTTCCAGTCACCAGAAATCCAAAACAGCACAGTGCCCTCTGCAGGGGATCTGGGCTCTGTGTGAATATGGCAAACAGCCAATCAATTAATCCCAGCTGAGCCACGCAGAGTTCCATCCAGGAAGTGAAGGAAAAATATTTAATGCAATGCAAGATCATGTGCGGAAAGCTAAATAAAGGGGAGAGAGATTGGATTAAGTTAAACAAACAGAAAGAAAAAGTAAAGAAAATTTTACTCTAATTTTTTATTTTTTCACATCTCGAATAATAATTAAAATCAGAGGGAATGAGAGTCCATACTTTTATAAGTACATTTTCAATGCCTCAGAGGTTGTTTGGCAGTAATTAAGATTTATTACAATGCTAAAATTTCACTGGCACTTGAATTGACAATCCCTAATCTTTTCTGGCCTGTTTAGTGTATATCTAGTGGGTGAGTACCACAACGTTAAAACCTTCATTTGTTTTAATGCCAAGTCTCTTGTGACTTGCTGGTGCAGCAAAGTTTGTGGAGGAGCAGGTCCAACCTCGGACAGCAACTTTCTGATTTCCGCATTTAATTGCGAATGTGCGGGTTTTGGAAGTTTTGTCTGATTTACCCCCTAAGACAACTGGTGATAGTTTCACTATTATTCCTAACCCAAAATCCAGGCCGTAAATAAGTGATAGACATTGGCTTGTCTGTATAGCACCACTGTCAATTCTCATGCATCCTATTAAATTGTGCAAGCCTGTTTAAATCTGCCTCTCTCCCCTCCATCTCCATCAGGGCTTCTCTGGTGTTAGCAGCTGGTTAACACATTTATATTTAATCCCCGTGTGTGTTGGTGTATGGGTTAACAACCTTGCCTAATTTGCACAAATGGAAATCTGATGTAAATGTGCATAACCGGTACACTAACCTGGATGTTCAATCCTGCAATCACTCCTGAAACGCCTAAGCACTAGTCAAGGGAGTGACTTCAACTCTTGTGCTTCTCAGCATTGGTGCCATTTTACTTTGTCTCTCCACAGGCTTCTCAATTAGAAATGTGGAAGTGGCATTCAATGGCATGCAGTGCAGGACAGGACAATGCAATGATAATTCTGTTGATTTCTTTCATTCCCACCTCATTCCTTAGCTTTGTAATGACCAATTCCAGCCAAAATCCATGAAGAGCACCTCCTACTGACTAAGCCTGGCAATGCTCCTGTGTGCCTGCTCAACTCTCATCTACGGAAAAACATCGAGGTCACGTTTGCAGATGCGGCCATATTTAATTCCACCCAGTTACCAGACTGATGATTCTGTGACACAATCTCTCCTCCAGCAGTCGCTTACCTCTTCAATTCAATATTTAACCGATACAGGCTGGACACTGTCCAGTTTCACCTGCCCAGGTGCCAGGGCCATAGATCTACGAGGACGTGGAGACAACCTAGCATCATTTTGTTAAAGCTGAAGGTGCGAGCTGTGCCTCTTGAGACATTCCTTTACTGAGAAGGCAATTTTCCTGAATCACGGATAGGCTCCTTTTACATATTGGTCAAGATTCCCCCCATTTCTACCCTTACTTGTTGGTGAAATTGTTTGGACATTTTCCTACAAGTTGCTGTTTCAGTAAATGTGCCAGGTTTACCCAAGATGCACTTTATCCTGGGCATCAGGAGCTGCCACTGAACTTCCACGTCAGCTTTTACCCATCGCTGCACAGGGAATTCAAAACAAGTGGGAGAAAAGGGAATGAAAAGGCTTGCATTTCTATAGCACCTGTCTCAACCTCCTGATGGCTGTACAGCCAATGGTGTAGTTTTTGAATCATAGTCGTTGTCATAATTTTGGAAACAGGAACTGCCAGTATTTCATAAACAGAAACGAAATAATCAGTAGTTAATCTGTTTTTTAATGGTATCGGTTGAGGGTTACATAATGTGCAAGGAGAACTCCCCTGCTCTTCTTTAAAATCGTGTCACTCAAATTCTTTTCATCCATCTGAGAAGGTGTAACTTCTCATTTGAAGATCATCACCTCTGAGCGTGCAACAATCTCTCAGTATCTGTCCGGGAGCAGTGCTGCACTCCCTCAGTATCTGTCCGGGAGCAGTGCTGCACTCCCTCAGTATCTGTCCGGGAGCAGTGCTGCACTCCCTCAGTATCTGTCCGGGAGCAGTGCTGCACTCCCTCAGTATCTGTCCGGGAGCAGTGCTGCACTCCCTCAGTATCTGTCCGAGAGCAGTGCTGCACTCCCTCAGTATCTGTCCGGGAGCAGTGCTGCACTCCCTCAGTATCTGTCCGGGAGCAGTGCTGCACTCCCTCAGTATCTGTCCGGGAGCAGTGCTGCACCCCCTCAGTATCTGTCCGGGAGCAGTGCAGCACCCCCTCAGTATCTGTTCGGGAGCAGTGCAGCACCCCCTCAGTATCTGTCCGGGAGCAGTGCTGCACCCCCTCAGTATCTGTCCGGGAGCAGTGCTGCACTCCCTCAGTATCTGTCCGGGAGCAGTGCTGCACTCCCTCAGTATCTGTCCGGGAGCAGTGCAGCACTCCCTCAGTATCTGTCCGGGAGCAGTGCTGCACTCCCTCAGTATCTGTCCGGGAGCAGTGCTGCACTCCCTCAGTATCTGTCCGGGAGCAGTGCAGCACTCCCTCAGTATCTGTCCGGGAGCAGTGCTGCACTCCCTCAGTATCTGTCCGGGAGCAGTGCAGCACTCCCTCAGTATCTGTCCGGGAGCAGTGCTGCACTCCCTCAGTATCTGTCCGGGAGCAGTGCTGCACTCCCTCAGTATCTGTCCGGGAGCAGTGCTGCACTCCCTCAGTATCTGTCCGGGAGCAGTGGAGCACTCCCTCAGTATCTGTCCGGGAGCAGTGCTGCACTCCCTTAGTATCTGTCCGGGAGCAGTACTGCACTCCCTGGTATCTGTCTGGGAGCAGTGCTGCACTCCCTCAGTATCTGTCCGGGAGCAGTGCTGCACTCCCTCAGTATCTGTCCGGGAGCAGTGCTGCACTCCCTCAGTATCTGTTCGGGAGCAGTGCTGCACTCCCTCAGTATCTGTCCGGGAGCAGTGCTGCACTCCCTCAGTATCTGTCCGGGAGCAGTGCTGCACTCCCTCAGTATCTGTCCAGGAGCAGTGCTGCACTCCCTCAGTATCTGTCCGGGAGCAGTGCTGCACTCCCTCAGTATCTGTTCAGGAGCAGTTCTGCACTCCCTCAGTATCTGTCCAGGAGCAGTGCTGCACTCCCTGGTATCTGTCCGGGAGCAGTGCTGCACTCCCTCAGTATTTGTTCGGGAGCAGTGGAGCACTCCCTCAGTATCTGTCCGGGAGCAGTGCTGCACTCCCTCAATATCTGTTCGGGAGCAGTGCTGCACTTGTCGTTCACTCTTGCAACCTAGATGATCTCTACGGTAGGGTTGGTCAGCCCACCAGGATTCTCCCGAAGTCTCAAAAAAGATTCATTTCCAGGACATTGCTGCAGACTGTCCGGGAGAAAAATCACAGGTGCATTAAAAGGACAGTGCGATCGGTTCATTTCCTTTGACACGTTCATTTAATTAGTGTCGGGCCCATCTTTCTGGTGGTAAAGTGGACAAAGTACCAGCGTTCACCGTCATTACTGCTCTGAAATTGTCAGCAACCTTTGGTGTCTGCACATGCACAGATTAACATGGAGATCCAAAAGTTGCTTTCAGTGATTCTACGCACTGTTGAGGCATCAACCGACTGCAATCTATTAGAAATCACTGAACTGATGAAAATTTCCCCTCTTATGCTCTTAGTCCCATTTAAAAAACTCTTGAAAAAAATCTCTGCTTTGTTGAATGAGATGCAACAGGGTTTTTAGAGGCATGTTAACTTCATAATTACCCTTAAAGGGCCTCACTGGCCATGAAACAGCGCTTTTATATTTGTCAAATTTCTTCATCAGGACAAGAAATTCCACATTTTTAAAATAAATTTTTTTGTGATAATATTTTAGCTTCTGCCTTAATCTCATATGTATGTGCCATCTATTTACTTTGCTATCTGTAAAATTTAAAAAGTGAAGCATTTGAATGTTTTTTTACTCACAGCTTGCTGTCTGTGGGAATGCTTCCATACGACTGGCTGCTTATCTTGCTTGATGACACCACTGCTACTGGATGACTGGAGATCTCCAGGACTTGGCATCAGATGCAAATGAACATTGGGAATGGGGAACTCCACATCAGAGAGATTTCACCAAGATCAGCAGCAAGCACCGTTGTATCGCCACTGACTGCAAATTCCAGACCAATGCAAAGGTGGCTTTAACTAGTGTGGCTGTAATGTCATGCCCATAAAGTTAATTGGGCAATGGACTAGAGTTTAAAAAGGAAGCAACATGAAATAATGGACACTGTACTCTCTCAAAATGGTTTTCAGAAAGTCAGGTGACACCTGTTTGTGTTTTTTTTATACTTTCACAGGATATGAGCCTCGCTGGCAAAGCCAGCCTTTATTGCCCATCCCTAGTTGCCCTTGAGAAGGTAGTGGTGAGCTGCCCTCTTGAACTGCTGCAGTCTATATATTGTAGGAACACCCACAGTGCTATAAGGGAGGGATTTCCATGATTTTGAACCAGTGAAGGAACAGTGATATAGTTCCGCTTCAGGATGTTGTGTAGCTTGAAAGGGAACTTGCAGGCGGTGGTGTTTCCATGCATCTGCTGCTCTTCTTCTAGGTGGTTTGGACAGTGCCATCAAAGGAGCCTGTGTGATCTTGTTGGTGATACACGCTGCTGCCACTGTGCGTCGGTGGTGGTGGTGGGACTGAATGTTTGTGGATGGGGTGCCGATCAAGTTGGCTGCTTTGTCCTGGATGGTGCCAAACTACTTGAGTGTTGTTGGAGCTGCACTCATCCAAGCAAGTGGAGAGTATTCCATCACACTCCTGACTTGTGGACATGCTTTGGAGGGGTCAGGTGGTGAGTTATATCCCTCATAATTCCTAGTCTCTGACCTGCTCTTGTAGCCACATTATTTATATGGCTGGCCTATTTTAGTTTCTGGCCAATGGTAATTCCCAGAATGTTGATACTGGGGGAATTAGTGATGGCAATGTCATTGAATGTCAAGGGAGAATCGTTGGATTCTCTCTTGTTAGAGATGGTCATTGCCTGGCACTTGTGTGGTGCAAAGGTTTCTTGCCACTTATCAGCTCAAATCTGAATATTGTCCAGGTCTTGCTGTGTATGGACATTGACTGCTTCAGTATCTGAGGAGTTGCAAATGGTGCTGAACGTTGTGCAATCAACAGTGAAAATCCCTATTTCTGACCTTATCACGGAGGGAAGGCCATTGATGAAACAGCTGAAGATGGTTGGGCCTAGGACACCACCCTGAGGAACTCCTGCAGTGGTGTCCTGAGACTGAGCTGATTAACCTCCAATAACCACAACCATCTTCCTTAGTGCTAGGTATGACATTAACCAATGGAGACTTTACCCCTTCTTTCTATTGACTTCAGTTTTGTTCAGGGTCCTTGATGCCACATAGTGTCCAATGCTGCCTTGATGTCAAGGGCAGCCACTCTCATCTCACCTCTTGAGTTCAGCTCTTTTGACCAAGACTGTAATGTGGTCAGGAGCTGAGTGGCCCTTGTGGAACCCAAACTGAGTGTCCATAAACAGGTTATTGATGATTAGTGCTGCTTGATAACACTGTCAATGACCCCTTCCATCATTTTGCTGATGATCAAGAGTAGACTGATGGGGTGGTATTTGGCCAGGTTGGATTTGTCCTGCTTTTTGGGGAAAGGGCATACCTGGGCAATTTTCCATATTGCTGGGTAGATGCCAGTTTTGTAAATTTATTGAAACAGCTTGGCTAGGGTGCAGCTAGTCCTGGAGCTCAGATCTTCAGTATTATTGCAGGAATGTTGTCAGGGCCCACAGCCTTTGCAGTATCCAGTGCCTTCAGCCATTTCTTGATATCACGTGGAGTGAATCAAATTGGCTGAAGAGTGGCATCTGTGATGCTGGGGAGCTCCGGAGGAGGCCGAGATGGATCATCCACTCAGCACTTCTGGCTGAAGATTGTAGCAAATGCTTCAGCCTTATCTTTTGCACTGATGTGCTGGGCTCCTCCATCATTGAGGATGGGGATATTTGTGGAGCCTCCTCCTCCAGTGAGTTGCTTAATTGTCCACCACCATTCACGACTGGATGTGGCAGGACTGCAGAGCTTAGATATGATCTATTAGTGTGGGATCACTTAGCTCTGTCTATCACACCTTGCTTCAGCTATTGCACGCAAATAGTCCTGTGTTGTAGCTTCACCAGTTGACACCACATTTTTAGGTATCTTTAGCAGCCTGGTGCTGCTCCTGGCATGCCCTCCTGCACATTTCATTGAACCAAGGTTGATCCCCTGGCTTGATGGTAATGGTGGAGTGGGAGATATGCCAGGCCATGAGGTTACAGATTGTGGTTAAATACAATTCTGCTGCTGATGGCCCAAAGTACCTCATCAATGCTCAGTTTTGAGTTGATAGCTCTGTTTGAAATCTATCCCATTTAACGTACTGATAATACCACACAACACAATGGAGTGTATCCTCAATGTGTACATGGGACTTTGTCTCCACAAGGACCATGCGTTTGTCAGTCCTATCGATACTGTCTTGGACAGCTGCATCTGTGACAGGTAGATTGGTGAGGACGAGGTCAAGTATGTTTTTCCCTCCTGTTTGTTCCCTCACCTCCTGCCACAGACCCAGTCTAGCAGCTATGTCATTTAGGACTTGGCCAGCTCAGTCAGTAGTGGTGTTACCGAGTCACTCTCAGTGATAGACATTGCAGTCCCCCACCCACAGTAAATTCTGTGCCCTTGCCACCCTCAGTGCTTCCTCCAAATGATGTTCAACATGGGGGAGCACTGATTCATCAGTTGAGGGGGTGGGGGTGGAGGCAGTAAGTGGTAATCAGCAGGAGGTTTCCTTATCCATGTTTGACCAGATGCCATGAGACCTCATGGGGTCCAGAGTCAATGTTGAGGATCCCAGGGCAACTCCCTCCTGACAGTATACCACAGTGGTATACGCCCACCTCTGCTGGGTCTGTCCTGCTGTTGGGACAGGACATACCCAGGGATGGTGATGGTGGTGTCTGGGACATTGTCTGTAAGGTATGATTCCGTGAGTATGACCATGACTGTGTCAGGCTGTTACTTGACCAGTCTGTGGGACAACTTTCCCAATTTTGGCACAAGCCCCCAGATGTTAGGAAGGGTTGGAAGGGGAGAAAGGCTAATTGGATAACTCTTTTCAAGAGGTGGCACAGATACGATGGGCTGAATGGCCTCTTTCTGTTGTTACGACCCCCCACCCCCCCCACCAACAGCGAGGTTCCCCAAGGTTGTTAATCCAGGCAAGACCTTGATAAAGATGGCTCCCCATCTTTATTCACCCCCCACCACTCTCCCCACCCCTTCTGTTAGCCGCAACAAGATTTAATCTAAAAAGGATCTCTTTCGTGGATACCTTTTTTCCAGACCCACTCATTGTGGTTTTGAAGGAGCCAGTTTGATTAGACTTTCTTGAGTTAAGGGTACAAGTAAGTTTATTAACTACTAAAGGCAAAAAAGGATAAAACACATGCGTATACAATCATAGAGGTTAAAAGGAAAAAATTTAGCTTAAAGTAAGTGAAATAAAATATATATATAAAATGTATATGGAACACCCTTGACTCACGGGGAGTAGGTGATTGAGCATTGCAGCTACTGCGATTCGAGATTCCAGTAAAAAATATTCTGGTAGATGAATAGTCAGATTCGAGGTTCCAGTAGTGTTGAATTCGGTAGAGGGGGAGAGAGAGATCGGGATAGCTGCAAAATTGTGATTTGTAGGGGTACTGTGTGTGTGGAGCTGTCACTCCTGAGTCAAACCTCTCAGAACACCCACCAACAGACAGAACCCGGGGCAGCTTTTCAGCCCATTTTTAACCCCTTCTTTGGTATGTTCCAAGTGGGAAGCAAATTCACAAATCTCTCTGGACGTTGCTCACAGGATTTCTTGATGAGATGATACTCACCTCCCATTATGTCCCATTGTCTCCACTGGAGGGAACAATTAGTTTCTGGATCTCCTTAGAAGTACCTTGTCTGGCAACAGGGTGGGGTTCCATTAACTGTTGGGGAGTCACCCTGCAGCATTCCAGCCAGTGGTTTGTGTCGATTTTTAAAAGCTCTGGTCTTATTTTTAAAGTCCAATATTCCCGGAAGCAATTCGATGTGTTTCTTTCATCATCTATGTTATGTGATTCTGTGACTGATGCTCGAGTACAATTCTCTGTGTGTCACTCACCTCCACTGCCTCACCCAATCCTTCACCTGTGACTCTAATGTTGCCTGGTTGATCCATTCCCCCACCCCTGACATCCCCGTACATATTACTGCCCCTGGGGTCACTGGACCAAGATCAGTAGCAGGAACCATCCTCTCTCTTCCACGAACTGTGAACCACCCCCCCCCCCCACCTCCCCATGAGACCAATGGCGCTGATGCCAATTGCAGCAATTCTACAGCTGCCTCAGCCACCTCAGTTGGGAACAACGATGGAAACTTATCATTTTGAATGCCTTGACCTTCACAATTGCTCCTTTACCTGCTCGATCTCCCTCAACTTTCCTAACCAGCGAGTCCTGTCAGACGGAGGGGAGTCAAAAACTCGCTATTTTGGTGTGGGAGCCTGGGTAAGGGATGGAGCAGAGTGGTTTAAAAATGAAACAACTTTGAAAGAGGCCAGCTACTCCATTTTCCCTTCTTGCTCCTTGACACAAAACATGCTGTACCTTTAAGGGAAATTGGGTGTGTATATTTCTGGAATCGCCATAGCAATGCTTCTCTTTTGATACTGTCCTCGTGAGTCAGGCCGAGTCCCTGGCCAAGCTGCCTGCTGTGTAATGTAGACTCACCTGCTCCACGAAGGGCACACCTCCCCCTGGAGCACCACATGAAACAGATTTCTGATCTTCCACAGCCAACTGTCAATACCAAATTTCAGCTGAACTCACACAAGGGAGGGATGGGTGGGGGAGGGGCAGGAGCCTGGAATGTAGAATCACCAATTCAGCTTGGATTTGGTGACATGATTGAACTGCTGCCAAATCTGGCGCAGCTAAAGTGAACCTCGTTGCTCTCCTCAGCAGGAGTAACATGACTACAGGTTACATTCAAGCACCTCCCCCAGGCTGCATGTGAAATGGGACATTTGATTATTGGCGACAATATGGCTCCACTGTAATCCCAGGATAACAGCCTCCCTACTGCCAACCAGCAAAGCTAATCAAAATGTCCAATTTTAGAAAAAAAAACAAAAACAAATTAGTCGAGTATATAGGCGCAAAATAACATTAATTTCGAGTGAAAAGTAACAGTCTTTGCATATTAAAACTAGCGCAAATTTTAGTTTCAGAATCTTTTACTGCCCCTCAAAGGAGTATCAAATTGAATTTGAGCTGGGCCTACAGGGCAGTGATGGAGCCGACTGGTTACCCGGGGAAACGAGAGCTTGAACTGAACTGAGACATAGTGAGATGATGATTTTCAGTTCAGACCCATCCCTGTTTTCTGTCAATGGTATCTGTTGACATTGTCCAAGTGCCTTTGGGGCTGAAAGGTAAAACACGTTGGTGGAGTTTGGGCTGAGACCTGGTACCATCTCTCCCCATCAGGCCAGTGCAACAAATGCAAAGTGAATTAAACCTCTGCTCTTCTGACAAAATGTCATGCATCGCCCTGAAACATTCATTCAATTTCTCACTCCACAGCTGCCTAGCAAGAGTACTTCCAGCCTTTCCTATTTTTATTTCAGATTTTTTCCATGCTTACTAACCTAGTAAATGATTTGGAGTTGGTTTAACAGATTATTACATTAAATAATTCACTGGTGTGATAAAAGGTGAAGTGGGAAATGCCCAATCGCTGTGTTGCTCACTCCGCTAATATAGTTATAAAAGGAACACTATCTCGATAGCATATCTCAGGATAATTTTCGCATCATTGGGTGTGTGATGACATCAAGTGAGAGTAGACTAGCAGGTCACAGTCAGGCTAAAACATCTGCAAAATTTCTCTTCATCAAAGTCAAGGTTACCAGCATAGGAAGTGGAACACACCCAGTGTTAGCACCAAACACACCCAGGTCAAATACAGTACAGGATTAGATACAGAGTAAAGCTCCCTCTACACTGTCAACATCAAACACTCCCAGGACAGGTACAGCACAGGGTTAGATACAGAGTAAAGCTCCCTCTGCACTGTCCCCAACAAACACTCCCAGGACATGTACAGCACGGGGTTAGTTACAGAGTAAAGCTCCCTTTACACCATCCCCATCAAACACTCCCAGGACAGGTATAGCACAGGGTTAGATACAGAGTAAAGCTCCCTCTACACTGTCCCCATCAAACACTCCCAGGACAGGTACAGCACGGGGTTAGATACAGAATAAAGCTTCCTCTATACTGTCCCCAAGAAACACTCCCAGGACAGATACAGCACAGGGTTAGATACAGAGTAAAGGTCTCTCTACACTGTCCCCATCAAACACTCCCAGGACAGGTACAGCACGGGGTTAGATTCAGAGTAAAGCTCCCTCTACACCGTCCCCATCAAACACTCCCAGGACAGGTACAGCACGGGGTTAGATTCAGAGTAAAGCTCCCTCTACACTGTCCCCATCAAACAATCCCAGGGCAGGTACAGCACAGGGTTAGGAACAGAGGCCTAGATTTTTGCTCTGAAGTTGGGAATGCAAAGGCGGGAAAGTCTTCAACTCCACAAACCAGACTCAGAGGTGGGGGCACGAGGGGGAGTGCCCTGGATGATCAGATTTTCATTCTAGGGGTGCAGGTGTTAATGGGAGTCAGGTCTGCTAGCCCTGGAAAATGTTCAATGGCAGCTACAGGGTCTGCTGTGTGCGGAGGTGTGCTGTCCAAAAGGACTGCCTTGGTGTTCTGATACTTGTAAGAAAAAGAATAAAATAAAAATCACTGTCATTCATAAAACCTATTGACTGCATTTAAATTTCTTCAACTACTTCATTCATAATAAAAGCAAACATTCCACTCAAGTATTTAGTCCTTTATAAAAATGAGCATTTGTAATCGTAACCCCACAATGGCTTTGTGACCGCTTGGCGATGTCAATCAAACAGCGTGCTGACAGGCACCCCACTGTGATAATGATAGGTTGTAATATCAGTCATGCAGCCCTAATTCTACAAGGATAGTCTGCAGGCTTATGTCAATAGAGTGAAATTGTGAGCACTGTTTTTTTGAACTGCAAGCTTTTAAAAAAGTTCAGAGGGCAGGATATTTAAATGCCTTGACAGTTTCAATGGGATTTAAATGCCTTGATAGTTTGACAGTTCCAATAAATTTATTCACTTTTTACATATACTGATGTCTACTCATACCAGTTCCAAAGGGCATCTAACCTCTCCCAAAGGACACTACCTCTCCCATAGGAGTATGTGAACTTATCCCAAAGGTGACTTGGACATTTCCAAAATGTTACCCTATATTGCCCTATTAGTGGCAGCTTTAGACCTTTCCCTCTTGGGTCTAAAGCCCACAAGTCATGTTTTGGAGATCCCACTAAGGAATATTGGATCTGTTTGAAGGCAGTTGCATTCTCTGTTAACAGATGTGCAGACTATAACCAGCCCCCGTTTCCCCACCCTGGCAAAAACGGTGGGCGCCAGGTTCAGGAGTGGGACTTCCAGAATCGGGATTCTGGCGCCATTTTGGCTAAGCTGCTGACCATCTCCATCCCCAGGCCAGAGTCTCCACACGGTCCCACAGAAACATATACCACAGCAAAATGATCTATCAGCCTTTGATACACCTCATGGCCACTTAGAACACATGGTCTTTGGTCTTTGAGTTACACGGTATTAACAAACACTTAACAAGCTGATATCAAATTCCCCAGGCCACACCTCTGGTTAAAAAAGGAGGAATTATGAATCAGTCAGTTGCAGAACAATAACACATCACAGAATCACAGAGTCACACAGTACAGAAGAGGCCCTTCGGCCCATCGAGTCTGCACCGACACGTGAGAAACACCTGACCTACCTACCTAATCCCATTTACCAGCACTTGACCCATAGCCTTGAATGTTATGACGTGCCAAGTGCTCATCCAGGTACTTTTTAAAGGATGTGAGGCAACCCACCTCCACCACCCTCCCAGGCAGTGCATTCCAGACCATCACGACCCTCTGGGTAAAAAAGTTTTTCCTCACATCCCCCCTAAATCTCCTGCCCCTCACCTTGAACTTATGTCCCCTTGTGACTGACCCTTCAACTAAGGGGAACAGCTGCTCCCTATCCACCCTGTCCATGCCCCTCATAATCTTGTACACCTCAATCAGGTCGCCCTCAGTCTTCTCTGTTCCAACGAAAACAACCCAAGTCTATCCAACCTCTTTTCATAACTTAAATGTTTCATCCCAGGCAACATCCTGGTGAATCTCCTCTGCACCCCCTCCAGTGCAATCACATCCTTCCTATAATGTGGTGACCAGAACTGCACACAGTACTCCAGCTGTGGCCTCACCAAGGTTCTATACAACTTCAACATGACCTCCTTACTTTTGTAATCTATGCCTCGATTGATAAAGGCAAGTGTCCCATATGCTTTTTTCACCACCACACTAACATGCCCCTCCGCCTTCAGAGATCTATGGACACACACGCCAAGGTCCCATTGTTCCCCAGAACTTCCTAGTGTCATGCCGTTCATTGAATACTTCCTTGTCAAATTACTCTTTCCAAAGTGTATCATCTCACACTTTTCAGGGTTAAATTCCATCTGCCACTTATCTGCCCATTTGACCAACCCGCCTATATCTTCCTGTAGCCCAAGGCACTCAACCTCACTGTTAACCGCCCGGCCAATCTTTGTGTTATCCGCAAACTTACTAATCCTCCCCCCACATAGCCATTTATGTCACTTATGATTCTACATCTCTTATTGGATTTTATTTTTAAAAGAGACACTGATTTTTGAACTCTATTTAAAGATAGAACTGGATAAAATGTAGAATATGAACAATTCCTAAAATTTGACAGCATCTGTAACTATTGCCTCTTCACGACTGTTAATTAGGCTATAAATCACATACAGAAACAGATAATGATACAAAACAGAAAGGCCTTTTGGCCCATCTTGCCTGTGCTGGTTCAAAGTTTAGAAAAGCACAAGATCATCCTGTAACAAGAAGGCTTCACTGATCCCACAATACCCAGAGCATAGGGAGAAGGGAATTTCCATGTAGGTCAGTCTCGGACATGTTATCTTTGCTACAGTTCATTGTGGAAGTGTCTAAAGACATATTTACATTGTTAGTATGTTGTTGAGAACTGGTGCCTCAATTTTTGCTCCAGAGTCAGGTCCATTGATGCTTACGGGTTACATTTACACTATAACTGCACTGCAGTTGCACTGTTAATGCTTATTCAGTGACAATACTAACTATGGCTCAGTGGGCAGCACTCTGGGGTAGAAGATCATGGATTTGAGTCCCATTCCAAAGATTTCAGCAAATCATCTAAACCAAGATTCTCCAGTTGAAACAGACATCAGACCTGCCGGGAGTCAGTAAGACACAAACTGAGGTCCTGTCTGCCCAAGTCCAACTCCAGAACTTAAGCCTACAATGCTTGGCAGAGCTTACAGTGCAACACTGAGGGAGGCCTTTATACCAAGATCCTATTTGCCTTTTTGAAGGGTGTAAAAGATTTTGGCTGGCACTCACCCCTCATGCCCTCCTATCGAAGAGAGAATAACCCTTCATTCATAAATGGATCCATAGACCAGAGGTACTGCGCTTTGAGACATATTGTAGATTTATAATAATGTGCATGTCTCTTTTTCCTTCTCATTGTTGAGATTGGTTACTCCTCTGTCAGATCAAGAAGTGGCTGACAGGGAAATACTGGCTTTAAGATATTCACATTTTGATGAGCCCAAAACTCTGGGATACCTTCCCTACACTTCTCCATCTCTCTACCTCGCTTTCCTCCTCAAAGACCCTATCGCTTTGACCAAGCTTTTGTTCACCTGACTTCATATAACCTTAACTGGCTCAGTGTCTTACATTGTTTTAAAATGCTCCTGTGACATGTCTTGGGACATTTTATTATGTTAAAGGCGGTATATAAATATAAGTTGTTGTTGCAAATGAAGCTGTCTCTCCGCCCCAGATTACTGTACATACACTGTAACCACAGTCATAGGATGTATGACTTCTTTTAAAAATTCATTCATGGGATGTGGGCTTCGCTGGCTGGGCCAGTGTTTATTGCCCATCCCTAATTGCCCTTGAGAAGGTGGTGGTGAGCTGCCTTCTTGAACCGCTGCAGTCCATGTGGTGTAGGTACACCCACAGTGTTGTTAGGGAGGGAGTTCCAGAATTTTGACCCAGTGACAGTGAAGGAATGGTGATATATTTCCAAGTCAGGGTAGTGAGTGCCTTGGAGGGGAACTTCCAGGTGATGGTTTCCCATCTATCTACATAGATATATAGAAACTGGGAGCAGGAGTAGGCCATTCGGCCCTTCGAGCCTGCTCCACCATTCATTATGATCAAGGCTGATTATCCAACTCAATAGCGTACTCCTGCTTTCTCCCCATATTCTTTGATCCCTTTCGCCCCAAGAGCTCTATCTAACTCCTTCTTGAAAACATACAATGTTTGGTCTCAACTACTTTCTGTGGTAGCGAATTCCACAGGCTCACCACTCTCTGGGTGAAGAAATTTCTCCTCATCTCAGCCCTAAATGGTCTACCCCATATTCTCAGACTGTGACCCCTGGTTCTAGACTCCCCCACCATCGGGAACATCCTTCCTGCATCCACTCTGCCCTTGTCCTTCTAGATGGTAGTGATCATGGGTTTGGAAGGTGCTGCCTAAGAAGCCTTGGTGAGTTCCTGCAGTGCATCTTGTAGATGGTACACATTGCTGCCATTGTGCATCAGTGAGGGAGGGAGTGAATCTTTGTGGATGTGGTGCCAATCAAGTGGGCTGCTTTGGCCTGAATGGTGTCGAGCTTCTTGAGTGTTGTTGGAACTGCACTCATCCAGGCAAGTGGAGAGTATTCCATCACACTCCTGACTTGTGCCTTGTAGATGGTGGACAGGCTTTTGGGAGTCAGGAGGTGAGTTTCCCGCTTCAAGTTTCCTAGCCGCTGGCCTATTCTCATTATTTATATGGCTGGTCCAGTTCAGTTTCTGGTCAGTGATAATCCCCAGGATGTTGATAGTGGGGGATTCAGCGATGGTAATACCATTGAATGACAAGGGGAGATGGTTAGATTCTCTCTTGTTGGTGATAGTGATCGCCTGACACTTGTGTGGTGCAAATGTTACATGCCACTTGTTGGCTCAAGCCTGGAAATTGTCCAGATCTTGCTGCATTTTGACATGTGAAGCATGCCAGATGCTGTCAGACCTACTGAGTTTTTCCAACAATTTTTGTTTTTGTTTCAGATTTGCAGCATCCACAGTATTTTGCTTTTATCTTAGTGTTTAGTTGGCTGCCACTTCTCTTCCAGGAATGCCTACCTTGAAGAAGTACTGCTCTTCTCTCTGACAGGATTTCTGCTTGCCTCTTTTGCCCTGTTCACCTTCATTGCTTTCCATTTTTCTCTTAGTGTTTGACAAGGTGTTGACTAAAACCCGCTTTCACAGCCATATTTCCTTCCTCAGTGACTGTCTCCGTCTCCGACTTACCCCACGTGGATTCCAACTGAAGTTCCATCCCTCATGTTTCAAACCCACCCAGGATTACATGTATCTGCGGGACATACGACTTTCCTCGGACTGCTGTTTTCGTCGCATCCTGAGACCCACACTCAGTGCCATGCGCCACTATATGAACACACTCGACATCTCCCTCCAGCAGCACCGACTCACCCTATCTCTAAGCTGTCCTTGCCCCCAGTTTCAGTTTATTCTTCATCTCATCCGACGCCTCAACAAGAAACTTTGTATCTTTCTTTCAGGTGCAAAGGAACGCAAGTTCCAACAACTCATAAACACCAACACCCATCCAGGAACCTCCATCCCTGCCCAGTCCTCTGACCCCATCCCGTCTTCTAATCCCAGCCCCGGCCGGGTATTCACCATACCCCCTGACCTTCCCATCTGTGATGCTGAATGTTCAGTGCTCAGCAAAGGACTTAGTTTCATACCCTTACGCCCTCATCTCAATGAATTTCGGGCTCGGCACGATGCTGAACTCTTCTTCCGACACCTTCGTCTCCGTGCTCACTTCTTTGGGCAGGAGTCCTCTCCCCGTTCAACGGATCCTTTTACCCGCCTCCAATATTCTCCCTCCACCTGGACCCCTCCCTCTGGATTCTTACCTTCCCTTGATCTTTTCATTGAGAACTGTCAGTGTGACATCAGCCATCTCAATTTCTCTGCTCCTCCCACCCACTCTAACCTGTCTCCTTCTGAACTGGCTGCATTCCATTCTCTCAGATCCAACCCTGACTTTGTTATCAAACCCACTGACAAGGGTGGTGCTGTTGTTGTCTGGTGCACTGACCTCTACCTCGCAGAGGCTGAGCGTCAACTCGCAGACACTTCCTCCTACCTCCCCCTGGACCATGACACCACCACTGAACATCAAGCCATTGTTTCCAGAACTGTCACTGACCTCATCTCCTCTGGGGATCTTCCCTCCACAGCTTCCAACCTCATAGTCTCCCAACCTCGGACAGTCCACTTCTGCCTCCTCCCCAAATTCTACAAACAGAACTGTCCTAGCAGACCAATTGTGTCAGCCTGTTCCTGCCCCACGGAACTCATTTCTTCCTATCTTGACTCCATTCTCTCTCCCCTTGTCCAGTCTCTTCCCACCTACATCCATGATTCCTCTAACACCCTACATCATATCAACAATTTCCAGTTCCCTGGCCCCAACCTCCTCCTCTTCACCATGGACATCCAATCCCTCTACACCTCCATCCCCCACTGGGATGGTCTAATGGCTCTCTGCTTCTTCCTCAAATAGAGGCCCGAACAATCCCCATCCACCACTACTCTCCTCCATCTGGCTGAATTTGTTCTCACACTGAACAATTTCTCCTCTCACCTCCTCCAAATAAAAGATGTGGCTATGGGTACCCACATGGGCCCCAGCTATGCCTGTCTCTTTATGGGGTATGTGGAACATTCCTTGTTCCAGTCGTACTCCGGCCCCCTCCCACAACTCTTTCTCCGGTACATCGATGATTGCTTTGGTGCTGCTTCCTGCTCTCGTCGGGACCTGGAAAAATTTTGCTTCCGATTTCCACCCATCCATCATTTTCACATGGTCCATCTCTGACACTTCCCTTCCCTTCCTTGACCTCTCTGTCTCAATTTCTGGTGATAGACTGTCCACCAATATCCATTACAAGCCTACCGACTCCCACAGCTACCTCGACTACAGCTCCTCACACCCCGCTTCCTGTAAAGACTCCATCCCAGTCTCTCAGTTCCTTCACCTCTGTTGCATCTGTTCCGATGATGCCACTTTCAAAAACAGTTCTTCTGACATGTCTTCCTTCTTCCTTAACCGAGGTTTTCTACCCACGGTGGTTGACAGGGCCCTCAACCGTGTCTGGCTCATCTCCCGCGCATCCGCCCTCACACCTTCCCCTCCCTCCCAGAAACATGATAGGGTCCCCCTTGTCCTCACACATCACCCCACCAGCCTCCGCATTCAAAGGATCATCCTCCGCCATTTCCGCCAACTCCAGCATGATGCCACCAGCAAACACATCTTCCTTACACCGCCTTTCGACATTCCAAAGGGACCGTTCCCTTCGGGACACCCTGGCCCACTCCTCCATCACCCCCTACACCTCAAACCCCTCCCACGGCACCTTCCTATGCAACTGCAGAAGGTGCAATACCTGCCCCTTTACTTCCCCCCTCCTCACCATCCAAGGGCCCAAACACTCCTTTCAAGTGAAGCAGCATTTCACTTGCACTTCCCTCAACTTAGTCTACTGCATTCACTGCTCCCAATGCGGTTTCTTCTACATTGCAGAGACCAAACACAGACTGGGTGACCGCTTTGCAGAACACCTTCGGTCTGTCTTGTGCAAGCATTACCCAGACCTCCCTGTCGCTTGCCATTTCAATACTCCACCCTGCTCTCATGCCCACATGTCCATCCTTGGCTTGCTGCATTGTTCCAGTGAAGCTCAACGCAAACTGGAGGAACAGCACCTCATCTTCCGACTAGGCACTTTGCAGCCTTCCGGACTGAATATTGAGTTCAACAATTTTAGATCATGAACTCTCGCCTCCATCCTCACCCCTTTTTGATCCACTTTTTTCTAATAATTATATATATTTTTTATATATATGTTTATTTTTCCCACCTATTTCTATTATCATTTTGAAAATTATTTCCAACCATTGTTTTATCTCTACCTTTTAGTCTATTTCGATCCCTTCCCCCCACCCCTGTCCATTTGTCACTTGTTCATCCTGCTTTCTACCCTTAATGTCACCATTAGCACATCCTTTAGCTAATAGCACCACTGTCAACACCCCTTTGTCCTTTTGTCTATGACATCTTTGGCAATCTCTCCTTTGCCTCCACCTATCACTGGCCCTCTATCCAGCTCCACCTGTCCCACCCCCCTTAAACAGCTTATATTTCACCACATTTCTTATTCCCCTTTAGGTCTGATGAAGAGTCATATGGACTTGAAACGTTCACATTGTCTTCCTTTCCACAGATGCTGTCGGACCTGCTGAGTTTTTCCGGCAATTTCTATTTTTGTTGCTTTTGGACGTGGACTGCTTCAGTATCTGAGGAGTCGTGAATGGTGTTGAACATTGTCAATCATCAGCGAACATCCCCACTCTGACCTTATGATGGAGGGAAGGTTATTGATGAAACAGCTGAAGATATTTGGGCCGAGGACACTACCCTGAGGAACTCCTGCAGTGATGTCCTGGAGCTGAGACGCATCGGGCAATTTAAATTCCATATAATAATCATAATGTCATTATAACATGCAAAACAAAGTTCAATATGTCACTGGCTACGTTAATACTCAATAAACCAGATATGGCCTTACATGGCATAGCTGACAAAGTGCTATAATGTAATCCACCCCTTTTCTTCCTATCACACCATGTGAAACAGCACAGAATCCATCGGCAGCTGCAAAGACTACCATTCAGAGAAGTTCAGGTCAAAAGGCTCTAATGAAAGACCCTGCATTTGGAATAACAAGTATCCATGGGCATCTGGCTCAGGGCATGGGTGCACCACCTAACGTGGGTCTGTGCCGAGTTAGCTGGGTTAGCTCAGCTCAGGTGACAGAAAAGGGGCTACAGTTGGCCTCAGGACCCTCAGCCACTCCGAATTCCAATCAGGTGAGAGTGACGAACAGGAGCAGGCTCAGCTGTGATGCACAGGGTGGGTGAATAGCCTTCATTGGTCTGAAATATAAAGAGCGAGCATTCGGAAGAGCGAACAGGAGGGTGTGCTGTACCCCAATAAGAGACTGTAAATCAGAGTAAAAGGAGGTGAGTGTAACAAGCAGAGGCTGACCCAGGATCCAATGGATAATTAGGCTCACAAACCAGAGTTTACTGTTCCAAATAATTGAGGTGCAGACACTGAAAGCAATTTTATCTCCACGTGTAGGTAACCGAAACAATGACGGGGGTTATTTTCCAGTCGACACAAATTCTCCTTCTTCAGCTTCTTTCACTTCAACTTCTCCCAGCTGACCTTAACCCTGTCAGGATTACTGTTCTGATCAAGAGTCATACGGACTCGAGGCGTTAACTGTATTCCTCTCAGCAGATGTTGTCAGACCTCCTGAGTTTTTCCAGCTATTTTTGTTTTTGTTTTAATCCTGCCTAAGATTTCTTAAAGCTGTACCACCATGTTATTCTGAAACTTTATAGTGTCTTAAAGCTGCACCTTTACAGGAACACAAAATCCTGAAAAGTCGGTGGCTCATAACATTCCTCTCTCAATCGGTTATGGGAGAGGAACAGTTTAGGTGGACCAGCTGTATAAACGCTGCGGCTATGAAAACAGGTCAGAAATGCTGCAAGTAACTCACCTCCAGTCTCAAAAGCCTGTCCACCATCTACAAAGCACAAATCAGGAATGTGGTGGAATACTCTCCACTTGCCTGAATGAGATCAGCTTCAACAACACTCATGAAGCTCAACACCATCCAGGAATGGCACCTCATCCACCACCTTAAACATTCACTCCCTCCACCACTGACACCCAGAGGCAGCAGTGTCTACAATCTACAATTTCACTGCAGCAATTCACCAACCCTCCTTAGACAGCACCTTCCAAACCCATGGCCTCTACCACCTAGAAGGACAAGGGCAGTGGACACATGGGAACACCACCACCTGGAAGTTCCCCTCCAAGTCACTCACCATCCTGACTTGGAAATATATCACCGTTCCTTCACTGTCACTGGGTCAAAATCCTGGAACTCCCTCCCTAAGAGCACTGTGGGTGTACCTACACCACATGGACTGCAGCGGTTCAAGAAGGCAGCTCACCACAACCTACTCAGGGGCAACTAGGGATGGGCAATAAGTGCTGGTCTTGCCAGCGACAAGTTCATCCCAGGAGTGGATAAAGAAAAACTGACATAATTTTGTAATGCTGTCATCCAACCAAGTCCCCTTCTCCTTCCCCTTCATCACAAAACACAGAGCGAAATTAGAAAATGTAGGAGACATAAAGCAGCTGAGTCAGGGAGGAGATCACATCATGCTGATAGGTGTGAGAAAAAAATGATACATAAATGCATTTACATAGTGCCTTTCACAACCGCAGGATGTCTCACCACGCTTTACAGCCAAATAAGTACTTCATGAAGTGCATCCACTCTTGTACTGTAGGAAATGCAGAAGCCAATTTGCAGACAGCAAGCACCCACAAGGAGTAAAAGGGATAAATATTGGCCAGGACTCTCACACTCTTCTTTGAAATAATGCCATGGGATCTCTTACATACACCTTGTCATGTTCAATGGTTCAGTTGTTCTGTGTTTGGCTGTGTGTTGTTAACTGATCTATGCTCACTGTGGTTGATTAGTTAAGCCTCAGTGTGGGCTCAGAGAAAAGTAAACAAAACTGTAGAAACAGCTGGAAGCCAGAGCTGAAGCATGGAGTAGACATTTTAAAGCACTGTGAATAAAACCTGTGACATACAGAAACTAGTGTCATCTCTGCAAAGCTCTGAGATATAAAATTTACAACAAAGTGGCAACGAGGCTGATGGAAAAAATTTTAAATCTACCAACTCCCTGCACCTTTCCTTCCTTCATCGGGAGATCCAACCCATGGGATCAATGGATTTTGGCGTTCAAGACCTATTTGCTCACGACATGGATGGACAGTCTGGATTTGGAAGTGACCCACAAGAAGGTGTTACCCATACATTGTCTTGGAGCAGAAGGCCAACAAATATTTGAATAGCTCCCAGCAGATACCTCTACATTTGATACAGCAGTAAGAGCTTTAGAAAAATACTTTGGGTCAAACAAACGATGTAGTGTTCAATTGTTCTGCGTTTGATTATGCTCACTGTGCTTGATTACATAAGCTTGGGTGTGGACTCAGAGAAAAGTAAACAAAGCTGTAGAAAGAGCTGAAAGCCAGAGCTGAAGTATGGAGCAGATATTTTAAAGCACTGTGAATAAAATCTGTTATCCCCATAGAAACTAGTGTCATTACTGCAAAGCTCTGATATATAAAATTTACAACATACCTAAGGGGCCACCTCATCTGAAAGACAGTGCATCATTCCCTCAGTACCATATCAATCTAATTGATGTGAGATAGTTTGGAGAGGAAGGAAGGAATGTATCACAACCCCCTCCACCATGACACCCAGAGCTCATAAGGATTGCTGGGACACTAATAAAGGTTTACATTCATACAGTGACTGAGTACAAAGAAAAATCAATTGGGTTGTTGTTATTTAAAGTGTTGATCAGACCCTATCGGGAGTGCAATGTGAAGAGAGGGGGGAAAGAAAGACTTGCATTTATATAACACCTCAGGATGTTCCATGGCACATTACAGCCAATGAAGTACTTCGGAAGTGCAGTCACCGCTCGAATGTATGAAGGGGATTGCAAGCAGGCTGTACCCTATGGTGGAGGGTTCAAATCACTGGGAACCCAAAGTAAAAATGAGGGAACTGGGAATCAGAAGGGAAGTTAGGGAAACTACAGGGTGATCGAGTTGTAGATTAAAGTAGATTGATGTGCTGCATCTAACTGGATTCAGGAACAATTAAAGAAGACATTAAATAGCAACTTACCTCTCAGAACATCCTGACTCCCTTTACATAAATGAGACTGAAGTTACTCACTGTAGAGGTGATCCCATCAATGGCTAAAGAGCAGCTGGCAACTGTTCCTCAGCCATTACCAAGAACTGCGATAGAATTAAATCCCAATCAGGCACTTACCTGCCTGACAATGGGGTTCCCGGAGTCTTCAGGATAAAGAGCCATCAGCCAATCAGAGGTCAGCAGCTTTTCTGACCTTGCAGCACCACTGGGAGTGGTGGACGCTGCTGGTACTGCAGTAAACCAGGGTCAAAGAGTAGCGGTGGAGGCCTGGAGAAGTAAGTGAGAGGGTCAGTGGGGGTCTTCTCACGCAGTTGGACCTTACCACTGGCAGGTCCCTCCAGTAGGCATGGGGTGCCCAAAAAGGAGGCCCCCATCCATTCCCAGCCCTTAAGATGACCATAAGAGTTAACCTGGTATCCTGCCAAAATACCATGGGCTGGATGAGGCCCTTAAGTTGTCACTCAAGGGCTTCAATAACCGAGGGGCAGGAAGGTCAACCTCCCAGGCCCTTGACTTAATTGGGGGGCAGAGGAGTTCGGAAGGTGATGAGCTTTCCACCCCATGCCTTCATGTCCAATTAAACACTGCTACCCCACTCCCCCCACTTCCAGGGGGTGAGGGGAGCATTAAATTCCATCCATGGAGTGCAGTCAGTATTGTTATCTTGGTGAACAGGCAGCTATTTTACTCACAGAGAGGCCCTGCATAAGAATAAGCAGCAAATCTGTTACCAGGATGTTGTCGGAGACTCAGTGCCACTGGGAAAACTTACTACTCTTTGAGCGGTGTCATCAGTTCTTTAACAGCCAGTTGAATAGGCAAATAGGGCTTCAGTTTAAGAGCTTATTTTATCCAACTCCCTTAGCACTGTGTTGGAGTCTCAACCTAGATTATGTGCAGAAGCCTGGAGCGGGGCTCAGATGACAAGTTTTGGATGTAGGGATGACAATGCTAACAACTGAGCCAAGCTAACAATCACAAGTTTTATGGGTGAAGGAGTTGAAGCATTAATAAGGCTAGAAAAGTAAGATTACACTCCCTCAGACTGTCCTGGTTTTCTGGCCCAATAATCTACGTCCCATTGAAAGCATTGGCCATTGCTATAGGGCAACCAACACAAGGCATGATTCAGTCAGTCTCAACCCACATTCCCTCCTCACTAGTGCCCAAGGCCTGATATCGTGAATGGAATCAACAGTGGGTGACCGGCTGAGGCAGAGCGTAGGATGTGGGGATTGCTGGTGATGACAGCATGTATTACGTTCCTCTGATTGCCATTGAGAAGGTTGTGGGCCTTCTATACAACTGAGTGGCCACTTCAGAGGGCTGCTAAGAGGCAACCGTGTTACTTAGTTGCTCTGCTGCTCAGGCTGTCCCGCGGTGCCAGTTCATCTCTGGGAGATTGTCACAAGATTTACCCCATCTTTTGCATATGTTTTGCATCATGTGGCCAATATGGTGACCTGATTGGCGAGCATCGAGATCCAATGGAGAACACTTGTAGCCCAATATCCATAGCCGCTATGCTGCCTTTCCCGGATGCAGTGAGATCTGCCAAAGCAGAAACTCCTAAATAATATCTTCAGGGGAGTGAAAATGAGCAAATAATCAATTAATCAATTAATCAATCTACTTGATCAATGCTTCAGGAGGTTGTCTGGAATAACAACAACAGGTAATGGAAACAAAAGAAAATGTCGGCTTTTTTTCCTTATTCTTTCACGGGATGTGGGTGTCACTGGCAAGGCCAGTATTTGTTGCCCATCCCTAATTGCCCTTGAACTGAGTGGCTTGCTTGGCCATTTCAGAGGGCAGTTAAGAGTCAACCCCATTGCTGTGGATGTGGACCCTGGCTGCCTAGCACTCAGCTCTTCCATTATTGCCTGTACTAGTGACTAGCTGCATTCATTCTGACTCCTACAAAAATGTCTCAAGCATCAAAGAGCGATGCCTCCATTATTTCCTCAGGCAGACATGTGGAGCCTTTAATCCTGTCTTCAGATCACCAACCTGGGACAGGTGACAGCGTGCATCAGAGTGACAGAAGCTCGCACTCTCCTTGCACTACTGAGCCCATTATAGGTTCACACTGCAAGAACAGGTTTGTACCAGCTCCTGGGGCACTCATTGTCAGCGAGTTACTGTGCAGTCTGCTTCTGTTAATGGGACTGTGTTGTGTTGGCTCATATACAAGCACCCCAACCCTCTGTAATGGTGCTACAGGGGAAATGAAGGGCAGCCTTTGACATTACAGGGTGACACCAGCATAGAATCACTTTGCAAAATTCTACGTTCATACTTTATACATTCTTAAAAGAGGTGCAAAAATTGGTACAGTTCTGTTTAAAGTGAGCTTTCACTGAATTATTGTTCTATTATGAAGGGGTGTTAAGTAAATGCAAATGAATGCAAGATTCTCCCACTTTTGGCAATGATGGGCAGGAACAAAATTTCAGGGCAAGGACAACATGGGTTAGATACAGAGTAAAGCTCCCTCTACACTGTCCCCATCAAACACTCCCAGGACAGGTACAGCACGGGGTTAGATACAGAGTAAAGCTCTCTCTACACTGTCCCCATCAAACACTCCCAGGACAGGTACAGCACGGGGTTAGATACAGAGTAAAGGTCCCTCTACACTGTCCCCATCAAACACTCCCAGGATGGGTACAGCACAGGGTTAGATACAGAGTAAAGCTCCCTCTACACTGTCCCCATCAAACACTCCCAGGACAGGTACAGCACGGGGTTAGATACAGAGTAAAGCTCCCTCTACACGGTCCCCACTAAACACACCCAGGGCAGGTACAGCACGGGGTTAGATACAGCGTAACGCTCCCTCTACACCGTCCCCATCAAACACTCCCAGGACAGGTACAGCACGGGGGTTAGATACAGAGTAAAGATCCCTCTACACTGTCCCCATCAAACACTCCCAGGATAGGTACAGCACGGGGTTAGATACAGAGTAAAGCTCCCTCTACACTGTCCCCATCAAACACTCCCAGGACAGGTATAGCACGGGGTTAGATACAGAGTAAAGCTCCCTCTACACCGTCCCCATCAAACACTCCCAGGACAGGTACAGCACGGGGTTAGATACAGAGTAAAGCTCCCTCTACACTGTCCCCATCAAACACTCCCAGGACAGGTATAGCACAGGGTTAGATACAGAGTAAAGCTCCCTCTACACTGTCCCCATCAAACATTTCCAGGACAGGTACAGCACGGGGATAGATACAGAGTAAAGCTCCCTCTACACTGTCCCCATCAAACACTCCCAGGGCAGTTACAGCACGGGGTTAGATACAGAGTAAAGCTCTCTCTACACTGTCCCCATCAAACACTCCCAGAGCAGATACAGCATGGGGTTAGATACAGAGTAAAGCTCCCTCTACACTGTCCCCATCAAACACTCCCAGAGCAGATACAGCACGGGGTTAGATACAGAGTAAAGATCCCTCTACACTGTCCCCATCAAACACTCCCAGGGCAGGTACAGCACGGGGTTAGATATAAAGCTCCCTGTACCCTGTCAAACACTGAACTCAGTGGGCACTGAGCATGGCACTAACCCACTGAGATATCAGGTGAACTTAAAGTAATCTTTCAATAAATATATCTGTCAGCTGATGGCAGATTGCAGAGCCCATGGACATATCATCATGCTAATAACATGGTGATGTATGATCCGTGCAGTGTGTTAGTCTCAGTTGTCCTGCTTTAGGCGCAATGAGTAACAGCCCCAGTTCTTTCCTACTGAGAAGCAGGTGAAAGCCAATATTCGTACGTGTCCCAATGACTGGATTCAGAGTACCGCTGGTCTGTTCCCTGCTCAGGCAGCTAGAGACAATGTGGCTAGGGCAAGGGATAAATAAAGATCATTTTCAACAGGGACATGGGTTTGGCATTATGAAGACTAGAGTACGAGAGGCCATTGTAGAAAATTCCTTGCCCTGTAGAGTGGCAAACACTGAAGCTGATGAGCCCCAGCAGTAATGAGTTGGATAAAAATCTGATTGGACATGGGATTGGGTGTTTTAAAACATGGATGTAGACAGATGATCAGTTGGGTGCTAATCCTGGAGAATGGTTGGCCAGCATTGAATAGTGCAGATGATTAAGTGTCTGTGAAAAAGATGCCCACTTTTTTGCATGGAGCAAAATGATAAGCCTGAGTACAAGATGAACATTTACAATTTGGAAACTATACAATGTATATTTTTAAGCTGAATTTTTATAGAATCTATGTGCTAAGAAAGATTTTAAAAAATGGTTTCAATTTCATTTAGCTATGAACCTTGGTGCCTGGGTGTTTGGATAGACTTGTGGCTAAAGGTTTCAGATCTTCTGGATTTGTTTGTATGTGTACATTTTTAATGTGTGTTGCAACTGTGCTCACCCCAAGCCAGATGCCTTTGTGTCAAGCTGGTGGTAAAGATATAGTGTGAATTTGATTTGCCTCCTTGTGTTTATATTGAGATCTTTCCAACCTTTTTGTCTGGTGTAATATAGTTCACTTTTCTTGTTTTAATAAATATTTTATTCTTTGCATCAGCAGACTCCTGTGAACTTGTTCAGTAACTTTCCTCCACTGTTTCTAAACAAGAAGTTAGGATCCATCTAGCCAGGTTTCACTCTAGGATCTGACTTGTCCAGTCTTAACAGCGGCTGGGAGCATAACAGAACTAATAACAGGTTTTGGACATTGCATCCTTCCCCCTTTGCAAGGTTTCATTTGACTTCCTGAGGTGTAGATTAAGTCACCACGAGTGGGTATGAAAACATAAAGACTCAGGAGAAACTGGCTGTATGGCTGGGGCAAGGTAGGGTTTAAGGTTCAGTGGGGTGAAAGATGGAGACCTCTGCTGGCCATTAGGTGTAGCTGAATCACAAATTCCTCTCAAAGGCAACGGCTTCCAATTCCAACACAACAATTTGTATTTATAAAGAACCTTTAATGTAGTAAAACATCCCAAGATTCTTCATGGAGTGATTTTTTTTTCCAATCCTTCCTTGGGATGTGGACATCGCTGGTTAGGCCAGCAATCCTTAATTGCCCCTTCGAAGGTGCTGCTGAGTCACCTTCTTGAACCAGTGCTGTTAGGAAGGGAGTTCCAGGATTTTGACCCAGCGACGGTGAAGGAACAGCCGATGTGTTTCCAAGTCAGGATGGTGAGTGGCTTGGAGGGGAACTTGCGGGTGGTGGTGTTCCCATGTATCTGCTGCCCTTGTCCTTCTAGGTGGTAGAGGTTACGGGGTTGTTCGTTGCTGTCGGAGGAGCCTTGGTGAATCCCTGCAGTGCATCTTGTAAATGGTACACACACTGCTGCTACTGTGCACAGGTGCTGGAGGGAGTGAATGTTGAAATCGGTGGCAATCAAGCAAAATCTGACACTGAGCGACATAAGGACATAATAGGGCCGATGACCAAAAGCTTAGTCAAAGAGATTGGCTTTAAGGAGCATCTTAAAGGAGGAGAGGTGGAGAGGCTTATGAAGAAAATTTCAGAGCACAGGGTCTTGCCAGCTGAAGGTATGGTTCCAGTGGTGGCAAAATAGAAATCAGGGTTATGGAAGGGGCAGAATTGGAGGAGTGCAGAGATCCTGGAGGTTAGTACGGCTGGTAAGAAGTTGCATAGCTTAGTGGACATCAACCAAAAGATGGGATGGATATGCTTCCTGGACTTGGTACCACTTTCCCACTCCTGACATGTCTAATTCCCTCTTGGTACATGCTCTGTGAGTGATTGTCTTCCCTGCTCCTGGTCACCGGGATAGGATGAGCCAGTCAGCAGGCGGGGATTTCTGAACCATGATCATCCCGCAGGGCAGCCCTTTAAACTCTTCATTCTGGATATCTTCTTTCTGAAGTGGTTTTTTAAAAAAATAGTTTGCACTACGTGGCAGGGGTGAGGCCTGTTGTATACTTGGTTGCGGTATTCTCCATTAATAACATTTAGCAGAAGGATTGTATAGCAGTGAGTCAGCTACACCCTGGGGTTCTGAAACTAATTAATAAAGGGACTTATAGAATAGAACACAAGGGTGCAGCCTAGAATGGAAATATGAATCCATTCCCCCAATCCATCCCTGTTAATATACTCATTAAGAATGGACAATACCCTCACTGTGTTGAGAAATTACAGACAGGCAGCCTGATCTGAATTTTGCTGCCACTCTCTGTTTGAACTACAGGCCCAGCCCCAACTATTCATGTTAGACCTTAGTTGTTGTCACTGTTTGAGCCACTGCCCCCTTCTCATTTCTGTCAGGAATGACCTCCTAAGATCATAAGAAATAGGAGTAGGAATAGGCCATTTGGTCCCTTGAGCCTACTCTGCCATTCAATAAGTTCAATGGTGCCCTGTGGCCTTAACTCCACTTTCCTGCCTGCTCCCCACCCTGTAACCCTTTGGTCCCTTGTGGGTAAAACATCTAACTCAGCCTTGAATATATTCAATGACCCAGCTCAACTGCTCCTTGGGGAAGAGAATTCTGAAGACTCTCATAGAGAAGAAATTCCTCTTCACCTCCATTTTAAATGGGAGTCTCCTTATTTTTAAACCCTGCCTCCTAGTTCTAGATTCCCCCACTGAGGGGGAAGTATCCTCTCAGTATTTACCCTGTCAAGCCCCCTCAGAATCGTACATGTTTCAATAAGATCACATTTCATTCTTCTAAACACCAATGAGTATCGGCCCAACCTGCTCAGCATTTCCTTATTAGACAATCGCTCTGTCCTAGCCAGAGATCAGCAGGAGCAGGGTGGATTGCCAGTAGCAACTGGAGTGCAGATTTAGCCTATTGCCGAACTGTATGGGATTGAAGACAAACTGACTGCAGTTGCTCAGGATTGAAAGAGGTGCGATATAGGTGTGTGTCTGAATTTTTGATCATTTCAGTCCCTGTTTGATACCCTCCATGGATGCCCTGCATTTTGTTGTAACACTGGAGTGGAGAGGGGCAGCAAGGAAGACCTCCCAGGAACTCACCGAACCCATTACAGATCACGTCCCAGATTGTCGTGATGGTTTTATTAACATAGTCTGAAGACTGGCAACACAGATTAGTGGTGCCAACTCTGTTACGGGCTTAAAATGGACCTTGAGTGTGTACATGCAGCTCAGATCACTGATCCTGTCACATGGCCCTGCCTCCAGACTGCTCCACATATAATCAGTAGTTGACACTTGAGCCCACAATCTTGGCTGACACTGCGGTACCGTACTGAGGGAAGGCTGCATTGTCCAAAGTGCCACCTGTTGGATAAAGCATTAAACCAAAGCCCTGTCCACCGACTCAAGCAGATGTAAAAGATCCCCCAGCATTATTTCAAAAATAAGCAGGCAAGTTCTCCCCAAGGGTCCGAAATGATGTATCCCTCAACCAAACCGATGATCCAGCCATGATCACATTGCTGCTTGTGGGAGCTTGCTTCATACAAATAAGTTGCCGCGTTTCCTAAAATAGAAAAGTCACTGCATTTCAATAATTATTTTAATTGGCTGCAATGTGCCTTGGGACATCCTGAGGATGTGAAAGGTGTTATATAAATGCAAGTCTTTCTTTTGCAGCTGGGATTTCTTACCACAAGGGACCACTGAGGCAGATAGTCTAATGCTATTTAGAACGGAACTGGATGAGTATTTCAAAATGAAGAATATAAATGGAGGCGTTGAAAGGGGCAGAGAAATGGATTCCAGTTGAAGAGGTAGCACTGGCTCAGACAAGTTGGGCTGAAGGGCCTTCTGCTGAGCTGTGATTTCCATTATCACTTCTCAACATTCAGTTACATCTCCAAACACAAAGCAGATGGAAAGTGTTTAATCTAATGGTTAAGTAGCACTCACAAGGGAAAAATTCAATGTATTTACCCTTGGGGAACTGCTCTTCAATACACAAAGGGTTAGGGTCAAAGAGCACTTCTCAAACTGATGTTAAACTTCCAATATATACAGTTGTCAATTGGTGATTGTGTACATAGATCAGCAGGATCCCCAACAACATAATTACAACATTATAGCATTAACTATCTAAGGATGGGGAAATAAAACATTGCCTTTGTATTTTTTTCCCAGCATCAGCATCAAATATTCAGGTGAGGTTAGATACAGATTAAAGCTGATTCTACATTGTCCCATCAAACACTCCCAGGACAGATACAGCACAGGGTTAGATACAGAGTAAAGCTCCCTCTACACTGTGCCATCAAACACTGCCAGGACAGGTACAGCACGGGGTTAGATACAGAGTAAAGCTCCCTCTACACTGTCTCATCAAACACTCCCAGGACAGGTACAGCACGGGGTTAGATACAGAGTAAAGCTCCCTCTACACTCTCCCTTCCAACACCCAGAACAGGTACAGCATGAGTTAGGTACAGAGTAAAGGATCTTCTTCACTGTCTTATTAATATATCTTAGTCCCAATTTCAGAAATGATATTGTTTTACAGGTGGTTCTGCATTGGGCATTTGTGAACAATAGAGTGTAAGTCTCATCTATACCAACAATCATTTATTTTTGGAAACTGACTGCTGGCAAAGCAAGATAATGTTCGGCTGTAGTTTGGGCTGCAGTGAACTGTTAAAAACATAACTTATAAACTCAGTGCAGCGTATAGCTACTCATTTAACACGGATTCAAATTCCGCCAGGACAGGTGATGGATTGAATTCAATGAATAATCTGGAATTGAAGCGAGTCTCAGTAACGGTGACCATGAAACTGTCATCAATTGTTGTAAAAATCCATCTGATTTACTAATGTCCTTTAGGGAAGGAAATCTGCCGTCCTTACCTGGTCTGGCCTACGTGTGACTTCAGACCCACAGCAATGTGGTTGACTCTGAAATGGCCGAGCGGGCCATTCAGTTCAAGGCTAATTGGGAATAGGCAACAAATGCTGGACTTCTCAGTGACACCCACAGCCCATGAAAGAATAAAAAATTTGTTTACAATACTGTTGACTATATAGGAACAACTTATCAGACTGTTTGTGTGTTACTATCACAGGAACAGCTGTGTAATGTACCGCAAATAGTTTTCCACTAGTTAGTATGAACTTCTGAGAATTGATTTTGGTAAATGCACTGTCCCGAAATGTCCAAGGTTCATTCCCTGGGCTAGGCTGAGAAAACTCGGCTATTGGAGGCAGCTGCCATTTTGCCTCAGTCTTGAACCCCCATCCAGTGATCCCTTCTGGATGTGGAGGTTCTTGCAGGCTCATCGTCAACTGTGATGCCCTCAGTCCCCTTGCAGACAGCTACTCCACATGGTGCCTGATCCAGACACACCCTGTCTGACAAATCACGAAGGAAGGGAGGTTAGCGAGGTCTCCTCTTGCTGGCTCCTGCGCTTGGTCTTCACAACAATTTGCTTTTTTTTTTCCGTATCCTCTCACCCAATTTTTGGAGAGATGAACAAAAGTGGCTTCAACCGTGAACTCTGCTACAGAAGCTGCCATGTATAAAATTAACCTTGTTCTGTTAAAGTGACACTCCACAGAGGAGAATGCTGTAAACACACTAGGAAACACATTCTTCTCTTCAATAAGCAACCCTGTGATTACACGGCTAGCATATAGAAACAGTATAGTTACATCTGTGGAGAAGTGCTCCATGTATTAAAGTCTCCAGTTGTATGAATGCTTTAATTTCAGGTACCCCCCTCCTCTCCCAACCCTGTGGCACTGAAGGCAGCTGTTTAACATTCGATTCTACTTTCATAGGTGATGCAGCACTGCCCCCTACAGCTAACCAGCAGTCAATGCCGCTGGAAACTACGATAGGATGAGGCAGCCTGTCATCTCTAAAGTGCTGAAACCTTCTAACATCACACTGCAGAGGGTGTAACCAGGTTTACACTGCCTCAGTTAGTTCTGATGAAGAGTCATACGGACTCGAAACGTTAACTGTGTTCCTCTCCGCAGATGCTGCCAGACCTGCTGAGTTTTTCCAGCTATTTTTGTTGCACTGCCTCTGTCCAGCATCTCCTTTGCTGAAGGGAGGGTCTCCTGCTGAGATACAGTTTCACAGACTTTGGACCTTTGGAGGCAAACTCGTCACATGCGCTGGCAGACAATTCAGTGGAGGCCTGCTTCTCTCTATAAATAAGCACGCCCACACGCATGCACAAGTCGATACGTAAAAGGCCAAGTTAGCAACATGGGGCAAAGTTTAATTCCGGTTCTGATGAAATGCCACAGGGTGTGGAACCGATTCTGCAGGTACTGCCTGAGCTGCTGAGTATTTCCCGCATTTTGTGTTTATGATTCAGATTCCCAGAATCTGGAAAGAAAATTTCCCCTCACTTTCTGACAGCGTTTCACATCTCCCGTTGGCCTGCTAGTGTAAAAGCTCTGTCAGTCTTAAGGTGGCCATCCCTCCAGGATTGGCCTGCAGTCTCCAGGAATTGAAAATCAATCTCCAGAATGCTGCTGTGTGCAACCCTGGAGGAAAATCATCGGGACATTAAAAAAAGATTGGGGGAGGGGTGTTTTCTGTCATTTTCTTTGAACATTTCTCTTTACCAGATTTAAGAATATCGAAAATCGGGGGAAAGAGGCTGTTTGGCTGACAGTCAAGCATCATCCAATGGGTTAATGAGTCTTTTTGCTTTCCTATTTGCGTAGGAAGGCAGTGCGTCACAAGGATGGATGTGTTGGCCAACTAATGGCTGGAGAGTGGGGGAAAATCATGTGATGAAACCTCCAGGGACACATTTAATCACAGTTGGCAACCCTAGGGCAGGATTTTGTGGTCAAGTTTCTGCCTGAAGACAAGGGACCTTTGGCTGGTCTGTCAAATTCTCTGTCTTTCCCTCGACAATTCCCACCATGGGGGGGGGACCAGAAAATCCCAGCCCTGGTCAGTGTCGACACTTTCGGGTATAATTAAAGCAGACAAAACCGTACACCAATGGGTCAAAAATGCCACTGCTCTAAAAGAGCTAAGATCAAAGGTCAAAGTGGAATATGTCAACATGCAAGTAAATCAACAAGCTGTTTAAATCCCTGGCCTCACTGGTGAACCATGGGGAACTGCACGGGTACATCCCTCAAATGACCGACAGTAAAGAGCTCTCTTACATATATCAGGGCAGGTCAACATGTCAGCTGCAGGCAGGGAAATATTGAAAGGGGAACCTAGGAGTTGCTAGATTGAGGACTTGTCAGGGAGTGAAATGATGAGCAGAGTAAGGCCTGGAGTTGTTCTGTAGTGCTAGTTCATGAGCGTAGGCAGTTGATTCAACTGCACAGAGAGAGAGCGCATCATAGTTGTGCCCTCTCCTGCCCAAACACATACACACTAGACCAGGATCAGAACAGAGGTCGCTGACTGGTACAAGCCCTGTCACCATGCCAACGATCTGCCCTGGCTGCTTGGGGACTGGTGCAGGAAGTGAGGGATTGAGAGGAAAGAGAAGGGAAAAAGAAGTATGGGTGGAGATTATTTAAACTTCAAACAAAAAGGAAAATGCAGATGCTGGGAGTCTGAAAATGCTGGAGGTCTGTGGACAGAATCAACAAGTCAACTGTGAACTGCTGAAAGATCTACACCTCAAACAGTGAGCTGCTGTTCACTCTGGAGAAGCTTCAAATTGTTCACGTTTCCTTGAGTTAACCATTTCAGGAATTTCCACACTGAAGACTGTTCTGAGCAGCAAAGCAGTAATCTGCTCAGTGGACCGTGGAAACCCCACTCCCCGGATCAAAGGCTTGTTTCACTGGGAGTCCAGGAGTTACAGGTAAATCCTGCGCAGATCACCTGGTGATGTGATGGTGTTACACTGTGGGCACAGCTTCTTTGACCCCTGTAATGAACAGAGAACAGAATTGAGGAATTTACAGGTTTTACACACTTTTCTTGGTCTGTTTTCAGAATGTGCCAGTTACAATGAAACGAAGTCAGACCCATAGCCCTCAACATCTTAAGTAGGCAAAAGGGAAATCCAGCCCGAGGGGAAGGGAAACCAGCCCCTGTCACAACAATAACATCTTATATTAATATTGTGCTTTTAACGTAATGAAACTTCACAGGAGCATTATAAAACAAAGCATGAAACCAAGCCAGATAAAGCGATATTAGGTCAGATGATCAAAGCTTGGGCAAAGAGGTAGGTTTTAAGGAACGTTTTAAAGGTGGCAAGGCATTGGGAGGACATTTCAGAACTTAGGGCTCAAGCAACTGACAGTGCTGCCACCAATGGGGAACGATTAAAATCAGTGATGCTCAAGTCTAGGATTGGAATCCCCTCCAACTGGGAAAGTTATGGAGTGTAAAACCCAAACCCACAGACATGTTTTGACCTCATGTTTTGTACCACACAATACAGAAACCAAACTGCAGCCAACAGCCAAGAGCTGGGCAAGCAAGGGGTTAACTTGTTATGGCTCATCAAAAGGCTTTGGACATTGACTGATTGTTATCGTGGGACAATGGTACCAGGGAAATGCCATTACCTGCCGCAATTAAGGGACTGATTACCCGGTACCATGGCACAAGGAACATGCCATCGATGTAACACAATCAAGGAATTGTAATGCAACTAAGGCTTGCATCCCAGACAATGGTGCTGGAATCTGGCGTTGCAACTATGATTGGTTCTTCTCGGGGAGAGCAATTGGGTCATTCAAACCTCCATCAACCTTGGACCAGGTTCTGTCACTGTGTTGCCTCAAAACAGCAGGAGAATTAAGAATTGTTTAAACAATGTAGGAGCTGATCATATTTGTCTGGACTATGCGTAGAATAAACTAAGAGTGTTAATTACTGGACATTGAAATGGGTTGGCCAGGAAAGCAGCAGAAATGGTCTAACTGGGGACAGAAATCATAGGGACCCCTGTGGGCAGTCAAGGAATCTGGTCAGCTCCACCAAGGGACCTACAACACCATTGGAAGACCAACCGAGGTGTGATTGTTAAGTATTAAGTTAGGATATAAAGATTTAAGTATTAAGTTAGGAACAAGGTGGGGGTTTATTGTCCCACTGATGGGACAGTGTTCTGGTTAATGAAACTGTATTTCATGATTGCTGAATGCAGCCCTTCTCTGAGAACTGTGGAGAATTTAATAAAGCGATGGTGGATTATCAGAGGAAATTTGTCTCACTAGTCATTCTACTCAAGCCATACACTTGTGAATCTGGTGTCACAAACTTGAGTTTGGGGAGGGTCTCTGAGAGAAAAAGGGGAACCTCTACACAAGAGGCCGGAATTAGAGGTGCGGAGATATCTTGGAGGGTTGTGGGACTGGAGGAGATTACAGAGGTAGGGAGGGCTGAGGCCATGGAGGGATTTGAAAACAAGGTTGAGAATTTTAAAATAAAGTACGGAGGGGAAGGAGAGAACAGTCTCATGGTTAAAGGGAAGATTAGTTCTAGAGGAAGGGAAGATCATCCATACAGGAAGGGGAAACCAGTCCTATGATAAGGCAAGGGGAGACCAACCCTGGAGGAAAGGTAAGGTTTCTCAGTGCCCACTGAACAGAGTGCCGCTCCTGCCCACAGTACCCAGGAGACTGGGGCCGGGTGAAGTTCCCACCCCCATTTGTTGTACAGGAAGTTTATTACACAAGCACTTTACCTTAATGATATAAGAGCCTGTTAATTCATGATGACTGATCCATGCCATTTATATTGTCTCAACTTCAGAAATCTTGTCTGTGCCAAGTTAGCTATTCTCAACTGAGGTAACAGATTGAGTCCAAGCATGAGGTTGAGTGACCATGAGGTGGGAAGTGTAAAATAGCCCACTTCATGTTCCTGACCTCTAATCTTTGACTTGTGCCCGAAATAGTATGTAGGCTTGATTGTGATACCTTCCACAGTTGAATAGTCTGCTGGCCAGAATGATGGCAGCTCACACATGAAGAATAGCCTCTTTTGGTAAGGTACTATGGAACTGCACTCCCATCTCCTCACACACACCCACATCCATCAACAATTCTCATTTCAAGGACAGAAATTTGTGAAGCACGATATTATAAAAAACATGATATGTTAATTCTCCCAGTAGTTTATGTGGGAATGAAAATCTTTTCATTCAAAAAGCAGATATTTCACAACTAGGAAAAAATAGCTTGTCATGTTTGTTTTGAGTATGACAATGATCTTACCAGTGTGCGAAGCCAGCATTCCTCACAATGAATGTGCCAACACTGAATTGATGCCAAAGGCACTGAATATGATCCCTATAAAGGGTGAGAGGGAGAGAGAATTAGACAGGGAAAGACCATCAGCCTTGACAATGAACTTCCTGTGATGTGAAGGCCTTCTGCATTCTGTACATCAGCTCAGTGTAACAATGAATATCCACCTAGAGGTTAGCACTATTATCCCCATTGAGCATATGAAGTGTAATGTGATGATGACCCTGGGGTCCAGAGACTCGCAGGTTCCACCACAATAGCTGCTCACCCACAACCTGCTCCTCACTATAGATATTCTCCCGTAACCTGCTCCATCACTGATAGCTACTCATCCATAGAACTCCTCTATCACTGATAAATCAGGAAGCAGTTGTGAGGAGACTGATTATTCTTGTATTGTCCCCTGGCTGCCTGATATTGGCTCTCCGTTAATTTTTAGTATCTACTGAAGTGCCCTGTATTCTAAAAAAAAATCTTGGGAAACGGTTTTGAAGAAGAGTAAAGTATTCTGTGGAGATTTTTGTTTCCATAGTGCGCTCACCTCGCTCAGACAGAGAGACTAAATTCACCAAAGAATCACCAGAGAAGCAGCAGAGATTTTAAATGGATCAGGTGAAAGGGGCCAATGGTTTTGGTTCATTCCATAAGATGTAGGAGCAGAAGTAGGCCATTTGGCCCATCGAGTCTGCTCCACCATTCAATGATATCATGGCTGATCTGGTAATCCTCAACTCCACTTTCCTGCCTCTTCCCCATAACCCTTGATTCCCTTACTGATTAAAAACCTGTCTATCTCAGCCTTGAATATACTTAACGACCCAGCCTCTACAGCCCTTTGCGGTAAAGAACTCCACAGATTCACTACCCTCTGAGGGAAGAAATTCCTCCTCATCTCTGTTTTAAATGGGCTCCACCTTATTCTGAGATTATGCCCTCTGGTCCTAGACTCTCCCACAAGGGGAAATAACCTTTCATCACCTGCCCTGTCAATACCCCTAAGAAGCTTAGGTTTCAGTAAGGTTGCCTCTCATTCTTCTAAACTCCAATGAGCACAGGCCCAACCTGCTCACCCTCTCCTCATAAGAAAATCCCTCCATAACCTGGATCAACCTAGTGAACCTTCTCTGGACTGCTTCCAATGCCAGTACATCCTTCCTTAGATAAGGGGACCAAACCACAGGAACACAGGAGTGAGAGGAGGCCATTCAGCCCCCTTGTGCCTGTTCTCATTCAATTAGATCATGGTTGGCTTATTGCTCAATTCCAGACAGTCTCATCTCGCTTTTTGTCACAATCAACTGACTCAGTTTAATTGTTGGAATTCTTAAATGATTGGCAAGACTCTGAACTGGATTTGGGAGCACCTCCTGCACTCCTGTTTCTCTGGGATGGGAATCAAAGCGTACGTGTGAGAGTTGAAAGTGAACGGTAAGATGAATGCCGCCACCCACCATGGGCCTGGGCCCTCGGGACTGCTTTCCATAGGGAGGGGTTGGGAACCGATTGAGTAATGGCCTGATCTCAGCAAGGGCCTCCCGATGATTTAATGTTAGAAGCAGTGGCAGGGGATAAGTCTCCGGATCTGATTACCTCCCCCTTGGCAGAAGCAACCTTTCTGGGAGAGGCCAAGCCTCAGGCGAGGGAGTCGCAAGGTAGGTGATTGGAGGAAAGAAGGAGGGCTTAAAGAAATATGATGTAACCCGCATTTAGTTAGCTGCTAAATGCATGCAGTTGACAAGGTCAACTCCTTGAAACTGGCTTCGGTTCAGTTTCTTGACAGAATAAAGAAACTGCAAGATTCAGAAGACCCCCAGCCCCAGGATGGCCTGCCCCAGCTTGCTATGCTTGAAAGAGTGAATCTCAGCATTATAAACCTTCGAAATAATCAAATTAAGATGATTTCTTTCCCTGAAACCTTTCTCTCCCACCTCCACTGCAGGCAAAATGAGAAGTGTTGCAACACCACCACCTAAACGCACTACAAAACTGAACAGCAACCACCTTGTCATTAGACGAGATACAGAGAATACTTTTCCTTAACTATTTCCTGATCATGTTCTAAAATTCTTTTTAAAATTTAGTTTAAAGACTCCAGACGTTCTCCTCCCACTACCTATATTTCATATGTCAGCCTAGACAGTGACTGTCAGCATGCTATTGGACTGTGAGAGGCATCACCATTGAGCTGGAGCTCGAGGCCTTTCTGACAGCAGTCACCATTCACTCAGCAGACTAATTTGTACTTTTCATAGCACTGATCCAGTAGAGAGCTCCAGTCTGTGCTGGGTCAACTGAACTCATTCGGGCATCAGCTGGGGTCTTATAATTGACCTCAGTGCCACTCGGGAGAGAGCAAAGCCAATCAGAGCTCACACTCTTGGGAGAGGAGGGGGAAAATTGGAATGAAAGTAATTAGCAGCAACTGCAGTCGCTCCTTACCATACACACGTGGCACCTGTATGTTTCCCTCCGCAGCAGTTTCTGGGTGAGCTCACTAATCCGTGTTTTCAAGATTTCTGAAGTTACGCCTCTTTCCTCATCTGTGTTTATCATTCTGTAGAGGGTGGAATACGGTGAAGCAAACATTCCTTGAAGTGTGTGCATGGGTGAAACCCGTCTGAAAACCCACTGTACGTCAAAACCATCTCTATATCTCCCTCATCTGGAACCAACCTGTACAATGGGACCATCTGGGCCTAGGAAGACCACTGTATCAGACCACATTAGCACAACCTCCAAAACTGCAACAAGACCTCCTCCCTCAATTAACACGGCCACCTATTCAGGGCCCCACTCCAGAGACCCAAGCACAAAATCTAGGTTGACACTCCAGTGCAGTACTGAGGCAGTGCTGCACTGTCAGTGGTGCAATCTTTCAGATGAGACTTTAAACAAAAGGCCTCTCAGATGGAGGAAAAATATCCCTCAGCAACATTTTGAAGAGCAGGGGAGTATTGCTGCTGCCCAGGCCAATATTTCTCCCTCGATCAACATCATTAAAAACAGATGATCTCATGGCTATCACATCACTGTTTGTGGGAGCTTGCTGTGTGCAAATTTGGCTACAATGTTTCCTACATTAGAATAGTGAGTACACTTAAAAATATTTCATTGGCTGTAAAGCACTTTAGGATGTCCTTAGGTTATAAAAGGTGCGATATAAATGCAAGTCTTTCCTTTCTCTATAAGCCTCATAGATATGTGTTCATCTACCATCAGTCCAAACATTAAGTTGTTCAGTTGTGTCCAATTCTGGCCACTAGAGTTTAGGAAGGATGTGAAGGCTTTAGAGAGGATGCAGAAAAGGTTTACAATGGTTTCAGGGATGAAGAAGTTCAGTTACACCAGGTAGATTGGAGAAGCTGGGGCTGTTCTGCTTTGAGGAGAGAAGGCTGAGAGGAGATTTAATAGAGGTGTTCAAAATCATGAAGGCTCTGGACAGAGAGATAGGGAGAAACTGTTCCCCATTGGCAGAAGGGCCAAGAACCAATAGTCACAGTGTTAAAGTGATTGGCAGAAGAACCAAGGGCAACACAGGAAAATTTTCTTTATCCAGCGAGTGGCTGGGATCCAAAAAACACTGGCTAAAGGTGAGGGCAGATTCAATGGTAATTTTCAAAAGAGGATTGGCAGAGGGTTTGCAGAGAGAATATTTGCAGGGCTATGGGGAAAGGGTGAGGGGGATGGAACCAGCTGAAATGCTCTTGCAGAGAGGCAGCATAGACTGTGCCGTAATTATTGTAAGATTGTATTTAGGAATCGATGATGGAGTTTCTCTCTTTGGCTATCCCTCAACCCAACAATAAAAAAATAGCTCATCAGAGAAAGACACCAGGGGTCCATCAGGCATCGGACTGGACTGACCCTTTAAAGGTGCAACCATCCACAACCCACAAGACAGAGACTTGAGAGACCCATCGGAATACTTTATAAATATAACTGGATTCAAATCACTTGCAAAAACGAGAGGTCATCACTAACTAACTCATTATGTTGGCACGGTTTCTTTCCATCCCCAACAGAGTTGAACTTGCCTCATCACCACATTGTCCAGGTGTCTGTCCTGTGATTCCATTAATCTCTGTGCCTTGCTGTTCAGGCCCTCCACTGTTGAGCACCTGCACAATGTCCTGGTCAAGGAAACATTGAGAACATCTCCGGGAACCTGGATCCAATCAAACAGATCAGAGACACACTTGCTGACTATAGCATCAGCTTTCACGACCTGTATTGTTCTTTTTGTGGTGCTCTTATACTTACTGATTATGAATTTGCTGCTTTGTGTTGTGTGCTGTGTTGCACCAGTTCTGGAACACAAGGAGTGTCGATACAGCGTGTCCTTTGTGAAGCACCGGATATAACCATTCAGGCCAGCTCTTGACAATGGCCCTAGCAGAATGCTACTGCTGCTGGAAGGAATCCCAGCTTTGGAAACCCTGGTCAGAAGAGCCGCCCATGTCTACAGTATACAGCAAATTAGATCACATCCACTAGAAACGGTAATCTGGCAGAAGTTAGAACCATACAACCATAGAAAAGTTACAGCAAAGAAGGAGGCCATTCGGCCCATCTTGTCCATGCCAGCCCGAGGACACCCAGGTGCCCTTTCTAATCCCACCTTCCTGCACCCGGCCCATAGCCCTGCAGCTTACAGCACTTAAGGTGCAGATCCAGGTACTTTTTTAAAGAGTTTAGAGCTTCTGCCTCTACCACCAACTCGGGCAGTGAATTCCAGACACCCACTACCCTCTGCGTAAAAAGGTTCTTCCTCATGTCCCCCCTACACCTCCTGCCACTTATCTTGAATCTATGTCCCCTGGTTCTGGAATTCTCCACCAAGGGAAACAATTTTATCCTGTCCACTCTATCTAAACCCCTCATAATTTTGTACACCTCAATCAAGTCACCTCTCAGCCTTCTTTGTTCTAAGGAAAATAACCCCAACCTATCCAATCTCTCCTCATAGCTACACTTTTCTAACCCTGGCAACATTCTTGTAAACCTCCTCTGCACTCTCTCCAGAGCTATTTCGTCCTTCCTGTAATGTGGTGACCAGAACTGCACACAATACTCCAGTTGTGGCCTCACCAGTGTTTTATACAATTCCAACATTATATCCTTACTTTTATATTCTATACCTCTGCCAATGAAGGAGAGCATTCCATATGCCTTCTTTACAACCTTGTCTACTTGAACTGCTGCCTTCAGGGACCTGTATACTTGTACGCCAAGATCTCTCACTTCATCTACCCCTCTTAGTATATTCCCACTTATTGTGTAATCCCTTTAACTGTTTGACCTCCCTAAATGTATGACCTCACACTTCTCTATGTTAAAATCCATCTGCCACTTTACTGCCCACTCCACCAACCCATCTATATCATTTCGGAGATTATGGCTATACTCTACACTATCCACTACTCGGCCAATCTTTGTGTCATCTGCATGTTGGGCTGAAGGCAAGGGGGGAATGGGTAGGAATTGTGTAGAAATTACAATACGGAGATGGCATGCTCAGTCAAACCAGTCCAAGTTTATGCTTTACCTTCCAAACAAGCAGTAGTCCCAATCCCACACCCTGCTCTCTCATCCTTTTATTCTCCTCTCCTTCAACCGATTATCCAACCTGTTCTTAAATGTTGACATGGTGTCTGTTAATCACTGACTCTGGTAGAACGTTCCACAGCCTCTATGTAAAAAGCTTTCTCCGGCTCTCCTATCCAAAATTTCTTTAATCTTCTATCTGTGTCCCATAATTCTAGGCTCCAGGGCCACAAGGAACAATCTGTTCCCACCTATCCTGTTCTCTGCCTTCATAATATTAAACTCGTCTATCAGCTCACCTTTTAATCCTCTCTATTCTCATGAATAATGCCCCAATTTCTTAAGAACTTTCTTCATATTTCTATTGATGAATCTTCTCGATTACTTCAAATTAAGTTACGAAGCTTGTACAACTCTGTTTTCACATGAATCAGAGGCATTCTTAAATCCTCAACTTCTTTTGAAGCTTTTCCTAGTTTTCTAGATTGGTGCTATTAAATCATTCAGGGACACAGTAAACAGTTGCTGCTCTGTAACAGAGAGACACTGCAAATGGCTGCTGCTCTGTGACAGAGAAACATTGCAAATACCTGTTGCAATGTGACAGAGAGACACTGTAAAAACCTGTTGCTCTGTGACAGAGAGACACTGTAAATACCTGTTACTCTGTGACAGAGACACTAAATACCTGTTGCTCTGTGACAGAGAGACACTGCAAACAGCTGCTGCTCTCTGACAGAGACACTGTAAACAGCTGTTGCTCTGTGACAGAGGGACACTGTAAACAGCACCTGCTCTGTCACAGAGACATTGCAAACGGCTGTTGCTCTGTGACAGAGAGACATTGAAACAGCTGTCAGTCCAAGTTTGAGACACACATGACTACCGATGTTTTGTTTCAAGATATGCTATTGGGCCAGAATTGGCTCAAAAAACCTGAGTGAAGGATACTTAAACTTAGTGCAAACTGGCAGTTCATCCCCATCAGTGTCCAGATCTCCATCGCTGTCTCTACTAGTTTGACTCTGTGTTGTGCAAGAACTGGATTCTGTAATAAAACAGCAGATATGAGAAATGATTATTTATTGTGACATCAGTAGCGTGTGATTAGTTGAAAGTTTGCATGTCTTGAAAGAGCTTGTGGCAGTTTGAATAGTGATGTGTTGATTTAGGTTAATCATTCCATAAAAGGCTGATAAATACAGTTCCAATATCAAAGTGTTGCAGAACAAGAAATGACAAGTTAGCAAAATATGAAAGGTCTAAGAGATTGTCACAAGCTTAAAACAATGAGAACTGGCAACTGAGGGAATTATAGACTCATACAACCTGACCCAAGAAGGATATAAAGGAACAGCAGTACATGTCAAAGGCAGAATTATTTTATGTTCTTTCATGGGTGTGGGGTTTTGAAGACAAGGCCAGCATTTGTACCCATCTCTAATTCTCCTCGAAAAGGTGGTGATGAGCCACCTCCTTGAACTGTTACATTCCATCTGGCTTGACATTTCTGTAGTGGTTTGGCACAACTGAGTGGCTGGCCATTTTAGAGGGGCAGTTAAGGGTCAACCACATTGTGAGGGTACAAGTGACTTGCAGGAGGACCTCACACCTGGAAAGTCAAAACATATCCTGGGTATAACTTGGGTACAGTGGACTACGTAACCTGGGATAAGACTTCAGGATCCTGCTCTGTTTCATGCTATAGCACTATCTATAGAGATGTTCCTTGTGGGAAGCACAGCTCTGCTCTCTGTATTTAACGCTCACAGCACGTGGTGTATGGGAGGTGCAGTGTGTGACAGTTGAATGCAGTTCCCTGTGTCCTACCTTTTTTATTTTGATTTTTACTACCTAATGGTCTAGGGAGATTCCAGTCACCTACATATTGGGCTACACTTTATGGGAGGGCAGGGTACTCGCACCCACCCCCTCACCCAGCCCCCACCCTCCCACACCAGCCCCCATCCTCCCACCCATCCCCCACACACTCCCCACCCACCCCCCAGCCATCCCCCACCCATCCCCCACCCATCCCCCACTCACCCCCAACCATCCCCCACCCATCCCCCACCCATCCCCTACCTACCCCACCCCCGCACTCCCCCCACCACTGTCATTTTAACCCTGCGGTGGACTGAACTGGTGGAGAGTGGGACTTCTGCCCCTCACTCGGAAGGAAGTCCTGCCCTCAGGAGCTGCCAGCCAATCCGATCGGCCAACAGCTCCATCGCTCCCGGCAGCTCCATCACTCCCGGCACTACCTGGGTCACAGGAAGAAGGCCGAAGAGGAACGTGGCTGCCCTGCCAGGTAAGTCCTGGGGTTTTTAGGCAGAGAGGGGGGGTGGGGGGTGGGGGGTGTGACCGGTCAGAGTGGAAGGGAGGTGGGAAGGGGTGACATCCCATAAAATGTAGCCCAATGTGTAGGTGATTGGTATCTCCCTAGACCATTAAGTACCCCCAATGCATGCAGGGCACCCCTTGAATGAGGTGCCCACCCCCCTGCCTTTCCACCATTGTTCTGCCCACTCCCACCTGACTGCCCACGCCAAGCCTATAACAAGGCTATCTGATCCTCAGTTACTTCTTGACACAGCACGGGTGGGCTGCCAATTTTGGCACCTGCCCACCTAGCGTGTTATGGGAGTGGGCAGGAAGGGGGTGAGTTAGCCACCCACCCTGTGCCCCCAACTTGCCACCAGAAGCGTGCTCAGCAGGGGGGTCACGTAAGATCCAACTCCTTGTTCCATACTTGGGAACTTGACTCGTTGCTATGACCTACCTCTCAGGCCAAGAAATTGCGGTGTGTTGTTTCTGCCTAGACTGGGCCATGCATATTCTAGGTATTGATTTCCGCTTGGGCTTTCTCCCTCTGCATCCAGGGTCCTGGGGTCCTTAGGAAAAGGGCCATCAATCTGCAAGACAGGAGAGAACAAGAGTGACATAACACTGCGCTGTGACAGGACTCCTGCTCTCCAAGGAAGCACATTGGCCATGTGGGGCTAAAAAGGAAAAGCTCTTAGAAAAGGAGCAGGAGTCATAAAATCACACAGCCTAACATCTGGTATGGAGAGAGATGTGTGGGGTAATCTCATGTTTTGTGGACGAGCGAAGTAAATTGCTTCATTGTATTTGAAGAGATTGCAAATGAGAGTGTGACTGTACCTCACAATGCACCAACTTGTATTTAAAGTAATAAAATGTCCCAAGATGCTTTGCTGGAGCATTATGGAAGGAAGTTTGACACTGAACTGGATAAGGAGACATTAGAGATAAAAACAAAAAATGCTAGAAAAACTCAGCAGGTCTGACATCATCTGTGGAGAGAGAGACAGAGTTAACGGTTCGAGTCCGTATGACTCTTCAGAACTCTGAAGAAGAGTCATATTGAATTCGAAACGTTAACTCTGTTTCTCCCTCCACAGATGATGTCAGACCTGCTGAGTTTTTCCAGCATTTTCTGTTTTAAATTTTGGATTTCCAGCATCCGCAGTATTTTGCTTTTATCTTAAGGAGACAAAAGACTCAATATCCAAAACCTTGGTCAAAGAGGTAGGTTTTAATGGGCATCTGAAAGAAGGAAAGAGATAGTAGAGAGGCAGAGGGTTTAGGGAGGGAATTCCAGGCCTGGGGCCCAGGCAGCTGAAGGCACGGCTGCCAATGGTGAAGTGATTAAAATCAGAAGCACTCAAGAAGTCAGAATGGGCAGAATACGGGATCTAATGGGCGGTGTGGGGCTGAAGGAGATTCCAGAGATAGGGAGGGCTGAGGCCAGAGAGAGATTTGAGAACAAGGATGAGAATTTTAAAATCCAGTGGTTATTTAACCAGAAGTCAGTATAGATCTGCAAACACAGAGGAGATGAGGGAGTGGAACTTAGTGGAAGTTAGGACACGGGCAGCAGAGTTTCGAATGACCTCAACTTTGCAGAGGGTTGAATGTCAGAGGCTGGCCAGGAGTGCCATGGAATAGCCAGGCCTAGAGTTACAAAGGCATGGATGATGCTTTCAGCAGCAGGTGAACTGAGGCAGGGGTGAAGTTGGACAATGTTACTGAGGTTGAAACAGGTGAATGGCACAAATGGTCTGGTTCAGCCTCAGACAGTTGCCAGGGAGTCAGTAACTAGGGAATGGAGTTGGGGAAGGCATCCAACAACTGTGGCTGTTGTCTTCTCAAAATGTAACTGGGGAAATTTTCTGCTCGCCCAATATTGGATATAGAAAAGCAGTCTGATCATTTAGAGATAGAGGTGGGGTCAAGAGAGGTAGAACGAGTATTGTCAGCACACATGTGTGATACCTGATGCCAAGATTTTGGGTGATGGTGACGAGGGGGAGCATGTTGATGAGAAAAAGAGGGGATCCAAGGATAAGTGCTTGGGGTAAACCAATGCTCCAGGAGAGAAAAGAGAAGCCACTTCAGGCGATTCTCTGGCTACAACAGGATAGACGAGAAAGGAGCCAGGGAAATGTAGCCCCAACAAGCCAGACAACACTAGAGAGGCGTTAAGAAAGATTTGAATTTCTAAAGCATTTTTCACGACCACCAGGCGTTTCAAAGCACTTTACAGCCAATAAAATACTTTTTGAAGTGTAGACACTGTTATAATGTATGAAACATGACAGCCAATTTGTGCACAGCAAGCTCCCACAAACAGCAATGGGATCATAATCAGATAATCTGTTTTTTGTGATGTTTTATTGAGGGATAAATATTGGCCAGGACACTGGGGAGAACTCCCCTGCTCTTTGAAATAACGCTGAGGGATATTTCACATCCACTTGAGAGGGCCTTAACATCCCATCCAACAGTGCAGCACTCCCTCAGAATTACACTGGGAGTGTCAGCCTGGATAGGTGCTCAAGCCCTGGAGTGGGGCTTGAACTCATACTTGCTGAATCAGAGACAAGTGTTCTACTACCTGAGCCCTGTGTTGGAGCAGAATTTCATGCATTATAGTAACCATTATTAATAAATTATTATTATTATTAATATAGTATTATGTTACATCGTCACTATAATGTAAGAGTATTATATTGCCCAGTTCCTTTAGGGTGATGTTCCATGCAGTCACTAGGACCATCAGGGGTTCTCCGAACGAGGGCATAAGAGTAACGACTGGGACTGGAATGGCTCATGGTCTCCTAGTGGAGCTTGGAAGCGTACACCTGGAGGAATACTCCTGGAGGAGTACTCCTGGAGTACTAATACTGCATCTCCTGGCCCACAAGGAAACCTTTTAAAAAAAAATTCAAACCCCATTTACCTGGGCCTCAGCTGACCCTGGATCAGAGTTGTAATAGCTTCCCCAGGTGTGTTGACACTGTCCGCAATCTATGTGGCCTGGGGTTAAAATAAAATTGTGGGTCAAATGACATTACCCATTCCATTTTAAGGAGGCCTCTGGTGTGCACGGTGCCAAAATTGTGCCACATCACACACTGGCCAGCAAAAATACCTCTAAAAAGAATGCGTGCCACATAGAGAGCAAATACAGAGGAGATGAGGGAGTGGAACTTGGTGGAAGTTAGGACATGGGCAGCAGAGTTTTGAATGACCTGAACTTTGCAGAGGGCTGAATGTCAGAGGCTGGCCAGGAGTGCCATGGAATAGTCGAGTCTAGAGTTACAAAGGGATGTTCAGGAACCCCTCGTGCCTCATTCTCCATAGGCACAGGAGGTTAAAATTGGACTTCATGTTTCTTCATGTGTGTAAAGCTTCCCCTGCCCTCCTTCCTCCTTCGAGAAGGTCAATCACATGTACCTGATCTTCATCTGAAGGTCTGATCCGCTTACATCTCTTTGCTCTGGCTGGAAGATAAAGAAGGACATGGCATGAGATGATAGCTCGCAACAATAGCAGTTGAGTTTAATGGGGTTGTGTCCTATCCTAAACTACAACACAATCACAACCACTGGGCACACAGTTATGTTTACTGATGTCACACTTTATCACCTGGGATGATGATGAACACCAGACCAGAGTAAAGAGGAGGATGAGGGCCATACACAGAGGCACAGCTGACAGCTTTGGTGGAGGTTATTAAATGTGGGAAAGGTTATACTAACGCCAAGCGTTTAACAAGAGTAGCCCAGAGTACATGGTGGCTGAGCACTCTGTCATTCGTGTACACGTTGGGATGTGGAGGAGGATGCAGAGGTCAACTGAAGTGCAGCCATGAGAGGTTTGTGCAAATGAAAATGAGGATTTTGAATTCATTCCACTAGGGGGCGAGATTGCCCTCTTTTTCAAAACCTTTAGTCAGAAATGGTGATCTTGAGTGGAACTTCCACCCTCTTCAACGATGAGAAGTACTGTTCACTGCCTTGTTTCCCTCATGGCATCAATGGAGAAAGCAATGACAACACTTTAATAGTGCTTCAATGAATGTAAAGCACTTTGAGATGCCAAGGTCACAAAGTAAAATTAAAGAATTTCCATAGATATCTGTTTCTCACCACTTGTTTCAAGGCATTAAACACAGGCTGTCATAGGAAAACTGAGAGATACCCGTCAACATAACAGCTCTTTCCTTTTGAACATTTTTAGTTTTATGAGTTCATATAGAATGAGTACAATTCCCCTTTAAATTTGTCCAGTCATAAGGAATAAAGGCTTTCATTTATATAGCGGCTTCATGACCTCAAGGCATCCCAAAGTGCTTTATGTTCAATGAAGCACTATTAAAATGTTGTCATTGTTATAATGTAGGAAACCCAACTTGCACACAGCAAGCTCCTACAAACAGAAATGAGAGAATGACCAATGCTGTTGGCTGGAGGATAAATATTGGCCAGAACTCCCCTGTTCTTTTTCCAGTAATGCTATTGTATCTTTTATGTTCACCTGGAAGGGAAGATGGAGCCTCAGTTTAACATCTAATCCAAAAGACAACGCCTCTGACATTGCAGCACTCTCTCAGTATTATTCTGAATTGTCCGACTGGATTTTACACTCAAGGCTCTGGAATGGGACTGAACCCACAACCTTTGGACTCCAAGGTAAGGTGTGTTCTCTACTGGTGCACAGAAACAAAGGAAAGTGCAACTCCCCCTTCAAGCATAATGTGAGTCTGTTCAAATGATACCATGATTTGCTATTAATACAGTCATATTTTATAATGGTGAGTATTATCCAACATCCATTCCTGTCATTATGAAGACCCATGGATTGTTTTGCATGACTTTTTCTTCCCAGTCATACAATAAAATAATCCCTGGGTCAGAACAAGGATAGAATTTTCGTTGTGTTATTTGAAACTAATGGTCCAATAATTCTTCTGAATTTGAAGGCAAGCTGGAGTCTCTCTGCTTCTGTAAAGCCTTTGTGCTGAATGTTGAAGAGCAAATGTAGGTGGCAGCTAATTGGACTGCATCACTTTGCAGAGGTCAGAGAGACAGAGTTTTGGAAAGGGATAGTAAGTGATCCAATCTGCCTCTTTACTGAATAATCCTTAATGACGCAGGACAGTCTTTGGACTGTGTGCCGACGTGTTTTATAACCGACTGAGCTAGGATGTTATCCCATTCCATAATCGCCAGTGCCCATTTCAGGAGCCACAATGAGCTTGTGCCAGAACAGCTGATCTTCAATCTAGTCTCCTGGCCCCCAGCTCCTCTGTGTATTCGCACACAGAGTTAATAAGTTTTCATTGACAAAATTATTTTAATCTAAGCAATAAAACCTCATTGATTTCACACTGGAATTTGTGGGTGAGCTGTCAATGATGGGGTCAGTGGCAGTGGAATTTTTGTCTCGTGTCCTGACACTGACATTAAGGCTGTTGAATAACACTATTATAAAGCACCCCAGTACTAATTGCAAAGCGTGTTATCATTACAAGTTGTCAAACAAACCCTTACACTTTACTGTCAGGTTAAGACAAAGAGTGAATTCGGTTCAGTGAAGTTATCACTGCTGGGTTCATATATTTTGTGCAGGTTTCATGAGCCGGGTTGCCAATGCTTTTCCTGCAGGTGGAGTTTTTGTGGTTGTTTCACAATATGGGGCAACTGGCCAAACTGTATTAAAATGATCAATCAGCAGCCAACAGGGAAACTGTAACAATCAGGACTGGTGTGCGTCAACAGAAGTTTGAGTATCACACTCAGGTTTGTGCTGGGTTCTTCAATCCAACCGAGTGCAGGGGCAGACTGTCCATCTGGGAAATAGGGAGACTGTGAATTTTTCCATAGTGCTACTATTCCTTTCCAATGAAAACTTTTCACCCTTTCAGGAGAGACTCCTTTGCCTGGGAGTGAAAATCTAGCACACATTCACCCATGTAAATACAGACATACATGATTACATTTAACAGTACCTTCCAAACCTGCAACCTTCTACAGTCTAGAAGGACAAGGGCAGCAGGCGCATGGAACACCGCCACCAGCAAGTTTCCCTTTAAGTCACATACCATACTGATTTGGAAATATATTGCTGTTCCTCCACTGTCGCTGGGTCAAAATCCTGGAACTCCCTCCCTAAGTGCACAGTGGGTGTACCTACACCACATGGACTGCAGTGGTTCAAGAAGGCAGCTCACCACCACCTTCTCAAGGGCAATTAAAGCAATAAATGCTGCCCTTGCCAGTGATGCCCACACCCCATGAGCAAATTAGAGAAACACATCACAAGCATGGATACACCCATGTAAATATACATACATGCACAGACTCAATCACAACCACACACACACGTATACACACTGACATACAAACATATGCATATGTCTGCTGCCCTGGTTTTGGTCTTTCACCTTGTTCCTCAGTTTAAAGACTCACCATTCAGCCGACCCTCTCTGTTGATTTTTACTTGTTGGAAAGTCTGTGGACAAACAGAAATTGGAATGTGATTGGTTATTTTGAGTTACATTTTTGTACTTATAACTCTAAGTTACTTCATGGTAGCCTGGAGGTACAACAAAAATATGTTTTCTTTTAGATAGATATATTTAATAGTGTTACGTTCCTTCTGCCTAACAAACTTGAATGAATTTTTTGAGGAGGTGACCAGGTGTGTAGATGAGGGTAGTGCAGTTGATGTAGTTTATATGGATTTCAGTAAAGCCTTTGATAAGGTCCCACATGGGAGACTTATAAAGAAGGCAAATGCACATGGGATACAGGGTAATTTGATAAGGTGGATTCAATATTGGCTTAGTTGTAGGAGACAGATGGTGATGACAGAAGGATGCTTTAATGACCGGAATCCAGTGTCCAGTGGCGTACCACAGGGATCTGTGCTTGGTCCCCTATTATTCGTCATTTATATAAACGGCATAGATGACTATGTGGGGGGTAGGATTAGTGAGTTTGTGGATGACACAAAGATTGGCCGGGTGGTTAATAGTGAGGTTGAGTGTCTTGGGCTACAGGAAGATATAGACAGGATGGTCAAATGGGCAGATAAGTGGCAGATGGAATTTAACCCTGAAAAGTGTGAGATGATACACTTTGGAAGGAGTAATTTGACAAGGAAGTATTCAATGAACGGCATGAAAATAGGAAGTTCTGAGGAACAAAGGGAACTTGGTGTGTGTGTCCATAAATCTCTGAAGGTGGAGGGGCATGTTAGTGGGGTGGTGAAAAAAGCATATGGGACATTTGCCTTTATCAATTGAGGCATAGATTACAAAAGTAGGGAGGTCATGTTGGAGTTGTATAGAACCTTGGTGAGGCCACAGCTGGAGTACTGTGTGCAGTTCTGGTCGTCACATTATAGGAAGGATGTGATTGCACTGGAGGGGGTGCAGAGGAGATTCACCAGGATGTTGCCTGGGATGAAACATTTAAGTTATGAAGAGAGATTGGATAGACTTGGGTTGCTTTCGTTGGAACAGAGAAGACTGAGGGGCGACCTGATCTAGTTGTACAAGATTATGAGGGGCATGGACAGGGTGGATAGGGAGCAGCTGTTCCCCTTAGTTGAAGGGTCAGTCACAAGGGGACATAAGTTCAAGGTGAGGGGCAGGAGGTTTAGGGGGGATGTGAGGAAAAACTTTTTTACCCAGAGGGTGGTGACGGTTTGGAATGCGCTGCCTGGGAGGGTGGTGGAGGCGGGTTGCCTCACAACCTTAAAAAAGTACCTGGATGAGCACTTGGCACGTCATAACATTCAAGGCTATGGGCAAAGTGCTGGTAAATGGGATTAGGCAGGTAGGTTTCTCACGTGTTGGTGCAGACTCAATGGGCCGAAGAGCCTCTTCTGTACTGTGATTCTGTGATTCTATTGGTCATGAACACAGTTACACACCTATCTACCAGTAAGTGAGTTGGTAAACAATATACTGCTGATGCAGAGACCAATATAAAATGAAGGACATTATGTTTATTTACACAAGTAACAGAGCACTAACCACAATGTGTGCTTCTCCAACCAGGCCCAATTCTAATCTACTGATTAACATTGTAGCCAGCGTTACACAGCCATTGGGTAATACAGTTACATGGTCAATCTGCTCACATTCTCTTAAAGGTGTATTACACCTCAAATTACCACATCCCTCCCCCTTTACGTGAAAGTACAATTTGCAATCTTTACAATATATCAACTATTTACATAAATAAACTATATACAAATTCAGTCTCTCTCGAGGCTTCTTCAAAGGTGTCGAGGGTCATAGTTCTACAACTTTGGATGGTTTATCTGAGGCCTCCCTCTTAGGGTCATCTGTCCACTAGGCTCTCCAGTAGGAAGCTGTCAAGTTTGTCTCATCAACTCTTTCAGGCTCAACAGATCCCACAGATACTTCCAAACCAAGAGGATTTCCTTTCACATGTGGTGTAGAATCCAATGGGAATGCTTGGGGCATCCTTTCTTGTGGGTTTGTTTCCATTTCCCTGAGGTGATCTATGTGTCTCCTAATTATCCGAACTTTGACCTATATGTGATAGGACAGGGGTCCTGTTGCTGCACTGACTTCACCTGATAGCCATTTGGGCCCACCTCCAAAGTTCTTTTCAAAAACTGCGTCTCCAACAGTGAAGTTTCCTTCCCGACTGTGGCAACTGTGTCCATTTTTCTGGGCCTCCTGACTTCTCTCTACCCTCCCCCCGAAATTCGGCCTTATGTGAATCAAACATGTCCCGAGACGTCCCCTCATAAATAACTCTGCGGAGGCAATACTGGTGGTCGTGTGTGCCGTAGTCCTATAGCTGAGTCGGAAACATGATAATCTAGTTGCAATACAGTCCCAATCCAGTTTTTTCATTCCGGACTTGAAGGTCTGGACTGCCCTCTCGGCTAAACCATTGGATGCAGGGTGGGATGGCGAGGTCTTAACACGTGTTATGTCACTGAGACTTGTAAATCTTTGGAATTCCCCACTGGTGAATGTCGTTCCGTTATCAGACACTATTACCTCTGGTAGCCCGTGTATCGCAAGACTCTGATGCAGTCTGTCTATGGTTGTGGCAGACGGATGTGTGTGATCTCACTTCATATACATCCGTCCACTTCCAGTGAGCATCTACAATCAAGAGGAACATTGTGCTCCAAAAAAAGCTCCACACAGTCAATGTGGAGGGGGACCCATGGCCTTCCTGGCCATTCCCAGGGATGCAGTGGAGCAGGAGGGGGCAATTTCTGCACCTGTTGTCACCGCATGGAGCTCTTGACCAAGTTTGCAATTGCTGTGCCCATCCCTGGCCACAATAAGTAGCTGCGTGCCAACCTTTTCATTCTAGAGATGCCAGGGTAAGCACTATGCAATTCCCTCAATAATGGCTGTCTTCCTCTCAGAGGCACGATGACTCTCGCTCCCCACAGCAAGATGCCATCCTGGCAGGTGAGCTTGTATCTCCTATTAAAATAGGGCTTCATTTTGCCCGACTTTGGCTTGTTGGACCATCCCTGAAAGGTCCCTGAAGTGAGACAAAACTGGATCGCGGTCTGTCCACTTATTTGTTTGACATGTGCTGCTAACGAATCCAGAAAGTTTAATAACAAGACAAGTTCTTGAGGAATGGGGATGTTCACATTGCTGTCCTTTAGAGCTAATTGGCTCAGTGCATCGGCATTGGCAACCTGACTTCCCGGCTGGTGGATAAAAATATATTCGTAAGCAGCTAGAATCAGTGCCCACCTTTGGATATGTGCAGAGGTGATTGGGGGTATTGCCTTATCCTCCCCAAACAAGCCTAGTAGTGGCTTGTAATCAGATACAATGGTGAAGTGGCAACCATGGATATGTTGGTGGAATTTCTTAACGCCAAATACGATGGGTAAACCTCTTTCTCCATTTGTGAGTATCTTCGTACTGCCACACTGAGTGTTCCTGAGACTTAACCAATGGGCCGCTCGGAGCCATCCACCATCCAGTGGGGGAGTACTACCCCTACCCCATAAGGGGATGCATCGCAGGTTAAAGTCAATTGTTTCTTTGTGTCGAAATGTACCAACAGGGCTGACGAATGTAACAACTGCTTTAAAATCCTGTTGTTGTGCAGCTTGCCAAGTCCACCTGTGGTTTTTCTTGAGTAAACCATTTAACGGACCCGGTACTGTTGACAAATTTGGGAGAAAACAGCCATAATAGTTAATCATTCCCAAGGAGGACCTGAGTTCTGTGGTGTTTTTCGGCGCTGGTACCTCATGAATAGCTCTCACCTTGTCTTCCAATGGGTGAAGGCCCTGTGAGTCGATCCTACAACCCAGGTAAACCACTTCCGTTGCTTGGAAGATACATTTTTCTCTTTTCAAATGTACTCCGGCTTGAGAGAAATGCCTCTTCCAGGTTAACCAGTTGTTCTTCAACAGTTAATCCTGTCACCAGGACATCATCGAGATAAACCACTACATGGGGCAGACCTTGAAGTAAATTTTCCATAGTCCGTTGCAAAATGGCACAAGCTGAAGGGTAACCTGGTATAATTCCCTATGTGTGTTGATAGTCATAAAATCTCGAGAGGCCTTCTCTAGCTCGACTTGCTGGTAAGGGTGGCTCATGTCAAGTTTCATACATGCGGTTCCCCCTGCCAGCTGGAGTACAATTTATCAATTTTCAGTATAAGTTTCCGGTCTACTCTGGCCACTTTGTTAATGGTCAACTTGTAATCCCCATATAATCACACACGCTGGGTCAGGCTTTAGTACAGGAACTATAGGTGCTGCCCATTCTGAAAATTGTACAGGTTGCAAGATTCCCAACCTTTCCAGCCTGCCCAATTCAACATCAACTTTCTCTTGTAATGCACAGGGAACTGGCCTCACCTTCAGGAATCTGGCGATTGCCTCAGGATCCACCTGGATTTTGGCTCGCAGCCCCTGAACCTTCCCGAGCTCTTCCCTGAAAACGGAAGCATATTTCTTGCAGATCCTTTATTCTGAGTTGTAAAAGCTCAGTCCACTCCAACTTTATTTCCTTAAGCCAGCTCCGACCAAGTGGACTTGAACCCTCCCTTGCTACCACTATCGGGGTAAATTATCAGATTGGCTTCCATACTGTACTGGAACCTTGCATACACCTATTACTCGTATGTCTTCACCTGTATACGCCTTTAATTTAGCATTTGAATTTTCCAGATTTAGTGAGTGGTCTCCTCCATTCAGATATTTGAACGTTTGTTCCACAAAACTGTGGTTGATGCCCCTGTGTCCACTTCCATTCGGGGTTTTCCATTGACTTCCACTGTCATGTAGACAGGCTCTGCCTTACCCATTTTTAAGTTGTGTAGTGAGTAATATCTGACTCTGTTTCTTCTGTTTCTTCTGTTATGTTGATTTCACAATTTCTACCTTTTTGCTTAAAATCTTGTCTCAATCTGTCTTTACAGTATCGCATATCGTGCCCATTGAGATAGCAGTAGAAATGCTCAATTCTTTTAAATCGTCATTTGCTTGCAGCCTGTCTCTTTCCATTTCTGCCATTATTATGGTGGGTTTCTCTGTTAAGCCATTGCTTCTTGCTGGTCTATTAATGGTGGCTGTTTCCTGCCTTTCCGTGGAGCTTTGCGCTTCCGCACCATTTCTAATCGGTGTTTCCCTCCCAACGTGAAGCACGGCGCCATTTTGTGTTCCTTTGATTGCTTCTGACTCCCTGACTGTGTCTCCATTGCGAGCGCCAACTCCAGCACTTTGCTGATGTCTAAATTCGTCTCTGACAACAACCTTTTTTGAATGGCGTCTTCATTAATCCCACATACTAATCAGTCTATGAACATGTTGTTAATCAATGTCCCGAACTCACAGTGCTCTGTCAGTTGTTCTGAGGCTGCTACATAGCAAGCGACTGTCTCTCCACCTCAAATTAAATTTACTGAGGGTTTTGGCTGAATGAAATGGCTTTTCACAAGATTTACCAACTCATCAAAGCTCTTGGAATCTGGGGTGTTGGGTGCCGTTAGGTTATGAATTAGTCTGTATGTTTTACTGTCACGTGTTGATAAGAGGATTGCCCGCCTCTTCTCGTCCCCCGATGTGTCGTTGGCCAAAAAGAAGTATGCGAGGCGTTCAATTTAATGTGACCAATCATCGGTGGTCTGATCAAATGGTTCGATATGGCCAAACTGTGGCATACTCGAGGGAGATAACATCGACGACTATGATGAAGGTTGTACTTACAATTGCTGTGCAAGTTACGGCTGATTCACTTCAGTGGAACTTTCGCTGCTTTTCTTGGTGTTGTGGACTGGTCATGTTTTGCCTCGTCGCCAGTTGTTATGTTCCTTCTGTTGGGTCGCTTTGCTCAGCGAACTTGGTTGCACACCTATCTACAGGTGAGTGAGCTGGCAAACAATATACTGCAGTCGTAGAGCCCAATGTAAGGTGAAACACATGCTGTTTATTTACACAAGTCACAGAGCACTAACCACAATCTGTGCTTCTCCAACCAGACCCTATTCTAAACTATTGATTTACATTGTAGTCCACGTTACACAGCAATTGGGTAACACAGTCATGTGGTCAATCTGCTCACATTCTCTTAAAGGTGTACTGCACCTCAAATTACCACAAATAGCATAGTGGTAATGTTACTGGGCTAGTAATTCAGAGGCCTGGAACAATGCTTTGGAGTCTCGAGTTCAAATCACACCACCATAGCTAGAGGAATTTAAAGTCAATGAATTAATAAATCTAGAATAAAATACTTGTCCTATTAATGATGATGAAATTACTGAATTGGTGTAAAGACCCATCTGGCTTGGTGATGTCCTCCAGAGGAGGATTCTCACTTGGTCTGGTTTACATATAACCCAGACCCACAGCAATGTAGTTGACTCTTAACTGCCCTCTCAAATCGATAGTAAGCCACTCAGTTGTGTACAGCTCATCATTACCTCAAGAGCAAATTAGGAATGGGCATTAAATGCTGGCTTTGTCAGCAATGCTCACATATAAAGGTGTTAATCATTGATTTATTTCCTTCCTTGATCTTTATATTAAGGGCATTGAGGCTTTCAAAGATGTATGATGAAAAACCTGCTATTTTACAGTGATGTGCAGGAACCAAAGAAGATGCCACAAAGAAACAGTGGAGGACATAATATTGGGATAAGGAAATGCAGTTTATATTCTGTAATGAGTCAGATGGGACTAAGGCAACCTTACAACCATTGAACAATGTACCATGTCCCTTATCACAGCTTCACCTGTTGTCTCTCTAAATGATGGCCATCATCTGTAGACATTGGTGACCCACTGGGAGATCTCACTTCTTCCTTAATGGAAGGAGACTGAAGAAAGATAAGATGCATTAATACAATAGACAGTGAAAACAATGGAGACATTAGCTTGAGTTTCTCAGTGTTTACATGTAGGATAATCAGAGAGAGTTCAGACTGGCCCAGTTTTGGAATCAGTAAAGGTCTTTCCACTCTCCAGTGCTCCCAGTGAGGAGCAGCACTCAAAAGGATTTCCTCTTGAGAAATTGGCCTGTGTACCTCAAGACTTCCCATCCATTAATTTTAACTCAAGTCTCCACTCACTGACTATGCACCCACAGGTTCCTGAGATTCACTCCCTTCCAATTCTGCTCCCAAGGGATCTGCAGACATTAGATTCACCCAGTGCCTAATTATCCCCAGTATGTCCCTTTTTATGCCTCTACCCAGTTCTCTCACTTTATTCCATCTAACCTCTTTTCTGTTCCCAAATTAAATCCCTCTGTCCCATTCTAATCCTTCTATCCTGTTTTCTATTTGGGAAAAGATGTCAACCCCAGGGATTAGTCAGTGATAAGGAGCTCGTGGTGGGGGGTAGGGGTTGCAATCAGGTTGACCTCAAGGCATTGGGTAATTTACTTTGTCTTGTAGATTGTGACTCAAGTGAACTCTAGGCAGCTTTGTTCCAGGCTATCATCGACCTTCTCTTTAGTTCTCTGCATCCCCTCACTACCCTTCCCTTTCTGGCTTCTGCTCTTGCTTAAACATGTTACCAAGGGCCCAAACACTCCTTTCAAGTGAAGCAGCATTTCACTTGCATTTCGCCCAACTTAGTCTACTGCATTCGTTGCTCCCAATGTGGTCTCCTCTACATTGGAGAGACCAAATGTAAACTGGGCGACCGCTTTGCAGAACACCTGCGGTCTGTCCGCAAGAATGACCCAAACCTCCCTGTCGCTTGCCATTTTAACACTCCACCCTGCTCTCTTGTCCACATGTCTGTCCTTGGCTTGCTGCATTGTTCCAGTGAAGCCCAACACAAACTGCAGGAACAACACCTCATCTTCCGACTAGGCACTTTACAGCCTTCTGGACTGAATATTGGATTCAACAACTTTAGGCCTTGAGCTCCCTCCTCCATCCCCACCCCCTTTCTGTTTCCCCCTTCCTTTTTTTTTCAATAAATTATATAGATTTTCTTTTCCCACCTATTTCCATTATTTTTAAATATTTTTAAATCTTTTATGCTCCCTCCACCCCCACTAGAGCCATACCTTGAATGCCCTACCATCCATTCTTAATTAGCACATTCATTTAGATAATATCACCAACTTTAACACCTATGTGTTCTTTTGTTCTATTGTTGTTGACATCTTTTGATGATCTGCTTCTATCACTGCTTGTTTGTCCCTACAACCACACCCCCACCCCTCCACTTCTCTCTCTCTCTCTCTCTCTCTCCGCCCCCCCGCGCCCCCCCACACCCCCCCCCCCACCCCACACACACCTTAAACCAGCTTATATTTCAACTCTTTCTTGGACTCGAACTCAAGTTCTGTCAAAGGGTCATGAGGACTCGAAACGTCAACTCTTTTCTTCTCCGCTGATGCTGCCAGACCTGCTGAGTTTTTCCAGGTAATTCTGTTTTTGTTTTACATTTTGAATAGTTTCTGAATAAAGGCCAACAGCCTGAAACGTTAGCTCTATTTCTCTCTCCATACATGCAGTCAGACTTGTGGAGTATTTCCAGCATTCTCGGTTTTTATTTCAGATTTTCAGCATCTGCAGTATTTTGCTGTTATGCTGTAGTTAGTGCCAAGACTTGGCCCCACTTTATACACATACGGTGACTGGAATGGCAGCAGGCACTGATATGTGGGCATTAACTCAGGAGTCTGTGCCCATCATTCCCCAAATGCTTGTTGCTTTCAGCAATGGTGACAGTGGAGGGGCAGAGCAGAAAGCAGAATATTGATGAGCTTTACTCTGTCTCTGCTCGGTGCTGTCCCTGCTAAGACTGCTCTTTTGGCATTGACAGCAACAGTTTAAAGCAGAGTTCAATAATACTATAATTATATACTGAGGACTCCATTATTTGAGGGAAAGGGCAGAGGTAGAATGATTTGCTGTTAATTACCTGTGTTAATTGCAGTGATGCACTTTCCTCCTCACAGCTGAAAGAAACAAGACCAAGTTAGTGCTTAGAAGTGTGCGTGAGGTCAGGGTAAATAATTCAGTGGATTCTAAGGTTAAATTGGAGAATTACAGTCCCAAGGGATGAATTATCTGATGAGACCACAGAAATCCCAAAAACATCAAGACCCCTTACTGGAGCCCGCTCTAGATTGACACTCTTGACCATCTTCCCAGTCTGCTGAAGGGAGCACTACATTATCTGTCTGTGTGCCAACAGGCGGAATCAGTGGGGAGCACTTCCTAACCATCTTGTATTACGTACACGGGGTGGGGGAGAAGATGCAGAGGTTGGAGCTAATGATGCACAAAGTGTGAGGTGATTCATCTTGGTAGGAAGAACATGGCGAGACAAGATAAAATAAGGGGTACAAACCTAAAGGGTGTGCAGGGGCAGAGGGACATAGGTGTATTTGTGCATAAATCATTGAAGGTGGCAGGACAAGTGGAGAGAGAAGTTAATAAAGCCGATAGTATCCTGGGCTTTATTAATAGAGGCATAGAGGAGAACAGCAAGGAGGGTGTGCTGAACAAGCAATATCCTGGGGGTTACCATTGACCAGAAACTGAACTGGACTAGCCATATAAATACTGTGGCTACAAGAGCAGGTCAGAGGCTAGGAATCCTGCAGCGAGTAACTCACCCCTTGACTCCCCAAAGTCTGTCCACCATCTACAAGGCACAAGTCAGGATGGAATACTCTCCACTTGCCTGGATGAGTGCAGCTCCCACAACACTCAAGAAGCTCAACACCCTCCAGGACAAAGCAACCCACTTGATTGGCACCCCATCTACAAACATTCACTCCCTCCACCACCAACGCACAGTGGCAGCAGTGTGTACCATCTACAAGATGCACTGCAGGAACTCACCAAACCTCCTTCGTCAGCACCTTCCAAACTCACGACCTACCATCTAGAAGGACAAGGACAGCAGATAGATGGGAACACCACCACCTGGAAGTTCCCCTCCGAGTCACTCACCATCCTGACTTGGAAATATATTGCCGTTCCTTCACTATTCCTGTGTCAAAATCCTGAAACTCTCTCCCTAACAGCACCATGGGTGTACCTACACCTCATGGACTGCAGCGGCTCAAGAAGGCAGCTCACCACCACCTTCTCAAGGGCAACTAGGGATGGGCAATAAATGCTGGTCCAGCCAGTGATGCACACACCCCATAAATGAATAAAACAAAAACTTGTATAGGACACTATTTAGACCTCAGCTGGAGTATTGTGTACAGTTCTGGGCACCACACTATAAGAAGTATGTGAACGCATTGGAGAGAGTGCAGAAGAGGTTTACAAGAATGATTCCAGGGATGAGTTAATCCAGTTATAAAGAAAGATTGGAGAAGTTGGGACTGTTCTCCTTGGAGAGGAGAAGGCTAGGAGGAGAATTGATGGAGGTGTTCAAAATCATGAGGGGGGCTGAACAGAGTTGATAGGGAGAAAGTGTTCCGGCTTGTAAAAGGATCAAGAATGGGAGGGCACAGATTAAAAGTGATTTGCAAAAGAAGCAAACGTGATGTGAGAAAAAATGTTTTCACACAGCGAGTGGTTCAGGTCGGGAATGCACTGCCTGGAAGTGTAGTGGAGGCAGATTCAATTGAGGCATTCAAGAGGGCATTAGATGATTATTTAAATAGAAACAATATGCAGGGTTACGGAGAAAAGGCAGGAGGATGGCACTTGAATCATTATGCTCGTTCGGAGAGCTGGTGCAGACATGATGGGCCGAATGGCCTCCTTCTGCACTGTAACAATTCTGTGATCCTGTGAATTCTGTGACGTTACCTCTTCCTGGTATTCCACCTTTATAAGGCAGAATTTAGCCCTTGGTGGGCAAGTGGGCGCCACCGGCTCAGCGGCAGATGGACAGCTGAACTCCGCCGCCGGAATGGGGCCCGCCGCCATTTTGAATGGGCGGGCTAATTAAGGCCCACCCAGCGGGCTGTCTGATGGGAAATGCTATGTGCTTCCTGTGCAGAGGGGGAGGGAGTCCCCATCTGTCAAGGTGTGCACTGCTCCCTGAGGCTAAATGCTGTCTCAGGGAGATTACTAACAGGTAAAAAAAAACTCCAAAAATAGAAAAATATTAAAATTATTAACATGTCCCTCTCATGTGACAATGTCACACGAGATGGGACATGTTAATAAGAGACACATAAACTTTATTAAATTTTTAGCAAACGGACATGAAACCTCATCCCGCCAGTGGATGAGGTTTCGTGAATAATCTGGAGTCCGCTGGGGCTCCTGGTCTGCCCGCCAGCCTTAAGCTTGGACAGGCAGGGTCTTTAACAAGGTTAATTAGCCTGTTAATGGCCTCAGTTGGCCATTGACAAGTCAGCGGGCGGACAGCTGATTTCGCTGTCGGCCCACCTTCCTGAAAATTTAAAGGGACCGAGATAACGTCGGGGATTCCTCCCGATTCTTCCCACGCCTTTTTTCTGTCGGCGAGCGGGCCCCGCCCCCAAATCACCGATGGGAAAATCCTGGCCATAGAGCCAGTTGCATTTTAAAGTATCAGTGGGTCCACTTGGGGATGAGGATAGGCTCAGGGTAGATATTATTGAAGGATTCTTGGGTAAAACAAGCCCCAGTGTTATAGGCTCGGGATTACCATGAATTCTTGAATCAAGGCTACAGTGCAGAGGTGGGGGGGGGGGGGGGTGGGGGGGGGTGCACTGCCAGTATGGATTGTGTGGAATGGACTGTTCTGAGATCTATGAAGCAAACAGAAGCAGTTGGATAAATACTTGAGGGAGTGGGAGACTGAAACAAGCAGGTGGATTTCAGCGATTTCTCAATCCAGATTCTCCAATGGACCCATCTTATTTGCTCTTATAATTTTTTTGTTGTTGATTAAGTCTCAGATTTGAAGGTCTTTAGATTTGGTTTCGTCTTGATTTCACTTGATTTTTTGACCAGATGGAAGAAAAATTAAAACCCATAACTCGAAAGATATGAAGAGACATCCACCAGTGAGAGCAGGAGGTCTTCAAGGAAGAGTGTTACTCTCACAACTGATGTTAACAATTTTATCATTTCTAGAAAGTCAATTCCTTCCAAATATAACCCAACCTTTCACTTTATTAATTGTGGAAACTCAAATGAGTAAATTATAATCATAATCCACAGTAAAATCCAACGTCTACACAAATAATGTCCCGTTCCCTTGGTTCTACTGTGCCCTGACTATTGGTAAATGAACTACACATAGTCTCACCCACAAATAGCTACCCATTCATATCCAGATGTATTATACACATCCCAACCACTGTGTCAGCCAGGTCCAGGATGAGGTCCTGTCTCAAACTGATGTTTATTGTACCACTGAGGACAGACTATTTTCAGCGGAGATGTAGGGAGGTGAGACTGAAGGTGGGTAGTGGAGCTGAGGGGTACAGTGGGGGTGTGAGACTGAGGGTGGGTAGTGGAGCTGAGGGGTACAGTGGGGGTGTGAGACTGAGGTTTACTGGCCTTGGGGTTCCAAAGACGTGGGAGGCAGAAGGGAAAGCAGGAACAGACAGGGAAGCAGAATGCAAGTCCCCAACTTGTTCCCCTGACACAGACCTGGGGTTGAGTGCAGTTAATCTCTCCAATTCCTGCTGTAGGTGTTGCTGAAGATCTCCATGTTTTAACTCCTCCTGGCACAGTGGGCACCGCAGAAACGTAGAGCAGTCATGTATAGTCTTAACATCTGCAAGAAAGACACACAATCGGCCATCAAACTGCAAAGCCTGTCCTTCCAATCAAATCATCCATTCTGTGAAGTGTCCGTTTGGCTCAGTTTTAACACTTTTTCCTCTGGGTCAGTATATTGTGTGTTGAGTCTATAATCTATGCTGACCTTCCACTGCAGTGCTGAGGGAGAGCCATATATTCCTTTGAATGAGGTGTTAAACTGAGACACCATCTGCCTGTTAAAGCTACAAGCGCCGTCGGGCATTTCACTCAGTTAAAGACACAATAGAAATGCCATTTGTTCTAGTAATCCACATTCGAACATACAAATTAGGAGCAGGCCATTCGGCCCCTCGAGCCTGCTCTGACATTCAATAAGATCAAGGCCTCAACTCCACATTTCACTCACCCCTGATAACCTTTGACTCTCTTGTTGGTCAAGAATCTTCTCTACCTCTGTCTTAAAAATATTTATTGACCCTGCCTCTACTGCTCTCTGGAGACAAGAGTTCCAAAGACTCACAACCCCCTGAGAGAAAACATTTCTTCTCATCTCTGTCTTAAGTGGGAGACCCCTTATTTTTAAACTGTGGCCCCTAGTTCTAGACTCTCCTACAACGGGAAACATCCTTCCAGCATCCATCTTGTCAAGTCCCCACAGGATCTTATATGTCTCAATAAGATCACCTCTCAATCTTCTAAACTCCAATGGATACAGGCCCAACCCATCCTTTCTTTGTAAGATAACCCTCCCATTCCAGGTATCAGTCGAGTGAACCTTCTCTGAACCGCTTCTAATGCATTTATATCCTTTCTTAAATGAGGAGACCAACATTATACACAGTACTGTACAACTGTAGCAAAATACATTCCCACCTTTATATTCCATTCCCCTTGCAATAAGTGACAGCACTCTATTTGCTTTTCAAGAAGGAAGTTTGGAAGGGTGAGATCAAATGGGGCAACAGCCTATTATCAATCCAACTAATCGAATCGAAAAGGCTTCTGAAATAATTGACTGGACAGCCAAATCTTCTTTTGTCTTCCTCTCAGATTTTCTCTGTCCTCTCGAGGTGCTCGCTAAGGTACACTTCCACAGGCACCAACTACCCTCCAGCTTCTTGCCCAACTGAATATCCTTCATGTCTGAGTCCAGGCTATTCACACACATGACAGGCAGTATGGCCATACCCATATCCCTATATGTTCATCACCACCTCACCAAAAGGTCGATGAGAGATATTTTATCACTCCCACCTCACTTCCCCAATCAAGCCCTTTTTGCCACATTCTGCAGCACCTAATTATTAGGGGTTAAGTGGCATGATCCGTGACCCTAGCCCCTCCCCCGGCCCCTACTGCCAATCCTCCCCCTATCCCTGTTTGTGTTCCTACAAGACTGTAAGGATTTGGATCCCTCTTCACCAAGCACCAAGCACTAGATAAAAATATCTAAAGCAGGTTGGTCAACCTTCATTACTATGGCTCCAGCCACACACTGGAGCCACATGTGGTTACATATCACCCACTGCCCACCCAGAACCAATACTTCCCATTCTATGATTGGCTGCCAATTTTCCATTGTCACCACCCATTTACAACAGTAAGTACACTTTAAACCAATTTTGTCAGCTGTAAAGCACTTTGGGACACCCTGAGGTTGTGAAAGGTGCTATCGAAATGCATGTCATTCTTTCTTTCTCAATTGACACTCAGTATCCATTGCCCGCCACCCTCTATCCATCACCAATTAATCATCAACTACAATTCACCCTCACCACCCACTATCCATCAAGCACAATCTATCACTTAATACCCACCATCTATTACCCAACACCCACTCTCCGTTACATATGACCCACCTTCCATCATCTGTCACCCATCACTTGCAGTGGCTGTACAGAAAGAAATGGGAAAAAGACCAGCCCAAAGAGCAATATTTGTGCCTTTGTGTTAACATGTTCATTACATAGCGCTCCTGGGAGGGAAACATAGGAAATAGGTACAGGAGTAGGCCATTCAGCCCTTCAAACCTGTTCTGCCATTCAATTAGATCATGGCTGATCTATACCTCAACTCCATTTGCCTTTATTCCATAATGCTTGATAACTTAATCCCACAAAAATCTATCAATCTTTGTGCTGGAAACTCCGGGGCAGAAGGAATTCCAGACTTCCTCCACCCTTTGTGTAAAAAAGTAAAAGGCAAGCTCTAATTTTGAGATGATGCCCTTTTGATTCTCCCAGTGTTTTCAACCAAAGGAAATAGTTTCTCTGTATGTACCCCAAGGAATTATCATTTTAAAAACATCCCAAACCGCAAGGAAATATAAGAGGAATCTCTCCATAAGACATAAGACATAGGAGCAGAAATTAGGCCATTCGGCCCATCGAGTCTGCTCCGCCATTCAATCATGGCTAAGTTTCTCAACCCCATTCTCCCGCCTTCTCTCTTAGGCTATCAGTCTGGCAAGGCTCAAGCCCCAAATTCTAGAAACTTCTACCTGATGGATTGTGGCACCCACTCCCTGGCCCATTTCAATTACTCATTTGCTTAACTCAGGTCGTTCTGAGCACGGGCTGGCCTGTCCTTTTAGAAAAGGCATTGGGTGCAGAATGTTACGTTGCTCCTGGCGTGTCACTTCCCCTGTTCCGTATGTCCCAGCTCCCCATTCAAAGTAAGTGGCCGGTACTGGATGACAGCTGAGTGGCTGAGTGTCCCGCACAGGCTGCCCATCACTAGTCATCTAAACTCACACTCTGTAATGTCGCAGGGAGAACTGGTGCAGGAACTGGAAAGGGTACCATGCTTAGGTGGGGTGCTGTTATTCTGCTCCAGGGCAGAGGAGAAGGTACATGAATCCTACTTAAGCTATAGCTGCAACTGGCCAATGTCAACACTTCCACTCCGCCTTCCTGGCGTCTCTAACTTCTGATTTATAAAATATTTGGAAAATGACAAGCAAAGAAGGAAGAGATGTCTCTGAAATGTGGCCTGTTTGCTCCTCACTCTTGAGCAATGCTATGCCAGTTAGTGTTGTGACAGATCAGTGTACACAGTGTAATGTCTGTGCATTACTCCTGTGTTGAGACTGTGTCCTGGAGCCTGATTTATTTCCTTTGCTTCTACAAACATTGCTTATGACACCGCAAAAGCCACAATTCAATTATTGTTTGGAGAGCGAAGCCATTCAAAGCTGGGAAATGAGCAGCTTGACTGTCTGTCGATCTATTGGGAGCATCTGTTCACACAAGCAGTGCTGTTATAAACTGTCATTCAGCTCAATAAACAGTGGCCAACCTCCCAAGCTCCTGGGAAAAGACAATCCTGAGTGATTATCAGGTCATTACCCACATGATGACCCACACAGTCCAACGGAGGCCTGGGGCAGGCAGTGGTTGAGTCACACCATCAAACATCAGGGGGTGTCAGAAACCACAAACAATTCCGTTAACATTTTGGCTCAGGAATCAGTTCCGAATATTTGCTATTTGATCTTAACTTTTCCATCTACACAAAACTCCTTTTTAACCCATACGTGGTGTTACCACTTATCCCACTTGGCCCTCTCAACATGTCTGCTTCCCAGTACTCAGGGCTGCAGGCCTTGTTTGATCCTTGGTCTACTTCAGCCACTGTGATACTGAGCAGACAGATCAGAGCATCTCCCTGCGGGTGAGTTCCTGGGATCGGTCAAATCAGGGAGTGGAAATGTTACCTGGACGCTTTGTTCCAGAAAGACTGGAACCCCTCAGGATAGGGTTTGATTTGGTCAGCGATGGGGGACAGGGGGGTCTGACTGCGAGTGAGGCAGGTATAAGGATCAAGAAGGCAGAAGTGGAGGAGCCTCAGCCTTTGCAACTGTCCAACAGGTTCGAGGTTCTTACAGCCTGTATAGATGAGAACGCGGGCTGCAAGGTATTTGAACAAACTGACCACGGCACCATGACACAAGGAGCCATTCAAGTGGTGGAGTTTAAGGGAATGTAATGGTTGTAGGGAACATTATAGTCTGGGGGATAGACTCAGTTCTCCGCAGAGTGTGAGTGTGAGTCCAGATAACTGTGTTGCCTGCAGGCTGCTAGGGTTTGGGACATCTGCTCTGGGCTAAGAGAGGAACTTGCAGTGGCAGGGGGAGAATCCAACTGTTGTTGGTACCAATGACATTGATAGGACTAGGAAAGAGGTCCTGCATAAGAAGTAGGAGCAGCTAGGAGCTAAATTAAAAAGAAGAGCCTCAGAGGTAATCTGGATTGGGCGGGTTTCTTATGAGGAAAGGTTGGACAGGTCAGGCTTATATCCACTGGAATTTAGAAGAGTAAGAGGTGACTTGATTGAAACATATAAGATCCTGAGGGGTCTTGACACGGTGGGTGTGGAGATGTTTCCTCTTGTGGGAGAGTCTGGAACTAGGGGTCACTATTTAAAAATAAGGTATTGCCCATTTAAAATGGAGATAAGGCAAAACATTTTCTCTCAAAGGGTCGTAAGTCTTTGAATATTTTTAAGGCAGAGGTGGATAGATTCTTAGTAAGCCAGGAGGGTGGGGTGATAGGTTATCAGGGGTGGGCAGGACGCAGATTTGAGGTTACTATCAGATCAGCCCTGATCTTATCAAATGGAAGAGGAGGCTTGAGGGCCCAAATGGCCTACTCCTGCTCCTCATTCGTATGTATGTTATCTCTGGATTATTATCTGAGCTGCTAGCAAATTGGCATTGGGTAAATAAGAATAGAGAGATGAACGCGCGGCTCAAAGATTGGTGTGGGAGAAGTGGGTTTTGATTCATGGGCACTGGCACCAGAACTGGGAAAGTGGGAGCTGTATCTTTGGGATAGTCTTCACTTGGACTGTTCTGGAACCATTCTTCTGGTGAGTTGTATAACTAGGGCAGTAGAGAAAGTTTAAAACTAAATAGCTGAGGGAAGGTGTCATGTGAGAGGAAATGTGGTAAGACAAAGGGAATGAGTTACTAGAGCAAGGAAATGATAAACGAGAAGGGGCAAAACATACAAACTTAACAGTGCCCTAGCAGATAAGGTCAGAGATTGTAAAAATGATAAAAAAAAAGGCAGCGTTAAAGGCTTTGTATCTGATTGTGTGCAGCATTTGTAACAAAATGGATGAATTGTTAGCACAAATAGAAATAAATACCTGATAACCTTTACAGGGATATTGTTGCAAGGTGACCAGGCTAGGACTGGAATATTGAAGGCTACTTGACATTTCAAAAAGACAGGAAGCTAGGAAAAGATGGTGGGGTAGCTCTGTTAATTAAGGATGTCATTAGTACATTAATGAGGAGTGACCTTACCTCGAAAGAGCAAGATGTAGAATCAGTTTGGGTAGAGATAAGAAATAGGAAAGATAAGAGGTGGGACTAGTTTATATGCCTCATAATAGTTGCACTGTAGAACAGAGTATGCAGGAAGGAATAAATGGGGCATGTAAGAAAGGTACAACAACAATCATGGGTGAATTTAATCCATCTGTGGATTGGGTGAATCAGGCTGGCAAAGGTAGCCTGAAAAATGAGTTCATAGACAGTATTTGGGACAGTTCCACGGAGCAGTATGTCCCTAGAGCCAACTAGAGAGCAGGCTATTCTAGACCTGGCAGTGCACAATGAGACAGAATTGATCTATAACCTCATGGTAAAGGATCCCCTAGGTGACAGAGATCATAACGTGATAGAATTTCACGTTCAGTTTGAAGGGGAGAAGTGAGAGTCTGAGTGTTAAACTTAAATAAAGTTAATTATATGGGTGTGAAGGCCGAGCTAGCTAAAATGAACTGGAAAACTAGGGCTAAAAGGTAGGACTGTAGATTTGCAATGACAGACTTTTAAGGAGATATTTAATAACAGAAATGGCGACTGAGAGTTGGAAGTCCCGCCTCCAGCCAATGAACACTCATTGGAGCAGTAAACGGCTGTGGGGCAGCCAGTATGGGCAGGGGTGTGTTTGCTGCTGACTCGCCAGATGGCAGTAAGGGAAACTCCATCTTCCGAAATATCCTGACCAAGGTCTTTCTTTGCAAGCAATGGTGGAGATTTGGTTGCAAATGATTTGTGTCACTTTTCACTGTGGCTCATGTCCCTTCCCCCACTTATCCCTGCACCTGAAGATCAGAAAGCCCAGTTTCAAATCCTGATTCATGCTAAGGGCACAATTAGGCGGCTCGAACTGGTTTCAGTACTCAGCTGGAGAAACACCAGCCTTCGTTCCCACTCCTGGTGACCACAGTGGAAATTGTAGATGTGTGGACAGGGTAAGGCTTGACTGGTGATGCCCTTCATGGTTGCACAGCCGGCCAACACTATCCAGGCGGTGAGACCTTGTGGTCAGTACCTTCAGGAGATGGTGAGAAGACCGACAGAGCCATTGTATTTCAGTTTGTTTTCCTGGTGAGGCTATTAATTGCCTGCTCTTGTTTGATTTTGTTGAAGTCAAATTTGAAAGAATGTTCACAATGGGTTCATTGACAGCAGCTGGGCCTGGTTTTAAAAAAAAACAAATCCCACAACTTCCACAATTCCTGTAAACTCCCCATCTCCACTCGTGCAAATATCTGTTTTCGCTGGATCTGTGTGAGTGTGAGTTTGTGAAATTGATCAACCCATCTGCTGTTAAACCACTAAAATCTCCATAGGAGAGAAAGGGACTTGGAGAGGCTTCAGAGAGAGACAGCTGGTTGCATTATAATAACTACCATTTGAAAGGATTGCCTTCAATAGGCCACCAGAACCTCTTTCAATTGTCCGTTTGCTTTTGAATGGCCTTAATTAGTCACAGATCATTGACTTCTGCTTAGAGACATGTTAAACCTGTACTATATATGCCCTGGGATTAATCACACAGCATTGCGTCCTACCCCACACATGGTTTAACTATTCCACTGCCATTCAAACTCCTTTCCTCCCTCAATCCTCCCTCCCTTCTGTAAGCTTTAAAGCCTTTAATGCCCAGATTTAGCATCGCCAAACCACTTCTCTGCTACTTTTCAAACCTCCTGCCCAATAGGCCCCGGCCCTCAATCAATGCTTTCATTTTATTAGAGAAGATTCAATTAAGAGGAGATTTGATGGAGTTGTTCAGCATCATGAGGGGGTCTGTCAGAGCAGAGAGGGAGAAAATGTTCCCATTGGCAGAAAGGTCAGGAGCGAGAGGTAGGAAGTGTAATGTAAATGTAAAAATGTAATCTAGAGGACGCTGATTTAAGGTGTTTGGCAAAAAAGCCAAACGCAACATGAGAAAAAAATCCTTGTGGAATGCACTGCCTGAGAGTGTGGTGGAGGCAGATTCAATCATGGCCCTCAAATTGGTATCTTAAGAGAAAAAAGTATTGCTATATGGGGAAAAGGCAGGGCTGGCAATGGACACAATGGGCTAAATGGTCTCCTTCTGTGCTGTAACCATTCTGTGATGCTATAATTCACGGGATGTGGGCATCGCTGGCCAGCATTTATTGCCCATCCCTAGTTGCCCTTGAGAAGGTGGTGGTGGGCCACCTTGTTGAAGCACTGCAGTCTGTAGCTACAGCCACAGTGCTGTTAGGGAGTTCCAAGATTTTGACCCAACAACAGTGAAGAAATAGTAATATAGTTTCAAATCAGGTGTACAAGTTGGAGGGCAACTTGGAGGAGGCCGGTGTTCCCATGCATCTGTTGCTCTTGTTCTACTTGTTCTAGAAGTTGCAGGTTCGGAAGGGCTGCCAAAGAATTTTCTCCATAAAACGGACGATACTTGCCCAGACTCCAGTATAATTCTTCCTCTTGCCCTTCCCCCACCTTCCCCATCATTCTTCTAGCCAGGTACTGGTCTCCCAGGAAAGACATTAAGTCTCAGCCACCTTGCCCTTCCCCACTTGTTGGCCTTCACCAGCATTCAGACAGATGGAATCAAAAGAAGAGGAAGGAATTGCATTGATTTAGCACCTTTCATGACCGCGGTGTGTCTTACAGCCAATGGAACACGTTTTGAAGTGTAGTTACTGCTTCCGTGTAGGGAGCGAGGAGGATTTAACCTCAGGAAACGACAGAAAGACCTGTCAAGACTGCATCTTTTTTAAAAAACATTAATCACCTGGCATTGTATTATGAGCAGCAGCAACAATATATCACCAAAAAACCGATGAAGTCTTATGGGATACTCTCAGCACTCAACTGGAAGGGTGCAGCGAATCACCAAGGTTATTTCTACACCAGTTCCCAACCCTGCTACCTCATAGAGGACTCATAAATGTTTACAGCACAGGAGGAGGCCATTCAGCCCATCATGCCCATGCCAGTCAACGGAGACCTGACTACAATAATCCCATTTTCCAGCACTTGGCCCATAGCCAGGAGGCTACAGCAATGCACCAAGAAGAGAAATTCCAATGGGGAGGGTGGGGGTGGGGGAGGGGGAAGGGGGGGTTGGGTAACAACCCCAAGTTACGCCCCCTCTTACCTTGCTCATATATTACATTTACTTCATCATCCCTGGGTCAAAATCCTGGAATTCCTTCCCTGTTGTGGGAGGACCATTAGCAGTGGTTCAGGGAGAAGGCCAACCACCACCACCATCACCTCCTCTGGGCAACTAGATAAGGGAAATGTAAGCATTCTTCGCCGGTGTGACCCACATCTTGGGTGCAAGTCATTGAAAATTCACCTCAGCTGGTGTCTGTGGGATCTTGCTGTGTGCAAATTGGCTGGCTGTGTGCCTACATGGCAGTGACAGTAAAGCATTTTGAGGTGTTATGAGGATGTGAGAGGTGCTTTATTTTTTCATTCATCCTTGGGGTGTGAGTATCGCTGGCAAGGCCAGCATTTATTGCCCGCCCCTAATTGCCCTTGAGCAGGTGTTGGTGAGCTACCAAGCAAGAGCTTTGCTGGGCCTTTTCCGAGGGCAATTAAGGGTCAGTCACGTTACCGTGGGTCTTGGGTCACAATGAGGCCATGCCAGGTAAGGATGACAGATTTCCTCCTCCGAAGGGCGTTATAACAATTCAGTGGTTTCAGTGTCATTATTATGGAGACTATTAATTAATTGAATTTGAATTCCACCAACTGCCCTGGTGGGATTTGAACTCATGTCTCTAGAGCGTTAGTCCAGCCTCTGAATTACTTGTCCAGTAACGTTACCACTATAAATAATAATTTTGCTTATTTTTGGAATATCAATGACAGGTATAATAGAAATTACTGACAAAACATTATATTTGGTCCTTTGACCGTACATGTGGCAATATTTCAGCTGCTTCCCCAAGGTACTGGCAATAAGGGTGATGTCTGGTGTAGTATTAACCCATATCACCCAAATCTACTAGGATTGATTTCTTGTCCAGGTTGAGTTCACTGATCTCAGTCAGACAGTAGATAGGTTAATACCAGCGATTTCAGTGCTCTGGCTTAAAGAGAGAGGAATCAACTGTATCCTTTCCCCTTACCTCTGCCCTGTAAGCCTGTTGGACAGTGTACATGCACCATTATCAGGTCAAGATGGAATTAGACCTGGTGATGATGCTCCTCATGTGGAATAGCCTCCTGGCACTGCAGATGGGGTACAGGAGGACCGTTGCTGCTTTTGACCCATCCCTCTTGCAAGAATTTGCACTTCAGGCAAGGGGGCAGAAAACTATTAAAGAGTATATGTGAAATTATTACAAGGTAACCCAACCAGCCAGATGAGAGACAGAAAGAAGAGAGACCAAAATGGAACTGAACTTCTTCAGCAAATTAGTGGCAGCTTTTAGAACTCAATACTTTGTGCTGATAAAGTGGGAAAAATAGTTAGATATTCTCTGGAATAAGGGTTGGAATAAAGTGTTTTTTTCAAATTGAAATGTGTTGTCTCAGTTGGTATTGGTATTAAACCAACTGGAACACAGCCTGCACAGAGAGCTATTGCTAACCAGCCTATTCCTGACCTTTAACTTTTCCTGCTGTTCACTAATTAGTGTAAGACAATTAAAAATCAAATAAATTTAGGATACGAGAGTCCCATTTTAGCAAAACAATTAGTGATATTCATAATTAGCAAGCAGCTAACAAAATTGTCCCCTTGAATGGGCAATTTCTGAGAATGTAGCTTTCTCAGTGGCTCACTGGTTAAGAGTATGAAGGAGTTATTCCCTTTTTTTAGTTCAATGTTCAGTCCCTTTAGATGGAATGTTTAAGATTTAAACAGGAGTCTCTTGTTTCTCAAGCTTGATCCTAAAACTGCTTTGTTTGAGGACAACTGGAGGTTAAAATGGTGCAATGATTGGGGCCTATGTGTACCTAGTAAATTAAAAACCAGCCTGCGAATCCAGAACAAAAAGGTCCATGCTGCTTGAGGACAGCATCCTGCTTGAACATCAATCAGGAGCAGAGAAAAGCATTAAAATAATCAACATGCATTTTAACGTTAACAGCTCATCTCCTCCCCATCATCCAGCCCACCCTGATACCAGGTGGCCCTTACAATGCACCATGGGCCACCACCCCCCTCCCCCCCCAACTCCCCAACACCACAACCCCCCACCCCCCCCCCCCCCCCCCCCAACCCCCCCAACCCACCTCCTCCTCCTCCTCTCAGTCTCTGCCTTTATTTCCATAAGAAAAGGAAGAGACACAAATAAAAGGACAAAGAGGGTGTGAAAGTGACCGAAGGAACTGACAGGGCCAATATGAGAAATCCCACTGCTCACACTGACCTCCAACAGGTCAAATTCTGTTCTTTACCTCATATCATTAGTGCTGCCCAGGAACACCCATCTGGGTGGCCAAGTCCTACATTGTAGCATGTTACACAGGAAGAGGCCACTCAGCCCCTCGAGCCTGTTCCACCATTCCATTAGGTCACGGATAATCTGTAGTTTAACTCCATTGCCCGCTATGACTCTGTAACCCTCAATACCCTTACCTAACAAAAATCTATCAATCTCAGTTTTGAAATTGACCTGCCCCCAGCCCCCATGGTTTTTTAGGACAGATCGCTGCTCCTTTTCACATGATGAAGAGCACCCGGAACAGCCTAGCTCGAATCCTAAGGGTGCATCTCCTCCACTGTTCTGGACGTGTCCAACCAAAGAAAATACTTTCTCAATATTTGCCCCAACAAATCTTGTAATCATCTTAAGCACCTCAATTACATCTTCAATTCACCAGGGAATATAAGTCTAGATAGTGCAACCTGTTCTCATAATGTTACCATCTCCTAGAGACCAATAACTTTCAGTTAATAGCTGAAAGGAGGACATGTCAAGATTTCACATTTTAAGACATTTAATATAACAAATGAATACAAACACTTTTAACTAGGCACTACCTTTGTAGGAACTAATTCTCTAGACCACAGAGTCTAAAATAATCCTCCTTCCCCCACCCCTTTTTATTCTTAGCCCAACCGAAAAACCATACTTCACCAGTATACTTTACACTGTCCTTTACATAATCATTCAGTTTTCCCAGAATCGATCCAAAATGACTCTTGGCTCACTAAGGTTTATTCCAGTTCTTTTCTTTTCTCATCCTGGCAACTAGCAATCTTAGAATTGTCTTTCACAGTGAGGCTTTCTTTTCCTGGGCAATATCCCTCTAACCCAAGCTAGGCGACTCTTCCAGCCTAGTCTTAAGTCCCCACAAGTTTGGTCTTTTGGATCTGAGTGCGAGCTTTCACCTGCACTCCTGCATGGTAAACCCTAGAGACCTTTCTGGTCTCTAGTTGCTCCCTCCTGAATTGAGGCAGACTCTAAACGCTGATATTCAGTGATATTCTAGGAAGGCTTGTAACCTGATCTTTGCAATGGTTTCATCTGCATCCTTTCCCACGGCAAAGTGTATCACTTGGACCTTTTAGCTAGGTAGAAATGCTAATTACCTATCCTTGAGAGCCCAACTGTCTTTCACCTTGGAACCAAATGAACAGTTCCAGGCATAACCATTCACAATCTGACATTCAACACTTTTCTGAGACTTTGCAGACTCAGTCTCCACGGTTAACACCCAGGCTGCTGCCATTGTCTCCGTGGGCCAAATTTTATGGCCCCTCCCGCCGGTGGGATTTTCCAGTCCCGCCGAGGTCAATGGACCTTTGAACAGCTCGCCACATTTTACAGCCCCACCCCCCGCGACAGCGCGGCCATAAAATCCTGCCTCATGTGTAAATACCTTGCACCTTCTCCTCAATAAAACAATCTAAGCCTTCCTTTGTTCCCTCACATTCAAACCACCCAGGCCTATTGCCAGGCAGACTTCAGAAGACGTCAAATCATCATCTTCATTTTACCTTAAATTAATTTAATTAAAATGAATTACATTTAAACTTTAAAATTATGAAAGACCTCTATTTGGCCGTCCCTTGGCCTTCTCTTTCACCCTTTCCTGACAGGTATAATCTCGCAGTTCTGGCATTATCCTTGTCAATATTTTTTGCTCCCTCACCAGTGACCTCTATGTCCTTTCTGTAATATGGTGACCAGAACCATATAAAGTACTCCAAATGTGATCAGTTGTGGTCCAATACAAATTTAGCATAACTTCTCCATGAAATTCTACCATCTAGAAATAAGCCCAACGCCTTTTGTCTTTCAGATGAGAAGTTAAACCAAGGCTCCATCTGCCCGCTCCAGGGGGATGTGAAAGCTCCCATGTCCCTATTTCAAAGAAGAGCAGAGGGAGTTCTCTCCGGTGTCTTGGCCAATATTTATTCCTCAATCAACATCACTTAAAACAGATTATCTCGTCATTATCACATTGCTGTTTGTGGGAGCTTGCTGTGTGCAAATTGGCTGCTACGTTTCCTACATTACAACAGTGACTACGCTTCAAAGGTACTTCATTGGTAGTAAAGCACTTTGGGACATCCAGAGAGGCGCTATACAAATGCAAGTCTTTCTTTTATTGCGTGGATTGCTCTTGGTATGGCCTTAGCGTAACTTTCAGTAATTTATATATTCCTATTCCCTTTGTTACTGTACCTCATTTAGATTCTTAATTCCCACCTGATCTTAATCAATGTATACCAAACACTATCAGTGCTGATACCAATCACCATCGATATACACTGATCCCATTTGGCTCTCTGCCCTCTAGCAACAGGAAACTAAAGCCATTAGGTCAGTTCCAACAAACTGAATTGTCCGTTAAAACCCTATGTTCTCATTAACAGGCACCTTATTCAATTAACTATAAAAGTGTTTTCCTGTGTGACTTAAAGCTGTAAGTAAATTGCAAACTGTTGTAACTGACAGGCTGATCCTGCAATTGAATACAAAAATGGTGGTTTAGCTTTACTAAATCATCCCACTAATCCCTCGAATGTCAGGGACTTCAATCAGTAAATCTTCAAATGCAAAGTTAGCTCCACACTGAAGAGTTTCGGAAATAAAAGCGGAGGCTGTGTGGTGGGGGAGGAGGTCTGAAAATTAGACAAGCCACATTAGCAGATGAGAGTCCTCCTCTAACAGCAATCATCTGTGTGGGGACTGCCCTTGGATACAGAGGCTGCATCCTGAAAGGCAACCTGCGGAGCTACAGGAACCCAGCCAGTCACCCCTCTCACAGCCAATTAACAACATAACAGACTTACATGAGAACAATCCCCCACAACAAATGGGCCTCATTTCACACTTAACACAATCTGTGTCCGATCTGGACAGGACAAAAGAATTTCAATGATGAGGATCTCGCCTGTGGGTCTGACACAGGGATGAGGCTGGGAGCATACTTTCTGTCACTGACATGAATATTTCTTAACTCTTTCGTGGCCGCAAGATATTCAGTCCTCAGTTCAAAACCTCAAAGTTATGGGGAAAATCAAATAGGAAGTCCAGCTTGACCATCTATACTGCATGAAACCTTCCAAGATAGGAATGCTGTTTCCTTTTACAAAATCAGTCCAAGGTTAACTGTATATTTATATAAACACATACTAAGTTGTTGTTGTTGATGAAAGCCAATTAAAAACCAGATGAAGATTATCATTTGGGCAACTATAATTGAAGCAGATTCATGTGTGCAGACATCTACAGATGCCAAAGTAGGTAAAGGAAGCTAACTTAAATTTATATAGCACCGTTCACAACCCCAGGATGTCCCAATTACAGCCATAGAAGTAACGTAGGGAACAACGCAGCCAATTTGCACACAGCAAGGTCCCACAAACAGCATTGTGATTTAATGGCCAGTGAATATGTTTTAATGATGTTGGTTGAGAGATAAATATAGACTGGGACACTTGGAGAACTCCCCTGTTTTTCTTCAAACAGTGGATCTTTAACATCCACCTGAGTGGGCGGAGGGGTTTTAAGGTCTCATTGAAAGATGGCACCTCTGACAGTGCAGCACCCCCTCAGTACTGCAATGGAGTGCCAACCTAGATGATGTGCTCATGTCTCTGGTGGGGGGGGATGAACCATGGTTGACACTAAGAGTAGAGTGGCCAACTATGGTTGAAGTTCTCATCACATGGCCTCCCAGGTTCCTGCCTCATGGTAAGTTCTGGGTTTCTATGAAGGTTCTGTGACCCATTGTCAAGTGACACTTGCCCACACAAAGAAATAAAACTACAGGCCCAAGTACTTCCAGTTAACTTTGTGGGTCTTGCTCATGCAGCATGGAGGGCCGGATAAGGCTACCTCCAAATATCAATCCATTATCTTCATTTTCTTGACAGCAAGAGAGATTTGAGGGAGTTGCCTTAAAAATCAGCTCAGTCAACCTGGCACGGTTGGGCATAGAGGCAGGAATTGCCAGATTAAGCGTAGGCAATGAGTAATTAGGTCGCAAATGGACCGTGTGATGTACTGAACTGAGCATTTCCTTGTCGTATGAGTACTATGTACTATGAGTTCCCCTTATAGTGAGAGGGATGCAGCATCTCACTAGCTTGAGAACCCAAAAATACCTTCGACCCAATTAACCACACTGTTCTCTTAAAACCAAATTACAAGTAAAGCAATGAATACTCTTTCCTTACTTTTATTCCTGTCGTGCTGGGAGGTTTTCCATGGAACGTCAGAATTGGACGTGATTCCCGGTCCTCCTGCTGTGTCACGTTTTGCAGCTGTCGGGCAGCCTGTGGAATTGTGAGCCCGATATTTCTTTAAGTCCCGGTCAGAGGCAAGATACCTGATCTGAGGAGGCTCTGCGCTCGGAAGGTGCTTCATTCTCTTCGAGGCCAGGTATGTAGACCGGAAACGCTCGACCTCCTGATAAGGTGGGAAGGACTGGAGCGCACCATATCCCAGCATGCTAAACTGCGGGTGCAGGTGCAGGAGCGGGACTGGGTACTCTACACTGGACCGGTCCGGTTGATGATACATGGGTGCCAATGTGTAGGAAGGACTCAGGAAAGGAACCTGGCCTTTGTCCATCGTGACTGGCACTGCAAAGGTTCGGGGCTGCTGGCAGAAGGTGGCAGTACCTCTGGTGTTTTCTGCTGCTGTAGATGCCAACACCATCAGTGCTGGGGTTGTTAAGGAGTTCAGCAGCCCAGGTGAATTTTCCATCTTTAATTTTTCACGTTCCTCAGAATTCCCTAGGAATGATAATCTAGCGTTAATAGTTGTCTGCGGTTCCTGTTTCTTTCATAAGTGCACCACATAAAAAATTTTCAATCATCTTTGCTCAGTGTAATTTTTCATTTTGAAGTCTTCTCCCAGTTTGGACATTTGAGCCTGATTTTAATACACTGCAAGCGCATGGGTTTTGAATCAGTTAAATCTCGCTCTAAATGTCCAAACTGGAGTTCCGCCTTACTTAGGAATACTGTATGTTTGTTGTATACTCAAGAAGTCTGTTGTATACATTGAAAGCCTATACTTTAACTTGATCACTTGATATACATACTGAATACACTAGGTGCCTGTTTTATATCCTGGCTTCCTGTGCTATATAGGTTTTTCAGCATTCCAAAGCTGAAAATGTGGTACAAACACTGAAACATAGGAACAGGGGGAAGTCATTTAACTCCTCAAGCCTGTTCCACTGCTCAATAAGATCACGGCTAATCTGTGATCTTACTCCATTTGCTTTATCCCTGTATCCCTTAATATCTTTGGTTAACACAAATCTATCAATCTCAGATTTAAAGTTAAGAACTGATCCTAGCATCAACTGTGTTTACAGTTCCAAACTTCTACCACCCTTTCTGTGTAGAAGTGTTTCCCAACTCCGTTAGTCTTTCTCTGTTTTTAATGCTTAATTGCCCCCACCAATCTTTGGGTGGGCACTTCCTGCACCTGATACCACCTCTGGTGGAAAACCGATGGTGTGCAACGTGTAAGCTCCTGCCCCATGGCTCCCTGCCTGATTGTCTGCTGCTGCCTGTTCCAAGAGTGGCCTAAACCCAACAGCCTGAGAGGAAAATCCTGTTTGGCAGCTCAAGTTGGAGCTGAAAGGTGCAGGGGTGGGGCATTAGGACCCTGCAACCTGTGCAACAGCATGTGGCCCTGAGAGGAAGGACACCTATCTGCAATGACAACAGCTGAGCCCTCATCATTTTACCAACTCAATTTCTATTACCCATGGTCTTTTCACAGTCATACAAGTACAAATATGACACCAGATTAAGTTGGTAGTATCCTTGGCCAGTAAAATGGTAGGGGTCCCAAACCAAACTGTTGCACAAGACAAAGAGCCACCCAGACAATCTGGCGGGGTGAGTCGCACCCTTTTGTGCTGCAGTTTCTATGATTCCACTTTGGGGATTTCTGGATGTATTTCAAAGTCTCTGGGCAGATCAGACTATTATCTGGAGTTGATGGAGTATCTCCTGAATCTTGCAGGATTATTGAAGTTCACATTGCAGTGTGGATTTGTTTAATTGTACTAAATAATAGGAAAAGCTCACAATTCATCTCAATGCCATACACTTCTGACTTACTCCCAGTTCATCCCTTCAAATTGCTGCCACCTTCAGTGATGGACCTATAACCATCCAGGTACACCAGGACTTCATCACAGCCTCGTCCAGCTCAGTATCTCCCTGGAAGGCTCAGGTTCAGAAGGGCAGAATCTCACTTTCTGTCGAATGTTTTTTGCTGATTGAAGTGAAAACAGGGCGAACACTTTCACACAGCCAGTGTTACACTGTACAGAGATCCTAGAGAGAGAACTGTCCTGTAACTGCGTGGCCCTCACAGCAGTCTGCTGTAATCGGCTATTGTCCTGTACTTTCACTAGTCGCAAGTGTAAACTAATACCAACAATAATGATATTCACTGCAGGAGGAGAGATTTCCTCTGTTACTGTTCAAGGGACTATCAACATGATCATATATATGATTTATTATAAGTGGCATACTGATCAGTTTCTCCTCCCCTCATCATTTCAATTTAGTTCCCTAGTCAGTGGACACTTTCTGTTGCCACTGCATCGATCGCAGCCCCACTTACACAGGGTCGCCTGACTAATGTTGGACATCCCACGACTTTGATTATTTCCAAAGACATAAATCTAAAGTTAATAAAAGCGACTAAGGCACTTTACCTTCAATCTCCTTCCACAAGTCGAAGGCAACTAGAATATGTTCAGATGATTATTCCGCTGAGACCTGCTGAGGAGATGTGGCCAAGCAGGATCTGGAGACACCGAGAGAGCAGCCAGCACCACCAGCATTAATCCAGGACAACTGAGTCACAGCCTCACCTCAGCAGGGAGGGCAGTGGTCACTGTGACTCCGCTTTGTTCAGTGTATCTTTGCAGTCAGCTCTGTTTGTTCAGCAAGTGCAAAAATGATTCTGCTTCACCCTTCTCTTGTCCTCTGACTCCCGTACTTAATTCTTCCACAGCTTCTGATTTTACTTGTCTCTTCTAGTTTGCAACCATTAAACTCACTTTCTCCCCCTCACTTTCTCTAATGCTCCCTCTTTCTTTCTCACTTTCTCCCTCTCTCTCACATTCCCTCACCCTTTCTGACTCACTTTCCACTTACCCTTTTTGCTTCCTTTCTTTTTCTTGCTCTCCTTCACTCTCTGTCTCTCTATTTTCCTGCCTTCATCTCACTCTATGTCTCTGCCGATCTCTTTTTTCTCTCTTTCACTCTCTGGCTCCCTCACATTCCCCACACTCTCCTTCAGCCTGTCAGTGTCCCTCTCTTCCTTTTTCTTTCTCTCTCTCGCTCTCTCTCTCTTTCTCTCGGGTATTTGCCCGGGTTCTATACAGTGATGCTTTTCTCTGGATTTTCATGCCCCTGAACAGGGGTTGTGAGAGATGTTTGTTCAAATTCCTGGGGGTGGGACTAAGACCTGTTTTCACTCTCAGATTCATTGGCCATTGGCTGTCAGTTTGTGATTTGGCCTCGTCAATCACAGAGCCTCAGTTTTCTTGAACACTACAGTCTGTAACATCAACCTCACTCGCATTGTTACAGGTTCTGGGATTATCCCCGACGGATATCAAATCCACCTGAAATCTCGCCCCCTTCTCTCTCAACTTGAAATCTCCTTTCATATTCCAAATCTCTTAACTCTACCTCACATCTCACCTAGAGTTATTGATTCATTATGACACAGCAGGAGGCCATTCAGCCCATCGAGTCTATGTGAGACCGCTGTTCAGCAATCCTATCCCTCCTCTCAAATCTGTCGGAATCTAATCACTCTCACCTAAACGAAATCATTACCGATACAACCCAAGATTTCAAATTACAAATCAACTCACTTTTCACTCCCAATTCACAATCCCATCACCTCCCCCGCACCCACCCCCCCCAACCCCCACCGCCCCCACCATCCAAAATCTTAACTGAGATCAAGCTATAGGGGGAGAGAGTTACAAACAGAAACTCAATCTCTATTCTGTAAACAGATCAATCATTCCTTGGATTCTGGGCGATGTCTATCGTTCCTGTAACTGCAACAATGGGAAATTGGTTAATCGATAACAAATCAATAGCGATAGCAAAGAAATCCTGAGTTACTTGGTGAGGACTCAGTCAAGAGCTGAGTTGTAGAAATTTGGAATGGCCATCTTCAAGTGCTGGTGAACGACACAAGTGCAAATTGATAAATGGTAAGCTGAGGATGAACTTTAGGGAGCACATCACATAAAATACCTGGAATAGTCCCTGGGTAGAGGAGAGAAGGCAACATTGTATATTTAATATTTCATAACTATGCAGAGATGACACTCATTTCTATGTGTGTAACAGGTTTTATTCACAGTGCTTTAAAATGTCTGTTCCATGCGTCAGCTCTCTTTCTACAGTCCTTTTTCCGAGTCCGCACCCAGGCTTAACCAATCAAGCACAGTGAGCATAGATCAGATATCATAATCTCTCATAATCAAACACAGAACAATTGAACACTACAGGCAAAACCTCAATAGTTTGAGGAGCAGTTTAATGCTGTGATGGGGAATCTAGGTTCTATGGAAGGGCCGAAGGTCAGGCCTCATCTGAAATTATCTTTGTATTCTTAACTAGTTCAATAGGTGGGAAGCTGCAATGGCCTCAGCGCCATCAAGAGGGAAGTGAAAAATTAGCCAGTGCTCCCATCCCTGGTTAGCAGCCTCCTGCTGGACAGTGGAACCAGGTGGTGAGGCTATGATCAGGCTCTATCCCAATGCCTCCACAAGCCAATCAGATCGCCTGCTAATGCTGAATACCTCAGCCCACATCTGCAGAATAGAAAACTGGCAGATGTAAACTAAACAAAGAGTCAACATCTTCAGGAGAGGAGGTGGAAAATTGATGGGGAATTGCTACCAAATTGTATATGTTAAAGTTATTACATCATTGAGATTTGTAGTCAAAAAGAAATTATTGTCCAGTTGTATTCTAGTTGTGACTCAATCCCAGGTATCCATTTGGTATATATAAACACCAGGAATGCTCCAATTAGATTCCAGTCTGTAACTCACTCCTGGCTATCTGTTATTCTATATATAAACACCAGGAATGCTTCAATTAGATTCCAGTCTGTAAATCACTCCCGACTATCTGTTATTCTATATATAAACACCTCGAATGCCTCAGTTGGATTCCAATCTGTAAATCGCTCCCAACTACAGAAGTTCAAGGTGAGGGGCAGGAGGTTTAGGGGGGATGTGAGGAAAATCTTTTTTACTCAGAGAGTGGTGACGGTCTGGAATGCGCTGCCTGGGAGGGTGGTGGAGGTGGGTTGCCTCACATCCTTTAAAAAGTACCTGGATGAGCACTTGGCACTTCATAACATTCAAGGCTATGGACCAAGTGCTGGTAAATAGGGTTAGGTAGGTAGGTCAGGTGTTTCTCACATGTTGGTGCTCACTCGATGGGCTGAAGGGCCTCCTCTGCACTGTGTAATTCTGTGGCTATCTGTTATTCTTTATACAAACACCTCGAACACCTCAATTAGATTCCAGCCTGTAACTCACTCCTATGCATCGGTTATTCTATATATAAACACATCGAACACCTCAGTTAGATTCCAGGGTGGCTGGTCTCTCCCAGGTATCTGTTATTCCATATATAAACACCTCAAATGCCTCGATTAGATTCCAGCCTGTAACTCACTCCCAATTATCTGTTATTTTGTATATAAATCACTCTACCCCTTTGATTAGATTCCAGCTGGTATCCTACAACTATAGTATCTGCAATTCTACATTGTTAGCTGATGATTTTCACCTTCACTGGGTCATAGGCCGGGCCTTGGAGTGTTGAGTTCCACTCATAATGTCCTCTTTAGTCACCCACTCCAACAGGCAAGCAGATTCAAGTACAGATTTTTAAAAATTCATTCATGGGATATGGGCTTCGCTGGCTGGGCCAGCTTTTATTGCCCATCCCTAATTGCCCTTGAGAAGGTGGTGGTGAGCTGCCTTCTTGAACCACTGCAGTCCACGTGGTGTAGGTACACCCACAGTGCTGTTAGGGAGGGAGTTCCAGGACTTTGACCCAGCAACAGTGAAGGAACTGCGATATATTTCCAAGTCAGGATGGTGAGTGACTTGGAGGGGAACTTCCAAGTGGCGATGTTCCCATCTACCTGCTGCCCTTGTGAATCGACAGTATGTTCCCTCCTCTTTCTCATTTATTTTTCCATTGAACATTGTCAACACGCTATCTCTCGTAGCGGTACCATCTTGGTAAATTAAATTCTCAATTGCTTGTTTTAAAAATTTACATATATTTGCATAACAATAAAAGAAAGAAAATTACACTATCACAGAGACTTAACTTTAATTAAAAACCATTCCAATACATTAAAATAACCAGTCAGTGAGACACACCTTGAGCATATATCCTCGTTCATATATCAAACTGCTGTTAGGACACAAATGAGTTCAGGAACTGGTTTGTCCTGCATCTGAGGGATTGTAGCCTTTTCCCTGAACACATCCGACAATAATACTGAGACGGAGGGGGGTTGGGGGGGGGGTGCGGGATATGGGGGGCTTGATTCTCATTGTTCATGAAACTCTTCACTCTCATTAAGATACTTCGAGAGCAGGATCTGCTCATCAAATACCCTTCTACCCTTAAAGAGTCTCCTTTTCTAAGACAATGGGACCAGGAGAGACATCCAGAAAGAATAGCACCATCAAAGGCAGCTGTATAGAATTGTAGCTGGTTCACACTTGGGTCTCAATGTTCTTTTCAATGCACCTTTGTTACACTGGAAGATTTACCCTCTATCAGCTTGGAAATAAAGTCAAGTGTGGGCAGCCTGTCATGGAATCAGAGAATGGTTATAGCACAAAAAGAGGCCATTCAGTCTGTTATTTCTGTGCTGCCAGACCAAATCCAGCTCCCCACCTGTAATCCTGTAATCCTTTCTCTTCACATGATTATCCAATTCTCTTTTAAAAGTCACAATTGAACCTGCTTCCACCACACTCTCAGAGCATTCCGGCTTCTAAACGCTCTCTGTGTAAAAGATCTTTCTGGATCTTTTGCCAATCACTGGAAGTCGGTGTCCTCTGGTTCTTGACCTTTCTGCCAAAGGGGACCATTTTGTTCCTCTCTACTCCGTCCAAATCCCTCATGCTTTTGAATCTATCAAATCCCCTCTCAATCTCCTCTTTTTTTAAGAAGAACAGCCTCAGATTCTCCAATCTATCCACGTAACTGAATTCCCTCATCCCTGGAACCGTTCTCATGAATCTTTTCTGCCCCTTCTCTAAAACCTTCACATCCTTCCTAAAGTGCGGTGCCCAGAGTCGGACACAATTTTCCATTTGAGGCCGAACCAGAGTTTTATAAAGATTCATCAGAACTTCCTTCCTTTTGTGCTCCATGTCTGCAGAAAACCCAGGATCCCACATGCCTTATTAGCAGCATTCTCAACCTTCCCCGCCACCTTCAGCAACTTGTGTACATATATACCCGCAGGTCCCTCTGCTCCTGCACCCCTTTTAGAATTGTACCTTTATATTGTTTCTCCTCCTTCTTCCAACCAAAATGTATCACTTCACATTCCCCTGCATGAAATGTCATCGGCCACGTGTGTGTCTATTCCAACGGCCTGTCTATGTTCTCTTGAAGTCAGTCACTACCCTCTTCACAGTGATTCTGAATAGATGCCCCAGACCCTCGCACCTGAGTGCTTGCCGAGTGTCATCTTGAGACCTGCCACATTAAGAACGTGAGTTTGGCCTGCGTTTGGTCACTGTGATGGCGCGAGGATGTTTGAGGTGAAAGATTTCAAGAGCTTTAACCGTTTTACAAAGTGACGATGGGTTGGTTTTGATCCTGGGAGCCAGGTGGTTTTGCCAGTTTGCGCTGCTGTATCTAAATCCCATCTTGCTTCATTCTCTAAAACACAGTGAGCCAGCTCACTGTTAGTTTAGATGTGGTCCCTGTGTAAACCATCCACACCTCACAGCTGAAGAGAAGTGAGCATTGTCAAGTATCCATTATTCTCTGTGTAATAACCTCCATGCAGTCAGTGGATTTGGCCACTGTTGATGCTCCAGCCCCGTGAATAAAACTGGGCTGTTTATTTGTGGTTCTCCTTATTTTTGACAAGCTTTCTGCTTTCATCAACTTGCTAATTCTCACAGACTATTTCTCTTGGGTTTTTTAATCCACTCAAGAAGTCATTGACCTAATGGTTCACATTTTAAAACCCCTATGCATTCGTATTGTGTTTTATGCCTCAGAGATATGCAGAGATGACACACTCCGGGTTAAATGTCTGTAACAGGAGTTTTATTCAATGCTTTAAAATGTCTGCTCTCATGCATACAGCAGCTTGCCTCAGGTCAGAGTCTAAGTAACCACACCCAGGCTTAACTAATCACACACAGAGGTACCATACGCACAAATCAAACACTGAACAATTGAACATTACATTTAGGTAGGAAATGGTCCAACCATGATTGATCACAATCTATAAAAGAATTAAATCTCAACAAAAATGGATTCCAGTCAAATTCACTTACTGAATGATAACCGTTTAAAATGAGTTGAAAACAACAGCTAATTCTTGACACCAATTTAATTCATTTCTGAATTCACTGAACAATCACTAAGGTGAATTGTGTGTTTAGCGAATGCTGCTTTGTCCACATTTCCTGCTGTTATGGCCCCAGATTATTGAGTCCTGCCATATATGAATTAACCCTTACTTCACTGAACAGGGATTGGCCATACATGATGGAGCTCCATCTACTGGCTCAACTCACACATCCTCCTGTTTGTGGAATGTGACACCAACAAATGTAGCATTTCATATACCATTAGTCTTATGTAATAGACAAATACTATGGTTCTCTCATGTCCCTGTATTACACTTAATAATTGTTTTACTTTTTGTTTCTCCTTCTATGGCACTCACATTTTCATACTTTTCTGTCAGAGTCTACTACTCTGTCTGTCTGTGACTGTTTCTTTCACTCTCTTTCTGTCTCACTTGGTTTCCTACCGGTCTCCTCCTCTTTCACTCTCTCCCTCAGCTTCCTGTATAGGATTTCTCTCCTCCCACAGCCAGCCTCCCATCTTCCATGAACTTGAGTTCATTTCACAGGGAGTGGGGAGGGTCAGTGAATCAGGGAACTGCCGCATCGTCTCCATCACACACCCTGAGATGAAGCTTCCCCATTGTTAATGTGAAATTGTGGAGTCACCTCTCACAACCAGCCACACACTACAACTGTTAACACATTTTTACACACAAAATTTCATACATTTGCACAAACACATGCACACGTGCATTTGCACGCATAAATATATGGACACTTTCTTGTGTACACCACACACACACACACATACACACACACACACTCACAAACACGTCTTGCTTAGGTTGGAGAAGTTAGGGCTGTTTTCCTTGGAGAAGCGAAGGCTGAGAGGAGATTTGATAGGAATGTTCAAAATCATGACGAGTCTGGACAGAGTAGATAGAGAGAAACTGTTCCCACTCATGAAAGGATCGAGAGCGAGAGGGCACAGAGTTAACATAATTAGTAAAAGAAGCAAAGTGATATGAGGAAGAATGTTTTCATGCAGTGAGTGGTTAGAGTCTGGAATGCTCTGGCCAAGTCTGGAGAAACAGGTTCAATCGAAGCATTCAAAAGGGAATTAGACTGTTATCTGAAAAGGAAGAATGTGCAGGGTTACGGGGAGAAAGTGGGCAATGGCACGGGGTGAGTTGTTCATTCGGAGAGCTGGTGCAGACATGATGGGCCAAATGGCCTCCTTCTGCACTGTACCAATTCTCTGTGATTCTCCCTGTGGAGAATTGTGTGCAGTTTTCATCCCCTTACCTACGGAGGGATGTTCTTGCCATAGAGGGAGTGCAATGGAGGTTCACTAGACTAATCCCTGGGATGGTGGGACTGTCCTATGAGGAGAGATTGAGAAGACAAGGCCTGGATTCTGCAGAGTTTAAAAGAATGAGCGGTGATCTCACTGAAACATACAAAATTCTTAAAGAGCTAGATAGGGTAGATACAGAAAGGTTATTTCCCCTGGCTTTGGGGAGGTCTAGAACCAGAGAACATATTCTCAGAGTGTGGGGTAGGCCATTTAGGACTGAGATGAGGAGGAATTTCTTCACTCAGAGGGTGGTGAGTCTTTGGAATTCTCTACCCCCGTGGCTGTGAAGACTCAGTCATTGAGTATGTCCAAGGCTGAGATCGAGAGATTTCTACAGACTAATGACATCAAGGGATATGGAGATAGCTCAGGAAAATGGCATTGAAGCATGTGGTCAGCCATGATCTAGTTGAATGATAGAGCAGGTTGGAGGGGTTGAATGGTAGAGCAGGCTAGAGGGGGTGAATGGTACAGCGGGCTGGAGGGGGTGAATGGTAGAGCGGGCTGGAGGGGGTGAATGATAGAGCGGGCTGGAGGGGGTGAATGGTAGAGCGGACTGGAGGGGGTGAATGGTATAGCGGGCTGGAGGGGGTGAATGGTAGAGCGGGCTGGAGGGGGTATTTGGCCTGGTCCTGCTCCTATGTTCCTCCACACACAGGGAGAAAGCAGGGTTTGTAACTTGAACCTCACACATGTGTATTGGGGCATAATGTCATACTTGTGACACTGAGCCAATTAAGATTAGCTAATTCAACATGGATCAATGACTGAAGCTGCTGAAACTTTTCTATTTGTCTGGCTTAATACCACACCAGCCAACCGACGTGATGTTTTGTACAGTATGAGGGAAGTGGTACTGAGAAATACAGAAGTTCTGCTGTCTCACATGCTCTGACCCAACACCTCCAGCAGATGGAGCCTGGGAATCAATTACTGGACTGTCAAATAATGTTTCCAGGCTGAATATTCACTTCGTATCTCAGGCATTTTCCCTATATTAGGTCTCCAATGTCTGCTCGCATTTTTATTTTGTGTTACAATTGCAGCAATAAGCACAGCTACAATGTCCAATGACGGCTGTGCAGATCAGCCTATGGGCAACATAAGCAGTAGGAGAGGTGGTGGGGTATTGTCCCCCTTGATGTCAGGGCTTGCTCAGGGTCCAAGAGATGCAGGGATCACAGAGCAACTTGTAAGAGTCCCAAGTGAAATGAGTTTGGACAGTCTGAGTCCAGTATGTTAGTGATCAGGAGTCCTCAACACCTTAACATGCCATGTCTTAATCTCATTCTGCTTGCTGTCTCAAATGGAAAATATCATTTTGGCAGAGTGAGGGAAAGCTGGGAGATACTGTTGTAACAGCCTGGGAGGAACTGTGACAGGTGTAGCTCTCTGGGCAACACTCTTGCTTCTGGGGCAGAAGGTTGTGGGTTCAGGTCCCCCCTCGAGGGACTTAATCACAGAAATTAAGGCTGATGCTCCTGTGCAGTGCTGAGGGAGTGCTGCGCTGCTGCAGGTGCTGTCTTTTGCATGAGATAGGAAACCAAAGCCTCATCTGTTTTCTCATGTGGAGGTGACAATCAGCATTTCAGAGAGCTGAGCTCTTCTTGACGTTCTGGACAATATTTAGCCCCTTAATCATCGCCACTAAAAACAGATTATCTGCTCATTATCACATTGCTGTTTGTGGGATCTTGCTGTGTGCAAAATGGCTGCTGCATTTTCTACATTACCACAGTGACTACACTTTAAAAATGCTTCATTGGCTGAAAGGTGCTTTGGGACATTCTGAGGTCATGAAAAGTGCTATATAAATGTAAGCGTTTCTTTCTATACTCTGTATCCACACATACTGTACCTGCCCTGGGAGTATTTGATGGGGACAGTGTAGAGGGAGCTTTATTCTGTATCTAACCCCGTGCTGTACCTGTCCTGGGAATGTTTGATGGGGACAGTGTAGAGGGAGCTTTACTCTGTATCTAACCCCGTGCTGTACCTGTCCTGGGAGTATTTGATGGGGACAGTGTAGAGGGAGCTTTACTCTGTATCTAACCCCGTGCTGTACCTGCCCTGGGAGTGTTTACTCTGTACCTAACCCCTTGCTGTACATGACCTGAGGGTTTAGGGGTGGGGGCGGGAGCACGAGGTAAGGGACAAGAGGATTTGAGAAAATTTTTTTCACCCAGAGGGTGGCTGGAATCTGGAACACACGGCCTGAGGGGGTGGTAGAGGCAGGAATCCTCACAACATTTAAGAAGTATTTAGATGAGCATTTGAAACACCATAGCATACAGGGCTACGGGCCAAGTGCTGCGAAAGGGATTAGAATAGATAGGTGCTTGATGGACAGCATGGACATAATGGGCTGAAGAGCCTGTTTCTGTGCTGTATAACTATATGACTCTATGAAATGGGAAGTAAACTATTCTTAGAATTAGTATATCTCATATCAATCCCTTAAACCCAAATATAAAATGAACTGCAGCACTCTGTTAGCATGCCTGTGGTAGTTCTGTGTAAAGTTATTTCTGTGTTAACCAGAATATTGTACAGGTTCAATGATCTGTTAGGGTTACATTAAGTATAACTCTCTAGCTTACATCCTGGTGAAATTCTCTTCAATTCATAGACCTGCACAAATATCTATGATTTATTTTTATAACCAACAGTTATTTGCATTGTTCTCAGTTTGTTACATGCAGAGACAAGGTTATGAATAGCTTTACCCAGTGACTAATCAGCCTTTAACACTCCACCAACATAAGGATGTCATCCCTCCATCTTTCCTCTTCCTTTACACTTCACATCTTGGATTAATTTCCTTCCTCCTTTTCCCTCTGCTGAAGTCACTAACCGCTACTAGTCTGGTAGAGACAGGCATCCAGTGCTTCACTCTGTCGGTCTGCCAGCGGACTCTGTGACCAGTGGAGGGGGCTGGTTCCTGTCCTAGTTACACGTAAGCACTTTCCAGGAGTCACCAGCCAACAACAGAGTAGGAAACCTGGACCATGTTCCCCCCCTTTCCTTGCTCCCAGTTCAGGGATGGAATAGGTTAAGCGCAGAGGTGCTGAAGCCAATTAAAGCCCTGACTGAGCTTGGCAATTCAGCACCGTGCAAGAATGGAATCTGGTGGCCATGGATATCTGTGGCTATCAATGTGGCTCAGTGCAGTCACCCTAGGGGGGAATTAAGGAATGGTGTTGTAGACTCCCTTGTAAAAGGGTTCCCCAGCAGAAAAGGAAGGAATGATTCATTTTCCCTTCTCATTCCTTGAATTGCATTTTTTTAAATTTCATTTTTCTTTGGAATGGATTGCGGGAAAGTTTACCCTGGATCACAGAGGTTATGAGGCCTGGCTTCCGGATGGCCTAGTTTGCTGCATAGTCCTCCCCACTACATGTCTCTCAGTTTAATACATCTAGATGTGTCTGATTGTTGACACCCAGACCCTATGATTGTCCCCCCTCCAGTATCCCTGTCGGTAAGTGCCATGGTGATGTGAGGCAGCCAGACTGCACTCTTTAATCTTGTACAAGACAGCAGAGGTTCTGAAAGGCCTGAATAAATCATAAAGTCACTCCGGATCGACTGGGAGCATGTTTTTCCATAGAAGGGGACATCAGATAGCTGACAGGATCTCACTATCTGCACCGCCATAATATTCCAATTAGCTAAAAATGCAAAAAGAGTGTCCATGTGTTTAACATCACACAATTTGTAGTATGTTTGTTCCCTTTGAGATGCAATTGACTAACTCATGTAGCATTTGCTACACCTCAGGATGGGTCCTTTAATTTTTGACAACATTTGGTGACACTGCAACTGCAGGGGGCGTACCTTTTGCCCGTGCACAGTTCCTGGCCGGAACTTTCCGGCCTCATTAGTGTCAGGCGTCATGTCAGGCAGGGCGGGGGATGGGGTGGGGACTTGCAAAGCCTGCCGATGAAGCTGAAAGACAACATTACATATTTTTCAGTAAAAGTGAATATACTTTCAGATTATAAAGTAACAAAATGTGTTCACCTGTGCAACCACTTGTGATTAGGATTTCTTAACTTTTCTAGGCCTACCACTTCTTCTAGGTGCTGCCCTGGCATCTGCAGCAGGGGTGGAGACAGCCCGTTCAATGGCTGGCCCTGATGCATCTAATGCCTTTGGTATGTGTCCTCTGGCGAGCAAAGGCCTTGAGGGCCCCGCCTTGCTTTGGCTGTCCTCTCGTGGGCCAGCTGCTCCCTCTGCAGTGACAGAAGGTTTACCAGACTGATTCCTGGGCAGGATTGTCATATGAGGAGAGATTGGGCCGATTAAGCTGGTGTTCACTGGAGTTTAGAGGAATGAGAGGGGATCTCCTCTGGCTGGGGCGGGTGGGGGGGTTGGTGGTGTGCAGAACGAGGTGTCATAGGCTCAGAATACAGGGTAGACCATTTAGGGCTGAGATGAAGAGAAACTTCTTTACTCAGAGGGTGGTGACCCTGTGCAATTCCCTGTCACAGAGGCTGTGGAGGCCAAGTTACTGAATATATTTAAGAAGGAAATCGATAGATTTATGGATGCTAAAGGTGGCAAGGAGTATGGGGAGAGAGCGGGAGTGCAGCGTTGAGGTAGAGGGTCAGCCATGATCACATTGAATGGTGGAGCAGGCTCAAAAGGCTGAATGACCAACTCCTGCTCCTATTTTCCATGTTTCTGTGTCACAGGAAAAGGGGACTCAGAGGGAGAGGCAGCCTCCGAGATTCCTGAGTGGATGATCCAGGGGTATCCAGCTGCCGCTCCTCCTCCCTTCAGGTGCCTGAGGACCCTGGCCTGACTCATTGAGGGGAAAGAGCACCTAGAGGGATGTCGAGATGCCCCGTTTCCCCTCGTGTTGCCACTGAGGAACTTACCCATAGCTACCATGATGGATTGCAAGTCTGCGCACAACTCTGCGATCTGCTGGACCAGGGTCTCTATGGCATCCACTATCCTCTCCATGGAGACCTCCATACAGGCACATGTGGGCACCAATGCATCAGAGAGCAGGCGGATGCAATCCTCCAACTCGTCCGCCACTCTGTTGAGGGTTTCCAACAGCTCTGCGTAATGTTCCAGCGCCTTCTGCTGACTCTCCACGATGACCTGGGAAGCCAAATCCAGAAGCTCGTCATCTGACTCGGATCTCACAGACACTCTTCCCAGCCATCCTCCGAGTGCCGGGGAGCTCGGCTGACCCTGCCTCCTCCTGCTGCGGACATGTGTCTATGTGGTGACCACCAGATTGTGAACCTGAGCCTGCTGTAGATCCATGTCCCACCGAGGTCTGTGTCTCCGTGCTGGTGCAGGGTATGGGTGAGCACTGTGATGGGTCTTCCAGGCTGCTTATTTCCAGCTCTTCAATGGAGGAGGTGTCCTCTTGGCTGGAGGTGAGGACCTGGATGGAGCTGAGGGACTGGCTGGCTGAGGTTGTCAGTCGCTTGGCAGAGCTCCCTGTGAATCATAGTAGAGATAATTAGTGTAAGGCAGCAGAGTCAAAAACAGGAGAGAGAGAGAGAGGGCACACGCAGTTGGACTGAGAGAGGGACGATGTGGTACAGGATCCTCATTTGGGTGTTCCCCGCTGACCTCACCAACGCCATAGACATGTTCCATGTCCACACCAGTCAGTGCAATGGCACACTCCTCAAAGTGAGTGAGGGGTCTAATATGGGCCACTCCAACCCCGGCCTGGGACCCCTCCCTGCTGTTGTGAGCCAGCTTCTCCTGCATGAAAACAGATGGAGAGAGTGTGAGCAGGACGATGGCACTGTGTGGAATGTTTGTGTGGTGAGCGGAGCGATGATCAGGATGAGGACGCGTGTTCCAGAGGATATGAGCCTGATGGAGATGTGAGGGGGTGTGTGAGAGTTAGTGGGTGTTGACCCTTGAGGTGTGAGATCCCTGTGGGTGTGTGATGGGTTTGGGAGTGTATGAGTTGAGCGTGATGAGGTGGTTGACTTACCCTGGCAGACCGGATGAGACCATTCATCCTCTTCCTGCACTGGGTGGCTGACCTCCTCTGTGATCCGGTGGTGCTGACCACCACTGTCACCACCCCCCAGGCCAGATTGGTGACTCTGGTGGACCTCCTGCAGCCAGAGTGGGTGTAACGGACATCACAGCAGTCTTCCACTGTGTCCAGCAGGTGGTCCAGAGAGGCATCACTAAATTTGGGGGCTGCCATCCTCTTTGTTTTTGGAGCCATCCATTGCCTAGAGCAGTCCTGGTCTGTAGACATGGAGCAGGCTGAGGTCTCGCACGCTTTAAATATGGCGGGACTTGAACCCGGAACAAGTCAGAGGCTAGGGATGTTGTGGCGAGTAACTCACCTCCTGACTCCCCAAAGCCTGTCCACCATCTACAAGGCTCAAGTCAGGAGTGTGATGGAATACTCTCCAATTGCCTAGATGAGTGCAGCTCCCACAATGCTCAAGAAGCTCAACACCATCCAGGACAAAGCAGCCCACTTGATTGGCACCCCATCCACAAACATTCACTCCCTCCACCACCGACGCACAGTGGCAGCAGTGTGTACCATTTACAGGGTGCACTGCAGCAACTCACCAAGGCTCCTTAGGGAGCACTTTCCAAACCCACGACCACTGTCATCTAGAAGGACAAGGGCAGCAGATAGGTGCGATACCACCATCTTCAAGTTTCCCTCCAAGTCACTCACCATCATGACTTGGAAATATATCGCTGTTCCTTCACAGTCACTGGGTCAAAATCCTGGAATTCCCTCCATAACAGCACTGTGGGTGTACCTACAGCACATGGACTGCAAAGGTTCATGAAGGCAGCTCACCACCACCTTCTCAAGGGCAATTAGGAATGGGCAATAAATGCTGGCCCAGCCAGCGACGCCCATGAATGGATATAAAAAAACTCAGAGACAGGGGTGTTATCACTGTGCCACAAGACCTCCATTGATATAGGGTACATACTTTAACATACCAACTAGCACATACTATCCTAATAATAGTCTTTCCCCACGTTTACTCCATTTAATTTTCACTAATTCATATTCCATTATACCATAACATACTAAATTATACTCTTTAATATACTTTCCACTTTATCATTACATTCTAGTCTAAATCCTCATCAAGCTATAACCAACAAAATCCATTTCATATTACTTTTCCTCTTCAATTTCCTGTCATAAAAATCACTCACAGCTGGCTGGTTAGCAACCAATTTCCTGCTATTTAATGGCATATTCAGTTTGTGGTACAGTAATTAATTAATCCTGAATAATTGATCAAATCTGGCATCTAATTACTGTTCAAGATATATAAGATAAAAACAATTTGAGATAAACTTAAATTCCCCTTGACACTAATACCACACACCCAACCGAGGGGAAAAACTGCACCAGAAGCAAAGCTGCCTTCACCTCCAGTGTCTTTTATCCCATTGTCTGAGATGTGTGGGGGAGGGGGAAATAAATTAAATATATTCTAGACCCAAAACTTTTCATTGTATGTAAATCCCAAGGGTTTTAATCTCGCTGGCTGATAGGAGTGAAAACCAATTAAGTGCATTCCAGTGTTCCTTTATCCAGTGACACCTTTTAACTTGCTCCACTCATGACAGCATCAAGCTAAAAGGATGGTTCTGCATATACACAGAGGGAAGGGAGAGTGAGCTAATGTTTAATGCCTACATGAAAGAGAAGGGACAAGAGAGATATTGGGGGCAGGAAGGAAAGAGGTGATGGGAGGAAGATCACATGGTGTATAAAGAAGTTGGGCCGAATGACCTGTTTCCGTGCTAGGGGTTCTACGCAGTTCAATACAGCTGTGTGCATATCTTGCTGTGTGAGTGACACTGTGTCGCTGTGCACGCACAAATGCACATGTACACAAATGTGTGTGTGTGTGTTTGTATGTGTGTGTACGATTGGATATGTGTTTATATGCATGAACAAATGGTGTGTCCCAAACAATGTGTTAGACTAGAGGATGTGAATATATGGATATAGCCTGTGCATGTAAATGCATTGGATATATAAAAATGGCTCTGGGTACAAGCAGAAGTCTAGCCTGGAGTTTACATATCTGTGCATTGTTATACATTGAGGTTACAACTCAGTTTATTCAAGGCACTTGGGACAAGAGATTGCTACTGGTCTGCGCCTGATAATCCAAGAATTGTCCTGTTGGGCCCTCCTGCAGCTTCTCGGTGATGCTGCTCCCTCAGGCCAGACTATTCTCTGCGCAATGGGTAAAGATGTGCCTCTGGTCTGAGGGAAGGACTAGAACTCGAGAAATGTCTCTTAAAGGGGAAATTGATTGTTAAGAAGTCTTTGAAGAAATGATTGTCTGTTGAATATAGATGAAGACAAATATTGTGTTTAGTTTCTTGTTTGATTTTTTTTAGATCAAAAATCTAACAACTGTGAAGTTAAAAATAGTTTGCATTTTACCATGATGCTCCATCCATACAAATATTAGAACCATTTCCAGTGCAGGCTTTGGCTGCCAACTGTGATTAAATGTATTCTTGGAGGATTCATCACATGACTTACCCCCACACTCCAGCCATTAGTCCACCAAACACATTCATACTTGTGATGCCCTGCCCTCCTACACCAATTGGAAAGCATTAGATGAGAACACTGTTTGTCATATAAACACTGCAAACAATTTGCACACAGCAAGATCCCACAGACAGCAATGCAAGAAATAAGATCATCTGTTCTAGTGATGTTGAAAGAGGTATAAATCTTGGCCAGGAGAGCGGGGAGACCCCTCACCCTTGCTCATCTCTAAATAGTACTTTGTAGTATTAAAAGCACCAAAAGCAGTGTTTTATATCTCCGTGAAATGGGATAAGGCCTCATCAAAAAGTCAGCACCTCCGACAGTGCGGTATTCCCTCAGTACTGCACTGTTATGCCAGCTTAGATTATGACCTCATGTATCTGAAGTCAGACTTCAACCTGCAACATTCCATCTGAGAATCAATAGCTCTACCATCTGGCATTTTACATGGAATTACATGGAAATTAAAACACAATTTGGCCACTGGAAGGACTTGATAAAGTCCTTTGTCGGTGTGCCTTTGGATATGTGTACATGGCCCTGTGTAGCTACGGAAGTGTGTACATGGCCCTGTGTAACCTTTGGAGGTGTGTACATGGCCCTGTGTAACCCATGGAGGTGTATACATGGCCCTGTGTAGCCATGAAGATGTGTACATGGCCCTGTGTACCTATGAAAGTGTGTACATGGCTCTGTGTAGCTATGAAGATGTGTACATGGCCCTGTGTACCTATGAAGATGTGTACATGGCCCTGTGTAGCTATGAAGATGTGTACATGGCCCTGTGTACCAATGAAGGTGTGTACATGGCCCTGTGTAGCCATGAAGATGTGTACATGGCCCTGTGTACCTATGAAAGTGTGTACATGGCCCTGTGTAACTACAGAAGTGTGTACATGGCCCTGTGTAACTATGGAGGTGTGTGCATGGCCCTGTGTAACTATGGAGGTGTGTACACGGCCCTGCGTAACTATGGAGGTGTGTGCATGGCCCTGCGTAGCTATGGAGGTGTGTACATGGCCCTGTGTAGCTATGGAGGTGTGTACATGGCCCTGCGTAACTTTGGAGGTGTGTACATGGCCCTGTGTAGCTATGGAGGTGTGTACATGGCCCTGCGTAGCTATGGAGGTGTGTACATGGCCCTGTGTAGCTATGGAGGTGTGTACATGGCCCTGTGTAGCTATGGAGGTGTGTACATGGCCCTGCGTAACTATGGAGGTGTGTACATGGCCCTGTGTAGCTATGGAGGTGTGTACATGGCCCTGTATAAAGCAGCATTTCTTGGGAGTTTTCTCAATTCCCTCACATCTCTGCACCTGTAAACATCATCAAATTAAACAGATTCCTCACCTTCAAATGCTGGATATTGCAATCATTATAATGAATGATTAAAAAACAGAACATGCTGCAGGAACTCAGCAGATCAGGCAGCGTCTGTGGAAAGAGAAGCAGAGATAATATTTCAGGCCATGACCTTTCACCTGAACTGGAAGAAGTTCAAGATTTAACAGTTTGTAAACAAATTGAGGATGAGAAAAAGGTGGCTGGGAGGAGGGGAGCAAATGAGAAGGTGTGTGATATTGTAGAAGGCAATGAGAGATTAAATAACAAAAGGGGTGATAGTGTAGGGTAATGGGGATGATGAAGAAATGAAAGAGCAATCCAAAGGAGGTAGAAAGGGCCACATCAGAACCATTAGCAGAACCTGCCATTGGGGTGAAAGGTGATGAGATCAATGTTGTGGCCGAAAGGATGTAAAATGGGAAGGTGAAGCACTGATCCTCAAGCTTGTGGTGAGCTCCATTGGAATTGCAGGAGGTCAAGGACAAGAGACTGGGAGTGAGATGGAGAATTAAAGTGGCTTTAATGTATATAAGGCAGGAAAAAAACTCTCAGTGAAACTATCTCTTCCTGTCAGCTGCTGCCATTATAATTCCGGTCTAGTGTTGAAACATTATAAAACAAACTGATTCAGTGTCAGCCCTCATACTGTTGTCACTTCTGACATCAAATAGCAGCTGCATGCAGATGTTCATTCAATACGTTTCCAGAGCCTAGTGAGTGGAACCATCATAGACGGATTATATGATTTACTGGGATCAAGAAGACGCCCTTCCTTTAATAAATTATTTACAAAGTATATCAGTAATTGTTGAAGTTTTATCCAATAGGCATTTATATACAGGATAATATACAGCTGAGATTGTATAAATAAACAAAACAAGTTTCATTTATATAGCACGTTTAATGTAGTATCCAAACTCATTTCCTAGGCAGCACATAACACAAAACAATTGTTGCCAAGGAAAGAAACACTAGGACAGTTGACCAAACTCTTGCTATAAAGGAAAATGGAACTGGATAATTATCCGAAGAAAAAAAAATTGTAGGAACTACAGGGAAAAGGCAGGGAAGTGGGACTAGGTGAGTTGTACATGCAGGAAAGTAGCACAGACACGATGGGCCAAATGGTCTCCTCCTGTGCTGTGACCATTGTACGATTCTATGAGAAGGGAGAAATGGAGAGATGGAAAGTGAATTCAAGAATTTTAGGGCTGAGATGGTTGAAGGCACAGCCATCATTGGCAGGAAAAAGGGAGTGGGAAAAAGAGCCTGGTTTGGAGGAACACAGTTCACATTGGGTTGTGGGCTTGGAGGAGGTTACAGGGATTGGGAGGGGCAAGGCCACGGAGGAATTTGAACACTCACTATTGTTTGGCCAATATATCGAAGAGAACTTCAAAATAATGCGATGTCCTTTGAAATAATGCGATGTCCTTTGAAATAATGCGATGTGATCCTTTACATCCTCTTGAGAGGGCAGACAGAGACTTGGTTTAACATCTCATCTGAAAGATGGCATCACTGGCAGTGCAGCACTCCCTCATTCCTGGACCAGAATGTCAGCCTGAATAAATCCAACAAGGCCCGACATGCTACCAGTCTTCCAATATGTAGACAGTGTAGGGCCCCGGTAAATATACTGCATTACGTGGACTGGGAGGCAAAGAGGAGCAAGATATGCTGGAAGGTGGCTGAGCACATGGGATAACTATCTGAAGAGAAAAACATTGCAGGAGTAAGGGGAAAGGGCAGGGCAGTGGGACTAGCTGTGTTTTTACAAAAAGCCACCATGGACATGATGCAAATTCAAGCAGGATCTTTGGCTTCAGAAGAAGGTGGAAAACAAATGGGGAAGGATATATATAACTGAAAGGAGTGAAATCTGATAAAATAGTGCAGTAATAATGAGTTTCCACAGTCTAAACCAGGGATTAGCCACTTAGCTTCAATGAGTACCTGTAAATCTGTCAGCTTATGTTACCATAGATCTTATGTCAAATATGAAAGATGGGGAGAGGCAATGTAAAATAAAGACCACAACTCTAAAAGAGGGTGGAGGGCCAGAGGGACTTGGGGTATATGTGCATAAATCATTGAAGATGGTAGGGCAGGTTGAGAAATTGGTTAATAAGTCATATGGGATCCTGGGCTTTATAAACAGAGGCACAAGAGTACAAAGCAAGGAAGTTATGATAAAGCTTTACAAGACAAAGGTTTAGTCTCGGGAGTATTGGGTCCAATTCTGGGCACCAGACTTCAGCAAGAACGTGAAGGCTTTTGGGAAGGTGCAGAAAAGATTTATCAGCCTGGTTCCAGGGATGAGGGACTCGAGTCACATGAATAGATTGGAGAAGCTGGGCCTTTTCTCCTTTGAGAAGAGAAGGTTGAGAGGAGATTTGGTGGAGGTGCTCAAAATCTGGATGGAGTCGAGCAAAATTGTTCCCATTGGCAGAAGGGTCAAAGGCAGAGGAAAACCATTTTTACAAAGTGAGTGGTTAGAATCTGGAACGCACTGGCTTTGGAATGGGCTAACTATCTGAAGAGAAAAACATTGCAGGAGAAAGGGGAAAGGGCAGGGCAGTGGGACTAGCTGCGTTTTTACAAAAAGCCACCATGGACATGATGGGCAGAATGGCCTGCTTCTGTGTTGTAACCATTCAGTGATTCTGTTCCACGGAACAGCTCACAGAATGATCTCTCCTTGAAATTCAGTGACATTTAACGCTGTAACCATTCTATGCCAATGTGTGACCAATTATAGGGTCATGGAGAAGGAGGCTATTCAGCCCATCGACCAGGATTGCCAACTCTCCAGGAATTGTAGTCTCCAGGAATTGAAGATCAATCTCCGGGACACTGCTGTGAGAAAAATCATTGGGACATGAAAACAATTTGTCATTTCCCTTGAACATTTCTCTTTACCAAATATAAAAATATTGAAAATGGGGGGAAATGGCTGTTTGGCTGACAGTCAAGCATCATCCAGTTGGGTAATGAGTCTTTTTACATTCCAATTGATATGGGAGGCACAAGGATGGATATGTTGGCTGACTAATGGCTGGAAGGTGGGGGCAAGTCACGTGATAAAAGCTCCAGGAATACACTTTATAGTAGTTGGCAATTGACTCACTACCTGTGTAGGGAATCCAATCAAGCCCATAACCCCCCGTAGCCCCACAAGCTTATTTCCCTCAAGTGCCCATCCAATTTCCTTTTGAAATCATTGCTCCCTGCTTCCACTACACTTGTGGGCAGCAAGTTCCAGGTCAGTTAATCCTTTCCAGAGTTAGCCGGAAGCTCAAACTGCCATAGGATGGTCAACATGAACCACTACAGTCGGAAAGGTAGGGCCTTTTTGAAGCTTACGGTACAGGAGGCCATTCGGCCCCTCAGTACCTATGCTGGCTCTTTGAATTCAAGACAAGGCACCAGGAAAGTTTGACACACCTTCAACATCACACCTGGTTGTTGCTCTAGATTAAGTTTTTGGAGTGGGACTTCGAACTTTTACATAGATGAATGTGCCTGTTGATTTACGGAGATCTCAAGCTGCCTGTTCCAACAGATCTTCCCGCTCTGATTTAGGATCTATTAACCAATAAGGGGAGACGCTTCCTAATTTCCAGACCCCATCCTTCAGGAAGATGAAATGTATGAAAAGATTGGATTTTCCAGATTCGGGTCCCTCTCCAACTCCAGTGTTGTAGCCCATAGGATCAGGGCATTATTAAGTCTCAATTAAAACGCTGGAATTGGAATTAGCCAATCCTGTAGCTTTCGCGTTCTTTCTTACTTCCTTCTGCTGGAGCATGAGTTTGGCTAAACTCGCCGAAGCTAAAGTTTTTCTCCTGTCCTCTCGCCTCCCAACAAACCCCCACCCCCCAAATTTCCGACTTAACTGAGCTGTCAATCACCAGGGTGTCCCCAGGGGTCTGGAGTTTAAACAGAAAGAGTCCGCCCTCTGAGGTACCAGTTAATGTGGTCCTGTTGACCACAGGAGAGAGAGAGAGAGAGAGAGACGAGGAAGCAAAAGGCAGTGAGGCTGTTTGTAGCTGCAAATCCCAGGCTTGGATTCCGCTCGGAACTTTTTTCTCCGAGTTTTGAAACTTTTTTGTTTCGTTTGGAAACATGTTCCTTTGTCGCTGTTTAAACTGAAGAATCAGACTGAGCACCAAAAGTTTTCTGTGTTTTTTTTTGGTGATTTGGATTGGGGGGTGGGTGGGGGGAGGGAAGGAGGTTTGAGGGGAGGAATTCTTGGAAAGTTTTCAAAGTTTGTGGGACCTTCGTGCGAAGAAAACTTCTGGACCCTCCGCTTGGAATAACGGAGACAAGAGTGTGTAAAGTGGCCGGGAGTGGAGACTGGGGACTGCTGGAGTGACAGGGGAGCTGGAGCCCGTGAGAAAAAGAGGTAGAGACACAGCCAAAGTCCCGGGGTAAGAGGCGAGCCAGAGCCCCCGCTCCCCCCCCCCACCATGTCCAAGTGCAAGGAGGACGGGAGTTATACTCCAACTGCAGCGATCGTGAGGATTCCGGACAGTGAAGATGCCTGTGATTCAGAGCCCGAGGTCGCAGGTGGTGGTCGAGATCGTAGAGCCCCCCGAGGCAGGAGGATGTTGATCTTCCTGGACATGATCTGCATTATACTGGGTAAGACCTCAATGGGACTCAAAGAGCCCATAACCTCTATGACTCTGCTAATTATTATTGGGCGGAATATAACTCAGTTTCTGCGGGAAAAACCTTATTAAATCCAGGATTAGCATTTCTGTTTACATTTGGGCTGTGAAATTATTTGAGTGAAGATTGCATGCTTTAATATTATTGCCCCGAAGATAATCCTTCCCATCTCCGTAACATCGGTGTCCACCAAAGTTGCTGGGCAGTGATTTTCCTCCGTGCATGCTCTTGTCCTGATTTACATTTCATCTGCAACTTTGCTCTATCCAGCCTCTGCTATCTCCTGGAGTCTGTATCCCCACCCACACCCCTTTACTCAGCTTTCCTATGCCTCTGCTCCCAATTCTCTTAACTACCTTTGCTTCCATACATTTCATTGAAAGTTACCTACTTCAGCCACCTCCCTCCTCAAGTCCACTCATTGCTCTTTCCCATTTCCCCTGTCCCAGTTAATTTTTCAGGCCCTTGATCAATGTGTCACAGAGTCATTGTGGTACAGAAGGAGGCTATTCAGCCCATTTAGCCCATGCCAGCTCCCTGCAGAGCAATCCAGCCAGTCCCATTCCCCCCCTGCTCTGTGCCAGTGTGGAAGGTACTATGTCAGTAACAGGGCACCCACCCCCAATCTGTGTGGGAGTCCGATATAACACCACACTGGGAGCGACAGTCAACACTCGGGATGATTGCAACAAACTGGAGAACACTTAATAAACTTTCAGATCGGGCATGGAACTGGAGAATGAATTTCAACTCACCATAAGTGTGAGGTGTCCTGGTCAGAAAAACGAGGAGGAGGTCACATATTACTTAGAAAATGAGAATACTGGGGTTGGGGAGTAAAGGAATCTGGCAGGATATACAAATATTAGAAGTCGCAATGCAGGTCAATAAAGCCATTTTAAACATAAGAGCAACCCTAGCACTCGGGGTTATTTCTGAAGGGATTGGGTGGAAAAGTTGTGTAGTGAAGGCTGTTGATATAAAATAGCTGCCAAGAGATCAAATAGGAAATTCAGAGAGTAGTGAGAATGCCAAACTTGCTACCATGGGGTTTGTTGAGGTGAATATTAGAGGTGTATTTAAGGGAAGAAAGGAATACAGGGTTATGCTGATATAGAATTAGGTGAGGAAGAATGGGAGGTGGCTAGACTTGGAACCCTAAGTGTCAATGTGGATAGCTGGGCTCAGTGACCAGTTTCCGTGCTGTATATTCTGTGTAATCCAATGAAAAATGTTTTTTTTTACAATTCTCATCCTTATATTCAAATCCCTCTACCACCTCACCCCTCGCAAACACAGTAATATTGCCCAGCCCTACACTGCTCCAATATCTTTGCGCTCCTCCAGTTGTGACCTCCTGCGCATCCCCAATTTTCATCACCGCCATCAGTTGCCAAGGTCTTAACCTCCAGAATTCCCCCCCTAAATGTCAATTTCCTGCTCTCCTAAACCTCGCTTTCCTCCTTAAAGACACTCAATAAAACCAAATTTTGGCCAAATTTGCAGTTACCTCTACTAATTCTCCACTGAGGTTAGTGTAGAATTTTGATCATGCTCCTGTGATGTGCCTTCGGACAGTTTACTACATCAAAGGTGCTATATAGATGCAAGTTGTTGTGTGCATGGGGTGTTGAGCCTCAGCCCATGACCCCTCTTCCCAGCAATGCAGGTGGGAGTCTGGATCTTGTTAGTTAGCACTGTACAGCATTAGTACCCAGCTGTCTGCCAGCTGTGTCACTGAAACCACTGGGAAATTAAAGTCACCTCATGCCAAAGCTTGATGTGGAATATCTGTTGGCAACTAGGAGAGATTGAGAATGAAACCAGGAATGGGTGTGTGGTGAAAAGGAAAAGTGTACTCTGGTAATCTGAAATAACAGCAAATGCTGGAGGTACACAAGAAGCCCGTGAGTATGTGATATGAAAGGTCAGGTTAACGTTTGAGGTGAAGATTACTTCATCTGACCTCCTGTCTTTTCTCTACATATGGTGATGCATCTGCTGCAGAGTTCCAGCATTTCCAGTTCTAATTAGTTCAAGGCCAGTGTTAAACAATGAAAAATAGAGTCAGTTTGACATAGATCAACTATAATCTTATTAAATGGTGGAGCAAGCTTGAGGGGCTATATGGCCTCCTCTACTCCTGCATCTATTTTGCTGTACTTATTTAGCAATATTTGGTATTGGCCAAATGATATAATCATTTACTGGGCAATAACCTTCACTTTTACTTTAACCGGTCAGTCAATGTACTCTTCTGTGAAGTGGAAATGGATGATAGAATAATTAACTATCATTAGTCCTTTGTGGTGCCTCCTGTGATGTTTACGATTGACAAGGCAAGTTTAGTCTTGTGGTTAAATATTAAGAGAAAGTTGGAAAATAGAAAGGTCTGAGCTCAAGTCCCACTTTACGTAAATCAAGGCTGACACTACTGTGCAGTCCTGGGGGAGTGCTACACTGTCAGAGGTGCCATCTTCCAGCACCTGAAGCTCCATCTTCAAACTTGGGGGGCATAAAAGATCCCATGGTACTATTTTGAAGAAGAGCAGGGGAGTTAATGCCCTGTGTCCTGGCCAATATTTATTCCTCAATCAGCATCACAAAAGGAACCGATTATCTAGTCACTGTGGGATCTTACTGTGTGCAAATTGGTGGCCATGTTTCCTACATTACAACAGTGACTACACCACAAATGAGCTTCAGTGGCTGTAAAGTGCTTTCATACACTTGGTGGTCATGAGATGTGTCATATAAGTACAATTTGTTTTTCGTTTTATGTAAACCGATTCTCCCACAGATCCTTCCCTGCAGCCACTGATTTGAGCTAATCATTCTATTAGGTGCCACAGATGCATCTTTAGCTTCAAAGTGGTTTCAGAATCAAAACCATTCCCAATTGGATCAATTGGAAATTCAGACCCTTATTCTGTCTCTCTTGTCCCCAACCAGTTGAGATGAGTTTAAATTTCAGATCACAGCATTGTTGTATCTGTGCAGTCAGATCATACCTGAAGCTGGAAATTACTCTCTGATGAGGATCAATGTTAGGGTCACTCACTCCAGAGTGTCACTGTAGGCTTAACACTTGCATATTCAAAGGATGAGGTGGGATGGTACAATTGGTCTCAGGTGTCCTGGGCTTGCACAAGGGAAAATCAACTAGGGTTTCTGTTCCTAGTCACTACAGAGACTGAGATCAGGCTCAACTTTGATAATGCTCTCAGTAAAATAGTCTATCGCTGGTTATTGCCTGCTGGTTATTGCTTTCTTCAGCAAGCCTTTCAATGCCCTTGGAGCAATTCTTGTCCAATACCTTCAGGGCATGAAATGTGAAACAATTTTTTTTGTTTGGTAGTACAGAACTTGAGTATCACTAAAAAAAGAGACATGTCTAAGCTTTTCGTTTTGCACTCATCAAGACACTCACAAGAATACCAATATAAATGGGAAAATGACAATTTGTACTGTTTGTGGTGCATTCTCCATGGCAACGCCACTTGCCAACCAATCAGTACTCTCTTCACACAGTATAAATTGTTGTTTTCCCCCTTATTCTTACGAGTGTCCTGTTGAGTGCAAGACGAAAAGCTTCGACTTGTCTCTTTTCTCAGCAATATTTTTTTAAAATTCATTCGCAGGATGTCAACATCATTGGAAGGACCAGAATATATTGCCCTACCTTATACAACTGGGTGGCTTGTTAGGCCATTTCAGAAGGCAGTTAAGAGTCAACAACATTGCTGTGGGTCTGGGGTCACATGTAGGCCAGACCGGGTAAGGATGACAGATTTCCTTCCCTAAAGGGCATTACTGAAACAGATGGGTTTTTATGACAATCACTTTCATGGTCACCATCACTGAGACTAGCTTTTAATTCCAGATTTATTTAATTAATTGAATTTGCATCCCCCAGCTGCTGTGCCTGGATTTAAAACCATTCCTCTGGACCATTAGTCTAGGTCTCTGAATTACTAGACCAGTATTGTAACCTCTATGCTACTGTATGCAGAGCAGGGAATCCAGTTGTAACTTTCTGATGTAAACAGCATGGAGTGGGACCGTACAGGGATTTTCTGGCTGGAAGTGGACTTCAGTTGCACAGGTGCACTTCCCTGTGTAAGGTCTTGAATTTAAATCCCCAAATTTCCAACCATTACAAATGCTATAAAACTTCAACAAGTTTTAAAAAAAAATCAGCACTTTGTATGTGTGGAGTGGAATCGAGGTTTGAATTTGGATTTGATCCCAGTGATATTATGGAACCTAGTACTTAGTAACTAAGTCCTGATCCGCAATTAGTATGGAAGGAACGACTGGTTTGTTATTATTGTCACTCATTGACTAAGAACCATCAACCATAAAAATCAGTTTATGTGGAGCATTTTAGTGAATTACTGGCTGTAATCCAATCAGAAAATTCAAATGACTACTGGAAGGGAACTTGAATAGGTTTTCCTTGTTTTCCTCGCTAAAAGCGTAAGAGGGAGGTGATGGAGAAGAGGCAAGAGGCAGACACCGAGGAAGCGACCATTTTGTTGCAATGTTTAAACCCTTGAGTAGATTTGTTGTTTTGACTCCCAATGAGTTATCAGCTGTAAAACTATAGCAGGTGCTCCTAAGAATGGCCCAGTGCCTAGACAGAGCACAACCTGTGGAGGTTTAGCTGTTCAGATGGAGCTGTTAAAAACATAAAAACTGCGGATGCTGGAAATCCAAAACAAAAACAGAATTACCTGGAAAAACTCAGCAGGTCTGGCAGCATCGGCGGAGAAGAAAAGAGTTGACGTTTCGAGTCCTCATGACCCTTCAACAGAACTGAGTGAACCCAAGGAAAGGGGTGAAATATAAGCTGGTTTAAGGTGTGTGGGGGGCGGGGTGGGGGTTTGGGTGGGGGGAGAGAAGTGGAGGGGTTTGGTGTGGTTGTAGGGACAAACAAGCAGTGATAGAAGCAGATCATCAAAAGATGTCACAGACAACAGAACAAAAGAACACAGAGGTGTTGAAGTTGGTGATATTATCTAAACGAATGTGCTAATTAAGAATGGATGGTAGGGCACTCAAGGTATAGCTCTAGTGGGGGTGGGGGAGCATAAAAGATTTTAAAATATTTAAAAATAATGGAAATAGGTGGGAAAAGAAAAATCTATATAATTTATTGGAAAAAACAAAAGGAAGGGGGAAGAAACAGAAAGGGGGTGAGGATGGAGGATGGAGCTCAAGACCTAAAGTTGTTGAATTCAATATTCAGTCCGGAAGGCTGTAAAGTGCCTAGTTGGAAGATGAGGTGTTGTTCCTCCAGTTTGCGTTGGGCTTCACTGGAACAATGCAGCAAGCCAAGGACAGACATGTGGGCAAGAGAGCAGGGTGGAGTGTTAAAATGGCAAGCGACAGGGAGGTTTGGGTCATTCTTGCGGACAGACCCTTCACTTCCTCTCACCTCACCGTCCAAGGGCCCAAACACTCCTTTCAAGTGAAGCAGCATTTCACTTGCATTTCCCCCAACTGTCTACTGCATTCATTGCTCCCAATGTGGTCTCCTCTACATTGGAGAGACCAAACGCAGACTGGGTGACCACTTTGCAGAACACCTGCGGTCTGTCTGCAAGAATGATGATCTGCTTCTATCACTGCTTGTTTGTCCCTACAACCACACCACCCCCCTCCACTTCTCTCCCCCCACCCAAACCTCCCCCCCCCCCCCAATACACACCTTAAACCAGCTTATATTTCACCCCTTCCTTGGATTCACTCAGTTCTGTTGAAGGGTCATGAGGACTCGAAACGTCAACTCTTTTCTTCTCCGCCGATGCTGCAAAACCTGCTGAGTTTTTCCAGATGGAGCTGTGTTAGCCTGGACTGCCCCTTACGAAGTCACTGCTCAGGTACTGCCCTTGGGGATTTGAGGATAATTGCTGAGAGAAGCGCCTGTAAACTCACAGCACCAGTTCCTGCCACCTGGAAGAGGTCAGCTCAAGGTCAAACATACCAGCTGAAAATAACTGGTTTTCTTCCTATTGTTTAAAACAAAAATACTCTTGGCACACATGTTTTGCCAAGGTCCTGTGAATGGAGGTGCTGTGTAGGTGGAGGTGAGTGGACTGCCTGCTCTCCTTCAGTATAAAGCAAGATAATCTGGGTATGAGGCAGGTTTACAGACATGCAACCCAAGCAGTGTGAAGCTCCCTGTTCTGTAGATACACTACTTGACTAATAGGTTCCTTGGTAATTTTGCAACAACTGCACCGTGTGGTGTAACCTGTCTATAAAAATTACAGTGCAACAGCTCTCTTGGTATGCAGTTTATTTATCGCCACTGGGCTGCTGTGTTCCGATCTCTGTGGTCCCCTTTTAAAGATAAAGGTAAAGACTAACTCAAAGGGAAGTCATGATTTTATGGTGGAGATTTGCAGACATTGGGGCAGCTGGTATTGTGCGGTCTCTTACAGAAAAGGCACTCCTTAATATCCAAAATACTGAGTATACAAGAATTAGTGAAGCCATATCAAACTAAAGACGCCAACAGGAGCAGGCTTCTGATGTACCTGATTAGTTGTGGGTCTCTACTATGGTCAAACTACTTGGTTAATAGGAAATCAATCTTATACACCTGCCTTTTCACATTTTTTTTCATATTGATATTGTTACCTTTTATAATTCTGTTTAAAATTTGCTTAGAATCAACTCATGGAATGGTTACAGAACACGAGGCCATTCGACCCCATCGTGCTTGTGCTAGCTCTCTGCAAGTTCGACTTAGCTACTTCCACTCTCATGCCTTTTCCCTGTGCCCCTGCAATTTTTTTTCGCTTGGGATAATTATCTAGTTCTCTTTTGAAAACCACCACTGAATTTGCCTCCACCACACTGTCAGGCAATGCATTCCAGATCCCAACCACTCGCTGCATTTTTTAAAAAAAAAACATGAGTTTTTCCTCATGTCGCCTCTGATTCTTCTGCCACCTCAAATCGGTACCTTCTGGGTCTCTACCTGGCCGCCAATGGAAACAGTTTCCCCCTACCTGCTCAGGCCAGACCCCTCATGATTTTGAACACCCCTATCAAATCTACTCTTAACCTTCTCTTCTTGAAGCAGAACAACCCCAGCTTCTCCAATCTAACCACATAACTGAAGTCCCTTATGCCTGGAACCATTCTTGTAAATCTTTTTCTTTTACTAAGCTCTTGGTTCCCTGTCTTAATGTTTCTTCCTTTGGCTTGACGTCATTCCTGTTCAATTACACTCCAATGATGCTCCTCTGGGCACTTTACTATATTAAAGGCACTTTTTAAATGCATTTTGTTGATATCAGAGCAGCGTGTAGTGTTGTGACATGCATATGTACATTACAACAGAAAGGTGGCTGTACTGTAGTACTGTGGTGCTGTAATGCCTGAATTGTGTAATTCTGAAGCCACCAGGGTTCAACTGGTCTTAAGTTAGTTGATTCAAACCAGAGTTTAGCTTTGTGTGAACTCCTAGTCTTGATGCCTTGGGTTAGGGAGGATGTCAGTCCTCATCATGACCCTCCCAGAAGACCAGGTGTACGTGAGTGCTTCATGAGGATGCAGTGAAGTCAGTGGCCGTTCTCTGGGCACCCGCAGCCCTCTGGTAGCTTGTCCACGTGTAGGGCTCAGGTGTGATGCCCTTCATGGTTCAATAACCCATTGCATAGGCCATGGTAGGGGAGGTGTGGTACTCTGGAGATCTACAAACACCTGCAGAACAGTACATTAGCACGTATGGGAGAGAAGAAAATAGGAATTGAAGAAAGGTTACTGATCCCAAGAGGCATTAGCACAATTGAATGGTATATAGCCCCCAACTCAGGATCAGAATAAATGTATGCACAGAAACATTGGCTTGTAATCAATGCAGTGTATAGATGCCAAAGAGCATTGCTAGCACCCACCGCATAAAAAAATTGATAGTTTATTGGCTGTGATTCTAAGAGGCAGGATTCAGCATGTGCTGCCTTAGTTCTCATTCCTGTTCCTAAAGGTGTCTGTCCAGGAATGTTACCTGCCTGAGGCAATGAATACCAGGTGATATGCAGCAGCAAGAATGGACATGGTCCCTATGTGCCCTCAAGCAGTTTAAAAACAGAACAGGCCAGCAATTATCCATCAAGTGTTTAAATATCTGCTTCTTGGAAATGGCCCTTGTTTACGTTTCACCTGCAGGCAGCTCGAAGCTGGAACTTTCCCAGGCAAGTTGCCCAATACCAAAGGAAAGTTTGGAACTGCCCCCTGCCCTCCCCCTGCCAAAAATCGTCAAGGTCTTTCTGTCAGTTCCCCATCTATCAAATGCATTGAATGGGACTGATTGGACTGCTGTGTGGATAGCTGGCCTAGACTCAATGGGCCGAATGCAATGACTATGAATTGATGGCATTGTTGGAGCATTAAGCTGGGATGAGTGTAAGTATTCCAATTGGGATCCAGGTGGCTGGAAATCCTGGAAAAAGACAAAACAATCTCCATCTATAAATCCTATAATTTGGCCAAAGTTTGTATTAATGTGGGAGTATTTTCTCTTCTCCTCTTCCGGAGGTAATGACAGTTCTATGGGTAATGGCAACTCCCCCATACCTCACTGAGGAGCCAATTCTTCATGTGTGACCGAAGGCTGAGTGAGTAGACAGGTTATTCGATAGTCAGGAGGCATTAAAGGAAGCTTCATTCCATCTTTGTCCAACACACAAGCACATTCCATAACGGGCCACTGCATAAGGGTCAGGAATGGAACCCTGACCGATTTATCCTCTTGAATGCTTTATCAATAATAACAGATTGCTGGTGCCCATGTTGAGATCAGTACATATCAGGAGTTGAACCTGTGACTTTCCTGGTCTGTAGGATTCTTAAATTTAATTTGATGCCCAACCCTAACCTCAAGATCGGCACCACATCCACCAACATTCACTCCCTCCACCACCGTCACACAGTAGCAGCAATGTGTACCATCTACAAGATATACTACAGCAACTCACCAAGGCTCCTTTGACAGCATCTTCCAAACCCACGTCCACTACCATCTAGAAGGACAAGGGCAGCAGATACATGGGAACACCACCACCTGGAAGTTCCCCTCCAAGCCACTCACCATCCTGACTTGGAAATATATCACTGTTCCTTCACTGTTGCTAGGTCAAAATCCTGGAATTCCCTCCCTAACAGCGCTGTGGGTGTACCTACACCACATGGACTGCAGCGGTTCAAGAAGGCAGCTCACCAGCAGTTAGGGATGGGCAATAAATGCTGGCCCAGCCAGCGAAGCTCACATCCCGTGAATGAATTTAAAAAAAAAGATATGAAGTCTCAGATTCCTGATGCCATTGCTTGGCATGCACACTGAAAACAATGCCGTGTTGGAGAGCTGTGTGAACACATTAGGATTCACCCGTGAAGCTGTGTCAGGCCAGAGGTAATGGTGGACCATCAAGAGACGATGCTTCAGGTAGATTCTCTTAAAGCGCCTTTGAACAGATTATAGGCAACGTGAGACATCAGGTTATATTGGAAAGCGTTAGTGTGAAGGTATCAATCATATAGAGTCCTTTCAAAAGCCATCTATAATCTGCACGAGTGCACAGCAAGAAAAATAGAGAGGGGAAAAGAAAAGAGCTTAATCCCTGGTGCTCTATAAGCAACAAGCCAATGTCGAAGACTGTAATGGATTGAAGAATATAATTTTTAGAGCATCCTCCAAAATAGAATTTGTTCCTTTTTAAAAAATGTATTTATTTTTACCTTTTTAGCTTGCTTTCTGGACCTGTGTAATCCTCCTGCAGCAACGTAGGGGGCACAGTCTAGCTGACAGAGTCCACGCGCCTCCTTCCCCATCCCCCCCTCACCCGACTACCCCCACATGCCCTGCACCCCCAACGCAATGGCTTGGAGTATGGGCAGCAGAATAGCGTGCATTGTGTGCAAGGAGGATGAGATTATGTTGATCGTTTGAGTTTTAAAAATACTGGGGGAGCAATTCAATAGAAACGAGGATTGAGGGCTGTTTAGAATTAATGTGTCTGATTCAGACAGGCTGATGGAAATCAGTTTATTATGAAAGTACTGTTTAAAACTAGGGTCAGCTAGAGCCTTGTTAACTTGATGACTTTGCATTAGGAGCCAACCATCTTAAGTGCAGACTCCCCCAGGAGCCTCTTGAAGCAAAGGAAATTCAGAGCCACGTGTCGTCTGTAACGGAACAATTTGTGTCTGTGATCCGGTTAACATCTATGAAACTTCAGGTTAAGGACACTGACTACGCATTTGATATTGTTGGATTTTTTTCCAAGTTTAGCCTACCCCACGCACAAGAAGAATGCGCAATATTTATCTTAATTCTCATTTCATCTTGCTTAATAAGCATACTTCCATAAAACTGTCTGGGTCACAAGGTTGTGTTTGATAAATAAAAGCTGAAAAATATTAGTCTTGATTCACGCTTATATTTCTTTAGAAAAATTTTGGTAATTATCATGCACTCATAAGTACTGGATAGGAAGTGCAAACTTAACCCTTCCATGCGCACATACGAACAGGTTTGTATGAAAGGGTTAAGCCCCCCTAATTTTCTCAGCACTCTCCCAATGCTGCTGGCTTGCTGGGTTACAGTTCAATAGCAATTGGCTATCCAACAGAATCCTACATGTGGTTATTCTTAGTGTGAGCCTTGACATCGGCAAGATATTTGAACTGGAGGCCATACCTCCCATTCCTGTGCTTGTCCAACATCCAATTCTCACCAAATCTAGTGGGCAAGACAGATGAGTGCTTGGCTGCCAAGGGAGGGGTGGAGAGTGATGGGACTGGTGGAGCAAGGTGGTGCTCAAGAGTGTGAGGAACAAAATGATCGATGGACTGTAGGGCAGGGGAAAATGACAGAGATAGGAAGAGACATTCAAATTTTAAATTGCAGGACTTGGTGCGGGATTGGACAGTGGCTGCAGATTTTGGGTGAGCTGATGTTTACAGAGGGTTGCAGTAATTGAATCTGTAAGTGGCTGAGGGTTTCAGCCCCAAGGGGATGGAGACAGACAATGTTACGGTGAAGTTGGGGACACTCTTGTCTGTAAGTGAGAATGTGCTTCAGGTTGCACTCAGGACCAAGTCACCTAGACTGATGCTTTGGTGCAGTACCAAGGAGGTGCAGCATTGTTAGAAACTGTGTCCTTCCAACGAGATAGTAAACCAAGACCCTATGGCTCTTGCTATAGTTCAGGTGGACATGAAAGATCCCAAAACACAATTTGAAAAATTGCAGGAAGTTTTTCTGTTGTCTTGGCTAATATTCTCCTCTTCACCAATACCACAAGGACAACTTGACCAGTCAGAAATCTCATCGCTGTTCGTGGTATTTTTCCATGTGATAATTAATTGTGTTTTATTTGCCACATAACAGTGAGCACAATGCACAGCAAATACAACACACAGTATATTATTTGTTGTGATCTACTATAGACATCCAGAGTATATGAAAGCTGCTTTTTATAGACAAATACTTTCTCTTTCTGAGACTTTCCAAGGTATCCGAACCCAGAATTCAGCTACAGAGAGGGATAAAGCTTCCTTTTTGTTGTGGGAATGGGCTGAATGTGATCATTCGGGAACTGTCCTTTCAGCTAACCTTGGTACATTGCAGTGATCTGGTGTTCAGCCATGGAGGCCAGGAAGAACCCAGGTTTGTTCTGTATTCTGTGCTAAATTAACAGATGCCAGCTGGGTCTCTGGTGAAGAGTTACAGTCGTCCAGAATACCTGTGCCAAATTGGAGACATATTAGCTGGGTCTTAGGAACATTGAAATGTGCAGTACTGAGAAGGTTTGACTGCCCATAGAGATTTTTTTAAAATTAATTTACAGGATGTGGGCATGGTTGACAAGGCCAGTATTTAGTGCCCATCCCCTTGAGAAGGTGTAATGAACTGCCTTCTTAATCCGCTGCAGTCCGGGTGGTGTAGTTATTCTGTAAAGCATGTTCGGAGTTCCTAGTTAAAGATGTTGGGTGAATTAGATTGGGCTTAGCTCAGGTATCTGCTGATATTTGTGACCACATAAGTAAGGTACTTGGGGATGGCTCCTCAATGTGTATCTGTATCTGGCCTTTAGGACTGGGTGGGGAGATAGAAAAAGTGTCCCTTGATCTCTGAAACCTGACTTCCACATGCCACCCCACACCCCCACCCCCATGCCACTGCCATGGCTCTTCAAGCTTCAATGCCAGCCCATGGCCCCTCATACCCCTTTGCCACTACTCACCCAGTATCCACTATGCAGACGTCAGGAGTCTTGTGGAGATGAAAAGAAAATAAACTCCTAATAATCTATGAGAGTTCTCATTTATATGCACTTTATACAGAAACAAATTCTCATCATGAAACCTATTAAAGGATTTTAAATCCCCTCAGGTTGTCAACCTGTTATTTAAAAAGAAACCAAACTTCTATTCAGTAGCCACATCAAAAACAGCTAATCCCTTAATAGCCTCTTAAAACTGTCAATCAAAATGCAAACTCAGCTCCCCCGCTGAAATGAGTGGTTTATAGCTTTTGAAACTCAGCCAGGCATTCATTAGGGGCTCAGCTGTAGTAACTGTCATTGGGAAATGAAGTCTATTGAAACTGCAGGAATAGATGGTAATTTTTTTTCTAAGCTATTCCAGATAGCCATCAATGCATTTCCAGCAGTGGATTTTATTTTTACTCTAATGGCTGCAGCCTATTTTTGTTATTAAAGGGCTGGGGATTTAAATAACTTCGGATCACAACACACAAACAGACCTTATCCACCCTTCAACAGCATTTACACCTCCTCCATAAATTTGTGACTCTCACACCGTGGGTTAAGAACCTTGGAACAGGGAAAATGGGGCCTGTTTGAACTCAGTACTAATTTCAAATGGCCATGCTGAGTTCAGGTTTCCTGCCTGTGCGATTCATTCTCTGCCCCTTTCCCTTGCAGACAAAAATGGGATCTGCCAGAAATGAGAGTGGGACTTCTGCATCTGGGTCCCGCCTGTCATTTTTAAAGGCCTCCAGAGTCAACCTGGCTCTGGATAGATCCAGCCTTTAGTGTCAAAAGCCATTGACAGATCAGAGAGGGCAGGCCACCTGGTTCAGGAGATAATTGCTAGCTTTGACCTGTAACTTTGAATAATTTAGCAGTGTATAAGATACAGGCACTCAGACAGACACCCACAAACCCTGCTTAGCCTTTCCATTTTTCCTCTTTTCCTGCCACTGCTTCAAATCAAGGCCCAATAGTGGCCTTGACCTGTATTTATGTAGGAGAATGGGAGAGAATCTGTCCCCCATTTATTCAATACATGCTCGTTTGCAAGACTTGTGAAAATGTGTGTCTTCAGAGGCAGGAGCCTCTGACATGCTTCCCACAAACAGCGCTTCCTTTGTCAGGAACATGCTGGTGTAAGGTAGCAATCCAAGCTTCAGAGCTTTATGTTCTTCTTTCTGTGCAGACTAGCATCATGCAGACTTTTACAATGACACAGCCATAATGTTGGGCAAGTCAGGTCACAATCTGTTTTGCTTTGTTGCAAATTAGCAGCAAAGACAAGTTTATAAAGTGACAGTGAAGTTAATTATAATGGAATGGAGGTGGATTATTTGGCTGACCAGGTGGGAGGATATGAGTTTTGTTTTGGCAACATTCAAAGACAGACTGAGTTTCTTGTATGCAGAGTTGAAGAAATGGAGAATGACTTGTAAATCTGGTGCAGAGTGTACAACAATAGTGCAGTCATCTGCAAACTGTCGGTCATGGATGCCTGTTTAGCTTTAGCATGGGAGTGACTGATGTTGAAAAGTTTTCTATCTAGGCAGTATTTAATACTGGCACCAGAGGATAGTTGACCTTTGATGAGGTGAATAGCCACTGTCAGATTCCCAGGTTCACAGCCCTGTTCTCCCTGTCGCTGATTCTCCCTCGCCACAGGACTTGGCAAATGGACCCCTGGAGAGGCCTGCGTGTGACTTTGTTTAATGTGGAGCCCTTGGGCACTGTCATTGTCCACACGATCGTGACAGGTTGGTGCTCAGATTTCGGTGACATTTCGAACCACGATGACTGGGACCACCTTGCAGCTGGTGAGATGCACAGTCTTCCTTTGCCAGCTCTGCTGTTGAGGACTTTTTGGGGCACATCTTGATTGGCACCTCCCAGCCCAACCCCCCGCCCCCTCCAACCTTGTCACGTGGGTGGCCCGACCAGGAGGAGGGGACTCCCAATGGCTTTGCCCAAGGGGTTGCCGGGGCGCACAGGCTTCTCCAGCACAGCGAGCGGAGATCCACGGAGGGAGTGAACATACTATAAACTAGCTGTCAACAAAACTTCACCAATACCAAAGAGTGCTGCTTTGCAAACCACCTATCCTGGATGACATTGTTGATAATTCCTGATGTATTGGTAAAATTTATTGTGAATCTAATTTCTGACTAAAATTAAAGCACAGTTGTGAAGCTTGACGCCCCCCTCAGGGTGTGGTACAGGAGCCCTGAAAGGTGTTTTGTTTCCTATGAATCCATGAATTGAGAGAGATCATTAAACCACATCTAGTAACATGCTCCATAAAAGCAAAACCTTTATTCTTTGCCTTTGTTCTGGAAATGGGTTGTGCTTTTGATAGCGCAGCCAGAACAGGGATATTCTCTGGGCATGTTAGCACAGCTTTCGTTTCTATCGGGCTGATTGCAGTAGTTAAATAGTGAGGGTGACCCATGGGCTTGGCACTGTGAGTATAATGTGTTTGCCTACAAAATGACAGCTGTTGAGGCTCAGCTTTTATTTTTGGTCTGGCCTCATCGTGAACTCCCAAACTTTCTCCATCTGTTGCTGAAGGGATGTTTTCCTTGGTGATTTGTCCTGCCATACCTTGCACAATTAACCACTCTTCACGTTCAAGTCCAGGCAGACGGTAACCAGAACTTCAGCCAAACTCAAACCTGCCTTTATTGGACCAGTTCTGGGTATCCTGGTGATGTGGCGATGCTGTTTCCCCTGGCTGGAGAGCCTATAGAACTAAGGGGCTCAGTCTCAGGATAAGAGATCAACCATTTCAGACTGAGATGAGAAATTTCTTCATCCGGGGGCTATAAATCTTGAATATTCTCAACAACTAAACACTTGAGTTTAGAAGAGTGCGGGGTGATTTGATTGAAGTATAAAAGATCCTGAACGGCCTTGACAAGGTGGACATCAAAAGGGTGGGTGAGTCCAGAATTAGGGGGCACTGTTTTCAAATTAGGGGTTGCCCTTTTAGGACAGAGATGAGGAGAATTTTTTTCTCTCAGAGGGTTGTACGACTTTGGAATTCTGCCTCAGAAGGTGGTGGAAGTGGGTTGTTTAATATATTTAAGGCAGAGGTAGATAGATTATTGTTCGGCAAGGGTATCGGAAGTTGTCGGGGTTAGATGACAATGTGGAAATCGAAACAGAAGAAGATCAGCCGTGATCTTATTGAATGGCGGAGCAGGTTCGAGGGGCTGAATGGTCTACTCCTGCTCCTATTCTTATGTTCTTATCCAATTCTAAAGGCTGAGATTGATAGATTTTTGAACACTTAAGGGAATCAAGGAGATATGTGGGTTTAGGCAGGAGAATGGAGTGGAGGTGTCTCTGAAGTTGTGCTGGAGCATGAATCAATAACCTTCGCAGTGGAGTGCTTTAGCTGGTAGCACTTAGTCAAATTTAGATCAGAACCAAAAACGGTTTGAATATTGAAGCGCTTATCTTCTATCATCGTGTCAAATAAAACAGGACTGTGCTCACAGCCAGTGGAAGGAATGGATGCAGGATTGCTTCTAGAAGGAGGGATGCATTTGATGGGTGGGGTGGAGTAATGTGGTATGGAAGGAAGGGTGGTTTTCTCTGTGGATTGTGAAGGAGCAGTGGGAGTCCCATGGGTATAAATGTGAACTCAGTTGTAGTCCACCACGCTTGCTGTATTGGGTAAGAGTCATGAAGGTGGTGACGTTACAGCATCCTCTCCAACACTCCAGACGCTGTAGAAATCATAATTTAAATGGACGAGTGAGGAAATGCAGATGGACTTAAAGTGGAGAAACATTAGGGTAATGCTCAGTGCAGCAGGAAATGAGAAGCCTGTGAACAATGAATGGATATACATTATCAAAGGTGAAAAGGAACAGGATGTGGGTGTGACTATTGACCATTAACTTGAGAGCCTCCAGTCAATGCAAGGCTCTTGTCAACAGGATTGAACAAGCACTCATATTCATCACATTAGATTATAAAGCAAAGCAAATGATTTTAACCCTTCAAAGCTCATCGGTAAATCAGACTTGGAACGTTTTGTGCGTCTATATTCTCAGAAGCCAACTATGCTATGGAGAAAGTTCAAAAGAGAACTAAAGGAATGATCGTGTGGTTTAGATTTAATTTGTTTGACGTGAGATTTCTGGAACTGAAGCTTTATCAAGATGAAACTTGGGCTTCCTGGGACCCAAATGATGTGTCCCTTTTTATATTTAGTGAAGAGGTTATTTAAGAGAAGCAGGCACACAAAACCAGTGTTATCAGTAACCTGGTTTTAGGGAAACTTGCCCCAGAGAGGGAGCATTCTGGAAAATTGGAACATCTCCCAGATCTTTAAAATGGTGAGAGACATGGATAATAGAGACATTGGCAGGCTGTTTAAAATGAGCTGCGGGTGCCGAATGAAAAAAGACAGACATGCATTTACATAGTGTTTTTCATGACTGCCGGATGATTCAAAGAATTTTACAGCCAGTGAAGTATTTTTGAAGCATAGTCACTGTTGTAACGTAGGAAATGTGGCAGCCAATTTGCACACAGCAATCTCCACAAGCAGCAATGTGATAATGACCAGATAACCTGGTTTTTTTGTGATGCTGATTGAGTGATAAACATTGGCCAGGAATCTGGGGAGAATGCCCCTGTGCAAATCACATGAAGATAACATTCAAACTTCAGCAGAGGGAGTGTGGAAATAGAGCTTTCTTCTACCACAAAAAATCCATGGAGTGGAATTGCAAACAACTTGGTTAACATGGCATCACTGGTCTTGTAAGAACAAAAGTCAACAAGTTGGATAAACACCCATTTAAAAGAGGGTTTGAGGTTGTAAGAATGAGAGAGGAGAGGATGTGTTAGTACCTGTGAGCTGCGCTATGTTGTTTGTACAGTCCAGCTGTTCAGAATTTATTGGTGTTGTGCGGGTTGAATGGTTAGCCTTGAGTTTTCCATCATTAACTTCAGGGGTCAGGGAGAAATGTCAGAGAACTTATCTTTTTGGTGATGTAGCTGTGGTTAATTTTCTCCTGAAGATTGAGGGGTTTACATAGAGCTTGTGTGTGCACAGAGAATGGGGATGACAAATCATATTTTCTTATTTTGTGATTTATTCTTACAAGTTAAATTTTGGAATAATTCTACCTACTCTGGCTCTTGTGGCCAATTTCCATATTCCTGAAAACCAGATTGCAGATGTCACCTGCACGTCTTTTAATTTCCTTATTAACTATGACCATATGGGCTCCAAGAATCCTGGAATGTGCTTCAATTCATAAGGTAGACTAATACTAAAAGTTTTGCCTAAGATATTTTTGACAGCAGTGCACTTTGCTTCAGTCCCTGTGCCCCCTCCCTGCCTTAGAGGAGTTCCTCTGACATAGACCAATGTAGTAAGTTGGTTTGTAGATGCACAGATAAGAGTCCCAGAAGCAACTAGTCAACAGCATCTGAGTGGCCACGGAAGGGTGCCTGGACAATGAGCAATTGTCCAGGACAAAGCAGCCCACGTGATCAACCAGCACCTTAAACGATCACTCCTCCACTGGTGCACAGTGGTAGCATTGTGTACCAAGATGCATGGCAGCAACCCACCAAGGCGCCGTCAACAGCCCCCTCCAAATCTCTGACCTCTACCACCTAGAAGGACAAGGGCAGCAGATGCATGGGAACACCACCACCTACAAGTTTCCCTCAAAGCCACTCACCATCGTGACTTGGAACTGTATCGCCATTCCTTCACTGTCGCTGGGTCAGAGTCCTGGAGCTCCCTCCCTAGCAGCGCTGTGAGTGTACCTACACCATGTGGACTGTAGTGGTTCAGGAAAGCAGCGCACTACCACCTCCTCAAAGGATTAAGGATGGGCACTAAATGCTGGCCTAGCCAATGACACTAGCATCCCTTGAAAGAATTTTAAAAATTGGTTGAGGGCTTGTTCAGCCACACCCAATCATGTTCTCCTTTGACTTCCATGCAGCTACATGTGCACTTTCTGCAGAAGGTCACTTCATAGTGAATGGGAGTGAGACTCTGGGATGACTCAGTTTCTCCTTCTCCAGGCCAGAAGCACTGTAGCCAATTGTCCACCTCAAACCTGAAAGTGACTAATTCAACACATACTGGGAATCAAAGTCAGGGCCTTCTGGTTACATAACTTAGCTATTACTGCCTGCATCAGACGAGGCACAGGGGACCTGAATTCAAGTAAGGTTACAATCATTAGTTAATGGATATAAAATGCCAATATAAATTATTAATTTTTGCCCAAATGCCACTCTGTGCGTTGACAGATTGAAATGAGTTACAGGAGGACATTTTGAGGTCAAGCTGTTCATTACACTAAAGTTAAACATTGTCAGAGATTACTGCAGGCGACCCTGTTAACTCTTTGAGTGCTGAAAGGAAATTTCAGTGGGTGAACAGTGCTCCATTAACGTTCATGCTGGAATGTAGACTTTAACAGTAGGTTTTGTACTGAATGCACCCATGTTATTTACAGAGAGCGAAAATAAAATGCTGTCTTGTTACTCATTTTGATAATTGCTTCAGCCTTAAGAGAAGTTTCGACAACGACTATCGGGCCTGTGTTGCTTAGGCTACACAGAGAATGCAGCAGTCAGAGTTCTTACACCTGATCACTATCTAGTGATTCTGCAGTAAACTGGATTAGGCTGGCTGGGATTATTCATGCTTTTGGCACTCACTATTGTTCACAGATGAGGAATAGCCACACTGGGGTGAGGTGTGTGTGTGTGAATAGTCCAGTGTAACCCTCACCCCTTTCCCTGGCCTCTAATGCTGTGATAGATCTTAAAGTGGGGGGAGACTGGGGCAAGCACTCAAGATCATCTCAGTCTGTGACATAGGGTGGATTACTAAATGACAGAACTGTGATATGGGGCAGCTCTCTATTTGAACTACTTATGGAGAAATCAGTTTTAACTAAGATTTTTCAAATAATGGACATAAAATGTACAATTTAAGCTGACATATATAATGACTCATCAGCATCATCCTTGATATCCTGCTGCCACAATTCCTAGAATATTCCCTTACTAAGTATTCTGGCACTGATTCCTTGGATCCATTACAAATTAAATTTTACATTTGAATCCTTCAAGGAGCAGCAGTAATGTCCATTGTTTCTTCACTAAGTGAGCAGTAGCTACAGTCGTGTATCAGCGGAGGCTTTTCACTGACTCATCCACTAGCAGCCAAGAACCCTGGAAGCAAGCAACAGCTGGAGGGGAAACTCTCCCGGTGCCTTAGGTCTGATACCGCCTACTGAGGCCCTGTTTGTTGATATTGGTGCAGTTGACAGGAAGGTTTAGATTGATTCTGCCTTAATTCCTTAGCTTTTTAATTACAGTGTATGATGACAATCTAGGTAACAGTGCACTGTTAGCAGATGGTTTAATATCTGAGAGAAAAGTCGTGCTCCTGAGAAAGGGGAGTTGTTCCTTCCCATTTTATCTCCTTTTCTAAAGGTGCTGACTGTTTGCTGCTGCGCAGACACTTTTTCCTCTGTTACCCAAGTCTCTCTTCTCATGTTGACCTTCGCTCATGAGATATTCAGCTGTAGGGGCATCACAGCCAAGCACGATCCTGTCCTCCTGCGATTTTAAAGATACTCATTCAAAAACACACTCATTCCAGGAGATATCATTGGAAAGCAATTCCGAAAGAGAACTTGGACTGATTTACTCTTCATTAGATGATGGGCGCAGAGGCCAATTGTGGTTACTTCACTGGCTAGGATTGGCTAACCCAGTATAGACTGGGGGTCAAATTGAGATCCCAGCTGCTCTGTGGTGGTTTCGTTTCTCATGGCCCTAATCATAAGGCCATAGCAAAAAAACTCAGTGTTGTCTGTCACATTCTATCTTGACTGTAGTCCAGAGCAACAACAAGGTGATAGATGCTCGTTCTGGTGATTGGAACCAATTTCCACTTTGTGCAAACTGGTGTCAGTATCGACATGTTTGGGTCAGGTGCTGTACAAATTGGATGGAGAGGAAAACTCCCTCTACGCTGCCTCTTTACCCTCGGTCCAATCTCCAGAGGTTGCATTTTAACTCCCAGACTAATTATGTGGGTGAGATTGTGGACGGCTGCCTATTTTCTGCTCGGCTTGCTTTCCATTGAAGTTAAAATCATTGCCCAGTGATGTCTGAAGGAGTGTTTCCATCTTGCGGTCCTGTGACACAAGCTCAATAGTGGGGTGCCACCTCTACTCAACTGAGTTACCCATTATTCTAATGCACTGTCCAGATCTTTGCAGCCAAAGGGAGAAGGTTAACGGTGGGAGCCACAGGTACCAGTGGGAAAGGGAGATGAGTCAATTTTGCAGTTAGGCTGGTACACCTGGGCTCATGAGCAGCGAGATTGGACAGGGTATTACGTTACCCAGGGAATCCTGCTTGTGTGTGATTATTTTTTAGTGGGAACAGGATCTGACTCGATTCTAGTTTAATGGACAGTCAATGAGGTACCAGACAGTTGCTGGACCTGCCCCTCTTTAAAAGTGCATTCTGGCAAAGAAACCAACATTTGAAAAGGAGGGGAATGAAATGGTGAGGTAAACAAGAGTGGGTTTATTTTTTGAAGCTGCCATAATTTGCTATGTACTGGTATATGGGGAAAAACAACAGCCCTATCTGCTGTTTATCAGCTACCTGAGACAGGAAATGCCAGCATGCATTCCTGCAGCCTCCCACCATCTCTGCTTTTACACTCCTTCTAGCTGAAGTTATCAGGTGGGGGAAATGGTAGGTTGCATTCCTACGGCCTGTTCATGTGTGATGTACACTGTAACAGCAAAAGCGACACAAAACACAGTCGAAAGCAGAGCGATAAACATCATAGCCAGCACAGTGGCCCACCCAGATTCAGTTTATCAGTGAAAAGGTACAGGTTGGGAGGGGAGAAAGAGGAGGAATGATGGCAGACTGTTGTTTCTGAACAGCGTGGCAGTTTGCTGTGTGCTTCGGAGTAGTTTGTTTATTGCTATTTTTAAATTTAGCACACCGTTGTTAAAGCTGAGTGGCAACGACTGGACGTCTTTCTGACTTGTGGGGTTATTGCCCACTTATGTGATGCCTCAGGAGAACACATTCCAATCTCTCTGATTACAGACACTGTGAATCCCCTTTTATACGTGACCCAATCTGAATGCTTTATTTGAACTGCAAAATATTCACCCATTGCGATTGTGCAAGAATTTTCTGTTGGTTCCCTGTAGATTAGGCTTTATCAGAGGAATGGGAACAGGCTGACCTGTTAACACCAGACTGCAGTTTTTGTGGGGTCTCCAATACTTGAGAGGAACCCAGTCATTCGTTGAATGTTTTTCTCCCTAGATTTCCCTTTCTTCCCTCCCCTGCTGAAGGTGCTGGCTGTGACTGCAATAGTTCCAACTCTGTGGTTACCAGACAGGTGAATATTTTGCCCTTTCTCCTGGAAGGTGACTGAAGCACTTTTGGGTGTTTCATCAGAATAAAGGCGCTATATAAATACAGCTTGTTGTTGTTGATGGCTTTTGAATAACAGAGGATGTCATAGTGAAGCCTGACTCCATGCTCACCCGAGTGCATGTTTCCAGCGGCCACAGTGATGAGGAGTGGGAACCCTGACTGATTTCTCCCCTCCACACCCCCACCCCCACCTTACCCTGAATCAGAGGCCAATCCCAACACCCTCACTGCTCACCCAATGGCACTGAGCTAATCCGACACCAGAGATGGGGAGATGGTGGTGTAGCGGCAGTGTCACTGGACTAGTAACCCAGAGGCCCAGGTAGTCCACAACAGCTAGTGGGATTTAAATTCAATGAATAAAATCTGGAAATGAAAGTTTGTCTCAGTAAGGGTGACCATGAAACTATCATCGATTATCATAATGCATCTGATTCACCTCTGTCCTTTAGGGAAGGAAATCTGCCATCTTTACTGGGTCTGGCCCACATGGTGCTCCAGCTCCATAGTAATGTGGTTGATTCTTAACTGGACTCTTAAATGGCTGAGCAAGCCGCTCAGGGATGGGTGACAAATCAAATGCTGGCCTTGCCAGCGATACCCACAACCCATGAAAGAATAAATAAACAAAAAAATGCCAACCAATGCAACGCTACGAGTTTGCTGAGGAGAGAAACTCTGCTGTGGGTAGGATTCAGCTGTGACTTCCTCAGGAGCGAATCCCTGGCCTAGGGGTATAGGCCGTCTCTGTACAAATGAGCTGGGACCACAGCAATCTCTTTTATCAGGTGAGGAATGACCCTGCCAATTTGCACCTGATGAGGTGAATGTGACAACTTGTGTATCTTCAGCTGCAGCATTTGTTTGTTTACACAAAATGTTTGCACAGAGTATCATTTGTGAAGAAATCCTGTCAACATGGTCAGGGTGGACTCACTTAATCCCACTGCAGTTTAACGAGAGACTAAAGATTAAATAACTCCGCAGAGTAAACACTTGAACACTGTCGACTGTTGGCCTGTAAACCAGGCCCTAATTCCCTGAGGCTCCTCTCAGGCCTGAATACTAGCTGCTGCTGTCAGCCTCCGATGAAATCGCTCAGTCAGGCAACAGAACTGTATCCAGTTTTATTTTGGATAGTTTTTTAACATTGTTACCAATTTCATTTTTGTTAAATCAATTAAATAATGCTTGGAAAAATTGATTAATCATTCCTTAAGCATTTATTTTAGTTGACTGCCTCTGATGAGAGTAGTATCTGGTAAATCCTTGTGGGGACTGAGTTGAAGCTGTAATTACGTGGTGTAATCTTTGAATTCTAATGTGCATTTTTTAATTAAATAATTCCTGGAAATGTCCCTTTTTTTTCTTACCCAATTGAACAGCGCAACTTCGGGGTCAGTAGTTTAACTTCTGAGGTGACAGCACCATGTGAGTTACAGTGGTAAGTGGGTGATTCCTCTCTGCCAGACTTGCAGTATAGAAGCTTTGCTATACAGCTATCAGTTTCAATTTATTTATGATCTATCGCCCTCAACTCTGTCCTTCTCTATGTGCATGCTGCAGCAGAGCAGTCCAATCCAACCGGAGTGATTAACAGGCCAGGGCTCCTCCTCCTTTGATTGTAACCACCCCCACCCCGGCCTATCTGTGATGGGTATGTAAGCCCTCCTCAACCCACCAAAACTGGCAACCCTGCTTCACTGAAAAAGCCAGGAGCCAGGAGCCAGCTGGTGGTCAGTCTGGATTTTGGCTTTCTAGTATTAACCCACTATATATCCTGGCAGTATTCGTTCCTCCTGATATAAGAACGGTAGCCAGCAAGAAAGAGCGACTCCGTCAAACATCAGATGAGAGGCACCCTCGACATGGTCATACACCTACACCCAGCCGCCTAAAGTCAAGGAAGAGCTTCATGAACAGTGTTGTTCCATTACAATCAACCCCATCTGAAGCCTGCATTGCCTTGTGGAAAGACCGACTCGCCAGTCTCGAACAACCCCCAGCGATGGAAATTCTATCAGCTGAAAGCCTTCCCCCAGGAGCTAATTGCAACTGGGCAACCTGAAAGTGCCTTAACAGACGTAGGACTGGCGTAGGTCGTTCAAAGGTGTCTCTAAGCAAATGGGGATATACAACCTGCCCGACAACTTGTGAATGTGGAACTGAGCCACAGACTATGCAACATCTCCTGCAATGTCTATCGCTAGAGGAACCCTGCACTGTTGCAGATCTTGCCAAATTCAACAACAAGGCGCAAAAATGTGTCCAGTTCTGGCTGGGCCATGTATAGACTGTCTGTGGGCACGATAAGACGACCCAGTGTTAATGAGCCCCTGGTGAGAGTGCACATTCTTGAACACATTGAGAAAGAAAGAAATTCATGTTTAGCCAGAAGTCCGCTTGCGTAGCATCTTTAAAGCAAGTTTGTAAGTTGGGTTGAACACCAATCAGCAGTTGGGAGAAGGGTTAGACTGAAGGTGATGTCGATCACAGAATCATGCAATGCTTACCGCACAGTAGGAGGCCATTTGGCCCATTGTGTAAATGCTGGCTCTCTGCAAGACCAATTCACCTAGTACCACTCCCCCAGCTTTTCCCCATAGCCCTGCAATCTTCTCTTCAGATGATGATCCAATTCTCTTTTGAAAGCCATGTTTTGAATCTGCGTCCTGTCACACTGCCAGGCAGTGCATTCCACATTCTAACCAAAGTGGAGTTGTGAGGATGGGGTAGGTATACCAAAGTGAAGGGCAACTCCATTGTGCATATGAGGACGAGTTGATGGCTCTGCTACTAACTGAGGAGTGAGAGGGATTTCGAGTCAGCAAGGTGGAAGTTGGGAGCTGGGACAATGAAGAGAGGCAGAGATGGGATGGGGATGAGTTCAAATTGGAATGGGATAATAGCAGAGTATTAGATGACTGAGCTTTACTCACCTAAACACTGCAGTCCAAGCAACAACTATTATCTGATTAGTAACTATCATTTAGACATAATACAGAAAGAATCTTCACTGAGCAGCTATATTGGCAACAACACAGAGAAATGCCTGCAGCTAATTGCAAACTGTAGCAATTAGTTCTGAATTAAAACATATTGGAGGAATAGCGAAAGAAATGCTTGTTAGCTGGGGAATACAACTTCAAACAAAAAAGAAACTAACTTGCATTTATATTGTGTCTTTCACAAACTCAGGATATGTCATCTCTTTTGTAATATTGAAAATGTGATAACCAATTTCCACACAAAGACCCACATGGGAATAAGGACCAGAATTTTTTTCTCAGTGATACTGACTGAGGATAAATATTGATCAGGACACTTTGAAAAGTATTTTGGAATATTTTATGTACACTTGAGAGGGCAGAGGGGTCTCTCATTCCAGAGACATCACCTCCGACTCCCTCTGCTGCTTTCAAGGGAAATTTTTATGGGAAACCGCCAAGGTTAGGAGCGAAGGTGGGTGGGGTTCGAAAATCCCAGACAGTTAAACGAGTTCGACTGGGATTTCCAGTCAGTCTGCGGTTTTCCGATGTGACGGGGGTGATGAGGAGAGCGGGGGCAATTTGACTGCCACGAGGCAGGCACCCGGGAGGCAGTAGGCCGGGATGGGTCAGTGCTCCAAGCAGGCCTTTAGGACCTCCCTCCCTCCCTGCCTGCATGGGAGTACAGTCAAAGGCCACCCTGCAGAGGCATCCACCCTCCACACTGCTGCCCTGGCTGCTTTTACTAGTTTTCTCTTTGAATTTTTAAAAAGGTTGGTGAGAGGGCACTTTCTTGTGAAAGAGCTCTCTCAGTTACATATCCTTTTACTGCAGCCTTTAATTGGACAGGGACCCCGTCTCCACACCAGATTAGGGGGCACCATCCTGCGAAAATCCCAGAGTGAATCCCCCCCCCAGCCCACCTTTGCCAGGAGTGGGTTCAGATCCCACAAACTGTCCCAGTTCCTGTTTCCCACCCCCGAGGTGAAAATTCAGCCGTAAGTGTCAGCCTAGGTCATGTGCTGAAGTCTCGAGTACGATTTGAGCCCACAATCTGTTGACAGAGGTGAGCGTGCTGCCAACTGACACCTTTCACTGCGCTTATGTTTTTTTTTTCCAAAATCCTTTGTCCATTTTGGCCCTGAGTTGTGGCCTTTTAACCCATCTCTCCAGGAAGCACTGCTCTTGGGGGTTTGACCACTGGCTTACCCAGTCATCACTCCGGGGGCCTAGGTAGTGAATGTCGACATAATATTTGGCTATCATTGTCAAGCCCAATTCTGGCCTCTCCTGACCATGTAATCGGGAGCAGGAAACCCAAATTTTTCTGTGCCCTTACCCAGAGCCCTTTGTACTGCTCCTACCACACCTCCCTCTGCAGCTGAGACCAAATAGTTTGGCAGAGACCACAAACTGAAGCAGGAATCCTCTTGGTCATGTATGACACAGCAGCATTATCACACAACATCATTATCTGCACAGCCAGAAGAAGGAACTTAACAATACTGTATTATTAGGTACAACTGAGGGCATTTTATGAATCTGTATCTGAACAGGGAGGGCACCCACTGCTCCTGCCTACTATGTGGTGAGTCATTTGATTCGAAGGCACATTTGTACAGCCACCTCCTTGTGGCTCTGTAATGTTGTTGGTTCTCTGCAGGTCAAGTTGTTTACGCTGAGGAGACCCTGAATTCCTCTAATGAAAGAGCCTCTTTGAATCCCCTGATGGCCCCGTGGATGAGGCACTGCATTTGTAGCTCAAAGCTATGCAGACTAGAAGGCCCCAGGCTGGATCACTTACTCTCTCATCCAAGTTTACACATGGGAACAAGGCCAGCCAGCTCCTGGGGAATTGTTCCTCAAGAGTTCAACACCTCGAGTTGAGGAGGGTGGGGGGGGGGAAACGTTTTTGTGAAAAGCAGCAGCAGAGCCTTTTCCCTTTGAATTCAGCAGAAGAAATAAAATTCAACCTAGAATCCTGGAGCATGTAAGGTGATCGACCGCAGCAATATCATGGTTCATTGAAGAAGATTCACTGTAGCTATAAAAGTGTCTCTTCACAATAGAGGACATTATAGGCTGGGGAAAAACATATCCATGTGCTGGAGCTGTGCCTGGCCGGTTTGCTATTTTCACTGTGAAGCCTTGGCCCTTTATAGTCAATCCTCTTCCTTCCTAATCAGTGCCCCCCCCTCCACCCCAAGCCCAGCCAACCACCATACTGCCCCAGCTGAAGATAGCAGAGGTATATTCATAGCATGCTCAAAGGAGAGGCGGCCGGTATTGGATTTCCAACAACCATTTTCTCTCTCTCTTTCTTTCTCTCTCTCTCTCTCTCTCTCTCTCTCACTCTCTCTTCACCCCATTCAATATCCTAATCTGCTCACTGGACCAGAACATGGGGACCTGAGATTGTTTTATTTTGAGACAATGTTGAAACATTAGCAGGCTGTTTTCTTGTGACCAGAATGTGGTGCAGATTTCTGTCCTCGCTTGTTGTGAAGTTTGCTTTAGCATCAGATTGTACCTGTGTTAAACTCTCCCACTATGGCCAGCCGCCAAGGAACTTTCTCCCAGTATCGAGGCTGTTACACCTGTGGAATCCTGTCTTAGTAATGGGCACTTGGCTGCAGTGTGGATATGAACTATCTCAGTATGATTCACAATATATGCTAGGCATTAGGGTACTGCCTCCTGTTTCTGAGCATATACAGCACCGCAGTCCAGTTGGCTGGATATGAGGATTACAAAATGAATAAGTCTGCACTTTACACTGCCTCTTTGAACCCTCAATTCTTTCCATGACTTTCCAGCTTTCTCTTCAAGTCACCGACACTATCAGCCTCCTGTCTCAACAACAACAATGTGCATTTATATAGCGCCTCTTAGATAATGAAACCTCCCAAGGCACTTCACAAGAGCATTGTCAAATGTAAGTCTCATAAGGAGATATTAGGTCAGGTGACCAAAATCTTGGTCAAAGAGGTAGGTTTTAAAGAGCGCTTTTTAAAGCAGGAAAGCGAGGTAGAGAGATGTAGGGAGGGAATTACAGACCTTGGGGCCTAAGCAACTGAAGGCGTGGCCACCAGTGATGGAGTGATTAAAACTGGGAATGAGCAAGGGGTCAGAATTAGAGGGGCGCAGATATCTCGGAGGGTGTGGGGCTGGAGGAGATTATAGAGATAGGGAGAGGGGTGAGGCCATGGTGGGATTTGAAAACAAGGAAGAAAATTTTTAAAATGAGGCCGTTGCTTGAACAGAAGCTGGTGGAGGTCAGTGGAGGGCTGGAGTGATGGGGGCGTGGGGCTCGCTGTGAGTTAAGACACAGGCAGCAGAGCCTCAAATGTTCGCCATCCTCCAGGTGAAGTAGTTCAATCTAAAATGGACTGTTCACCTTCCAGCTGCTGAGCTTGAGCCTGTGGCCTCCTAGTTACAGATTTTGCAATTATGTCAAGCAAGATATTAGGGGTGAGTTTAGTCACATAAGGTTGGAAGGGTTGTGCTTTGCTAGAGCAAGTGGAGTCATCTCAGTTTGGACTTTAAAGTTGTGACTCCAGTTCAGCAGTTAACAAACCACATCTGCTTTGCTGGAATGCCTGCTCTAGAAGTCCTTCGTTCACTGAAATATTGGGCTCAGCTCCACAGTCATCTTCCTGCACAGAACAATCTGCTCTTGTACAAAAATTTAAAGTGGGTTGAAACCTGGTTGCTGACAAGCCAAATCTCACCAACTAGGTTTGAACAGATTCAAATTCTCAGCCTGGCACCACATACAATTACTCTGACTGGACTCCTTCACCTCCCGTCCCCCTCCTCTCTAGCCTGACTTGTTGCTGGGCTGGGAACTCGTGGGTACAACTAACCCTTCAGTGCCTCGCTGAAAGGACATTCATGTGGAAATCTACAGGATGCATATCGGTGGGTGGAGCACTGGGCCTGTTCAACTGCATGGGGCATCACAGTTCCACTTATACAGCTCTCACTGGACATTTACAAGCACGTGCTTTCTGAGGTCTCGGGATAGCAACTGGGAACAGAATCTTGCCTAAATTTTCTCTCCGAAGCTCTGTGCTGACAAAAACCATAATTTGCATTTATATTGTGCCTTTAATGTAGTGAAATGTCCCAAGGTCCTTCACGGGGGCCATTATCAGATGAAAATTGGCACCATTCTGGCTTTGACCAGCTAACCTCATCCAGCCAGGGATCTTCCATATTTGTGTGGCTCAGAAATCCAATGAGCAATGTACTTATTTACTGAGCTTTGTACTCTCATTCTTAATGCCAAAGGACTAAGTTAAGTTGTCAGCTCTCCATGTGCCACACTGAAGCCATTTTTGTTCATTTTACTATCTGCCCTCGGGCAGCAGAAGGAGTGTTTACCGCTCGAGGGTTTTGAGTTCCCTGAGGAGTCCCACTCCATCCACCATTCTATTCTGGATTTCCAGCTCAAATTTCCAAGAAAGCGATGGAGCTGTTCCCAGCAATCTGTTACTAGGATGCGTTTCGGTTTTATATTGGTTTGATCTCTGACGGATGAGAGGAAAGGGGCTGAGCCTCCTTGCAGCGAATGGAAAGGGCTTCTTACCATCTCAGCAAGCAGCTGTGAGTTAACAAAGAGACTCTGATGGTAAACATCTCTCTATTTCCACAAGCAAGACTCCACAATTCATGAACAGCAGATATTTTAGTCTTGAGTAAAGATTTTAATTGTTGCACTGATAAATCTACTTCATCACTTTCCCGGGAAAACGTACTAGAAAAATGTCAGTGCTGGTATGGACTCAATGGGCTGAATGGCCTCATCCTGTGTTGTAATGACTCTATGGGTTGGATTTCGCACTGAAGCCGTAGACACTGCAGCCCCCGCCCTAGCTTAAAAGTCAAGAGAGATCCTGCTTCCGCTTTGCCAGGTCACCCTGAACCGATTTTACAGCTGTTGTGTTGTTAATTGCCTCAACTTCACCTGGGAGGAAGACCCACCTCTGAGATTGCCACCGATCAGATGGCCAATAGCTCCGTAGTCTCAGCAGCGCCACTGGGAGAAGTGGCCACTGCTGAAACTGCAGGCAGTCAACCATGCCAAGGAGCCATGGAGGCTAGATTCAAAGATGAATGGGGCAGGGGCGGGTGGTTTGCCTGGTCCAGTCTGGGAGGGGGGTAGCGGACGGATACTATGGTGAGGAGGGTGGTCTCTGAACAGGAGGGGCAGCCCCCTTTGCCTGCATAAAGGCAGCCAGGGTATACCTGGCAGTCTCACCACATGGCTTGTGCAGTAGAATAATGGCATTGGCGGGAGGTGGCCCTTAGGTGGCCAGTTAAGTATCTCAATTGGCCCAGTGCCTTCCCCAGCACTGGTAAAGTATTTATAGAGGCAGCTAAGCTATGGATGTGGCACCTCATTTTATGCCCCCCTTTTCTCTCAGTGCACTCCCCACCACCTCCTGGCAAAGTGTGAAATTCCACCCTTTGTGTAAGCAGAAGTTATAGAATCAGAAACCACATACAGATTTCCCCACCAGCTTCATATTCTAGAGACTCCAAACTGGCTTCTGTCTGACTGGTTCAACATTCGATTGACTTTATTAATTGCTGCTCCATATCGGACATGTTGAGTGTAAGATGCCTTCGAGGTCTTTCCCAACTTCACTTTTGACTAATTCAAAAGTTCTATTTCTGATGTACGTGTGTCGCTCATTTTTCCTCTCAATGTTCAGTGCTTTTCACTGAGCCAAAAACGTACAGTACAAATCAGAGGACACCCCGCTCAAACTGTACTCTGGTCAGTTCACACCGTGTTCTGGTCAACAAGCCGTAGAGCAGTAGAGAGAAGAGACTAGGGCCTGATCTTTAGGCCCCCACCATTTCCCCAGCTCCAACCCAACCCTGGACCATTTTCCTGGAGGCAGGATGGGAGGGGGGAGGTGCAGGGCTACCCACCGGCACATGACAGGTAGCCGATTAAAGTAACTAACCACCTATTAAGGCCTGCAAACGGAAGCCCACTGGGGTTTTCCAGTTGGCCTCCAAGCTCCCTCGGGAGGCAAGGGCTGGTTTAACAGTCCTGGGGTGGCCTCCCAGTGACAGAGCCAGTGCCTCATACTCCAGGCAGGTCTGGAGGGGCCCACGCTGCTCAACTGGATGGTCTAGCAGCTGCAGGCTATCCTCCAGAGGCCGTTCCCATCACCTCTCCCTCCCCAGTGGTACCCTGGCTGCAAAATAAAAAAAATCTTTATTTCAACTTTTCTTGGAATTTTGATGCACCCTTTCTCTTACTTACCTCCCTTTGCAGGGAGGCATCTGATTGGCCCACCAGCTTCGAGAAGCTGTCTGCTACCTTTAATCGGATGATGAACCTCTGGCCATGAACTGGCTGCTCTGGAGGGAAAGAAGTCACAATGAGTGGCTGTTGCCCATACATTGCAAGCTGCTGACCCCCATTTGAACAAGTCAGGAAAGTCCGGATAGACTCGGCTTTTCAGCCTGGAAAGGAGGTGACCAGCTGCTGATCTGTGAGGTAGTGATTGGTTGCTGGGCCAGGCTGGGTGAATGGCGGTCAGAGCTGCGTGTTTGCTTTCTGCCCACTGCTGTCCTTGGCTGATTAATATGACCTTACAAACAATCTTACAGGGGTTAAAGGAAAACTAGCTAATAACAAGGGGAATAGAGCAGTAAACACAATTTGCTCAATCACATCAAAAGGTCAGTCTCAGTTCAACAGTTCAGTGGTCGCTGCTCCTAAATTGATTTATACTAATAACCACGCCTGAGATGCAAATGCTGAAGGTTAATAACGCTGCAGTGGGACATATTGTGTTGTACAGATGATCATTGGATTAAAAACTGGTTTCTGCTGCTTTTAAAAGTTTGAAAACAAAGAATGATAACAGGTCAGTGAGGACACTTTCTACAGGGTGATTGGGAAGCAGCTGGTTCTGACTGATTGCTGGTGGCTGCTGGGCTAGATGAATGGGTCTGCTGGTGGCTGCTGGGCTGAAAGACCACTGGGTGAATGGGCTGCTGGGCTTGGTTACTGCTGCTCTGGGTGAATGGCCTGCTAGTTAGCTGCCAGGGTGGGTGACTGCTCTGATTGGCTGGGAGACTGGGCTGAGTGACTGCTCTGATTGGCTGGGAGACTTGGCTGAGTGACTGCTCTGATTGGCTGAGGGACTGGGCTGGGTGACTGCTCTGATTGGCTGGGAGACTCGGCTGAGTGACTGCGCTGCTGGGCTGAGGGACTGGGCTGGGTGACTGCTCTGCTGGGCTGTGCCATTGCTGTCCTAAAGTGGTTAATGTAACCCCATAAACAATTCTGCTGTTTTCATTAAAGGAAACTTGGCCAATGACAAGGAAACAAAACAGTAAATACATATTTTATTCAACCGCGTCTTCCTCTGGGTTGCAGAGAATTATTATGGGATGTGTTGTGCTGTGTACAGATAGTGATTGAATAAGAAGCTGCTTTGAACTACATTCTTTCTGTGGTTTTGAAATATCTAACACAGCTGTATTGTGAGAGTTTGTGTTCACTCTTCCTCCTCCACAGTTACATGATGGCTGTCAGAGCAGTTCACCGCTCAGCACTCTCACTGAGCCCCTTGGCCCAAGTTGTTATTGTGGAGGATCGCGGGCACTCTTGCTTCTGGATTCAGGAGTTGCTGTGGAGATGAATGGATGACCATGATTTTATTTTATAGAAAACCTGGGCATTCAGGTCCAAGATGTTTGTGCATCCTAAACCACTGCCATAGAGCCTTCAACCATTCTGCCCCTTCATTCTTTCCTAATCCCATTCTCTCCACCATCAAAAGTCACTTTGACCAGGTCTTTGGCCCTGCACTGACATCTCTCCTACATCCTGCGTCTGCCCTCTGTTCTTTTTGTAAAACACATTGGGGTGTGTGTATGTGTGTGACTGAACTGATACAAGCCTTTATCATTCATGGGATGTGGGCTTCGCTGGCTAGGCCAGCATTTATTGCCCATCCCCAATTGCTTTTGAGAAGGTTGTGGTGAGCTGCCTTCTTGAACCACTGCCATCCCTGTGGTGTAGGTACATCCACAGTGCTGTTAGGGAGGGAATTCCAGGATTGAACTTTATGGGTGAATTATAATGGTTTTAATAAATGAGCAGCAAATAAAACCCCACATCAACATGAGTCAGAATCGGGCCTTCTGATGACCAGTGTCAGCAGAAGCTGATGTATGTCCACCCTCTTGTTCTCTCTGCGCTGAGGTAATGTGTAGTTAGATCTTCTTGCCTCCTTCCTAAGGCACTGGCTCCTCCCTTAGTGCTTGGCTCCAAAGGTATTGCTGTCATCTGGCACCCCATTCAAGTGGCTATTCTTCATCTTGGAAACTGAACAGGAGGGGTTAGCATGCTATTTATAAGAGCCAAATCTGATCCCATCCACACACAAGTACTTTTCAGTATTAAGTCACTGAAGCAGTCAGGAGCAGGAAGCTGAAACCAATTGTAGCACCACAGCAACTGGCCCAACTTGGTACAGCTGAGCAAGCTTCTAATCTGTACAGTTCAGTGTAATGTTGATGATGGAGATCCTGCTCTAGGGCAATGTGTAGGAACCACACTGATATTCAACAATCTTTTTCTGATTTTGTGTGTGTGTGTGTATATGCTCTATCACACGCTCTCATGCGCAGCCACGTACACACACAAACACACATTCTCTTACTAACTCACTCTCTCTCTCTCACACACACACACACACACACACACACACACACACACACACACACACACACACACACACACACACACACACACACACACATCCCCTCCCCAACAATAAACACACTTTCACTAACTCACTCACTCTCTCTGTCACACACAGCCTCATTCTCTCTGTCTCTCTCACTCACACACACTCCAACAATAAACACACTCTCACTCACTCTGTCACACACACCCTCATTCTCTGTCTCTCTCTCACACTCACACACACACACACACACACACACACACACACACCCCAACAATAAACACACTCTCACTAACTCACTCTCTCTCTCACACACACTCTCATTCTCTCTGTCTCTCTCACACACACACACACCCCAACAATAAACACACTCTCACTCACTCTCTCTGTCACACACACCCTCATTCTCTGTCTCTCTCTCTCTCACACACACACACACACACACACACACACACACACACACACACACACACACACACACACACACACACACACACACACACACACACACACACACACACACACACACCCCAACAATAAACACACTCTCACTAACTCACTCACTCTCTCTGTCACACACACCCTCATTCTCTCTGTCTGTCTCACACACACACACACCCCAACAATAAACACACTCTCACTCACTCTCGCTGTCACACACACCCTCATTCTCTCTGTCTCTCTCACACACACACACACACACACACCCCAACAATAAACACACTCTCACTAACTCACTCACTCTCTGTCACACACACACTCATTCTCTCTGTCTCTCACACACACACACACACCCCCAACAATAAACACACTCTTACTAACTCACTCACTCACTCTCTCTGTCACACACACACTCACTCTCATTCTCTCTGTCTCTATCTCTCTCTCTCACACACACACATGCACATGCACACACACCCCCCCCAAACAATAAATACAATGTGGATTAACTCTCAAATAGTGAGAAATAAAACAGCAGCAAACTTCAAACAGGTTTTTGTTTATTGAGAAGAGAGTAAGGGTTAATTCTAGAGCTCACTGCCTATGAGGGTGGTGGAAGTGGAGGCAGTTAATGATTTGAAAAGGAAATTAGATGGGCACTTGAGGGAAATAAACTTGCAAGGATACAGGGATAGAGCGGGGCAATAGGACAGATTGGATTGTTCTACAGAGAGCTGGCATGAACTTGATGGAACAAATGACCTCCTTTAGTGCTGTTATGATGCTATGCCAACTCATAACATTTTAGAGTACATTGGGAAGTCTATCAGCATTCTCTGAAAGGGCTATCCACTCAGCCCCTTTTCCCCATCTGGACATATTTTTCCCCTCGTATTTATCCATTTCTCTTTTGAAAGCTGTTACACATTTCGGCATGTTTCTGCTTGAACCGTGTCCCAGTGATCCTCTGGTCAAAAACCCTCTCAGCCCTTTCTCTTTGTACTGGTGCTGATGAGATGTAATCTATGCCCTCTGAGTTACTGACTCACCAACCACTGGAAACAGATTGTCCCTATTGACCTTAACAAAACCCTTCATAATCTCGAGCACCTCCATCAGTCATTTCTTTTCTCCCTGTCTCAGAGGAAGGTGTAAGGATAAATCGTGTTACACAATGCAGACGTGGGGCTGGACAGGCAGCAGCTTGGCCACAATTAATGTGCGAGAAGGTCGGCAGTTCAAGACCCCGGGACACTTCTGACTTAATCATTTTGCCAAATTTAATGCGTTCCCCATCTGACTACAAGGCATTCCATCTCCGAGGAAGGGAAGCACTGACATTTCCCAGCCCACCCATTCGGTTCACATTTCCTGACTTCTGGTTGACTAGAAATGCTGCTTGTGGAGAATTTCTCAGCCCAAGCTCTCCTGCCAGGACAGGGAGAGAGGGAGAGAGAGAGAGAGAGAGAGAGAGCAAGAATATATTTTAAAAGCAGTTTTTACGTCAAATAAGCCCAATCCCTGAGTCTAGCAGTGAATAGTTTAACACTCCGGCAGCTTCTATTGGTTCCTGTAACTTGGGGGAGAAAAATCTGGGCTGCAGATGTGTACGGATTCACTGGAAGTCAACAGGAAGATCGAGTTTGGAAGGCAAGTCCAAAAGGAACTTTCCTAATGGATGAAGGCCTCAAAAATCCTGCCCACTCTGATGGGGAGGTCAACTGGAATTTATCCTGTTGTTTCAGTGATGTGTGGGTGCATTTTTATTAAGCACAAGAACAACTTACGTTTATCTAGCGCCTTTGACATCCCAGGCACTTCACAGGAATGTTATCAAACAAGATTTGATGCCTGAGTCACAGAATTCTTTGCACTTGGGCAGTATCAGGTACCCCCAGATATGGTATGGATGCGAGGCAATGCCTTCCTGTGTGTTGTCTTGACAATGTACCACAGACCCAACATCACAGCACCTTCTACTGTATCAAGTGGGCCAGTTTTATTCACTGCCTCACACCAACCTTTCCTTCTTCCTCCCTGCTCATCCTTTTGTTCTGCTTATCTTGTGGGCCCCTGCTTCTCTTCCTTGGCCCCACCCCAGAGAGAAATAGATTTATGCCAATGACTGCTTGTGTTTTAGGGGCATCATCTGTTGCAACTTTATATACTTTAGAAATGGGTATGAAAATATCCTGATGCTTGATACTTATTTAAGTTAAAATCAACAAACTTGGGGTGAATTTAAACCCAGGTCCAGAATTGAATGTCCTGTTAGAATCTATCACACATATCTTGCTGTACCACTGAATTCCTTGTCTCCTGTACCTGTGCTGAATTTAAATCCAGGTTGCAGACATGAAAAGATAACAATGGAAACCCCATCTCCCATCAGAGAGGACACTTTGAATGCCCTCTACTTGAACTGCCTAGAGTTCACGTTTTTTTTTCTCTAAATGTATTACACCAGAAATTGACGTGAATCCTTTTACTGACCTTTCACAATTACACTGAGTGTAATTTTTCACATTAGTCTTCTGATGTGATAGTCATCAGAGACACGGAGGATTATATTTGGACGCAGGAATTGCACAATCCTATTGTATTAATGTCATATTGTGATGTTGAGTCTGAGCCTTTTAGTTATTCATTTCAAGCTTCATTTGGAAAACCGGGAATTCCTGTATGGGTTGGTAGTAGTGTTATACACCTAGTAGGGTTAGTTTTCAGTATGGGTCTGGAGCAGCGTTACACACTGGAAAGGGGCTATATTTCTGTATGGGCTGGATGAAGCATTCAATAATAATAAAGCCAGTTTAATAATCCAGATTCCCGATAGCACTTTATAGGGAATTCCAGAATGGGAGGCAGAGCTTCTACTACCTGTGGAAGTCAGAGTCCTGGATGCTCTTTCTCCACTGGACCCTTGATCTTGGCAAAGCAATTAGTCATCACTCAGTTTGAATGTGATTAAGAGCAATGTACAGTCACCCCAACTCTGTGTAAACACCCTGCAAGGCCCAAGAAAGCCTGGGATTAAATGGTTAAAGAGCAATTGTGGCCAACAAAATAGTGTGGCAGTCTCAATAGGCCGAAGTTCCCCCAGACCCTGAGCAGTAGGGGGTGATTTAGAGAGGGGGCCTAGTTTGATGGACCAATAAGGGTGACAGTAGATAATCAGCATTAAAAACGAGTGTGCCTCCTGGAAGATTAGATACCGCTGTCTAGTCAAATTAGCACGGCTAGTTAAAGAAGACAACTGTAGGTTGTTGGAATTTTCACACTGGCCATCAGAGTAACCATGACAGAATCAGAAATACTCTTCATCATTCTGATTTTCCAACTGTTTTTATAAAATGTGTAAAACACCTGAAAGAAAACAATTCCTGGACCGGAATAAAAATATCTTTATTTCTATTGGCATGATTTCAACAAGTTGTATTTCTGTAGCACCTTTAGTAATGCAGTAAAGTAAAGGAGAGTAACAGACCCTGAGCAGTAGGGGGTGATTTAGAGAAGGGGCCTAGTTTGACGGACCAATAAGGGTGACAGTAGATAATCAGCATTAAAAACGCCCCTTTTAGGGGAACGAAGGCCATTTCCAAATGCCATGATGAAGCAGGCTCCGCCTCAGTCGAATTGCAGATGAACTGGGGGTGCATTTCATACAGTTTTTCATGAGACAAGGAACAAGCTTAGAGATGAATTAGTCAATTTGTCAGCAGCCTGCCCCATCAGTCCCTCCAGCAGATGTGTGGAAACTATTACAACCAAATAACTGAGCAAGTTCCAATATTGCTCCACTGCTAGTAGATCCCTAATCAATCTCTTCATTATAATAAAGACAGGAGTTGTGGAAAATAGTCGGCAGGTCAGGCAGTATCTGCGGAGAATGACGACTTTTTGTGAAAACTGATATAAGTTAGAGATGCAGTGAACCTTAAGCAAGTGCGGAGTTAAGAAAAGACGGGGGCAGGGGAGAAAAGAACTGTCCATTATTATTGGATTGCCTAGAAATGCGTTTTATGTAGAAGCTAACATAATTCTTTATTTCCAAGCTGTCACACGTAGCTCTTCATTCTAGCTGTCTTGTCTCTTACAGCTTCCCTGCCCTTCTTCATGGTGGAGTTCAACGCTGTCAAACCATATCGTCGTGGCTTCTACTGCAATGATGAGAGCATCAGTTACCCACACAAGGAAGAGGAGACCATCAGTGACCCTGTGCTGTGCATTGCCGGCATCTTAATCACAGTCGTTGCTGTAAGTTTGTGTATTTCTTCTGTGTGGTTAACATTTTCAGGGACTGTGCCAAAATGGCTGATACTGTTTTGGTGTGTATATCCTTTCATTTCCGATCTCTCTCTTTGCACAAGTAGTCCACTCCTGGCCAACAGGGTAGTTATGAAGTTGCTGCTGGGGAAGGGGAGAGTTTGGGTAGGGAAGGCTCAGTCACATCTTCCACTGGTAAATACCAGCGTCAGTCCCACTTGGAAGAAACTCCCTTCTCAATGTGAACAGCTGCATTGTCTTTATTCAATTCCAAAGCGATTGACGATTCAGGAAGATGCTGCGTTCTCTTCAGTGGCTGTGGCAGATTGTTTATTTATAAAGAATACATTTATGACATCACAACATGCAAAGGAAATGTGAAATGATTTGGGAGTTTTTATACAGCTATGAGGTAGTGTGATTCATTAGTCACACTAGTGATTATTAATAGGAAGTCTGGGGTGCTGTATCAGAGGGCCCTTGCCCAGACATTGGAGTTTCTGATACACAAATGGGGAATAGATATATGGATAAGCAGATATATATGTTAAACAGAGACCAGAAATAACAGCATAGTGAATTGTGTATTGGAGCATAAAGAATTCATTTGATCCCAGTTGGGCCATGGAGGCAGGTGTTGGGTGAGCGAAGTGGTGTCCTTTAAGGATGTTCCCTGAGCAAGTCAGCCACACACATTCTTTCATGGGGGGGATGCTGTTTCGACACAGTGAGGAGAGGTCAGAGGGTCAGGCACCATCAGCATCTGATGGGAAAACCTTACTCCGGTTCATAGAGTGATGTGCAAGCAAATTTGAAAAACACTCCGCTTGCACTGAGTATCGTTACTTATGGTAAGCGACAGAATGGGAACAGAGCTCTGGATTTGAAAGCCAGAATACAATGGGACTTCGCATTCGGATGGTGCTAGTTCAACATTGCACTGGGAGCATGGCATTACACTGGCATGCACGCACGACCCCTTGTATCTGTGGTTTCCAAAATACAATACTCCTATAAGGCTAGTGAATCTTTTACTGATTGAAAGAGCTGGTTTCACAGGAAGGTATGGCATTGAGACAGGTCATTACGATAGGGAAAGCCAAAAGCAAAATACTGCGGATGCGTTACGGCAAGGCATTATAATGGGATGGGGCAAAACATGGTAATAGGCAGGTAATGGGATGTGGCTTTGCAATGGTAATGTCAGCTGTTTCAACCAGTAGGGCAACGGCAACTTATATGACACCTTTAACATAGTTAAAAGTCCCAAAGGGCTTCAAGGAGCATTATAAAACACAGCATGACACGCAGTCATGTAAGCAGATATTAGGTCAGATGACCAAAACCTTGGTGAAAAAGGTAATGAAACCCAAAATCAACCATGATCAAATTGAATGGCGGAGCAGGCTCGATGGGCCATATGGTCTACTCCTCCTATCCCTTGTGTATGGGTGTAGGTTTTAAGGTGTGTCTGAAAGGACAAAGGTGAGGAAGAGAGGTCTTTGGAGGGAATTTCAGAGCTTGGGGCCTACACATCTGAAGGCGTGATAGAAACTGTCCAGATATAGTACCACAGGCTAAATAGAAAATAACTTTACATTGATGGAAAGCCATTATAAAACAAACCTTGCGTCAACACTTGAAACACTGACTCGGAGCTAGCATAGAGAAAATGGCAGCACCAGGATCGAGAATGAGTACAATAGGACAGGGAAGGTGAGAATCAAAAAGAAGGAAATGAGGCTGTCAAGCCCTTAGTCCCCATTTTCTCAGAAGCTACTGTACATGCACTGCCCATTCCCTGTAAGAGAGCACCAGAATTTATAGAAATTTTAACAAGACCTGTTTAAATGGAAATAGGGAACATCTGTCCAATCTGATTGGAGGTTAACCTTAACACAAGGTTATATAAAGATGTCATTTGATGAGGAACAGATGCTGGCAATTTGTCTAACAGCAACTACTTTAACCCAGTGGGTGCTGTCACAAAGCCTGGAAGTGTGTACAAACCCCAGACAGAAATAAAGAAACACTAGTTTTGGCTGCTGACACTGATTGGAGGAATATTAAATAATGAAGAGACATGGCTTAATGTGGACAATTGCTCTCACACTAATCGATTCCTGATCTAATTAAATCAGTTGAGGTTATTACTATATGGTGAAAGGCTATCAGTTTCAATCAGGGTGTCTTAATTAACCAAATTAAAATGTTTTATTAACAGCAATTCATTTTCATTCTCTTGGCTGAATATTATTAATGGGACTACATTTTTTAGCAAACAATGCAGAAATTCTCTTGCAATTTTATTTTGAAGTATTGGCATTGGACCCTTTTAATAAGCAAGCTGCTGGAGGATATTTGGGGCAGGGTATTAACCAAGTTGTGTGAATTGCATTTTGTATGTTTTTAAACATGTATTTTTAAATTTATCCTATGGTGCCAATCAGATCGGCACCACACCCACAAACATTCACTCCCTCCACCACCGACGCACAGTAGCAGCAGTGTGTGTACCATCTACAAGATGCACTGCAGGAATTCACCAAGGCTCCTTCAACAGCACCTTCCAAAGCCACAACCTCTACCATCTAGAAGGACAAGGGCAGCAGATAGATGGAAACACCACCACCTGAAAGTTCCCCTCCAAGCCACTCACCATCCTGACTTGGAAATATATCACCGTTCCTTCACTGTCACTGGGTCAAAATCCTGGAACTCTCTTCCTAACAGCACTGTGGGTGTACCTACACCATGTGGACAGCAGCGATTCAAGAAGGCAGCTCACTGCCACCTTCTAAAGGGGCAATTAGGGATGGGCAATAAACACTGGCCCAGCCAGCGAAGCCCATACCCCATGAATGAATTTTAAAAAAATATTGGCATCACAAGCAAAGCAGGCTATAGTGCTTATCCCTAATTTCCCTCGAGACTATGGTGATCCGCTGCAATCCATGTGGTAAAGGCACTTGTACAATGTTGTTAGGGAGGGTTTTCCAGGATTTTAACCCAGTGCTGATGATGGAACAGTGCTACAAGTCCAAGTGAGACTTGGTGGAGGCAGTGTTCCCATGCACCTGCAACCTTTGCCTTTCTAGGTGATGGAGATCCTGGCTATCGAGGAAGTGGTTGGGATCTCTGTAATCTGTTGCAGCATGCCAAGAAAGGAGGAGTGATTTGAATTTCTACAGCATCTTTCGCAACCTTGGGAAGTCCCAAAGCTCTTTGCAATGAATGAGGTACTTTTGAAATTGAGTTCATTGTTGTAACTTGGGAAGTAAGTTTAACCTTTTGGCTGAATTCTCAGTAATTCAGTGAGGCACCAGAGTGGGTCTGAAACTGTAACCACCCCAATGTGTACATGCGCAGTTGTTAGTTCCAGGGTGACAGTGGAGGAAAAAATTAGCACCACATTTTGTGACACAATACATTAGTTTAAACATTTAGTATGTGGTCCAAGCACTTCCTGTACACTGACATCTTTTCTTTGGTTGAGAAGGTTTAGTGGGATCAATGGTTTGTTAGCATCATCGGGCAGGTCATCTGTGGTGACACAGTCATCGCAAACCATGTGTTTGTGTTTGACATAAACTCTGTCAGTGAGAGGAAGTATAGAAAAACCCACGGTTGAGTTTTACAGTTTTGCAAGGGGTGGGGGTGCATGTTGCTAGCCTCACCGCCAATCTGATTGGCCAGCAGCTCTAGCAATCCCTGCAATGCCAGAACTCTGTATTGGGCGCTGTCGGGACTAGAAGAGGTTCCAGAAAGAAGAGCAACGGACCTGGAGTAAGGGAGATCCCAGGCTTTTACGGTGGGAATGGATCAGGCACCTTTAGGGAGGGGGTAGGGGGGGATGGGTTTTGGAGGCCGGGTGGGGAGGCACAAAGGCATGGGGCGGCCTGCCCCCAATGCACACAGGGCACCCCCACTCCCACCCCCGAAGGATGTATCCTCCCTTCCTCTCTGCCTTTTAACCAGCTATGTTTTTCTTAAAAAAAAAAGTGTTCTAACTCTCGACCACTTGCCACAGCAACTGCATCGTGGTTATGGTATTCTGGCCAATTGGCTTGTTAACCAATGGGCTACTGAGCTTGTCATTTTTATCAAAATGGTGGGCGGGCTGCTGATTTCAGCACCCCCGCCCCTCCCCTGCCTACCGCCATACGCGGACTGGGTCAGGGGTGGGCGGGAAGGTGGTGGGCTAACCATCCGTCATGTTTTACATGCCCCCCGCCCCCACCAAAAACACACCCAGTAGTGATGGGGGCGGGGGTGGTGGTAGGGGCAGGGGGTAAATGGAAAATCCAGCCCCCCGTGAGAATTGTACTTTTTTGACTCTTTTAACACAATGGTTTTCAAATGTTCACCCATTGGGGCCCAGGTAGTTTGTCGTGTGTTCACATGGTGACCCACAGCTTGCATCTTTCTCTGTACTGGCAACATGTGAGAGGATTTGGGAGAGAGTCATCAGCTGTGCTTCTGTTGGGAGGTCAGGCAAAAACCTCGAGTGAGTGGAATGCTGCTCCCTCTCGCCACAATCTGCAGAGTCTTGTATCAAACGTATATAATGAGAGCCAGCATTGGTGTACCGTCCCATCAAAATGAAATATTGTTAGTGCTGAGTCAGCTCATTGCTGCCTGGAACCAGCTTGGTTTTGGCAAGGAGGCAGAAATTATTCTTTCAGCAAGTGTCTTACTGCAAATAGAAGATGTAATATGTTCACAAATTGGCACAATACATCAAGACAATTTTCTGCTTCAGACACATTGGCTGCAGCTAGTCCAGTTCACATAACCTGTGATCCATCGCTTGCTGTTTACTGCCGCTTATCTACTACTCTTGTTTCTACATGCCTAAGCCTTGCTCATGTTGGTACAAAGTGCAACCCCCAGTGAATAGCAGAAAACAAAGTGAGAAAGCCTGGAGCCCAACCCTGTCAATGGCTCTAGGAGTTAATGTGAGTATCCCAGATTGTCTCTTGTTTGTGCTGAATTAGCTGATCTCCACTGGGGTGCTTATGTGGGGGATAGTACAGTTGCTTTTAGTACCTCTGGGCGATAAACGCAATTCAGCCAAGAATCTTTATTTTTCCCCAAAAATACACATAAGAACATAAGAAATAGGAGAGGAGGAGGCCATTCGACCCCTCTAGCCTGCCCCGCTATTCAATAAGATCATGACTGATCTGCCCCAGGCTTCAATCCCTCTTGCGTGCCAGTTCCTCATAGCCCTCAACTCCCCAATATTTCAAAAATCTACCTACCTCCTCTTTATTTATAAAATTTGTAAAAGGACATTCTGTAACATTCAATTTGAAATGTTTTGTAAAGTTCAATAGAATTCCACTTGTCTCCATACAACCGTGTTTCACTCTGACGTGGTATTGATGTTTGCAGTGTACATCCATGTCGGGCATACATCCCGAGAATCCTGTTCCTGATCGCTATCAAGCAAAACTTGCCGAAATGTGGATGCTGAGTGATTCAGTTGTGATACCCTCACTATTGTAATCTGTCTACATCCGTTGTTGCCACCAGTGCATTGAGTAGTAACTGTTTGGTCAACATATTCCACATTGCATACCATGCTACAGTAAAGCATTCAGGAAAGGGTTAAAATGGGAGAAAATAAAACCACGGTCTGGCTTTCACAGAGACGGACTAAAACCAAATGATGCAAAGGCGGGCGGAGTCTTGAAGAATGTACAACTGGTATTAGATTTTCATAAATTTACTAGTTTAAACTGGGTGAGAGATTAGACAAAACTTTACTTTCCATAGGGAGTTGATTTGGAATCAGTTGAAAAGAGCTGGAATAATATCTATGAGGAAAAGGACTTGAGTGACAGCTGGAGATATTTAAAAGCAGAGGCAGGGAAGAACTTAGGGCTGAATTTTCACTTTGGGGACATGATACAGGAACCGGGACTGTTTCTGGGTCTCAAACCCACTCCTGGGGGAGCAAACAATCACTCGTTGGGATTTTGATCGTGGCTCCCCCTTATTTGCTAAGGAGCCAGATTCCCCTGTGCAATTAAGGGTAGCGGGAGGGCCTCTTGAAGCTGGAGGGCCAATTAGAGCCGTTCCAGCTTGAGTGGCCTTCCTGGAGCACTGACAACCCCAGCTTGCTGCTGGGCATCCGCTTCCAGGCGGTTAAACTGCCTCTCGCATCCTCCGGTTGCGTTGGAAAACTGGAGGCTGATTGGAGAATCCTGATTAGGCTCCAGTATATCTACTGTTAACAGACTCTTAATGAGTCCAGTTGGCTGCCTGTCTCGTGGGTGGGCTTGGGGGTGATGGGGTTGGGGGTTGGGGGGTGCGGGGTTGCAGCCTTTCTGGGCTGTGAAACTGCCTCCCCAAAAATTGCAGGCACTAGTATTTTTGGGTCCCATCTGCTAGCCCCCAACCTGGGGGTCTCAAATCCTGTCATTCATGTTCGCTACAGTAGGGAATTGAAAGCTGCTGGTGGGAGAGCGTCTACCCTGATCCAATTAAACCTGGGGCAGGATCTTATGGGCCCCCTTCACAGCAGGAGTGGGTCATTACTCCGGTGGGACTGTAAAATCCCACCAGCATGAAACTCCTCCATGGATTCTGGACAATGGCGGTTTTTCTCCTCTGACTTTATTTTGTCATATCGTTATCCTTGTCACAAAGCAGAATCGCGTTTCATTGTTTGAAGTGCGTACCTAAATTTTTGGTGCAGTGGGGGGTGGGATGCAGGGGTGTGTGTGGACTGCTTATTTATTCTCCATTACAAAGGGTAATTACCACAGATCTTACCGGGTGTGAAATATGCTTCTTTCTGGATCAAAAGGTTGTGTAATACGCAGTAAAAGGGTTGCTCCTGAATATAGACTCCCTTTCTATCAATCTCACTGCTGTGCAAACAATCCCCTTGCACTTTAAAGGGCTACAAATTGGAATAAAAGGACCAGTGAAATGTGAAGATACCCCCTTGAGTGAACTGCTCATGATCCATAACTGATGAGATCATATACATTTATAATGGAAAAAGAGTATTTGCACATTGCATTAATTTAGTAACTTCAGGCGAACATGGAAACAGTTACATGCTGAGGGCAGTTCATTGAAGATCAGGAGGAAGCTGAACTAATGCAGTTGGTGTGACATTGGAGGAATTGATTAATTTTTCTGCAGGATGTGGACTCTGCAGGGTGAAGGATGGTGGGAGGATGAGTGGGACCTGCATGATCAGCAAGAATTTCATCAAGGCATCCAGATGATATCATAAACCCCAAGTATCTAACTTGAGAAATCTGTGGATCTCTACCAAACCCATGATTAAAGCTCTTGTGTTGAATTTATTTTGTTAATAAACAAAATAAAATTTTGCATTTATACACAACTTACCATACTTCAGGGTGCCACGAAGCACATTGCAGCCAATGAATCACTTTATGAAGTGCAGCCGCTCTTATGCGCCCAAATGCCGTGGTCAATTTGTACACAGCAAGCTCCCACAAACAGTAAATGACAGGCTGATCTGTTTTGGCAATGTTGATTGGGAAATGATTAACAGCTAGAACACTGGAATAATTCTCTGATGCTGTGGGATCATTAGCAACAACATTAACAGATAGATGGCACCTCTATATTTTTCTTCTTTTGAGGAACAATGACCTGGAGAAGGATATACTTGCCTTGGAGGGAGTGCGACAAATGTTCGCTATACGAATTCCTGGGAGAAGAGGATTGTCCTATGAGGGGAGATTTGAGCACAGTTAGCCTTTATTCCATAGAATTTAGAAAAATTAAAGGTGATTTTGTTGAAACATATAATTCTTAAGGGGATTGCTGAGGTAAATGCTGGGAGAGACTATCTCCTGGCGGGAGAGAGTATCTCCTGGCTGGAGATAACAGTCTTGGAATAAGGAGTCAGCCTTTTAAGACCAAGACGAGGAAAAAATTCTTCCCCAAAAGGCTTGTGAATATTTGGAATTCTCTATCCCAGAGGATTGTGACTGCTGAGTCTTTGGGTCAGATTGATAGATTTTTGGACCCTTTAGAATTAAGGGACATGGGGATGGGTGGAGTTCATATTGATAGGTGGAACCGGCCCAAAGGCCTGAATGGTCTATTGCAGCTATTCCTTACTGAATGCCCTTACTCCATTTCTCACTACCATGGTACTGCAATGGAGTTTTAATCTAGACCATGACATCATCATTGAACTGACAATCAGACCAGACTCAAAGGCAAAAAGTTCTATCAACTGAGATTATTCTGAAATAACAAACCAAAATCAGTATATAAATTCAAAAGCAGATTGCACCATGATTCTGCCTTGGAGTCAATAAGAAACTATCGAGATTTTTAAAAAAAATCTTTCATGGGATGTTGGTGTAGTTGGCTGGGCCAGCGTTTATTGCCCATCCTCAGTTTCCCTTGAGAAGGTGATGGTGAGCTTCCTTCTTGAACCGCTGCAGTCCCTGCAGTGTAGGTACACCCACAGTGCTGTTAGGGAGGGAGCTCCAGGATTTTGACCCAGCGACTGTGAAGGAATGGCGATATATTTCCAAATCATGATGGTGAGTGGCTTGGAGGGGAAATTCTAAGTGGTGGTGTTCCCATGTGTCTGCCATCCTTGTCCATTCTAGATGGTAGTGGTCACGGGTTTGGAAGATGCTATCTAAGGAGCCTTGGTGAGTTCCTGCAGTGCATCTTGTAAGTGGTACACAGTGCTGCCACTGTGCGTCGATGGTGGAGGGAGTGAATGTTTGTGGATGGGGTTCCAATCAAGCAGGGCTGCTTTGTCCTGGATGGTGTTGAGCTTCTTGAATGTTGTGGGAGCTGCACTCATCCAAGAAAGTGGAGAGTATTTCATCACACTCCTGACTTGTGCCTTGTTAATGGTGGACAGGCTTTGGGGAGTCAGGAGGTGAGTCACTCACCACAGGGTTCCTAGCCTCTGACCTGCTCTTGTAGCCACAGTATTTATATGGCTAGCCCAGTTCAGTTTCTGATCAATCGTAACCCCCACGATGTTGATGGTGAAGGATTCAGTGGTGGTAATGCCACTGAATGTCATGGGTTGGTGGTTAGATTCTCCCTTGTTCGAGATACTTTAGATCACTTAATTCATAGGTTTATTTAGGATATCAGACACTGAAACAGGCCATTCAGTCCCACCTGTCCATTCTGGCATTTATGCTCCACTTGGGCCTCCTCCCATCTTTCCTCATCTAAATCGATCATCACAACCCTCTAATTCTCTTCTTCCTCATATGGTTGTCTAGCCTTCTCTTAAATGCATCGATACTATTTGTGAGCTCCACACTCTCAGCACTCTTTGAGTGAATAAGTTTCTTCTGAATTCCCTATTGGATTTCCTGGTGACTATCTTATTTTGATGGCCCCTTGTTTTGCTCTCCTCCGTAAGAGGAAACATTCTGTCTATCAGAACCTCTCATACTTTCAGAAACCTCCATTAGGTCACCCCTCAGCCTTCGTTTCACAAGGGATTCAAAGAGGGATACCATTGGGGATTTAGTGCATATTACCAATCATAGGGGGAGTAGGAATCATACATTGTAGAATATATAACTCCAAGTTGCACCCTTTCTGTTCCCAGACCTTGGATACAAACAAGAATGAATATGCACTTGCACCAGTATCTGTCTCAAAGGGACATTTTTATTTTCCTACCTTGTTGAGCAGTTGCCATTTCAAAATGTTCATCATATTATATGACATGGGCTGCATTTTCTTCCCATTCATAGTCACCGGCAGAAAAGGTCCTCGGTATCAGCTGTCAGCGTTTAGGTATTTTCCAACTCTTGTCATGAACCCCACTTCAGGATTTGAGCATACAGCTCCAAGCTCGCATTCCAATACTGGGAATTGTCTTGTCAGAAGTGTTAAGCTGCTGTCTTTCCTGTCTGTTTTTGGGGTACAGGTGGATGTTAAAGAAGCCATGGCACTATTCAAAGCTTCCCTGGTATTCAAGTCAGCTTCCATCTCTCAGCCAACATCACTAAGGACAGAGTAACTAGCCATGCAGCACATTGCTATTTGTGGGATGGCACTAGTGTATATGGGTCGCCATGTCTTTTCCTTATAAAGCCAATTTGTCACGAGTCATTAATTGTCTGAAATATTTTGATAATATAAGATGTTACAGAAGGTGCCCTGGAGTTACTTTGTACGTTGATTGCCAGAAATCATGGCTGAATCAGTTGCAATCTCTTGGGCAATCTGTGTAGTGATATTTGGCTTTTAATATTATTTTGAAGGAGTCCTCAAACTATGGCCTGCCCTGGCAGGTGCTGTTTTCTTGCATCTATATTGTCATAAAACTGCTGTAAAAATTTTATATTCAGACTCGTAAAACTGGGCAGACCACAACTGAGGGTACAAGGGTTATGAAGCAGCAAAATCAGCTAAGGGCTAGAAAGTGGGTCTGAAAGGATGGACAATATTATGAATATTGCACCAAAACACTAACTTGCAGTTGACTTGGAAAGTTTAATGAAGCAAGATATTTTCTGCACATCCATTGCTCTTACCTAGAACAGAACAACACCCGAGCGCTGCACAGTGAAGTAATCCAGTTGTCTTGCCGTTCCCTGCTGTGTGCTTAGCGGCGCAAAGGCTGTGTTCCCAGACTGGAAGGGGTTAATAAACTACAAATCTACGTCAGCAGTTTGTTCCTGTAAAGGAATTCCTGTCGTTATTTACATGTTTGATGTCAACTGTACAGGCCCCATTTCAGGCTGCCTGCTCCCTGTGTGATTAATGATGTGGAGAAGGAGCTGTTGCTCATTCGTATGCCACAGAATTTATCTTGGCATTGGACTCGCACTGACGTCACAGCTGTCAATTCTGCCTTGGAGGCTGTGAATTTGACTTTGAAAAGATCTGTGGAAAACACAACTGGGAAGGATGGGGTCAAATCAGTCAACTAAAATGTGCTTCTCACTGTGTGGACACAAATAGAATCTTGCTTTATTTGGTAGGGATGTTTATTTGAAGGCAGCACCAAGGTCGGCATCTACCTTTTAACATACAATCATGATATTTACTAACTGTACAATTTCAGTGTCAAAGCCTTGCTTGTCAGCTACCAAGGCAGACCTAAAATGCCTTCATATAACAAGGGCCTTGTCTAATTTTGTGTCCTTGAATTACAATAACTAAGTTGTTAATGTGTAATGAGGCCACAGGGCCCCAAGTTTGAGTTTCACAGAAGTTGAACTGTGGGATCGGTCAGAGATAAATCCCGTGGGGCAAAGTTCAGCCACATTAAGATTTTGCTTCTTGTTTAGATAGCTTGCATACACAACAGTCGAGGGTTCATATTCATGAAGGTATACTCGTGGTGGACTTCAATTCGGATAGCATGAGTTCAACTCTCCCTTATTTGACCATATTACTTTCTGCAAATTTTAGTCCAAACTGGTAAGGGACAGAAAACTCTGACTGCCCTGTTCCATGACAACACACCCCCACCCCACCCCCAACTCCCCTCACTACCTTCCCCAGCCACTGCACCCTTCTGCATATTCTGAACTGTCTCATGTCCCCAGTAAGATGACAGAAGGGGAAGGATGCAAGGGTAGTTGGTGGGGGAATGGGGTGGAAAATTGAAGATAATAAGCCTTGCAAAATCTTACTTTTTCCTTTTCTTTCTCTTTTGTTCTCCCACAGATTGCCTTTGGTGAAAGCTATCGAGTCCGATTCTTGAATGAGAAAACAAAGTCATTTGTCTCGAACCCCTACGTATCTGTGATATACAAGCAGGTTGGCTGCTTCCTCTTTGGCTGTGCAGTTAGCCAGTCCCTCACCGATTTGGCGAAGGTTGCTGTTGGGAGGCTGAGGCCCCACTTCTTGGATGTCTGCCAACCGGATTTCTCAAAAATTAACTGCTCCAAAGGATATGTTGAGGAGTACGTTTGCAATGTGAAACTTTCAGCAGAAACAGAAGCTCGGTAGGACAGCCCAGTTGATCTTGGATTTTTGCTTTTTAACTGATGCCTCTTTCTCCTATATCGCTGGCCCCATCCCCAACACCCTCTTTGCTCCCTTAGCCCAAGATATGAGGCGGATGATTTCTCCAGCCACTGCTGTTCTGTGCCTAGTTGGTCAGGCCCGCACATCGTGGCTGGGTGGCTGTAGCTCTAAATACACTGGCTGGCGTCGTTATAGAACCATAGAGATCAGCAGGTTTTATCTGTCATCCAAGCTGGAATTACTGTTCTCAGTTGAAGGAGTAATTGGGTGTTCAATCGGCTTTGATGGCTGAGGGGGAGGGTGAAGATTTATAAAGTTGATACCATGTGGGTATACTTTATCAGCAAAGGATGAAAATCTGGGTCTCTTTCCTCTTGAAATAAGAGAGCCGAAGGCTGACCTAATAGAAGTGTTAAAAATCATGAAGGGTTTTGATAGAGCGGGTACTGAGAGAATGTTTTCCCTCATGAGGGAAAACCATAACTAGAAGCCATCAATATAAGATAGTCAGCAAGAAATCCAATAAAGAATTCAGAAGAAACCTCTTTACCCCAGAGAGTGATATGAATGTGGAACTCGCTACCACAGTGAGTGGTTGAAGCAAAAGCATCGATGCATTTAAGGGAAGCTAGACAAAAATATGAGGGAGAAAGGAATAGAGGGTTGTGATGGTAGATATAGACGAGCAGTTACAGGAGGAGAATCGAGTGGGGCATTACACCGGCATGGACTGGTTGGGCCGAATAGCCTGTTTGTGAGCCGTAAATCCTATGTAAGGGGGGAATAAAAAGGCAGCCAACATTACTGCCCAGTGACCTCTTTTGGGATGTGTTTGTGGGCATCAGGTGAGAGTCAGATTAGGTTTCACTCATGGAAACCTGCAGAGCAAACAAACAGCAGCATCAGAAAAAGGACACGGATTCTTTTACAATTATTTTCTTTCTGATACAAAGTGTTTGCCCTTAACCTGAATGTCTCACTCTGAGTTCTGTGTTTTATTTTTAGGAAATCTTTTTACTCTGGACACGCCTCCTTTGCAATGTACACCCTGCTCTATCTGGCGGTAAGTGTCTATTGGGCATCTTCCATTGGACAGACAGGGCCTAAACATGTCTTAACCTGATCAAATTATCATTGAAACATGCCATGGAGTAGGAGGAAGCAATATAATTTTTTCGATAAAACTATGCAAGCTCATACATTTAACCATTTCCTTGCCAGAACTGTTAAACTTTGAGCTGCTTTGTTTAGTTTTAGATTAGTATTGAGTAGCATTCCAATTGTGCTAGGAATGCATAGCATTGATGCCAGAATCTTAGCTTTAAAATGGGCCTTAAACCCATGAGGGCAACAGAAGGTTAAACACTCTGTGCATGTTTGTTCCCAGTGTGTCACTTTATTAAACACTCAAAACCAGCTCTGTTGTGGGGGAACATGCTGTTTGTAAGCCTGATACCAGCCTCTTAAAGCAACTGCTCTACTCGGACTTGGTCGTGGCAGAAGGACCCCAGGAGGACAGTGGAAATGCTTTAGGTAATGTCCTCAAAGAGGACTTCCCTGTTGGTGTCCCTGGCTTGTGCCTGGCCAACATAGAAAAGGCTCATCCAGGAAGGCACTGAGTACATCGAGAGACCTTGTCAGGAACCTGCAGAGGCAAAGTCGACGTGTCGACAAGAGCGCACGAACCTTTAAACAACCTGTGTGGCAGAGTCTGCAGATTGCGCATTGGCTTCTGGGTGGCTGATAAGTCCACCAAATCAGAGTGGAAGCAAGTCATCCTTTATCCCAACGGGTGCCTTAGGAGAAGAGGAAGAAGACTATTAAATATAAGCCTGGAAGTAACCATGCATGACGTTAGCTTATGAATGTTTAGTGTCTTCCTGTGGCCAGCCCAGCCTTCATACACTAATATCCAATAGGGGAGGCGATGACATAGTCATATTATCACTGGACCCAGGGTAATGCTGTGGGGACCCAGGTTTGAATTCCACCACACAGATGGTGGAATTTGAATTCAATAAAAATCTGGAATGAAAAAGTCTAATGATTGTCGATTGTTGTAAAACCCATCTGGTTCACTAATGTCATTTAGGAAAGGAAATCTGCCGTCCTTACCTGGTCTGGGCCTACATTACTCCAAACCCTCAGCAATGCAGTTGACTCTTAAATGCCCTCTAAATTAGGAAAACTAGGGGTGGGTAATAAATGCTGGCCTAGCCAGCGACGCCCACATCCCATGAATGAATAATTTTAAAAATCAGTTATTTTGAGCAATTTATAACATTGAGGGCTGTTGTCGAAAGATTCCAGTAGAGGTGGCACTGCAGCATGACGAAAGTGTTAAAATTAACTGAAAGATGTTCTCTCCACTTTAGCTTCATGAGGCAAAATTAACCAGGTTTCATCCACATGTTGCCTGGATTTCACTCAACACCAGTGTTGGCATGCACAGACTAAAACTGAATCATGTACAGTATATCCGCTGTAAACTGCATTGTCAGCAAAGTGAGTACATTGACAGGCGACATATGTGAACACATTTCTCCCTTAAATGTAATAAGCTTTTGAAATAAATTACCAGGGAGCAATATCAAAGTCAACAGTATAAATGGGTTCAAGAAGGTACTGGATGCTTTCCTGGAGAGAGAAGGGATTGAGGGCTACAGTGAAATGATGTGTAGACGGGCTGTTCTTTGGAAGAATTGACGTATTTGTTGGACATCTTATTCTAAAAGTCCTTTTGTCACTAAACCTGTTTTTGATAAATGCAGTAACTAATGACGTTTTATTTTATTTATGAAAATGAACTGTGCTGCTTATCATAAAACCACATCAGTCTGGATCAGAGGAATTGAAAAGTCTAAATTGCGGCTAACTCAATTATTGGTTTGCATGAGAGCTGCTCTCATTCTCCTTCTCTCCCTCTCTCTCTCTCTCTCTCTCATTTTCTCTCTCCAATATTACATAAAGATGAATAGAAAAAAGATGTCTTTGTCAAAGAATGGAAAGGGAGTTTTACTGCATCACAGGAAAGACACCCTCAGCTGCAAAAGGCTCTCAGTTATGAAGCAATGTTCCCTTTGTTCAGTCAAGTGTTTTATTCTTGCTCTGTCTGAACCTGTTGTTTTGGAGTCACATGGAGCTGTGGTTGTATAAGTTAAAGGCAGCTTTTCACAGGGTTATGATGTGCTACCTCAAGGGACCATTTGCCGCAATTCCAATGAATGAGCGGAGGCTGAATCTATTCATGGCCACTATTTGAATACAGCCATTGCTTCATTTAACCCTCAGCTCGCAGGAGATAACTGATTAATCACCTCATCCTGGGGTAAGGCAGTATTAACAGCCCCAGTGTAGGGGTAAAGATGAACACTGCAAACAGCGAGGGGAAAGGTCATATGGTTTCATATAGTCCCATGCAACGGTTTCTCAGAAATAAGTTCTGTCCATTTAAGCTGGACAGCAGATAATTGGAGAGTGGCTATTGGAAGCTGCAAGGTATAAGTGCACTAACACAGCCCAGTTCGTGTGGTAATCAGTGTTATTCTCTGGTGTGAGATTTTCTTAAACCAGAAGCTAGATATTATGATGAAGGTGACTGCTATTTTTGGCCTGAGTACCCACACAGTCCAATTGTTGTGAAGGTGGCATTGCGAGTGACAGCTGTTCCTTTTCCATTTTAAATGCAGCACCATTTCAGATGGTGCTCCCAAAGGGGCATGAGTGCCAAGGTGAGTACAGTTACCCATCCCCTGCTCCTATTCCAAACTGGCCCCAACAGGTTTCCACCTTCCCCCCCATAGCAATATTGGAAACATCACGTACAAATACTAATGGGGAAGGCTTATAATACAAATTGTGCTACAAACACGACTGTTCTGGGCACAACTGAAAACAAGATTTAGTCCAGGTCACATGCCCTACCCTTCATTTTTGAGGTGAAGTTAAAGCACAAACTCACTACGTTTAAAAAATATCCTTAAAACAGAATCAACTTCAACCCTGCTAGCAATCTACACGCAAGGAGTTAAACACTTACAAAAACACCATCTCGCGCTTTTTTTATTGTTTATTCACAGGATGTGTGTGTCACTGGCTAGGCCAGCATTTGTTCCCCCACCATCATTGCCCCAGAGGAAGCTGCATTCTTGAACCACTGCAGTCCAGGCGGTGTAGGTCCACCTGGTGCCACTTTGCTGTTGCAGTTTAATACAACTGAATGTCTTTTCTAGGCCATTTCAGAGGGCAGTTAAGAGTCAACACATTGCTGTAGGTCTGGAGTCACATGTAAACCAGGTTGCGTAAGGATGGTAGATTTCCTCATCTGATGACTATTAGTGGATCAGATGGGCTTTTACGACAATCCAGAAGTTTTGTGATCACTTTTCCCAAGACTAGTGTTTTTTTTCCAGATTTACTAATTACTACCGTGGTGGGATTTGAACTCATGTCTGAGGAGCATTAGTCCAGGTCTCTGGATTACTAGTCCAGTAACATTGTAACATTACTGCTATGTTACTGTTCCCGTTGCTTTTAATGTAATAAAACGTCCCAACTTTGCAGAAGTGTTATAAAGCAATATTTGACACTCAGCCTCATAAGGAGATATAAGGGCGAATGACCAAAAGTGTCCAAATAAATAAAGTAGGCTTGAAAGGAGATGAGAGAGGTGGCTCTCACTATGTGTGACTAATAGTATACAAAGCATGGAGCATAAATTACACACATGGGCATTACACATTTGTTTGTTCCTGTTTAATGCAGTCGAAAATTACTGAGGCCAGTGAGTCAGCTGCTGTGCAGGGTAGTGAAACCTGGAAAGCAACACATATTGTGCTTCATGATGTTCAGTACAGGAGACTGCCACTTGATATGATTCTGATTAATATAATGTTCCACTTCAACTTTAGCACTCTTCTTACACCCACGCACCCTGACGAACTTGCCTTACAGTGATGCAATACAGAAACATTTGTCTTTACTCTCCCCACTTCCTGTCTGCTTGCAGCCTCCAATCTGTTCCAGTCAATCCTATTTACAAGTTATTCATCTCACAGGAAAGAATTGACTAAAAGTTCCATGTGCTGCATAACCTGTCCTTTTTGATGATTTTTTTATCAGACACTGATCTATTGTCAGCAGTGGAGTGTTCCCCAAACCTGCTGATGCCTCCAAGATGCTGAGCCATTAGCCTTTGGAGGGTGCATGGTACACTATTAGCTTGTTGAAACCTCCAAACTGGGTAAATCCCCACTGTAGAACTTTACATCATAAAAGCACAGAAGTGTAGTTAATTCTGACTCTGTTCAATTGTTTGGTGCTGACTGTAGTGGTAATAGTTATGATTTGTTTGATACGAGAATTAATAGTTTACAGTAGTTAAGTTGTTTACAAAGGACCTACCTTTGTATTGATGTGATGTTGTCCACTTTCCCTCTGCGTTATCTTGTTCATCATTCCCAGGTGCTGTCCTTGTAGTTTTCTAAGAGAGTTCACAACCAGGATGGGAGCTGCAAGATTTCAAGCCTTAAAAAAAAAAAGGAGGGGTGGGGTGGTGGTGTTCAAAGGTCTGACTTCCCCTGTTGAGACACAGGAACATTGCCCAGTCAGAATGTGTGTCATTTTGTGAGAGGATGATGAGATTGTGCTGGGAGCAATGGAACGCCTAATGTTACCGGGCAGAAGGCTGGGATATTGTTAAACGTGGGCCACATTGGGGTTCCCACCATCCCTCCATTGCTGTGTTCCAAGGACAAAGGAGCAATGTCAAAAAAACAATTGATACTTTCTGCTCAGTTGTGGGTGCCGGGAAATCCGTTCAGTGTGCTCTCTGATCGAGTAAGCTTGTTTCAGACTCGCTGTGGAAGCTGGTGCTGTATTTTCAAATGCTAGGAGTGTTGGTCCCATTTAACTTGCGCCTTCAGTAAAATAGTCATAAATATATATATTTTAATTGTAGAATTAATGTTTATACAGAGAAAATATTTGTATTACTGAGTTCTGTGGAATTTTTATAACACGTAAAGGGGGGGGGGTCTCAAAAGCAAAATAGTTGAGAATCTCTGATCGACAAGATCCTGTCCTCATTCACCTACTGATATACCCTTCCTTTTCCCTCTCTCTCTGCATCTTTCTACAGCTAATTTCCACTAATCAGCAACTGCTCTTTGTTCCCTGGACATCCAAATACAGAGTTTCTTACAACCTTTGTTGCCATTAGCTACTCTTGCCTACAGTATTTAGTCAAAAGACAATTCATCTGACAGGGAGCTGTTCCAACTGAAGGCTGTGTCATTTAACCCTTTCAGTGCCTGATCCCTAATAAATCCTACTAAATCTGGGTTTCATTGCAAAAGCTTTATGGCCCTTTTTTATCTCATCCAGGTCAAGGTTTACAGCCTCACATCAGATTTTCCAACTGGATCTAACTCTACTCACAAGATGATTCAGTCTTTCTGCATCACTAAATCTGGCACTACATCAGCCCTGAGGCTTGTGCCTGCGTCATCTCCATGCTTACCTTGTGTCAATGTGATTTGAAGCTGTACACAGCGCTCTAGGTGCAATCTAGGCATGATTTTAGCAGTATCAACATTCTCCTCGCTGTGTTTGCTGCTGCTTCAAAGGAATTAGACATGCTGTTGAGGTGAAAGCTTCAACTCGGGTAGCGCGCTCATCCCCGAGTTAGAAGATTGTGGGTTCCAGTCCCAGGCTAGGGAATTGAGCTAATAATCCACATTAACAATTTAGTGCAGTACTGAGGGAAGGTTGCACTATTGGAGAGGCTAATTTAGGTCTTTTCTGCCCTTACAGATGAATGTTAAAAAGATCTCGCACCAATCATTTTGAAGAAGATTAGTGTAGTCCTTCTGGTGTGCTGGCCAATATATACAAGATGTACAAAATTGTGAGGGGCCTAGATAGAGTGGATGGGAAGGGCCTATTTATTTTAGCAGAGAGGTCAGTGACTAGGGGCATAGATTTAGTGATTGGTAGAAAGATTAGAGGGGAGATGAGGAAAACATGTTTAACCCCAGAGGGTTGTGGGGGTCTGGAACTCCCTGCCTGAAAGGGCAGTAGAGGCAGAAACCCTCAACTCATTTAAAAGGTGCCTGGATATGCACCTCAATTACCATAATCTGCAGGGTCGCCCTGGTCCCCGTAGTGGACCAAATGCTGGGAAGTGGGATTAGGCTGGGTGGCTCGGTGGGATTCGGCTGGCCAAGTGGGCTCTTTCTGTGCTTTAAGCTTCCCTTGGCTCCAAGGGCGGAATTTTACGGCCCTGTCGTTGCAGGACCGGAAGATCCCACTGGCAGGAGGGGCTGTAGAATTCCGCCCTATGGTTCTGTATCCCTGAACCTTCATCACAAAACAAAACAGGTTATTTGGTCATTGATCTCACTGCTGTTTGTTGGACTTTGCTGCCGGCACATTAGCGGCTTCATTTACTGCGGGCACGTTAGCAGCTACACTTGCTGCCGGCACGTTAGCAGCTACATTTCCCCACATTATAGCAGTGACTGCACTTCAAAACATTTAGTTACCCCAAAAAGTTAGTGTCTGCTGGAGAAGAGCAGAAAACCTGACTGAACTCGAAATCCATTGGAAAGCCAGGAATCCGGACACATTTGGGAAAAACTGAATTTTGATATTGACTGGTTCTTCCTGTGGAAACTTACAATTTCCTGCCAGGAAACCAAGCAAAAAAAAGAAAGCATGGAGGAAGCAAAGGGTGGGGGCTGGGGTGGGTGTCTGGTGTCAGATATGATGTAGAAAACTCAACATAACATCAGTGGTTTAAATGCAAAGCTTCCACATTTTGAACAAATTGGAACCAACATTGGCACAAACGCGGATTGGTGCTCATATTCTGGGCTAAGATATGAAACCAGTGCAAGACCTTCTGACATCTTTAGGTGGCGACATTCTGGCCTCTTTTCTCCTTGATTTCATTTTTTGCGCTGCTCCACTCAGCATTGTGTTGCACATAGCTGAGCTCCGAAACCGATCGCAGGACAATACTGTGTAGTTGAGTATTTGGCACAGTGTGTCTCACTAGGGAAGTTGTCGGTGGGAAACCTGAAGCAATTAAGCAAGCAGGAAGACGACAAATTGTCGCCACCCCCTCTCATGAAGCAAAATGACAATGCTTCAGGTTGAACTTTGCCATGGTGCACAGACACACCCATCTGAATACTTGATAGAAAATTGTGTTTATGAGGAAGCTGTTGACGTTTGTCGCTTTTTAAATAGGATAGAGTTCCCCTTTAAATAGAGCGGTGCTTCCCTTTCCAAACAAAACACTAACTCTTCAGGCTATTTCTACCTTCACACTAGAGCTTCTCAGCACTAAAAAAATTCATCTCTTTAGAAGCTGTTGTGAGGGTGGGGCTGGTATGACAGGACTTCCAAGTGTCGTCCAAGTTTGGTGTAGATCACGTACTGTTCTCTAGTGCCAGAATTCGACATCCTGTGATGCTGGATTTGCAGGAGGAGAGACCTGACCTCAGACTGAACGACCCCTATTGTAGGCAAAAATTGCAAACTGTTATGGTTAAATTGTGATGCAGCGTTGGATCCTGGGCGCACACACTGGTCACCTGTTGGGCTGAAATCCATTCCTCCACCATTTCTACGGCTTTCCTGTGACATTCACTGTTGCTTTTTGCTGAGGCTACATTCTCTGCCTCGATTCCAGTAACTGATTTGCTTCTATGGGTTTGGTTTTCTGGGACCCTGCTGGGAATTTTTCATTCCAGTCACTGGATAGGCTTTGATCTGGTTCTTGCCCTGTGCTCTAGATTCTGCTAAATTACTTGCCAAATGATTTCTGCTTTCCTGCTTTTCATTTGGTACCTGTAGCGGCTGAGTGCTCATCTTTTCAAACTTCGCCGTTATCCTTTGCTAGACAGAGCTGAACCAGCTCAAGCTCTTACTGCTGCCTCTGATCATGTGTCCGCCTTATTTCTATGTAGTTCAGACCATGTCCCTCTTCTGCTCTGTTAACCAATGTTTTACCTTGCACCCTTGCCTGGCTCTCTGGACGTGTCACTAATTGGTCCTTGTCTTTACCCTGACCTTTCCCCTCTCTCCTGTGAATGGAATTCTCTCTGGGACCGTTTGTTTGCACATTTTGGCAACTGCTCCAGTCCTGGGCTCATTACTTCTACCATGAAAGCAAAATGCCATAGACGCTGGAAATCTGCAATAATATCAGAAAATGCTGGAAATAGCAGGTCAGCCAGCATCTGTGGGGAGAAAATCAGAATGAATGTTTCAGGACTTTGTCAGTTGCAGTGAAAGATCACATCCTGAAACCTTAACCCTGGTTTTTTCTCTCCACAGATGCTGCCAGATCTGCTGAATATTTCCAACATTTTCTGTTTTTATTTTGTTACTTTCTACCTCCCTTTTTCTTTTCTCAGCCTCTGTCAGACCCTCCATTTCTTCCTCTGCGGCCTGCCACCCCCTCCCCTTCTATTTCCCTCTTATTCCCTCATTAATCCCAATTCCAACCCATCACGCCTCCTCTGCTGTCCTATTCTCCAGCTCCTATTCTAGGTTGGAATCCGACTTGGATAAGCCCACAGCTGCTCGCTGTGCCTCTTATGACATTCTCTCGGGGGTCACTGAGGCCCCTGTCCTTGTCTGCTAATGAGTAACTAACATCCCTAACCTCCTTTCTCGCTGACCTTAGCGCCCCCCCCCCCCCAACCCAGTACACCTGCCACTGTCACAAGCAAAAGAGTTTTAAATTGGAATACTTTAAGGAGCTAAAAATGAATTGCTGCTCAGTGTTACACATACCGACAGCTACTCTGAAGTGCAGCAGCCGTTTTGCATGTAGCAAGATGCCACAAATGTTTTTTCTTTGTGTTACTGGTTTAAGGTGGTGCCTCAGTCAGGAGATCTGATAAACTCATTGTCTTGAAATGTTCAGTATCTCTGGGAAGGCAAATGGGGTCTCGATTTATTACCTGTATTGACTCTGACTCTCACTCAAGCACTCTAATGTTTTGAGGCTCACGCTAGAGTAATGCTAGCACTTTTTCAATCCAGGGTGTCTGGGGATTCAATCTGTCCAGACTATTTCTTCCACAGACCAAGTATAATTTGCCCTTTCTTTTTTGGCTTCCTCTCTTACTGTGAGATCATTACCCTGGATCGACTGGCTTCATGAAAATAGCCGAGGAATTTTGTACCAATTTATTTATTCTTAATATTGTAGGCTAGCAAGTGTATGTGTGATGGGTGTGTGGGACTTTGCAGGATGGGATACAGACAGAGTTTTGGATGTGTACAGAGCCAGAGATGGAAGGCCAGTTAAGAGACAATTTCCTTTGTGGGAAAACTAACACTGTTCCGTATATTTGAGGAAAATGGGATTGTGAAAATTCTGACCTATCCTGGTTGAAAGTGTGAGAGGGGGGTATAATACTTAACCCTGACCTCCATCTACTTTATATGGAGATACGATGTATCTGTAAACAGTAACCTACCCCTCAGGCCCCAGGCATGAGTAATTTCCCACCAAAAAAAATCCCCACAGCACCAGGTGAACCAGGATTTTAAAATTCCACTAATGAAAATTTCCTACTTTTGAACTCAGAAAAGTTTAGCATTTCTGCAAATGAGAGAATCAAACATATTTCAGCAAGAACATTTCCCTGCTCACTGTATAAAGATGATGCATGTATTTTGATATATAAATGATGATACATTTTGAAATTATTACTGTCGTCCCATCAATAGTTGTTATACTGCAGGGAAATTTAATGCCCTTCCCCCAAGACGGGTTTGGAGTCGGGGGGAGGGGTGGGTGCGAGAGATGGTTGCAGTGGGGACCCTGCCATTTTCCTGCCTCTGCACTAATTAGATACATGGCGGGTGGGCTCATCCTGCCACCAATTGAGGCCCTTAAGTGGGAAATTAATGCCCATTTAAGGACCTCACTCTCTCGCCGCTTGTATTCACCTAGCAGCGGGCTGGGCAGTCACCTTGCAGGACGCCCTGTTTGCTTGCAGGCTGTCAGGGTGGGTGGGGCGGGGGTGAAGGGTCACTTGACAGGCACTCAGTGCGTGGTCAGGACTCAGCCTTGGGAAACAAGAGCCACCCCTACCCTGCCCTCTCTTCCACCCGCTCCGCCCCCACCCCCTCCTGCGACCCTCACCTCTTGACCCCCATCCTGCCCTCACTCACCTCTGGCCTGGGTCCCTGGTGAGTGCATTGCCAGTGGCTACCACCACTCCCGCTGGCGCTGACAGAGGTGAGGAGCTGTTGGCCTGTGAATGGTCGTCAGCTCTTGGGAGAGGGGGAATGTGGGATTTCCACCCTCCCTGGGGTCCTTGATCCTATAGCCGCTTAACACAATGGGCCTTCCTCAAAGGAGTCAACACAGGACTCTCGCTGACCACATCGCCTGAATTAAATTATGCCCTGCATTTCCCTAGTCTCTGAATCCATCTGCTTACATCTGCACGTCTAAAACTCAGGTCACTGGGTTAAAAATGTTTAAGATTCCCCTGAGTTATTTCAGCATGACCTTTTAGTCTCTGGGAGGCATGTGGTGGTGAAGGTGTTCTGAGTGGTAATTGTAAGTGAGTGATCAGTGGAAAGCAGGCTTTTCTGGTTATCTGAGGACACGATACTGACAAGGGACTTGCATGTCACGGACAGTTTATCGCAGAGGAGTTATCTGGAACCCGCTGTGGAATGTCTGTGTGATTGAACAGACATTCAATCTGTTGTGGTGGGTGAACAGAGGGAAAGCAGAGACTAAAAAAACGAGAGGAGAAATTTTTGTTTGTACAAAGTAAATCCAAAGTAAATCTAAACTCTATCAAGATTGTTTCTTGGTTTGTACTCGTGTTGCCTGATATTTACCCAAAATCAGTGGCATTGTTAAAATAGCAGAGGATTTCGTAGGAATTTATTTATCCCTAATATTGTACCATCTTCTATTCAAGTTACATATTTGTTTCCTAATTTTTTTCAAACTTTCTGATCAGTGTATATGGGACATGTTGTGGTTTTAGATGTTGACCTGGACTTTCCAATCGGAATGCCAAGGATCACTTATTTAAATAAGTGGCTTGCTGCTTGGAATTCTAGGATGTTAAGTCCAGGGAAGTAATAATACATTATAAACAGTTAGCGATACAATATTTCCAGCACTGGAAAAGAGGATGGAATTCCAGCAAGTGAGCTACTGGAAAAGGCAACTAAAAGATACATTTTAACGGCGATGGAAGATATAGGGAGAACATAAATTTAAAGGTCTACCTTAGAAAGAAATAGGACCTGCATCATCTCATCGCCCATTGCTTCAAATGTAGTCAGCTGCTTTAAAAGTACAGCAGCCATTTTGCTCACAATGAGATGCCATAAATGTTTCTTTTGTGTGTTTCTGGTTGAGGGAGGAATCTCAGCCAGGAGATCTGTGAAAGTCATTATCGCGAGAAGCTGAGTTTCCACTGGGATAAGTAAATAGAGCCTCAATGTAATATTTCATCTGGAGCATGGCAACTCTGGCACTCAAATGTCTGAGCCCAGTGTAGGATTTGTGCAGATAATCTAAGGCTGACACTCTCTCAGTCTAAGGAGACTGAGGCAGAGCGCGAGCTCTTTATCCTATCAGATATCCCCTGTAGGAAGGTTCTGTATGAATACAGCCTGATTCCTAAAGGGAATCAAACAAAACTTGGAGCACTCGTCCATCCTGACATCTCCAGAATTCAACCCTGGCCAAGGACTAATACGCAGTGTGAGGATAGTTGGAGAGAAGAAACTGTTCTTTTTTTAAAAAAATATTTAGGAGGCTTAAGGCAGGATTTCTGATTTATAGGTTCAAATCCTCCTACCATAACAAAACTGCATATTTCCTTATAGAGAGTTCTTGTTTGCGAGTGTCAATGACATTGTGCCAGCTGCTGCATCACTCTAAACTATGTGCTTTCAAAACTAGGGTCCTCCCACCCCAGAGAAAACACAAAGGATCCCCTGCAGATCCATCAGTCTTCAAGCTTGCAAGCAGTATCTCGTGAATACTGCGTGTGTGTGTTTTGTATATGTATATATTCTGTATTTGTTTATCTATAGTAGTGCGTTATTTAATATGGAGGGAAAAAGTATGCACTGCTTATCTGATGTGTCTTTTGTAAGCTAGGATTGGAGACTCTGACACTGTCAGTGTTTGTAGGAGGCCCCTAGATCCCAGTGATTGCAGAAGGTCCCCATGAATGTGTCGGTAATTGTAGGAGGACCCCTGCCCCCGGCCCTGCCACAAGTTCTACAGAAATGCTTTAATATTTACTCAAGGTCCATAGGAGAGTTTTACTACTTGCAGGGAACCCCCAGAGAGTTTTAATATATGCCAGGCACCCCTAAGTGTGTTTCAGCATTTGTAGAAATCCTCTGTCAAAATATCAGGATTTACAGGGGTGTGTGTTAATATTTGTGGACAGTCCCTGGAAGTGCAGTCGTATTGACAAGAGAATCTGCGGAATGTGTCGCTGATCCCTGGAAGTGTGTTAATATTTGTAAATGGTCCCTGGGGATAGATTAACCTTTACAGGGGGATCCCTGTATCAGTATACCTAGTGGGTCTCAACAGTGAAAAAGAAAACACACACCACTAAACAGTCTGCCATCATTACAGGGAACATTGCAATGGTGAAGGTTGACTTTAAAAATGCCTTTTCTTTTGCAGTTTTATCTGGAAGCTCGGTTTACCTGGAAGGGGGCACGATTGCTGAGACCACTTCTCCAGTCACTGTTAATCATGATGGCATTTTACACCGGACTCTCTCGTGTGTCCGACTATAGGCACCATCCGACAGATGTCCTGGTGGGATTACTGCAGGGAGCATTAATCGCCTATTGGATCGTAAGTTGTTTCATTTCTTTTTCTAATTATAATCAGTTAAATTGGCAGGAGGGCTCAGGAGAGGAAAGTATTACCCCAGATTCTTTCTACCAGTTGGTATTCAGTGAGTCGTGATGGAAATTCAGTGAAGACAAGAGCCAGATCACTCATGATACCACTTATGATTTAATGCATTGCTGGCAGTCATTACATTGACTCTCAGGCTGGCATTTCCCAGCCCCCTCACGCCAGTGGGCTCTTCCGATCCCGCTGTGAACGGAGATTTCAGTGGCTCGCTGGCCTCGCCGTGGGGAAACCTCAAATGGGGGCGGGGGACTGGAAAATTCCAGCCTTAGGCTTCAATGTTTGGGCTGAATCTCAGCCCCATAAATGGGTAAGTTAGGGTCAGATGATTTGTTCAAACTTTAAAAATCTCAAAACTGAACCCCAGCCCTGCCCAGTCTGGGTTTAGCAGAAGCAGAACAAGGGGTGAGCATGATAAAGGCATTGATGCACAGCCACATTCAAGCCCAGACACAATCAGCGATAGACACACGTTCTCAGATTCAGTCTCATACACGGATTTATACGCACACAGATACTGGCACGCACACAGACTTTCTCTCACCGAGATTAAGACACTTTCACTCACCTGGGGATTCAGACGTACTCTTACACTCAGACTCTCTTCCAACCACAAAGACAACAAGACATTTTTTGTTACCCATTTTCTTTTTGGCCAAAGACAAAATATTGGGATAAGAGAGCACACCATTCATTGGGTTATAAAAGTTTTCAGTAAAGCAAAAATATCTCTCAAATGTCTATGTGGTAAAAATGTGGAGAGAGCTGCTATGAGCACGTTGATATTATAATTAAGGGTATGCTGACATTTAGCACATTCCAATAAGTGTAGATACCATAGCCTGAAATTAAAAGGCTTGTCACTTGACAATTGCATAACAATGACTCAATTCTTTGCAGAGCCTAAACCTCATAGTTTCCAATTACGAATAACTCCTTTCGACTATAGGGATATTATGCTTCACAGCGAACCTTACTTGACCTTGTTGCATTGCCCTGTCTGATTTGGAAATTGGATTGCTGCAATCAGTGGAAACTAGCTGTGGCCTCAGAGAAAAGCCTGAACCTGTTCGAATTGGCAGTGAAAATGTCTCCCTAAACAAGTCGTCCCCGTTATACAACAGACGCAAGGGGAATTAATTAGTGCATGGGAAGATGGGCTCCCCTTTAAAGAAGAGTTCCCACCAGGTTCACCAATCAGCCTCCAGTGCCTTGGCCAAGAAGCTATTTTTAACATACACAGCGAGTGAGAACCATTGAGGGATATCACAACCAAGACTAATTCCATCATCAGTTAAGATCACATACACACACACTAAGTCAAGAGCAAGGGCCCTGGTGTGTCTTTTCTCCATTTCCCAGGGTGCTAAGGTCAATTGTAATTTGCAGTATCCCTTCAGGTTGGAAGAAGGAATAAAATGAAAACTTAGACATTCCCATGTGATGGGTTCATTCACTGATGTATCCACTCAGGATTTAACTTGGTGGGTTAAGGACCACTATCATTTGACATTCTATGGTTGGTCAAGACAGATGTCCTCTTATTTAAAAGCAAAATACTGCAGATACTGGAAATCTGAAACAGAAACAGAAAATGCTGGAAACACTCAGCAGGTCTAACTGCATCTGTGGAGAGAAAAAAAAGAGTTAATGTTTCAAGCCCATATGACCCTTCTTCAGAGGTAAAGAAGTAAAAATGTGATGAAATGTATACTGTTTAAACCGGGTGGAGCAGGTGAAGCTGGATAGGAGGCCAGCAATAGGTGGGGGCAAAGGAGAGATTGACAGATGTTGTGGACAAAAGGACAAAGGTTATTGGTAGTGGTACAGGCTAAAGGAGGTGCTGATAGTGGCATTAAGATCAGAAAGCAGAATGTGATAATAGCAGGATAAGGGTAAGCACTCTGGAAAGAACAACATGAACAAGTGGGGTGGGGGAAGGGGACGGTGGTGGGAAAAAAGATTCAAAATAGGATAAAAGGTAGGGATAAAACAATGAATAAAAATGAAAATAAAAATAAGTGGATAAAAATTAAAAAGTGAACTGAAAAAATAAAAATTAGAAAATGTAAATGGAAAAAAGGGGGTGAGGATGGAGGAGAGAGCTCATGGTCTGAAGTTTCTTGCCCCAAGATAGTATTTCCTGTGCTTCATCCAATGATTGATGACTGCAAAATACACTTAAAAAAGGGTAGAAAAATTTGAACTATAATTAAAGCTGTTATCCTGACTTCTAGCCATGTAGTTTAAAACTCTAATGCTCTGTCATTGCACTGCTGGCTGCCATAATGGTCATTGCTGCTCAATCGTCCAGAAGACAGATGGGATTGGAAAGCTAAGATTTATGGTAACAAAGAAAAGCATCGTTTCAAGGCAAACCGCCTCGGCAGGATTTCGGGTCTTTTAGCTGGGACACTGACATCTGGGTCAAATGCAGGTCACGACCATGTACTGTGCCAGGAAGAGTCATCCAGCATTGATTTTGTCTAGATTTCCCAATCAGTGGCCAGAGGTCGTGCTTATTGTCCAATTAAGGATGATGGACAAGCTCTCAAAACTGAAGGGTCAATAGGAGGCCCTCCAGCCCAGAAGGAGCTGCAGCCTGCTGTTGCAGGTAAGGGGGAAGAGAGGGTGTCTTGAGGCACCTTCCCAGCAACTTCCAAAACAATTGAAGTAAAAAATGGCCACAGCTGCCAGACCAGTATGCAGGAGGCAAGGTAGTTGAAGAAGGGTTCGAAGCCTGCCTCGTGGCGTTGTCAGGGGTTGGGGGTGTGGGGGAAGGGGGCTGATTGGGGGAGTGGGGGACCCTCAGGCTGGATGGAAAATTCCAGTTAGGCTCTGATAATGGGCTTGTTAACCTTGACTAGCTACTTGTCACCGCTTATGGGCAGGTAGCCCTTCTTCTCCCAATCCGGCCTTCCCCAAAATGGCTCAGGAGCAGGGATGGTGCCAGAAAGCCAGCACACTGGCCAGTGGCTTGAAATTACGCACCCACCCACCTCACCCAGCCCATAAAAATCCTGCCCACAATGTCAGGATAATACGAAGAAAAGGTGTCAATTTGTTTCAGCACAACATGAATGATAATATTTGTGTTCAGTGGGTCATGTGAGAATAATCCATTCTCCAAGTGTTGTTGACAAAAAAGCTATGAATTCTTTTGCAAAAATTTGGAGCAAGCCAATATTTTCACGTGTGTTGTTTAATTGGGTCAAAGATCTGTAAAGTATATGGATTCCAGGCCAGCATTGCTGTTGAGCAGTGCAGAATTCAGGATGTTTTCATCACACTTGCTTTGTGGAACAGAGACTGTGTCTATCTGCATTGAAATGAATTGACAGGGTTTGCAGCTTCAATTCCTCTACAGCTTGAACAAACTCTGATTTTCACTCTGTTGCAATGCCTAGGTTTTGCTGTACATTACCTTGGGCATGGTAACAGTGTGTTCAATGCAATTCCAGAGGACAACAGAGATCTGTTGTGCTATCGGGGAGTAGCAGACCGCAGCATTCCCTGGTATGAGGCCTTTGCTTAGGGCCGACAACGTACAGCTCAATAAAGAGACATGGCTGCTCTCATAAGGCTCTCTTGGTAATGTTTGCTTAACATTTTATTTAATGTAATTTTGTATTCGAAATATCATAGAATTAAAATTGAAACTTTAACTAACCTTTAGATAATTCAGTTACATTTTAACTTCCCATATTAATTTTTCTGAAAAGTAACCTCAATATGAGGCCTAAGTGGTTGGGATGCAGCTCTCAGTATCTATCACTGTCTGTAAATTAGACTAATAGCATCCTTGATATTGTGTCTACTTGGTGGATCTTTTGTATGAGAGGATATATGATTAAACCTCATAAGATTAGCAGTTGAATATCACAGACTGGGAAAGTTCCAGTCTCTATCCCCCGTCTGTGATGATAGCTGATGGGTGCCAGGGCAGAGGTAGGAGGTGCTGTATTTGGCCTCGGTGCCCCTGGACTAGGGTTTGGAACTCATCGCTGGTTTCCACGTAGTTGGTATCAGTGACCTCTGCTGGGAAGTGAACTCTTGTAGGATCCGACCCGGACACCGGTGGGCGGGATGGGAACATTTAGAGAGCTGTTAAAAGCCAACAGCTCGCCGAACTTTCCCGTCCAATCCGCGATGGTGCCAACCTGGGGGGAGGGGTCGGAAAATCTGGGCCTGTCTGCGGATAGAATAAATCTCTTCAGTAATGCCACCATTGTTGAATAGCTTGCCATGGTAGGCACATGAATAATAAGTTAGTTGAAGTGCAGAATGGCGCCTGGCATCCCTGGCCAGTAGCCCATAAGGGGTCAATGCTTCAAGATAGCGGTAGTGGAGGAAAGAAAGCCAGTGGGATCTGGTTTAGTAGTTCACAGTTTCAAAACTGAAGTGCGTTAGTCTGTGCCATGAGTCTTCAGCTGCGCAATGTAGGTTCTGTTTATGATGAACAGCAGTGGCAATATAGGGGTCTGTAAAAATGAAAGTATGAAAAAGCATGGTTCAGAGGGAACGTTATGGAATGGGACAACATGTTTAATATTACTGGGGTTGCAGTGATGGAGTGGGGGAATGGGACTAACCGGACTGCTCTACAAAGAGGTGGCCTGGACTCGATAGGCTGATTGGCTTCCTTCTGACTCCATGACTCCTGTGGAAAAAGTAAACCCAGAAAAATGGCTTTCTCGCGGATGCCATTGAATTCCTACTAGTTCTACAAGCAAGTGCTCTGACAGATAGTGAGGTGCTAACTGGGCAAACGTGGGAAGCATCTCGAGTAAACTGGTGAAACTCTAGCAATAAGTAATCCTGTGCATACGTTAGATCCCAAAGCCTTAGTTTTGCCAATATGCACTCAAGCTCTTTGAACTTGGGTAAGTGGGTCATGTCTCTATGGGGGAGTGTGCTTCACACTGGGAACACAGAAACTAGTGTGGTAGTGTGGCTTTCTCAGTAGACGGAATTGAAGATTTGTAAACATACTGATGTGGAGGACAGTACAACAAGGAGGGCATTGGATAAGTCAAGAATTGAGTTTACAAAACATTGTTCCCAGTTTCGGTAGCAGTAAGAGAAAGATGGATTGCGGGTGGAAATATGACTTGGATGACTGGATCGAATGTGTGGCTGTTAAAATTGCTGATGACCCAAGATAGTTAGGAAAGTAAATTGTGAAGAGGACATAAGGAGTTTGCAAAGAGACAGAGATAAGTTAAGTCAGTGGGCAGAAATTTGGCAGATGGAGTATAATGTGGGAAAATGTGAATGTGTCCACTTTGGCAGGAAGGATAGAAAAGCAGCGTATTATTTAAATAGGGAGGGATTGCAGAACTCTGAGCTACAGAGGGATCTGGGTGTCCTAGTTCAAGAATCACAAAAAAAGTTAGTATGCAGGTACCACGAGTGATTAGGAAGGCAAATTAAATGTCGTGGTTTATTGCAAAGGGGGATGGAATATAAAAGTAGGAATGTTTTGCTACAGTTGTACAGGGCGTTGGTGAGACCACATCTGGAGTACTGTGTTCAGTTTTGGTTTCTTTATTTAAGAAAGGATATAAATATATTAGAAGCAGTTCAGAGAAGGTTCACATGACCAATACCTGGGATGAAAGGGTTATCTTAGAAGGAAAGGTTGGACAGGCTGGGCCTGTATACATTGGAGTTTAGAAGAATCAGAGACGATCTTATTGAAACATTTAAAATCCAGAGGGGACTTGACAAGGTGGATGTTGAAAGGATGTTTCCCCCTGTGGGAGAGACTAGAATTAGGAGAGACAGTTTAAAAATAAGGGGTCTCCCATTTAAGAAGGATATGAGAAGAATTTTTTTCTGAGGGTTGTGATTCGTTGGCACTCTCTTTGCCAGAGAGTAATGGAGGCAGGATCATTGAATATTTTTAAGGCAGAGTTAGATAGATTCTTGACTAACAAGGGAATCAAAGGTTATTGGGGATAGGTAGGAATGTGGAGTTGAGGTGACAATCAGATCAGCCATGATCTTATTGAATGGTGCGAGCAAGCTCGAGGGGCTGAATGGCCCACTCCTGTTCCTTGTTCGTATGTTTGAATGGAAATGTTATTTTGATAATGGAATTGTATACAGTTTGAAGCTCTGTTCTTGTTGAACAGGGTGTCGAAGTTGCTTGCAGCCTGAGTGAGCAGCCAGAGATGGGGATGGAGTTTGTGATGGCACCCTAATTCTTCCCAGTATAGCAGGTGACACTTCATTGCATTGCATATATACAGGACAGCGTTCCAGCTAACAGCATGGTCTGTAAAAGGTTTTTGAGGGAGGAGATGCAGTGTGCAAAGCCTGATTGCTGACATTCATTGCAGATCTTTGGACTAATACAGAACAGTGAAGCACGTTTGGAGTTTGAAGAAGGCCATTGTGCACCAGCTGAGCGGCAGTGTCTACATCTAGCTGACACCACCCCCTTGAGCCATCCTGTTACCTCAGTATAGATCTCATCTCCTCTGCATAGATGTAATAATAACACAATGTGGGGTTGCCTGGGGTCTTGGATCTGAAATAGAGCTACAGCTGAATCATCTTCTGTACTTAGCAGTGAGTAAGCTCACCATGGGAGAGACCGTGACAACCTGACTGATTGAACTCCAATTCATGTGTAGATGAGACTGATGGTTTGAGAAAGGTGGTTTAGCCAGGAATAGTGAAAGTGACCATTGCAATATTCTTTTTCTTTCAGGCGTTCCACATCTCAGACATGTTTAAATCAAAGAGAAAGACGGCAAAAGAATCAAACATCTGTGTAGACAATTCCATACAGACCAATCACACAACATGTTAGCAGGACAAGTGCCAGAAGCATCAGAAGGATGTTGGGGAGGCAGCACAAACCATCCTGCACCAGAAGTGTATTAAGAAGCCAGTGCTGAAAGACAACTTTCCATTTCTTTTTTAATCTCCAGAACATTCTCCAAGCACGGCTTCATTCCGATTTTTTTTCTTCAGGCGAGTCCCTGATGCCATGTTCACCGGAAGCTTGGTGATCATCATTTGGAATTTTCCGTGGTAGCTTTGAGTACTTCTTTCAGTTACAGTTTCTACTCCAGAGACTAATGGATTTTGAACCCGTTAATCCGTCGCCATTTGCCTATTTTCTCTAACAGCCCTTAAGTGCCTGATACCATAGATACTAGCACGACATGGACACTCTGAACAATGCACACACACTCTCACTCTCACTCTCACTCTCACTCTCACTCTCACTCTCACTCTCACTCTCACACTCACACTCACACTCACACTCACACTCACACTCACACTCACACTCACACTCTCACACACACACTCACACTCACACTCACACACACACTCACACACTCACACAGACACACACACTCTTAATGCTGTGAGCAATAATGTATTCTATATTTGTAATGATAAATTAATATTATGAGTCACATTATGCTGAGCCTTTTATGAGTGTATCATTGTGACTGAAGAATCTACAATTAAGATATTTACCAGTTATTCAGTATACAGCTAAAACAAGCTAATTTCTTTCCAAAGTAATTACCTAGTTTTATTATATCTGTAACTCATGGGGTTTAAACCAGGGGGTTGGAGTTAGACTGATATATTTTGCTAATGGGTCCTGTTCACTTTTGAAGTCTAGAACTGATATGTTACTCACTTGAACCAGTGGGTGGTAAGAAAAGTAATTCTATTTCCAGACTTTTTAATGCAGTATAAAGCTAGGTTGACAATCAATGGCATTGAAGGATATTGTGAGAAAGACATGACATTGGACAGAATGAAAAGTTAAGAACGTTGAAGATAGTGATGACCCTACCTCTGGTGTCCAGTCATCCGATTGGTCATGTACAAAGTTTTGAGGCATCAGTTCAGATGTATTTGAAATCAAGTGCCCGAAAGGAGTAGGTAAACTGATTGGGAGAAGGAGCAAAAAAAAGGTTAAAATAAACCATTGAGCATGTTCGTTGAGTCGGCTGACCAGAGGCAAAATGAGCTAGACTCGAATGGATTCAAACAAATCACCTGAAATGGCAGAAAAGAGAGATCAGAGCTATGAAAGACATGATGGAAGGCTGATATTAAGCAACACTGACAGAAAGTTGCATGCAACATACTGAATAGAGATGGAGGAAACTTGAGTGAGTTTAAAATCCTATATCAGTGAGCTATTGTGCATTAAACAGAAGATGGTTTAGACCCATGAGAAATATCTGCTACTGTCTGTTTTTGGCTCATCTATTCTGGTAAGAAGGCAGATGAGTGGTCTGCTGGGGATGCATCTGTTTTGTCAGAAAGCAAATTAAGTGCTCAAAGGGGCCTAATCCAACTTTACATTGAACTCAGTACAGTTTAATTTGATATGCATTTAGTTGACTTGTTTATAACATTTTAGGATTAAGTTTCTTAATTCAGTGATTTTAATTTGAAATAACTAAACCACATGATCTCCGTTTTGGTAACATCTCATCACAACGAATTGACAATCTGTGCAAAGTGCAATAGAAAATCCAATCTTGTCTATTATGCAGTATAAAGGGACTACTGAGGATTGGAAATTGGTGTTTAATTGAGAGTCTTCAAATGTGAGAGGAAGGAATAGTGGCGGAATCAGGAGACAGCATGAGCACCAGGACTTTAGCGAAGGGCAGAAAGAGAGGTGAGCAGAGAGACTGCAGCCTGCAACTGAGAAGAGTCAAGCTGAGGGCAGATAGCAGTTACTGAATGTTTATAACCATGAGAGACCATCGGACATGGGTCTATTCTGTTGGCTGATCAGGAAGATGGGTAATTGGAACATTGTCAGTTCAATTCCACTGTTATTTATTCAATTCAAGTCAAAAAGTTGAGATCCACATTTTAATCCCAATAGTTTTATATTTTACTTTTTAATAAACAAGTATATAATGCTAAGTTGAATAACTTGCTAGATCTGTTTAACTTGCCTGTTTTATTTCCATTTTTAACCATGGATTTTTTTAGCATACTCTTTATTCCAAAGTGATATCTTACCCTTCCTTGAGGTATTTGCCTGAACCGAATAGCATTAAACCACTGTCAATCTTGTTCTCTGAGAAATTCGTAGCCGCAGTGTGTTGTTTCAGAAATACCATGCAGAACGTGAAACATCATGGCACAATTGCACTGAACACCAGCATTAACCTCTGTAGTATTGCTGTTACTCTGTGTAATTTCACTGCCCTGCTGTACCCTATTTGTTAAGAGCATTATGAAATATTTATCATGATAGATGTTACTGAGCTTAATCTAGTGTTAAGTTGAGGATTCGGAATATTCCAAGCCTCCGGGAATTTTCTATTCATGTCACACGCCCTGTTGCATTGCAAATCTCAAGGACAAAGTGACATTTTCTTCTGTGAAGCTGAACTTGGAAGAGTGCCTTGATAAAACTTGGCATGGAGGGAGGGGGGTTGTGGAGAAATCTCCTTCAGCCCAGTAGAAAACTGAGAATAAAATTCAAGCTGAACTGAAACATTCTGTTTTCTATTCTGTGTCATGACCATTCATCCCAGCTGCAGTTTCTACTGCACTCGTGTCATTGCTGTGCGAATAGGGATTAAGTATTTCTTAAAATAGATTTGAGCCATTTGTATAACATCATTATTGATCTTTTCAACATCTGCACACCGGTGAAGAAAAATTAATTTGCGTTTAGTTAGCACCTTATTGTCAGGACATCCCAAAACACTTTAAAACCGTTGCATCACTTTTGAAGTACGGTTACTTTCCAAGCAGTGAATTTGTGCAAGGCCCAGTAAACATCAGTGTTTGAATTTGCATGAACATAGTGTTTAGTAAATCTTTATTAACATAGGTTCAATGTCATTGCACACAATGACCAGAAGAATATTTCTCTTCATGTTGCTTAACCCTAGCTTTGAACGTCTCATTTGTAGTGTAATATTTAGTACCTAATTCTAATGCCATCATGGACAGTTTGTGTCCCAATAAGAACTCGATTAAGACAAATTCCAGACTTATTTCACTTGGGACCCTTCCAACCCAGAGGAGAGAGATTTTCATCCCATCAGTCTCAGCTGGGTTTGAACAAAGGACCCAGAAATGAAAAGGCTGTCTTATTTGTAAATCATTGCAGTATTTGGCCACCCAAGTCTTGAATTCTATAAATGTCTGCTGGTGTTGTGGAAATGGCCTGATTGTGAATTGCTTCTTTGTGCTGCTATAACCCATATTTTTATCAGACAACTTTTGTAGACACCTTAATAGCCTTGCCAAAGGGCTTTGGTGTGTATTATGAATTGTGAGTATAATGTGTGAGAAACCTCAAAATATATGTGTATAAAATTTTTATTGTAAATAAAAGTTAATTCCTTTTTCAATTTTATTGAGAGCTATGCTATTTTTTTCATTGACCTTTGCATTTCAACAGGCCAACAATAAAAATTCTATATAAATACAGGTTAATGTAGTAAACCCACCCACAGTTCTTGTACGAGTTAAATTAAAGTTCCGGAGAATAGTCACCAAATAGAGTTTTTTGCAATAATAAAGAGTATATTATTTTTGAGTAAATAAGCCAGTAAAGCAAATGTTCTGTAAACACTAAATGTGAAGTTGAAAGCAATGTAGAAAGCATAGAATCATAGAATAGCTACCGCACAGGAGGAGACCATTTATCCCTCCGTCCCTGCCAGCTCTCTGTAGGAGTTATTCCGCTAGTCTACTCCCCTGCCTTTTCCCCATAACCCTGCAATTTTTTTCTCCTCAGGTAGTTATCCAATTCACTTTTGAAAGCCATGACTGAATTTTCTTCCAGGTACTTTTTAAAGGATGTGAGGCAACCCACCTCCATCACCCTCCCAGGCAGCACATTCCAGACAGTCACCACCCTCTGGGTAAAAAAGTTTTTCCTCACATCCCCCCTAATCCTCCTGCCCCTCACCTTGAACTTAAGCCCCCTTGTGACTGACCCTTCAACTAAGGGGAACAGCTGCTCCCTATCCACCCTGTCCATGCCCCTCATAGTCTTGTACACCTCGATCAGGTCGCACCTCAGTCTTCTCTGCTCCAACGAAAACAACCCAAGTCCATCTAACCTCTCTTCATAACTTAAATGTTTCATCCCAGGCAACATCCTGGTGAATCTCCTCTGCAACCCCTCCAGTGCAATCACATCCTTCCTATAATGTGACGACCAGAACTGCACACAGTACTCCAGCTGTGGCTTCACCAAGGTTCTATACAACTTCAACATGACCTCCCTACTTTTGTAATCTATGCCTCGATTGATAAAGGCAAGTGTCCCATATGCCTTTTTCACCACCCCACTAACATGCCCCTCCACCTTCAGAGATCTATGGACACACACACCAAGGTCCCTTTGTTCCTCAGAACTTCCTAGTGCCATGCTATTCATTGAATACTTCCTTGTCAAATTACTCCTTCCAAAGTGTATCATCTCACACTTTTCAGGGTTAAATTCCATCTGCCACTTATCTGCCCATTTGACCATCCCGTCTATACCTTCCTGGAGCCCAAGACACTCAACCTCATTATTAACCACCCGGCCAATCTTTGTGTCATCCGCAAACTTACTAATCCTACCCCCCACATAGTCATCGATGTCGTTTATATAAATGACGAATAATAGGGGACTGAGCACAGATCCCTGTGGTACGCCACTGGATACGGCTTCCAGTCACTAAAGCATCCTTCTGTCATCATCCTCTGCCTCCTACAACTAAGCCAATTTTGAATCCATCTTATCAAATTACCCGGTATCCCATGTGCCTTTGCCTTCTTTATAAGTCTCCCATGTGGGACCATGTCAAAGGCTTTGCTGAAATCCATTTAAACTACATCAACTACACTATCCTCATCTACACACCTGGTCACCTCCTCAAAAAATTCAATCAAATTTGTTAGGTATGACCTCCCTCTGACAAAGCCATGCTGACTATCCCTGATCAAACCTTGCCTCTGCAAGTGGAGATAGATACTCTCCTTCAGAAATTTCTCCAAAAGTTTCCCTACCACTGACGTGAGACTCACTGGCCTGTAGTTCCCTGGTTTATTTCTACAACCCTTCTTAAATAGCGGAACCACATTAGCTGATCTCCAGTCCTCTGGCACCTCCCCGTGGCCAGAGAGGAATTAAAAATTTGGGTCAGAGCCCCTATGATCTCCTCCCTTGCTTCCCTCAGCAGTCTGGGACACAAATCATCCAGACCTGGAGATTTGTCCACTTTTAAACCTGCCAGCACCTCCTATACCTTGTCACTCCCTATATCATATCAATTTGCTTAAGAACCTCGCAGTCTCTCTCCCTGAGTTCGATACCTTCATCCTCATTCTCTTGGGTGAAGATGGAAGCGAAGTATTCATTCAACACTCCAGTGATGTCCTCTGGCTCCACCCATGGATTGCCCCCTTGGTCTCTTATGGGCCCTATTCTTTCTCTGGTTATCCTCTTCCCATTGATATACTTTTAGAATATTTTGGGATTTTCCCTATATTTACCAGCCAGGGCTTTCTCAAATCCCCTCTTTGCTCTCCTAATTGCTTTCTTAAGCTCCACCCTGCACTGTCTGTACTCCACTAATGCCTCTGCTGATTTCCTTCCCTTGTACCTGCTAAAAGCCTCTCTTTTCCTTCTCATCGTAACCTGAATATCTCTGGTCATAACATCATAACACACTCGAGCAGTACATTCCAGATCCTAACCACTCGCTGTGTAAAATGGTTTTCCCTCATGTTGCCTCTACTTCTCTTTCAAATCACTTTGAATCTGTATCCTCAGGTTCTTGACCCTTCCACCAATGGGATCAGTTTCTCTCTTGTCTACTCTTTCTAGACATATGATGATTTTGAACACCTGTCAAATCTGCTTTCAACCTCTGTAAGGAGAACAGTGCCAGCTTTGCCAATCTTTCCTCATAAATGAAGTATCTTGTCCCTAGAACCCTCTCAAATGCATTGGAGGATTCGGGATCTAACATATCAGCATTGTGCAGCAGCAAAGTATCTGAAATGCTGAAGGACAAGTGGACTATAAGTTGGAGAATGTACGATGCTTTGGTCAGACTGCACTTTGAACACCGGCTCCACTTTTGGCCACTGACACACAAAGGAAGATGTACAAGCCCCGGAGGCAGCACAGAAAAGAGCCACAAAACTTATCCTAGAGTCAAAGGATTAGGTTATAAACTGAGACTGGAGAAACTTGGGCTCTTCAGTCTTAAAGGGAGGTAACTGAGGCAGGACATAAGTATGTACGATAGTAAACATAGAAAAGGCTAATTCTGGAACACTGCTTCAAGGTAAGTAGTGAAAGTTGGTACAAAATAAACGAGACAAGAAAAGACAAATTTGAGAACTGTTTTTAGGAGGGCTTTTTTTTAACATAAAGTATGATCACATCAAATAAACATCCAAGCAGAAACCCTGGTGGTGAGTGGACTAGATTTTTCTGAATGGAAGTTTGAAAGGTATATAAAATGGCCTTCCTTCTCTGTATTGACCCTGTATGAATTAAATATCTGAAAGGTGCTTGAACCAGATGGAATATGCCCTAAAATACTCCAGAGATACAAAAGTAAATAGGTCAAGTTCATAATTTTTGGGATCTCCATAAGATCAAGAGCTGTCGCTGAAGATTTGAAAATAACAAATGTTATGCTGACCTTCAGAAAACAGGTGAGCCATGGAGTGGAATCCATTTAAGAGCTGACCCAACATTGGTCACGGCGAAAGTGTCCAACAGCATTTTACAAGATCAGTACTCATCTGACGAGCACTGGGAGCAGAAGAAAAACTTGACATGACTTAGTTTAACATTTTGAGGAGGCAAATTAGCAGATAAGAGGCTACTTGCAGATATAAATTTTTAAGCTATCAGTTCCTTCCAGGGATGAGAGATTTCAGTCATGAGGATAGATTGGTGAACCTAGGACAGCTGGCTTTAAAGAATGTGGAATGTGGTATAAGGGATTTGGCATTGTAAGGGTTAGTGTGGGACTGGGGAAACAGTATCGTCCACAGTATGGTGTAGACTGAGTATAGTAGAATCTAGCGGAAGCCAGCATGGAGACAGTATCCAGTTGGGGCTGTACCCTGGAGATGTATATAGTTATGAGTTATTAGTAAACACTAAATGTTCAATCATACAAGCTTCCAGACCTCTTAGTGAAACACTGAACAAACCTTTACAACAGAGGAGAAAAGTTTGAGAGCAGATTTGATAGAGATGTTCAAAATATTGAGGAGGCTGAACCGAGTTGATGGGGTAGGTTTTCTCATTGGCAGAAGGGTCAAGAACCAGAGGCACTGATTTAAAAGAAGCAACAGCAATATGAGAAAAAACACTTTTTAGCCAGTGAGTGGTTAGGATCTGGAATGCACTGCCTGAGAGTGTGGCGGAGGCAGATTCATTGGTGGCTTTCAAAAGTGAATTGGATAATTTCAATTAATTATATGAAAATAAAATATTTGCAGGGCTATGGGGAAAGAAACAAGGACTTGCTGAGGAGCTCTTACAGGGAGCCGACATGGACATAATGGGCTGAATGACCTCCTGTACTGTAACCATTCAATGATTCTGTGGTTTTTCAGAATGCATTCAATAAAATTCTGCATGAGGAGAAAGGATTGTAGATTTAATGGCATATCAGTTAACTGAGAATTGCTATCAATGCAAAGGTTGGGACATTGGCTGATGCAGCCTTCCAGAGTCCATCTGAGAGCCCTGCTATTCATACTTTTGGTAAGTGATGTGGAGCAGGTGGCTTCTGGTGATATTTGCTGATGGCAGCAAGCTGCCTAACTTTGTTACTAGAATAGGGGAGATTTGATACTATTGAAGGAACATGAAAAAATAGCTGATAGACTGAGTAATAGCAGATGAGGTTTGATGCTGGTCTAAATATACACTCATGCAAGTTGGAACAGGAAAGTTGAAATGCAGGCATATAATGAATAGCTGTCCATTAACAACAGTGAAAAAGGAAAGGAACCTGGGTGGGATTGTTATCCATTCACAAAGAAAGGAATCAACACACCATTTTATCACTGAGGCTGATCATATACTTGATGCAACCTATGGGGATTTAATTATGAATCAGGACAAAGTATTTTTCCCCTGAATGACTTACTGCTAAGGACACACTTGGTTAACTATGTTCACAATCCTCTAGCACATCCAAGCCTGTAACTAACTCCTAGGTTTATGTTTATTCTATATTTAAACCATTCAAACCAGACTGCATTCTTCAGTATCTGTTTATTTATGGGGGCTGTTTAGCTCAGTTGGCAAGTGTGTGGTTCAGAACAACAGCATAGGTTCAATTCTTGCTCTTGCTGAGGTAGACTTGGGGACCTGTCCTGCTTGAAAGACAATGCCACTGCTGCCAAAAACAGCTCAGGGTGAAATAGAGATAATGAACCCAAGGACCCTGTCTTTGGGCAGAGCATTGATACCATACCATATGTAAATTATCTGAACCCCTTGATCAGATTTCAGTCATCTCAGTATCTATCATTCAATATCTGAACCCCATGATTACATTCTCAGATGTTATTCTATATATAAATCATCCCAATTCTTTGATTTCAGCCTGTAACATTTAATATTATTCTATATGTTATCATTCTATATGTAAACCATTTCAGCCCCTCGGCTAGGTTCCAGTTTAAAACCCCTCTCTGTCTAGAAACCACCTTAATTGTTCAATTAAATTCCATTTTGTAACTCACCCTGGTGGTTATTTTTAATCTGGCCCAGTCAGCAGGTTAATATGGAATCAGATCAGCTTGCCATTTTACAATCTGCCCAATTTTACTTACCATTGACTTTAATGGAAAATAAGATCAATGGGGTGTAAACAGGTGGCCAAGTTGATCATTTAAGTTTCCTATTGGGAAAGTTAGTAAAATAAACCCTCTGGTGTCTGTTATTCTCTATATGAGTCATCCAAGCCCCTCAATTAGATTCCAGTCTGTAACTTTTTTCCAGTGTCTATTATTCTATGTATTAACCATCTGACCTTCTCATTGAAATTCCAGTCTGTAGCTCAATCACAGTATTCATTATTTTCTGTTTCATACGGCAGAATTTGATTGAAATCATCTAAAAAGAAAATAAATGTTTCCATTTATATAACTTTGTTCATGGCCTCAGGACACCCTTAAGTGCGTTAGAGCCAAAAAGTTACTTTTGCCATGTAGACACTTGTAATGTAGGTAGTGTTCAAAACTGGCCTGGTCTCGTCTGAATATAGATGTGCATTGCTCGACGTCACCCTGGACACCCAGACCATTAATGGTCAGTTTGAGGCCTCCTTTCACACATGCAAAGCCTGCCACTTCTCACTGATAGTGCAATGTCCAGCTCACTATGAAGTGTCAATGATTACAGATAGGAGATGCAAACAGCTTTCGTAGATATGGCTCTATGGGGTCATTGCCACCTTCTGACATCACTTAAAGGGAATGGAGTAGGCTGCGGCATTTTATTATTTGTTCTTCAGATGTGAGTGTTGATGGCAAGACCAGTATTTATTGCCTGTCCCTAATTGCCCCTGAGAAAGTAGTGGTGAGCTGCCTTCTTGAACCACTGCAATCCATGCGGTGTAGGTACATCCACAATGCTGTTAGGAAGGGTGTGCCAGATTTTTGACCCAGCAACAGTGAAGGAATGGCGATATAGTTCCAAGTTGGAATGGTGAGTGACTTGATGAGGCACTTACAGGTGGTGGTGTTCCCATGTGTCTGTTGCCCTTGTCCTTCTAGCTGGTAGAGGTTGCAGGTTTGGAAAGTACTGTTGAAGGAGTCTTTATGAGTTGCTGTAGTGCATCTTGTAGATGGTACACACTGCTGCCACTGTGTGCCAGTGACTGAGTGAATGTTTAAGATGTATATGGGGGTGCCGATCAAGTAGGCTGCTTTATCTTGCATGGTATCGATCTTTGTGAGTGTTGTTGGAGCTGCAAACACACAGGCAAGTGGAAAGTATTCCATCACACTCCGACTTGCACCTTGCAGATGGTGGACAGCATTTCAGGAGTTGAATTACTTGCCACAGAATTTCTAATCTCTGACCTGCTACAGACATTCTAAGATGCCAACAAATGATTCCTGTATTCCTCTGGGCATCCCAGGGAGTAGACAATGCTTTAAGGAGTTGTCAAAACCATTAGACCTATGTCAAAATTGACTCTGCCTTTGAACAGTGTTCAAGGATTCTTCAGAAGCTCCTTCCACCTGGCCCAAATAATGCCAAATTAGGACAAGCTTTAGGGATGTTTATCACATCTCCTTTGTAAACCTCCATGAAAACAATCTTCTTTTAAACAAAGTTTACATTGTTAAGAACAAACGGACCCATCAAGGAGTCAGACTTTCAACATCAAGGGTCCTTTATCTCCCCAGAAACTGTGAAAGCTGTGTCTGGGATGCTGGTACTCTCCTGTAAACTTCTCACACTAAGGAATGCCCCTCATTAATTTTACTTTGAAAGGAAATCAACCATTGCGGACATTAAGGGTCAGGAGCTCTTATCCTTTGAGATAGGGCGACATGCTTGCTCTAAGTGCTGATAAGGGATGTTGGGAGTTCAGAGGCACCGCAAAGAGATTAATTTTTTACGGGTCCATTACAACTTACATCTCTGCACCCTCGCAACCCTCTGTACAGTTTTAAATACAGCCAGCAATTCTCAATGTAACTTTGGCATTTGACACTCAGCCATTCGTTGCCCTGCATGTGTGTATATGAGTTTCTCTATGACAAGGCAGGATGAAAGTGATAGTGAAAATCCCCCATGGATTAAGCCTGCACATTCCCACAATGTTCTTGTGCAAAAGCAATGTTAACTGTTGAGAAGCAATGTCAATAATCTGGCTCGATGTTTACTTTGTTTAATTACTGTTAATTTTGACAGTTAAACAGTGGAGTAGGAGAGAGAGGGCTAAGTGTATTTTAGCATCCTTAAAGCCAACTTTGCACCATGAGTGAATGGCAAAGAATTATCCCGCTTTCAGTGTTTCCGATAAGAGCGTTTATGTTGAGGTTGTACTCATCTGTGCCAATTCATTTGATGTTTGATCGGACAGACACATCAAGCTTGTTAGTATTGGGCTCCCTCCAAACCATACACAGCCTCCAAGTTTTACTCCTGGTATAAAAAGAACCAACAAAATTCTGAGGGCCAGAGTAAAGAGCTGTATTTACAAAGAAAAAACTGACATGAGAAGTCAGATATTCTGAAATTTCAATTTTACTTTATATTAAAATACAAGGGGAGGAGAGGGGAGGCAATGGCAGAGTGGTATTGTCACTGGACTAGTAATCTAGTTATCCCAGGGTAATGTTCTGGGACCTGGGTTTGAATCTTACCACAGCAGATGGTGGAATTTGAATTCAATAAAAATCTGGAATTAAAAGTCTAATGATGACTGTGAAGCCATTGCTGGTTCACTAATGTCCTTTAGGGAAGGAAATCTTCTGGCCTACATGTGACTCCAGACCCACAATTGGGTTGGCTCTTAAATGCCCTCTGAATGGCAATTAGGTGGGCAATAAATGCTGGCATAGCCAGTGACACCCACATCCCATGAATGAATAATAAAAACAAACAAGAATTTTTCAAAGCTGCACGTGCCCCCAGTTTCATTTTATTCTTCGTCTCATCCGACGCCTCAACAAGAAACTTTTTCTCTTTCTCTCAAGTGCTAAGGAACGCAAGCTCCAACAACTCATCGACACCAACACCCATCTAGGACCCTCCACCCCTGCCTGTCCCTCTGTCCCCACCCCATCTTCCAATCCCAGCCCCAGCCGTGTATTCACTATACCCCCTGACCTTCCCCTCTTCGATGCTGAACGTTCAGTGCTCAGCAAAGGATTTAGTTTCATACCCTTACGCCCTCATCTCAATGAATTTCGGGCTCGGCATGATGCTGAACTCTTCTTCCGCCGCCTTCGTCTCCGGGCTCACTTCTTTGGACTGGAGTCCTCTCCCCGTTCAACGGATCCTTTCACCCACCTCCAATATTCTCCCTCCACCTGGACCCCTCCCTCTGGATTCTTACCTTCTCTTGATCTTTTCATTGAGAACTGTCGGCGTGACATTAGTCGTCTCAATTTCTCTGCTCCTCTCACCCATTCTAACCTGTCTCTCTCTGAACTTACTGCACTCCATTCTCTCAGGTCCAACCCTGACATTGTCATCAAACCCGCTGACAAGGGTGGTGCTGTTGTTGTCTGGCGCACTGAACCTCTACCTCGCGGAGGCTGTGTCAACTCGCAGACACTTCCTCCTACCTCTCCCTGGACCATGACCCCACCACTGAACATCAAGCCATTGTTTCCAGGACTGTCACTGGCCTCATCTCCTCTGGGGATCTTCCTCCCACAGCTTCCAAACTGATAGTCGCCCAACCTCGGACGGCCCGCTTCTACCTCCTACCCAAAATCCACAAACAGAACTGTCCCGGTAGACCGATCGTCTCAGCTTGCTCCTGCCCCACAGAACTCATTTCTCGTTATCTTGACTCCATTCTCTCTCCCCTTGTCCAGTCCCTTCCCACCTACATCCGTGATTCGTCTGACACCTTACGTCACATCAACAATTTCCAGTTCCCTGGCCCCAACAGCTTCCTCTTCACTATGGACGTCCAATCCCTCTACACCTCCATCCCCCACCAGGATGGTCTGAGAGCCCTTAGCTTCTTCCTCGAACAGAGGCCCGAACAATCCCCATCCACCACTACTCTCCTCCGTCTGGCTGAACTTGTTCTCACACTGAATTTCTCCTTCAACTCCTCCCACTTCCTCCAAATAAAAGGTGTGGCTATGGGTCCAAGCTTTGTCTGTGTCTTTATGGGGTATGTGGAACATTCCTTGTTCCAGTCTTACTCCGGCCCCCTTCCACAATTCTTTCTCCGGTACATCAATGATTACTTCGGTGCTGCTTCATGCTCTCGTCGGGACTTGGAAAAATTTATTAATTTTGCTTCCAATCTCCAACCCTCCATCATTTTCAGGTGGTCCATCTCTGACACTTCCCTTCCCTTCCTTGACCTCTCTGTCTCAATCTCTGGTGATAGACTGTCCACCAATATCCATTACAAACCTACCGACTCCCACAGCCACCTCGACCACAGCTCCTCACACCCTGCTTCCTGTAAGGATTCCATCCCATTCTCTCAGTTCCATTGCCTCCGTTGCATCTGTTCCGATGATGCTACCTTCAAAAACAGTTCCTCTGACATGTCCCCCTTCCTCCTTAATCGAGGTTTTCCACTCACGGTCGTTGACAGGGCCCACAACCGTGTCCAGCCCACCTCCCGCGCATCTGACCTCATGCCTTCTCCTCCCTCCCAGAAACATGATAGGGTCCCCCTTGTCCTCACTTATCACCCCACCAGCCTCTGCATTCAAAGGATATCATCCTCTGCCATTTCCGCCAACTCCAGCATGATGCCACCACCAAACACATCTTCCTTTCACCCCCCCCTATCAGCATTCCATAGGGATCGTTCCCTCCGGGACACCCTGGTCCACTCTTCCATCACCCCCTACTCCTCAACCCCCTCCTATGGCACCACCCCATGCCCACACAAAAGATGTAACACCTGGCCCTTCACTTCCTCTCTCCTCACCGTCCAAGGGCCCAAACACTCCATTCACTTGCATTTCCCCCAACTTAGTCTACTGCATTCATTGCTCCCAATGTGGTCTTCTCTACATTGGAGAGACCAACGTAAACTGGGTGACCGCTTTGCAGAACACCTGCGGTCTGTCCGCAAGAATGACCCAAACTTCCCTGTCACTTGCCATTTTAACACTCCACCCTGCTCTCTTGCCCACATGTCTGTCCTTGGCTTGCTGCATTGTTCCAGTGAAGCCCAACGCAAACTGGAGGAACAACACCTCATCTTCCAACTAGGCACTTTACAGCCTTCCGGACTGAATATTGAATTCAACAACTTTAGGTCTTGAGCTCCCTCCTCCATCCCCACCCCCTTTCTGTTTCTTCCCCCTTCCTTTTGTTTTTTTCCAATAAATTATATAGATTTTTCTTTTCCCACCTATTTCCATTATTTTTAAATATTTTTAAATCTTTTATGCTCCCCCCACCCCCACTAGAGCTATACCTTGAGTGCCCTACCATCCATTCTTAATTAGCACATTCATTTAGATAATATCACCAACTTCAACACCTATGTGTTCTTTTGTTCTGTTGTCTGTGACATCTTTTGATGATCTGCTTCTATCACTGCTTGTTTGTCCCTACAACCACACCAACCCCCTTCACTTCTCTCCCCCCAACCAAACCCACCGCCCCCCCACCACCCCCACCTTAAACCAGCTTATATTTCACCCCTTTCTTGGATTCACTCAGTTCTGTCAAAGGGTCATGAGGACTCGAAACGTCAACTCTTTTCTTCTCCGCCGATGCTGCCAGACCTGCTGAGTTTTTCCAGGAAATTCTGTTTTTGTTAAGGATTCTTCAACCCCAGCTAATTATGCAAATCTCTACAGCATCAGTGATCAATTATGAATATTGCCCTTGTCCAGTTCATCCGCAGTTGGAATTGATTTGTTGTTGTTCAATGATGGGAGGTAACTTTGTAGGGCTGCCTTCTGTAGGTGATAGAATAAGATCTCTGTTAGAACAGATTAACATGGTCTGTTGAAGAAGTGGCAATAAAATGAATGGTCCCTTCTCATTCCTTTCCTTTTCTATATTTATTAATTATTTGATCTGCGCTTAGACCTGAAGGATCTAGAGATGATTTGGGAAGGGATAATCAGGAAAAAGTACTAGAACAATGAATCAAATAGTGAAATGTTTTGACTTAAAGTGCAAAATTTCCAGATCCCACTGAGATTGGGAATGGAAGTGGATAGGGACAAAATATACTGGAACTGGCCAGCATGCCTGTTTCCTGACCCCATTCCAAGTATTGTCCATTTTGGGTGAGGTGGGTTTGGGACTAGCAGTGCTGCTTTTTCTATCTTTTAATTAAATTTTCCAAAAGTAGCTGGAAGGGCATCTTTTTGTTGAAGCTGTCTTTCAGTTACTTACCTTGGACTGCAGCTGGGTACTCCTCTGAAGCTAGATGTCCTCCATATAAATAAAAGCAAAATGCTGGAGATCTGAAATAGAAACAGGAAGTGCTGGAAAAACTCAGCAGGTCTGGCAGCATCTGTGCAGAGAGAAACAGAGTTAACATTTCGAGTCCAATATGACCCTTCTTCTGAAGAAGAGCCATGTTGGACTCCAAACATTAACTCTGTTTTTCTCTCTCCCCACAGAGGCTGCCAGACCTGGAAGTCTCTAAATGGCCTTCCAGCTTTGTGGTCCTGCCCACCGCCCTTAATTAGCCAGTGAATCTGTCTCCATGCCAGTCAAGGGGTTCATTGGTCAAAATCTCATAGACTTTCTGCTGGGTATTGTGTTTTGTCAAAGGTATTAATATGATGAATTATGAGTATCTGCTAAGTTGCTGTGGTACTGTGAGCAGGATATTCCCCTGGGTCTTAGGATTCCAAAGTTCAGGACCAAATGCAGGTCCCAGAGCCGGCACTTGGCAGGAGCCAGACCAAAGGATCCATTTTAACAGAGCCAGCCTCCTAATGGCCACCTCGGCTCTCACCATTCTAGATCACAGGCAGGCTCCTGATGCTGGCAGACCAACCGCAGGAGAGATGGACACTACTGAGGCAGATCTGAAAATGTGAGGGGGTGGGGGGGTGCCTCAGAATAGAGGTATGCTCACAGGGGTAAAAGTAATTAGACATTGTAGAAGGGAGAAGATGGCAGGCCTTTTGGATTGGCAGGGAAACCCCTCTCGCCGGGGGCATGAGGGATGTCTTTTCTGCCCATGGCCCCCTCTTTGGGTGAATGATCCACCCCCACCCCCAAACTACCCAGGGAAGCCGCCCCCATGGAGCTGACTGCGGGGGGAGGGAAGGGGCCTTCCACCACCAGTAAAATGGTGCTGGTGCTGCATTTGGGGCCTTAACTACTTCAAAAGCCTGCCTGCCTCAGTGCAGTGGACAGGCAATCTGCTTCTCAAGCCACACTTAGAAAACTTTTCCAGGGACGAGAATACGCCAAGGAGCAGCTCTGACCTGGCTCCCGCTATTTTCCCAGTCCCCCCACCCTACCTCCATTCCCACCACAATGAGGCCAGGAAGATTCAGCCCAGTGCAGCATCTCTGGGGATGAGTGGGGGCAGTTATTCACATTGTTGTTCGCTGGTATAGCAGATGTTGCAGCAACACTACTGAATTTTTTGAGGAGGTGACTAGTTGTGTAAATGTGGGTAGTGCAGTTGATGTAGTCTACATGGACTTCAGTAAGGCTTTTGACAAGGTCCCGCATGGGAGACTGGTCAAGAAGGTAAGGACCCATGGGATCCAGGGCAATTTGGCAAATTGGATCCAAAATTAGTTTGGTGGTAGGAGGCAGAGGATGATGGTTGAAAGTTGTTTTGCGATTGGAAGTCTGTGACGATTGTTGTATTGCGGGGATTGGTGCTGGGACCGTTACTGTTTGTAGTGTACACCAATGATTTAGATGTGAATATAGGAGGTATGATCAGTAAGTTCGCAGATGACATGAAAATTGATGGTGTCGTAAATAGTGAGGAGGAAAGCCTTAGATTACAGGATGACATAGATGGGCTGGTAAGATGGGCAGAGCTGAGGCAAATGGAATTTAATCCTTTGAAGTGTGAGGGAATGCATTTTGGGAGGACTAACATGGTAAGGGAATATACAATGAATTGTAGGACCTTAGGAAGTACAGAGGATCAGAGGGACCTTGGTGTACATGTCCATTGCACCCTGAAGGCAGCGCCACAGGTGGTTAAGAGGGCATATGGGATACTTGCCTTTATTAGCATAGAGTATAAAAGCAGGGAGGTTATGGTAGAACTGTATAGTTAGGCCACAGCTGCTGTTCTGTGTGCAGTTCTGATCGCCACACCAGAGGAAGGATATGATTGCGCTGGAGAGGGTGCAGAGGAGATTCAGGATGTTGCCTGGGCTGGAGCTAACCCGACCACAGCTCCTCACACCCCGCTTCCTGTAAGGACTCCATCCCATTCTCTCAGTTCCTTCGCCTCCGTCGCATCTGTTCTGATGATGCCACTTTCAAAAACAGTTCCTCTGACATGTCTTCCTTCTTCCTTAACCAAGGTTTTCCACCCACGGTGGTTGACAGGGCCCTCAACCATGTCATGCCCATCTCCCACGCATCCGCCCTCACAGCTTCCTCTCCCTCCCAGAAACATGATAGGGTCCCCCTTGTCCTCACTTATCACCCCACCAGCCTCTGCATTCAAAGGATCATCCTCCGCCATTTCCGCCAACTCCAGCATGATGCCACCACCAAACACATCTTCCCTTCACCCCCCCCACCCCGGCGGCATTCTGCAGGGATTGTTCCCTCTGGGACACCCTGGTCCACTCCTCCATCACCCCCCTACACCTCAACCCCCTCCCACAGCGCCTTCCCATGCAACTGCAGAAGATACAACACCTGCCCCTTCACTTCCTCTCTCCTCACCGTCCAAGGGCCCAAACACTCCTTTCAAGTGAAGCAGCACTTCACTTACACTTCCCTCAATTTAGTCTACTGCATTCGTTGCTCCCAATGTGGTTTCCTCTACGTTGGAGAGACCACACGCAGACTGGGTGACCGCTTTGCAGAACACCTTCAGTCTGTCCGCAAGCATTGCCCAGACCTCCCTGTTACTTGCCATTTCAACACTCCACCCTGCTCTCATGCCCACATGTCTGTTCTTGACTTGCTGCAGCGTTCCAGTGAAGCTCAACCCAAACTGGAGGAACAGCACCTCATCTTCCGACTAGGCACTTTACAGCCTTCCGGACTGAATATTGAGTTCAACAATTTTAGATCTTGAACTCTCTCCTCCATCCCCACTCCCTTTCCGTTTCTTCCTCCATCCCCACCCCCTTTCCGTTTCTTCCCCCTCCTTTTTGTTTTTTCCGATAATTTATATAGATTTTTCTTTTCCCACCTATTCCATTATTTTAAAATGTATTTCCACCCATTGTTTATCTCTACCCTTTAGCCCTTTTAGTATTCCCCCACCCCCACTAGAGCTATCTGTACCTTGTCTGTCCTGCTTTCTACTCTTAATTAGCACATTCCTTTAGATAATATCACCACCTTCAACACCTCTTTGTTCTTTTGTCTGTGACATCTTTTGGATATCTCCACCTATTACTGGCTGCTTGTCCCAACAACCACACCGCCACCGCCACCCCCCCCCCCCCCCCCCCCCCCCCGCCCCCCCACCGCCACTTAAACCAGCTTTTATTTCACCCCTTTCCTATTTTTACTTAGTTCTGTTGAAGGGTCATGAGGACTCGAAACGTCAACTTTGCTCTTCTCCACTGATGCTGCCAGACCTGAGTTTTTCCAGGTATTTTTGTTTCTGTTTTTGTTTTGGATTTCCAGCATCATCAGTTTTTTGTTTTTATCTCTGTGTTTAATTGACTGCCATTTCTCTTCAAGAAACGCCTACCTTGAAGAAGTTTTGTGCTACTCCCCGTCAGGATTTTCGTATCTCTCTTTTGCCTTGTTCACCTTCATTGCTTTCCATTTCTCTCCTGGTGTTTATCAAGGTGTTTACTAAAACCCGCTTTCACAGCCATATCTCCTTCCTCAGTGACTGTCTCCGTCTCCGACTTACCCCACGTGGATTTCAACTGAAATTCCATCCCTCATGTTTCGAACCCACCCAGGATTACAGGTATCTCCAAGACATACAACGTTCCTCGGATTGCTGTTCCCGTCACATTCTGAGATCCACACTCAGTTCCATGCGCCGCCAAACGAACACAGTTGACCTCTCCCTCCAGCAGCACCACCGCACCCTTTTTCAAAGCTGGGCGTGCCCCCAGTTTCATTTTATTCTTTGTCTCATCCGATGCCTCAACAAGAAACTTTTTCTCTTTCTCTCAAGTGCTAAGGAAGGCAAGCTCCAACAACTCATCGACACCAACACCCATCCAGGACCCTCCACCCCTGCCTGTCCCTCCGTCCCCACCCCGTCTTCCAATCCCAACCCCAGCCAGGTATTCACCATACCCCCTGACCTTCCCATCTTTGATGCTGAATGTTCAGTGCTCAGCAAAGGACTTAGTTTCATACCCTTACGCCCTCATCTCAATGAATTTCGGGCTCAGCACAATGCTGAACTCTTCTTCCGCCGTCTTTGTCTCCGGGCTCACTTCTTTGGGCAGGAGTCCTCTTCCCGTTCAACGGATCCTTTTACCCGCCTCCAATATTCTCCCTCCGCCTGGACCCCTCCATCTGGATTCTTACCTTCTCTTGATCTTTTCATTGAGAACTGTCGGCGTGACATTAGTCGTCTCAATTTCTCTGCTCCTCTCACCCATTCTAACCTGTCTCTCTCTGAACTTACTGCACTCCATTCTCACAGGTCCAACCCTAACATTGTCCTAAAACCCACTGACAAGGGTGGTGCTGTTGTTGTCTGGCACACTGACCTCTACCTCGCGGAGGCTGAGCGTCAACTCGCAGACACTTCCTCCTACCTCTCCCTGGACCATGACCCCACCACTGAACATCAAGCCATTGTTTCCAGGACTGTCACTGACCTCACCTCCTCTGGGGATCTTCCTTCCAAAGATTCCAACCTGATAGTCGCCCAACCTCGAACTGCCCGCTTCTACCTCCTTCCCAAAATCCACAAACAGGACTGTCCCGGTAGACCGAATGTGTCAATCTGTTCCTTCCCCACGGAACTCATTTCTTGCCATCTTGACTCCATTCTCTCTCCCCTTGTTCAGTCCCTTCCCACCTACATCCGTGATTCCTCTGACACCTTACGTCACATCAACAATTTCCAGTTCCCTGGCCCCAACCGCCACCTCTTCACTATGGACGTCCAATCCCTCTACACCTCCTTCCCCCATCGGGATGGTCTGAGGGCCCTTAGCTTCTTCCTCGAACAGAGGCCCGAACAATCCCCATCCACCACTACTCTCCTCCATCTGGCTGAACTTGTTCTCACACTGAACAATTTCTCCTTTAACTCCTCTCACTTCCTCCAAATAAAAGGTGTGGCTATGGGTACCCGCATGGGCCCCAGCTATGCCTGTCTCTTTATGGGAAATGTGGAACATTCCTTGTTCCAGTCTTACTCTGGCCCCCTCCCACAACTCTTTCTCCGGTACATCGATGATTACTTCGGTGCTGCTTCATGCTCTCGTCAGGATCTGGAAAAATTTATTAATTTTGCTTCCAATCTCCACCCCTGCATCATTTTCACATGGTCCATCTCTGACACTTCCCTTCCTTGACTTCTCTGTCTCAATTTCTGGTGATAGATTGTCCACCAATATCCATTACAAGCCTACTGAATCTCACAGCTACCTCGATTACAGCTCCTCACACCCCGCTTCTTGTAAGGACTCCATCCCATTCTCTTAGTTCCTTCGCCTCCGTTGCATCTATTCTGATGATGCCACTTTCAAAAACAGTTCCTCTTACATGTCTTCCTTTTTCCTTAACCGAGGTTTTCCACCCATGGTGTTTGACAGGGCCCTCAACCATGTCCGGCCCATCTCCCGCGCATCCATCCTCACACCTTCTCCCTCCCAGCAACATGATAGGGTCCCCCTTGTCTTCACTTATCACCCCACCAGCCTCCACATTCAAAGGGTCAACATCCGCCATTTCCGCCAACTCCAGCATGTTGCCACCACCAAACACATCTTCCCTTTACCCCCCCCAGCGGCATTCCATAGGGATTGTTCCCTCCGTGACACCCTGGTCCACTCCTCCATCACCCCCTACTCCTCAACCCCCTCCCATGGCACCTTCCCATGCAACCGCAGAAAATGCAACACCTGTCCCTTCACTTCCTCTCTCCTCACCGTCCAAGGGCCCAAACACTCCTTTCAAGTGAAGCAGCATTTCACTTGCACTTACCTCAACTTAGTCTACTGCATTCGTTGCTCCCAATGCAGTTTCCTCTATATTGGAGAGACCAAACGCAGACTGGGTGATCACTTTGCAGAACACCTTCGGTCTGTCCGCAAGCATTACCCAGACCTCCCTGTTGCTTTCCATTTTAACACTCCACCCTGCTCTCATGCCCACATGTCTGTCCTTGGCTTGCTGCATTGTTCCAGTGAAGATCAACGCAAACTGGAGGAACAGCATCTCATCTTCCGACTAGGCACTTTACAGCCTTCTGGACTGAATATTGAGTTCAACAATTTTAGATCTTGAACTCTCTCCTCCATCCCCACCCCCTTTCCGTTTCTTCCCCCTACTTTTGTTTTTTCCAATAATTTATATAGATTTTTCTTTTCCCACCACTTCCATTATTTTTAAATGTATTTCCACCCATTGTTTATCTCTACCTTTTAGCCCTTTTAGTATTCCCCCACCCCCAGTAGAGCTATCTGTACCTTGTCCGTCCTGCTTTCTACTCTTAATTAGCACATTCCTTTAGATAATATCATCACCTTCAACACCTCTTTGTTCTTTTGTCTGTGTCATCTTTCGGTTATCTCCACCTATCACTGGCTGCTTGTCCCAACAACAACTCCCCCTTTAAACCAGCTTATATTTCACCCCTTTCCTATTTTTACCTAGTTCTGTTGAAGGGTCATGAGGACTCGAAACATCAACTTTGCTCTCCTCTGCCGATGCTGCCAGACCTGCTGAGTTTTTCCAGGTATTTGTGTTTCTGTTTTTGTCTATGACTATAATGTTGCTAATTGCAAGAGAGATCAAAGATTTATGTAAACATCCAATATTATCTGTAGCAACCAGTGAGTGCAGCCTTATGATATGGTAAAGAATGAGTTGCCATTCACTAAGTCATGCAATGAAGGGTCACGTGTGGACTGCTATCACCTGAAATTCTATAGATTCTGCTATCAGTGTGAAATTCCAGAACATGCTTTAGATTGAGTTTGACGTATCTGTCATTTTGTTGTGACAACAGGAAAAAGAGGCTTTGCCGTTGTCACAATGCAGCTGAAATCAGAAGAATCAATCGGTTAAGCAAGATCACGAGAATCTGAGATTGTTTATGGAGCTGGAATGCTCTGCTAGAACAAATCTGTGTCTCCCTTATTTCTTCCCTGTTATGCCTCTTTATTCCTTAGAGATGAACAACAGTTTGAACTTTATTTCTATTCTATGAGTAATTTCTCAATACCATTTTTATTTCAGTATCATGAAGTAGATGTTTTATTTTCTTCCTTATCTACCTTCTCCTGAAAACTGATTTATGAGGCAGGCTATATTTCCCAAAGGAGTTGAATGAGAGGGCAGATACTTCTCCTGAAGATGCTGGCTTATGTTCAAGATATGTTCATCCTTAGTAGGGGCTATTGGTTCTCCTGAAGGAGAAAGGGGTATTTTGCTTTAGGGTACTGACTCAGTTTGAGAAGGGATATGGTTTTCCTTTGCTTTGTCATCCTCCTGCATTGGCCCCACAAGTTACAAAAAACCTTTTGAACCTCTGCTGGCCTTGACCTGCTTCTCCACTAGGTTGGCCTGTCTCACTGTGCCTCCTTGTTCAGGCCACCATGTTAACATTGCAGATGGATCCAAGAAGCAACAGTCTAGGGTCAAGCACAGTAATAAGGTCATGAGGGAAATTAGGAAAGTCATGTCTTGATCAACGCCTGCTTCGACTTTATGGGCAGAGTTTTTCCGTTGGTGTGGGGCTGGGCCCTCCACGCTGACCTATATAATGAGGCGCAGTGACGTCAGGCAAGCGTCCCGATGTCTACGCACGCCATCGCGATATTTCAGTGGGCGGGCGTGTGATGATCTCCAATACACACCCGCATTAATTAACGGGCCACTTAAGGCACTAACTGATGGTGATTTTTCAGGGCCCGTGCAATCTTCAGGTTGTCGCGTGGGCGCACGGGTAGGACACATTATCCGTGAGATAAGAGGGGTCAGTGGGGTCGCGAATATGCTCAGTCAGTATTGAACTTGGAAAGTTATTGATTCTTGCCTGAGAGAGTAGAAATACCTCAAAACTCATACCAGCTGCTTGGACAGGACTCACAACCTTCAGGTCAGCACTCTACAGTGCAGATCCTTTTTGGGGCCTGCAGGTATCAGGAAGCCTTCCCTTAGCCTGGGAATGGGAGTTTTGCTCTCCACTGGAGACACCTCCTCTGGAGGAGGAAGGGAGGGCCAGAAGGGGGAGGAGGCCAGGAGTGTACATTCAGCCTCCAGGGAGCCACCTTTGGGAAGAGAGGCGCAGGCACAAGGGGCGTAGGGCCAACAGGAAGTCCAAGGCGGAAGGGGCTGCAGAAGACACCACTATCCTGCTGCCAGGATATACAAGCGGTGAAGCAGCTACCTCAATATGTTTGAGGTGCAGTGCCGAAGTGTCAGATTATTGAGCCTGAGATCTCCACAAACTGTGTGGGTGGACACCCCATGCCAGTGGCTCTAAAGGTCACAGCTACCCTCAACTTCTATGCCTCTGTCTCCTTCCAGGGCTCGGTGGGTGATCTTTGCGGTGCCTCCCAATCAGCTGTCCACACTTGTGTCAAGCAGGTTTCAGACGCTCTGTTCAGATGTGCATTGACCTTCATCCACTTCCACTGGGACCAGGCAAGCCAGACACAGTGAGCCAGAGGCTTTGTGGCCATTGCTGGCTTCCCCCGTGTCCAGGGTGCTATAGAATGTACACATGTGGCCATCAAGGCACCAGCAGGTGAGCCCGGTGCCTTCATCAACAGGAAGGGCTTCCACTCCATGAACGTGCAGATAGTGTGTGATCACAGGATGCTGATCCTACAAGTCTGTGCAAGGTACTCAGGCAGCTCCCACGACACCTACATCCTCAGACACTCCCAGGTGCCGGGGCTCTTCAGTGCTCCAGCCCGGCTGGATGGATGGCTGCTGGGTGACAAGGGCTATCCCCTCAGAAGGTGGCTCATGATGCCTCTCCACCATCCAAGAACAGAAGCTGAGCAGCGGTACAATAGGAGCCACGGCACCACAAGGGCTGTGGTGGAGAGAGCCATCGGTCTTCTCAAGATGCGCTACCGATGCCTGGACCACTCAGGGGCCGCACTCCAGTACCCCCCAGATTGCATCTCTCTGTAGCATGCTCCAGTCTCCACAATCTGGTGCTGGAAAGGGGGGACGCTGTGGATGAAGGAGATGCAAACGCAGTGGCTGCAGCTGCACACGATGAGTCCAGCAGTGAGTCCGAGGATGAGCACGCACAAGAAAATGCTGAGGGGGTAGACGTTGACCTGGGCATACTCCAGGGAGGCAGGGACACCCAGGAGGCTTTAATCCAACGAACCTTCAGCTAGAACACCACAGATAGACCCCAAGGACAAGCTTGTGCTGCAGGCTCAATACTTGATACCTGAGTGCTAAATCTGCCTGGATAAGAACATTAACTAAGGGCCTTGTCAATAAACCTCAACGTGACAACTCACTCATAACATCATGGGTAACCATCCACCTGCAGAGGAAAAGAGTCACCCTCAGCCATGGTCACATGTCTAAATTAAATGATATAACGACATGAACGTAAGGAAACAAAATGACAAAGATGTTAAACAGTTCACCAGCTAACCGTGACCTCATTGCAGGTCAACACAAAAGCACCAGTGAGAAACCCGTGGTGTGCCTAAGATGCCTTAAATTTACACTTTTGGGTGCTACATCTAGGTGCAGGCCCCTCACTGGCATCGGAGCCAGCCTGCTGACTCTGCTGTCCCGTTGGCCTCGATGACCTTGGCGGCCGTCCTCTGGCCCGTGGAGCCTGTGCTGGCCCCGCCTGGGAGGGAGCTGCCAGTTCCACAGCTGGCATCTCCCCAGTCAACGCACCCTCATCGGATGCAACGGTCACTGGCAGAGGGGTGGAGGAGTGCTGCTCATCTGGAGCGCCCTGCAGAGTCAACAGGCAGCTGCTGTGCCGACGTGAGGTCACTTCAGACCTCCCTTCAGAACCATCGTAGATGGCTAGGCACCGAGCTGGGAAACTTAGTGCCCAGACCATCTCCCACACTGGCACTGACCAGCTGAGGTCAATGCCGATGTGAGGGCTTGCTGGTCCAAGCACATCCCCAGGAAGCCCTGACTGATCTGTAGGAGCCTTTCCACGAGAGTCACCACTCTCTCCATGGAGGGCACATGGCGCTCGGCCATGAGGCTCATTGCATCGGCGATGGTCTGTGTAGACTCCTCCACCACGGACGCCAAGCCAAGCACAGCCTCATGTATCTCTCCCAGATGCTCCCGCACACCCGGCCACATTTCCTGCGTTTGCTGCATCGTGGACGACCCCAGAGGCTCATCATCAGGCACCGACTGAGCATGTGCCTGGTCCCCTGCAGTCCTCCAACTGCTGGCGCCAAGGGCACTCTCTGTCTCTGCCAGCTCCTCCAGCGAGTGTGAAGTGCCCTCACCGCTGTGCCCCAGGACACTAGCCAGTGATCTAATTCCCACCCAGGTGCTAGTAGGCTGGTGCCTGCCTGGCAGAGATGGTTTGATGCTGGTGGGTCAGAGACTGCAGGACCCTCAGGGGTGAGAGGGGGGCCCCTGTGCCACCTCCTCCTGGCCCTGCTCCGCTGATGCTGAAAGTAAGAACAAGGACGTTAGTGGAGACAGTGTCAAAGTGCATCCCTGTCCCCCGGATCATTATGCACTCATCCTTCCATAAGCAATGGTCAAGCCATGTTGCAAACTTCAATCACTGAACATTCAGCACCGCCATGGCTGCTGGGAGAACAATGGTGACCTCACTGCTGGATAAACGTACCACCTGTGGCACCCCAGCCTCACCCACACCGGTGGGCCTGGGCACATGGCACCTCTCCAAATCCAGAGCCTCCTGCTCGAACCTGGTCATGAAGGCCAACTGGGCAGGCCCTCCGCCATTCCTCAGCCACTCGGCTGCATTATGTGCATTCTTCTGAAAAGGAGAGAAGAGAACGGATTAGTGGAACTTGTACCTGGATTCTCTGCGTGGACGGCCCACCCCAAACAGAGTGGGACATTGCAGGTCTCCAGTGCCTCCCCACCCCTCTGCTGCCGCACACTCACACAAAGATGCCAGGCCTATCCCCACCCCCTTGGCCAAATGCTGCGCACATCACATTTGGCACCACACGGTCTAACCTTGCAAAGCAAGGAGGCGCAAGCAGGTGGAGCGCAGAGGGCAGCAGGTCGATCGGTGCCCTGCCACCTGGAAGCTCCCCTCCCAGCATCTCAGCACCCTGACTTTGACATGTCCTGGAGTTCCAGCACTGCGCCCAGGTGCAGCTCCTCCAGGTTGCCCCAAAACAGAACGTGGGTGCCACTGTGTCACATGCTGCGGTGGCAGAACCCATCTCATCACCACCCTTTCGGGGTGACCTCAGGCATTGGCAATATCTGCTGGCCCACCCAGCGAAGGACACATACCGTCAATGATTCAATGCAGTCACTTCATTCAGCGTTGAAGAGGGTGCGGCCAGGGGGGAAGCCTATCTGCTGGGTTCAGTGACCAATGCCAACATGGTCCTCACCCTTCCAGAATGCTTGTGACACTGGACCCAGGTGCACCACGCCACATCGTGGGAGCTCACCACCTCCTCCCAGGCACGTTTGGTCATGTGGGGGGAGGGGGGATCTCCTCCTCCTGTCCCTGGGAACGAGGACCTCTCGCCGTGCTGCCACCTCCTCGAGGAGGGCAGCAAGGCAATCGTCTGAGAAACGAGGGGCACAGTGCCCCCCCCCCGCCCTACCCTCCTGCCTGGCCTGCTCACCAGCAGCGCTCCCTGGTGCTGGCCGTGAGTCACAGCCTTCGCATGGCTGCAGGAGCACGTTTAAACAGGCGGCCGGGTCGCCATTGGAGCCGGCAGTCACAGCAGTCCCACCGCCATCTGCCCACTCCCACTGTCCTCGGGAGCCTCATTTCACGCTGGGTGGGCAGTGCAGGAGCGGACGGTGCCCCCGATTGGGTCCATGCCGCCATTTTATGCAGGTGGTCACCCACACCCACTCCCACACTGCCTACCCGACAGGCAGAAAATTCTGCCCCATATTTAGAACAGGGATTGATTTTCCTTTACGTTTCCATTCAGGTCATTCGGCAATGCAGAAGCAACAACAGTAATTTCTTGTGACAAAACATTGAGTTATAAAGACAGGAAAACTTGGGGCTTCCAGCCTTGAAAGTAAACAACAAAGGATATCTTCTAGAAATATGTAAAGTATTAAATTGTATATAGTTAAGGTCAGAGCAAAGCAATTCTTTTATGCAAGCTTAAACACTAGTGTACAGCGTTCAGGCTAAAACTGGTAAAAGGCCATCTTAGGACAGAAGAACTTCCAAGTGATCAACACTGATTGTACAGATGGGCAAGGAGAGGCAAGCGTAATAAATTCATTCAAGATTCAATTAGATGGCATGATCGGGTGGGATTGTAATTTTGCTCCTGAAATGATGAACCAAACAGGCCAAATAATCTCCCTCGTTTGTACATATATTGCTGTCTTCACAAAATATTAAAGGTGAATCCAGGCCTCACACTACACAGAGGCAGAGATTTTGGGGGAATGACTGAAGCAATAATTATTTGCAGTAAGCTCCAGTTGACCAACACTGAGGTAAAGCTATGTCAAAATGGTCCCTAGTCTACATCAGGTCAGCCATATAGTTTAAATGTCAGACAGCTGTTCATCTGGTCAGTGTGAGAACCTTTGGGTAAACATAGATTAAGTGGCTGGTCAGGAACTGTTCAGAGCTTGTCGGACAAGAGATCAGCATGGAAAGTACCATCAGGCAGCTTAATATTTGATGGTTAGTTATTGGCAGGAAAGTCAAGGCTCTTAAAATAATAACACGGTTTGGGACTTACATTTAATTAGTTAAATGATGGTATAATTTTGACAGAACAGGGAGTGTTTTTCTTTTCGCTGTGTACACAACAAAAGGGAAATTAAAGAAGTATGAATGTTTATATTGCAATGATGTGGCATATGGGCTGTGTGCCATTGGTACTGAAAATCTGTGTTAGGTGTAATGTCAGTTTATGATCTGAGATTCTATCTGGAACCAAACTCCTCCACGAACAGCATCTCGACCTAAGTGCAACTTGTCCAACACTTAACGGGTATAAGTGTGTATGCGCTAGAGTTTAGAGAATAAGCATTTACAAAAGGGTAAATGTTCTATGCATGTAGAACTACAGGGTTGAGTGAGCAGGCATGTCCAGCACCCAAGTCTTTCTTCCTGTGACTTTCTGGTTGGTCACATTTGGTATGTTCAAGTACTAAGCACATTTTGGGGCCACAGAATGCCTGCATAGATATTTTGATGGAAGTTCCTCCCTAAACCTCTCTCTCCTTCTTTATAGGCTCCTTAATATCTACTTTTGTAACCAAACTTCTGGTCACCTGTCCTAATATCTCCCTATATGTCTAGGTATCAAATTTTGTTTGATAATATTCCTGTAAAGTGCCTTGAGACATTTTACTATGTTAAAAGGTGCTATATAAATGCAAGTTGTTGTTGTATAGTTCATTATTGCTCACTAAGACACCGGGAAGTTGGCTGTAGGTGAACTCTTTACCAGGCTTGGCAGCAGATGAAAAGAGGCCATCCGAAAACATAAAGGCAAAATACTGCGGATGCTGGAAATCCAAAACAAAAACAAAAAATGCTGGAAAAACTCAACAGATATGACAGCATCTGTGGAGAGAAAGACAGAGTTAACGTTTCGAGTCTGTATGACTCTGCTTCAGAGCTAAAGTAAAAATGTGGTGAAATTTATACTGTTTAAGATGGGGTGCAGCAGGTGGAGCTGGATAGAAGGCCAGCGATAGGTGGAGGCAAAGGAGAGATTGCCAAAGATGTCATGAACAGAAGGTCAAAGGGGTGTTGATGGTGGTGATACTGGCTAAAGGAGGTGCTAATGGTGACATTAAGGATAGAAAGCGGAATGTGATAATAGCAGGACAAGGGTAAGCACTCTGGAAAGAACAACATGAAAAAGTGACAGGTGGCCCCAGTGGGGGTTGGGGGGGGGGGGGTAGACAGTGTGGGAAAAAGATCAAAAATAGGCTAAAAGGAGGGGATAAAACAATGAATAAAAATGAAAATACATTTTTAAAAATAATAATAAGTGGAAAAAGAATAAAGAAATAAAAATGAATTTTGAAAAAGGGGGGTAAAAATGGGGTGGGGATGGAGGAGAGTTCATGATCTAAAATTGTTGAATTCAATATTCAGTCCGGAAGGCTGTAAAGTGCCTAGTTGGAAGATGAGGTGCTGTTCCTCCAGTTTGTGTTGAGCTTCACTGGAACAATGCAGCAGGCCAAGGACGGACATGTGGGCATGAGAGCAGGGTGGAGTGTTAAAATGGCAAGTGACAGGGAGGTCTGGGTCATGCTTGCGGACAGACCGAAGGTGTTCTGCAAAGCAGCCACCCAGTCTGCATTTGGTCTCTCCAATGTAGAGAGACATCCAAAAGCAGTTCTTCAAGCACTAACTTTCACTGTAGCTCAAGAAATCTCAAAATATCAAGCTGCAGAATCCCATGGAACACAGCTAAGGTAAAATTAATGATGAAGTTTAGTTTAAATTCACTCCAAGTATATTATTTTATACAACACAAAAGCTGCATGCAGAGAGATGAATGGACATCTAAACTACACCTGCCACCAACCATCTCTGTAGATTTTGGCAGTGACCAAACACAACTGCTTTTGACAGCTCTAATTGAAGAAGGAGCTTTCTGTGCAGAAGCGTGGTACTATCAATGACAATCAAGGGCATTATCACCCTCAATTAAATTTCAGCCTAGCATTGACCAGGCTGCTCTTTCAGGCCTACAATGATAGGACAGGAACAGTACGCCCACCCATGATTTTTTCAAGAATCTGTCTGTTGCTATAAATGGCCTAAAATATGTGTAGTTGTATAATCATTGGCCATATAACGTATAAATAAAATTGTGCAATTTTCATATGTGCAAAATTAAAAAGTGTTTCTGTGTCCTTCATTGGAAATGATTCCTTTAATCCATCTTTTTCTTGTCATTTACGAGATTACATCTGCCATTCACTCTATTAAATTACCTCCTTTTCAACAACATGAATTGACGTCATAGTGCTCATGCTGTGGAGCAGTCTCTGAGCACTTCATAGAACGTCAAAGTGTATGTTCATGCTACAAACATTCCTTTCGCATTTTCATTACAGTGGAAGGACAGAGCTGGATTCCACCTACTAGATAGGAGTCAGGGCCCAATGAATGTTGTCCACAAGTTCCGTCCGCATCCCTTTCAGACTGACTGGAGCTTGCACCATGCGCTGGGTGGCAGGCTGATAACCAATGTGTGCATTGTCAGAGGTCAGGGTGCATCAGTGTATGCACTGTGGAAGTGTGTTCCGGATGTTATTTTATATGGCTGCTAAAAAAAAAAATGGTTTAAAAAGTAGATTCATTTTATAGTGAGGTGTGCGCTCTATTTTTGGTACTTTTAGGTTACAAGTTCAAAATATTAAATATTAAGACTCAGCTGATCAGATTTGAAGCTTGAACAATCTAATGTCATCAGAACCCTGAAAGAATGCTCAATTCCTGAAAGCTGGATGTTGAAGGATAAAATTGCAGTCAATCTTTACATACTTTTATAAGTACCTATTTTCAGAGATACAAATTACAAACATACCTCCTCACCCAATGACCACAGTTTCAGTCTCTTCCTTTTTTATTCATACCCACAAGTGAATCCCCAATTAATGCCCAACACCCACATAAAATTAAATACAATTAAAAATGGAACACAATCTTAAACTCATATTTATTGACCTTTGCCATATATACAGATATACTTGAGACATTGCATCTGTCATTTTATTGAGAGTATAGCTGCATGGAATCAGACTAAGGAGCCAGTGAGGCCGTGGGAGCCAGCGGACACAGTATGGGAGGTATCCTGAAGGCACTATGGCTCTCTACCCTCAATACAACTGAATAGGTGGCAATCACTCACAATCACAATTGAAGCATTTATAATTTGTTATTTGACACTTAGGTAATCCTCACTGTGTAACATAGAAACATAGAAAATAGGAGCAGGGGTAGACCATTTGGCTCCTTGAGCCTGCTCCTCCATTCAATATAATCATGGCTGATCCTATGTAGTAAATGGAGAACAAGACGACTTTAAGGCCACAACAAACTTTTAAAGCAAAGTGAAGGATCTGTTACAAAGACATATTTGAAGTTCGCATTTCTTGGCCTTCTTTTGTGGAATTTATGAAGTGTGTTAGAAAGAACGGCTGAACGGTCATAAACTTCTCAGGTTCTCTGTACTATGTGGTAGTGGCAAGATAGAACTCGAGGGTGAGCTTTTCATCAGTTTCATCTTCTTGTGCCTTAGCCTCACTCAGTGATGAGATTGGAGGTCTGGTGGCACAATGGTAGAGAGGCAGAAGCCTCTGCCTCTGAGGCAGAAGCTCCAGGTTCATAATCCCATGCCATGGGCTTATTGGCCACAAAGGAGTGTTCATGACACAGTTCAATAGGCTGATAATCAGCCCAGGAATTCTTCCACCACCTCCTCACTATTCACCAAAGGGAATAAAAGAGTGTGTGAAGAGATACTGAAAAAAAATGATGAAATTGAAACTCTTAGGCCAGCACCTAAAGGTCGGTTGGGTTTTGATTACCACAGATTCATAGTCACCACCTGCCACCCACAACCAGATCACTGTGTGGCACGTATTATGCGTGCTTCTTGTCTTGCTCATGCATGAGACAGCTTGAAGTAGACCTGATAGAGGCTAGATAGGGATTCGACATTCCAGACAGTTAGATACTGTTGCTGCTATGCTAGATGAAATCAGGAGGTTGTTTGTGATATGTGCTGCTCATCAGGTCAGCATTCTACTGTGCTACAATACTTATTCATGTAAGTGCCAGTGCATTGCCTTGATCATACCTAAAGGTAAAGTGTCTCTTCCCTGGTAAAGGTGTCAACTCTTGGGGCATAGCATTGTATCTGATCCTACAATTGTGACAATAAATGTTTAAAATGCTCTAATCTCAACAGTAATTGAGAAACAAAGAGAGTTCCAAACAAATTATATAGCCACAGGCTGTTAATCAGAATTTTCTGTTACACTTCCACATAACAGATTTCAATTATAACTTGTACATTGTAAACTGCTTTGGAATGTTAAATGTGGGCTGTAAGTTGTTATTACTTTCTCCCTTGAATTTGTGGTGTCCTACAGCTGTTAAAATAAATTATACATCAGAGTTAAAGCCTCTCAACTATTAAATAGTTTCTTAAAGGCATGACTTTCTTGTTTCACTCCTTCGTTGGTTCAGTAGATAAACTACATGATGTGAGTCAACCCCCACAAAGGCTGTAGGTTCTGTCCTTGATTTGTGCTTAGTTAGCAGATTAACGCTGGGTGTCGACAGTACTGCCCTGGGTTACATAGAGCAAATGTTCCCAGCCAGTATCCAGTGAACGTTGGTGAAAAGCGTGCATGTGTGTGGATGTTGGTTGAGATAAGGATCAGATTACGCATGATGCTGTGGGATCAAATAGTCTGTTGGCAGTCTAGATTTAGTGACCAAAACTAAACCTATGAAAGTCACTAACTTCAGCAGATGAGGATAAAATAGGTGTGGAAAAAAATTAAAAATCTACAGGATAAATCACATGAAAGTATGATATGTGTGTATCACTGATTCCTGCTCTGCTCCAGGTTCTATCTATATAGTTGGTGGAAAGTTTGCTTGAAATCTTAAAGGAAATGACATCCCAATTGAATGCTAGAAAATTGTTATGATACAAAGGATCTTGACTTTGTAGACCGTGTTCCACAGGAACGGCTATTATTTAAGCTTAAAGAAGTAGGGATTCAGCATAAAACCTAGAAATGGATAAAGGATAATGGGTAATTGAGGAGGTGAGAAATCACTGAATGGTATATCCCAGGTATCGGTGTTGAAACATACGAACTTATGAAGTAGGAGCAGGAGTAGGCCACTCTGCCCCTCAAGCCTGCTCCGCCATTCAATAAGAAGCTGATCTGATTGTAACCTCAACCCCACATTCCTGCCTACCCCCGATAACCTTTCACCCCCTTGTTAATCAAGAATTTATCTAACTCTGTTTTAAAATTATTCAAAGACTCTGCTTCCATTGCCTTTTGATGAAGAGAGTTCCACAGACTCGCTACACTCTAAGGGAAAAAATTTCTCTTCATCTCGGTCTTTAATGAGCGAAGCCTTATTTTTAAACAGTGACCCTGGTTCTAGATCCTCCCACAGGAAACATCCTCTCCACATCCACCCTGTCAAGACCCCTCAGGATCTTAAAGGTTTCAATCAACTCACTTCTTACTCTTCTAAACTCCAGTGGATACAAGCCTAACCTGTTCAACCTTTCCTCATAAGACAACCTGCCCATTCCTGGCATTGAAGATTCCAAGTAAACCTTCTTGGAACTGCTTCAAATGCAAGGAATGAAAGGAGTCACATTATTGAGGTATAAAAAGTTGTAAATGGTAGAGAAAAAAGTGGATCCACAAAATGATTTCCAAATAAATCAAGGGAGAGGACAGGCATTTAAACAGATATCAACGGTTTCTTCACACAAGAGTGATGAACACATAAATGGAGTTTCAGGTAAGGCAATAGAAGCAAAAAGCCTGGAAGCATTTAAAAAGAGTGGATACTATGATAGATGAAGAGTAGCCATTCTGGATGCCTAGCTAAATAGGACCAGATGACATTCCTGATCTGTATCTTACTTATAATCCTGTGAAAGTCAGAGGTCAGTTGTGTAAGTACACAAGCTAGACTCTGTTGTTAACCTATATGCAGCTTCTGAACAGCTAGCACAAGGAGGAACATTTTCTTAAAATTTTCTTAAATCATTTTCTGCTTCCCTCGTGCCTCGGAATTTAATTAGTCTCCTGTTATCTTCTTACCTTTTACTGTGGTACAGTTCCATGGAGACCTCAAGTCCCCAATGCTTCATCCAAGGGGCATGGCCAATGTATCAACATAGTGAGAATTAGTAAGGTATTTGACCACTGGTGGCATCACATCTGAGCCTGATACTGTTTTCAACTAATAATCTTGTGTGCATTTTCCGTCATAAATCACTACATAACAGCAGGAGCAGCCACTGACTGATTTTCTCCTCCATAATCTAGAGACGCCAAGGCAGCCATAACACTGCGTCAACATGTTGCCTGGATGAACTAATTTAGTATGAGCTGGAGTGTGAATTTAAACATTCCTGTAATAATAATAGTTTTATTTAGTGTGTAATGTACCTTTAAGAATAATACTTGTTAGGAGAGATCATTTGACCTGTAGTAACCAATAGGAGAGTAGCTTGGGCTACCTCAGCAATCTGTTTAGAGATGGAGTTAAAAGCACTTGTGTAGTTGCTGCTGAGTATATTGTAAATAAATTTAATTTTTCCACCCAAGTGTCTGCAGATCAACTCTATCAGTAATCGGACAACTTGGTTGCCCGAAAAACAATTCCAATATGACTTAATGGCCAACAAGGGCAGATGGTGGTGCAGTGATCCATAATACAGAGGCTGAGGCTAATGCTCTGGTGATGTGGGTTCAAATCCCACCACAGTAGCTGGTGGAATTTAAATTCAACTAATAAGTCTGGAATTGAAAGTTGATTGTTGTAAAAACTCATCTGGTTCATTAATGCCCTTTGGGGGAGGGAAGTCTGGTCTTTTGTTTTTGTAGTTCACCTTTAAAAGGGGATGCCTTTCAATTTGTCCCTTGGTTTGTTAAAATCTACTTAATTTGTCTGTGCTCAAAAGAGTTACAAATCCTAGTTTATCTGTAATTGGAACAGGTGGTGTGATTTACTGTCCCACTGTTGCAATTTTACATATTTAAAAGGCAGAAGGGCTGGAGGCAGTGAAATCGATGCTAATCACTTGCCTTAATGATCACACACAGCCTCCTGTACATAATGAGAACACAAAGGGAACAGACTGATTCACTGAAAAGAGAGCTTTGGAGTGAACAAGAAAACGTTATAAGGAGTTTATCATCTGTAAACAGCCCCTAGACTAAGTGCATTACTTTTGCTCTCTGCTCTGCTGGCCTTTCTTTAAAAAAAACATTGTTTTTGTTCTTCTTTCAGGTAAGCAGTGCGATGGTTGGCAGATTGGCATTTTGCAGTCACCCGTGAGCAGTCAATGTCAGGGAACGCCCTCTGTATCTGTGGATTCCATCATTTAAACTGGAAAACCTGAAAAGTAGAACTGAGAGAGGGCGCGATTTGCGAGAGTAAATGCTTGGGGGCAGAATGTACAGCAAAAAGGCAGAACCATGGAGCTGAGGAAGAGACTCTGACCACCAGCAGCATTAGTAGGAACAGTTTGAGACATGAAAAACCTTGTATTTATATAGCATCTTCCATGAATAGAACACATCTCAGAGCTTCACAGCCAATGAAGTGCTCTTGAAGTGTAATCACTGTTGTAATGCAGGAAATGAGGCAGCCAATTAGTGCATAGTATATTCCCTATAAATAACAATGTGATAATTTGTTCGTGTGATTTTGACTGAGGGATAAATATTGGCTTGGACATTGGGGATTACTCCCCTGCTCTTCTTCAAACTGGTGCTGTGGGAGCTTGTACATCCACCTGAGAGTTAAAACAGAGCTTCAGTTTAGCGTTGTTCCCAAAAGACATGAATGATAACACAGGAAAACAGCAAAGGTATCCATGCATGGTACTTGTTAATGCCACACAAGTGGAACAAATACACTTAACAGTAAGAAGCTATTGTGAACAGTTGTTGCTTTGTGCTCTATGCCTGTTTATGAAGCATGGATCCTATATACTTTGACAACTTACTTACATCCTGTTACCTTCAAAGATGGTGTGCTGAGCCTCTTAATACCCCATAAGCTCGGCCACATTTGGTGGTTTTAATGACTCTGTTGGAACGTAACTTAAAATATTTTATGTTACCAAATCTAAAATAGTCAATCCCTATTAAGTCAGCGCTTCTGGTTATTGGAAGTGGGTAAAGGTATTAAAGGACATGGAGCAAAAGCAGGCAGATGGAATTGAAATATAGAACTAAGCCATGACCTAATTGATTGGTAGACCAGGCTAGAGGGGCTGATTGTCCTACTCCTATTCAGTTTTATTTACTCTTGTGGGTTCCCCAGGGCCCCAGCCTCACTTCCTACCCCCATTCCCAGGTCCCGGCCTCGGTTTGTAATCCCCCCCCCCCGCCCCAAACAACTCCAAAGCCCTAACCTTGCTTCCTACCCTCCTCTCCCTCCCAGATCCCTGGCCCCACTTCCTACCCATCCCCTGCCAGGGGCCCTAGCTTCACTCCTACTCTTTCCATGAATGTTTTTTCTCTGCTTTGTTTCTCTAAAATTGGCAGATGCTTTGTTTGTGTAGAGGGGAGCTGTATATTAATGTAGCCTCAATCTGATTGAAAAGAACTACAGGTGACCAATTGTTTCTTGGCGTTCATAAGAACAGGAGTAGGCCATTCAGCCCCTTGAGTCTTCTGCCATTCATGGTTGATAGATATCTTAACTAAATTCACATGACTGTGTTTGTGTGTGTGTCTGCTTTTACGCACGTGTTTGTGTTTATGTGTGCGCGCGTTTGTGCTTATGCGCACGTGTGAGTGAATGACCGTGTGAATGAGTGTGTGTGTGTAAGTGAGTGTGTGAGTTTGTGTGTCACTACGCTCTGAATTGACATAAGCAATCAAGACAGTGATTGCACAGCCATTTATATTAAGAAACTTCTAGGTTCAATCCCTGTCCTGTGTTAAGCTTGCTGATCTTAGCACAGGTGGCCACAGGGGCACTACCATAATACTCAGAGCCTCCAGGTGAAAATCCCCACCTGCTGTTTAGCGATTCTCACTCAGCACCATTTTTAGCCATTCCTCTTGTTGAAGATGATTCTTCCTTGCTGATGGCTGGGTGGAAGTGAGGTATCAGTGTTAGTTCTGGTTCCGCAAATAGTTTGAGCCTGACAGGCTCTCCCACAGTGAGGGCATCGGTTGTCGGCCACTAGAGGTGTGGCGGAATTTTGGCTCAAGCAGCTGCCTTCTCTTCCCGTCCCTTTTACCGCACTCTCTCTCTCTCTCTTTGTGGCTTCTCTTGCTGATTGGAAGGTCTTGACGCCATTTTTGATGATGGATCATTGTTTTGGTCATGACTGGGCAGCTGCTTCCCACGTGTTGATGTTAATTCTAGAGTAAACCTACATGGAGACTTTGAGAACGTCTTTGAAACATTTTCTTTGGCCCCCGTATGAATGGGCTCCCTGGCGTAGCTCTGATCAGAGCATCTGATTGGGCAGTTTTGAGGTGGACATTCTGATGACTATAACATACATATGGAGACCAAGTGAAGATAGGATCACACTTGACTGTCGTGTCTTGTTAAGCAAGATACTGAAGGGTAGCCAGTACTGTGGATCAGTATTTCTACTTGACTTTAGGAGAGATGGGGATAAAACTGAGTCATAAGGTCAAAAGTAATGTTTAATCAAAGGGAGCAGGAAGAGAGAGGAGGGGGATCATATGCAATTAGTTCAGGAATCTGTCTCCCTTGAGATAAGCAATTCAACTCCCACAGCTGCCTGTTATTTTATATAAGGGTGCATGGATCTCAGGCCAATAAGCTGATCCTGATCACAGGTCAGACTGGGTGCCTGAACACTGTTCTACTGTTCATTTAACTGGGTCAGTGTAACACCATCACTCAACCGATTACTAGACTAAAGGCAGTATGACTGCCTGTAAACTGTCCCAAGTTGACCTGTGGGAAACTCAAAAACAGTGTTTCCCTTGTGTTAAAGATCCTATCCTCTGCACACTGTACTGATCAAGACAGTATACCTTGGAGATGGAGGAATAAGTCATGAGAATGTGCTAAACTCTGCACAGGTCCTAAGAGCATCACTATCAGGAGTTTTAAAAATCAAAGACTTGCAAGTTACTACAACTCTTATCACTTTGTTCCACTTCTGGTTTTTGAATTTATGGCAATTTCAATATAGTTTTTAGTGAGATTCATCCTCAGCTATCACCTTAGATTTAGCTTGGGCGCGTGGAGTTATGGCCTGTTCCTTAACATTAAACCCAGGCCCTTTCCCCAAGTCTAATTGTTAACCATCCCTACCTCTTCCAGCCCCTCCTCCCTCTCCTACATCACCTCTTGATTGGATTTCTCCCACACTCTCCTTGCCAGCCTCCATGTTTCTATCATTCATAAACAATTCCATTGTATAATCAACCACATTAAGGCCTACATCGCCATCACCCTATTCTCGCTGAACTCCACTGGCTGTGCCTGAGAATTAATGTTAATATTCCCAATCTCCCACCTCTTCCTACCTCAGTGATCTCTAGCCCCATTTTTCATACATCCACTGTGCGGTATCAGCCTGTTTCTCCTTCATAGCGATGCCATTGGCCATTCCTTTAGTTGCCACCTCTGCTCTCCTCAAGTCCCTGCTTTTGCACCCTCATGAACAATTTTGCCTTTTCTCCCCTCCCCCATTGCAGTCTCCATTATCCAGCACTCTGTAAAGTGCTCTGATATCTCTCTGCATTAGGGAATCACACTATAGCTTCTACAATACCTGTACTCGACACCACAAAAACCTAAAGAACCATTAGAAACTGGAAATTCAAGTTGCTGAAGAAGGGGCATTAGACAGGAAACCATCTCGCTTTTCTTTGATACCATGAGTCTATTATATCTGTTTGAGCAAGCAGCTTAAGTGCAGCATCTCCTGTGGGAAACAGCACCTCTGAAAATGCAACACTTCCTCAGTACTGAAACGTCAGCCTAAATTAGGTACTGAAGTCCTAGCATGGTTCTTGAATCCGGAACCTTTGCACTCAGTTAAGACTATTACCAACTGTGTCAAACTGACAAAGTCGTAAAGCTAAGTGGAGATCCTTGCATAAGTCATCATTGTCCAATTGACTGGGTGAAAGCTACATTTTACAGGTTGAATTAGGAGGGTGATGAAGTTCAATGTGATTTACCTTTCAATATAACCTTGCAATAAATTTCACTTAACCACCACATCATCTGCTGGACAAGTTTTACAAAACACATATAGCACAGAAATAGGCCACGCATAACACAGGTTCACATGAACCTCCTCCCATTCGTCTTCATCCAACTCAATCAACATATCCTCCTATTCCTTTCTCTCCTATGTGCTTATCGAGCTTCCCCTTAAACGTACCTATACTATTTGCCTCAACCACTCCCTGCAGTAGTGAGACCCACATTCTCACCAATCTCTGGCTAAAGAATTTTCTCCTAAATTCCCTATTGGATTTGTTAGTGACTAACTTACATTTATGGTCTTCTTTTTGGTCTCATCAGCAAGTGAAAGCCTCTTCTCCAAATCCACCATATCCATCCTTTCAATCTTGAATCCCTAATCTTACTCCTCAGTCTCTCTTTTCTCAAGAGCCCATCCTGTTTGATCTTTCCTGATAGATATAACTTCTCATTCTAGTAAATCTTTTTTTCACCATCTTCAGTGACATTATATACTTTTTTAAAAATATGGAAATTTGGTCTAAGTAAGGTTTAATATAACGTCTCTGCTTTTCAATTCTATTCCACTACAGGTGAACCCTGGTGCTGTGTTAGCTTTTTTGTGATTGTATTTACCTTCATTCTATGCTATAATATTGATTGGATTAATTGTTAAGTATTTTGGTGGAATGTGCAGCACTCACCAAGCCAATAAATGGTTAACATTTCAACTAGAATGTTGGGAACTTTTCAACATTTTGGGTGGTAACAACATCCTGTGGCTGATACAGAACTCTGCTAGGTACACATTAACTATAAAGTACTGTATATCAACTTCTCAAGCAGTGATTTGGCCATGATTCTGATTATTAAATATCCAAAATGGACGTTTGTAAATTATTCTATTATTTCCTTGTGTTTTAAATCGCATCACGCCCTACTTTAGCTTTAATTTTTTTTTTTAACTCCCTCCTCTCCCCTTTCCCTGAATTTCATGGAGCACCCTTCTCCTGCACCTTCTGCTGTGCCCGATTTCAGGATGGGAAGCTGGGACATGTGGAATCATTCTGAGTGAGGCAGTTTCGGTAATGTCCTGATGGGGCTGCTTTGTAAAAGGTCACTGTAAATAAACAGAATCCAGGAACAAGGAAAGTTTCGTGGATACTGCTGATGTCCCAAGACTCCTCTCGTCTCATTAAGCTGACAGACCACTCAGGGCAAGTTAAGTATTTTCTCTCAAAATCATAAACACAAACTGATCAGTGCTGGATAATAACAAGGCACAAGTTAAGCAACTTGGAATCCACCTCCGTTTGACATGTTCAAACGTTGTTGTACCCTCTACTTGCTAGTGTGTAGAATTTGCATGATTGCACAAGCCCTTTCCCCTCAAATCTCAAGGACAGCCAAATGCAGAAATTGCCTCGTCTTCCCCTGGACAGCGTTCAATAATTCCCATGTCAACTTCCAAACAATTGATAACTTCCCACTGCAGATTGCAACATTTTCCCTCTTGGAGCTATGTAACGAGGTACTCCAAGGTCACCATTTGATTCAAAGTCAACTTTTTGCAGCAAGTATTAAGCAGTTGAATACAATCAGTACATTTTTGTACCAGCTCACTGTTCTGTCCTAAAATGACAGGATAATGTTGTCTTAATGTTTCTGGCAAAATTGTTAAAGTGTGTTACAAGTTTCTAATTTTCTTAAACAATGGCCAGAGGAAATCATCTGTCCAACTCCCACGGTAAAACTCCAGGGTTTGGTATGTTGGCCTTCAATACATTACTTTGATGCCCGTAACATAGGTCAGCTCTGACCCTGCCTCTTCATCCATGTCTTTGTTACCTCTACTCTTGACTATTCCAATGTTTTCTGGCTAACTTCCCATCTTCCACCTCATCTAAAACTCGGCTGCCCATCTCATTCACCCATCACTGACTTTCACTGGCCTCCTACCTAACAACAACTCAGTTTGAAAATCCTCATGTTTTCAGTGGCTTTGCCCCCTGCTTTTGTCTATAGGCTTTTCCAGCCCTACAACCCCCTCAGATCTTGAGCTTCCCCATTCTTGACCTCTTGCACATCCTTTACTTTAAATCAGTCCACCAAGGCTGGTCATACTTTCTGCTTCATAGGCCCTAAGCTCTGGAATTGCCTCTCTAAACTTTACTACCTCACTGTCCTCTTTTAAGATGCTCCATTGCTACATTAAATGAGCTATATAAATGTAAGTTGTTGTTGAGTGTTTTTCCTCTCCCACTAAAGCAATCTTACTGCATGAGATTCCAAGTTGCATTAAACTCAGTGCTAAAGGGGCAGGTGGTGGAATAGTGATATTCTCTCTGGACTAGTATTCCAGAGACCCAGTGTAATGCTCTGGAGACCTGGGTTCAAATCGCACCATGGCATAAAAATCTGGAATTAAAAGTCTGATGATGACCATGAAACCATTGCCAATTGTCATAAAAACACATCTGGTTCACTAATGCCCTTTAGGGAAGGAAATCTGCTGTCCTTACCAGGTCTGGCCTACATATGAATCCAGACCCACAACACTGTGGTTGACTCTTAAAAATGGCCTCTAAAGGGAAATAAATGCTGGCCTAGCCAGCAATGCCCACACCCCATGAATGAATAGAAAAAAAAAGTTCCATTCTGAACTCCTTTAGGTAAAACACCCTTTTAAAGGAGAAACATTAGTGTCACAGATCTACTCCTGGTACTACACCAGCTTGGATTACAGGTAAGATGCAACAGGATTATTTTTGTAAAATGGAAATACAGCAAAACAAATGAATAGGTGATGATAGAAGCTAGATGTTCAATCCAGTCCTAGTACCTTCCTGCCCTCTCATATTCATAAGTGTTTAGCTCATATTATTTGCCCATAATTCTTACCGGAAAGTGTCATAGCAAGCTGGAAGGCCTGAAGAAACGAGCAGAGAAAATGGTGACCAAAGGAATGAGGAATTGAAGAGGAAAGATCAGAGCAATAAAATGAGGGAAAGATTTAAAACACAGCAGTTTGATGAATTTATTTTAAATACCTTTAACATCGGGTACAGAATATGTATTGCATTTTTTTCCCCACACTCTGCATTCTGGACCAACCTGAACATGTACAGGAGTTTCTTCACACTCCCACTGCAATTAATCAGAATAGCATCCAGCTACATGGAGATTGGGACTGCACTAACATGAGAATAATTTAGAGTCAGATATTTCCATGACATTTTCTTGTATTTTATCCAGTTAACAGTTTATAATTAGTGGAAGCAGAACGCACATATTAGTTGCCAGAAATTCTTTCTTATCAGTGGGACTTTCCAGCACATTTGCCATGGCATTAGATAGCTACTGAATATTGGCAATGGTTGTCCTGAGTTCAAGCTCCTTATTTTGGGAAGCCAGAAAAACTTAGTGGTTAACTCTTCCAAGAGGCATACAAGTAGGTGGCTTTTATCCCTGGTCTGTTCTGACTTAGCTATTGGCAGAAGAAGTGCTTCAATTGCTTCTAGAAGAGACCAGTCAGGATTCCTGCTCCTGATTGCTAGCCAGTGACCTCTGCTGGGAAATGCATGTGGAAATGATGGAGCAGTGCTTGACTGGACTTGGCAGTAATGGTGGAATGATCTGCTGATGCTGACTAGGAGGCATTAACGGGCAGCACATTAACCATGACACAGCACAAGTCTGTGTCTAAAGAGATAAAAGATGTCAAAACAGGAAATCTGTTTACTGTTTTCACAGTCTTAAAGAGAGTTCAGTACTCAAGTCAACAACAATTCCAGTTAATACTGTTCCATTAAAATAGGGTTGTTCCATAGAAATAACTGACTAGCCACAGTCATGTCTATGGTAATGCTGTTTGAGCCACATGTACTAATTTTTTTGAAAAAGGCCTTACATACAATACAGATAAATGTACTTCATTTGTACATTTAATGAACAAGTGCCAGCATTTACAATGAAACCTAGCAGTCTTTCACTGAAGTTTGGAATTCTAGCTTGAATTTATCAGGCATGACACATCTCAGTAATATAAAAGCAAAACATTGTGGATGCTGGAAATCTGAAATAGAAACAGGAACCACTGGAAAAAATTCAACGGGTCTGCCAGCATCTGTGGAGAGAGAAACAGAGTTAACATTTTGAGTCTAATGTGACTCTTCATCCTGAGGCACACCTCAATTCTGCTCCTAGGTTTTTTTTCATCCAACAGTTGTGAGCAATACTTCGCCTCCATCAGAATGAGTTCTGAGGATCAACTTGCACAACCAGATGCACCAGACGCACTCCCTGCTTCCCTGATGTCCCTGTTGGTGCTGCTCCTTACAGGTCGATCTTGCTTTCTACTGACGGCCCAGACCAGTTTCTTCAACTCATGCTAAACACAGTGACAGCTCACTCACTATATAATGCTCCTGATTCTTCCATGAGACTGAACTCCTGTGTTTCTATTCATAGTACACACCATTTTAGCCAATACTGCTAGTAACCATGTATACTCAGAAATAAAACATCATATGACTTGTTTTCGTGTCTATTTTACCACCTAATTTGTTGCTTTTTAACAAATGAACAAAAAGGGTCAAAGTACACAAGTATACCTTGCGAATGTATTGAAGTCACATAGCCAATGAGTCAAAAAACGGAGTCAAAAGTACAATTCTCAATTTGCCATGTTTATATTGAACAAAACTGCACTAAAAAAAGTGAGCAAAGAAAAGTACATGCCTTCCTCTTATTACATGTATGACATGTTAAGTTAGGCCCACTGTTGAGCACCAGACGCAGGTGGCTTACGGTTTACACACCCAACCACTAACTATTCTGACATATGCCTTTTGGCTGGGGGGGAGGCAGCTCACAGTACTCAGCACAGGCCGGAGAACAGGTGAGCTAAAGTGGCTCCACAGAGATAAGCAAGTCAATTGCTTGTTATTTTTAGTCATGACAACAGGATTGGTCATGCGAATGGCTGGATATCTGCTCTCTCAATAAACAGGCAGAGATACAAAAGGGACAAGGAATGGAGGGGTAAGAGCAGAGAAAGCAGGTCTCTGGCAATAAACGCAGCAGTGGAGAAATACAGTAAATTTGACCAAAACCACCTATCAGCAAATGTGAGATATCCTGTAGTTTAGAGATGCTAAATTCACAATCAAGAGAGTCATAATACCAACAGGTTTAAAATGGCTTTATGGTTTATACGCATGTGGCTATTTGATGTGGTTATGTGATTATAGAGTTTAACAGACAAGGTACGTAACTGTGAATTCGTGTGTGCAATTTAGAGAATGTTGGATGCAGAATGAGTGTTTTAATATTTGCAGTTATTTTATATTTTATCATATTGTCAATGCCTCAAGACTCTTTACACAATGAATTGCTTTTTATTGACAGCCTGGGCTTGATGAACCAAATGGCCTCCTTCTCTGTGTCACAGTAACTCTGACTGATGTAGACAAATACAACAACCAAAGCCCCACAAACAGCAATATGATGTCTTTCTATGGCAGTGTTCATGGAGGGAGTAACATTGACCAAAGCAGAGAACTCTTTCCTTGGTGTCTACCTGAACAGGCAGGGAGTCTGTTTAACATCTTCACAGTTCAGCACCCCTGTCAACTCAACACTCCCTCAGTCCTGGCAGCATCGGCGGAGAAGAAAAGAGTTGACGTTTGAGTCCTCATGACCCTTCGACAAAACTTGAATGAATACAAGAAAGGGGTTTCTTGGATTCATTCAAGTTCTGTCGAAGGGTCATGAGGACTCAAAACATCAACTCTTTTCTTCTCCGCCGATGCTGCCAGACCTGCTGAGTTTTTCCAGGTAATTCTGTTTTTGTTTTGGATTTCCAGCATCCGCAGTTTTTTTGTTTTTATCCCTCAGTCCAGCCTTAAAGCGTTAGTCCAGATTATGTGCTCAAAAACTAGATTTAACTCTAGGGTTAATGAAACAAAAGGTATAAAAACTGAGGGGTGCGCAAATTTTCATTGTACGGGAGGAAGGCAGGTATATTTTGTTTTCAACTGATGCAGGAGGGTGTAATTAGCTCATAAAATTACTTGCTATTCAAAGGATCAGGCCCTTTACAATCGCAGAGAATATCATATTGCAATCTTTACCTAAGGCAGAAAAATGAACCATTCATCATTTAAGGTATAGTTTGTCATCTTGTATTGCCTTCCAAGTACAGATTGCCCAAAAACCAGGTGGGAAAATTGACAGCTGACTGGAGATTGACAGACAGCCAGAGAATGTGGGAGAAAGTTAAGTTCAATTAATAGCTGTCATGATTTTTTGGCTTCATAGTTTGGTGAATATTCCATTAAATAAAAAGGCCATTTGGAAGGAAGCACAGAAATAGTAGTTTTATTGTTAGGTTAATGGAAGCTAACAATCTCCAAACACAGCAGAGACCATGGAATCAATAGACCCAAAACAGTGCAAAGGACAGAAAGATGCAATAGTGTCGAGGTAAAATGAGGCTAATTTATACACAAGGGTCAGACTCACTCAAGCATTGATAAAACGTTGCTCATATAACTTAATGCTTACATTTAACAAAAACCTTTCTTACGAAGGGTCCACGTTAAGGAAGACCGTTGTAACTTGAGTCATTTTTGTTGTCACATGGGCTTCATTATCGAGTTTCTAAACTGTTCCATTGACCCTGACTGTAACCATCCAAAATATATTTCCATATTTGGAAAATTTTCACTTTTACTTGTTTTGTGTGCCTTTTCCCTCTCCACAGCTGCTGTTGTGTTTTCTTGGAGGCAAGAGCTGAAAATGGAACCAGCTGTGTTTTCCTTGTTGCTGTTATTGGCAGAATGTGGCTGCTTGGGTTGTGGAGATATGATGCTACTGAAAGACACAGCACTCTGTCAGCTCTGCACTCAAACAATCTACATTAGTGATACTATGCACAAGGCCCAGAGTCAACTTCAATAATCTAAATGATTACACAAAATGCAAATCTTTCAGATGTTGATCAACCTTCAGAGTTTTTCTGCTGTTTTATTTTGAATGTTCAAGGTGCTAAGTAATTTTTTTAAAATATTATAAATATATCAAGGTTGTATTGTAGGTAGCTGTCTACTCAGTGACCTCAAATGCAGATTTTCAATACTGAAAATAACCTCTCATTAGTGTGAAACAATCCTAGGCTGCAAAAATCTCTTCTCCAGCATCATTTCCTCTAAAGCACTTGATTTAAATACCATGCCTGCTTGAATTTCCTTGAATTGAATGTGGAAACATTTCCTTTTGAAAACGTGAATGTTTCTAGGATGTGCCTTGCTGAAGGCATGCATGAGAACACACAAATAGGAGCAGGGCACACCTAATGTGTTAGACACATCCTAATAAGATCATAAGAAATAGGGGCCATTTGGTGCATCAAGCCTGCTCCACAATTCAATAAGACCACGACTGCTCTGATTGAGGCCTTCACTCCACTTTCCTGTCTGTCTCCCAAAACCCTCAACTTACTTGTCAATCAAAAATCTGTCCAACTCAGCCTTGAATATGTTCAATGACCCAGTCTCCTTTGCTATCTGAGGAAGAGCATTCCAAAGACAAACAACCCTCAGAAGAAATTTCTCCACATCTCTATCATAAATGAGAGAGCTCTCATCTTTGAACAATGCCCCCTTAGTTCTGGATTCCCCCTTGTGTTCCTCCTGATTGGTCAGAAGACCATAAATGAATTATAATGTGCTATCCAATGCCATTTTAAAACTATATCACTAAGGCATAACTTTGAGGGGAGATGGGCTGTTTCAAATAAGCATTTTATTTACCTTTCCCAACTCCTAGCAATACCTCAGTCAGCCCATTCCTGGCCTCAATTGCCAAGTGATCAGTTCTCTCGTCTCAATCAATGCAACTGTTAATTCTCCTGCAGTAGAATAAAAGAACTAAAACACTGCACATGCTTGAAAAACAAGAAAGGCTAGTATTTCTATAGCACCTTTCATAGCCTCAGGACATTCCAAAGTACTTTAGTGTCAATTAAGTACTTTTGAAGCATAGCTGCTATTTTAATGCAAGAAACGTGGCAGCCAATTTGTGCACAGCAAGCTCCCACAAGTAGCAATGTGATAATGGCCAGATAATCTGTTTTTTTTGTATGATGTTGATTGAGGAATAAATATTGGCCAGGACACTGGTGATATTTCTCTTGTTCTTTGAACTAGTGTCATGGGATCTTTTATATTCACCTGTTGTGAAAATCTTTGACATTCACCTGGGTTTAATGCCTCAATTGAAAAGGCTGAACCTCAACCATGCATCTCTCTATCAGTACCGCATGTTAGTGTCAGAGTTTTGTGCTCAAGTCTCTGCAATGAGGCTTGAATCCACAACCTTCTGATTCAATGCCAAGAGTGCTACCCACTGCACCATGATTGCAGTTGGCTTGCGTGTATCTGGAAGGAGACTAGTGAGATCTATATCCAAACCATTACATCTTTCCCTTGACATCATTCTTAGTAGGTAAACATGACTGGTTAGAGATAATTGTTTTGGATTTTTTCCACCTCTCCTCCTACGATTGATGGGGTAATACTTCATATCTATTTAATCTCTACTGATAATTGGGTGTTAACTGCATCCTATGCCATGTGCTTCATAATAGGCTGATGGAATTGCAGTGAGCTACAGGTTTGCAGAGCTTCCCCGCAGTTCAGAGCAGAACTTTGTCTATCTGATAACTTGATATGAACTAGATAACGACGGGTGTTCCTGCAGCTGCTTCAAGGAAAGCAGGAAATCCCATCACCCGCCCGCTCTATTTTTGTAACGTGTTCTGATAAAGACCCAAAAATTATTTTAAAATTCAGAGCACACAATGCTACAAACAGGAAAAATGCCAAGTTATGCAACACTATGAACTTTGTGTCACTGAATTCTGATAAAGTTACAGCTCAGGAAATGGTGGACTGGATTTGATATGTGCTTCCTGGAAAAATGGAAGGTTCCCATAATTTTGATACTTCAACATTAGCGTATTCAGACATTCAATCTAATACAAACATAACCACAAAGAAATAATACTTACACATGAGCAATTGTTAACTGTACTGCTGACTTTAGCCGTGATTATATAGAACCATACAATCCATTTGCAGCTCTTTAGATACTGAAGCAGTCTATGTCTGCATGCAGCAATATCTGGACAACACTCAGGCTTGCAAGTGACAAGTTACATCTGTGCCACAAACGCAAGGCAATGACCATCTCTAATAAGAGAGAATCTAACCATCATCCCTATACATTCAATGGCATTACCATCACTGAATCCCCTAATATCAACCTCCTGGGGGTTACCATTGACCAGAAACTGAACTGGACTAGCCATATAAATACTGTGGCTACAAGAGCAGGTCAGAGGCTGGGAATCCTGTGATGTGGAACTCACCTCCCCAAAAGCTGTCCACCATCTACAAGGGTCAATTCAGGAGTGTGATGGAATACTCCCACATTTGCCTCGATGATTACAGCTCCAACACAAGTTCAACACCATCCAGGAAAAAGCAGCCCGTTTGATTGGCACCCCATCCACCACCTTAAATATTCACTTCTTCCACCACTGACACACAATGACAGCAGTGTACCATCTACATTCTATGCAATGCAGCAACTCTCCAAGGCTCCTTCCAAAGCACCAACCTGCAACCTTTAACCAAGTAGAGGAACAAAGGCAGATGAAGGAGAACATCACCTGCAAGCTCCTCTCTAAGCCACACACCATCTTGACTTGGAACTATATCTTTGTCCCTTCATTATCTCTGGGTCAAATCCTGGAATTCCCTCCCTAACAGCATTGGTGTACATGCTACATCATGTACCTACCCCACATGGACTGCTGCCGTTCAAGAAGGCAACTCACCTTCTCAAGGGAAACGGGGCTGAGCAACAAATGCTGGCTTAGCCAGTGGTATTCACATTCCATAAATTAATATAAAATAGATTAATACAGCACAGAAGAGGGCCATTCAGCTCACCAAGTCTATGTCAGTTCTTTTGAACAACAATCCAGTTTATCCAACTCTCCTATGCTTTCTGCACATCCCTCTAATCTTTTCTTTTTGAAGTGCTTATCCAATTCCTTAATAAAGATTACTTTGGGCTCCACTTGGACATTGCATCAGAGCAGGATGGTGTGTTGAAATGGCATCATTATCAACACTTAATAAAGATTACTAGTGAATCCAATTTTGAACAGCCTAATTGTTAATTGTATATCAATTGGGTTAATTATATGCAGGTGATGGATATGAATTGAGGGGCAGATTGGTCTCAGCTGAATTCATATATTTATATGGAGCCGGCTGAAAATGGGGTTGTTAGTTGGAGGTGCATGATATGTGTCTCTGCAAATAAAAGCTTGTAAGTGGATAGAGACTAGGTTCCATTTCTATCCTTAACCGTTTGACTATTCTGAGTTCTAACACTTATCCATTTGCTCCATTCACTTTGCTACATTCCAAAGCTTCAACAATGATTGTGTAAATAGTTTTCCTCATGTCAGCTCTGATTCTTTTGCCAATCACCTTAAATCTGTGCCCTCTGGTTAAAGACCCTTCAGCTATTGGAAACAGTTTCTCTTTATTCACTCTATCTAAACTCTTCATGATTTTAGATACCTTTATCAAATCTTTCTTGCCTCTTCTCCAGTCTATCCACATAACCATAGTATTTATATAATATATAGATCAGAATTTTTTGTTTGTGTAATTGCATAATGTATTAATTTGTTGCATTGGAACAAGTCACTTGGCTGAGCTTTATGTCTAATTTAGTGTCCGTTGAATTTAGTAAATTCTTAGGTAACAATATATAGCTTGTCTACACCACTGTCATTGCACAAGATAATTCATTATCATTTGAAGCTATTGAGAAGTTTCTGAATGGGGTGGCAAATTGCTATATAAATGCAAGTCCTTCATTGTCTAATATGTGTCGGGTTACATTTGTAAACCAAAGGTTACTGGAACGCTTTTGCTTCTTTAGCTTCCACTGAGCTGTCATAATTCTCATTATCAAGTTGTTATTCCTTCCCTAGTTCATGGCAGAATCAGCGATAAGTGTAGCTTTTTTTCTGCAGTTACACTTGTTGCTTTTTTCTGATTTAGATGTCTTTCGCAGGAAGGAAAGAAGTTGCCAATAACTTCCAATGGAAACATTTTGGAAATTTTTCTAAGGGGGGAAAAGCTCACACACTTGTGTTCTATAAAAATTCAACATGTAATGGTGATTCTATACAAAATATTAGTAAGATGGGCTCATGGGTGCATTTTTGGGCTCCATACTTTGTGAAAAAATATTGATGTAACATGCATTCGCTAGGATGCTGTCTTTGTATGACGAAATATAAATATGAAGAAAATATTGTAAAACTTGGAGCCATTTTCTTTAGAACAGAGATCACAGGGTCACTTTATAGAAGTATCTAAGTTTATCAAGAGGCAGGACAGAATAAACATAGAGATTTTTTCTAGTGGCTGGTGGTTCCCAAACAGAGCCTATTTATCTAATTCACAAAGCTATTTTTTACAAGGGGAGTTATGAGGCTGTGGACTGCATGAACAGAGTTTAGGAATGAAGCAGAGACCATGTCAATTTTTAGGAGAACGTTAGATAGATAGTTGTAGAGAAAAACAGGGAAAAGGATATGTCAACAGGTTAGGTACAAGTTCAGGACCACATTCATGCGGAGGATAAACAGCAGACTGTGGGGCGATGATGACAGTGCTAATGTCACTGGGCTAGTAATCCAGAATCCTCAGCTAATGTTCTGGGAACATGGGTTCAAATCCCACCATTGTAGTTGGTGAAATTTAAATTCAATTAACAAAATCTGGAATCAATAGCTAGTCTGTGATGGTGACCATGAAACCCATTTGGTTTGCGATTGTCATTTAGGGAAGGAAATTTGCCATCCTTACATGCATGGCCTAGCCGGCCACTCAATTCAAGGGCAATTAGGGATGGGCAACAAATGCTGACCCTGTTAGCGACGCCCACATCCCATGAAATCATAAATTTATAAAAAAAGACTGATTGGTACGAGTGGTCTTTTTCCGTGTTGTCATTCCTATAAAATTGTTCGTCTTCAGGATTAGAGGAAGTGTCACTGTCAAAGAAGTCATGGCCTTAATTTTGTCCTTCATGCTTTCACCTATTCACACTACTCTCAGCTACATTTTAATACAAGGGCAAAAATAATTGGGTATTTCTGTTCCTGAATGTGAACACTACTTGTACCAACATGCCCCTTGAAAAATTGGTACTACTGGCTTGAAACTGGATCCTTAGATCAGAGTATACTAAAACACCTGAAGGACATTGTGAAAGAGGGAACTCCAAATCTAGATGGTTTACAATCAATTGCATCTAATAGCTGATTGTATAATCGCTACACTATCTTCCTACTATGCAGTCTTTACATACCAATCAAATGACAGTATTTGCTGCTGCTTGTTTATCAAATACTGGCAGGTTTTGACAGTCACATGGTGCAAATGACTTAACCCCAATGAGTCAATTAATATTGAATCTAATAACGTCTCTTGGTTAACTCCTGCTCAGATAAAATAAAGGTAGTGAACAACATTTATCTAGAGAATGTGGAGGATGCCAAATTCACATTGGCTTCATTCCAAGTCTGGATAAGTTCAAAATTTCGAACTGGGATCATTCCAAGTGATTTTAGATTTCTCCAATTTTCTTTTGGAGCAGATCCAGCTTCAACCTCTTCTCAGTAGGAAACCAGGAGAAGGTTTTTAAGATCTGATCCCCCATTCTGCCAATTGTGGAGAATGATATCACCTTTTCCCACCCACATAATTACAATTACAGAACAGTCAGACCAGAGGGAGGCAGGGAGGGGGTGGAGAATGCTACCAGGGCTCAGCTGATAAATTTCAACAGCTTTAAGGGTTGTGATGAAAGTATAATAATTTTCATAATATTTTTCTGGTTTATTGTGAAGTATGTTTATGGTGGTTAGTGGAGTTGGGTCTGTCTGTGTGATTTATATACATTTGGAGTCAAGTAGTCTTCAAACTTGAAATCATCAAAAGAAGCTAGGTGCTTGACGTGCTAATGAGTAAACATTGATGCTGGTTTAGCATGTAAGGTGTGAAGGGAATTTGCATTTTTAGATAAATGAAGGGATTGTTGGAGGATCTTAGTCTGTTTACAACTAGCCAGATAAGCAAGGCTAAGGAGTGTGTTTATTTTTCCCAAAAATGACTAACAATATTGGCAACACGAAAGTTTTATATTATGAGGAAGATACAGTTTCAAAGAATTTATATATTAAAAAGAGAGAAACATATATAAAGGAGAATGAAAGGCTATGTGGGAAAAGGCCATGTAAGATCAAACAAGAGTGTTTGAAATAGCCTTAATGAAGCCTCCAGTCATTTGTGCATAAGTCTGCTATATAATGAAACTGAAGTTGAGGAAAAGCCATTTGGAATTCCACTGTCAAGTGGGTATTGTGTTAACTTTCTGGTTCTGTTTTAAATCTAAAATCTATTTTGGACTGTTGCCTTAAAGGGGGTATGTGACTAGGAGTCAGGTTATTTAGGAATTTTTGAAATTATAATAATAGTAATTGTAGTCTTATGTATGTGTTTGAAATCTTTTATTTTGTTAATAACTATTTTAATTTAATTTTTAAAATCTCTACAGATCTTGGTGGACTCATTACTTTTGAATTCAGTGCACACATCTTCTCATAATAAATACAAATTGCAAAACAGTTGAGATAGCGTGACCAATTTTCCCTCGTGGATTTGGTCTGTTTGGCATCCATCATTTGCCACATCATAACAGGGTAACAATTCTAAAACCCTTCTTTCGCTGGCTAATGTGTTGAACACAAAAGCAGATTGACAGAAGTATCTACAAACCACCTATTGTATGCTACCTGTTTGATGAGAACATGATAGAATGTGAACCAACCATGTACAGTATGAGGGGCTATCTATGTATAAGTTTAAAATATCAAAAGCAGTTAAATATACAATTATTCTGGCTAGATACCAGCTTGAATCTAAAGCTTTACTGGTCTAAGCTTTGGGCTATAGTGAGATATTAAGAGTTGTAGAGTTGATGGTAGGTGATGGTCTCATTTCTCTATGGTTGGTGGTACCCTTGGATTTTTTCAATTGTTGAGGCTAAATACTTAACTGCTTAATAAGGGAGTATCCAGCTCTGACACCTCTCACCATTCTTCTTAGAAATATTTTCTTAATTTCTGTCTGCACTTCATCTGCAACAAGTAAAACTTTACAATGTTGGAAGACACCCAGTCCATTATTCACTACTCTTTCCATAATAAGTAGCTCAGTTCACACAGGTCATTTCTATATTAGTCCTTTTTAGCCTGAGCCCGGCATTTGTAAGCAGGTTCTTGGCATTTCTAAATTTGGTTTCTGTAGACCAGTGGGAGATTTGCAAATCCAACTAAAGCTAGGTCATCAGTCAACAACCAGATGTGACAAATCCAAATCCTTGCGGACTCTCGGATCCTGGAATCCAACTTAAATTTGCCTACTGCTGCCCCAAGAATTCCAGGGGTATACCTTCAGCACACGGTAGCTTTTTTGCCCCTTTCCTAGACCTTCCCTGACTCCCCCATTCCCCCACCAGCAACATTTAGGAAAAAAATCAGCAATGAATTTCAAATCTGATTGCGAGATGAAACAAGGTAGGAAATAATTTTTGAACTGCTGTTTGGCTCTGCAGATGGAAGAGTACTTGCACTGGAGTATTCTCCTTAGGATCTCTGCTTCTTAAAGAAACAACACACATTACTTTCAGAGCCTAATGTGATTGCCGATCCATTGTGCTGTCTGTTTTAATCATTTTGTCTGCAAAATATTATCTGGCAAAATACCTGCAACAATATTCACGTCACCAAAAACACAATAAAGTACAACAATAAACTTATTCATACTGCAGTCTCAGGAAACCATTCAAAAACCTCTTCTAAGCAGAGGCAGAATCCTGAATGGTTTTGCTTTTTGACATTTGTAAACAAGGTATTGTAGAACACCATATGGCACAGTGGATAAATGCACTGCCTGACTGTGGCACTTAGTCAAACAGCTCAGGACAGTTCTAGATCCACAATGTTAGTTGATTTCAGTTGTGGTGCCAGTTGGAACACTACAATGGGCTTTAATACCCCTTAGCCAGAGATGGGTAAAAACTGTACCAGATAAAAATGCTGCGCTTCACCTGTCCTCCATCTACAAGGCATAAATCAGGAGTGTGACTGAATATTCTTCACTTGCCTGGATGAGTGCAGCTCCAACACTCAAGAAATTCAACACCTTTTAAGACAAAGAGCCCGCATAATAAATATTCAGCCCGCACCATAAATACTCACTCCCTCCACCGCCAGTGCATTGTGTGTGCAATATGTATCATCTTCTAGGAGATGCACTTTAGCAACTCACCAATGGTCCTTTTCCAAACCCATGACCTCTATCACCAAAAGGACAAGGGCAGCAGGCCCATGGGAACATGACCACTGCAAGTTCCCCTCCAAGCCACTCACCTTCCTGTCTCAGAAATATGTCAGCATTCCTTCACTGTCGCTGGGTCCAAATCCTGAAACTCCCTCAACAGCACAGTGGGTGCACCTGCACTAGATGGACTGCAGTGGCTCAAGAAGGCGACTAACCACTACCTTGTCAAGTACAATTAGGGATGGGCAATAAATGCTGGCCTAGCCAGCGATGTCCACATCCCATGAACAATAAAACCAGTGATTCTCCACTGTGTTTTGTAACTGCTGTTGAATATGTGGGTGGACAACAACAATCCGCATTTATATGCTGCCTTTAACATAATGAAACACCCCAAGGCATTTCACAGGAGCATATTCAGATAAAAGTTGACAATGTGAGGCAAAGGAGGAGAGTTTAGGACAGGTGACCAAAAGCTTGGTGAAAAGAGATAGGTTTAAGGAGTGCCTTCAAGGAGGAGAGTGAGGTGGAGGGGCTTAGGTAGGAAAGTAGCAAAAGCTGACCAATAGAGGTAGCATTGAGTGCAAACGTATTCCAGCAGTGCATTAGCAGTATCACACTGGGCTCCTAATCCATGCTTCTTTTTGTCAGTTAGCCAATAGCAATCAATGTGAAAGACAGGCGGCCAAGATGAATTGTGGACTTTGGATTAAACAAGACTGAGCTTGGCTACAATGCCCGCCCTGGAAAACAGCCTTTCACGCTGTCCAGGTTTGAGTACAAGGAACAGAGACTTGAGCCTGCCTATGGAAATGTGCAACAACAATAAGAAAGTGAAGATTCAAGAGGGCCAGGAAAATATTTTGTCTGAGTTGTCTGTTCATGAGTGCTGCTGTAAAAAATGCTATGTTTTGCCTTGTAAAATGATCCTGCTGCATAATAGATAATGTGACCTGAAGCTTGGAAGATACCATATCCAAAATTACAGTTCTGGCCATGAAGATTAGAGTTTGGACAGTGGGATTCCAATGCTTCAGGTTTCTAATCCAAACCAACAAACCCAAAAACAGCACAATAGCATCCGACTTCAAACTTGCAAAACCAGCAATGAAATGTTGAATATCTCCTGGCTTGCAGAGTTGGATTATTTACGGGTTTCGGAAGTGCACAGGGAGGTTAGTGGTTAGCCCCTCAACAATTCAACTCCAGCCAAGTATTGAATAGTAAAACTGGATTAGCCACATTTAAGGCATTCTTGGGTTTGTAAACATTTTGAATTGATATATTCCCAATTTATCAATAAATATAAATTATTCTCCTCCCTCGATGGAGTCGTTCACAGGTAATATCAGGATTAAAATCTCTGCTGTGCTACATCTGCTGTCTCTGTTCAACTCAGTCACCTAATGGCTCATGACTGCTATGCACAAAAAGAAAAATGTATTTTTGCCAATGAACTGAAGCGTTAGCTAGGACTATTGAAAGTTTGGACACAGTCTCTTAATAATGGCCCCATGAGATCTTAGGATTTGAAGAACACTATTAGCTTTGAAAAATGTTTCAAAAAGACTACCTCCTACTTTATCCTTGATTGGAGCAGATCAGGTTGAATCTCTCTCTTTCTCTCACTCCTGATTAGTTTGACTGTTTTCTGCATACTTCAGCTAAAAAATCTTGTGTGCAGAAAGCTGCTGAAGTGCAGACTGATAACAGTATGGTGAGGACAATGGAACCTTCATGAATTCAGTGTATAGCCTTAACCAATGAAATACAAGGATTGAGAAAGAAACCGAGGAATGATCCATGAGGATGGTAAATTGAAATCGGTGTACTAATGTCAAATCAGGTATAAAACAAGAAATAAAAGCTGGGATTTTCCATGCCCACTAGCGGCGGGCATGTTCGGTAGCATGAGCAGGCAATTTGGCGAAAAAGGCCAAAAACCAGTTTCCGATCGTCCGCTCCGCCTGCCAATAACGGGCCAAATTCCCTGCCATTGGATGTCAGGAACCTCATGGTAATACGTCAATATATCATTAAAAAGCCTGCCCATCTGACTCATCCCCCACCCCTGCGCCGCTAGATCGTCCGCCCACATTGGCGAGAAAACACACCGGTGCAGAACACGTCTTGACAACTGTGATGTGCAGAAGTCGGGACTTACCCGCCAGGGCCTTGCTCACATGGCGGACATGACGGAGCAGAAGATGCTGGAGCCCGACAGCAACGTCAGACTGGAGGAATGTCCATGGCCTGCTGGGTGGATTCTCAGGGACATGGCTCCACCAGGAAGCAGCTCACGGAAGTTAGAAAATCACTGCTGATGCTCACAACGGATGATGGTCGAGGGGATGGGAGAGGAAGGTCTAGGATTGGCTGGGAGAGGAAGAGTGTCGTGGGGGTGAGATTGGGAAGGGGGTAATGAAGGTGTCGGGGGGTGAGATTGGGAGGGTGAGGTTGGGAGGGAGGGAGTAGGGGGAGGAGGGGGTAACAAGGGAGAAGATGGCAACTGGAGAGGTAGCTGTAAGGGGGGGGTAGAAGGTGTAAGCGAAGGAGTTTGGATGGGGGTAAGGAGTGCGGAGAGGGAAGGGTGTCCCGGGGGCTTGGTGGGGCTGAATGAAGCAGTGCGGAGAAGGGAGGGAGTCCAGGACAAAAGATTGTAGAGAGGGGAGGGAGTCCGGGGGTGGGGGAGGGGGCGGGGTGGGGAGGAAAGCGTGCAGAGAGGGGAGAGAGTAAGAGTGGAGGGATTAGTGAGGGTTAAGGAAGGAGTCAGGAAGGGGGAGAGACTAAGTGGGGAGGCGGGGAGTCCAGGGCCAGGTGGGAGGTCTAAGGGGGGGATGGGTTCCATGGGGGAGGGGTTCTGGGGGGAAGAGTTCTGGAGGAGAGAACGGGTTCTACAGGGTAAGGAGTCCAGAGGGGGGATGTGGTTCCAGGGGTGAAGGGGTCTGGGCGGGGGGTGGCGGATGTCCAGGTGAATGTGCTAGGGAGGGGTCTGATGGGTCTATGACTGCCTCCTGGGGAGTGAACTGAGAGTGGGCATGTTATGAGGGAATGGTGAGAATGACTGAGGGCAGAGCGAGGCCACAGGGTGGGAGAGTGAGGGTTCAACGGTAGTGGTAGAAGGGAAGGCAAGAGGTTGGTTGGGACCCGGAGGCAGACACGGACCCTGGGGGTGGGAGGGAGGAGGTCAGGGAGATTAATGTGGATGGGCGTGGGATTTTTGGGAAGGAAGGGAATGTGCATGTTCACCTGAACATCCCTGAAGGAAAAGGCTGGTCACAGAGAGGAGATGGAAGGTGATGCCGGGGGGGTCAACTGTGATGGGGGGAAGGAAATGGGGGACTTTGGGAGGGGAAAAGATGGGGGACCACATGAGAAACCAAACCCAGACCATGCTGTCCAAATCGAAAGTGAAGCAATAGTGAGCGAGATCAAGTGCTGCATGGGAGTGTGATCAGTGGGTAGGTGGAGATGCAGATGGACACCTGAAAGCGAACTCCAGCAGGCAGCATTCAAAATGCTCGGGACATTGAGATGAGTGTGATATGTGAAGAACCCACGTGGGTGGGAGAGTTCTTGCATGAGGCTCTGAAAGGCCCTGCCATACACACACTTCTCCCTCCAGAATCACTCATTCACCAGCTGCTCCCTCTGCGGTGACAGAGGGCGAGGTCGAAAGGCCCACAGGCAAAGGGGACTCAGAGGGAGAGGCAGACTCTGAGATTCCTGAGTGAATGACCCAGGGGTGTCCAGCTGCCGCTTCTCCTCAATTCAGTGCCCAGGGGCTCCAACCTGACTGCTTGAGGAGCAGGAGCAAGTGGAGGGATGTCGAGGTGCCCTTTTTCCCTCTCGCTTTGCCACTGCAGGAACTCACCCATGGCTCCTGCGATGGAACGTAGGTCTGTGCACATCTTCACGTTCTGCTGGACTTGGGTCTCCATGGCGTCTGCCACCCCCTTCCCATGGAGACCTCCATACAGGCACATGTGGGCACCAATGCATCAGAGAGCAGGCAGATGCACTCCTCCAACTTGCATGCCACTCTGTTGAGGGTTTCCAACAGCTCTGCGTGATGTTCCGGCACCTTCTGCTGACTCTCCATGTTGAGTTGGGAGGCCAAATCCAGAGGTTCATCACCTGACTCAAACCTCACAGATGCCTGATTCCCCAGCAGTCTTCTGAGCACCGGGGAGCTTGGCTGAACCTGCCTCCTCCTGCTGCAGACATGTGTCCATTCAGCGACCATCTGATTGTGAACCCGAGCCTGCTCTAGATCTAGATTCCACCGAGGTCTGTGTCTCTGTGCTGGTGGAGGGTGTGGGTAAGCGCTGTGACGGGTCTTCCAGGCTGCTTATTTCCAGCTCTTCAATGGAGGACGTGTCCTCTTGGCTGGAGGTGAGGACCTGGATGGAGCTGAGGGACTGGCTGGCTGAGGATGTCAGTCGCTTGGCAGAACTCCCTGTGAATCATAGTAGAGATAATTAGTGCATGGCAGCAGAGTCAAAAGCAGGGAGAGCACTCACAGTTGTGTTGAGAGAGGAATGATGTGGCGCAGGATCTTCGAAGGGGTTTGCCGCCAACCTCACAAGCACCATCCATGTCCTCACCAGTCAATGCAGGCACACTCCTCAAAGTGATTGAGGAGCCTAATGTGGGCCACTCCACCCCCGGTCTGAGACCTCTCCCTGCTGATGTGAGCCAGCCTTTCCTGCATGGAAACAGATGTGTGAGCAGGACACATGGCACTGAGTGGAATGTTTGTGTGGTGAGCGGAGCCATGGACAGGATGAGGATGTGAGCTCGAGAGGATATGAGCCTGATGGAGACTTGAGGGTGTGTGAGAGAGTTAGTGGTGTTGACCCTTGAGGTGTGAGATCCCTGTGGGTGTGTGATGGCTTTGGGAGTGTGTGAGTTGAGAGTGAGGAGAAGAGTGGTGGAACAGATGAGATCATTCATCCTGTTGTGGCACTGGATGGGCTGTCCTCTTTTGCAGGGCATTGGGCCTGACCACAGCTGCCACCGCCTCCCATGCCAGATTAGTGAGGTTGCTGCCCATCCTGCAGCCAGAGCGGAGGTAGAGAGCATCATGGTGAGCCTCCAGTGTGTCCAAGAGGTGCTTGAGGGACGCGCCATTGAACTTGGGGACTGCAGTCTTTTTTGCCTTTCGGGGCCATGTCTTCCGTGCAGCAGCCGTGGAGTGGAAGCTCTGAGAGGTGCGCTGGACTTTAAGTATGGTACCCAGCATGATGAAGTGGCGAGGTGATGGCTTTGCAGGCAGATGAGAGCCTGCCAGCCATGGAAACGGCTTGTTTCCCTGGAATGCGGGTTTGGGACGATACAGTGTGAAAAGCTGCCATTACGGCCAGCGGATAAAACATTGCTACCGTGCTTAGTGCAAATCTGGGACGATTCCGTCCAGGGATTGGCAGATAAATATTGAATTAAGAGAGAAAGAAGAGACAGAAAAATAAACATATATAGTTTTTAATCTGACATTTTTAAAATTCCCAACCCTTGACTACATGCAGGAATGAGATTGAACACTTCAAGTCATTCTCTGGGTGTGACCGGTTAATTGACTTTTGGCACTGAGTTTAACAGGAAATTCAGGTACAAACCCAGAAAGTTCTGAAAAATGATGGTGGGAGGGGCTAAGGGCAGGATATCATTTGCACAAAGCAAATGGCAGTTAGTCAACCAGCAAATTCTGGAGATTCGCCACGCACGGTGTATCTCTTAATCCCTCGAACGTGTGACCAATTTGGACACTAACAACAGCGTGCGCTGTTAAAGTGCCGTTAATTTTCCAGCAAGGTCCAATCTGTTATAGAAATGTTTTCAACGCCTGACAATTAAAAGTAGAACGTGAGTATTGTACACGTTCTGAAATTAAGCAAGAGGAAGTGTTTGCTGCCACCATTATTAGCAATCTATAAATATGGCTTGTACCTCATTCACTGTCAGTCTTCTGGCATAGTTGATGTCTCGATATGCCTACGTGGCATTCTTACGATGGGTTGCACCTTAACCTAACCCTGGGGTGTCAACAGATGGAAAAATGTTGCTTCAGAAGATGAGCTGATAACCTACTTTCCCACACCTCTTTTAGAAACAAAGGAAATGTTACTTCCCATTAAATTGGAACCAAATCCCAGAAAATAAAGTCACAATTTTGTTTCTAGGCAAAATTCCAAAAAGGAAACTAGGTTTAGCCGTGAGATTCCATTTTTATGATTAAACAGGAAATGAGATTCTCCGTCAAAGTACACACTTTTGTTCCTTGTTTCCGTCCGATAATAATATCTCTCGGATGTAACGAACCTGAGGATCTAAAAGTCAGTCGGCTTTCATCATCATTATTTTTAGTGCAGTGTTTGTGCTCGTCAAGATCGTCAAGAATTAAACTTCCAGGTCAGATCCATCACTTCTAAACTCTATTTTTTTCCAAAACCTTCAGCACAACACAAACAAAGAATTTGTGCAGAATTAAGGGACCCTGCCTCCTGACCTACACCAAGTGCTACACACCCATTTCCCCTGTCTCTGCTGATGCACACCAGCTTCCTGCCATCACTCCATCTAATTTAAGATCCTCATCCTCATCTATAAACCCCTCCACAACTTCACCCCACCCTTTCCTTTATCCTTGTACCTCCTTCCGGGCCCTTCAGTCTTCTGACTTCTGTATATCCTTTCGTTCTCCTCCCTCATTCCCCTGTGTCTCCACTAATACTGGCAAAGCTCAGCCCTATTCTCTTTAATTTCTTCTCTAACCCCACCTTTATTCTATTTCCTTCCACTTAAAACTTCCTGAGGGAGACAAAGCAACATACAGGACAAAGCCAGCCCCTCAGTTCGAGGAACACAGTTCACTACTTCTACCCTTTAATTGATACTATTCCTCCAAATGGCCTTCCAATATAACTTTACCGATGTCACCAGCCTCAATCAGCTCCTTAGGCAGTGCACTACAAGCTGTCACCGCCCTAGTTGTCTGTAAGGTTTCTTCCTCATTTCCTAGAAACACTAAAGCTATTGAAAGATAATAAAGTCTTGGGGCCTGCCAGCAAATCCATTCCGATCGGGAAAATCAATCCTTCTTGTTATGTTTTAAATTTTGTCTACATTTCTTACTCTAGATTATTTCAATCCTTGCATCTTAGATCACGTTCTTAGAATTATAGAATCGTAGAAGGCTTGTGGCACAGAAAGAGGCCACTTTCCAGCATTTGGTCCGTAGCCCTGCAGGTTCCGGTAGTTGAGGTACATATCCAGACACCTTTTAAATGAGTTGAGGGTTCCGACCTCTACTCCCCTTTCAGGCAGTGAGTTCCAGACCCCCACAACCATCTGGGTGAATTTTTTTTCCTCTCTCATCTCCCCTCCAATCTTTCTACCAATCGCTTTAAAACTAATCTCTTGGTTGAGCTTCACTTGCCATACCTTCAAGACTGTCTATTCTGGTCTTTATATCTATGTAAGTCTTAAGTAATGTGTGCAAACAAGAACAGAATACATCACCTATTAGGATTATCCTATCGATTCTACTCCCTCCACACTTCAACAGTGGTAAACCTTGTTTTAAATTTAAAAGTTAAATCAGTTAAACAAATTAACATGCATATAACTAATGTAATGGCAACCACAATGCCTACTAATCCTACTTCCCTCACAGGTAGCAGTATCATCTCTTAAAACCCATTCTGGGCCTGGTATTCTTCCTTACTCCAGAAGTGCTGCTTTAATCGCGCTTATTACAACACAGTTAAAAAGCATAATTATTTCTGTTAGCCAACCATGAGCAAGATGACAGGGGATTCTCTAATATTTACAGTGAGAAGCTAATTATCTTTGAGTGGGGTAAGAAACAAAATAATCTGCAGTTTCTCTGTGTATTCCAGATACACTATTCACATTGCTTTATGTTCTCTGATGTCCTAATCTGATTTTCTATTTTTAAGTGGTTTAATATTTTTAAAAATTAATCTAATCCTTATACTCTCATCTATCTACTACTAAACCCAAATACCTAGTCACATAAGGCTCTTAACAGAAGGCAGATTTTTTCCCCACTTACTGTACAATCGGACATCAAGATCATAAACTCTGTTAAACTTTTCTTCCCTATCTTCCTTCTGAAGTTCCATTCTAGTCCATAGACGAGCGATATTAACCTTATCATACCCACAAGTTAACCATGCTGAATTCTGATTACTCATTATTGCTGTAAGGACCAGAACCTTGCAACTTGTTCCAACCTCTCCATTGAGAGGCGAGGTAATTACGATAGACTGCCATGTCGGACACCAGCCACCTTCGAAGACTATGGCATCACCAAAGATAAACTCAACCAAAGCATGGCCTGAAAACCATAGGAAACAGAAATGGGGTGTCTGAGATTTATACTGCAATGTAATTTATGTTAGTTTGAAATATATAATGGGTGGAATTTTATGGCCCCATTGGGGGCGGGGGCGGGGCTGTAAAATGCAACGAGCCTTTCAAAATCCATTGACTTCGGTGGGACTGGAAAATCCCGCCATCAGGAGGAGCCATGAAACTCCAACCAATGAGTATGTGCATTCAAGGGGAAAAAGGCACATTTATCCTTTTGATTTCCCAGTGGATTAAAGAGCGGTTGAATTATTAAATATATATATATACTTTTTAAAACACACATATATTCCTAAACTAAATATGCGCACCTCATCATTTTGATTCAGACCCTAACTGAGAACAGTAAGATTCAGTGTAGAAGCAATTTTTTGCTATTTCTGACAGAGTGGAATAGCAAAATTGATTTGCACTGATTTTCTGTCTGCTGATAGAATATCTGTCGCTGCATTTTGTATAGCTGGAAATGTTGAAATGAGAATCTTCACAGAGGGATGAAAAGAGGAAAGATGTTTTGTGACTAGCATGTTGAAACTTTTAGTGATATGCAGTTTTATAGAAACATAGAAACTCGGAGCAGGAGTAGGCCATTCAGCCCTTCGAGCCTGCTCCACCATTCATTATGATCATGGCTGATCATCCAACTCAATAGCCTGCTCCCGTTTTCTCCCCATATCCTTTGATCCCTTTCCCCCCAAGAGCTATATCTAACTCCTTCGTGAAAACATACAATGTTTTGGCCTCAACTACTTTCTGTGGTAGTGAATTCCATAGGCTCACCACTCTCTAGGTGAAGAAATTTCTCCTCATCTCAATCCTAAATGGTCTACCCCATATCCTCAGACTGTGACCCCTGGTTCTGGACTCCCCCACCATCGGGAACATCCTTCCTGCATCTACCCTGTCTAGTCCTGTTAGAGTTTTATAGGTTTCTATGAGATCCCCCCTCATTCTTCTGAACTCCAGCAAATAACCGACTCAATCTCTCCTCATATGTCAGTCCTGCCATCCCAGGAATCAGTCTGGTAAACCTTTGCTGCACTCCCTCTATAGCAACTACATCCTTCCTTAGATATGGAGATCAAAACTGCATACAATATACCAGGTGTGGTCTCACCAAGGCCCTGTACAATTGCAGCAAACATCCCTGTTCCTGTACTCGAATCCTCTCGCTATGAAGGCCAACATACCATTTGCATTCTTTACCGCCTGCTGCACCTGCATGTTTACCTTCAGCAACTGGTGTACGAGGACACTCGTTGCACATTCCCCTCTCTCAATTTATAGCCATTCAGGTAATAATCTGCCTTCCTGTTTTTGCTACCAAAGTGGATAACCTCACATTTATTCACATTATGCTGCATCTGCCATGCATTTGCTCACTCACTCAGCTTTTCCAAATCACACTGAAGCATCTCTGCTTCCTCCTCACAGCTCACCCTCCCACCCAGCTTTACATGGCAGTGCAACAGATATTCCACACACTGCTACTGTGGGCAACAAAGAGCAAATGGCTTGGTAGCTACATAAATGATGAAAGCACGTAAGGACCTTGTCTCTTTCCAAAAGTGTCTGTTTTTAACCCTTGGAATACCTGTCACCATTGCAGGTTCCAAAACTCCACAATTCCTTCCTTGGCAATGTACAAGCTTAGAGAAATTTTGTTTTTTTCAGCCTGGTAAATTGACGGTAGATGGCTGCTTAATCTTCACTTGGTTCTGAAAAAATGCCACTTCTTGCTACACTGGGCTAAATTTTTAGGCCCCAGTGGAGGCCAAGCAAAGGGGTGGGCAGGTATGGAATTTAGCATCATCAGTAGATTCGCCAGTTCCCTGGTGCAATCCTGCCCTCAGACCATTTTCCTGGAAACAGGGTGGGGGTGATAGCAGCACTACACTTCCATAAGTGTTGAGTTTAAAGGCCTAAGGCCTGAAGACACCCAGAAGTTTTGGGTGATAAGGGCTGGCTTGGAGGCCCTCCCTTCCTGTAAGCCAGCCTGTGTAGGGAGCTCTCCTTCCACAGTGGTGGTCCGGCTGTAGTGGTCAATGGTATAATTGATCTGTGTTTGATTGTCTTAGTCTGGTTACTGATCTATGTTCACTGTGCTCGACTGATTAAGCCTGGGTACAGCTTCTGAGAGCTAAGGTAAACAGAAGCTTGCAGAAAGCCCTGAGAAGCCAGAGCTGTGAACCTGTGTGTAGAAATCCTGTTATTGCTGAGATATTTTAAAACACTGTAAATGAACCTGTTGTAGACTTACAACTTATCTCTCATACTCTTCTGGGAGATCTGATGAGTTAACCTCTCACATAGGCTTCAGTATTTCCTTAAATGCATTCCTTCCCTCTGATCTCTCTATTGTTTCAGTCAATCCCTCCAGAAATGCTTTATTCCCAGGGTTGATTAAATCGTTCTTTACTTTAGCTCTTAGACTTGTAAAAACAAACTTACCCTATCTTTATCTTATTTCCTTATACCTTTTTACAACCTTCATATACCCACTTTGAACTAAAACAACACATTTCAAAAACACTCCTATTATTGCTTTATGTAAACCTCTGATTGAAGTTGTTCTTGGTTCACTAACTTAACAAAACCATTGTTGGCTTTAGACCCTTGCCATCACTTTAGCTCTTAATTCAATTACAGCCTGACTTTTAGTACATAAGAAAATATGCCAGGGTTATTAGCAATATAAAAATATTACAATTCCTTGTTTTCTTGACAAATAATTTTAGTACTTCTTCAGATTTAGCAGATGATTTGTTGATTCCTTGTCTAGCACTAATGTTGTCCGCTATTGTGCCTACTGAATAAAGCAGTGTGTTAATTTGTTCAACTTCTGTCTTTTTATCCAGACCTGAAGCAATCATGTACATAAAGAATCTTTTTCTGCAAAGTCCCCAGTTATGTGATTGATCTGGGCCTTGGATAAATCCAAGTTGAATGAGAAGTGTAAATTTCCGATCCATGGTTAAAAAATTTTAAAGTGTAAGTTCAGCTGAAATTCAAGATGTGCTGCCATTCGTTTGATGACAAAGGATTTACCAATGCTTGCTGGTTTTGGTGCTCCTGCTGTAATGGTGGTGCACTCAGCTTTGGAAAATGTTTAAACAATAGTTGCTTGGATCAACTAGCTGCAGTTTTCTCCATTTCAGTGCTATGCTTTAGAGTCACAAAAGCATCAAATCCCGGCCTTTGCTGGTCTTTAAAGCTGATTTTTTAGTCGCTATCCTTCCAAATTAACAAATTAATTTTTGTTTTTCTTCTCAGAGCAAGCTCGGGCACTGGCTCAGGAATCTGCTTTTTCTGATGGAGTTTTAAATGACAGTTTCTGACCACTGAACTACTTAAAAGTTTCTCAACTCTTATATCCTGGCATTTAAAAGCTTTAGCTCACCCCTGCTAGATCTGCTAACTCTGCACTCTGGGAATTGAAGTTAGACTTCCAAGAGATCCCATGAAGTCTTCAGCTGCAGTGAGGAATTTTAAATGTCTGCCTTCAGCTTCCAAACCTTTCTTTAGAGTTTTTCCCTGATGATTTTCCTCTGCAGCTGCTTTTCGAACATTTCTTCAGGTCAGAATGCTTCTTCGAATTTTTCTTTAATTTTTTAATTTGTCTCTGCATTTTTTGCAATATTTGGGTTTCTTCTATTCGCTGCCACCATATTGTAAAGTGTTGGATACCATTTGATAAGTCTTACTGAAGTCTTTGTGATCTTAAGTAGGTTGACTGTATGTATTTATTAACTACAGAAACTATGTACATATGTACAGTAAAGGACTCAAACTGAGAGCTGTTTCCATGCTTGCTTGTGCACATGACTGTGCAACACTAGACTGACCCCTAGGTGTGAATCATGTGTTCTCTTACATCATTGTGTGGGCGGTACTGCACTCAGTCCCAAGTTAACCCTACATATGGCACACCATAATACTGCAATCTCTGCATTGCTCTGAGATAAATCAGATATATAAAATATACAACAAATCAGCGAATACACACCGGCTGCTGATTCCATATTTTTATTTTGAACTTTAAAATATTGGAGAGAGAGCACCTCAAAATGCTGGCATCCTCTCTCTTATTACCCTTAAAAAGCTGTCTGATGCTTCTTCAGTTATGGAATGCTTCCAATTGGCCCTCCTGCTTTGCGAACCCGCCTGCTATCCTTAATTGGACTGTGAGCCTGCCCCCTGGCCACTAACTGATCAATTACGAGAAAACCACAGTCAAGTGACTGTTCCCTCCGGAGTGGTCTTCTGAACCCCCCTTTTGACTCTAATGTCAGTGTCCTGAAGCCTGAGGGGAAATCCTGCCTGTTAGTTCTGTTTGTCTTTCCACAGATGCTGCCTGATGCCTGACCTGCTGAGTATTTCCAGCTTTCTCTGTTCTTATTTAAGATTTCTCGCATATGCAGTATTTAACTTTTATGGTGCATCTGCTTAATCCACCTAGATACTAGAATAGCAATCATAGTTTGAACACTATTGGGTGGCTAGGTGACCCAAATGGCCTTTCTTGATTCTACTTTATGTTTTCATGCTTGTAACATTTTTTTTAAAAAGCTTCTCGATGGTAAGATCTTGTCTTTAATTAATTGCTTGTAAGAGGAAGTGAAAATCAAGATTAACACCCACCAAGTCAAAGGATACTATTAAAGACTTCCCAAAAGTGCATAAATATACACTTCATAATATTAACATAGTACATAAAATATTTTAATATTTAACACAGTAAGTGCAAGGAACATGGCAAGCAGGCCATATCAAAAGCATTTAAAGTACACTAATTTCTTTATTAGATACTATTTCTTGGTAATTGTTCAACAGTTGAAATACTTAATGATTCTTATAATTATTAACGTGGAATACCAAAAGTGGATTAAGAGCTTGGTGATTGCATAATGGACTGAATCCTGCACAAAACAGTCCCCATGAGCATCACTGTAGTTAGAATACAAAAATTCTGTAGTGATTTGAAGTCTGTAATTTTGTGTTAGAAGATGATATGAATCATAGAAAAAAACTTTCATTTGTATAATATCCTTACAGAGCAATCCTACACAGTCAAATGGTTAATTCTGAAGTGTAGTCACCATTATATCTGCAAACATGGTAGTACATTTGCACACCAAAGCACACAAGCAGAAAACTAGATAAACGACTAGTCAATCTGATTCGGCGATTGGTTAAGTAAGGTGTGGTGACGCAGGCACTGGGAGAACCGCCCTGTTGTTCTTTGATTAGTGCCATGGATTCTTTATATTCACCCAAGCAAGTCTCAGTTTTATGTCCCCTTAGGAAGATGGCACCTCTGACAACATGGTATCAAAATGCCAGTCCTAATTAGGCACTCACATTGTGGAATGCGGTTGCAACTGTTGAACTAAGCTGACTCCAAATTTTCCAGGTAAAGTTTGAAAACGGAACAGAAATCTTCTGTCAGTTCTCTTTGTGCTTCTAGCTCAACCAGATTAAGTCAAACGGTATTTTCCAGTGGAGTTCCATGATTGGGACAAAGGTAAAGAGCACAGAAATGGGTTTGACAACACTGGGAATCAAATGTTGGAGTTCACCCCTAATCACAATATGAACTATATCATTCAAAATGTCAGCTGGAGGATTAAAATAAAGCCCATATGTGACTGGTTACTTAGTTTGGCTTCCAACTGGCACAGGAGATGATGGACTGCACTCGGGGTGTATGTCACTTCTGGATTGAACATTATCTGTTGTGGCTGTGGAGGCCGATTCACGAGTGGCAGCCCCATCCACAGCTGGCACAAATGTATACGTTGGCCTGGGGTTGACTGATGTTTTTTTCCTTCCGGTGGGCTCACTTTTCTGCCATTTGGTCATTTCTTTTGCCATCTGATTTTTCCACGCCCTTCTTAACTGCTGGTCTCCAGGCCCTCCACTCAGCAGCAAGAACTTCCCACCATCAACTCCAACTCCAACTGGTCAACTTGAAATTTCGCTTGCAGACATCCTTGTATCATTGATGTGGGCGACCTGTTGGTCTCGTGCCAATAGCAAGCTCACCATAGACCGTGTCTTCTGGAATGCAGCTGTCCTCCATACAGCTCACATGACCCAGCCAATGGCGTCAGCAGTGACTCAAGAAGGAAATCATGCTGGGGGTCCCTGCACGCTGGGGTGCTTCCATGTTCCAGGAGATGCCCAATATTCATCTGAGGCAGCGGAAGTGGAAACTGTTCAGCCGTTTTTCTTGGTTTGCGGAAGTTGTCCATGCCTCGCTACTGTAAAGGGGGGAGCTGAGAATGCAAGCCTGGTACACACAGAACTTTGCATTTTCATTTAGTTTGTTGTTGGTCCATTCTCAGCTTCTCACCTTTGATGTGACAGCTGTGTCCTTAGCAACCTTGGTGCTGATTTCAGCATTAAGGGACAGGTTGCTGGTAATTATTGATCCAAGGTATGTGAAGCTGTCAATGACCTCTAGAACGAGGTTGTTGATGTTGATGGAAGGTGGGATCTCTATGTTCTGACCCATAACTTTGGTCCTCCTAACACTGATTGTCAGTCCAAACTCCTTGCAGGTCCAGAAGAACCGATTTACAAGCTATTGCAAGTGAACTTCAGTATTCAGAGGAGGTTTACTGGATTGATGCCTGGAATGAGTGGGCTGTCTTATGAGGAAAGGTTGGACAGACTGGGCTTGTTTCCACTGGAGTTTAGAAGTGTGAGGGGTGATTTGATTGAAGTATACAAGATCCTGAACGGCCTTGACAAGGTGGACATTGAAAGAATGTTTCCTCTTGTGGGTGAGCCCAGAACTAGACATGGTCTTTTAAGATTAGGGGTCGCCCTTTTGGGACAGAGATGAGGAGAAATTTTTTCTCTGAAGGCTGTGCAACTTTGGAATTCTCTGCCTCAGAAGGTGGTGGAGGTGGGGGTCATTGAATATTTTTAAGGCAGAGGTAGATAGATTCTTGTTAGGCAAGGGAATCAAATGTTTTTGGGCATTTTTTTTATTTGATCATGGGATGTGGGCCAGCATTTACTACCCATCCCTAATTGCCCTTGTTCAGAGGGCATCTTTTTTTAAAAAGTCCACATAGGAGTTGCACATAGGTAAGGACAGCAGATTTCCTTCCCTAAAGTGAACCAGATGGGTTTTTACAACAATTGTTTCGCAGTCATCATTAGACTTTTAATTCCGGATTTTTATTGAATTCCACCATGGTGAGATTCAAACCCGGGTCCCTAGAGCATTACCCTTGGTGTCTGGATTACTAGTCCAATGACAATAACACTATGCCATCGGCCTGATAGATGGGAATGTGGAAATCGAAACACAGGAATATCAGCCATGATCTTATTGAATGGCGGAGCAGGCTCGAGGGGCCGAATGGTCTACTCCTGTTCCTATTTCTTATGTTCTTATGAATGGGATGCCAGCGTCGAGTCATCAGCAAACAGCAACTCATGGACTAGGACTTTATTCACTTTGGCCCTGGTGCACAGTCTTGCTAAGTTGAACAGCTTGCCGTCAGCTTAACATGCAGGTACACACCTTCATTTCAGTCACCTAAAGCATACAATAGCACCATGGAGAAAAAAAATGCCAAAGAGATTTGGCACCAAGACGCAGCCCAGCTTTACCCCACTGCTGGTCTTGGAAGTTTCCCATTGATATCCCATTGTAAATGTTGGAACTGTGCAAGTTCTCGTGGAAAGAAGAATTGGTGCCCAGGAGTCTAGGCAGGCAGCCCATTTTCTGCAGCAGTTTAAAGTGTCTGTCTCTACTGACAAGGTCAAAGGCCTTGGTGATGTCTATGAGGACAGTGTAGAGCGGCCTGCGCTGTTCTTGGCACCTCTCCTGTAACTGCCAAAGTGAACAAATCATGTCAGTTGTCAATCTACCAGCTTTGAAGCCACATTGAGACTCAAGGTAGATGTGTAATGCCAGGGTCTGCAATCTGGTCAGAGCAACACATGCAAAGACCTTCCCCACAATATTTAACAAAGAGATGCCTCGGTAATTAATGCAGTCACTGCAATCCTCTTTGTTTTTGTGCAAGGTGACTATTTTTGCCTCACACATGTCTTGAGACACAAATCTTTCCTTCTAGGAGAGACACAAAAGTTCATGAGGTGTTGCAGTGGTGCTGGTTTTCCAATTTTGACCATTTCAGGTGGAATGCCATCGTTTCCTGGGGCTTTACCAATGGCAAGATGGCCAATGGCCTTGTTGAGCTCTACTATGGTGGGCGCTTGCTGTCCAGCTTCTCCATGACAGGAAAGTCTGGAATGGCACTGACAGCTTCTTCAGTAACAATGTTCTCCGTTGCGCAGAGTTTGAGATAGTGCTTCACCCACAAATTTCCAATTGCTTAATAGGCTCAGTGATGATTGTCCCTGTCTTTGTCTTCCAAGGAAGTGATTTGGTTGCTGTTGGGCTTGGTGCTTTCTTGATTCCTTCGTACATTCCTGCAGCATCACCAGGTTCAGCACCAGGTTGTTTGCTGTTACAGAGTTTCAACCGGTATTGATTGACACTGTGCCGAGCAATCTGCTAAGACTTGATCCTGGCAGCTCTTAGAGTATTTAGATTTTGTTTGCTTTGGATTTGCTTGTGGCTCATGAGAGCTCTCTTCTTAGTTGCAGTAACTGGCTCCATTTCAGTGTAATAAGCTTCAAACCAGTCAGCATTCCTCTGGTCTCTTTTCGCTTGTGCAGTGAGCCAAAGATGATGCTGAGCAGATGATCCCACTTTGGCATCAGACTCTGGCCTTGGGTGTTGTTGTCCAAGAGTCCGACCGAGGATGTTGAGAAACTCTCTGGTCCTTTCTGGGTCAGTGGAATGGCAAGTGTTGATCCCAGACGGCCTTTTTCTTGGAGTGGTATAGTTTCCTTGGCTGAAGCCTGACCTTACTACAACTAGGGAGTGGTCAGTGTCACAGTCAGAACTGTGATAACAGTCAAGACAATGTTGAGGGTGGATCACCGGATGATGATAAGATCTAGCCGGTGCCAGTGGCGTGATCTTGGATGTCTCCAGGACACCTTGTGGCACGGCTTAGTTTGGTAGAAACTGTCTGACGTACAGAGTCCATGGTAGCAGCATAGCTCCAGCAACTTCTGTTCATTTTCATTCATCTTGCTGACTCTCTAGTTCCCTATGCACATTGGCCAAGCTGTGTAGTCGGTACCCACCGTTACATTGAAGTCTTCTGGATTTCCTCAGTGCTGGGAATTCTGCTGATGGCAGCATCAAGTGCCTTGGAGAATTGATCCTTGACATTTGGGATGAGTGAGCGTTGGGACATAGACATACATAAGGCTAACTGGCCCCATGCTTGTTGACAAGCAAAGAGTTAGAAGTCTCTCTGAGCCTTCTGTGAGGGATTCAATCATTGCGAGTAGAGTGCTTTTTTCTGTACAACCCATGTCCATGCTCACGTGGACCTCTCTCTCGGCATTGCTGGTATAGTCCAAAGGAAAGGATGAAACCAGTACTGTTTGGTACCATCTCTACTGCAGAAGTTGCCAGAAAACTGCTTGGTAGCTGACAGATTACCACCTAGGTGAGTCCATTCTGGATTTCCTGTCAGGGTTTATTCCCTTAGCCTTCTTCTGTCTTGAGCCACCCATAATAAGGGCAATGGGGCTATTTACCCACAGCTGGGTGACTGGTTTGTGGGCACCTAGGCATGACCACATGCCAATGGGCCTCTATGCCATGTGTCTTGCCTCCTCCCAGGCCCCTGTAGTTTAGGCTGGGTCCACGAGGTACCCAAATACGTATGTCACCACGGGGGAGCACTACATTGGGCTTGGTGATGAAGAGGCTAAGTACTGGTGCGAGAGGCTTATGCACTTGGCTCTCTTTTCATAATAGTTATACTGCTAGCCAGTAGGTAGCTAGAAAGCAAGAGGTGAGAACCAGACTGGCCACTATGCACCACCTGCTACACTAACACAACATTAAAATTACTAAAATCTTGAAATACCCTTGTCCTGAGAGCAGCAATCAGGCTCTATTCATGGAGCTAGAGACCCAAAAGTAGAAGCTGCCATTAACACGACAGCACACTCTCAGCCTATGATGAGCAGGATTCTCGTCCAGTATTTGGTTCACTGCCTGCTCCATTGTCTGCCTTCCATGGACACACTGGAGTTCTTTCCCTCCCCATCCCACTCACGCTCCCAAGCAGGAATTCCAAATGCAACAGCTTGGAGAATGCGAGCATCCTCGAAGCGCCAACAGCTACTTGCAAGGCCAACATGTTCCAGGCCCACCTGTGCCCTGTGGCTTGCACTCTCACAGAGCTGCCCAGCTCTGCAGTACCAGCTGGGCTAACAAGGTTTTAAAAGCATTATCAGCGCGAAAAATATTAAGGCAGATTTCTTCCCAAGCGTTTATTTTTGTACTTAGTGTTGACCAAATGCAGTTTCTCTCGTAATATCTACTGTGAAATAACTCTGATGCTTGGAAATGCCCTCCTCCCCTTCATGCCCAGAGACTTGGCATCCCCTTCATGCTCAACTTTGGCACACATTCCAGTTCCTTGGCCAATGTTTATGAAGCTAACCTGCTGCATATCTGCTTCAGTACAATTGAGGCAAAAGACTGTTATGTCATTGAAGATGAAACTTCACCGATCAGATTTTGCTGTCTTCAAACTTTACCTTTTAAACTAGTCCTGCCCAGCCTGCTTTTTTTAAATTTTTTTTCTGTTTTGGGGGCATGGATGATGCTGACATGGCCCCATTTCTTACCTAGTTTCCCTAAAAAAGATGATGGTCGCCCTTAATCCTTGAACCATTTAAGTCCTGCAGTGCTCCCAAAATGGTGTTAGATAGGAAATTGCAGGATATTGACTCAGCAACAATGAAGGACCAGGGATATCCAATTCATGAACGGGTGTGACTTGGAGGGGAACAATGGTGTCCCTTGACATTGCTGCTTTTATTCTTCTTCAGAGGTCACAGATGCCTTGGTAACATTGACCAGTTGCTGCAATGGATCCAATGAATTATGCTGCATTACTGCATTCACAGTGTGAATTAAACTGCATTACTGCATTAACAGTGTGCATGTGCATTACTGCATTCACAGTGTGCCTGTTAGAGGTATGGAATGGGTATTGAATCTGATAATGGGCACCGATGAAACAAATTGCTCTGTCCTAGATGGTGGCGAACGTCTTGACTGTTGTTGTGGCTGCACCCATCCAAGTGAGTAGTGTGCATTCCATCACATTCCTAACTTGAGACTTGTAGAGATGGTGGAGAGACCTTGAGATGAGTCACAAGCCTACAGAGTATGCAGCATCTGCCCTGCTCTTACAACCAAAGTGTCAATATGGCTAGTCCAATTCAGCTTCTGGTCCACAGTGGCTCCCAAGGTGGTAGTGGCCTCAGCGGTGGTGGTATAATTGGAAGCTGAAAGAAAACAGCTGGGTTTTATATTGTTCAAGGTGGCTATCCCTGGCATTTAGATAGCACAAACATTACTTGCCCCTTATCCTAGGGTCCTACCATTCATTGTGTATTCCCTTGCCGTGTTAGTCCTCCCAAAATGCCTCACACTTCTCAGGATTAAATTCCATTTGCTATTGCTCTGCCCATCTTACCAACCCATCTATATCGTCCTGTAATCTAAGGCTTTCCTCCTCACTATTTATGACACCACCAAATGTCATGTCATCTGTGAACTTACTGATCATACCTCCAATATTCACCTCTAAATCATTAATGTACACTGCAAACAGCAAGGGTCCCAGCACCGATCCCTGTGGTACACCACTGGTCACAGGCTTCCAATCACAAAAACAACTTTCGACCATCACCCTCTACCTCCTTCCACTAAGCCAATTCTAGATCCAATTTTCCAAATTGCCCTTGATCTCATGGGTTCTTACCTTCTTGACCATTCTCCCATGAGGGACCTTGTCAAAAGCCTTACTGAAGCCCATGTAGACTACATCAACTACACTACCCTCATCTACACAATTAGTCATTTCCTCGAAAAATTCAATCAAATTTGTTAGACATGATCTCCCCCTGACAAAGCCATGTTGACTATCCCTGATTAATCCCTGCCTCTTCAAGTGGAGATTAATCCTGTCCCTCAGAATTTTTTTCCAATAATTTCCCTACCACTGATGTTAGACTCACTGGCCTGTAATTACTTGGTTTATCCCTACCACCCTTCTTGAATAATGGTACCACATTTGCTGCCCTCCAGTCCTCTGGCACATCTCCTGTGGCCAGAGAGGATTTGAAAATTAGTGTCAGAGACCCTGCAATCTCCTCCCTTGCTTCACATAGCAGCCTGGGATACATCTCATCTGGGCCTGGGGATTTATCCACTTTTAAGCCTGCTGAAACCTCTAATACATCCTCCCTTTCAACATTAATTTGTTCAAGTATATCACAGTACCCCTCCCTAACTTCTACACCTATATTGTCCTTCTCCATGACAAACACAGATGAAAAATAATCATTTAAAACCTCACCTATATCCTCCGGCTCCTTGCACAGATTGCCACTTTGGCCCTAATGGGCCCTAATCTCCCTGGTTATCCTCTTACCCTTAATATATTTTAAAATGCCTTGGGAAAGCTGGAGTGGAGGTCTGGGAAAAGCTGAGGATTTTCAATAAGCTGCGAGGTTTCTTGTAGTTGAATTGCCAGGAGGTTGGCTCTCAGGTGAGCTTGACGTTGGAACAGGTTAGGGGAGAATCCTTCTCCCACTTTCAAGAAATAGTTGTTTTACTTTGCCTGCTTATTGCCTTGCTGCTGGTTCGATGCCTTAGGTGGTGTTTCTGATGGTGCTTGTGAGCAGAATAGCTGTCATGTTTAAAAAGAACAGTTAATAAATATGTCTTAACCATGTGACATGATTCAAGTCCAAAGCCCTTTTCCAAATAAGGTGGTTTGTTAAAAGCAAAAAACTGTGGATGATGGAAATCCAAAACAAAAACAAAAATAAAAATACCTGGAAAAACTCAGCAGGTCTGACAGCATCTGCGGAGAGGAACACAGTTAATGTTTCGAGTTCATATGACTCTTCAACAGAACTAAGGGAAAATAGAAGGGAGGCGAAATATAAACTGGTTTAAGGGGGGGCGGGGGGAGGGGGGGGCGAACAGGTAGAGCTGGATAGAGGGCCAGTGATAGGTGGAGATTGCCAAAAGATGTCATAGACAAAAGGACAAAGAGGTGTTAACGGTGGTGATATTAGTTAAGAAATGTGCTAATAGGTGACATTAAGGGTAAAAAACAGGACGAGCAAGGTACTGATAGCCCTAGTGGGGGTGGGGTAAGGGAAGGGATCAAAATAGGCTAAAAGGTAGAGATAAAACAATGGATGGAAATACATTTAAAAATAATGGAAATAGGTGGGGAAAGAAAAATCTATATAAATTGTTGGAAAAAAAGGGGATTGGAAAGGGGGTGGGGGTGGAGGAGAGAGTTCATGATCTAAAGTTGTTGAACTCAATATTCAGTCCGGAAGGCTGCAAAGTGCCTAGTTGGAAGATGAGGTGCTGTTCCTCCAGTTTGCATTGAGCTTCACTGGAACAATGCAGCAGGCCAAGGACAGACATGTGGGCATGAGAGCAGGGTGGAGTTAAAATGGCAAACGACAGGGAGGTCTGGGTCATGCTTACGGACAGACCGAAGGTGTTCCGCAAAGCAGTCACCCAGTTTGCGTTTGGTCTCTCCAATGTGGTTTGTTAGGTCGGTAAACATCCAGTGTTATGGCTTTTCACACTATGAGAGTTTGAAACATCCAGGTTCTTTGCCTTTGGATATGGAGCCATCGCAATACAATTAAAGGTTGATGGGATCCACTTCATATTTGTCTGCCACCCATGGAGTTTTGATGTTTTAGTTGTTCCTGGTGAAGCATGGATTCTGATATAAAAAAATTGACTTCTTCTCAAAACTGTGGGCTGGAGCTGTCTTGTCTATGGGCTTTGATGCAATGTCTGTGATAAGTGCAGTTGCAATAACTCGGATCATTGCCAAGATATAATCTGCAATCCACGATGTTATTTACCTTGGAGACATTGGTGTGAGATGAAGTACAAAAGCAATAGGAATTCGAGAGGTAAAAACAAAAAACTGCGGATGCTGGAAATCCAAAACAAAAACAGAATTACCTGGAAAAACTCAGCAGGTCTGGCAGTATCAGCGGAGAACAAAGTTGATGTTTCGAGTCCTCATGACCCTTCAACAGAACTAAGTAAAAATAGGAGATAGGAGAGGGGTGAAATATAAGTTGGTTTAAGGGTTGTGTGGCGATGGTGAACAAAGAACCGAAAAGAGTGGAATAACTATCTTAAAAAAAACTGGTTTACTGCAAGTAAATTAACCAAGTTTTATCAACTGTTGAATGAAAAGCAATCTATTGGGCTTTCTGTTTCTGATAATAGTTAATTGTTATATAAAGTGTAAAAAGATTAATTGTGTGTCATTTAACCTGGTATAACTTAAGCCTCAGTAACATATAGCATGGAAAAAACTGTCTTTGCTGTCAACTTACATCCCTATTCCAATTATTATTTAACCAAAATTACTTTCATGTCTTTATCACACAGTCCAGGAATGTCCATAATTCATACACTTGAATCATCTGTGCTGATACATCCACACGATCTTTCGTGACATTAAGAGGATAGGAAGATAAGCACCAGCTTTAAAGATCTATAGATAAAGTTGATTAAGATGCATGAGTTAAAGGACTGTGAATCACTTTCTAACAGGCACGACAGAAGTCTGCATCATCCCTCTCCTGACCAGTACATTTTTTAACAATTTTGGTAGCATGGATGGGAGTATTTGCGCTGTCACGAAAGCCTCTGCTTAACTTTACAAAGTAACCAGGAGATCCAACAAACCACTTGAGCACTTCTCAAATCCAGTTTGATGCACTGCAATATATTCCACCTGGTACTGAGCCCAGACTGTAGGAGACAACCTCCCTGCAGGGGTCTTACAGTACTGGATTCAAAGTGAGAGGGGACATCACCTCTCAATTATACTGTTACGTTGATGTTATTGCAAAGCAAAACTACAATGACATAATGAGTTCCCATTGTTCTATAAATTGCAACTACTTTATAGAGGAAGAATATGAAGGATTTATGGCTAACCATTTGTTTAATATTAAGATGCTCTAAAATCTGACTCTTAAATAACAAAACTTCAAAAAATATCAAGAACAGAGAAGGTAATCCAGCACAGCATGAACTACATTGCTTTATTACTCTAAGTTATCCCCGTTCTGGTATTTTGAATTTCTCTAACGTCTTCACTGCCTTAGATTTTTTTGTGGCATGTGTTTAACATTAACAAAAATGCAGAAAACAGCAGCCTGTTTTGCTTTGATCTGTCCCCTGGCTAATGGTGTGTTTTCTGTTTTAGTCGTTGTGTTAATTCAAAAAACAACGTTTTTCAGAACTGTAATCAAAGAGATAGCGCCATAAAAGCTATTTCAAGTGATGAACATGTGATAACTTATGTTGGAACTGTCTGCTGCAAGGTTTAAAATCTTTCATTATATTATATGGTTCTCCATTTCCTTTAGTGCCAGCTTCATCTCAGTGGAGCATTCTTGCCCGTTTGTTACAAAGTTGTGGGTTTGAGCCTCACTCCAGGGATTTGAGCACATAATCTTTGCTGACATTCCAGTGGGAATGCTGCGCTTGTCTTTCAGACAAGATATTAAATAGAGGCCCCATCTGTCCTCTTAAAGTGAAAGTGGAAGTAAAAGATCCAAGGGGCTATTCGGGCCAAAAAGTGAAAACAGGCAGGAATTGAGTGCAGCCCTATAAGACTTGCCCGTTTGAAAGTCCAGGTCAACACACAATTTTGGTCCTAACTGCTGATTACCATAATTTGAAGGAGGTGCAAAATAGACACTTGCAGATTTAGCACTCAAACACTGATGAGACGCAACTTTTGTGGAGTGTATGTGGGTTCCTCACACACACTTCCACTGAAGGTATGGAATACTCTGGCTGGCACACAGCGTAAACCTGCCATCCCTTCCAGAATGGTCAGGAAGCTCCTGGAATCACATTAATCTCCCGGTTGCCGAAGAAATCCACCTGGGAGATTTTCAAGCATTTTTCATGGACACCAGAGTGAGTTGGACCAATTTAGCACGGAAGCATCATCACCCAAACCAGGAAGGAAGGAACAACGCCGTTGGCTGGGCATGTAGTCTCTTTATCCCATGGCGGAGACCGGGGAAGTGGCTGGAGGGCTGACCACAGCCCCCTGAGGACACTGTGGCCAGGGGTGGGAGGAAGTGGTGACATAACTTGCAACAAGTGAAACACCAGAAGTTAAGATAAAGGGTGAAAGTAGTGGCTGGATGCAGCTATGACAAAGACAGGTCACAGCCATTTTGAGATAGAGATTTTCTTGTTTCCAATCCCTCTCCCCAACAATTATTGCAGTAAGAGGAAGTGGGGCAGGATTTGTATTTTTGTATTTCTATTCATATTCATGATTCATAACTCATAAACCTTGTGCAGCCAACTCATAAAGGTTGATATAAAGAGTGTTATTAAAAAATTACGATAATAAGGAATAATATTTGTTAAATAAGAACAAAGTCCCATACCACACTTTTAATAATTTATCAATTATTTATATAATACATTTATGATAAAATATATCATTTTCATTTTCTGCTAAAATAAAAGCTCATCATGTTAAAATGTAATATTTTCTTAAATTAAGCCGTATTTGATGTGTTATCTTTACAGGTTGTCTTTTATTCTCAAGTAATTTTCTTTCAACTAACTTTCTGAACCCAAGAAAATTTTCAAAGTGAACTTTTCCCTCTGAAGCTGTAATAAATGCAACCAATTACCTAGGTCTCCATGAGAATTATCCTTGAAATTACTTTGAATAGAATACATGAATTCTGCAACGTCACTTCCACCAACGTCTCCCGGAATATGTCCAGCCAGAGTCAGCAACCACAGCGGCCCATTTTGGGATAGTTCAGGGATCTCAGGGAAGGTTGCACAGATTCTGTAATGGTGGAAGAGGCCCAGAGATGTCCTGTCCTGTGAGGGGAGGGGGCGCACTCTCTCTGTCCTCCTGTCCCTCTCCCCTGTAGCACGTGGTGCTGCTCTGCCTGACCTCATGCCCTCATCCCATTCCCCATCCAGACAACAGGGACTCTGACCAAATGTCCATGGCCAAGCATTCCCTTTCTCCTGGTCACTCCAATAAGTTGCCTAAAAGGATGGAATAGCACAGCACTTGCTCTTTATAGGTGGAATCATCAGAGAATAAATGTTACCCGAGTTTGGTGAAGTTTTGACGAAGTCTGCCAATGTGTATCAGAGGTCCTCTTCACAACTCCAGCAGCAATGAAAATTAAATGGTGAGTATCCCTTTAAATGATGAATATCCCTTTGAGTAGCTCATGCAATTTACATCAATGTCCTTTATACTTCCAAACAGCTGGTCACTATGAGGAGAGGGCATTAGTTACACCACTGCCACCAAAATGACGTGCATCCTCTTTGATAAGTACGAGCAGGCATTTAAAGTGGCAATCAGCTGTTTAATGAGCTTCAGGGTGGCCATTCCTAATGTTGACCAGCTCTGTTACCAAGATGGCTCTTGAGTGAAATGCAGGCTTAACAATTGTTTCAATTTACAACCTCATCTTGGACACTCTTTATCTCTTTAGTGCCTTAAGTGTTCAGCAAAATTCATCTCCCTGATGTCTTGGACCTCAACCAAAGCCAGCAAAAATACATTTTCTTGGTTCTATATTTCATTGCTGTTTGTGCAGCCTTGCTGCAAGGAAATTAACTGCCACGTTTTCCTGCAAAACAAGTAGCTACACTTTGTTGACTTGGAGAGCTTTGGTATATCCTGAGGTTATGAAAGGTGCTATATAACTGCAAGTTCTTCCTCTTGTTGAGCACATAAACTGAGGGAGTGCTGCTCCGTTAGAAGTGCTGTCTTTCAGATAAGACATTAAACTAATACCCCGTCATCCCTCTCAGGTGAATATAAGAGATACCATGGCAACATGTAAACAAGAGCAGGGAACGTTCCTGGTGTCTTGATCAGTATTTATCCCTCAGCCAGAACCATGAAAACAAATTATCTGATTATTAATATCATTGCTGTTTCTGGGAGCTTGCAGTGCGCAAATTAGCTGCCATGTGTCTCCTCATTACAACAGTGGCTACACTACAAAACTGCCTGAATAGCTATGAAGCTCTTTGGGACATCGTAATCTTGTGTTTTTTTAATTCATTCAGGGCATGTGGGCATTGTTGGCTAGGCCAGCATTTATTGCCCATCCCTTATTGCCCTTGAGAAGGTGGTGCTGAGCTGCCTCCTGGAACTGCTGCAGTCCAAGTGGTGTTGGTACAGTGATGTGAAGGAACGGCGATATATTTCCAAATCAGGATGGTGTGTAGCTTGGAGGGAAACTTCCAGGTGATGGTGTTCTCATGCGTCTGCTGCCCTTGTCCTGCTAGGCGGTAGCGGTCATGGGTTTGGAAGGTGCTATCTAAGGAGCCTTGGTGAGTCCCTGCAGTGCATCTTGTAGATGGTACACACTGCTGCTACTGTGTGTCAGTGGTGGAGGGAGTGAATGCTTGTGGATGGGATGCCAATCAAGCGCACTGCTTAGTCCTAGTGTTGAGCTTCTTGAGTGTTGTGGGAGCTGCACTCATCCAGGCAAATGGAGAGTATTCCATCACACTCCTGACTTGTGCCTTGTAGGTGGTGGACAGACTTTGGGGAGTCAGGAGGGTGAGTTATATACCACAGGATTCCTAGCTTCTGACCTGCTCTTGTAACCACAGTGTTTACATGGCTAGTCCAGTTCAGTTTCTGGTCAATTGTAACCCCCAGGATGTTGATAATGGGAGATTCAGCAATGGTAATACCATTGAATGTCAAGGGGTGATGGGTAGGTTCTCTTTTGTCGGAGATGGTCATTACCTGGCACTTGTGTGGTGCGAATGTTACTTGCCACTTGTCAGCCCAAGCATGGATATCGTCCAGGTCTTGCTGCATTTAGACATGGACTGCTTCAGTATCTGAGGAGGTGCAAATGGTGCTGAACGTTGCACAATTATCAGTGAAAGTCCCCATATCTGACTTTATGATGGAAGGAAAGTCATTGATGAGGTAGCTGAAGATGGTTGGGTTTAGGACACTACCCTGAGGAACTCCTGCAGTGATGTGCTCGAACTGGGATGATTGACCTCCAACGACCACAGCCACCTTCTTTTGTGCTCAGTGCAACTCCGACTGGCAGGTAGTTTTCCTCCTGATTCCCATTGACACCAGTTTTGCTAGAGTTCTTTGATGACACACTCAGTCAAACATTGCCTTGATGTCAAGGGCAGTAACTCTCACCTCGCCACTTTTGTCCATGTTTGAACCAAGGCTGTAATGAGGACAGGAGCTGAGTGGTCCTGGTGGAACCCAAACTAAGTGTCAGTGGGCAGTTTATTGCTAAGCAAGAACCACTTGCTCGCACTGTTGATGACCTTTTCTATCACTTTACAGATCATCAACAGTCGACTGAAGGGGCGGTAATTGGCCAGGTTGGATTTGTCCTGCTTTTTGTGGACAGGACAAACCTGGGTAATTTTTCTCAGCCAGTTAGATGCCAGTGTTGTAGCTCCACTGGAACACTTTGGCTCCGGGTGCGGCAAGTACTGGAGCACAAGTCTTCGGTACTGTTGCTGGAATATTGTCAGGGCCCATAGCCTTTGCAGTATCCAGTGCCTTCAGCCATTTCTTGATGTCACTTGGAGTGAATCGAATTGGCTAAAGAACGGCATCTGTGATGCTGGGGACCTCCAGAGGTGACCAAGATGGATCATCCACTCGACACTTCTGGCTGAAGATTGTTGCAAATGTTTTTGCCTTATGCTTCAGCCTCATGAAAGGCATAATAAATGGTAGCTTTCCATTCTTCATTCTCTCTTTCTTTCATTCCTGTGAATAGATTCATTATTTCAGCTTCCACCGCCTGAAATATTTTCACTTATTTTGAGGGTTCCCAAAACAAAAATAAAAATACCTGGAAAAACTCAGCAGGTCTGACAGCATCTGCGGAGAGGAACACAGTTAACGTTTTGAGTCCATATGACTCTTCAACAGAACTAAGGGAAAATAGAAGAGAGGTGAAATATAAACTTGTTTAAGGGGGGGTTGGACAGGTAGAGCTGGATAGAGGGCCAGTGATAGGTGGAGATAGCCAAAAGATGTCATAGACAAAAGGACAAAGAGGTGTTGAAGATGGTGATATTAGCTAAGAAATGTGCTAATAGGTGACATTAAGGGTAGAAAAAAACAGGACGAGTAAGGTACAGATAGCCCTAGTGGGGGTGGGGTAGGGGAGAGGGATCGAAATAGGCTAAAAGGTAGAAATAAAACAATGGATGGAAATACATTTAAAAATAATAGAAATAGGTGGGAAAAGAAAAATCTATATAAATTATTGGAAAAAAGGGGGATCGGAAAGAGGTTGGGGATGGGGAGAGAGTTCATAATCTAAAATTGTTGAACCCAATATTCAGTCTGGAAGGCTGTAAAGTGCCTAGTCGGAAGATGAGGTGTTGTTCCTCCAGTTTGCGTTGGGCTTCACTGGAACAATGCAGCAGGCCAAGGACGAACATGTGGGCATGAGAGCAGGGTGGAGTGTTGAAATGGCAAGTGACAGGGAGGTCTGGGTCATGCTTGCGGACAGACCGAAGGTGTTTCCTCTACAGTGGAGAGACCAAACGCAGACTGGGTGACCGCTTTCACCTCTCTTCTATTTTTCCTTAGTTCTGTTGAAGAGTCATACGGACTCGAAACATTAACTGTGTTCCTCTCTGCAGATGCTGCCAGACCTGCTGAGTTTATCCATGTATTTTTATTTTTGTTTTTATTTTGGATTTCCGGCATCCGCAGTTTTTTGCTTTTATCTTAGTATTCCATCACATTCCTGACTTGTGCCTTATAGGACAGGCTTTGGGAAATCAGGAGGTGAATTGCAGATTAGATATTCCAAGACCTTCTGAGGAATTCCATTCATTACATTCAAAATTTGATCAATCCTTTTCATGTCAGTTCATGATTCCAGTTGACCATCCCCCAAGACAAAGCTTTGCATTTCTGCACTTATGTAATAAAAATAATGCAATTTTTCTGGGAAACATTAGCCTGAGGGAAGATTCTACATCCAAGTTTTAATAATCGGCCTCTCAAGCATGTTTTTTTTAATGGGGTGAAAATAAGGTTGGGGTTGGGGGCTGCTCCCTCTTGTCCAATAAGCTGACTGGAATTAATTTCTGAAGCTTGGCAACTGTGTGGTGGGCCTAACTAATGCATGGCCTATGGCAGTAACTCTGCATGGTGCAGTGTCATTTAATCGCACCAGCTGGGACACGCGTGCTTGAATTGAAAATATTTGGGTTTTAAATGCACCGTTTCCTATGAATAGCGATTATTGCCTGACAAGAAACTGTGAATTATGGGCTCTGAAGAGGAAATTGCATTTGGCTTTTGGAGACTTTCTGTGTTTTCCTTTGAGAGGGAATCAGATACAATTACACAGCTAGAGAATTCCCAGGGAAGAGAAATTCTCAGAAAGAGAGAAGGGAAAAAAGGGGAAATTGCATTGGAGTGAGAAATATTTAAACTGTTTGTGTTTGAACTGAAGCTGGATCCCTTGTGGGTCATGCTTTGCTAATACCACAAGGATTTTTTTTTAGAATGAAGAATGCTTGGTTTGAACAGCTTTCAGTGTTACAAACCCAGAGGGTTCTATTCCGTTGGATATGTGCCATGAATTGATTTTGTAGTTAAGTATTTCACTCGATTTAAAAAAAAAATTTTAATCTTTGTGTATAATCAAACCCCACTATCACTTCTGTGACATAGGGGAGCTGATCTGAGCCCCGCTAGTTATATTGATGGGGTTGCAGGTCAGGGTTTATGAAATAGATTGTAACAAAGTTGAATTATTGATTAAAGCACCATACCAGGTCGACATTATTGTAAAGCAGCGCCTCACTTTTCAAGACGGCCTGTCACAATGCGCTATGATGAGGCTTAAACCCTCGCGGGCGGAACTTTACCCTGGCGAGAAGTCAATGGACTTTTGAATGGCTCACAGCATTTTATAGCCCCTGCCCCCAAGTTTCAGTCTCTGTCAGCCTGTGGGACTGCTCCCTCTTTCTCTCTGCTCTCCATAGAAATAATCTGCCTTTTGTTGTTGTCTTCTTCTGTGTTTTTAAATCATGTACTGCAGGTGCAGTAAGGCTTAGGTGGGTTTTTTAAACTGGTATATTTGCAAAAGTTCTGAAAATATGTACAAAATTGCCCTTCCTATAGGAATCCTGCAATTGGGATGCTTTTGAGAGGAAGACGAGGAACAGTGGAGGGATGCTGGCAGTTGAAGTTCCAGTAGATGAACCATGTGCACCTTTTATTACCCTCTAACGTAGATGGAGGTACTTTACCTGGGTTTTTCTGAGGTAAACTCGACCTGGTCCACCTGAGAGCCAGTGTTAGGGTTGTGTTGTGCTGCAGTTTCTCCCTTCTTACATTCACCTGTGGGTAGCGTAACATCCTCTTCCCCATACAGGAAAGGTCATTGTCAGAGGACACAATGGGTGAAGTGACTGTACATGAAACATTAACATATCTGTTCTACCATGCTGACCTGCAGAGTGGTTCCAGTCTTCTCTGTTTTTATTTCAGATTTTCAGTATCTGCAGTTTTTTTTTGCACACAAAAGGTTGAACATAGTACAAGGACGTAAGAAGTGGAAGCAGGAGTAGGCCATTTGAGCCTTCCAAGCCTATTCCACCATTCAAAAAGATCATGGCTAAACTGATCATGGCTTCAACTCCATCCTGCTGCCTGCCCACCCACACACCCCCACCCAACACCCCCACCCAACCCCCCCCATAACCCTTGGCTCCCTTGTCCATCAAAAATCTGTCTAACTGAGCTTTGAATGTATTCAATGGCCCCTGCAGCCTCTGCTGTTGCCTCTGTCATAAAGGATTCCTTATTCTGAAATTGTCCGCCCTAGTTCCAGATTCCCCCATGAGGGGAAAAGTCCTCTCAGTATTTATCTACCCTGTCAAGCCCACTCAGAGGCCTGAATTTTGCGGATGGGGTCTCACTTCCCACCTTTGGAAGAATCGGCAGGGAACACATCCCTACTGACTCCGAGCGCCCCGCAGCCATATAACATGCAAATGAGCGTTAAGTGGCTGCAGGAGGGGACTTCCCCTCACTTGGGAGGAAGTCCCACCTCAGAGAACTGCCAGACAATCTGACTGGCCAGCAGCTCTCCAGTCCCTGCAGGGAAGTGAGCTGCGGTGGACTGAAAAGGAATTGCATGAGGACACCTGAGGCTAAGTCCAGGCACCGGAGGCCAAGGTAAGTTCAAGGGGCCCCGGGGCAGGGAGGGTATGGGGAAGACCCAGAGAGGCACAAAGGGGGCTATCGGGGTTTCAGAGGAGAGGCCCAGGGTGGGGGGAGCGGAGGAGATGGGGTGGTAATGGGGTAGGTCCAGAGGCCACTGGACCTTAACGGTCGGAGGGGGCTGACTTCAGAAGGAGGCTTCTGATGGAGATGCCTCCCACACACACACACACACACACACACACACACCACACCCGCCCCCCCTTCCCAACCCAGATCTAAGTCCATTGATTTTCGAGCTTCCCTCACTTAACTTCAATCCTTCTGTCGGCCTGAAAATTGAGGCTGGGCGGGAAAAGACCTTTAAGTGGCCAATAATTGGGCACTTAAGGGCCTCAACTGGGGCAAGGGCAGGCGTCCCATCCGAGGCCTTGCCCTCACCAGCGTAAAATCGCTGCATGGTCAGGGTGGGTGCAAATTCAGAGGGAATCCCATCCTTTCAATTTCACACTCCACCCTCACCTAAAAACCCGCTGGTGGGGGAGCATAAAATTCTGGCCGGAGTCTTATATGTTTTAATAAGATCACCTCTCATTCATCTAACCTCCAGTGAGTGTAGGCCTCACCACTGCTTGCATGAAGTGCACCAGAATAGATTTCTTTTCACTCCTTTCTTCTCTGTTTGTCTTTGCCAAAGGCCGGAATGCCTTTGCATCTTCTGAAAGTCCACAAGTATTTTTATCCATCTGCGCAGCTGCATTCCTTTAAACTGACCTATACTGCATTTAGCCTCTCCATTATGCTAAGACACTACACCAGATCTAAGCTCTGATGGAGTTTCAGGTGGGTTGATAGTTTTCTGACATAATTATGCCCAAACATAGTGGGAGCCACAACTAAAAAATATTCACCATAATTCCTGGCCCCAGGGAGGATGTTGATTTTTTCCTTCTGCTCCTCAGCCTGTTACACATGGGATTTAACAGGACATTAAAATGAGACAAGGAACTTTCTTCTGTTCTTGGAATGTGGGTGTCAGTACTAAGGCCCACTTATTGCCATTCCTTAGTTGTGCTGAGAAAGTCATATTGGGCACCCCCCCTCTAACTGCAGCAACGATAAAATGTGGCATTATTTGTCCAATTCATGGCAGAATGGGACTTGGACCAGAACTTGGAAGTAATACTATTCCCATAACATAGCTTTTCCTGCCTTTCTCAGTGGTAGAGGTTACAATGGAACTATTGCTGTGCTTTTAACATATTAAGCTACCCCTCAGATTTCATTCTGATGGGGTGGAGTATAGTTGAGTTTAAAACAGAAAAAGTGCACACAATCAACCTATACATCAAAATGAGATTAATTAATTAATCCTGTTGTCACCTTATGCACAGGTTAACCAGTCTGCAAGAGAGAGAGAGAGAGAGAAAGGGTAAAGTACTTCCTTGACCTATTCGGTTACTGCTAATAGTAGAAATTTCACTCAGGATGTCCTGTGGAATACTACCTTTACCTTCAGCCAATGGATCTGGATGAATAGGCTTTATGCTATCTTTCATCTGCATCGGAACAATCCTAATTTTCCAACTCCCTCCATTCCCCCATCACGAAATATACTTAAACAAGCTCTCCAATCTGAAGAAAGCTTCCACTGAAATTGCATTTTTTCCACAAACTCAGGATATCCCAGAGTTTTTTTTTAACCAATGAACTGTGATATCACAAGTCTGTAACCCTGCATGCTGTTCAACCATGCCTTTGTTTCCTCTAGACCTGACCATTCCAATGCTCTTCTGGCTGCTCTGTCATCTTCCACCCTCCACATGAACTTGAGCTCATCCCAATCACTGCTGCCTGCATTGTAACTCACACCAAGTCCCATTCACCCATCACCCTGTGCTTGCTGACTCCAGGTCTGGCAATGACTCCAATTTAAAATTCTCACTGAACATCAAGCCATTGTTTCCAAGACTGTTACTGACCTCATCTCCTCTGGAGATCTTCCTTCCACAGCTTCCAACCTCATAGTCTCCCAACCTCTATTTGTCCCACCACCCCCCCACCCCCCCACCGTCCCCCCCCCCCCCCCCCCCCAAACCCCCCACCGCCCCACCTTAAACCAGCTTATATTTCACCTCTTTTCTATTTTTCCTTAGTTCTGTTGAAAAGCCGTACAGACTCAAAACGTTAACTGTGTTCCTCTCTGCAGATGCTGTCAGACCTGCTGAGTCTTTCCAGGTATTTTTATTTTTGTTTTGGATTTCCAGCATCCGCAGTTTTTTGATTTTATCTTAAAATTCTCACCATTGTGTTGAAATTCCTTCTTGGTGTCATGCCCTCCCTATCAAGGTAACTTCCTCCGGCCTTCAACCCACTGAGAACCCTGCTACTTGCACACAGCAGGTCCTGCAAATACCAAATAAAATGAATGACCACTTAATCTTTCCTTGATATTGGAGGTTGAGGGAGGAACATTAGCTAGAATCTAGGATACTTCCCCATTATTCTTTAAGTAATGCTATGAGATCTTATACATACAACTGGATAGATAGATAAGGCTTCAATTTAACATCTCATCTGAAAGACACCTTCTCACACAATGCAGCACATAGTATTGAGTCAAACTGCTCAAACTCCAGATTAGGATTTGAATCCACAACCTGCCGACTGAGGTGAGAGTCCTATCAATTGAGCCAAACTGGGAGAGAAATGTCTTGTTGAATGACCATGATTTCACTTCTCTCTCACTCCAAATTGCAAATTTTCTTTAGACACAGGAACCCTTCTTAGAAACCAGGGGCCTTCCACAAGCAGCATGTTGGATTCCTCTTAGCACCTTTGAATTCAGAGGCTTCAGGGGGAAAAAAAATGCACTATATCCATAATAATCTCACTGGATGTATTTTCATTTTTCTGGTATTATGATTTCTATCTTGCTCACATAATCCTTCCTGCATCAGTAAAACAACCTGAGTGGTCCAAATCCCTCGGCGGTCCTTACTGGTTCAAATTTAAATTGATCGACTTCAATATACTGTAATAATGGTCCCAGTTTTAAATCTGTGGAAGTGAATGGATTTTGGGCGGGTTAAAAATCAAACACAGTAATAAACAAAAACAAAAACAAAAATACCTGGAAAAACTCAGCAGGTCTGACAGCATCTGCGGAGAGGTACACAGTTAATGTTTCAAGTCCATATGACTCTTCAACAGAACTAAGGAAAAATAGAAGAGGTGAAATATAAGCTGGTTTAAGTGGGACAGGGAGAGCTGGATAGAGGGCCAGGGATAGGTAGAGATAACCAAAAGATGTCACAGACAAAAGGACAAAGAGGTTTTGACGGTGGTGATATTATCTAAGGAATGTGATAATAGGTGACATTAAGGGTAGAAAGCAGGACAAAGCTGAAGCTGCACAAACTTACTGCAGATGTTGGCCTCGAAAGGTTCCTCCAAAAACAGGGTTGAAGAATATGACGAGTGTGATAGTGAACCACCGGGGTGTGTGTGGCTGGTCACCATTTTGAAATGTCATTGGCATCCTACACAAGGAGTTGACGTGACTTAAGATCTTGCATATCTTTGCATCACAGCCCCTAGCACCGACTTAATCCCTTGCATCCAGTTACCTGTGAGTAAAACATGCATTTGTGTGGTGAAAAATTGAGGCTGACTACTAATGTGAGTATAGCATATCGTGGTTGAAAAGGCAGGGGGCGGGTTGACTTGTACACTCGGTAAATGCAAAAGCATGATTTTTGGATCCATGAAAAATGGGGTTTTCTTATACACCTGGTTAATTTATACATCATGATTTATGGTAAGAAACAGATTAAATAGCACTGGCAAAGGTACTTGAACCCTCTGTTAAGGATAAATGAAATTCAAACCAAAATTGAAGTTGGTGCCAGTATTTGTGTGAATGGGACTGGCGCCATGTTTGCAGATATTCAGGACAGGCTGCTACTTGCACGCTTCAGTTTCCATGTTTGTTTATCCGCCTATCTTGTCCTGTCCAAGCTTGCTGGCTTTTACAGTTGTTCAGCACATTCTTACCTGGCTTCCTTTCTTTCCTCCAAACCAGTTTCCATCAATCCCTGCGGAATGCCTGTAGAAAAGAAGGCACACCCTTTCCCTGCCTGTGAAACACCAGGAATGCTGTCTTGTAAAACTCCATTGTGCGCAGAAGTTCAAAGAGAGTTAACCATCACTTGTTCAGTCGGGGTTTCTGGAGCTGTGGGAAATCTGTGTTTGTCACATCGGTGACCGGAGCAGCTTATTCCAACACCAACATCAGCAACCAAATTCACAAAAACCCTTTTTTATTAGCTTTTTGGGCTATTTCTCATTATCTAACGAAATATGTAAAGAAATGAAATGTTTTTAATGTGTAGCACACTTGTTGATAGGAAATCAAAAGTAATTATTCAATTAAGAATTTCTTTTAGCCTAAGGTTAATAAGCAAATGGAACAAGCTCCCAGTGCAAGAGATTAAAAAGGAAATTTTGGCTAGAAATTACACTTTATCAGTATTAATATCCTTCAGAATTCATACAACATTTGCTGAGGGTGGAGTCAGGCACCATTATGGAAGTGAAAGCAAGCACTCCTGATGGAAAGGATATCAGAAGTTCAGCTCAGAGTCGAATAGGATGCCAAAGAACAGTTTGATTCAACCTCTGAAAGTAGGCCAGGAGAGTGATGGGATCAGTGCGGGGAACGGTGTTTGTGACAGACTGAACACCACGATTTCCATTTTCCCAAAATTTAATCTGAGGAAATTTCTGCTCAACCAATCCCTATGTAACAGCGTGGGGTGGGAAGAGAATCCAATCCACGTGATCAAAAGCAAGTAGCCTCGTCCCTATAGCCGAGCTGTGGCTGCTTTCTTAAAACTATGTTGCCTTTGCTTTAAAATCTATGAAGCAAACCAGATATCTTTCCATATTTACATATTTATATTTGTATTGTACTTTTATCTAAAGCCTTTCATCAGCAGTCATGGATAATTGGGAGTAACTCAACCCTGGAAATAATAATTCCCTTCTGGCAACCAGCAAGAGCAGTATTGGCAGAGGACTGTGAGTTGGTCACTTGTCCACCCCCCTGGTTATGTAATCTTGTGCTGCAGTTAGGAAGCATTGGACTGGAGTTTGCTGGAGGGAGGACTCTGGCTGCTTGTCCAGTTAGTTAGACTTATTTATGTATGTTTAGGTTTTAAAAAAGTTTGCCCAGAAAGTTGCTGGAAGTGTAAACTGTTAACAACACAGCAAGGGCAACAGGACACCTGGAACCTTAGAGAATAACAGAAGGTACAGTGGAATTCCTTAACCTATGAGATTAAAGGATTGAGAAATAAAGAGGAGGTTCTGAGATGAAATTAGAATCGATGAATTCAGCGTCAAATCAGGTAAAGAGAGGACTATGAAGAGAGGGAAAGAAAGATTATATTAAAAGAGAAAAAGAGGGAGAACTTAAAATGTTAAAATTTGACATTTAAAAAAATCTCCTAAAACAGCTTACAACCTGAACGAATGAGATTCCACACTTATAATTGTTTACCTTCTGGACAAGCAAGATCGATTGGCAGTCATTAACAATTACCATGCCAAAAGGGTAATCATGCTGTTAATTATAAGAATTAACTTTCTACAGCAAGATTAATGGGCAAATATGCATCAAATTCATGAAAAGCTAACGGCGTACTGCCTAGCCACTTGTGACAATTCATGATTCACGAGGTATCTACCATCTAGAATGACAAGGGCAGCAGATAGATGTGAACAACACCACCTGGAAGTTCCCCTCTAAGACACTCACCATCCTGACTTGGAAATATATCGCCGTTCCATCACTGTCACTGGGTCAAAATCCTCGAACTCCCTTCCTAACAGCACTGTGGGGGTACCTGCAGCACATGGACTCCAGCAGTTCAAGAAGGCAGCTCACCACCACCTTCTCAAGGGCAACTAGGGATGGGCAATAAATGCCGGCCCAGCCAGTGAAGCCCACATCCCATGAATGAATATTTTTCTCGCTACAAGTTGCTGTCCATATTTGCACATTAATAACAGCATGTGCGACTATGTTTTCAAAAAAATCTGGCAATGTATTTTAAACAATGAGCGTTCTTCAGCAGATCGGTAAATATTGGAAATTAACAAGGTGACTGGCTGATATCACGAAACCTCAGTCAATAAATTTATAATTTGAGAGGGAAAGACTAAGAAAGGAGAAAGAACATGCATTTCCATAGGGTCTTGCACAATCTCAGAACATACCAAACCACGTTACAGCCCATTAGGTACTTTTGGAAGTGTTGTAAATCAGGCTAATTCATGTCTATTTTACTCTGTACTTGACAGTGCCCATATTCTACCTCCATAAACTTGAAGTTATCCAAAACTCTGCTGTCCTGGCATAACCCGCACCAAGTCCTGTTTACCTATCACCCTGACTTACATTGGCTCCTGATTAAGCAATACCTTGATTTTAAAATTTTCATCCTTGTTTTCAATTCTCCCCCCTCCCTATCTCTTTAATCTCCTCCAGCCCTACAGCATCTGAGACATCTACGTTTATAATTCAGGCCTCTTGAGCATCCTCAATTTCATCTGCTTTTTTCCATTCCCATGAGATTACATAGCTCTCAGGTGGGTTATATATTGAGTATATGTTGTCGAGCACTAGGTTTGCCAACTGTGATTAAGTGTACTCTTGGAGATTTCATCATATGACTTTCCCCATGCTCTGTTACTTACAATAAGTGCTTGTCATGGAAGAATGAGTTCAATCTAGTATTTTACTTCAAACTGGTTTATCCTCAAGACAACTCTCCTGTGTAACAGACTCTCCCATTCCCTTCCAGACTGGAGTGTTACAGCTGCACCCATTTATAATCTTTAGAAAGATCAACCTAAACTGAGTTGGTGTAGTTGGTGACCAATTTCATGCCTTCGGAGCCAGCATGTTTGGTCAGTTCCCCTAGCGACATGAGACGGACGGCGCTCTGGATCTTCCTGGCCGAGATGATATGGCGCTTGTTGTAGTGAATGAGGTGCGAGGCCTCGGAGGCGAGGCACCCGAAAATGTCAACAACGAAGGAGTCCATCTCACTCATGGCCTTGGACAAGAGATCCTGGTGGAAGGGTGGACCTGGGGCAAAACTCTGAATACATAAGTGGATTAGCTCTGCTTGCAAGATTTCCTCCATTTCTTGGGCGGCTTCTTGGTGACTTTAGTCAGCGACTGCTTCGACGCCTTGCAGGACACACCACCCTTAGCTGCAGCCGCCACCTCAGGCATTCCACTCAACTTGGACCAAATCAAATCACAGTTACGGGTGAACCAAGGCCCATCGCCTGTTTTAACAAGCAGTTGTCTTAACAATGTAATTGCCAGTCAACAAGACTGGACCTTGACAATTCCTGATACATTGACACGCTCCAGCCATTAGTCAGCCAACACATCCAACCTTGTGACGCACGGCCTTCCTATGCCAATTGGAAAGCAAAAAGACTCATTACGCAATTGGATTATACTCGACTGTCAGCCAAACAGCCTTTATTGACCCCCATTTTTAATATTTTCATACCTGGTAAAGAGAAAAGTTCAAAGGGAGTGAAAAACGTCAATCTTTTTTAATATCCCTGTGATATTTCTCCAGGGTTGCACACAGCAATGTCCTGGAGATTGATCTTCAATTCCTGAAGACTCTAGGCCAATCTTGGGGCTGGCAATCCTATGAAGCACAAGACATTGCCATTAGGTTGGCCAGATTGAGAGGACTGAGGGTCTTTTCCCGCTTGTCATTGCATTTATTCTTCTGTCACCTGTGCTACACAGCTGACCGGGAGCCTCTAGTGGCAGAAATAGATACTGCACAGCACCATCCTGAGTGAAGTATAAAATAGAAATTTTTTGGTTAAATCCTAAAAAAGTGAGAATCATCTGTTGCTTGGCAAAGGTTTTAATTCCTCGAGAAAGACAAAAAGGGCCAGGTGCTCATTAATCATGAAGACATTTGCAAATGCCATAACAATTCACTCAAGTTCAATCCCAATCATCATTACCATTAACAAATTGTTTTGTGGACACTTTTTCATGATGACAAGGCACTTTCAAATACCACAGCATGTACTCTGAGGCTTTAGCAGAAAATTTTACATCAGCAACAATATTGACATCATATTTTGAGTACAGTGAAGCTGTAACTCAAAGTAGCCGTACATTATTACTGATCCAGCTGGGCGGGAGCAAGGAGCACATTAGTACTTGCCAGAAGATCCCGCAGATTACTTTCCAGTCTGGTTATAGTTTAACATCTGTGCAGTAATACGAGGAGTATTTTGGCATAATCATATATTAGCTCATCATCTCAAAAGACCAAACTTCACTTTTTTAATACCAAAGCCAAATTAGTGCTTCTGTACAGAGCAGAAAAATGGAGAGCAGAAAAAGAACATGAAAATAACTTAGCATCTTTGGTCAAAAAATGTCTACAAATAAACTTTGAACGTTCACTGGCCAGAGACAAGAACTGTGAGAGAAAAGAACTGGGCAAGAAAAAGTGGAGTTGGATTGGATATGTCGTGAGAATTCTGCACATCAAGTAACAAAAATGTGTACTTATAAAGAACTTCTAACATTGTAAAACTTCTTAGGAATGTGCAGGTATCACTGAGAGTTGCACAGCATGAGGGGATTGCTGAAATAGGAAGGGGGTGAGGCCATGGGGGGATATGAAAGCAGATAAAATAGAGGCATATAAACATAAAATGCTGGAAAAACTCAGCAGGTCTGGCAGCATCTGTGGAGAGAGAAACAGAGTCAATGTTTCGAGTCCACATGACTCTTCTTCAGAGCTCTGAAGAGTCATACAAACTCGAAAGGTTAACTCTGTTTCTCTGTCCACAGATGCTGCCAGACCTGCAGAGTTTTTCCGGCATTTTCCGTTTTTATTTCAGGTTTCCAGAATCCACAGTATTTTGCTTTCACCATTAAAATAGAGGCATTGCTGCCCCAGAAGCCAAGATAGGGAGACGACAAAACAGTTAGCATAGAGTTGGAGAAATGTGAAAAGCAGGTTACACACCACGCTACTTGGAAACAGTTACCCAAAACAGAATTCAATGAAGGACAACAGTGGTAGATCTATATTTCACAAGGATTAATAAAGTTGTACAATGACGATATTATTTTCCATTTAAAAAAATTTCTGCCTCTTTTGGTCTTAAATCTGGCCAGTCATCAATCCTCTATTATTATGTTGAACGGGCTGGTGAACTGCATTCAGGCTGCACTGGCTTTTTTCTATGGTTGCCATTCCTGCAGAATCATCCTGGAGTTGTAAAGATTAATTGGCAGGGCACTACTGCAAGGAATCCAGGAGAAAAAGTGCTTCTCATGTTTTTCACCCCTTGGAGGAAGGCGTGAAAGAGGGAATTTCCATAGCTGTGTGCATCGCCCTTCCTCTGACTGCACAACTGAAATGAGAAACTCAGTGCCAATGTAAACTCATATCCAGTACTCCCAATGATGCCATCCTACCCAACTCACACAACTGAATTGTATAACTTTTTGATCAGTTAAACCATATAAAACGTTTCCAATACAAGCTGCTCCAATAAGCATCAAAGTTCTGCACATATTATCGTAAGATCTGGCTCTTGCTTTATTTTTATCCAGTCCTTTGTCATGTGAATCACAGTAGCACTGGACTGCAGCATTACTTTTGTGGTGCTCAGTCATTGGACTCAAACTGTTGCATACAACAAGGTTTCCCAAGGAGTCACGGGATTTTTAGTCTTTCTGTTTAGGGCCAAAGTTCTCAGGTTTGTGTAGGTGATCTCTTGTCCATCTGTCATTTATGCCTCAGGTTCATTTTACTACATCATTTCATTGACCAATAGTTATTTTTAATTGTTTCTTTTTCAGCTTAACATGGTTTCACAAGTGTAACATTCATTACAAGTTCACAGAGTGAATCCACATCACTAATTTATCAAGAGGATTTGCAAATAGTTAGCTTGTCCAATACCATAAAATAGATTATTTCTATCTGTTGCAAACTTTCCAAGACCTAAAGTAAACTTAATTAGCAAATAATGAGTATGTTTCCTCCTAATGGTACAAGGTTAACCTGTGCTCTCCTTCATGGTGGATAAGTACATTTTTAGGATATTACTGTAGAAAGAATTCATTTGGGCTCTCCCTCCCAATATTCTTTCCCATTGTTATGAGAAATGCTAATGGTAAATGCTGAGCTGCCCAAATCCCAGAGGGAAACTTGGAAGAGGCACCAAAATGGTTTTTACAATTTATGTTGTATGAGGAGATGTTCTGAAATCAGGAAATGATGTCCCTGACTCAGTGGGTGGGGGACTGATGTGTATTTTTCATACTAGACATTCCCAACCTGCAAAAGGAAAATGCCATGGTGGTGGTGAGGGGTGGGGTGCTGAGGAAAATCAGATTTCCTCCATAATAAAAACTAAGTGTGGCCATTTGCACACCAAAGCATACCTCAGCATCCAGCACCCATAGAATCCTGCCTCACAGGAGAAAACCATTCTACCCATCACGAATATATTGTTTTTTTGAAGGAACAATTCAATTAGTCTCATTCTCCTCCTCTTTCTTCACAGCCCTGAAAATTATCCCTTTAAGTACAAATTGTTAAAAATAATACTCTCAGTTTTTCTTGAATGATGTTGTTCATCCACCACTGCATCTAGAGGGGAAGAACACGATGTATTTCAGTCACTCAATTTAATTGTAAAAACACTTGTAGCATATTAGTTAAAAAATAATAAGCTTGGTTCTGAGTTTCAATACTAGGAACTTAAAACAGGAAATTCCATAATCCATGAGTCAGACTGACAGTTTGCTGAATGCTGCATTAATTGCATCAAAGGCAAATGATTTTACCACATTCATCTCCTGGTCGGTATTTTGCATTGAAATGTTTAGAGCAAATAGATTTAGATGTTTAAGGAGTCATGCCAATTGTTTTGTGAGTGGAGGCACCATCTGATGTATTACTCAACTACATTAATTTCATGGTGACAATCCCAAGGCTTTGTAAAGTTAGTCAATACCACCCACAGTGATAATTGGGGTGCTATAATTAGTGGAAACTTCTTGAGGCTAAGAAGGGAAAGGCTAACTAGGATCTCCTAATCACCACCCACTGATTCTTGCTGGAAAGTACCTAGTTAGCAATGTTGAGTCAAACAAGGTTGACTTCAGCTGTGATACCACAAATGGACAAAACTCACTATTTAGGCCCATGTATGAAGTGTAGCCATTTAGGCCTGGCACTGGAGGACTGCTTGTGCCCTCAGAGGAGGAGGAGAGTAGAGGGATGAAAACTAGTAAAGCAAATGATTGTCTGATATAATTTTAACCAAAGCATAAATGGGAGGAAATTTTAACCCACGAAATTGACTGAAACTGAAATCAACAGGAAATAACCCAGTCCAATTTAATTCCATGTAATAGAAATGATTGGCCTTATGGAATGTTGTACATTTGGAAGTGGATGGAAATATTGGAATTCCATAGAGCAACAGCAAATGGCAAGGGTTTGTTATGACATGGCAGATGATGTGTGCCAGGCAGATCAAAACCAAGCGGGAAACTTGGTCACGCTATCACAACAGTTTTGCAACTTGTAGTTATTACAAGAAGTGTGCACTGAATTCTGAAGTAATAAGTCTGCCAAGACCTTTAGAGATTTTAAAAATTAAATTAAAATATTTATTAACAAAATATAAAAGATTTCAAGCACATGCATAAGACTACAAATTGCTTGCTACTATAATAACTCCTAAAATTCCTAATTAACCAGACCCCCAGTTACAACGCCTTTAAGGCAACAGTCCAAAACAAGTTTTAGATTTAAAACAAACTCAGACAATACCCTGGACAGTGGAATTCCAAATGGCTTTTCCCCGATTTCAGTTTCGTTATATAACAGACTTATGCAAAAATGCTGGAGGCATCGTTAAGGCTATTTCACACACTCCTTACACGGACTTCTGACACATAACCTTTCAGTCTCCTTTTTAGTTGTTTCTCTCTTTTTAAATTTGTAAATCCTATTGTTCCATATGTCTTTGAAACTGTATCTTCCTCACTATATAAAAACTTTCATGTTGCCATTATTGCCAGTAGCCTTTGGGAAAAATAAACATATTCCTTAGCCTTGCTTATCTTGCTGGTTGTAAACAGACTAATATCCCTTTGAAATCGAAATTTCTTCATTTATCAAAAAATGTAAATTCCCTTCACACCTTACATGCTAAGCCAGCATCCACGTTTACTCATTAGCATGTCAAGCTTCTTTCGATGATTTCAAGCTTGCAATCTACTTGACTACAAAATGGAATTAGATCACACACAAACTCAACTATTCTTACCCCGCCCCACCATTAACATACTTCACAATAAACCAGAAAAGTATCATGAAAATTATTATACTTTCATCACAGGTTTTATCCGTTGACAATGAGCTCAGATGATTTCTGTGTGCCTGGAGGAAACTGTGTTCTGATGAAGCCCCATTCATTTATTCTTCGGACTGTCAGATCCCACCCTGTTTACTAACGGCTCCTGTTTTCATTTCAGGTCTGCCCTCACTGCCACATCTATTCTCTGTCTCTATTTTCTCTTTTATTTTAGTCTGTTTCTGCCCATTGTCCCTTGTAAGCAGCATTATTAACCCACAACTGTTCGGCCAAAGGATTTTTATTTAACTTAACAGACTGAGTTAAATGCATTCCTCATCAAAATCTCAACACGATTTGTTAACAATGGACAGTTGCGACTGAATGTTACCCATGCCTGGAATATATGCATTGGGAAACCAAGAGGGACACCAGGGTTCCCATTGTGTAGACAGGTAAAAGTGAAAAAAGCATTTTGTGATTTAGGAAAAGAGAAAGAGAGACACCAAAGAGAAGGGGGAAAAAGTGGATGTTATTTAACAAACCTGTGTGATTCTCCTCTTGCTGGCTCGCTGATGGAATTTCCTTATAAAGATTTTTTCAAGATGAGTTGCATTTTTTCCTGGGGGAGTGGGGGGGCAAGGCAGCACAGACAGACTGAAGGGGGTACTCAAGCACATGCCGGGAGTGGGTGGGGGGAGTGGAGTGAGGGAAGCGGCCACACACTTGGAAAAGCTTGTCAAAAATGAGACCGTTCAGCTGCAGCTCCGTAGATACGCTTGGAGTTGGGCCTCTGAAGCTTTTCTGCCCACTTGAACAACGCAAAAAATGCTCTGAAGCATTTCACCCCTCGAGTGCAGACTGCAAATTAATGTGCATTTTAAGGGGCATCAAGGCAATTGGCCGACTGGACAAGTTGTACAATCTCCTTGAAAAAGGTGACCATGGTGCAGTCACTGGTGGAGGCGCTCACTGCCCCTTGCAATGTCTTTCTTAAGCTTTGGACCAGTCTCCCCCATGGTTCAAGCTAACAATGCAGTGCGTGTTAGGAGAATGCCTGTGTCTGAGCTGAGAGCACAGCATGCAGTCCAACGGCTGAAGCTACCGTCAATTGGTCAAGTGGAGAGGGGTGGAGATGGGTAGGGTTTTGGACAGTGAATGAGCGCACTACACTCTGGCCATCCAAGTGGTGGCCAGCATTCTCCTGCATGCATAAAGGGGCCATCAGACTTAACCAAGAGAGGTTCTTAGTGCACCCATGCTAACTCATGCGTCTCTCTCGTTGATTCTGCAGGAGGAGAACATCAGGATCATGGAGCCTGGTGGTTTAGTGTTATCCCTCATGGCTTACAGAGAGCAGAAAGAAATGGGAAGAGTGTGATGGAGGCATCTTGCTCGGCAAAGGGAGAAGCACCGCCTCAAGATGAAGGGGCGACAGTGTCTGCTGCACACGCTGCTGAAGATCCACAGAGAGGCGTCTCTTGTACGCTCCTTAGCAGACACAGGGTCTATGGCCGGTGCCTGTCATTCCTGCAGATGGCCAAGAACAGGGGTCATCGAAGGCTGCGCATGTCCAGGGAACTGGTCGGCCACATCTGCCCCACCTGCTGCAGGATTTGGCACCATGGGGACATGGAGGGCATCCACTGCCACTGTCCGTGAAAGTGACCGCGGTGCTCAATTTTAACACCAGTGGCTCCTTCCAGGGCTCTGCAGGTGACCTGTCTGGGATCTCACAAGTCTCCACGAACGAGTGTATCCAGGAGGCCACACCTGCCCACGACATTCTGGCAGCAATGACCAGTACCACTGAGGTGCAGGCATCACTAATGTGTCCAGGGAGTGAGAGTCCGGACCATCACTTTGATCTGGAGGTTACTCACTGCACAGAGAAGAGGCCCTGGACTGAGACACCTGCCTTTATCTTGTGCAGGAACCAAGGTTTCACATCTGAGTGACACAAACACTGCTCATCAGAACAAGAGGCCATGGGCAACGAGACATTCTTGGGAGTTTATTTACAATAGCCAACATTAAGTACAAGTGATTACACCCATGCCCAGGCTGTGCAATTACATCTTCTTAATCTTCCTAACCCTATCACTACATCGTGATGCTCTCCCAATATCCACAATGGAGGTAGGGGTAGCCTGCTGACAGCTATGCTCTGTCTGAGATAACCTTGACAGGTGTCCTCTGGAGGGTTGAGACCTGGAGGGCCCCAGCCTGCTTTCTGAGTCCTGCTGTGAGGCAGTAGCACCTTCCTCGGCCTCTGGAGCTGGAGCTGCTGGGGTCACAAGAAGAGGGGGTTTGGATGGGCCGGACACTCCCAGAGTCACCTGGGTGGATAGCCCCGGCATGTGCACCTAATGATGCTCCTCCCTTGGGGTGCCCAAGGGCCCCTGGCTCACTTCTTGAGGAGAAGGGGAAGCTGGAGTGAGATTGATCTGCCCTGCACCTCCCTCGCATTGATATTGTTGGAGGCCAACTGTGGCATCAGCGATGGAGTTCAGCCACGCAGCAGTACAGGACCAGTGTCCTGGTCCAAGGTCTCCAAGGAGGCTGCCATCCTGCCAGTGTTGACCTCGGTGCTTTGGCATTCCAGCACTATTATTGAAGACGGACAGTCTCCTCCATCGTGCTTTGCGATCTGAGGAATTCAGCAGACATCCTTTCCTGATGTTCCCGAGCTTGCCTTTGCAGCTCCAGCAACTGTGAAATGACCGAGTCCAGAGGCTCCTCATCTGACTCGGACTCAGGCCTCCAGCAGTCCTCCGAGTGCCGGGGACCTGGGTAGTCAGTCCCTGCCGCCGCCTGCTGTGGATCAGGCAATGCTATGTGCCCACCAGATTGTGATCCCGGGGCTATTCTAGAGCTAGGTCCCACCGAGGCATGTGTCTCTGCGCTGGTGGAGGGTGTGGGTGACGCTGTGACAGGTCTTCAATGGGAGGTCATCAGCTTCTTCTTCCAAGGTATCTTCGGGGCTGGAGTCGAGGACCTGACTGTGGACCCCCTCGGCTGTTTCCCAGATGTGCCTGTGAAAGGAAAGAAGGATAATTAGTGCCTGGCAGGGGCCTGTGGAACAGGGGAGCTCACTCATAGCCTGGTCATCTGATGGATGTTGCACTGCTGGATCCTCACTGGGTTGAACACTCCAACCTCATCATCAGCACAGGACTGGCCCCGATCATCGCCAGCCGGCTGGATGAGTCTATTTTCAAAGTCTATGAGAACCTTGATTTCAGGCATTCCTCCACCAGCCTGCAACCTCTCCCTTGTGTAGTGTTCCAGCTTGTCCCTCATGAATACAGATAGAGACAGTGTAAGCAGGATGCCTGCCAGGCCAGCTGATAAGGATGACGGGCATGTGTGGGTGTTGAATGGTAACATGGACAGGATGAGGATGCGACCCGCAGGGCAGATGAAGGTGTGTGTGAGAGAGTGAATGGTGATATCCCTTGAACTGGCAGTGAGTGAGATCCCTGTGGATGTGTGATGGCTTTGTGAGAGTGTGAGTTGAGCGTGATGAGAAGAATGACTTACCCTGGCAGAATGGAAGAGATCATTCATCCTCTTTCGGCACTGGGTGGCCGTCCTCTTTTGCAGAGCGTTGGCGCTGACCACCGCTGGCCACTGCCTCCCATGCTGGATTGGTGACCTTGCTTGCTGGTCTTCACCCAGAGCGGGGACGGGTAGAGGACTTCACGCCGGGCCTCCACTGCATCCAATAGACACCCAAGGGAGGCATCGCTAAATTTGGGGACAGCATGGTTCCTGCCTTTGGCAGCCATGACTTTGCAGCAGCTTCCGATGCCTCAGGGAGACCAGCTCTGTGCAGGGGCGGCCTTTAAATGTGGCCACCGGATTACTGAAGGCCTAAGGTGATGGCGGGGAGGATGAATCAGAGGCTGCCCCACCAGCAATCCGGTGCGTTTCCTGGGAATGCATTATTAATGAGGTGGGAGGAGCTGGGAATGGCACGACACAGCGTGAAAACCCACCATTGTGTGGAGCAGATGAAACATCTGTTCCCTGCCCGCTACCACACTTTGTGCAAATCTGGGACGTTTCTATCCCAAGAATTCCTGCCTCTCATCATTTATTTCATTGAGATTTCCTAGCAGAAAGGGGGTAAGTTGGTAGCGTTTAACTTTGTGTTTACAATAACAGTATTTGGAATTAATATTCTTTAATAGAAGTAATAACAGAGCTTAGCATTTATATGGTTAAATTGGTGGCACTTTTGCCTTTGGGTCAGAAGAAAGCATTGAGGTCTACTCCAGGATTTGAGCACAATGCAGACTGACAGTGCACTATGTTCACTAGGAAGGGCAGAACATTAAAGAGAACCCAAACCCATCACTCTTCAAGCACTTTATAGCCTTCTGGACTCAATGGTGATTCAACTGTACAAAAGTAAAACACTGCAGGTGCTGGAAATCTGAAATAAAAACAGAAAATGCTGGAAATACTCAGCTGGTCACTCTCTCTGTGGAGAGAAGTAGAGTCAACATTTCATGTTAATGATGACCCTTTATCAGAAGTGAGGAAAGTTGGAAATGTAATAGGTTTTGTGCAAGTGAAAGAGGTGGGGTGGGGGGGTGGGGCGGGGTTTGGGGGTGGGGTGGTGTTGGGGGGGATGAGGCAGGGTGGGGTGCGGTTGGGGGCTGGGGTGGTGTTGGGGGGTGGGGCAGGGTTGGGGAGGGTGGGTTTGGGAGTGGGGTGGTGTGGGGGGGGGCGGGGTTGGGGGAGGTTGCGGGGATTGGGAGTGGGGCGGGGTTGGGAGTGGGGCGAGGTTGGGGGTGGGAGTGGGTTTGGGGGGTGGGGGCGGGTTTGGGGTGGGGGCAGGGTTGGGGGTGGAGTTGGAGGGTGGGGCAGTGTGTTTGGGGATGGGGGCGAGGGCGGGGGAGGGAGCATGTTTGAGGGTGAGGTGGGGTTGGGCAGTGGGTGTGGGGTTGGGCAGTGGGGGCGGGGTTGGGCAGTGGGGGCGGGGTTGGGGATGGGGCGGGGTTGGGGGCAGGGGGTGGGGTGGGGGCGTTTGGGGGTGGGAGCAGGGTTGGGGGTGGGGGTTGGGCGAAGCTTTCATCATCCTTCACAGCCGAAAGGCAGCTAAAAGGCGCCGGGTGGGAAAGCTGACAAGTTTTCCCTCAAATTTGGGAGAATTTGTTCTACTGGATACACCACCCAAACAAATTTGGAAACTTAACAGCAGAAATCAAGAAGAGTGTTTTTTTGTAAAGGTTCGTAAATGATAAGCCATTTGGTCCATTGGGACCAGTAGGGACATGTCATTATCTACACTGGGCTATACGAGCACTCAAGGTCAGCACTGCTTTAATAGCAGAGTCTATCAGACACCTAAAGAATAAATCACAACAGACAGCTTTTTATACTTTGTGATGTGAGCTTTGATAGCAAGGCAGGGTATCTTTGGCTACACAACACGAGTAAAAATAAAGGTGTATCAGGCGTGTGTGTCTGATCGATTTCTTTAGTTTGCTGAAGAAAAACAAAGCCTGTAAGACATTGTCTAAGCTTCTCTCCAGTGAAGATCCAGTTTGGATTGACAAGTAATATAGTAAAACCCACAGGTGCAGCCACCAGCACATCAACACTAAAATACCATCTTCCACCAACAGTCCAGCCTTATCCTCAATCACCTTCTCTATCAACAACACACTGCGTCTCATTCTCAAATAGAGACATACAGACATAACAACACAGGAGGAGTCCATTCGGCCCGTTGAGAAAATGCTGGCTCTCTGTAGAGCAATCCAGTCACTTCCACTCTCCCGATGGATCGTCCATCCACGTCGGTGGGAAAGCACGCCGATGTGTTTCACAACAGCAGGTAAAAGGCATGCACTAGGTGGGCTGCACTTTGAGGGGAACTCGGAGTGAGTGCACAGTAACGTTGTGCAGCACTCGCTGGGGTCGTCTGTTTGTCTTCAAGCATGAGGAGCATTGGTGGGGGAGGTCAAGGGCAGCTCTGCTGTTGAATATAGTGCACAAGCATTCAGGGTGCAGGATAGGGTGGGGCGAGGGAAGTGACCTCACATTAGGGAAACCTAATACCTCTGCAGCTGAGGCAGTTCAGGCGCAGCCACATTAATATGATAGGAGTTGGGCCTCTAGCTTCTCTGCCCACTCAAGCAACGCAGAGGCATCAAAGTGCCACCAAGTGCTCCAGAGCTTTTCACACACGCTTGTCTAGGGAACTGGTCGGTCACATCTGCCAGCTACTGCAGGATTTGGTGCCATGAGGACATGGAGGGCATCCACTGCCAGTGGCCGTGAAAGTGACAGCGACGCTCAATTTCTACTCCAGTGGCTCCTTTCAGAGCACCACAAGTGACCTCTGGGATATCACATGTCTCACCTACAAATGCATCCATGGGGTCACAGGTGTCATCTTCACGTGAGCACCCAATGTTGTGCATTTTGCCTGGGACCGGGACAGCCAGGATGCAAGAGCGATTGGATTTGCCCAGACCTCGGGTTTCCCACAGGTGCTGGGCACGATTGACTGTACTCCTGTGGTGCTCAGATCTCTGTCGCAACAGACGAGGCCAACTATGTCAACCACAAGGGGCTCCACTCACTGAACATGCAGCTGGTGTGCAACCATCAGAAACGCATCCTGCAGGCGTATGCACGGTTTCCAGGGAATGTGCATGAATCCTACATCCTCGGCCGGTCACAGATCCCTAAAGTCTTCCAGGGTCAACTGAAGATGCAGGGCTGGCTGCTCGGGTACGATGGCTACCTGCAGAGATCATGGCTGATGAGACTCATGCAGCAACCTCAGACTACTGCAGAGACGCAGTAATGATCCTCATGCTGCAACTCGCAACTCGGTGGAGCAGACCATCAGGATGTTTTAGATGAGGTTCCGGTGCCTGGACTGGTCCAGCGTAGCCCAGCAATGCAGTCCAGGGAGGGTGTCACGCATCGTCATCGCCTGCTGCACCTTTTACAACCTGGTGCTGCAATAGGGAGAGGAGCTGGCTGAGGAGGAGATGGGGGAGCTGCGGGTCTCCTCCGATGAGGAGGACACAGGCAGGGATGAGGGTGAGGAGGTCCTCAAAGACAATGATGACATGGATGAGGCCCTCGCACTGGCCGGACGAGGCAGGTGCACTCGGGAGGCCCTCGTAGCTGCTTGATTTGTGGAGGATGATGATGAGATGCAGTGAGGTGTCCCCATAGATCCTTACATTGCACCTGTGAACTTTTGACTCCAGTCTGGCTTATGGCAGCGTAAATAGCCTCAGTGAGAATGCTCCTGTCATGGAGACACAGTGGAAGCCCTAATAGTCGCTCAATTGGAGGAGGATGATGACAACATGCAGTGAGGACACTTCATAGATCTTCACATAGCTTCTGAGAATATCTGACACCTGTCTGGCCGAGGGCAGCTCGCTTGTACTCTGTGATCATGGTCATATCATAGAGACACAGCCATGAAACTTTAGAAGCATCTGATCCTTTGTTCGCCTTCAGCACCTGACCCCTTCAGGAGCACAGCATCACCGGTCACATATGCTGATGAAAGTAGGGCCAGTCCCAGCTTAGAGGTACTGGGAGCACACAGAGAGAATGAGGGAACTCGGTGGCACCTGCCCACAACACTCTGGCAGCAATGACCAGCACCGCAAAGGTGCAGGCATCAGTAATGTGTCCAGGGAGTGTGAGGCCGGACCATCACTTTGGTCTGAAGGCTGCACAAAGCACAGGGAAGAGGCCCTGGACTGAGACACCTGCCCTTATCTTGTGCAGGAAGGTTTCACACCTGATTGACAAGAGCACTGCTCATCAGAACAAGGAGTCATAGGGTCCTTGGGAATTTATTGACAATAGTAAACATTATGTACAAGTGATTAACACCCGGGCCCAGGCTGTGCAACTAATTCTTCTTAACTCTCCTAACCCTACTGCTACGTCTTGGTGCTCCCAGGACATCCACAGCTGTGATGACCTTGGCAGGCGTCCTCTGGAGGGCTGAGACGGCAGTCTCTGGCCTGCTTTCTGAGTCCTGCTGTGTGGCAGTGGCACCCTCCTCGGCCTGTGGAGCTGAAGCTACTGATATCGCAGGAATAGGGGCATTCAAATGGGCTCGACACTCCCGGAGTCACCTGGATGGATGGCCCTGGGGTGTGCACCTACTGATCCTCCTCCCTGTGGGTGCTCAAGGGCCCCAAGCTGACTCCTTGAGCCGACGGGGTACCTGGAGTGAGATCGAGCTGCCCAGCACCCATCTCATGCACACACTGTTGGAGGCCAGCAATGGAGTTGACCCCGCGCAGCAGTGCAGGAGTGACGTCCTGAACCAAGGTCTCCGTGGCTGCTGCCATCCTACCAGCATTGACCTCAGTGCGTTGCCGGCGTATCACCTCAGAGTGAAACGCAGAAGGACTTCTCCATTATGCTTTGCAATCTGAGGAGTTCAGTGGACATCCCTTCCTGATGTTCCTGAGCTTGTCTTTGCAGCTCCAGCAACTGTGATGTGACTGAGGCCAGATGCTTGTCACCTGACTCGGACTCAGCAAATTTCTGGCCTCCAGCAGACCTCCAAGTGCCGGGGACCTGGCAAGTCCCTGCTGTGGATCAGACAGTGCGATGTGCTCACCAGATTGTGATCCCAAGGCTACTCTAAAGCTAGGTCCCACCAAGGTGTGTGTCTCTGCACTGGTGAAGGGACTTCAAGGAGGGTGCCTCCAGATTGCTCTTCAGAGGTTTCCTCAGGGCTTGATTAAAGGCCCTGGGTCAAGGACTCTGTTGATTGTTTCCAGATGTGCCTGTGGAAGCAAGGGCAGATAATTAGCGCTTGGCAGTGGCCTGTGAAACAGGGCACATCACTCACAGCATGGTTGTCTGATGTGCACTACTGGACCCTCACTTGGTAGAGCATTGCTGATCTCACCGTCAGCACAGGACTGGTCCAGGTTCCCGCCGGCCAGCTGGATGGCTCTGTTTTCAAAGTCTATGAGGACATTGATGTCAGGCATTCCTCCACCAGTCTGTGACCTCTCCGTGTTGTTGTGTGCCAGCTTGTCCTGCATGGATAGAGATGGAGAGAGTGTAAACAGGATGCCTGCTGGGCCAGATGATAAGTATGTCTGGCACGAGTGCGTAGTGAGTGATCCCATGGATGGGATGAGGACAAAGACGTGAATGTGAAAGAGTGATGCCCTTTGAACTGGCAGTGAGGGAGGGCCCTGTGGATGCGCAATGGGTTTGTGAGTGTGTGAGTTGAGAGTGATGAGAAGAGTGACTTACCCTGTCAGAAGGGAGGGGATCATTCATCCTCTTGCAGCAATGGGTGGCTGTCCTCTTTTTAAGGGCGTGGGCACTGACCACCGCTGCCACTGCCTCCCAAGCCTGGTTGGCTTCCATGCAGTAGTCGTGGGCTGGAAGCACTGAGATGTGTGCGTGCGGCTGGATTTTAAATATGGCGCCCAGCGTGACGGCGGGTGGGTGAATGAGAGCCTGCCCGCAATGGAAACAGTGTGTTTCCCGGGAACGCGTAAATAATGTGGCAGGTTTGGGACCATATGGCGTGAAAACCCACCACCATGGCCATCGTTTAATCCACCCACTACTGCACTTGATGTAAATCTGGGACAGTTCCGCCCATACTGTCCTGTAATGAAACATCAGAAGTGCTGAACTGGGTATTCAACTTGCCATCTTTATCCTAAGATTACATACATTTATATGTACTATTAACACTGAGATATGCTGAAACCATTTAATGTATTTCTTCCTGTACAATAAATGATTGTCCACAATGTGTTACAGCCTATTACTGATTCAAAATCACTTTGTTCAAATTACTGGATAACTCAAATTTGAATTGAGCTAAATATAAATTCCTCCAGTGCTGTTTTATTTCACCTCAGTTGTTTGAAGAATTGGATAATGCAATGTCTGAAAGCATGAATTTATATGCATTACACAGTGATTTAATTCCACCACAATGAGGCGCTGTTTGCTACTGTCACAAGTAAATAGTTTAGACTACTAGCTCCCTCTTGTGAGACTTCTCCCTGTAGAGAAATGGATCTTACTTAGCTTTTACCCAAGCCTTAATTCAGTGGGAAATGGAAGTGCAGAGTTAAATGCATTCCCAGCTATTAAATACTGACTCAGAGCTGAGGTTTCAATAATCTGAGAAATTATACAGTATGCCTCATCAGGAGCTACATGTTGGGATTACATTATTTACAATTTGTGGTATGCAACGGGTTTAATGTAAAAATGCAAAACAAAAAGCCAGAGAGTGAGTCCTTAACTGTTTGCAACTGTAGTTTACTTGCCAGTAAAGTCCATTACTGTAGAGATAGGCTTTGGTGTGTTTTTGCTGAAACTTCAGTGAAGAATTACTGAAACATATGTGCTGTATTTTTCACTTAAAAGGCTATAAGAACAAGAATTGATATGCTAATATGCTGTGAGCCAAAGAATAAATTGTGCAGTTATAAAATCTGTTACAATTTTTTCTTCTAAACTCTTTCCCTTCACTTTCTGTAGGCCGGCTGATCTTTTTCACAGCCACGAGCTGACCCCTAGGGCCTTACCAACATTATCACCTCCACCCAACCCCTAGATGGCCACACACGGAGATATTACAGTATGTGAGCAATGAACAGCAAACATAAGCAAAAATCTGGCTGATTTCCCCTTTCCTTATTCTGAGATGCCAAAGTCAATCCTAGCACTAGCACCGCTACACTGGCTGAAATCCTCAAATTCAGCATTGAACTTTGCATTGAACCCAGACTTCCTTAGTTTCCATCTGGTCTATCAGAGGGATCTAAGTGGCACATATCAGGAATTATTGTGCTTGGCAGCTATTTAATGCTTTATTGTACCATGACACTATGTCTAGATGCACAGCAAAAGTTACCTGTAACTGAATTTCACCACAGTGGAACTTACTGTAAAACAGAACACAACTCAACGATTCCCATAAACTGCTCTGCACAATTGTCAGGAAAATATCTCTGCAGAATCTCAGTTCAATCTGCAAATTGAAAGTCATGCAATGTTGCACTGTAAAATACCTCTGGTGAAGTCAATACATCAAACAATTTAAGTTTGACAGTCAACTTATTTTGCAAAAGTGTTTGGATCTAAGTTCCCTTCAAATCACCCTCTTTTAAAATATTTGTTCAAAGTTTTATTTTGTAAACTGATTTCTCTCTAGTTACAATTTTGGTGTTTTTTTAAAACGAAGGGAATAAATATTTAGATGGGTAAAAATTTACTCCTACTCACCAAGCATGTCAGGAATGCATTAGCATTCCCAAAAAAACATCTTTAGTAGAACCCTGTTAGCAGCTCTGTACTGTTGGAATTGACCCTTTTAGTCTTAATTTTAGCATATAATCAGAATGTGTAACTCCCTAGTTATGTTTGTAACTGTAACTGAGGTCAAGTAGTGCCTCATCATCATTCACAAATAGGGTGACCATTATTGGTGGCTTTAATCTAGATCTCTCATTACACTGTTTACAAACACCCAAACAAAGTGTTAATGCAGTGAAATGTTGACAGTGAGGGTGTAGCTATATTGGCTACTTAAGCATGGCTATGAAGTAGCTTTATAATTCCAGAGTCCAATGGTAAATTCCTGGAGGAGTCTCTCGTCAATTGGGTTTGACACTATCTGGAGCAGAGCTACAATGCAATGTTGAGCTAGGCTTAGTGGTGTCAGCCATGGCTCAGTTAGTAGCTCACTTGCCTCTGAGTCAGAAGGTTTGGGTTCAAGTCTCACTCCAGAGACTTGAGTGCAAATCCTAAGCAAACACTCCACTGCAGTACTGAGAAAGTACTACACTGTCAGAGGTGCTACCTTCCAGTTAAGGTAAACTGATGCCCTGTCTGCCCTTTCAAGCGGATGTAAAAGAATCCAGGACACTACTCTGAACAAGCATGGCTCTTCTTCCTGGTGTGCTGGACAACTGACATTGCTGAAACAGATTATCTGACAATTGTCTCATTTTTGTTTGTGGGACCTTGTTCTGCATTAACTGGCTTCATGTTTCCTACATTGCTTTGAGAAGCTAGGCACTCCTATCTATGTTCTTAAAACATATACAGTTAGGTCCAGGAGCGGAGCTCTACACAATTGTACAAATGTTGCAATTTACAGAGTTCTTGCTTTTATATTGAACCTGATTGGGAGCCAGTCACTGGATACACGGTGTCTAGGTATCTGACTGGAAGCAATCTGGCAGCCATTAGTTTGTAAATGGTAGCTACAGTGTAAGAGCGTCTTAAGATCTGGACAATTTGAGAAATTACACATGTGTGGCTCCAAGGCCTTCTAACTGATGTGCTTACACTATCAAAATGTCAATTTGGCTCAGCTGGCAGCAGTTCTATGAGTGAATTAACAGGTTTTGGGTTCAAGATCCACCATAGACTTGACCACATACTTAAGGCTAACACTTCAGTGTAGTAGTGAGGGATTTCTGCAATGTTGGAGATGCTACCTGAGGTGCTAAACTAAGGCCCAGTGTGTAAAGGTGTCATGGTCCTTTTAGAAGAAAAACAGAGAGGTCTCCCAATGTTCTAGCCAATGTTCTTTCCTCAACAAACATTACAAAAAACAGAATAATTAAAGTTGTGGTACCTTGCAATGTGCACATTGGCCTTTATGTTTCTCTACATGGCCAAATATGTTAAATTCAATAGTAAATTCATTAGCCGGGCAATGCTTTGGAATATCCTGAGAATCAGATTAAAAGCTATTAGAATGCAAGTTGCTTTTCCCTCTTTTCTTAAAACTAATTGAGTTTACCATTAATAGCTACAGTACTTCTTCTGTAGAGATGCACGAGCATTCTAGAGAAAATGGCCAATTTACACCAGTTAGAATATAAACACAAGAACAATTAGTAATCTAATCAATTGCTCCAGGGTTGAAGTTAAAGATATTGAACAGATACATCCATGCAATCAGGTGAGTATTTGGGCCCATTTCCAGTTCTGTAGCAGTATGCCAATGTGCCTTACTATAAGAAAAGCTTTTGGAGACCCACAGAATACAATATTATTCAGCAAGTAAAGTCACTGAAGACTGCACGAGCAAACGAGTCATGATCTCTGGTCCAGAAACTCAGTTAGTATCTGTTTGTGACTTGCAGAAATAATAAACACTGTGATTTAGCAAGTGTAGATCGATAGGAATAAATGGGAGAAGAGTTAAAGCAGTGTACCACATAGAGATGTCATAAAGACCTGACATCAGCTCAGAAATAAATCAATAACTCCATGCTTGCAATGGCTGCATTAATTGGTTAGTGGAAGTGTCCTGTGGATGAAAATGTTATTGCTAAGGCAACATTTGTTTACAGCTGATTCTCTATTCCATGCAGATGGATGATTTCAATGTTCAGTGTTCTATTAAATCCATAAAAAGATAGAAGGAACTATCTGAAAATCATGGATAGGTGTTATCTCAGAGGCTAAGTGATGAAGTCCCCTGGAATAAGTTACAAGAGAAAAGTTGTCTTCAAAGTTTTGCTGAATTTATTGTACTTATGGTTACATCAGTCACTTAAATACTTGAATTAAGGTTTTTTTTGTTAAATAAATGATGCACTTTAGGTTTGGAATTTAAGGTGCTTGTCACTGGCTGGACTATAAAACATCATGTCCATTATAGAATCCAGGTGCTTATTTCATATATTATTCCATTCACAATGGAAGAGCAATCAAAAATTCAATTACATTGCTGAACTATATCGCCAAAAGGTGCAGGTCTGAGGTAATAATGCTAGTGCATGTTAACTGTTCACGCATTATACAGGCAAAGATTTGGACTTAGAGCCTGCTGTGGGAATGTGAGTTCATGCTCCCCATATATTTCCACGTACCTTGCTGTTTGTGGGATCAGCACACAATGAGTTAAAAAAGCTTTCAGTTCCACTGAACAGGGATTTTTTTCCCCAAAAATATATCTTAATCACAAAATTTGTAACAGTGCATCGCATAACAGTTCAAATTTGACAATACATAAATTGCAATACAAATCAGTTTATTTCAGTACAGGACATGCCTCACTGCACTTGCCAGTACAGGTTATATTTACAAGGTACAATTACAAACATTCGTCAGTGCATACAACACGAGGGGTTTTACCTGGTTTACCTTGGTGTACTATGGCCGGAGGATCTTAAGACAGTGGCCTTTCCCCAGTGAGCCTTTGTGGTGGCTGCCCCAAGCTTTAGTGCACCCCTGAGTCCCGGACCTTGGAATGTGCCACTCAGCAACACTTATTCATTTATAGCTTCTTGCAGTGGAATACCAGCAAGTTTTGGGAAGTCCAAAGAGCACCTTTCACTGAATTGATTGTACTCCAGTAGCAGTTGATGTTATCTCAGTATATATCCCTGGTAACAGCTCGTAGAGCACTGAGTCCTGCATCACAGAGCTGCTCAGTGGAAGGGGGAAGGATGAAAAGTGCCTCCACCTTAGAAGGAAAACAGAGTCTCCAAATCCCTGTGCAAATCAGATGTAGCAACAAGGTACCAACCTGTATCCACAGTAGCCTGCAATTCTATAGCGAGAAGGAAGGGAAGATCCCTTCAACTTCCTGCTGCAATCTTCTCCCTATATAATTGTTGCAATGTCATGTATACCTGCACTGTATGGCAAGCCCCTGTTACATTAGCTTTCAGTAATTGCACACACTAGAAAACCTTAAATAGTCAGAAAGATGCTTAGAAGTATGAAGTGGTACAGAGAAAGAACAGAGAGTCTGGGGGTATGTATGCACAAATCGTTGAATAAGTCAGGGCAGTTTGAGAGAGTGGTTAAAAGGGCTTACAGCATCCTAGCTTTATAAATAGAGGCATTGAGTATAAAAGCAAGGAAGCTATGGTGAACATTTATAAAACTCTGGTTCCAGCTTAATTGAATTATTGTGTCCAATTCTGAGCATCACACTTTAGAAAGGATGTGAAGATTTTAGAGATGGTGCAGAAAAGATTCTAGAGAAGGTTTCCAGGGGTGAGGGCCTTGAGTTGCATATATAGTTTGGAGAAACTGGGACTTTCTCCTTAGGGAAGATTGAGAGGAGAATTGATAGACGTGCTTAAAAATCATGAAGGATCTGGACAAAGTAGATAGAAAGAAACTGCTTCCATTGGCAGAAGAGGACCAGGGAACACCGATTTAAGTTGATTGACAAAAGAACCAATGACGATATGTGGAAACCTTTTTTATGCAGCAAGTGGATAGGATTTGGAATGCGCTGTCTGGGAATGTGGTGGAGGTAGATTTATTCGTGGCTTTCAAAGGGGAATTGCGTATGTGCCGGAAAATTAAAAAGCTTCAGGAATATGGGGAAAGGGCAGGTTAGTAGGGCTAGCTGAATTCTTGCAGAATTGCGTGGATATTTTGGGTCAAAGGACTTCATTTTGTGCTGCAACCTGCCTGTGATTCTTTGAAGGTGCTTAGAATTACATATGGCACAGAAACAGGCTATTTAGCCCAAACAGTTCATGTTGGTTTTTATGCTCCAGTTGAGACTCCTCCTGTCTTTCCTCATCTAAATCTACCATCATAGCCTGCCATTCCCTTCACCATCATCCGCTTACCCAGCTTCCCCTTAAATGCATCTATACTATTCACTTCAATCACTTCCTGTGGTAGCAAGTTCCACATTCTCACCACTCTCTGGGTAAAGACGTTTCTTCTGAATTCCTGATTGGATTTCTTGATGACTATCTTATATTGATGGCCTCTAGTTATGCTCTTCTCCACAAGAGGGAATGTTCTCTCTGTATCCACTCTATCAAAACCTTTCATAATTTTAAAGACATTTATGTCATTCCTCAGCCTTCTTTTTTCAAGATGAAAGAGAGCCATCCTGCCAATCCTTTATATGTATACCCACGCATTTCTGGTACCACCCTTGGAAATTTTCTCTGCACCCTCTCCAGTGCTTCTGTATCCTTTTTATAATATGACGACCAGGACTACATGAAGTACATGAAGTGTGGTCTAATTAATGTTTGATACAGGTTTAGCATAACTTGCCTACTTTTCAATTCTATCCCTCTAGAAATAAAGCCAATTTCTCTATTTCCTTTTTTTTTGCCTTAGTGACCTCTGACACAACTTTTAGTAACTGATATATTTGTATTCCCAAACCCCCTTGTTCCACTACCCCACCTAGACTTGCACCTTCCAAAATAATAAGTGGCTTCCTTATTCTTCCTACCAACATGTACTACCTCACATTTTTCTGTGTTGAACTTAATTTGCAAATTATTTTCCCAGTCTACAAGTTTATTAATGCCCTCCTGTAATTAGTACTCCTGAGTATCGAATACTGGGGAGATGATGCTGTAGTGGCAATGTCATTGGACTAGAAATCCAAAGGCTGAGGCTAATGATCTGGGGTCATGGGTTCAAATCTTACCACAGCAGCTGATTCAATTAATTAATAAACCTGGACCTGAAAATCAGTAATGGTGACCATGAAACTATCATTGATTGTTGTAAAAAGCCATCTGGTTCACTAATTCTCTTTAGGGAAGGAAATCTGCCATCCTTACCTGGGTCTGGCCTACTTGTGACTCCAGACCCACAGCAATGTGGTTGGCTTTTAAATGGCCTAGCAAGCCACTAAGTTCAGGGGCAGTTAGTGATGGGAAACAAATACTGGCTTTGCCAGTGATGCTCACATCCCATGAAAGAATAAAAAAAATTGGTGTCTTCCACATGTTTAAAAATTGTGATTTTCATTCCAAAGTCCAAGGCATTGATGTAAATTGTAACAGCAATGGTCTTTGTGAAACACCACTTCCCACATTCTCCCACTGAATAACTGCCCTTTACTCCAACTCTGTCTTCTGCCTTAAGGCCAGCTAGAAATACATTCTACATTCTGCCATTTGTCCCCTGATTCCATGTTTTGTGATTTATTCATTAGTATATTATTGGACATCTTTTCAAATGCCTTTTGGAAATCCAGATAAATTACACCTTTGTCTACCATTGCCTACTTTCTCTGGAAAACCTGGGATATCAAACATTTGTTTATCCAATCCTGGAGTATGCAAGCTGTGTGTTGGATCCTAATATGGTGAGAGGTATAAATAAGATTGAAGCAATCCAAAACTGTGCTGCACAATTCTGTATGAATCAGTATGGGTAACATACCAATGTCACATTCTTGATCAAAGATTTGGAATGGGAATCACTACAGTAAATGAGGGAAAAATACACTGACCATGTTCTATAAAATATGGAATAGGCTGATGGGAATTGACAGAAACAAGTACCTGGTGCCCTCCAGCAATGACCAAATACAAGGTCACCATCCACACAAACTACAAAGACCATTTGTTTCCAAGACATTGTATCAACAATCTTTCTTCCCAAGGTCAATCCCAAAATGGAACAAGCTGCCAAAGGAAATAGTCATAGCCCCATCACTTGAAATCTCCAAGACCCATCTTTAGATTATTTCCATTTAAAAGTTTTCATTAGAAGGACAATTATCTCAACAGGTCATGCCTGGTTTAGCTCACACAACCCGCATAAATGTTGGTGGAATATTAGTCCGCGGTGCTGGCAGAACTAAAGCAGAAGCAGAAGCAGAAACATCTGTATGTTCAACTTAATAACAACAATTGTAACACTGTCACTATTCTTCTTTTGTCTTTCTTTGGTAGAAAAACAACATTAACCTCTGATAACATGGTGAATAGAAGCTATTCCAGTCCTGAGCAGGCAATGATTCACAAGATGCTCTATTGTTAAGTTTATTGTAGGGCACAGTGGTCCATTCAATGAACTACATCTCCCACAGTGCTTTCCTCGACGTTACTTTTGGGCGCATGCCTAGTACGTGCGCTGCCCGTCTCCATGACCCAGTGTAATCGTCACCATCGCGCGGAAGGGGACCCCGCTTATTGACGTGGCGTAAAACCAATCGAAATGGAGGAGCGGACGAGTGACAGGCAACTGACCAATCAACGAAGAGATGATGGGCAGGACTGTCGGTAGCGAGCCAGTCAGCATCGTGGAGGTGGGCAGGATTTCCGGTGTTGCGTTGCCTGGGTTGATTCCGGAGGCTAGCAACTGTTGCCTTGAGGACGAGCGCCATAGCCACCGTAGTCCTGGCGACTGTTACCCCGTCAAACAACAACTTACGCCACAAAGGTGATTCTTTTTTTCTCTCTTCTCTGCTCATCAAAAAACTTCGTACGATAAACAAAAACACTTTTTCCTGACAGGGGATTATAAAATGCGGGCCAAAATTCTCAGCCAAAGAGATTAAAAAGATAAAAAAAATTAATATGACGATGCCAAAAAGATTTTTCAGGCACAAAATGGCGGTTGTTAGAGTCCAAAGATCACTCTAACTATTCAGTTACGGGAAACTATCGAGGCTTTATTCTCTCTTTGTAATAGTTGTGAAGTAAATTGAACTTTTTATAAAAATTGTGATCATTTTTGTGGTGATTGATTATTGTCAGAAGTAGCGTAGGCCGTGTCAGAAACAACCCTGTAATTGATAGGATGTTAACTTAAAAATTATGAATTTGTCTGCATTTCATTTGTGTTAAGGGCGGGAGGGGGGGGGCGGGGGTTAAAAAATAATCTGCTCGTTATTGTTAAACGACTACAGTTGGATGGAGTGAGCGAGAAAAGGAGGCGAGGTCCGCTTTTTTTTGCGGAGCAAGCCTAACTGGATGGGGGGGGTGGGGGTGGGGGTGGGGGGGGGGGGGGGGGGGAAGGGGAGGAGGAGGAGCGGTGGGGACTGTAATTGATTGACGGAGGTCTTGGCCAATAGGGAGGCGGCCCACCGCGTGCAGGTGCTTTGGATGAGCCAATGGGCGGGCGGGAGGTGGGCGTGGCTCGCTGGCAGGTTTGTCTGCGCGGGAAGCGGTTGGGCACGAGGCAGGTCTTCAAATGCCGTGACATCATCGCTACCACTTCCTGGTTTGGGGTTTGCCTTCTGGCTGGTGCAACATTATGGTCAGCTTCACATAAGGAGCAAAAGTAGGCCATTCAGCCCCTCCGGCCTCCCCTACCCTTCAATAATAATGCCCGGGGAACATGGGTTCAATTCCCACCATGGCAATTAAAATAAATCTGGAGTATAAGTCTAGACTCGGTAATGGTGACCATCAAACTATCATTGATTGTCATAATAACCCATCTGGTTCACGAATGCCCTTGAGGCAAGGAAAGCTGCTGCCCTCTCCTGGTCTGGCCTACATGTGACTCCAGACCCATAGCAATTTGGTTGACTCTTAACTGCCCTCTGAAATGGCTCAAGCAAGCCACTCAGTTCAAGGTCAGTTAGGAATAGGCAACAAATGCCAGTACCACCCACGTACCGTGAAAGAATAAATTAAAAAATGAGATCATGGCTGACCACCTATCCCTAAATCTCCCTGTCACCCATGGCTCAGTTGGTACTGCTCTCACCTCTGAGTCACAAGGTGCCAGGTTCCATGTTATCTGTTCATTATCACATTGCAGTTTGTGGGAACTTGCTGTGTACATATTGGCTGCTGTGTTTCCTACTTTATAACAGTGTTTACACATCAAAAAGTACTTAGTTGCCTGTAAAGCTCTTTAAGGTGTCTGATGGTCATGAAAAGCACTATATAGATGCAGGTCTTTCTTTTAGTTTAATAACTGGTGCACCATTATGATCAGCTATACTTAATAGGAACAGAAGTAGGTTATTCAGCCCCTCCAGCCTTCACCGCCATTCAATAAAGATCATGGCTGATCTTCCAACCACAAACTCTCCCATCACCGCAACCCAACACGTTACCCCAAACTGAGCCCTCCCCCCAGTGACACCAAGTAGGAATCTGTATCTGAGGATCTTGAAAGCACACAATGAAGTCAGTGATGGGTTCACAGGTTTTGGGCAAGTGTGCTTTAGTGTGAATCAGCTGAGTTTTCATTAAAGTGCACTATATATGAGCCAGAGCTCAGGTGACTGGTGAGACAACTGTTGGAGAGACTGATCAGGGTGATTAAGGTGCAGAAGAGGGGTTTTTCAAAAACGTCACATTTCCAATTTGCCATAGAAAGGAAGTTATACACACATATAAACATAGAAAATAGGATCAGAAGTAGGCTAGTTGCCCCCCCCCCCCCCCAAGTCTGTTTCACCATTCAATAAGATCATGGCTGACCTGTTTGTGTTTCAGATTCCACATTCTCATCTACCCCCAATAACAAATCACTAATTAGAAGACTTCGAGTGCTGCGTCCAATTTTGGGCACCACGTAAGAATGTCACGCCCTAGCTCCACTCCACCTCCCGGCTGTTTCCCATATCCCTTGATGCTCTCTGTTTTGAACATACTAAATGACTGAGCACCCAAAGCTCTTTGGGAAAGAGAACCTTCAAAGATTCACAACCCTTTGAGTGAACAAACTTAAGTCTTAAATGACCAATCCCTTATTCTGAGACTCTGATCCCTAGTTTCAGAATCCCCAGCCAGAGAAGTCATGCTCCCAGCATCTGCACTGGTAAACCCCTTAAGAATGTTATATGTTTCAGTGAGATCACCTCTCATTCTTGTAAATTCTGGGGAGAGATCCAGTTTACTCGATCTCTTCATAGGATTATCCTCTTGTTCCAGAATCAGCTTAGTTAATCCTTTTTTATGGTCTCCTTAAGGGTTAGCTGACAATACAATCTTTTATGATTAGACTAGAATAAGCAAGTTGCATGAATCCACATATGAGGGAGCTGACTCTCATGGGCGTAACAAGACTTATATGCACAATGTATACAAATACCTACAAATGTATAGTTTGGTCTTAATAGTAGCGGTGAGGAATTCAGCGTGATGGTTGTTATTTTCTTTATGCTGACCCGATGAATGGGAAGATGCATAATACTGTGTTCTGTGCAAGGGCGGTGTGTATGTTCGAATCCTAGATATGCTAGGCCAAAGCGTGGAGTCAGTAGATTGGATGGTGTATATAAAAACTTCAAACTACAAGTTACTCCCCAGGTCACTACACAGTAAGGTTAAGGATTTAGACCTCAAGAAAATTTTCAGAAAAATCATTATATATTGTCATTGCCTGTAAATGAGCATTGCAGCTTTTCCTAAGGCATCTTACTCTGATGTAAGTTCAGTGTATTTGAATGTATTTTGGTGTTTATACCAGTGTGGAAAGACTGTGCAAAACAATTATAGTAGGGTACATTACTGCCTTCTCTGAGCAGTCATTCTATATTTACACCACACATCTGGTATGGAAATTATGGAGTTTTTTATATCACTATTGATGAAAATAGATGCATCGTGGTGAATTAGAAATGTTGAGCTATAATATTCTATGTCTAACACTGCAGTGAGCTGGTGTTGCTACTGATTGGTCAATGGCATTAATGACCAATCAAATCCAGCAATGATATATTTTAACTATATGAAACTATGGACCATTGGGGGAAAAATGGAACCAGTCTTCCCCATTGTTTTAATCCTCCACTGTGAACATTGTACTCACTTTGTCTCACAACTGCTGTATGCCTCTATACCTGCCCAAACATTTCAGTTCTGTTTTGGTATCTCCAGACCTATCCACAGTGCTGCAACCCTGCTGCACTCCTGCACTTGCTAATTGGATTCTCCCTGGCTCAAAGTCCCTTTTCCAAGTTATCCTAGGATCTGCTGCCTGCCAGATGTATAAATGCTAATTTCAAAACTATCAGCTGAGGTGAATCACCTAGTCCCACGCATCTTTCTTCATATAGCACTCTCGTTGTCTGACAGTTGCTAATCATGGCTGTCCACGCATTGCTATGCCATGGTATCACAATGAGGCAAGGTGAAGAGGTAGACCCCAAGAACCATCTCAGTCAGTACAAGAAACATGGGAAATAAATAAGACCCAAACTCACAGACATTTATGTGTGGCCACCATGTCTGCAACCCCTCCCGATACATATCTGGAACCCCATAATCCTCCATGTCCCAACATCCTAATAATGCCTGTTTGGCAACCCAGTCCCTATTCTATTGACATTTGCCTGTCCCCCATCCTACCAATAGCTGACTAACCCCTTTTTCCTGCCCACGCCCATTCTGCTTGCCTTGTCTTGCCCATGCCCGCCTGTCCCCCATCTCGTCCTGCCCGCGCCTACCTGTCCCCCGCCTCGTCCTGCCCACGCCTGCCTGTCCCCCTGCCTCATCCTGCCCACACCCGTCTGTCTGACTCGTCCTGCCCTCGCCCACCTGTCTCCCGTCTCGTCTTGCCTGGGCCCGCCTGTCCCCCCGCCTCATCCTGTCCGCACACGTCTGTCTGTCTCATCCTGCCCGCGCCTGCCTGTCCCTGCCTCGTCCTGCCCGCGCCTACCTGTCCCCCCCGCCTCATCCTGCCCCGCCCGCCTGTCCCCCGCCTCGTCCTGCCCGTGCCTGCCTCGTCCTGCCCGTGCCCGCCTGTCCCCCATCTCGCTCTGCCCACGCCTGCCTGTCCCCCGCCTTGTCCTGCCCGCGCCTGCCTGTCCCCGCCTCGTCCTGCCCGCGCCCGCCTCGTCCTGCCCGCGCCCGCCTGTCCCCGCCTCATCCTGCCCGCGCCTGTCTCGTCCTGCCTGTGCCCACCTGTCCCGCACCTCGTCCTGCCCGTGCCCACCTGTCCCCCATCTCGCTCTGCCCACGCCTGCCTGTCCCCCGCCTCGTCCTGCCCGTGCCCACCTGTCCCCCATCTTGCTCTGCCCACGCCTGCCTGTCCCTCGTGCCGTCCTGCCCATGCCCACCTGTCTCCCCGTCTCGTCTTGCCCACGCCCGCCTGTCCTCCGCCTCGTCCTGTCCATGCCCACCTGTCCCCCATCTCGCTCTGCCCATGCCTGCCTGTCCCCCGCCTCGTCCTGTCCGTGCCCACCTGTCCCCCGTCTCGTCTTGCCCACGCCCGCCTGTCCCTCGTGCCGTCCTGCCCGTGCCCGTCAGTCCCCATCTCATCCAGCCCGCGCTTGCTTGTCCCCTGTCTCGTCCTTTCTGCACACGCCTACTCCCCGCCTCGTCCTGCCCGTGCCTGCCTGCCCCCACCTCGTCCTTTCTGTGCCCGCCTGTCCCCACCTCGTCCTGCCCCCCACCTTGTCCTGCTTGCCCCCCACCTTGTCCTGCTTGCCCCCCACCTTGTCCTGCTTGCCCCCCACCTCGTCCTGCCTGCTCCCCACCTCGTCCTTTCTGTGCCCGCCTGTCCCCACCTCGTCCTGCCCCCCCACCTCTTCCAGCTTGCCCCCCACATCGTCCTGCCTGACCCCCACCTTGTCCTGCCTGCCTCGTGCCTTGTCCTGCCCGTGCCCTCCTGTCTCTCCTTCTCCAACCACTGTCCTATCCATGCCCATCTAACACCCCTGTCCTAGCCACACCTGTCTGTTCCCCTTGTACTACCAATGAACTTTTGGCCCCATGTCTCATTAGGCAACAACTACAGTATTGCATCCACTACTGGTCACCATGCTTCTGGTAGAGTATGAGGGTTCTGCAGAGGAGATTTAACAGAATGGTTTGAGGAATGGGGAATTTTAACTGTATGGTTAGGCTGGAAAACCTGGGATGGTTCTCATTGGACCAAAGGATATTGTGGAGTGATTTGATCAAGATGCACAAGATTATGACAGTTTAGATAACATAGACAAAAAGCTGTTCCAATTGACAGTTGATGAGGCAAATGGCCTCCTTCTATGCCTTAATACCTCTGTGACTCCTCCAGAAACGCATTTGGCATATTTGAATAGTATGTAGTTCAATCTCGATGGACATCTACAGACACTCAGGACTGAACCTGCATTGTCGGTGTTATTAAGCACCATACTCTAGCCAACTGAGCTAACCGGCCCCCAAATGCTGCTTACTGTGACTAAAAGGTAAAGCACATAAGAGGCAGACCCTAGGAAAGTTAGCTAATATACTCATCCCACTATTAAAATTGTCACTGATAATTCACAGGAACTCCCTACTGTGCATCTGATTGAGCTGCTGGTAGCACTTGCCTAACTGTCAACTGGAAACAGGCGAGTATCAGAAACTTCCTCCCCACCCAACCACGCCCAGTTTTCTTCACATCTATGTCTGTTGTGGTTTCTCCTGGCAGCCTTTCCTTGCCTGGCCTCAATCCCAATTTCTACCTAGTTTGTTTTGGCTCTTATTTTTTTCTACATGTTCTCACCTTCAAAAGATAAAACATCCAAATGCAATGAACCAGTAAAAGAACATATTTAAATGTGGAAAGGCATGGTGAAAAATACACAGAAGTGTAAAGGTGGGTTGTAGGAAGAAGTGATAGAAAAAGAATGGGAGAAACAAATATACAGAATCAAGAGCATGTGTAATGGCTATACAGCATGTGTGAAAGTGGAGGATAAATAAAAAGGCATAGAGGTGACAAGAAAACAGATCATGAGAGAGGAAAGCGCAGATCGACACAGGGATCAATTATCTAATCAATTATCTAATCATTTGTCTAATTATCAGCATAATGTGGCTTTCAGTAACTTTCTCCCAAAGGGCAAAATTGGAAGCATGCAGCAATGATCATAACATGGTTCATTACAAGTTACTGCCGATCTATCCCCAAATCTGCCTACTTTTGTTACTTGCTTGCTTGTTCATTCCCTTTCTGCTGGTAACTTTAGATATTTCTAATCTAGGGAAGTAAAGCAAGTTAGAACATAAAGTATCAATTTAAGAACGTTTAAATATTGTTTGCCTGTGCAACACTTAATTTATTCTTTCATGAGATGTGGGTATTGCTGTCAAACCCAGCATTTCTTACCCTCCCCTAATTGCTCTTAAACTGAGTGCCTTGCTGGGCCATTTCAAAGGACAGTTAAGAGTCAACCACCTTGTTGTGGGTCTGGAGTCACAAGTAGACCAGATCAGGTAAGGATGGCAGATTTCCTTCCCTAAAGGACATTAATGAATCTTGTGGGTTTTTACAATCAATGATAGTTTTATGGTCAGCATTACTGAGACTAGCTTTATATTCCAGGTTTTATTAATTGAATTTAAATTCCACCAGCTGCCACTGAAACACAGAAACTGGCCTGATGACATAAAGTTATCTGTTTCCACTCTCAACTGAACTGATTTCCAGTTTCCAAAACTGGCTTCACAAACCCTTCTTATAGTGGAGAATTTTATGCAACTGATTTACCCTAAAAGCTAAAATGTTTGACCAGATCAAGACTGTGATTGAACTGTGCAATGTTTCACTGTGCCTAAACCTTGCTACCTTCTCTCACCTGCTACATTGCATTTTTGACTAGTACCCCCTGAGGGAGACAGTGAATTCTGTATCAAAACATTTCAAGTTGGGGTTATTACCATGACAGTGCTTTATAGTAAATACCACATGGGGAGGATGAGTTCATATAATTGTCGAATGCTTCAAACTGGAAACAAACTACTCATCCATCAAGTAAAGCCACTCCTCTTCACTACACATATATATCACTTAATATTCTTACTTTAAAGCAGCTATCTAATTTATTTTATAAAATAAATAAATAACGTTCCTTCTACAACTCCAGGATCATCATTTAGGGTAATTTGGAAAATTACAGAAAAAGCAGGAAAAATTTACAATTATTATTTTCCTATCAGTTTTTCTTGCCTTCTCTCTTAAAGCATTGATCTCACTAGAATATAGATGCACGCGTACTGTTTGTACCTGTGGCACCTTGCCCAGTTGGCTATTCTTCATATGTAAGCATAGACGGTGAGTGTTTGGAGACTATTTGATAGGAAGCGTCCAGGAGCGACATTTGTCTTGCACCATGTGCAAAGGTTGAGTTTGGGCCCTTGTATTTTACTAGACAACAATATTAAATTCTAGTGTCAAACCAGCAAACATACTTTCATGAAAAGGTATGCTCACTATTAATACCATTGCGTAGATGTCCTTTCGCTGTATCCAGTCGAGCCCTATCAAATTGTACAGGTTGCACAGACCTAACTCTGCCCTTTTAAGCATCAGCTTCGAACGCAAACCTGCCTAACCTGACTCACGCCTATATTGTCACTTGATCTTTTACCAACTTTCCAGCAGAAACCACTGGATAGCAATGATAAATAGGAACCTTAGGTAATCTCTCCATTCCTCATCCACTGAAAGATAAACACTTGCATTTATATAGTGCCTTTCATCGGACTTCCTAAAGCGCTTTACAACCAGTGAAGTATTATTTTTCTTGAAGTACAGTTATTGTTGGAATGTATGAAACACAGCAGCCGATTTGCACGTAGGTCCCACAAACAGCAATGTAATAATGACCAGATAATCTGTTTTTGTGATGGTGATTGAGGAATAAATATTATCCAGAGCATCAGGGATAACTCCCTGCTCTTTTTCAAAATAATGCCAAGGGATCTTTTATGTCCACTTGAGAGGGCAGACAGGCCCTCGGCTTAACATTTCATTGTCTCCACGTTTGCAGCACTTCCTCAGTACTGCATTGGAGTGCCAATCTTGATTTTAGTGCTCAGGTCCTGGAGTGTCAGTTGAACCCATAATCTTGTGTTTCAGACAAGAGTGCCGCCAATTGAACCACGGCTGACATTGAAACTAAAGGAGCTAACTCAATGTAGCTCAGAAACCAAATTAGGTTAGTAATAGACTCTAGTCAGTGAATAATAAGAATAAATCATAGCTACAAATATGTATATTTCTGTCTTAGTGACAAACTGTAACTCCTTTGTAGAATTTGCTTGCTTTAGATGTAAATGTGAAGTTGCCCTGGAATCATATATCAGGGATGCATTGCACTAATCCTCTTACCAACATGCAAACCTGGGCAAGGGCGGGCAAAAGTAAAATGTGACTTCCAACTATAATTGTGCTTTTTTTTCCCTTTGAAAATTCAATGCTTTTGTGTTGGGAGTGGGAACTATGGCCAATTACTACTATTATAAATGTTCGGCATCTCAGATTTGGTCTAAGATTTGCCAGGACCTTAAGCAAATTCCACCAAGGAAATAAATTCAGCAGTGAAGCAACCCAAAACAGTTGATCAGTAGGCTAATAGAAATTTTCTAGAATTTTTTTGTTTTTTTCACATCTGTCCTCAGCACCAGTCAGACCATAAACAAAAAGAAGTTAATGCAGGAAATACACTTTGGATCAATCAGCGTCTATGAAAAGTGAAGAGATATACATTTGTGTTTTGGTTTAGAACTCGAGCTTGCATTCCTACACACCCTGCTGCAACCCACACAAAATGTTGCATTTGTTCTCATTTCGGATGGTGACAAATATATTGCTATTTATTTTCTCTTAAAATAAATGAAATGCTACCTGGCTGCAATGTTCAGATGCTCAGGCAAAACTATTTTTTGTAAAACGGTAATTGAGCTGATATCTTGCACATTAGATTAGATTCTGTTTTCTATGATGTGTTAGAGAGCGGTATGATAGTAATCTGTTGCCTTCATGCCACATAAAGGTACTAAAAAATAATGCATTTGAGTCCTATGTGAATTGTGACTGTTCTACCACAAAAATAGTGATTTCAATTCCTGAGTTACTAACTACTGTGAGCAGAATTCTGAAACTTGTAATTCCCACATTAGTGATCGGCACCTGATTCACTATTCTGCAATTTGGTAATGCAAGTCACAATTGTTCAGAAGCATTTATTAAATTGGTTAAAAGTTTAATCATTTTAAGGGCACAGGTGAAAGCTGCTACATTTTATTGTGTCAAATAATTCCTTGGGCCTGAGCAAAAATGAACAAAAACATAAAATAGAAATGGAGGGAGGAGAAAAGAGGATCTAAAACTGAACCCTGGCCCTTCTCTTGGCAGTTATTAGAGGCTTATTTTGCTGATAAGATACAATAGTTCGGACATAGTACCCTTAATACAAGAGTGAACCATTGTGTTTGATCTCAACTGCACTGTCCTATGAGCAGCAATTCCGCTTCTCTAGTTTGAAAGGCATATTGCTAATGAGCCTAAGCTAAAGAATATCTGGAACATATTATCAGAGGTAAGGGATTGTGAACATCCTATTGGCATGTAGCTCTGAAGAGAAAAGTAAATATGTCTAATGGAGTGCTATGTGTTATGGTCAACTATTGAACGAGAGAGCATATTCAAGGTGCCTTTTTACTGATTTGCAAAGCATATTATGATTTCTATTTGTTATTTAAATGAAAACTCTACTTTTTTTTGTTTACCATGGTAATACTTTGCTTTAAGGATGATATTGGTGGAGTAAGTTTCAAAAAGCACCTTTCAGACTAATTTCTAGTCCAGTGGATAGTGAAACTATCAGTGACTTAAATAGAATAATGGCTGCTGTTTCTAGTAATCATTCATTATGCATCACCAGGACAAGTAAGTATGAAAGCTTTAAACAGATCTATTTACTTGAACAAAATTCATACTTCCTGGAAAATGGCAACTTAACGGGCAGCCAATAATAGATAATCAGTTCCCTGTATATCATGGTACTTTTATTAAGCCTTCAGAAGGTCAGCAAAATTTTGTGTCCTTTTTCTATGTATATTTATTATTTATAGATTAATCTTTTTTAATAGAGTAGGATGGAAATGGATCATAATAACTCCAAATTTGGTAGACAGGTGCCTGTTGTTACGGAGGCGACCAGACTGGGGAGACTGATTTTCAGTTGCATAGCTTCTAAGTGTACAAAGAGTTCTCATTTGTATGTTTGTTTGTTGCGCCTCTATATTTTTGACATATTAACACAATACCGTGCATGATGATGGGACAGCTTTCACTCCTGTGTCATTCTTGAGGTGGTCTGATTAAAATCTAGTGCGTTTTGAGTGCATTTTACAAGATGGAGCTATTTTTCCTATTCTAAACAGATTTATCCTAGATAAGAGAACTGTGTTTATTTCAAATTGAATGTCACAAACCTAGCAGGTGATCTCACCTTATATATGTTGGCCCAGAACTTCTGTTCCCTAGAGGGTCCTGCCGGGAGGTACCCCAGAAGATGCGCTGGGGGGACCCCATGCAAGGTCTGTGCAGGAATTGCCCGGGAAGTTCAAACTCCCGATGGACAATTACCCTATACTGGGAACCATCCAAATCTCTGATTTAAATTGGAGACTTCGGATGCTTCTAACTCTCTTTGCAGAATAATTACCCAGAAAAAGTTAAAAGGAATAAAACCGCTTCTAACCCCTATGTAACTATATTGAAGCCCCCCCTCCAACCCCACTGGACCTACTGACTATCCCACCAACCACCCAAACCCAACCCCCAGACTATACTCCAACACTCTTGCCCTAACCCCCTCCCCAACCCCGGCCCATCCTAACCCTCCTCCCAGGCCCGTCCTACTCCCCACTCCAACCCCAACTCCCCCGCTCCCCCCAATACAAAGCCCATTCTACCTGCCATGCCCCCCGCCCCGACCTGTCCTACTCCCCCCAGCCTCCCTACCTTGGCCCTTCCTACTCCTCACCCCAACCCCTACTCCTCACCCAACCCACCAACCCAGCCCGCTTTACCCGCCATGACCCCCTCCTCACTCTGGCCCAAGCTACACCCCCAGACCCTTCACCCCTGCCTTTCCTACCCCCCCCAGCCACCCCCCCCCCCCCCCCCCCCCCCCCCCCCCCCACTACCCTGGCCCGTCCTACGCCCCCCCCCCCCCCACCAACCCCCACAACCCCCCCACCCTGGCCCTCCATTCCCCTCATCCCAGCCGGTCCTACTCCCCCCATGCCCCCACCCTGGCCTGTCCTACTCCACCCCCACCCTCCCACCCTGGCCCATCCTACTAACCCCACAATCCCCTCCCACTCCACCCCGCCCTACTCCCCCTCCCACCCCATCCCGTTCTACTCCCCCCACCCCGGCCCATCCTACTGGACACGAACCCTGAGGATGGGAAGAAGGAGGTCAGGGAGGTCAGTGTGGATGGGGGTGGGATTCTCAGGAAGGTAGGAATGTGCACGTTTACATGAACATCCTGGAAAGTCAAGGGTTCAGGTTGGTAGATGACAGTGGGGAGTGGGAAGGTGATGCCGGGGGGGTCGACAGTGATGGGGAATAGGACATGGGTGACTGGGGGAGGGTACAGGATGGGGAGCTGGCAATATACTTGACTACGACCATGGTTGTCGAAATCAAAAGTGAGCAGAGCCTCGTGTTGGACAGGCACAGGGTGCTGCATGGGAGAGCAATCAGTGTGTGGGCGGAGATGTAGGTCAGCTCTGATGGACAACTGAAAGAGAACCCCAGTAGGCAGCATCGAAAATGGCCAAGATAGGAAGATGAGTGTGACGGATGAAGGCTTCGTGTGGGTGGGAGAGTGCTTGCATGAGGCTCTGAAAGGCCCTGCTACAGACACCTGTTCCTCCAGATTCACTCCTGGTCTGACTGCATGCAGCTGAACTGCTCGTGGTAGGGGGAGGGGGTGGGCGAGAGATGTAGTGGGAGGACTTGCAAAGCCCGCCAATGAAGCTGAAAGACAACATTACACATTATTCAGTAAAAGTGAATATATTTTCAGCTTATAAAGTAACAAAATGTGTTCACCTGTGCAACCACTTGTGATCAGGATTTCTTAACTTTTCTAGGCCTATCACTTCTTCTAGGTGCTGCCCTGGCATCTGCAGCAGGGGTGGAGACAGCCTGTTCAATGGTTGGCCCTGTTGCCTCTAATGACTTTGGCATGCGTCCTCTGGCGAGCAAAGGCCCTGAGGGCCCCGGCTTGCTTTAACTGTCATTCTGTGGGCCAGCTGCTCCCTCTGCGTTAAGGGGGTCACAGGCAAAGGGGACTCAGAGGGAGAGGCAGCCTCTGAGATTTCTGAGTGGATGACCCAAGAATGTCCAGTTGCTGCTCCTCCTCCCTTCGGGTGCCTGAGGACCCTGGCCTGACTTGTTGAGGGGAAAGAGCACCTAGAGGGATGTCGCGATGCCCCGTTTCCCCTGGTGTTGCCACTGAGGAACTTACCCATAGCTACCGTGATGGATTGCAAGTCTGCGCACAACTCTGCGATCTGCTGGACCAGGGTCTCCATGGCGTCAGCCACCCTTCCCTTGGAGACTTCCATGTGCGCACATGTGGGCATCACATCGTCAGAGAGCAAGTGGACGCACTCATCCAACTCACGTGCCACTCTTGTTGAGGGCTTCCGACAGCTCTGTGTGATGGTCCCTCACATTCTGCTCTCTCTTCACGATGCATTGAAAGCCAAATCCAGAGGCTCATCATCTGACTTGGACCTCACAGATGCCTGATCCCCAGCAGTCCTCCGACTGCTGGGGAGGTCGGCTGAACTTGCCTCCTCCTGCTTCAGACGCATGTTTGTACGGTGACCACAAGATTGTGAACCCGAGTCTAGGTCCCAGCAAGGCATATGTCTCTGTGCTGGTGCAGGGTGTGGGTAAGCATTGTGACAGGCTTTCCAGGCTGCTTATTTCCAGCTCTTCAATGGAGGAGGTGTCCTCTTCGCTGGAGATGAGGACCTGGATGGAGCTGAGGGGCTGACTGGCTGAGGGCATCAGTCGCTTGGCAGAGGTCCCTGTGAATCAAAGTAGAGATAATTAGCAGAGTCAAAAACAGGAGAGTGAGAGAGAGAGAGAGCACTTGCAGTTGCATTGAGAGAGGGATGATATGGTTCGCGATCCTCATGTGGGTGTTCCCCGCTGACCTCACCATCGTCACAGGCATGGTCCAAGTCCTCACCAGTTAACGCAGTGACATGCTCCTCACAGTGAGTGAAGCGCCTAATGTGGACCACTTCACTGCAGGTCTGGGACCTCTTCCCACTGTTGTAACCCAGCTTCTCCTGCATGAAAGTAGATGGAGAGAATGTGAGCAGGATGCATGGCACTGCGTGGAATGTTTCAGAATCACAGAATTGTTACGGTGCAGAAGGAGACCATTCGGCCCATTATGTCTGCACCGGCTCTCTGAACATTTTAACTTAGTGCCAATCTCCTGCCTTTTCCTCGTAACCCTGCACATTGTTTCTATTTAAATAATTATCCTATGCCCTTTTGAATGCCTCAATCGAATCTATCTCCACCAGATTTCCAGGCAGTGCATTCCAAACCCTAACTACTCGCAGTGTGAAAAAGTCTTCTCACCACGCATTTGCTTCTTTTGCAAAACACTTCAAAACTGTGCCCTCTGGTTCTTGATCTGTTTACGAGCATTTACATTTACAGATTCTCCCTATCTGCTCTGTCCAGACCCCTTATGATTTTGAAAACTTCTATCAAGTCTCCTCTTAGGCTTCTCCTCTCCAAGGAAAACAGTCCTAACTTCTCCAATCTTTCCGCATAACTGAAGTGTCTCATCCCTGGAACTATTCTCATAAAGCTCTTCTGCACTCTCTCCAGTGCATTCATATCCTTCCTATAGTGTGGCACCCAGAACTGTACACAATACAGTTAGCTGAGTCTAACCAGTGTCTTATATAAGTTCATCAAAACCTCCCTGCTCTTCTACTCTATCCTTTCTATTAATGAAGCCTAGAATACTGTATGCTTTAGAAACAGCTCTCTGTACCTGTCCTGACAGCTTTAATGATTTATGTACATATATACCCAGGCTTCTCTGCTCCTGCACACCCTTTAGAATAGCATCCTTTATTTTATACTGCCCCTCCATGTACTTTGGTATATAGAACATCACGTCACACTTCTCCGCATTGAACTTCACCTGCCACCTATATGCCCACTCCAATTTGTCAATGTCCTTTTGAAGTTCTACACTGTCCTCCTCACAGTTTACAATTGTCCCAAGTATTGTGTCATCTGCAAACTTTGAAATTGCCCCCTGCACAGCAAGATCTAGATCATTTATATATATATATATATATATCAAGAAAAGCAAGTGTCCCAATACTGACCCCTGGGGAACTCTGCTACAAACCTTCTTCCAGCCCAAAAATTATCTATTAGGCATTACTCTCTGTTTCCTATTCCTCAGTCACTTTTGTAACCACATTGCTACTGTCCCTTTTATTCCTTGACCTATAACTTTCCTCACAAGTCTGTTGTGTGGCACTGTATTGAACTCCTTTTGGAAGTCCATATACACCACATGAACGTCCTTTCCCTCATCAATCATCTCTGTTACCTCTACAAAAAACTCCAGCAAGTCAGTTAGACACGATTTTCTTCAACAAATCCACGTCAATTCTTCCGAATCAATCCACATTTTTCCATGTGACTACTAATTCTATTCCAAATAATTGTTTCTGGAAGTTTCCCACCACCGACGTTAAACTGATTGGTCTGTAATTGCAGGACAACCTTTTTTGAACAAGGGCGTAATGTTTGCAATTCTCCAGTCTTCCGACACCTCTCCCGAATCCAGGAAACATTGAATGATTATTGCCAATGCCCCTGCAATTTCCACTCTCATTTCCTTCAATATTGTTGGATGCATCTCATCCGGTCCTGGTGCCTTATCAACTTTAAGTACCGACAGCCTATCCAATACCCTCTCCTTAATCAATTTTAAATCCTTCTAGTGACTAAGTTTCCTCCTCTGTCACCATGGCCTGGGCAGCATCTACCTTGTAGGTAAAGACAGATGCAAAGTATTCACTTAACACCTCAACCATGCCTCTTGCCTCTATGTGTAAATCCCTTTTTTGGTCCCTAATCGGCCCTACTCCTCCTTTACCACCCTTTTACTATTGATGTGCTTATAGAAAACTTTGGGATTTCCTTTTATGTTAGCTGCCAGTCTTTATTTCATAATCCCTCTTTGCTTCTCGTATTTGCTTTTTCACATCCCTTCTGAATCTTCTGTATTCAGCTTGGTTCTCAGTTGTATACCTGACACCTGTCGTAAGCACAATTTTTCTTGTTTAACCTAATTTCTGTCTTTGTCAGCCAGAGAGCTATGGATTTGTTTGTCCTACCCTTCCCTCCGCCCCCCCACACACACACACCTTAAACCAGCTTATATTTCAACTCCTTCTTGGACTCGAACTCAAGTTCTGTCGAAGGGTCATGAGGACTCGAAACGTCAACTCTTTTCTTCTCCGCCGATGCTGCCAGACCTGCTGAGTTTTTCCAGGTAATTCTGTTTTTGTTTTGGATTTCCAGCATCCGCAGTTTTTTTGTTTTTATTTTGAGCTATGGATTTGTTTGTCCTACCCTTCCCTTTTGAGGAAACATACCTTGACTGTGCCCAAACTATCCCCTTTTTGAAGGTAGCCCATTGTTCAGCTACTGTTTTTCCCGCTAACCTTTGGTTCCAGCCTATCCAGCCCAGCTCCGTTCTTGCCCCATTAAAATCTGCTCTGTGCCAGTTGATTATTCTTACTCTGGACTGACCAATATCCTTTCCCACCATCATCCTAAACCTTATGATACAATGACCACTGTCCCCTAAATGTTCCCCCAATGCCACTTGATCTACTTGGTCCACCTCATTCCCAAGAACCAGGTCTAGCAGTGCCTCCTTTCTTGTTGGACTGGACACATACTGTTGTAGGAAATTCTCCTGAACACAATCTAGGTATGCTTGTCCCTCACTGCCCCTTAACACTACCACTATCCCAGTCTATATATGAGTAATTGAAGTCCCCCATTATAATTACTCTACGATGTTTACACCTCTCTGTAATTTCCTTGCAGATTTGATCCTCTATATCCTTCCCACTAACCAGTGATCTATATATTACACCAAGCAATGTAATTGCACCCTTCTTATTCCTTAACTCTAGCCAAATCGATTCTGTCCTTGAATCCTCTGGCACATCCTCTTTCTCCAGTACTGCAATACTCTCCTTAACCAAAAACGCCACCTCCATTTTTCCCTTTCCTATCTTTTCTGAATACTTTGTAACCAGGAATATTTAGCAACCAGATCCGCCCTTAAGCTAGGTCTTGCGTTATCACCACAACATCATAATTCCACAGGGCAATCTGTAACTCCCCAATTCTCCAAATCCCTTACTTCGACTCCATCTATTAACTTACTATCCTCTATTTTAGTGCTATTTGCCTCTCTCAACATTTCGTGCACCCTGGTATTACTTTCTAATATTCTCTCCTGGTTCCCACACCCCTGCTGAATTAGCTTAAACCCTCTTCAACAGCACTAGCAAAACGATCCGCAAGGAACTGGTTTGTGTGGTGAGCAGAGCCACGGACAGGATGAGGACGCAAACTCCATAGGATATAAACCTGATGTGAGGGTGTGTGAGAGACTTAGTGGTGTTGTCCCTTGATGAAAGAGATCCCTGTGGATGTGTGATGGGTTTGGGAGTGTGAGAGTTGAGAGCAATAAGGTGGCTGACTTAGCCTGACGGATCATCCTCTTCCTGCACTGGATGGCTGACCTCCTCTGTGCTCCAGTGACCTCCGCTGCTACCACCTCCCAGGTTGGATTGATGACTCTGATGGACCTTCTGTGGCCAAGTGGGTGTAGAGGACATCACAGCGGACTTCCACTGCTTCCAGCAGGCGCCCCAGTGAGGCGTCACTAAATTTGGGGGCTGCTGTCTTCTTTGCTTTCAGGGCCATCTGTTGCTTGGAGCAGTCCTGGTCTGTAGACATGAAGTAGGCTGCTGCTTGGTGCATTTTAAATATGGCACCCGGAGCGAGGAAGTGCTGAGGTCACGCTGTGTTGGGCAAGTCCGATCCCACCCACCAGCAATCTGGCATGTTTCCCATGAATGCATTATTAATGAGGTAGGACATGCCAGGAAGACAACGACACGGTGCGAAAACCCGCCATTGCAGCCGGCTGGTGAAATGATTTTTGCACTTAGTGCAAATCTGGGACAATCCGCCCATCATCTTTAACATCACAAAATATCCAAAAGTGCTTTACAGGAGCATTATCAAACAAAATTTGGTACCGAGTCACCTAAGGACATTTAAGATGGATGGCCAAAGATTAATGAAAACGCCTGAACTTATTGTGTTGATGATGAATTGATTAGGAGGAAGGAGACAGAGAGTAAGGATAGTGGGTAGGTATTCAAATTGGCAGCTTTTCACGATATTTGCAAACGTCTTGAATGAAGGAATGGAGCAACATGTATATGACTTTGATGACAACACTAATTAGATGACACAGTAAGTGTAGAGGGCAGCAGAAAGTTACAAAGGGGCATTGATGACTTAGTGGGCAAAACTGACTGCAAGAATTAAGTGTGGGAAAGTATATGGCCATCCTCTTCAAACCTAAGAAAGATGGTTCAGAAAATTTTCAAATTGGCAAGAAGCTAGAAACTGTGGATAAGCAGGGAGATTTAGGAGTCCAAAACTAATTAAAAAAATTAATGGCATATTGGCATTTATCTTGAGAGCTGGAATGCAATGGGTTAGGAGCGATGTTATAGCTGTGCAGTGCTCCAGTTAATCCTATCTGCAGTACTGCTTTCAGTTATGGGCCACTGTGCCTCAGGAAGGATATATTATTGTCGGGGCACAACATCCATTCATCAGGATGATACAGGTCCAAAAGGGTTAAATTATGAGGGCAAGTTGCATAGATTAGGCTTGTATTCCTTTGCGTATAGAAGATGAAGGTGTGATCTAGTTTGGTGTTTAAGACGATAAGAGGAGTTGAGAAAGAAACTGTTTCCACTTATAGAGCAGACCAAAACAAGGGAGCATAACCTGAAAATTAGAGCTAGGCCATTCAGGGATGAAAGCGCTTCTTCACAAAGCGTAATAGGAATCTTTTCCCAAAAAGGTGTTTAGGCTCTCGACCCTTGGCCTGGAGTAGAGAATTCCAAAGAAATGAAGTGGCACTCAGATAATATCAAGGCCATTGTCCTATATAAAAAACAATTGAAAAACTGAAACTAACTATGATTGAAAGTCCACATTTGCAAACTGTAAACATTGTTTGATGTCACTTTGTATTGTACATGTGCTGCTTCAGTGATGGAAACCATGAGAGTGAACTCTGGAATATTGCAAAGTGTGAGTGAAAACTAGCTGTCACCTTTTAGTGAGAGTGAGATATCCTGACTATTGGGAAATGTGAGAAAAAAACAGGCTCAGTTATTCACATCATGAAGTCCTTAATAGTACTGTCAAGCAACGGGGCCTTTCCCTGTGTTGCCAAACTCCCAGCACCACCGTACAGTATTATTGAACTCCACACCATCCTAGTTCTGCCAAACCCATAGACCATTTACCATGGTGCTACCAGATTCCAGAACCACGGCCAGTATGGCTAAACTTCCACCCCTTGCCCTTAGTATTGCCAAACACCAGATGCCTGCCTTTGACCTCTTTCATACAATCCTGCTGTAAGGTATGGATCAAAATTAAACACATAGTTAAAGGCCACTCTGTGGTGGCTTTTACATAATAATGGACAGATCATAGAGTTTAATCTCCAAAACACCAGCAAAAGTACTGAATACCATGGAATAAAATAGAATTTGATTTTTTCAGTCTATACAATGGCCCTGGTAATACATTATTTGACATTTCATCCCCAGCATTAAAAAATAGCGCACTTATCCTCTATCCTTTGATCTATTGATAATTGCTATGGAGTCTATGCTAATATGATGGCTTTGATCATGGTTTTCTTGCAGATCAATGTTCAAGATGGGAAACAATCTTATGTTAAAAAAGAGAAAGGTAGCCATTCACTTGTAGCCTGAAATTAACCACCCTCTTCTAATTTGCAACTAACTTTGACCTTAGCAGAAGTTAGAACTTGGTAGTCTGAAAGGATTACTTCTTCACCGTTGCAGCAGTTGAATTTTGCATAGTCTGATGCTCCTGGCCTTGTATAGAATTGTCAATTTACTGACTTAGCTTGAAAAATGCTCAGGAAAGATGTATCAGCGTAATGACTCAGTTTACTCCATTCAGCAAATTAATTTTTTGACACAAGATGTGTTACTATGAAATGGGTAGAAATAAAGGGCAGGAAATTCTTAATTTCTAAAAGTCGTAATTAATTTGTCTTTTGATTCTATTATTGTTGGTAAACCGTTTGGTGTGGCAAAGTGCCTAAAATCCTAAGCAATTGTGGGTGATTTTTAATTTTTCAGTCCCAGGCAGCATTTGCCCTCAACCAGCTTTTCATTTTAATTGGTAGCATGGTTTAAAGTGATGTGAATTTCTCTCTCAGTTCACTTAAGATTGACGGAAGTTTCCAGCTAGTTACTGTAACAGCTGATATACAGTCAGCAGTATTTCACCAGTTCTGCTTCAAGTTAGAGTTGGAGTTAAACGACAAAGGAGTGCAGCTGAACACGAGTTAAATCTATAAGAATAGCACAAGTTAAATCTATAAGAATAGCTGGTTAGTGCTTGAAGAGGCTTGCACTCAGTTCTACTCCACTCCTTAGATTTTAAATGCAAACTTTAATTTTGAACAGTGTTGGTGAATGGAACGTTGTCAGCTTTATGAATACCTATTACAGTAAGCAGTTAAAACCTTCTCTCACTCTGAAGCTGGCTGACAAGGGCATACATTAAAACAACAAAAACTTGTATTTATAATGCGCGTTAAATGTAATAAATGTCCTGAGGTGCTTTACAAGAGCATTATAACACATAATATGATACCAAGCCACCTAAGGAGATATTAAGGCATCTGACAAAAAGCTGATCAAAGAAGTTGGTTTTAAGGAACATCCTAAAGGAGGAAAGTGAGGTAGAGAATTCCAGAGCTTAGGGCCTAGGCAACTGAAGGAAAGGCCATCACTGATGGAACGATTAAAATAAGGATTCTTTGGAGGCCAGAATTTGAGACGCATGGAGATCAGGTGGGGTTGTAGGACTGAAGGAGGTTACAGAACTAGAGAAGAGTGGGTCCATGCTGTTGATTAAAATGTAAGCATAGGTGAGGGGAACACTGAAAAATAAAGTTTCCCTGTAAGATGAAAACCATGTGATTTGCTGGTTGGATGTTGGGCCAAAATAAATATTTGCTGGTTTTATTTTAGTTGAAAAAAATCTTCTTGACACTTGCCACAACGGGTCCCAGTACAAATCGCACGTGTCACCTACATGTGGCATATCTACATAAATCATTGAACAGGTGCTGTGTTTTAAGAGTTTTATTTTGGGTTGTGTTATTGTCACATGAAGGTCATAGTTTGGGTACAACATTAGTGGACGTCATACTTGTGTTACCCTGTGGATAAGGTTTGCAGAGATCAACTGTACTTTCTATGTTCTTGTTTGAGCTAATGGCAAGGCTAGATAAGTGTGATTGGAGCCACAGTATTTAATTATGGAGTATGTCTACTTCAAGTGCTTTGCTCTTTATCTCATTCAAGAATTAACATGTCCTTTTAAAGGTTTATTGGTTCACTGCAGTGCTATATGCTGAAAAACTAATGTGGGGCACCTCAGAATGAGCATAGGGTTTTCATTTTCATTCTCAACCACATTGCTTTGGGAGGGGCTGAGTATAGACCATATTATTTGCAGGTGTGGAGGGAAAGTGATAATCCCTGGGCAGCTTTGTTGCCTCCTTATGCATGATTGAAATGCCATTGAAGCAAGTTACCCACTTGGCCCCTTCAGGAGAGAGCAAAGAAGAAAAAAAGCGCAAAAATCAGAAGATAAGCATGCTTTAAAAAAAAATATTTTCTTTTCACCTCTTTTCCAATTTTTGCCCCTTTAGGTCCCAACTACAGGCACTCACTGTTATTTTTTTACGCTGATAAGAGAGGAGAATTTGCTCAGTTTGCTTAATCAGCTGATAGAGTTCGAATCTTGCAGAGCAAGACTAATTTAACCAATTTTTCCAACAATGGATCATAGCAATTCTTTATGATCAAAGTATGTGGCAGATTGTGTTAATTAACTTGATGCTGCCTTTTTCAGCCTGGATTGCTCGATCATGAACCATATGCAGTATGCATAGATTAGTTAAAATACATGTGCCTGCTTAAATTTTAAATGTGGGTTCGCAAAGTCATTGCTTTTGTTAAACATAAGGCACGATGGTAGTGAGAATTTGCTAATAGCAGCCAATCAGATTGCTGGGTTTTGGTAAATTATCCACTGATTTTCTTATTTTGTTTTCTTAGTGGGCAAAGTGGAGAGTGCCATTTAACAGTACCACCTGCAGAGGTTGGTATGGCAACACAGGCCTACGTTACAGAACTCCCACCATCTCAACAACAGCCTCAACAGCAACAGCAACAGCCACAGTCACAGCAACAGCAACAACCAACCCAACAACAGTATGTTACTGACCTGCAGACTGCTGCACAACCATCACAACAACAACAGCAGCAGCAGCAACCACCACCATCCCAAAAACAGTATGTCAGTGAGCTACAGGTATCGCAGCAGCAACAACAGCAGCCTTCTGCTCAGCTGTCACCAGTAGCAGCACCGCAGCAGTACATTGTGGTTACGGTGTCAGGTGAGTACAGCATACAATATATATGGGTTGCCTGTTGGTGCCTCACTGCAGTTATCCAAGATAAATTTAATATGTCTGTCCTTGTTATTGCTGTCCCTGGCAGCCTGTTTTAAATCTAATAATTGAATTCTCTGATATACCCCCAGGAGGGTAGAAAACTCAATCTGAACCTTGGGCCTATTTTTCACGAAGTTAGAGTCTGCAAAAAACTTTAAATCAGACTTGTGGGACCAGCTAAATTAAAACCTAACAATGTACCCTCTACACCTGTGTAGCAATCTGGAAAAAGCAAGTACCATTCCCTTTAAGATTTGCATGGCTGTGTAGCAATCTTAAAGGGACTGTGTGGTACAAAACCATGCAACACAAAACAAAGAAAAATTAAAGGGAACATTGAGCCATAATTATCCAGAATTTTTCTTTTAACCAATGGAGCATGTCATTATTCCTTTTGTTCATGCAGGATTTTAAGGGGCAGGAGTTTTTAGCCACATTGTGGCAGTAGAATTTCATTGAGGAAATGATCCTCTGCCTGAATAATTTACCGTTGTCAAGTGTGACCAGCACAATTAAACAAAAAGAGAATTGAGATTTTGTACATTGGTCTGCATTATCCAGGGATTGGTGAGCATTGCTTCTATAAACTTAAAAAAAATTATTTCCAAATCGAAGAAAGGTTCAAAAGAGTAAGTTAAGGATGCAACTCCTAGAATTAGAAAGCAAAGAGATGTGGCAGCTCTCAGTTGATGCAGCAGTAACAATTAGTTCCAGAAGAAAGCTGGAACTAGGTAACATGGCCACGGTGGCAGCGTTCACCTCCTTGTTGTATACTGTGGAAACCATTACGCCATGTTGACTTATATGTGGGTTTCACAGCCAGTAGGCCAGTGACAGCTATGTTGATTTATTTTATTGTCAGTTCCACAAGCATTTGGATCTTCAATGAGAATACCACTTGCTTTGCTACTGCATTGTCGCAGCTTCACCTGTTGCTCAAATTTTTGAGATACCTTGCCCTTCCAGAGTAATCTGAGGTAGACTGGGCACTTTTCAGGGCTGAAAGTGCTGCCCTTAGGCCCGTTCATCAGTTTGCGTGATATACAGCACAAATTGATCTGATCAGGGTAGCCATTATCCTGCAGGCCTATGCAGTAGCAACAAGAGTGGTATTCACCACTAACAGGATGCTGATGTCAAGCCCAAAAGGGGGTTTCTGCCTATCACGCAAATGAGTAATGTGGTATATGAATTTCAGTGCCAGTGTGATGCTAGGTATGTAGGCCATATGTCCCAAAGACTGGCGGATCGTATCAAAACACCATATCCCAGCCGCTATTCACAATGGACAAGGTATAGACCGCACCCAACCAGCCCATGCTTACAAAACTCAAAACACAGTGTCCAACATTAGATTGGACAACAATTGCTAAATAATCCTCAGTGTGCTAAGAATTACACTGACAAGCAATTTAAGATGGTCAGTCAGGCTCGCAGTATGGTGCATTTGTGTGTACTGGAAGCTACATATGTTAATACACAGGGCTCTGTTCTTTGCAGACAGACAGAACATGTATACACATTGCGCCTGTTTCAGGTAAACAAAATAAGTGCCAGCCATTCGCTGACTCATTCCTCAGGGCAATGCCTTGACCAATCGGGGTCAAGCTGCATGACTTAAATTTCAAACAATGCTTGGTAGTTAACTGTCAGTCACCATCACTAGTGCATTCTCCATGGCAACGCCTCTACCAATCAGAGTCCACTTGCCAACCAATTAGCACTGTCTTCACATAAGAGAAAAAATGCTGTCTTCCCCCTATATTGGTATTCTAATGAAGTGTCCTGAAGAGAAGAGTACAAGATGAAAAGCTTAGCTTGTCTCTTTTTTCAACAATACTCAGGTTCTGTATTACCAAATAACTATTAGCTTTCCAACTGGTCTCATTCCTCAGCCCTGGAGTTTTTTCCTCTTCCAGTATTTATCTAATTCCTTTTTGAAAGTTGTTATTGCATCTTCTGCCCTTTCAGTCTTTGTATTAGAGATCATAACTCACTGAGTATATACATTTCTCCTCACCTCTAGCTCTTTTGCCAATTAGCTTAAATCTGTGTCCCTTATTCATTGACCTCTCTGTTACTAGAAACTGCTGCTGGGGCCTGATAAGTGCTTATTAAGGTGTAGCATAACATCCATGCTTTTGCCTCAGATATTGTCTCTAAAATATATCACCAGCTGGCATATAGTTCCTGGATTTATCCTCTTTTTTTTCTGAACACGCTGTATGTAACATTTGCAATTTTCCAATACTTTGACACCATTCCCTTACTAGAAGATTGTGCCTTTCCTATCTCCACTCTGAGATCCCTCAGCAAACTTGGATGCATCCCATCCGGACTGGATAATTTTTCTACTTTGAGCACAGTGCTCAAAGTTAACTGTCAGTAACCATCTTAGAGTTTAAAGTTAGCTTTAAAATGCTTCCACTTTATCTATTCTTATCCTATCCAGTTTCTGTACTACCTATTCCTATATTGTTACATTGGGGAATCCTCTTCTGTGATGAAGACAGATCGAAGTACTCATTTATTATCCCAGCCATGACGTCTGCCTCCTCAAGAAGATATGGTACTTAATCCATGCTGCTGATCATTTTAGATTGAAGGAGTATGTTGCTGATTTAAAAGCATCTATTCATTGGTGCAAAAAGTAGACATAATCGAATGGTCCGTCAAGCAAGTGCCTGTGCACAAATGTTATACTTCACAAGTAATATTTTGTTTAGAAAATATGTGAGTTTTTTCATTGAATTGACAGACTGAAACTGAGGTGCTGTTATATACGACATCAGTTTCTAATGGTGCTTTAAAAACCTTCAGAAAGACTAGTATTTTATTCTGAAGGTTTATTCATGCACTGTATCTGTACATAAATTTTGGGGACTTTAATTATAGTGAGAAATGTACAAAAAACGCTTCAGTTTTTGTGTCTCTATGACTGTGACCTAGTTGCTTGTTTTGGATGTATAAGGAACATTTAGAATCCACTTAATCCAGTTTAGTTTCACATATCCCGTTTAAATCAAAATCTTTTAGGTCGCATTGACCTGTTTGATTCATTTTAACTGATGAAAATTACTGCTAGTTTTTATTGTATGAATGGCAGTGGCTGGTGACTGCACTAGACGTCATAACTTCTAATATGCTGTTCAGAACTCAGAAAAGAGCTGTTATCTTCTTCTTACGTTATGAACATAACTGTAATGTTGTTATCTGTTATTAACTAGCAATCACTATATAATAGTAATTCAGCATGGTAGAATGATGAAGAGATTCAAGGTTTGAGTGTATATTACCTATTTGGCGTTACTTGGGCTTGATAGATTCAGGGAATGGAAGTAATTATAAAATATAACAATAAAAGCTATAGACTAATGGCTCATGAATACTGCTTGGTTTTAAACACTTGAATTTTAGGGAGCGGTAGGAATAGGATGTTTCTTTGTTTTGCTCAGGGAAAATCTTAGTTTATTATTTAGGAATCTAAATTATGAGCACTTAGGTTGAAAAGCTTAGGAGAAAAGAGGTAAATCAGGACGTGGCAACTTGGTGATGTCCAACTGGATTCAAAAGGCAAGATTGTAACAGGAAAGTCAGCAGTACTACAGTTTGGAGAATCTGGGATTGATTTGAGTTTCAAGTAGGAGACTAGGGCTTGATTGTTGATCTGCAGTTTTCCTTAATATTTATCCATTTCTGAGTCTGTTCAATCACTTTTTAACTCATTCGCAAAGATACCATTGGCATCAGGGGTTGCAATGTCAAGACATATTGTGATACTTTTAATTCTCTTTGTGCAGAATGTATTCAGTTTGGGGTTTATGATGTCATTATGCAGTAGTTGGCAAATGAGGAAATAGTCAACTATGTAAATGACCGAATATCTCCAAGCTAAGTAATTTCTGTATGAAATAAGCTGTTTTTTTAACAGCTGTGGTGCCAACTCTGTTAAGTTTTGGAATATGTACATAGATGTTTCTATTTCTAATGTTAGCATTCATAATCAATAATTGAGCTTCTGACTTTCATATTGACCCAGATTTTCCTGGGACTTGTGTCTTTGTAATGGCGTATCAGCATCGTAGTGACCTTGAATTGCTCAAAAGAAAGAAGAAATTATGGAATAAATGATTCACACCATTAATTATGTCACTGCATATTTTTTTTGAGACTTTTGCACAGCACTACCATTACTCTCCTACCTCCTGTGTAATTAAAATCAATGTGACTGCAAATTCCCTACACTTTAGAATCATAGAAGATCATAGAAAGTTTACAGTACATAGAGTCCACTTGGCCTAACATGTCTGTGCTGGCCGAAAAATGAGCCACCCAGCCTAAGATCATTTTTCAGCATTAGGTCTATAGCCCTGCGGGTTACAGCACTTAAGCTGCATATCCAGGCACCTTTTAAGAGAGTTTAAGTTTTCTGCCACCCTTTCAGGCAGTGAGCTCCACGCCCCTACCTCCCTTTTAGTGAAAAAATGTTTCCTCATTTCCACTCTAATCCTTCTACCAATCACTTTAAATCTATGCCCACTAGTCACTGTCCTCTCTGCTAAGGTAAATAAGCCCTTCCCATCTCCCCAACCAGGGCCCTCACAGTTTTGTACATCTCTATCAAATCTCCCCTCAGCCCCCTATGTTCCAAGGACAGCAACTCCAGCCATCTTTCCTGATAGCTGCAATTTTCCAGCTCTGGCAACACTCTTGTAGACCTCCTCTTGTACCCTACCCAGTGCAATTACATTCTTTCTGTAAAGAGGTGACCAGAACTGCACACAGCACTCAAGTTGTGGCCTAACTAATGCTTTATATCTTTCTAGCATAACCTCCCTGCTCTTATATTCTATTCCTCTGCTAATAACGGAAAGGATTCCATATGCAGTCTTAACCACCTGTCCTGCTAACTTCAGGGACCTGTGGACATTCGCTCCAAGGCTCCTCATTTCCTCTATGCCTCTCAGTATTCTCCTATTTATTGTGTATTCCTTTGCCTTGTTTGACCTCTCCAAATGTCACCTCACAGTTCTCTGGGTTGAATTCCATTTGCCACTTTTCTGCCCACCTGACCAATCCATTGATATCTTCCAGCTGTTCTTCTCACCATCAACCACACAACCAATTTTCGTGTCATCTACAAACTTGTTGATCATTCCCCCTATATTTACGTCCAAATCGTTAATACATGCCTTAAAAAGCAGGGGACCTAGTACTGCAGAACCCCATTGGAAACAGCCTTCCAATCACAAAACATCCATTAACAATTACCCTTTGTTTCCTGTCATTGAGCCAGTTTTGTATGCAGCTTGCTATATTCCCCTGGACCCCATGTGCATTTATTTTTTTTAACCAGTCTGACATATGGAACATTGTCAGAAGCCTTGCTAAAATCTGTGTATACCACATCAACTGCACTACCCTCATGAATCCTACTTGTTATTTCCTCAAAGATTTCAGTCAGGTTAGTCAGACATGACCTCCTCTTAACAAATCCATGCTGACTATCCTTGATTAATCTGTGCCTTTTTAAACGACAGTTTATCCTATCTCTCAGAATTGATTCTAGTCATTTGCCCACTACTGAGCTTAGATTGACTGGCCTGTAATTATTCAGTCCTTCCCTTGTTCCCTTTTTAAACAAAGGTACCACATTAGCAGACCTCCAATCCTGTGGCACCACCAGTATCCAGTGAGGATTAAAAAATAATGGTCAGACCTTCTGCTATTTCCTCCCTGGCTTCTTTTAATGGCCTGGGGTATAGTTCATCTGGCCCTGGTGATTTATCCACTTTCAAGCATGCTAATCCACTTAATCCTTCCTCTCTCCCTATGTTTATCACATCCAATACTTCACACTTGTCTTTAACTACAATGTCTGCATTGTCCCCCTTTTCTGTGAAGACAGACGCAAAGTATTGATTAAGAACCACACCCACATCTTCCACCTCCACACATAGGTTACCCTTTTGGTCTTTTATTGGCCCTACTCGTACTCTTAATGTATTGATAAAACATCTTTGAGTTCACCTGGATTTTGCTTGCCAATATTCTTTCAGCTTTCATGCCACTGTCACTTAGATGTAAAAGTAATGCTCTATGTGGCCTAGCAGTGGTGTAATTTATTGCTCCAAAAGTGTTTAAACTCTTAGTTGTTAAAAATGTATCGCTGATGGAAAGAATGAAACAATAGGATTCCGAACACATATCCAGCCCACCACCAAGACCACCTATTTGCACCTAGACCATTCCTTGACACTGTCCTGCCTCAGCTCATCGCTTGATAAAACCTTCATCCATGCCTTTGTCACCTCTAGATTGACCCTGGTTAGCCTCCCACATTCTACCATCCGTAAACCTGAGGTGATCCAAAACTCTGCTGCCCATCTCCTTTCACCCCTACATTGGCTTCCAGATAGCAATGCCTGAATTTTTAATATTCTCATTCTTGTTTTCAAATCTATGGGCCATTCATTTCCTCAACCATTAGATCATATACCTCTTAACTGAGATGTTGCAGCTAGGGCAATGGGGTAGTGAAGTTAAGAGTCAGGAGCCAACACAGTTGATCCAGGTTTTTTTTGGATAGATTGTAATGTTTATAATGTCATATTATATATTTATGGTAGCCTGATCCTTTCACCCAGCCTTGGTTGCCGTTTGGAGCTTATGACTTCTGCTTCATTCTCTATAATTTGCTAGGAACTGCCCCCACAGGTTCCTGGCATGGTCTCCTGCCTCTTGTCCACTGGCCAGGATGGCAGTTTGAACTGCTGTCGGGCAGGAATTTGAAGAACGTTGTTTAAATGCTGCCCTACCAGTAAGATCAGCAGGTCCTCCATGTGCCTGGCCTTTGCGGCTTCTTCCCATGATTATGCTTCCAGCCCACATCCATCCCATCTTCTTGTTAATATCAGGGCCATTTTTTTTCCAACAGCAATCCTGGAGTTCTATCCCTCCAAAGAAAGGCTTTTATTGCAGTTTTTTTAATTAATTCACGGGATGTGGGCATTGCTGGATGTAGGCCAGCATTTATTGCCCATCCCTAATTGCTCTCAAGAAGGAGGTGGTGAGCCACCTCTTGAACTACTGCAATCCATGTGGTGTAGGCACACCAACAATGCTGCTAGGATTAATATAGAAAAGCATCTAGGACAAAATGTTATGATTTGGATAAGACTAGCTTCAAAAGCATTTATCTTTGACATTATATTTTCTATTACTAAGGAATCCTTAACAATGCACTTAGAAAACCATAGTATGATTAGAACAAGACAGCATGGTTTTACTAAAGGGAAATCCTGTTTGACAAATTTATTAGAGTGTTTTGAGGATGTAACCAGTGATGATGTAACCAGTAGCATAGATAAAAGGGAACCAGTAGATGTGGTATATCTGAATTTCCAAAAGGCATTCAAAAACATTAATAAGAAGATAAGGGCTCACGGAGTTGGAGGAAATATATTAACCTGGATAGAGGATTGGTTAACGGATAGAAAACAGAATGGGCATGAACGAGGCTTTTTTAAGTTGGCAGGCAGTGAATAGTGGAGTGCTGCAAGGATCACTGCTGGGGCCTCAGCTATTTACATCTATGTTAATGATTTAGATGAAGAGACAGAGAGTAATGTGATGATGGTACCAAGCTAGGTGAAAAGATAAGCTGTGGGGAGGACACAGGCTGCAAAGAAATATAGACAGGTTAGATGAGTGGGCAACAAGATGGCAGATGGATTACAGTATAGGGAAGTGTGGAGTTATTCACTTTGGCCGTTGGAATAAAAAGGCAGAATATTTTTTAAAAGGGGAGAAACTTCTTAAGTGTTGATGTTCAAAGAGACTTGGGTGTACTTTTACAAAGAATGCAGAAAGTTAGCATGCAGGTGCAGCAAGTAATTAGGAAGGCAAATGGCATGTTGGCCTTTATTGCAAGGGTATTGGAGTACGAGAATAATAAGTCTTGTTGCAGTTGTACAAGGTTTTGGTGAGACAGCATCTGGAATACTGTGTACAGCTTTGTTCTCCACATTTAAGAAAGCATATACTTGCATTGGAGGCGGTACAGCGAAGGTTCACTAAATTGGTCCCTTGGGTGAGAGGCTGAGTAAATATAGCTTATATTCTATGGAATTTAGTAGAATGAGAGGGCACCTTATTGAAACCTACAAAATTCTGAAGGGGCTTGATAGGGTGGATGGTGAGAGATTGCTTCTGCAGACTGGGAAGTCTAAAACATGAGGCATGGTCTCAGGATAAGGGGCCAATCATTTAGGACTGAGATGAGGAGAAATTACTTCACTCAAAGGGTTATGATTCTTTGAAATTCTCTACCCCAGAGGGTTGTGAATGTTCCATTGTTGAATACACGTAAGGCTGGGATAGACAGATTTTTGGCCTCTCAGGACATCAAGGGATATGGGGAATGGGCGGAAAATAGAGTTAAAGCACAAAATCAGCCATGATGGTATTGAATGGCAGAGCAGGCTTGATACATCATGTTGTCTACTCCTGCTCCTATTCTTGTGTTATCGTAGTACTGACAGCAGAAGGAGAAAAATCATAGTATCATTTAGTACAGAAGACAGCCTGTCAGCCCAGATGAGGTGGATGTGGAGAGGATGTTTACCCTTGGGGGTGAATCTAGAACTAGGGGTCCCTGTTTAAAAATAAGGAGTCGCCATTTATGACAGGGACAAGGAGAATTTTTTTCTCTCAGATAGTCATGAGTCTTTGGTGACAATGTTAGAAATGCAGGTCCCTTTAAGAGTAAACCAGGACAAGCGTCAGGGTAAAAGCAAAAAACTGCAGATGCTGGAAATCCAAAACAAAAATAAAAATACCTGGAAGGTCTGGTCTGACAGCATCTGCGGAGAGGAACACAGTTAACGTTTCAAGTCCATATGACTCTTCAACAGAACTAAGGAAAAATAGAAAAGAAGTGAAAGGTAAACTGGTTTCAGGGGGGGTGGGACAGGTAGAGCTGGATAGAGGGCCAGTGATAGGTGGAGATAGCCAAAAGATGTCATAGACAAAAGGACAAAGAGGTGTTGAAGGTGGTGATATTATCTAAGGAATGTGCTAATAGGTGACATTAAGGGTAGAAATCAGGACGAGCAAGGTACAGATAGCCCTAGTGGGGATGGGGTGGGGGGGAAGGGATCGAAATAGGCTAAAAAGTAGAGAAAAAACAGAGGATGGAAATACATTTAAAAATAATGGAAATAGGTGGGAAAAGAAAAATCTATATAAATTATTGGAAAAAGGGGGATCGGAAAGAGGGTGGGGATAGAGGAGAGAGTTCATGATCTAAAATTGTTGAACTCAATATTCAGTCTGGAAGGCTGTAAAGTGCCTTGTCGGAAGATGAGGTGCTGTACCTCCAGTTTGCGTTGAGCTTCACTGGAACAATGCAGCAGGCCAAGGATGGACATGTGGGCATGAGAGCAGGGTGGAGTGTTGAAGAGATCTGAGTCATGCTTGTGGACAGACAGAGTGAATTGAGAGCAGGTGATGCTCATTGAAGCCTGTACATATGAACTAGGTTTTCCCCAGTAGGGGCTTTTTTCCTTCTGGACAGGAAAAGGATCCTGAAGGGAAGAGTAGAAACTGATATTTGTACTGAACCAAAGCTTAACAATAAAACAGTTGTGATTCACAGAATGTCTTCTGCTACCTGATTCAGTGAATGGATATCCACCTATTAAACATTTGGAACTCTCTTCCTCTAAAAGCAGTGGAAGTAGAGCCTTTGAATATTTTTAACCTCTTTCGAGTACAAACACGTTTCCATCTGTTTCAGATGAAGTTACATTGTTTCCCATTGTGAGACTTGAACTCTTGATCTTGGGGTTACAAACCCAGTACCATAACCACTTGGCTAAGGCAGAGGTAGATAGATTCTTGATAAACAAGGGGGTGAAAGGTTATAGGGGTAGGTGGGAATGTGGATGTGAGGTTACAATTAGATTAGCCATGATCTTATTGAATGGCGGAGCAAGCCCGAGGAACCAAATGGCTTACTCTTGTTGCTAATTCATATTGTGACAACCGTAGCTGATGTTATCGCTGAGCAAGCCAAATCCCAAAGGGTACTTGTCTTCCTGACAATAACCTTTGTTTTTTGTGTTTTGAAAATGAGGGGTGAAATTACTGATCCCAAATGCATAGAGTCCCAGTAACACATTTAGGATTTTAAAATTAAAAGATTTATTAATGAGGAAAATAATCTTAAACACACACGATTAAAATTACACAGTTGAACATTCCCCAAAAAAACCCACTTGATCAGAGCACACAAGTAAACTACTTAGCAACTGCTCCCTTATAGATTTTTAATCATAAAAATCTAGTAATGTTACCCAAGGCAAAAACTGCTGCTACTTTAGTACAGTATATTACACGACTTCCACTCTGCTGTAGAAATCCAAGAAAGTTCAGAAACAGACTTGATTTTTGAAGACAAAGGTTTAAAACTGGATGGCTGCTTCAAATTCATAACTTTTCTCAGCACAGAGCTGGTCTCAGGACATCTCTCCCAAATAGCCAACACAACTCATCTAAACATCTTTCCTTAAATATCATTTTTTCCCTTTCATCCTAGACTCTGTTGTCCTAAGCACCTCTTTGAACTCAACTTTTCTAAAATATCTTTCATGTCTTCCTATTGCCTCTACTTTTGGATCAAATAAAATGTAATAACCTTCCCTTGTTTGCTTCTGAAACCTTTGTAAGTTGTAAAAGTCCCTTGTCACTTCTAAGCTACCCTTTGAAATTTAACAGCTGAAAAGTCAAGTCCCTACCTGTCACCTAATACAAATGTTAAAACCCAATTTATTTACTTGCAATTCCAACTTCACCATAGCCTCTCATTACAAATGTATGCATCAAGCATGGTTACCCTTTTATCTCTCAGTTTCCACAGACAGGCTGTCTTTACTAACCTTCCCACAGTTTAAGTAATCATGAACACGCACACACAACCTTCTTTACAGAATACCACCATATTCTCAGAAATATTATTTAAAAATCTCTCTTCACAGTATGTTCGTATTGTAACATCATTTGGCAAAAGCCATTATTTTCCTGTTCTTTCCAGATGGCGCTAGAATTTTCTTTCATTTCAAGTATATATCTAATTCCTATTGATAATAAGTGTTTCTTTTTTAAGTGTTTATTTTTTTAAAAATCATTCTCATCTCGATCTGATTCTTTTGCCAATTATTTGAACCTGTATCTTCCGGTTATTGACCCTCTTACCAATGGAAACAGTTTCTCCCCAAAATTTATGCACTCCCAACAATTCTGTCCTCTTCAGTATCATTGATTTTAATCACTGCACTGTTGACGGCCGTGTCTTTAGCTGACGAGGCATAGTCCTTCTGGAGACGAAGCCCCGTCTTCACATTGAGGATGCCCTTCAATGTGTTGTGTGGCACCACTACCAAGCTAAATGGGATAGATTTTGAACAGGTCTAGCAACTAAAGACTGGGCATCCATAAGGTGCTGTGGGCCATCAGCAGCAGCACAATTGTACTCAACCACGATTTCTAACCTCATCGCCTGGCATATCCCCCACTCTACGATTACCTCCAAGCTAGGGGATCAACCCTGGTTCAATGAAGAGTGCAGGAGGGCATGGCAGGAACAGCACCAGGTACACCTTAAAAAGGTGTCGACCTGCTGAAGATACAATACAGGACTGCTTGCGTGCCAAACAACATAAGCAGCAAGCAATAGACAGAGCTAAGCAATTCCACACCAATGCATCAGATCTCAGCTCTGCAGTCATGCCACAACCAGTCGTGAATGGCGGTGAACAATTAAGCAACTCACTGGAGGAGGAGGCTCCATGAATATCCTCATCCTCAGTGATGGGGATCCCAGTGTAAAATATGAGGCTGAAGCATTTGCAACAATCTTTAACCAGAATTGCTGAGTGGATGATCCAGCTAGGCCTCCTCCATAGGGTGCCAGCATCTCAGATGTCTTCAGCCAATTCGATTCACTCCATGTGATATCAAGAAAGGCTGAAGACATTGGATACTACAAAGACTACGGGCCCTGACAATATTCCAGCAATAGTGGTGAGGATTTGTGCTCCAGAACTTTCCGTGCAGCTAGCCAAGCTGTTCCCGTACAGCTACAACACTGGCATCTATCCAGCAATGTGGAAAATTGCCCAGGTATATATATCCTGAACACACACAACAGGACAAATCCAACCCAGCCAATTTCCACCCCATCAGTCTACTCTTGATCATCAGTAAAGTGATGAAGGTGTCGGTGACAGCACTACCAAGCAGAACTTGCTTAGCAATAACCTGTTCACTGACGCTCAGTTTGGGTTCCACCAGGGTCACTCAGCTCCTGACCTCATTACAGCCTTGATTCAAACATGGACAAAAGAGCTGAACTCAAGAGGTGAGGTGAGAGTGACTGCCCTTGACATCAAGGCAGCATTTGACAGTGTGGCATCAAGGAGCCCTAGCAAAACTGGAATCAATGGGAATCAGGCAGGAAAACTCTCCACTGGTTGGAGTCGTACCTAGCACAAAGGAAGATGGTTGTGGTTGTTGGAGGTCAATCATCCAGGACATCGCTGCAGGAGTTCCTCAGGGTAGTGTCCTAGGCCCAACCATCTTCAGCTGCTTCATCAATGACCTTCCTCCCATCATAAGGTCAGAAGTGGGGATGTTCGCTGATGGTTGCACAATGTTGAGCACCACTCATGACTCCTCAGATGCTGAAGCAGTCCATGTCCAAATGCAGCAAGACCTGGACAATATCCAGTCTTTGGCTGACAAGCGGCAAGTAACATTCGAGTCACACAAGTGCCAATGACCATCTCCAACAAGAGAGAATCTAATTATCGCCCCTTGACATTCTGTGGCATTACCATCGCTGAATCCCCACTGTTCACATTCTGGGGGTTACCATTGACTAGAAATTGAACTGGGTTAGCCATATAAATACTGTGGCTACAAGAGCGGGTCAGAGAATAGGAGTCCTGCAGCGAGAAACTCACCTCTGACTCCCTAAAGCCAGCTTGCCATCTACAAGGCATAAGTCAGGGGTATGATGGAATACTCTCCACTTGGCTGAATGAGTGCAACTCCAACAACAATCAAGAAGCTGGACACTGTCCAGGACAAAGCAGCCCACTTGACTGGTGCACCATCCACAAACATTCACTCTCTCCACCATTGACGGACAATGGCAGCAGAATGTGCCATCTACAAGATGCACTGCAAGAACTTACCAGGGCTCCTCAGACAGCACGCTTGCAAACCCATGACTGCTACCATCTAGAAGGACAAGGGCAACAAATACATGGGAACTCATGGCCTGGAAGTTCCCCTCCAAGTCACTTACCATCCTAACTTGGAAATATATTGCTGTTCCTTCACTGTCACAGGGTTAAAATCTTGGAACTCCCTCTCTAACAGCATTGTGGGTATACCTACACCATATAGACTGCAGTGGTTCAAGAAGGCAGCTCACTACCACCTTCTCAAGGGCATTTAGGGATGAGAAACAAATGCTGTTCTAGTCAGTGACACCCACACCCCATGAATGAATTAAAAAAAAATCAAGGAGAACTGAAGAATCAGATCTATTTTTATGTTTCCAATATTCAACTGTGACCTTCAGGGATAACCATGCCCCCCCCCCACCACTTCCCCCCATCTCCCTGCAAACACAACAGCCATACTGTCCTGTAGAGAATTTGATCATCACATTATAACTTTGTGTCTTAAATATTATACAAACTAGAATCATTAAAACTCTACAAATGAATTTTAAATTAAACAATGCACAGTAAAAAACCTTTTGGAAAAGCCAAATGTGCATTTTCCTTGTACTCATCTCATTAACTGAAAAAAATGATTATTCAATTGAGTTTGAAAGTGTGATGTTCATGATAAGAAATAAGACAGTCCTCTGAGTCATACAGTGAGATTGGGTTTCCAAGGTCTATCTTGGATACATAAGCTGATGCTTTGTAAATAGCCAGTGAAGTTGGATGAAGCACAGCAACAACCTGTGAAGTAATGGAGTTCTTGTCAATGAAAAAGTCAGTATCCAATCGTGATAATTTTTGTATCATGATCATGTCTGCCAGTAAGTAAAGCCTTTGTATTTATAACTCATGTCTTTCTAGAATATAGCTGGAATATTCCAAGCATGTCAAAATATGAGGACTTTGCTCTGTATTTATGAAAATTTTGGGCTTTTCTTTTTAAAAAACTGTTATTTTTATGTTTACCATTTTTTTTGAACAAATACAATTCTCAATTTAAACCCAGTCAAAAGTTACTACCTTTCAAAGTAAGTTTATTAAAATAATGGCAATAGCCTTTATTTTTCCAATGTGTTTTAGATGCAGGATATCCATACTCTTTTTTGTAGTTGAATATTGTACTGATTACTGGAATTTTATTTGATGACATGTTGCTATGAGATATTTTGGAGCACAATCATATAATCAATATATCTGTGTGTGCATTTGGTTCGTTTTAGGGTAATAAACTATTTTGAAGCACTGATTATAGAGAACATGATCTGAACAATGAGGTTAAATAATTGTCCAATTCTAAACAATACCAGACAGCACTTTTGTTTTATTTATTCATTCATGGGATGTGGGTGTTGCTGGCTAGGCCAGCATTTATTGCCCACCCCTAATTGCCCTTGAGAAGGTGATGATGAGCTGCCTTCTTGAACCGCTGCAGTCCATGTGGTGTAGGTACACCCACAGTGCTGCTAGGGAGGGTGTTCCAGAATTTTGACCCAGTGACAGCGAAGGGACAACGATATAGTTCCAAGTCAGAATGGTAAGTGACTTGGATGGGAATTCCCAGGTGGTGGTGTTCTCATATATATGCTGCCCTTGAGGTTCGAGATGGTAGTGGTCATGGGTTTGGAAAGTGCTGTCCAAGGAGCCTTTGGGAGCTCATGCAGTGCTCGAGCAAAAGGCAAATAGAGTGGCTGTTTGATTTCTGTTGATGAAAGTTGTTCATCAGTTCTGACAGTGGACATCTCACTTCTATAAATGTAATAATCGCCTTCCACACTACATACATGTATATCAAGATGAAAGGAAGCTAGATTTAGAAAAATAAAAATGGCCCAGGTTTTCCTTACTCAATAGCGATGAACACTGAGAAGTTGGTCACTATTAAGCGATGCAGTGGCAGTGCAACTTCAGGCAACCTGAAATCGGGAAGTTACAGTGCATCTTGAGCCAATGCTGATAATCCCGCCATTCCAATGCTCAAAGCAGCAGGGACCATTAGTTCAAGAAATTTGCCAATTTGCTCATAACCTTCATAGATTTTTATGTGCAAAGAGGTAGGGCTCATAATTACAGGTGTAAGTCATAAAGCGACTAAATATTGTCAGGGAGGGTGGATGAAAATATCAGCAATAAATCATGGTTCTTCACAATTTGTTACAATGAATGAAAGAGGATCACAAATAACAGCAAAGGCTCCTCTCAATACCCACCCCAGTTTCTCTCTTTCCTCCTCCCACACCAGCTCCTTATTAGCGCTGATGTCAGAAACAGCACTTCATGGGAGGGGAAAATCAGGCAGTTTTGCTTGGTTTTCCCCCCATTAAGTGCTATTTCCAGCATTGGTGGGACTGAGGAGCTGGGAGGGGGTGTTGGGGGGTAAAGGATCTGGTTGAGCAGGGGAAGAGGAGCCAGCGGTTGGGGTCGGGAGAGGAGCCAGGTGAGCAGGGGAACAGGAGACAGGTTGGAAAGAGTTGAGCTGGGTCGTGCTGATACCTGAGGGATAGACCCTAGCAGACTTTCACCAACTGTTATAAAAGTGTTAAAAGTTTTTAAAAGTTTAAAACACTTATAAAGAGTGTCATCACTTTTAAAATATTTTAAATCATAATGAAAAAACTCACCTGTCGTTAAGCTGAAGACTGACATTAAGGAGCATGTCTTCAGATTGATGGTGAAGCAACACCTAGTGATGTCACAATGTGCCACATTGCTATTTCTCCCAATGCTGGACCCTGCTGCAGAAAGAAGAGGAAGTTTCCTGATATATATTAATAATATTAATTTTAAAAAATGATCTAGGTCTTGGTGCGCAGGGGATAGTTTCAAAGTTTACGGATGATACAAAACTTGGAAGCATTGTAAACTGTGAGGAGGACAGTGTAGAACTTCACAAGTTGTTGGAGTGGGCAGATGGGTGGCTGATGAAGTTCAATCTGCAGAAGTGTGAGATGATGCATTTTAGTAGGAAGAACATGGAGAGACAGTATAAAATAAGGGATGAAATTTTGAAGTGGGGTGCAGGAGCAGAAAGACTTGGGTGTATATGTGCATACATCATTGAAGGTGGCAGGACAGGTGGAGAGAGCAGTTAGTAAAGCATATAGTATCCTGGGCTTTATTAATACAAGAGCAAGGAGGTTATGCTGAGCTTATACTAGTTAGACTTAAGCTGGAGTATTGTGTACAGTTCTGGGCGCCACGTTAAAGGAAGGATGAGAATGCGTTGGAGAGAGTGCAGAAGAGGTTTACACGAATGGTTCCAGGGATGAGAAACTTCAGCTATAAAGGTAAATTGGAGAGGTTAGGACTGTTCTCCTTGGAGAGGAGAAGGCTAAGAGGAGATTTGATGGAGGTGTTCAAAATCATGAGGTGGTTGGGTAGAGTGGGTTGGGAGAAACTGTTACTGCTTGTAAAAGGATCAAGAATGAGCGGGCACAGATTTAAAGTGATTTGCAAAAGAAGCAAATGTGATGTGAGAAAAAACATTTTCACACGGTGAGTGATTCAAGTCTGGATTGCACTGCCTTGAAGTGTGTTGGAGGCAGGTTCAATCAAGGCATTTAAGAGAGTATTAGATGATTATTTGGATAGAAACAATGTGCAAGGATATGGAGAAAAGGCAGGAGAATGGCACTAATTAATAATGCTTGTTTGGTGAGCTGGTGCAGACATGATGGGCTGAATGGCCCACTTCTGCAGCATAACAATTCTGTGATTCTGTGACTTTCACTGCAGCCTACAAGCCAGGGATGAGAAATTTCAGCTATGGAGGTAAATTGGAGAGGTTAGAACTGTTCTCCTTGGAGGGGAGAAGGCTAAAAGGAGATTTGATGGAGGTGTTCAAAATCATGATAGATTGGATAGAGTGGGTTCTTTTGTGCATTTAGGAACAAATATTTAGCCACTGTCAGGGAAACGACGTTTCTGGCCCTGAAAAACAAGTAAGGAATTGCATTCCCTTAGAAAACATATAAACATTGTAGAATTTAAATTTTTACAAGTTGTTTTAAGATAGTTAAGCTTTTCCCTTAATCTCATGTCCAATAATTATTTCATTTTCTTCACGTGATTTAATTATAACTTTTTTTCTTGCTTTTTACTGCCTGTTTTGTTATCTGCAAATTCTTCAACCTGATTGGCTAAACAGCCTGCCTGCTCTGTTGTTGGGCAGCACAGATTCCCTACAGATGATTCCAAATTTAAAGTGACATCGGAATAGGGGAATTCTATGGTTTGTTTTTTTTTCTGATGCCGCAAGCAAGCATCGTTTCCTCGCTGCTAACCGCATAATTCAGACCATCAATGCGTGTGTTCTTGGAGGTGTAAATTTAGCAGAGTCCCATTTCATTAAACAAAACTAAATCTTAAGTCTTGGATTTCTTTTTTATTTTCAAACCCTATTTTAACCTATTTTCCACCATTTTATCTGTTCTCTACCAACGAATATGGGTAAATGACTAGTTCTAGGCTTCTGTCAGTGATCCTTGAATCTTGTGGGAGGTGAGAAAGACAATCAGATTAATTTTCTTATTTAGATTCCTACCCATGGGTGGCATAGTGGCGCAGTGGTTAGCACTGCTGCCTCACAGCTCCAGGGACCCTGACCTTGGGTGCCTGTCTGTGTGGACTTTACACATTCTCCCCGTGCCTGCCTGGGTTTCCGCTGGGTGCTCGGGTTTTCTCCCCACCATCCAAAGATGTGCTGGTTAGGTGGATTGGCTACAGTAAATTGCCCTTTAATGTGAGTGTGTGCATGTGAGTGTGTGCCCTCTGATGGACTGGCATCCCATCCTGGGTGTACCTCGCCTAGCACCCATTGCCTGTCGGGATAGGCTCCAACTTCCAACAATCCTGAATTGGATGAAGCCATTCTGGAAAAGTGAATGAGTGAGATTCCTGCCCTTGGCAAATCATGCCATCTGTAGTCATTAGGCAGTATTTAATGACGGCGACAGGAGTCTCACCTACTGGCTCTTCGGGGAAGGCCAGCCAAATTAAGTGTTGAACAGGTACTTAAGTGGCCAATGGTGGGCTCTCCCTGGGAATTCCTGCCCCCAGTGACAGCTGGAGGTTGACAGCTGTCCACTGCAGGCAGCACCACCAGTGGGAGCAACGGCTGCTGTCGACAATGCACCCATGTAGAGCGGATTGTGTAGAGGGGATTGCCGAGGGACCAGGCTGAGGTGAGTGAGGGCAAGATGGGCATCGCAGGCTAAGGGGTCACAGGAGAGGGGAGGTCGACAGCAAGGACAGAGTGGGGTGGCTCTCAGCGGGCCTCTCCCTTCCTGATGCCAAGTCCTTCATTAAGGCATTGACTGTCTTCGAATGAGTGACCTCCCTGGTTGCCTGCACTGTCTTGCCCATATTTGGTGGTAGTGCCCTGCCCACTGAATACCAATGGCAGCAGGATGAGGCCCTCAAGTGGGCATTAATTGTCCAATTAAGGGCTACAATTTGCGCTGAGGCAGGAAGTACACCCATGAGGCTTTTCATCCCAGACTTAATCGGGGCAGAGTTGGGAAGGCAGCGGTGTCCCCACCTGGCATTTTTCTGCGTAATTAAATGCCCGCCTGCCTCCAGACTTGCGTCGGGGAGGACATTAAAGTCCCCCCATTGTTTCTGACTGAGATTGGCTACTCACTGTTTACAAAGCAGATAATGACTTAAAAGTAAATTCATGAATAGTCTCTTTTCAGTAAAACTCTTCTTAAATTATCACCTTTTTTGGACCTAGGACCTTACGCAACCTAAAGTGCTTTAGAACCAACGAAATGTGTTTGAAGTTTAGTTATTGTACAGTTGATTTGCAAAGTTCCTAATGTTCCTCATCATAAAATTCTAGGTATTAATCTAGTAAACCTTCTCTGAACTGCTTCCATTGCATTTACATTCTTCCTTAAATAAGGAGACCAGTACTGTACACAGTACTTCAGATGTGATCTCACCAAGGCCCTGTATAACTGAACCATAATCTACCTACTTTTGTTGTCAATTCCCTTTGCAATAAACGATAACATTCTATTAGCTTTCCTAATTACTTGCTGTACCTGCATACTAACCTTTTGCGATTCATGCACCAGGACACCCAGATCCCTTTGTAGCTCAGAGCTCTGCAGTCTCTCACCATTTAGATAAGATGCTTCCTTTTTATTCCTCCTACCGAAATGAGCAATTTCACATTTTCCTACATTGTACTTCATTAGTCAAATCTTTGTCCACTCACTTAACCTATCTATATCCCTTTGTAGCCTCCTTATGTCTTCTTCACAACTTACTTTTCTACCTACCTTTGTGTCACCAGCAAATTTAGCAATCAAACCTTCGGTCCCTTCATCCAAGTCATTTATATAAATTTTAAAAAGCTGAAGCCAGCACTGATCCCTATGGCACGCCACTTGTTACACCTTGCCAACCAGAAAAAGACCCATTTATGGTACCCTCTGCTTCCTGTTAGCCAGCCAATCTTCCATCCATGTCAATATGTTACCCTTACATCATGAACTTTTATTTTCCTCAATAACCTTTGATGTGGCAGCTTATCAAAGGCCTTCTGGAAATTGAAGTACAGTACATCCACTGGTTCCCCTTTAACTACAGCACATGTTATTTCTTCAAAGAACTCAAAGAACAATAAGTTGGTTAAATATGATTTCCCTCTCACAAAACCATGTTGACTCTGCCTGATGTTACCTTGAATGTATTGAAGTGCCCTGCTATAGCGACTTTAATAATGATGTCTAACATTTTCCCTATGACATGTTAAGCTAATCAGCCTGTAGTTTCTTGCTTTCTGTCTCCCTCCCTTTTTGAATAAAGGAGCTATATTCACTAAATTCCAATCTAATGGGACTTTCCCTGGATCTAGGGAATTTTGGAAAATTAAAATGAACATGTCAACCGTCTCAATAACCACTTCCTTTAAGACTCTAGGGTGAAGTCCATCAGGACCCAGGAACTTGTCAGCCCGCAGTTCCATCAATTTTCTCAGTACCACTTCCCTAGTGATTGTAATTTTCTTGAGTTCCTCCCTCCCTCCCATTTTCTAATTTATATCTTTTTCTGGGATGTTACTTACATCCTGTATAGTAAAGACTAATGCAAAATAGCTCCTTGATTCATCTGCCATCTCCTATTTTCCATTATTAATTCCCCAGACTCACTTTCTATAGGGCCAATGCTCATTTTCTTAATTTTTTTCTTTTTTAAATATCTGTAGAAACTCTTACTGTCTGTTTTTATATTTCTAGCTAGCTTTCTCTCGTACTCTATTTTTCTCCTCCCTATTAATATTTAAATCATTATTTGCTGTTTTTTATATTCTGTCCAATCTTTTGACCTCCTACCCATCTTTGTGCAATTATACGCTTTCTCTTTAAGATACTATCTTTAACTTTTTTAGTTAATCACGGATGGTGGGTCTTCCCCTCGGAATTTTTCCTTCTTGTTGGAATGTACCAATTCTATGTATTCTAAAATATCCCCTTAAATGTCTGCCGCTGCATTTCTATTGCCCTATCCCTTAACCTAATTTGACAGCTCACATTAGCTAGCTCACCCTCATAATTGCCCTTATTTAAGTTTAAAATGCTGGCCTTAGACTCAGTCTTCTCTCCCTCAAACTGAATGTAAAATCTAATCATACATTATGATCGCTAGATTTTTTGTAGCCTCCAACCTAATGTATGTTCTGCATTTATTTTTAATTATATTTATCAGTGCCTGATCAAGGGACTGGATATCAGGAAGGAGAGGGCCCGGTGAAAGCCTCTGCCCTTGCTGCCGATCCCTCCGCAACCCTCTACCTGCGACCACCGCCCCCCAACCCTCATTACTTAGCGGTGGTCTGGGTCACTCCACTATCCTGGGACTCCTCGTGAGTGTTTTTCCTGTAACAGCAACATTGCTGAGCTCTGATTGGCCGGCAACTCTCAATAGGCAAGACCCCCAGGGTCTTGATTCCAGAGATGGCCTGCTGTCAATGCCTGATAGGCTTGTGATCTGGCGAGCCTTCCTGTTAAGAGGCAGTGTGGTCTCTCACTGGCTCTACAGCCAGCAGGTGAGACCTCCAATGCTCAACAAGATTCTGATTGATCATTCAAAATTAGTAAAGGCAACTTTATCGTTATGCCAGGAACACACAGGTTGGTATAGATTTGTCATTAAAAGAAGTGTTAAAACTTAGAAAGAATGTGCATTTATATAGCACCTTTCACAACCTCAGGACATCCTAAAATGCCTTTAACTCCAATGAAGTATTTTTGAAGCATGGTCACAGCAGCCAATTTCCACACAACAATGTTCCTTGAACACCACTGAGATAATGACTGAATAATCTGTTCTTCATGATATTGGTTGAGAGCTAAATTTTGGGCCCAGACATCCAAGAGAACTCCCCTGCCCTGCTTCAGAATAATGCCATGATTCTTTTATGCCCAGGTGGAGGGCAAACTGAGCCTCAGTTTAAAGTCTCATTCAAAATTTAGCATTTCAAATAGTGCAGTACTCTCTCACTGAAATGTCAACCTATATTTTGTCTCTGGAGTGGTTCTTGAACCCACAGCAAGTGAAAAGAGAAGGTCACTGGCACCGAACAGAAGTGTAATTAGAGACCCAGAAAGAGAGACAGACAGACAGTAAGGAAGGTTAGGAGGATGAAAAAATCACAGAAATCCTGATTGCCATGTGAGATGCAAGATGAGCGATATAAGCCACAGAAAGGAAAACCACAGAGAAAGCCAGATAGAGAACTTACATCCGCTGAAAGGAAAACCAAAAATGCACACTAAATTAAGTATTAACTACCTGGATTAACTTGGGCTAGTAACTGGAAAAATAATTACTGTACTCAGAATCCTTCCTCTGATGTCTTCATGTCACTGGAGACATGCAGATTACAAATCAGATCTGCGTACTTTCTCATTTTCTCTTTAAAAAAACTGACAATTTTGTGTAAAGCAGATAGGCTTAAAAGCAGAGATAAAAACAAAAAACTGCGGATGCTTTAAATCCAAAACAAAAACAGAAATACCTGGAAAAACTCAGCAGGTCTGGCAGCATCGGCGGAAAAGAACAAAGTTGATGTTTCGAGTCCTCATGACCCTTCAACAGAACTAAGTAGAAATAGGAAAGGGTAGAACTAAGTAGAAATATAAGCTGGTCATGAGGACTCAAAACGTCAACTTTGTTCTTCTCTGCTGATGCTGCCAGACCTGCTGAGTTTTTCCAGGTATTTCTGTTTTTGTTTAGGCTTAAAAGCAGATTGGGCAAGAGTTAGCAGAGAAATAAGATGGCACCTATACTCAGCCTTCCACCATTATGTACAGTGCTCATATATTATGTGTTTTGAAGTGTTCATTTGATGGGAAGATTTTTGGTTGAATTTTGCTCAATGTAATTTACCCATTATCATTATGCCTAGAATATTATACTTACAAATGCAAGTATTATTATGGCCATAGTGTTCATCACTTTAGAATAAAATTAGTGGATAACGATAACTACTTTTCATTTTCTTAGCAGTTTTGTACCAGCTTCTTTGCATCTGAAGATATTGCCTGTTAACTGGGGTATGGCTTCTTCACACCACCTGTCCTTTCATACCTCACCCAAGTTGTCATTATTCATTTACAAGCTTTGGTAGGCTATTCACAACTCTGTCCTATTCCTTTTTCACTGGTTTGTCACACTTAAAGCTATCTCATCATTTATCACAATGCTTTTTGTGGACCTTGCTACATGCAAATTAGTTGCCGCACTTCCCAATAACTACATTTCAAAAAGTACTAATATGCATGTAGCAAGGTCTGTAAAATCGCAATGAAATAACCTATGAGATAGCTTTAGTAATGAAGTACAGGTGAGGGAGGAATAGGACTCAGTTGTGATGGCTACAGAGTTAAATAATCTACCAAAGCTCGCAAGTAAATAATGACTACGTGGATGAGGCATGAAAGGACTGGTAGCCTCAAAAAGCTATATCCCAGTTAACAGACAGTGCCTTCAGATGCAAAGAAATGCTTGGGAATATTCTGAGGTTGTGAAAAACACTATATGAATGGAATTTCAATTATTCCTTTCAGCAATGGTTGCTGAATAGTGATCAAGACCTAGATTTCTGGATCATTTTTCTCTACCCTAACCTAGGTATGCTAACGAACTGATACCTCTCTAAGGTAAAAGCAAAATACCGCAGATGCTGGAAATCTGAAATAAAAACAGAAAATGCTGGAAAAACTCTGAAGAGTCATACGGACTCAAAACGTTAACTCTGTTTTTCTCTCTCCACAGATACTGCCAGACCTGCTGAGTTTTTGCAGCATTTTCTGTTTTTATTTCTGATACCCCTCTAAGCCTGCCTCACCTGGGATGGACAATGTCAACATAGATTGGGAATCAAACCTGGTTTTTGCTAATTTGTTCAGTTTAGCTGTTTGCTGGCTGCTGGCTAATCTGACTGATCAATTAGGAGAGCTTAAATATAAGTTTCTATTGGCACTACAGCAAGCCCTAACAGTTTTGTGCAGTACTAATTTACATTAATGACTGTAACTAGAGGATTTTTAAAAAATCAGGCGACATCTGTTCTTTTGAAATATGGGATCTTGGTTTTACCATTTGTGAGGGATCTTTCCTAGTAATTGCAACCTCTGCATTTTAATTTGTCTATCTGCGTGCAAGTCATAATGTTTAAAATTATATTTGCTGAATCTATTCCATGCATTCAGTATAATGAACAGAAAGATTATTAAGAGCACTCTCACTTCTGAGTCAGAAGTGAATAATCCAGGGTGACAGACCAGTAAAGTACCAAGGGAGCAAGATGCCAAATGAATGCAAGTCTTTCTACTTTTATTGTATTAGAGTCAATGGTGTATATAAATTTTATCAAAATATTTCAAGGTTGGTCCAGTTTTTGACACCAACGTGTTATGATTAAGTGGAATAAGGAAACAAAATGAGAAGATGGTGCACTACTGTTGCAGTGGGCATTAGGGGTTCAGGTGTAAGGTTCTGTCATTATTTTTCCATATTGTGACTTGTACACATCAGTTGCCCTGTGAGATTGCACTTAGATATTTCCTTACAGGGAGTGAAAATTGTAGGATGATTTGCCCCAGGCTGCTGTTCTGCATGTCCTAAGGGCTAAATCAAGAATAAATCATTGAGAGCAAGTTGTCTTCTCATCCTCTTTATTCTGGAATAGAGGTAGGACACGGGAAGTGAAATTAAAATTAAAGATAAGGATTTACTGAAACAAAAAAAGCTTTATTCTTAATAGCAAAAGAAAGACAACAGGATTTAGTGAGTTGTAAGCCAGTTTGTTATTTAATTATTAGGATATCTTTTGTTGTGTTACTTCTGTTATCATCGTTGTGGGTCTTAGGATTGATTGAGACTGCTGCAGGCAAGGCAATTGGTAAACTTTACCTTTTTTTGAACATTCTTCTATGTACATTACAAGGCTTCATATAGAACTATCCTTCAACATACTCTGTTCTCATGTGATCTTACATTGCTAATGATGTAGACTATCTATTTACATATTTAACATTAACCCTTTACATTACTGATCAATAACTAGAGCCTGAAGAACAGTTTGTGATGTTTACCTTGGCCCTCTAAGCTCTGAATGGACACTTGACCTATATATAGTTGCTCACTGAGCCTTGCTGATAGCCCTTGAGTTTGGGAATCGACACACGGCCCTGTTGCAGTTCCTGTATAACATAATTAATGTAATAAGATTTAAATTGATTTAGATTAGTTTTATTTACAGATGTTATGGCATGGCTGATAGTCAATGCCAAGCTGCTCAAATCTCAGAGGGAAACTTGAAACAGTTGCCAAAACAGTTTTTATATAGTATAAGGCGAGGTTCTGAAATCAGGAAATGATGGCCCATACTGCTTGTGATGATTTTATAGTAAAAATTTATTAAAAGAATAAAAGAAAAAAACACAATTACACTTAAACACAAGAATGGCTCTACATAGTAAACAGTACTTTAAAACAGCTCCACAAGATCTGATCTTAATTACTCCCAGAGCTAACCTTCCCCTTTTCTGTTCAGCAGTTATCCTTATAGATTTTAAACTCTACAGAATTCCAGTAATTTTACCACACAGTGTCTTTTTTCCTTGGGGTATCCTCTGAGGCTGACAGCAACTGGTTCTTCAGGTCTGGCCTTGTTCACATTGCCTTCTTGGAGTTCTACCCAGCTACTCTGCTGTCTTCTGGGTGTTCTAACCAGCTACCCCCACCTAAGCATCAGTATTTTCTTAAATGCATTCCTTCCCCTTTATCTCTCTATTGTCTCAACCAGTCTCTTCAGAAATGCTTTCTTTCCAGAACTGATTAAACTTGATTTGTTACCCTAGCTCTTAGACTTGTAAAAACAAACTTGCCCTACCTTTACCTTCCTTACACCATTTACAACCTACATGCATCCCCCTTTGAACTAAAACAACTCAATTCAAAAACACTCCTATTATTGCTTTATGTAAGACTCTGATTGAAGTTCCTCTTGGTTCATCAACATATCAAAACCACTTTTTATTGTTGGTTTTAGACTCATGCAGTCACTCTGGCTCTTCCTGCAATTACCCCAACTGCCTGTCTCCCTGTATATAAGAAAAATGACAGTGATATTAGATGATGAAAAATATTATAACTTATTGTTTTTTTGATACAGAACACACCAAATAACTGAAAATAATACGTTTTAAACATAATTATTTGCTTCTTGTGAATACTTTATAATTTATTCAAATATGAAACACAGTAGTGTACATGGTCTTCAATATCCCTTATCTCTTCATAATAACATAAGATCTAGGAGCAGGAGTAGGCAATTCAACCCCCCAAGCCTGCCCCGCCATTCAATACGATCATGGCTGTCCTCATTTCGGCCTCAACTCCAATTTCCCGCCCTCTCCCCATAACCTTTCAACTTGTTACTAATTAAAAATCTGTCTATCTCCTCCTTAAATGTATTCAGCGTCCCGGCATCCACTGCACTCTGAGGTAGTGAATTCCACGGATTCAGGACCCTCTGATTTAAATCTACCTTCCCTTAGCCTAAAACTATGGCCTCTCATTCTAGAATGCCCCACAAGGGGAAACATCCGCTCCATGCCTACTTTGTCTATCCCCTTTAGCGTCTTATACACTTCAATTAGATCTCCTCTCACCCTTCTAAATTCTAGCGAGTATATGCCTAAACTGCTCAATCTCTCCTCAGAAGACAAGCCCCGCATCTCTGGAATCAATCTAGTGAACCTCCTCTGAACCGCCTCCAATGCAACCACACCCTTCCTCAAGTAAGGGGACCAAAATTGTGCACAGTACTCCAGGTGCGGTCTCACCAATGCCTTGTACAGTTGCAACAACACTTCCTTATTTTTGTACTCTACTCCTTTAGCAATAAATGCCAAAATTCCATTTGCCTTCCTTATTACCTGCTGTACCTGCATACTAGCTTTTAGTGATTCATGCATGAGGACACCCAGATTCCTCTGCACTGAAGCATTCTGAATTTTCTCTCCATTTAAATAATAAGTCGCCTTTTTATTCTTCCGACCAAAATGCATAACCTCACACTTATCCACATTAAACTCCATCTGCCAGATTTTGGCCCATTCATCTAACCTGTCCATATCTATTTGTAAATTTCTTATTTCTTCATTGCAACTTACTTTCCCACCTATTCATCATATTAATAGGCATAGTTTAGATTTAATGAAGCTTGAGTCACTGTCCAAGACTCCTTGCACATCTTACACAGCTGAGTTAACTCCTATTGAGTGATCTCTCAAGTAGCTTCTACAAAATTCCAGAACCTGTGTTGCTTCAGGGTGAGAGAAAATGTTTAGACAAACATACAGGCTCACTCGGTGTTGGGCCTTGCAGGTCAGTGATTTTTTTTTCAGCATGTCAGCACTAGACAAATGATATGTTCTGTGAATTCAAATTCAACTCGTGCACTAAGCAAGCCTCTGAACCCAATGTAAAATCCTGTTACTGTTTTGAAGATTGACCCTTGATTCCTTGTCCAGTGCCTATCTAGGAGGCAATAGCCTGGAGGAAAGTGCTTTGAATGGCCTTGCGTGATGTGGTCCAGAAATCTTACACCAGAGATTGAGCACAACTATTGATGGGGTCTTCCAGTGCCTTTATTAGGCGATGTCCATGGTTGGAATCTGTATTGTTCATGAGTGCATGAAGGTGGAATTGAGGTAGAAGGTCAACCGTGATCATATTGAATGGTGGAGCAGGCTCAAAGGGCCAAATGGTCTATTCCTGCTTCTATTTCTTATCTTTTTATTCATCTATAATCTGAAACCTTGTAAGTCCTTATTTCCCCCAGCCAGTCCTTACAGAGCTTGGTTCAGAGTCCAATCAATCAAACATAAAATAATCAGGTTAGTCATGTGCTTAGCAGCAGCCAATGATATAGTTTGAAAGTGGCACAAACAGAATTGACACATGATTTCAGTTGGCTAATGTGACTGCTGATTTTTTTTAAAATTATAGATTGGCTTCATGATTTCAAGTGAATTTGAATTGTGTAATAATATCCTTGAAATCTAATGACAACACAATAGTGTTAATGACATTTCACTTGATTTTAAAAAATTAAACCACACTAGATAAATGTTATGTATTTTGTTATGGCCATGTGAGGAGGAGTAAAAATTGAGTCTCCTATCATGCCACTCCAATTTTGACCATACAGAAATGTTTGTGAATTTGTAAGGATGAAGATATTTACTCAATGTCTGTGCTTTTGTGTGTGCTGGTTATAAAGAAACTAGTTTGGCAGGCTTTCTTGAGTTTAAAATAAAAAGGTGTTCGTTTTTATTGAGTCAAGAACTCACCCAGGCAAAGATATAAAAATATTTAAAAAGATAAACTCATGTGGGTATGTGCTTGTCCCCACACACACACCCCCACACCCACACACACACAATTACAAGTTATATTGTAGGAAGTTACTTTCTTAGCCAAAATTAAAGTTCAATGCAAAAAAGGAAAAAAATAGAGTTTACTGTTTATGAGTCCCTTACTGGTACAGTTGGCTGAAGCAAAATTTTTTACATGGTGGTCTTGAAAATTCAGTGGAGTTGAAGCCCATGTAGATTGCAATTTCTGGAGATGGTCTCTTTTTAAAATGTAATCCGTCTTTTCCAAAAATTCAATAATTTTTGCTTCTGAGGTTCCTTTCGATGAAAAATTCTCTATCTCTGTGCTGGATTTTAAACTGGAATAGAGTTAGGGTCTTGGGAGAGAAAGGAACTCATTACTGCTTCAGCTTTATCAGACTACTGTTTTAGCAGCTTGTGTGCCGCATTAAAAGAGATTTCAAAAATGGTTATGCCAGTCACGTGACCTCTCTCCCCATAATGATTTCAGAAGGCATTCGCTTAGCTGATGTCTGAACCAACCATGGCTTTTGTTTCATGGCTGAGTAATTAGATTCTGTATTGTCCCAGGGTGGAATCATCCCAGATTTACACTAAGTGCGGTAGCGAGCATGAAAAACAATGTTTTAGCCGCCGGCTGCAATGGCGGGTTTTTACACAATATTGTTCGCTTACCAGCTCATTAATTATGCAGCCACAGGAAACACACCAACCAGCTGGTGGTTGGCCTCTGAATTGCCCACCATCATGTTATCTCACCGTTTCCTCACTCTGGGTGCCCTAAAAGCGCACACATTTCTCTATGCCTGTAGCCCAGGACTGCTCCAGTGAAGGCATGGCCCCGAAAGCCAAGATGAATTCAGTGACCTTTCACTAGAATGCCTTTTGTGGCCTCTTCCCTTGCCTGAGGCCACTTCTCCCCCTTCCCCAAGCAAGCCCTAGCCCTGCAGCCGTTGAAAAGCCCCACCTTACAGCTGTCTGGTAGATAGAGACCTGCCCATGAGCCCCCACAAAAGCGGTGTGGTGCTGCCTGCGAAGCCTGGTGCTGATAACTGCGAGTGCTGCCCGAAGCAAGGTAGACAAAGAAACTTTGAGGTCCCGAGCGAAGTGCAGCTCGCCAGGTGCACATTGCTTACATATAGTTGTGAAACACGCCGATGTGCCCATGATGATCCAGCGTGGGGCGATGATTCTGGCAAGCAGGGCTTATAATGAGATGCTGAAGTATTGAAATTAAGCTCCCGACGTGTGGCAGCAGGGAACATGGATCAATGATCGTAAATTGATTTCACAATGGCATAAAATCGATATTTGGCCTTCTCACCATATTGTCCGCTCACACGCACCGTGACACCCACTGCCAACGGGGCCGGACGATTCCACCCTCCACCAACTGGACCGGACAATTCCACCCCCAGCCTTTAACTCCTGAATATCCATTATCCATCTTGATGAGATTGGAAGAACACCTTTCCATGTAACTATTGTCCTAGTAGACTTTGTCTCCGCTTGAGAGATAACTTTGTAGAAATGCAAATGTGAGGTCCAGAACAGTTTCAGTAAATCCTTTTGAAGTAGTCCTTGACATCATCAGGTGTGAAATTCCATAGAAGGATGTCGTGGCTTGTCTGAATTGTAATTCACATTGGAACTTTACAGAAACAGGTGATAGAAACATAGAAATACAGAAAAATGGATGAAGGAGTAGGTCATTTGGCCCTTAAGCCTGTTCCGTCATTCAGCATGATCATGGCTGAACCTCTATCTCAACACCATACTCCAGCTCTCTCCCCATACCCCTTGATGCCTTTGGAGTCTAGAAATCTCTTTCCTTCTTAAATATATTCAGTGACTTGGCCTCCACAGCGCTCTGTGGTGGAGAATTCCACAGGTTCACCACCCTCTGAGTGAAGAAATTTCTCCTCATCTCAGTCATAAAAAGCCTACGCCGTATCCTGGGATTGCAACCCCGTGTTCTAGATCCACCAGCAACCAGATGAAACATCATTCCTGCATCTAGTCTTCCCAGCCCTGTCAGAATTCTGTGTTTCAATGGGATCCTCTCTCATTCTTCTAAACTCCAGTGAATACAGGCCTAGTTGGCCCAATCTGTCCTTGTACGACAATCCTGCCATCCCAGGAATCACTCTGGTCAACTTTAGTTGCATTGCCTCTATGGCAAGTATATAATTTCTTAGGGAAGGAGACCAAAACTGCGCACTCTACCCAAGGGTTGGTCTCACCAAGGCCCTGCATAGGTGTAGTAAGACGTGTTTGTTCCGCTCACAGTAAGGCCAACATACCATTTGCTGCCTTAACTGCTTGCTGCACTTGCTTGCTTGCATTCAGTGATTTGCAACTTGCAATACCAGACATCAGCTGACTTGTGGCAGCCATCTTAAGTCAGTGTCTTTTCCTGCTTTCAAAAAGTCCTTTTTAAACAGTTCAATATATGTTTGATCAGCCAATGAAATTACAGATTAATATCACTCATGCACAAGCCACATCATCATGACAATTCTTGCTTATTGGTATACCATATCCTGTTAGCGCTGAGTGTAATTTTTTTTCTTTTAAGTCTCAAATTTGTACCCTTGATTTCATTGTTTAAATCAATCAGCTTGTGTCTTCAAATTTCTTTTATTTGTTCTTGGGATGTAAATGTGGCTGACAAGCTCAGAATTTATTGCATTCCTAATTACCCTTGAACTGAGTGGCTTGCTAGGTGATTTCAGAGGGTAGTTAAGAGTCAGCCATATTGCTATGACTCCACATTCTGGAGTCACATGTAGGCCAGACTGCGTAAGGGTGGCAGATTTCCTTCCATGAAGGACATTAGTGAACCAGATGAGTTTTTACAACAGTCCAGTGGTTCTATGATTATTATTAATGAAACTAGTATTTTTATTTCAGATTTATTAATTAATTGAATTTAAATTCCCCCAGTTTGCCGTGCTGTGGTGAGATAACTCATGTCTCTGGAGCATTAGTCCAGTCCTCTGGTTACTAGTCTAGTACCATTATCACTGTGCTACAGTTCCCCAGTTTTGGGGAAATTCATTGTGTTGGAATTCTGTACCCCAGAAGGTTATGGATGCTCCATCATTGAATATATTTAAGACTGAGATGAACAGATTTTTGGTCCCTCGTGAAATCAAGGGATATGGGGAGCAGGTGGGAAAGTGGAGTTGAAGACAAAAATGAGCCATGATTGTATTGAATGGCCGAGCAGGTTCGATGGGCCGTATGGTAATGATATTCTAGTTTGAAAAGATAAAGCAAAAAACATGACCAAGGGTCAGAATGAGACATCATTGAAACAATAAATTGTCAATAAAATAAATAAAATAAACATCAGTGGAACTGAAGATGTTCCTGTAATATTACAAACTCCTAAGATCATTTGTTACTTTGGATTTATTTAAAATAAATGTCAAATATTTTCACAAATAAAGCAGAAGTTATGAATGAGTATTAGGGGTTGTGACAGGAAGATGTAATAATTTTCATAATGTTATTTGGAATTTATTGTAGAGTAATAGTGGGGTCTGTGTCTTTGGATGTTTGTGCGCCTGGGAATTAATTGAATTAAAGGCAGCTGGTCTAAAGGCTTGATGTAAGAAGAGAAGCTTGGTTTGAAATGCTAAATAGGTAAACATGGGTGAAGTTTTAGAACGTGAGGTGTAAAGGGAACATTTGCCTTTTTAAATAAACCGGACTAACTTGAATTCAAAAGCGGGGTGAAATGTTTTACCTAGCCAGGAGAAGTTATTATAGCAGTAATTTGTAGACCTATGAATGTGCTTAAAATGATTTCTTTTATTAATAAATGTTTAATTTAATTTTGTAAAAACTGTCTAAGCCTAGGTGGCCTTTTTACTGAATTCAAAGCCCACATCTCGAAATAAAAACAAATTGCAAATAGTTGTGGCAGCTGCTTCAAGTTTCCTTCTGGGATTTGAGCTGCTTAGTATTTACCATCCGCCTGCTATAACAGGTTGTTACTGTTTTTGTTTAGAAGCAAACATGAGGCCAACCGAGACAGGCTCAGATTCCAGTTCCTCTTCTGCTGGTGCGCAGTCTGGAGTGCCGACACAAGTGGTACAGCAGGTTCAGGCATCACAGCAGGTGAGTGAACAGTAGAGAAAAGTGCAGTGAATCTTCATACAAATTAAACTTTTACATGTTGTTGAATATATTTTGTAACTTATGAATTTTGTTTACTTAGCCAGCAGTGTAATCAGAGAGTGGTTTATGTATTTTTCTTCTCTAAATTATCTTATGCTCTTTTAAGGGATTTGTTACTATCGTTTTAGTTATTACTATGGAACTGCTTTAGTTACGATCTCCATGGAGGAAACCATAAATTGAAAGAATCTAATTTTAAACAACCCCCAAAGTGAAGAAATTACCAATGAGATTTCACTTGTATCTTTTACTTTAACACCTATCAGAACCAATGCAAATTAAATGTGAATTAACTGGCAAATGATGCTTCAAATAAAAAGGTAAATTTAATTTTAAATAGTCGACACCACAACGAGAGCAGCTCAAGGTGATTTATACTGTGATTTTTCTTCTGTCTATGGAGAAACAGCTAACCTCAGATTTTACTTCTCCATCTTGGTTAATCCAAAAATGTAAAGTCACTACAAGGCCTAAGGTTCAGCTGATTGGATCACTAATCGAAATGCTAAATCAATATCGCATCACCTTTGATCCTTATCCTCAAGTAGTCTGGCTGAGAATTGTTGAAACAATGGAGAGGTAGTGTTGGAATTTAAATTTGTTTAGAAGTCCAGAGCTTAATCACTTGAACAGATGGAATATTGTTTTATTTTTGAAAGTATCTTATGCACTGATTCACTTTGATTTTAACATGAAAAGTAATTAAACCTGAACGTTTTATGATATTTTAGGTTCCCTAATCTGAAGCTACTTTGAAATCAGAAGGAAGTTTACTTAATTAAAAAAAACCTCTTGAAAAGGAGGGTGTTTTTTGCAAGACCTCATGGCCCAGAACTTCCCATCTCTTGGGGCAGGGTTGTACCCCAGAAGATGGTCGGGGGACCCCCCCCAACCCCCTCCAGATGATCCCATGCAAGGACTGAATGGCAATTGCCCAGGAAGTTCAAAATTCTGATGGACAATTACCCTGCACCGGGAACTATCCTACACTCCGATTTAAATTGGAGATTTTGGATGGTTTCAATTCTCTTAGAAGAATAGTTACCCAGGAAAAGTTAGAAGAGTTAACACCATTTCAAACTCCTGGGTAGCTGAAGCCCCACTAACCCCCCTCTCCGCAATTAGCCCCCATGCACCTCACTTCTCCCCCACCCATCTTAACTCCCCTGATCCATCCTATCCCCTATCTTACCACCTCCGTCCCCCCAATCAACCCATCCTATCCACTTACCTGATACACTTACCCTTTCCCTGGCTTCTCAAAGTGGCATTTGAACAAAGGGACCTTTAAAATTACTGTTTAACAGTAATTAGTGGCTTCATTTTCCCCAACGCTGCTGCCTTGTACTGGAAAGATTCAGGAACCAGGGGCGCTGCGCATTTCTCAGCAGGTCCTGGTGAGAACTGTGCAGGTCCAATCTAAAGTAAGTAAAAAGGAGCAGAGTGGCAATTCAACGGTGATTGTCACTCCACCAAAGTTTGGGCCCCATGTTTATTATGATCACCAACAAGGAGAGGAGAGGGCTCAGGCAGAAATAATAATAAAAGTTGTCATGATAATGAAGGAGAAACACCGAATTGCATCTGGAAATATTGGACTTTAAAAATCAGTTCTGAGTTCGTAAAAATGCACACAAACCATTGGCTGGAATGCTGCAGGGTGAGTCCCTGAGAGGCAATGGAACCCCACCCTGTTGCCAGACAAGGTACTCCTAAGCAGATCCAGAACCTAATTGCTCCCTTTGGTAAAGACAGTGGGACATAATAGGAGATCAAGAAATCCTGTGAGCAATGTCCAGAGAGATTTGTGAATTCTACTTCCCACTTGGAATATACAAAGAAGGAGTTAAAAGTGACTTAAAAGTGCTTAACTGTTGGTGGGTGTTCTAAGAGAGAACAAGTGCAGGAAGTTTGACTCAGAAGTAACAGCCACACACAGTACCCCTGCAAATTGCCATTTTGCAGGTATCCCGATCTCTCTCCCTCTCTACTGAATTCAGCACTACTGAAACCTCAAAACTGACTACTGTTTACCAAATTCAACAGTATTGGAACCTAGAAATCGACTACCCATCTACCAGAGTCAACTCTACTGGAATCTCCAATTGCAATGGCCGCAACGCTCAATCACCTACTCCCCATGAGTCAAGGACTGTTCCATATACCTTATTTTTATATATATATTCACCTCAAACTAAATTCTTACTTTTAACCTGCATGGCCATATATGCATGTGTTTTATCTTTTCTAGTTAACCAGTACAGAAATACTAGCCAATCTAGATTCCTTGTTCTCCCACCTGGGTGCAGAACAGCAAGCAGACCTGATGAGGCTGCACACTGCACTTAAAGGTTTTTGCAGAGACAATCCAGGCTGTACCACCCTAGCCCTACATGACATGGATGTGGGAGTGGCCCCTCCCATAAGGCAACATCCGTACCTTCTAGGCCCGGAGAAGCTGTCCCAGGTCTGGGAGGAGATTAACTACCTGCTGGAGCATCAACTAATAAAGCCCAGCAACAGTAGCTGGAGCTCCCCAGTTATGCTCGTGCCCAAGCCAGATAGCTCCACAATGTCCTGCATTGACGACGGAAAAGTTAATGCAGTCACCCGAGCTGACTCCTACCCAATAAGACTACATAGAGTAGATAAAGCAGCCTATATTACGAAGATAAATTTACTCAAGGGATACTGGCAAGTTCCCTTGATGGCCCCCACGAAGGAAATCTTCACCTTCGTAACTCCATTAGGGTTATACCGGTTTAGGGTTATGCCCTTTGGACTCCGGTATGCCCCGGCTACCTCCCAAAGGTTGACGAGCCAGGTAGTGGTGGGCTTGTCCAATTGTGTATTGTACCTGGATGACTTCGTAGCGTACAGTGCCCTGGGAAAACCACGTGGAGCAACTGGAAGCCCTCTTCCAGAGAGTACAGCCAGCTGATCTAGTGGTCAATCTCACAAAGAATGAGTTCACTAAAGCGAAAGTGACCTATCTAGGAGACGTAGTAGGCCAAGGTCAGATACTGCCCAGGGCTGCCAAGGTACAAACTGTAGCCCAGTTCCCCATTCCCACCACAAATCATGAGATCCTTGGGGATGTGTGGGTTCTTCCGGAAGTTTGTCCCAAACTATAGCACAGCAGCCTCCCTGCTGACAGACCTGCTACAGAAAAAAGCAAAGGTAGTTTGGACCGAGAAATGCCAGACAGCCTTCAAAAAGTTGAAGGCCATTTTAATAGATAAGCCCATGCTTGCAGGCCCAGAATTTGATTAGGCATTTGAACTAGCCATTGATGCGAGTGACATCGGGCTAGGGGCTATTCTCCTACAGGAGGATGAACCTGGAATAGAGAGACCAATCGAGTACTTCTCTAAAAAGCTCATCAAGCATCAGAAACGGTACTCAGCAGTGGAGAAGGAGACCCTTGGTTTCTTAATGGCCCTCAGACACTTTGAAATATATGTCCGAAATGGGTACAGAGAGACCACAGTCTATACCGACCACAATCCGTTAACTTTTGTGGAAAAATGTAAGAACTCAGAAAATCAGGTTATTCCGTTGGAGTTTGTTCCTCCAGCCGTACCACTTAAAAATCAACCACATGCCTAGGAAATCAAATGTGATTGCAGACGCCCTGTCCAGAACTTAAGGAAGCCCAATTCGAACCGGGAAAGATAAATTGACCATTGCTAAGAGAATAAATGAATGAGAATGTTTTGTTGTTTATAAGTCTTTCCCTTTTTTATAACAAAATGAGAATGAATCTTATTTCATTCCGGGGAGGAAGGGAAGTGTCATGATAATGAAGGAAAAACACTGAATTGCTTCCAGAAATATTGGACTTTAAAAATAAGATCTGAGTTTTTAAAAATGCACACAAGCCACTGGCTGGAATGCTGCAGAAGTTTGACTCAGAAGTAACAGCCACACACAGTACCCCTGCAAATTGTCATTTTGCAGGCATCTCGATCTCTCTCCCTCTACCGAATTTAACACTACAGAACCTTGAAACCGACTGCTCCCTGCCAAATTCAACACTGGAACCTCAAAACTGAAATCAGCTCCACTGGAATCTCTAATCACAACGGCTGCAATGCTCAATCACCTACTTCCCACAAGTTGAGGACTGTTCCGTATTCTTTCCACATATATATATATATATATATATATACATATATATATATTCAGTTACTTCAAGCTGAATTCTTAGTTTTAACCTGTATGACTGTATATGCATGGGTTTTATCCTTTCTTGCCTTTAGTAGTTAATAAACTTACTCTCACCTTTAACTCAGGAAAATCTGATCAAATTGGCTTCTTCAAAACCACAACAATTGGGTCCAGGAAAAAACGAATGTGCGAAAGGGATCCTTTCTAGATTAAACCTAATGTTGTGACCAACAGAAGGGAAGTTGCTGAATAAAGACAGGGAAGCCAGTTCACACACCACCGCCTCCCCCCACCCCCAAAACCCGGGGCATAACAATTTGGGGGTGTCCCAGTCAGACGGTGACAAATTGAGGGGTCTCACCTAGATAAACAACTTTGGGGAGCCTCGTGGGGGGGATGGGGTAGGGGGGTCCTAACAAAATAAAAATAGCCTAAAGATAAAAAGGAATGAGAGAGAAGTCCAGGAACAGGATCTTGGGTTTTGCCTTGGGTCAGGATCAAATGGAGGTCATGACCCCATGGTGTGTGGGAAGGGTCACCTGGCAAGTGATTTTCCCCAAATTGGTCATATAGTGGCAAGAGGACAGACTTACTGTCCAATTAAGCACTGTTTAATTAAGTGGGCTCTCAAAGCCGGAGGGCCATTAGGAGGCCCTGCAGTTTGGAAGGAGCAACAGCCTCAGTTCAGATGAGAGAAAAAAAGGGTGTCTAAAGAGAGTGGGTGGCTTCACTTTGAGACACCCTCTCTCCAACTTTTTGAACTTTTAAATTAATGGAAGGACTCAGCAGTCCCTCCAAAGGGCATCCACAGGCCAACAGTTGTGACCAGGCAGGTGGGGAAGACCTCAAAACTTGTCTGGGCTTTGGCCCCCACCACCCCCATGCCCACCTCACTGCCACAGGCAGCTGGCCTAGTCCCTGATGCCTTGGAGGCCCTGCAGACTGACTGGAAAATTTAGTTGACCTCTGATAATAAGCTTTGGTAGATCTTAATTCCCCTCAATTGGCTACCTGCTGCTTGCGGGAGGTTAGCCTTTTAGACTCGCATCCCACTTCCAGGAAAATAACCTGAGGGTAGGATGGTGCCAGTAAACATTCAGAACAGCCGGTGCCTGCCCGCCTTTGCACTTGCCTTCATATGGGGGCAAAAATTCAGTCTCAGATTATAAATAGCATTGTGTAATATAAATAGTTTAGGGTCTGAAAAAAATGAGATATCAAATATACAACAGGAGTGATGAAAAACAAGAAGTGTGTTGGTTTGAAAGTGTGAGAAAAACTGCATCTGGGCCATAGGGTCTGTTGCCCAAATAAGAGTTTTATATACAAATGTACATGGCACAAGGAATAAAACAAATTAGACTTGCAAAGCCAGATTAAAGACTATGATGTAATGGGCATCATAGAGTCCTGGCTACAAACTGGGCATGAATAGGAGATAAACATTCCAGAATATAGAATTTAAAAGGACAGGGAAATTGTAAAAGTAGGAGTAGTAATACTGATGAAGGAGACAATTGCTGCAATAGAAAGAGGGTATAGTCTTAAGGGTGATCAAGCTATAGAACTGCTTTGGATAGAACTGAGAGAACTGATAGAATATGATGCAAAACTTTGGTGGGAGTTGTCTTCAGACCTCCAAATATCAATAATAAAGTTGATCAGAAAATTTTGATGCCTAAGCAGAATATTTGTAATGGTTTTCACATAGACTGGGAGAAGCAGAACAGCTCAAGTCCTGATGGTCCAGTATTTTTTGAGTGAATTCGACCCTCTTTCTGGTGTCCCGAGAGCGGGCTATTCTAGATTTAGTGATGAAGAATGAGCCAGAATTAGTCAAAATCTAATGGTAAAGAAGCGCCTAGCTGACAGTGACCATAATATGGTTGAACATGATCAGTTTGAGAGGGTGAGTCACAAACCAAGATTTTAAAGTTAGTTATGGCTGACTTGTGTAATTAAACAAACTGAGTCAACAAAAGAAACGCAGAAAGAAATCCCACAAAAGGAGAAATATAAAGAATAACAAAGGGATACACAGAGAATAGTTGGAGCTGCAAAAAGTTAAGAGAACAGAGTAGCCAAGTGTAATGTGAGCCTCTCATAGACTGGAGGTGATACGGTCCTATACTTCCGCAGGGTGGCAATCAGAATGAGATTACCACTCCATTCCTTGTTTCCTACCTGGAAATTCAGGCGATCCTTTCTCATTGCATCTCCTGACTCAGGTCAGACGAGAACTGTGTAGGGCAGCACGATCCTGAGGCCTTCAGTCGAGCACTGCACAGTCGGAGGTAAGGAGGCCGCGCCCAGTTTTTTTACAGCGAGCTGCCGTAAAGCAGTTAGCTTTAAAGGTCCAGCCATTTTCAAGCCAGGGAGGAGATAGGTTTGTAAGATAAGTGCGTAAGATTTGGTGGGGGGTTTGGTGTCCGGTGGCTGGGGTTTTCCTCAGTGGGGGAATGGTCAGTGGGGTGATAGGGGTGGACGGTTTGGTGGTCGGGGGCGGGGGGGGTGGTGTGGTCAGTTGGGGAGGTCATGTGGATGGGTGGTCAGGAGGGTTGAGTAGTCAGTGGGTGGGGGGTGGTGAGTGATCAGTGAGAGGGGGTTGGGTGATCAATGTGGGGATCAGTTAGTGACGGTGGGTCAGGTGGTCAGTGGGGGTTTCAGGGGGTGTCCCATGGTGGGGGGGGGGGGGGGGGGGGGGGTCAGACCTGTTGGGGGGAGGGGATGAGCACTATTGTTACCCGGGACTTAGAAATGGTTTTAATTCTTCTAACTTTTCCTGGATAACAATTACTGCAGGACAGTCTGAATCTTCTGAAGTTTGCAATTTAAATCATATTTTCGGTGGTTCTGATTGCAGGGCAATTGCCCAACACAAGTTTGAACTTCCAAGGTAATTGTCAGGCAATCCTTACCTGAGGACTTCCCCATGGTTGGGAGGTGTTCCCCAGCACAGCTTTGAGGTAAACCCCCCAGTTGCGAATCTCGCAAGTTGCAGGCCATTGTAATTGAAAATCAGGAAATCACAGGCTTGCAAAATATTTACTTTGTTTTATTCTTTCATGGGTTGTGAGCCCCTCTAGCAAGGCCAGCATTTGTTCTCCATCCCTAGTTGCCCTTGAACTGAGTAGCATGCCACACTATTTAAGAACATAAGAACTAGGAGCAGGAGTAGGCAATTCAGCCCCTCGAGCCTGCCCCGCCATTCATTATGATCATGGCTGATCTCATTTCAGTCTCAACTCCAATTTCCCGCCCTCTCCCCATAACCTTTCAACCTATTACTAATTAAAAATCTGTCAGATTTCAGAGGGCAATTAAGAGTCAACCACATTGCTGTGGGTCTGGAGTACCATCTACAAGATGCATTACAGGAATTCACCAAGGCTCCTTCAACAGCACCTTCCAAACCCACAACTGCTACCACCTAGAAGGACAAGGGCAGCAGATAGATGGGAACATCACCACCTGGAAGTTCCCCTCCAACTCACTCACCATCCTGACTTGGAAATATATTGCCGTTCCTTCACTGTCGCTGGGTCAAAATCCTGGAACTCCCTTCCTAACAGCACTGTGGGTATAGCTACACCACATGGACTGCAGCGGTTCAAGAAGGCAGCTCACCACCACCTTCTCAAGGGCAACTAGTGATGGGAAATAAATGCTGGCCCAGCCAGCAAAGCCCACATCCCGTGAATGAATAAAAAAAAAAGTCATATGTAGGCTAGACCAGGTAAGGATGGCAGATTTCGTGAACCAGATGGGTTTTTACAACAATGGCTTCATGGCCACCATTACTGAGACTAGCCTTTCAATTCCAGATTATTAATTGAAATTGAATTCCACCAGCTGGCTTGGTGGAATTCGAACCTTTGACCCCAAACCATTAGCCAAGGCCTCTGCCCAGCAACATTACCACTAGGCCACCATCTCCCCATGGTTTTCTTTGTATCAGTCTTTACAGTAGAGGAACAGGACAATGTACCAGAGACCTGAGGGAAAACTAAACCTAAATAAAGTTAAATGTGCACACCATTATTAGTGTGTGATTAACCCAGTAATTTGTGATGAGGAAGAGATGTGCTGTGAGTTCTAAATTAGCAAAAATTATTGAATGATTTGCATGCCAATAACCTCTTAAAAAGGGAGTTTATTTTCAAGAAGTTGCTGCGTTTGTGGTGCTGAGATTAAATAAATTTGCTGCAGAAAGTCAGGGCTGGGAGTTGTCATGTAAGGACCCTTTCAAGTTTATGTTCCTGCAATGCTACTCAACTTCAAACACCCAGAAAGGGAACAGTTAAATCTGAATTCTTATTCCTGCAGGTAGTAAATAAAGTGTCCCTGGAGATTTTTAAAATTCTACATTTTTAAAGTTTTTTTTTCTTTTCCTTTACTTTCTGACTCACTTAACCTAACTATTCTGACTTCATCTGTATTTTTCTTTCTGTATCTAATTTGACTGTAACCATCATATTTCCTTCTCCATTGTTCCTCTGCTGTAAAAAATTTTTTATTCATTCATGGGAGCCCCATTGACTTTGCTGCGCCGTTACCTTTTTGCACTTTTTTTGTGGTGCAAATTTTTTCCGAGCTTAATGATGAGGGAAAGAAATCTGCCAAATGGGCATGTCCCGAAATGCTCCACTCCAGAAAATAGTGTGACTTTATTTTAACCAGGTCCTCTGGTACTGTACATCGTTACTTCTGCGCGTTATTAAATACATTTCTTTAAATAGGCTATAAGTATTTTACAATTTAGTGAGAATATGTTAACTTTCCTGTTGCCTTATAAGCTGACTGTGTGAAAAATTCCATTTCCTATGGGCTTGTACTTGAATTGTAAGTTGCAAATCAGAATTATTTTAGCTACGTTTTCTTTGTCCTATTCATAGCCTTTCACAGAGACCTGTTTCAAGGCACGTTCCTGCTGAATCAAGTGGAAAAGTCCAATATGCAATTGAAAAAAAAAGTTCTGCATTAGGATTATTCATTTAAATACAATAACATTTTTCCAAGGATGGTGGTGTGTATGAAAGGAGTAAGACGAAAGTTGGGTGGAACTATTGTTTCAACCACCAAGGAATTGTGGAGATTTTATACAAATGAGGTTTCAGGGTGGTATTAAATCTTAGTGAAATTAAAAATGACAACGCCCGTTAACATGAAATAGTACAGCTCTCCCACGGTTTTGTACATAAAATATGTGGTTTGTCCCTCTGCACTCCAATGTTCACAAAAATATAAAAAAGATATTTGCTACAAGAAAATTTTGAAGAAGAATTTTTTTCCTGTAATTCTATGTGATAAATGTTAGTCGTTATAGTTCTAAACGAATACTCAAGCTGTGTTATATGGCAAATTTATGTGGATTTGCAAAGCCGATCTGGTGAGGACTGAAGTGGTTACAGCGTATTTTATAGATTAGTCTTTACAGCATGTAATATATTTTTAAATAAAATTCAAATAATGGATAAGCAGGTCAAGATTTTCATATATGAACATATGAATTAGGAGCAGGAGCAGGCCATATAGCCCCTTGGGCCTACTCCGCCATTTGATAAGATCATGGCTAATCTGATTGTGGCCTCAGCCCCACTCTCCTGTCTAACTCCATTCCCTTTGACTCCCTTGTCAATCAAGAATCTACCTAACCAGCCTTAAAAAAACATTCAGTGACCCTGCCACAATTGCTCTCTGGGAAGAGAATTATAACCAATGCACCTACTATCTCTGCTGCCATTTCTTTTAGGATCCTTGGTTGAAGTCCATCAGGCCCTGGTGGCTTGTCAGCCTTTAGTTCTATTAGTTTTCTCAGTACCATTCCCCTAGTGATTGTAATTGTAAATGTTTTGAGTTTCACCTCTTGATGTACAAGCATTTCTGGGATGTTATTTGTGTCTTCAATAGTGAAGATAGACATAAGATATCTGCTTCTGCCATTTCCTTATTTCCCATTAATTCCCCAGACTCTCACTCTACAATTACTTTAGTTACTTTTTTCCTTTTTAAATACCTGTAGAAACTCTAGCTGTCTTTACATTTCTAGCTAGTTTTCCCTCATACTCTAATTTCTCCCTCCTTATTACTTTTTTTAGTCATTCTTTGCTGGTTTTAAATTTTGTCAAATCTTCTGACCTACTAGTAATCTTTGCAGAATTTTTTTTTCAATTTGGTACTATCTTTAACTTAAACAGAATTACCTGGAAAAACTCAGCAGGTCTGGCAGCATCGGCGGAGAAGAAAAGAGTTGACGTTTCGAATCCTCATGACCCTTCAGCAGAACTGGGTGAATCCAAGGAGAGGGGTGAAATATAAGCTGGTTTAAGGTGGGAGGTGGTGGGTGGGGGGAGAGAAGTGGGGGGCTGGGGGGGGTGTGGGGGGGGGGGGTGTTGGTGGAAGAGAAGTGGAGGGGGGGTGTGGTTGTAGGGACAAGCAAGCAGTGATACGAGCAGATAATCAAAAGATGTCACAGACAAAAGAACACAGAGGTGTTGAAGTTGGTGATATTATCTAAGCGAATGTGCTAATTAAGAATGGATGGTAGGGCACTCAAGGTATAGCTCTAGTGGGGGTGGGGGGGCATAAAAGTTTTAAAAATAATGGAAATAGGTGGGTAAAGAAAAATCTATATGAATTATTGGAAAAAACAAAAGGAAGGGGGAAGAAACAGAAAGGGAGTGGGGATGGAGGAGGGAGTTCAAGATCTAAAGTTGTTGAATTCAATATTCAGTCCGGAAGGCTGTAAAGTGCCTAGTCGGAAGATGAGGTGCTGTTCCTCCAGTTTGCGTTGGGCTTCACTGGAACAATGCAGCAAGCCAAGGACAGACATGTGGGCAAGAGAGCAGGGTGGAGTGTTAAAATGGCAAGCGACAGGGAGGTTTGGGTCATTCTTGCGGACAGACCGCAGGTGTTCTGCAAAGCGGTCGCCCAGTTTACGTTTGGTCTCTCCAATGTAGAGGAGACCACATTGGGAGCAACGAATGCAGTAGACTAAGTTCCAGTGAAGCCCAACGCAAACTGGAGGAACAGCACCTCATCTTCCGACTAGGCACTTTACAGCCTTCCGGACTGTATATTGAATTCAACAATTTTAGATCTTGAACTCCATCCCCACCCCCTTTCTGTTTCTTCCCCCTTCCTTTTGTTTTTTCCAATAATTTATATAGATTTTTCTTTTCGCACCTATTTCCATTACTTTTAAATCTTTATGCCCCCCCCACCCCCACTAGAGCTATACCTTGAGTGCCCTACCATCCATTCTTAATTAGCACATTTGTTTAGATAATATCACCAACTTCAACACCTCTGTGTTCTTTTGTCTGTGACATCTTTTGATTATCTGCTCGTATCACTGCTTGCTTGTCCCTACAACCACACCCCCCCCTCCACTTCTATCCCCCCACCCACCACCCCCACCCCCCCACCTCCCACCTTAAACCAGCTTATATTTCACCCCTCTCCTTGGATTCACCCAGTTCTGCTGAAGGGTCATGAGGACTCGAAATGTCAACTCTTTTCTTCTCCGCCGATGCTGCCAGACCTGCTGAGTTTTTCCAGGTAATTCTGTTTTTGTTTTGGATTTCCAGCATCCGCAGATTTTTGTTTTTATCTATCTTTAATTTCCTTAGTTAGCCATGGATGCTGCATTAATCTTCGAGAGTCTTTCTCACTGGAATGTATCTTTGCTGAATGTTATGAAATATATCTTTAACTGTCTGCCACTGCAGAATGACTGAAAAATAATAAGGAAGGAGAAATTAGCGTGGATATAAGACCATAAATATTTTACAGAGATATGATGCCCTGCTTTACTAACATAGATAACACAAATCAAAAAACGCAAAAGCGGATGTAACAATAAAATTTGTCCATTGGTTACATGGATAAAAAGCATTAAAGTTAGTTTTGATAGGCAATTTAAAAACTTTTGGTTGTTTTTCAAGGCCTATTTTGATGTGAAAAATCAATATAAAATCAAGAGAAAAATAGGAACCAAAAGATCCAAGTAAATTTGGAGAAATTCAGTAAGAAAAAGCGGTGGCCCTGATCTTCCAGTCTTTGAATAGTCGGAGACCAGCCGTACCCCCCAAAATATATTACAGGGCCCTATGGAAGTCCCAACATAATGATTTCATGGGAGAATTGCCCAGAAAGTTTGAACTTCAAATGAGCAAATCCCCTGATCCCAAGGACCCTCCAGGAAAGTCTCCAACTCTGAGATAGAGTCAGAGACTTTAGACAGTTCCAACTTAGTTTCCTGAATAGTTACCTAGGAAATGTTAGACAGATTAAAACCTGGTGTAACAACTGGGTAACTACAGAACTGACCTCCCCAGTCACTCACTGACACACCCCGAATTCTCCCCTCAATCCTCCCACCAGCCCCTCGCCCTTTGACTAACCCCGACACCCCGACTTCCCCCTCATCCCCCGAATTGACATGACTCTTGCCACCCCCACCCCCAACAGTCCAACTACCCCCTGACCAGGCCTGACTAGCTTCCACCACATGACTACTCCCCCTTCAATTCTGCCTCCCAACTCACCCCCAACCTGACCTGACCAAACCTCACCATCCTACCCCCTTGCCTCACTCTTCTTTATTCTTTTATGGGATGTGGGCATCACTCGCAAGGCGTCACAGGCATTTGTCACCTGTCCCTGATTGCCCTTGAATTGAATGGCTTGCTAGGCCATTTCAGAGGGCATCCTACCCCTTACACACCCTACCACCTTACCCACTTAACATATTCAAATATCCCCTCACCTAACCTACCCCATACTAACCCTACCCCCCTTACCCATCCACTTACCTTCCCTCTGTAACTTTTCAAAGCACATTTAAACTCTTACCAGAATGCAGCAGCTAGTGCCGTAAAAGTGGGGCATGATTCCTGCAAGGATTCTCTCTGCTGCTCCTCCTGAGGTTTCCTGAACTGACTGAGTTCTGCAGGATTTCCATCGGAAGATTGCCCTGAAAAGTCAGAGAAAGGCGTGTCTGATCAGGGTCGGAAATAGGCTTTCTGACCCTGAATGGAAGATTTGGGCCATTATTTATTTGGAAGAGCCCTAAAACACAAGAAATTAAACAAGGGAATTTATATAAAAAAATACAGGCACAGTTAAGACAAATGACAATCCATAATTATTTGCACAATTCACTTTTATGGGCTCAGTAGACAAACTTTGTTCACCTGGTAATTTGGATAAAGCCAAGGCTGCAAATACTTTCTAAGCATCAGCTGAGCCAGAATCAATAACTAGGGATGTGAGAAGCAATACTATTTTTGCTACTTCCCATCTGCCTGAAAGCAGCATTCATTCTATTCACACCCTTTAGATTCACAGTTAAAATGTTAATGCTTAATGTGAATAAAGACATCACAACTAAATTCTTTAACTGCCTCTGCCCAAGTGGTATAGTGGCCATTGTTGATCAAATTGGCATTTTGAGGGAAGTGTCTGATGGATAAGTTGGTTCCCGGATCAATCTACGTGTGAGTATAACATTAAAATAAGGCCATTATATATGGCAAGGTTTTCTCATAGTAACTTTTATAAATAAAACAATTTTTCCTCCCATTGACATTATAAGTGGTGGACACAATTGAATTTGGACCATTTGGGAATAAATAGAATACATCTTCAGAGTGTGTTAATTCACATACAGATTCTTCTTCCAGTGCCCTCCCCTCCACATTTAAACCACAATTAAAAGTTTGCAGTAGCTCAGAGAAGCTGTTTGGAGAGCCTGCAGCAAATTGCACAGTCTTTTATGAAAGACTGTTTTCATAAAACATTTGAACCCAGAAATGTGTATGTATTACAATCATGCATCACTGCAGCATATACTGCATGCTGCAACAGGGGGAGAACAGTAGGGTTATTCTTGGCAAATGGGAATTATAAAGTATTCATTCGTAAATGGCTGATTTAAACTTGACATTAATTCTGAAATCTTTGGAAAGTTGCTCAGAAAGAGAATATGTGGGAAATTTATCTGGTGTGGCCTGGAAGTTTGACTGTGGTTGAGGCTGAAACTCATTTTTGACGTATCATATTTAACTCACGCCTGGCCTGGAAATGTATATTGCTGTAAAATTGTTCCATTTCAAGGACTTGACCTTCCCCAGTCTATAAAAAAGCAATAGATAAATAGATACTGATAAATCCAATACTGCAAAACTTAGAGGAGCCAGCTTCAAAAGTCTGAACTAATTTCTACTTGCATTTTTAATTTTAGTATAATTAATCATTTCTATATCTGATACTGGAAATATATCATATATGATAGCAAAGATTGAGACTGTTATAGTCTGAAGGTAAAGCTTACAACTTTGCAGAGATTTATTTTGTTAACAACAGAACCTCATGCAGACTAATAGCAAGGGACTCAGCCTGTCTCTCGCATGCATAATAGGAATTTAAAAACGCAGTGATACGCTAATATATTAAGAATGTTATTCACTACAGGATGTGGGGCTTGGTAGTTGGACTGCAGAAACTTTGTTTGAACCTTCCCTATTGATAACCTTTAATGAGTCAGCCTTATTTCTAGATAAGGTGTGTCTGACTACACAAAATGGGTAATGAAATCCATTCAACATTTATGAATGCTGAAGCCAAAAATAATATTTTATTTTAACGCTTCTATTCCCAACGATGGATTTGGTTTCTTCTTTTAAAATTAGACTTTTTTGCAGTCTTCCAAAATGCAATATTAACAAAACATGCCAGCAAAACTGCAACAATTCTCACCCACCGCCCACCCCCCAACCCACTCCCCCCTCCTCCCCCCAATCCCTCCAATTATCTTCAAAGAGGTGTACAAGATTATGACAGGTTTTGATAAGGTTGTTACGATCCTGGAGCAGACCCCCAAATATTTGGTACCATTTGATTAGGGACCAAAAGCTTTTTGTTTAAAGTAGACAAAGTTTGATACTCAAGACACTTGCTAAGAGAATAAAGCCACAAGATTCCAAGGGTTTTGGACAAACAAAAATAAACTTTATTATATAAGTGCATGTGAATTAACAGGCAAACTATGGTCAAAGACATGGCACTGCACAATAGAGAGCAGGTGCGACCAAGACACATTCCACGGAATTCTCAACAGCCCACCCAGATGTCAGCAAACACTGTGGGTCAACCAATCTTGTTGAACTTCACAAGGGACTCCAGTTTTCACCTTCAAAATTGAAAGGTTCTTTGGAGACTGCTTGTCACTGCTATATTCTGGCTCTGCTGGGACTACAGAGTTACCAGATAATGTGATTGGCCAGCAGCTCTCTAGGGTGGGATTTCCTTCCAGATGGGGGTGCAAGTCCCATTCTGACTCAATTAAGTCTGGCCCTGGCTTAATATTGCAGAAGGGACAGCTGGGTTTTGGGTAGGCAGCTGACCATGGCCTTTTCAATTGGGGAGGGGGGTGTGTAATACAGCCCTCTATAAAATCCAGCCCATCATTTTGGGAAAAGCGATAGTAGGGATGTGAGGAAGAACTTTTTTATGCAAGTAGCGTTTCCATTGATAGAGTTCACAGATGGCCTTATTATGAATGCTTGGCTGAGCCCCAAGACTCATTTAATGGATAACCTCAGCAGGGGTCTGTTTTCACAGGTGGATTGAAATCTTTCAATTTCTTGTATGTTTATTTGGACAAGGGTAAAATGTGTGCAGTGAGGTAAAGTTTCTGTTTTTCGTACTCTAATGGCTCTGCCTGATGGAGACTTTTATAGGGTTGTAAGAGCAGCAGTTTTTTTCCAAAGCAGATTTCTGAATGAGTGTTTTTTTTTAAAGTGCATTTCAAGACTTCCCATTGTTACTTATTGGCTGTATAGTGCATACTGTGTGAGTGAGCATGGAAGGGCGAATGACGTAGCATGAGAAAGATCTTTTAAAAATAACTTCCCAAAGGTCCCTGAATCTATTATATGGTTCACAATTCCTCTGAGGGGCTGTGAACTATGTGTCCTTGAGAAGTTAGCTTGAATGCACGAAAATTGCAAGGGGCTATGAGATGCCTGCCTCCACAATGGAGCTGACCAGGTTGGGGATGCAGGTTCATTACCCTCACTCTTATCACACCCCTGTGCAAATTGCCAATGCCGGAAATGGGGAAGGAATCCTGGAATCAGGTCCTGTGCACCATTTTAAAGGCCTCCAGAGTTAGCCCGATTCCGCAAAAATCTCACCATAACTCTATGACTCAGAGCTAGGCAAAGTTGTGCCAAAAAGTTATCACATACCCTCGAGTGTTTGCGATAGCTACACTGTTATTTATGATGATTAAAGTGTTTATTTTTGGGAGTTAGAGATTATTAGATACACCCCTTTGGAGCAAGTTTCAGAAACTTTCAGCCAACCACTTTTCTTTGGGGGGGTCCAGTGAAGATACTAACCCACACCTAATAACCCTGAAGAACATGCAAGAATCTCCCTGCTCCCTCACTCCATCATTGTAACTTCCAAAACGACGCCTGAAGCATTAACTTTTGTTTTCTTGCTAGAAATGCTGATTGACCTTTCTTTGGTATTTTGTTCTTGTTTTGCCTTTTTTTTTGGCTTTGCATTCCAAAGTAATGCACTATCATTGTGAAAAATTAATTTTTACAATTAAACAAAAATAAGTAATTCAGTCAACAAGCAGAGAAAGATATGGTATACAATATTCAGAATATTGGTGTTTAAATTCAAGAGTGAGTAAATAATGCTTCAGTTGTACAGCATGTTGATCTGATCCTATCTGGAGTATGCATTCAGTTTTGGGCACCTAAATTGTAGCACTAATTCACCAAAAATATACCAGGAATTAAAGAGTTAAGTTACGAAGACAAGTTATGAATAAACTTTGCTTGTATTTCTTTGTGAATAGAAGATTGAGCAGTGATATATTTGAGATGTTTAAATTGGTAAAGGAATTTGATAAGGTAAATGCAAAGAAACCATTTTATCTGGTGGAGCAATCCAAAACAAAAGGGAATAATTTTAAAATTATAAAGAGACAAATTAGGAGTTAAATCATTAGGTATACAAAGGGTTGTGGAAATTTGTAACCTTCACCACAAAAGGCTGTGAAATCTGAGTCATTAAAATCTTTAAGACTGAGACCAGTGAATTTTTGTTTGGCATGTTTCTCAAAGGAACATAGAACAAAGGTGGATAAGTGGAGATGAGGTACAGGTCAGCCATGATCTAACTGAATGGAAGAACAGGCATGAGGAGCCGAATGAACCACTGGGCAAACGTTTTCGCTCAGCAAGCGCACGAAAAGGCATGCGCCTGACCCGCTCGAGTGTGAAATGATGTACGTTGACGTCGGCCGAGCGTGCCGATGTCAATGCGCAGTCGTGCAATAGTTCAGTTGGCAGGCACGCGCCGGAGTCAGCAGTGTACCCGCCGACAATTAAAAGGCTTGTTAATGCCATTAGATAATCAATGAAATTAAATTTTTCACAGCCTGTCCAACCTAACAGTTGGCAGGCAGACAAAAAGATCAAGCGGCCTTTGCATTTTTTTGGAAACCTCATCCACGGGTGAGGTACCTTATCCACAAGTAGGCACCTATCACACAGAAAATGGAAGTCCTAGCATTTTTGGGGCCAATAACTACAGAATGATCAGTGACCCAATTAAACCTAAAACTATGATCAAGGTTGACAACTTCAAAAAGCCTGAGTTTGAAGAAATGAAGAATGTTTTAAAACAAATGTATTGGAGGAGGACATTTAACAGTATTCAGTGGAAAACAAATGAAACACCTTTAAAAGAATAATGCGGGCTAAAGCCCATACCTAAGATCAGTGAGTTCATGCTAAACAGGCATGATTCTAAATGGATTACTAAGCAAATTAATAATGAATGAAGAAGAAAAGGTACATATTTCATGAATGGAGAAAGAAGGGCACACTGGGATGAATAAAAGAGCATACAAAAACAAATAAAATATTAAAAAGTGCATCCTAGAAAAAAAATGTGGCTACAGAGGCAAGATATAATAGTGAAAAATGCTTTCAATATTGCCACAGCAAAGGGCCTGCCAGAAACAAATGAGAACAGTAAAATATGGAAATTGCCTTGAAAATTAGATAAGCAAAAAATAATAAATAATCTGAACAATTGGTTCTTCCAAGTACTGTCAAGAGAAGACATGAACAATATGCCCTGCCCCCGAAAAGGAATCTGTGGCATTATTCATCACTAATTAAAGAGATGGAAGCTCCAATCAAGCAGAAAAGGGTTAACACACAGAAATCCCTAGATACAACAAAAATTTGCATTTATATAGCATCTTTAAAATGTGAAATGTCTTAAGATGCTTCCAAAGTGCGTTATCAAAAAAGAGTAATAAAAATGCTCCAACAGCAACTTGCATGTTTATAGACCACCTTTAATGTACTAAAATGCCCCAAGGCTCTTCACAGCAAAATTATCAAACAAACTTTGACTCTGAGCCACGCAAGATATACCAGGAGGTATTAGGTCAGATGCTCAAAAATTGGGTCAAAGAGAAAGGTTACAAGAAGCTTCTTAAAGAAGTAGAGAGAGCTGGAGATGTTTTAGAAAGGGAATTTCTAGAGTTTAGAGTCTTGGCAGCTGAAGACACAGCAGACAAGGGCGAAGTGATGAAATCAGAAATGTGTGAGATGCCAAAATTGGAGGAGCATGGAAATCTCAAAGATTTGTGAGGCTGGAGCAAGTTACCGAGATGGGAAGGAGAAGCCATGGGCTGGTGGCAGGATTTGAAAACATGCATGAGGATTTTAAAATTGAAGCATTGTCGGACTGGGAGTCACTGTAGATGGGTGAATGCAAGGACAAAGTGACTTGGTGTGAGTTAGGGATAGATGGTATTTATCCCACAGTGTTGAGAGAGACTAGCAAAGAGATTTGTGAGGTACTGACAATCATTATGAGGGGGACGGGGGAGAATTTTCACGTCAGCTTGTGGGGTGGGCCCAACACGCCAACAGGTAAAGTGACGCATGGTAACATCAGTCATGTGTCCCGATGTCACTGCGCGTCATTCAGATCTTTCGTTGGACAGGCGCATGCCCGCCGAACTGTCAAAGGCCTGTTAAGGCTAGTAAGAAACCAATTAACATAATTATCAATGCTGCCCATCCAACCTTAAGGTTGGCAGGCAGGTGAAGAGCCCAAACGGCCTTCACATTTTTCAGGAAACCTCATCCACGGGCGGGATGAGGTTTTGTAAAGGTTTTATTAAATAAATAAATCATTTTTTCACATTTCATAAACGTGTTCTAGCTCATGTGACAATTTTTATCTTTCTTTATTGAAAAATCTCAATATATACTTAATCTCTCTCAGGCAGCTCCGACTCTCCTTCCCTCCTGCTACTAGGGTGTGTGTCACACTGGGCGGGCCTTAATTGGCCCACCTAGATAAAATGGCAGCACGGAGCCAATTGCGGGCAGCGATCAGCTCCGCGCCTGCTCCCAACCGGCCCACCCAACAGGGAGAAAATGATCCCCCATGAATATTTGAGTGGTACCATTAGTTTGGAAACAAACTAATCTAATGCCATATTCAAAAAAATGACTAAACAGACAATCAACTGCAGATCCATTTGTCTTAGTTCAATTCCCTGTAAGATAATGGATTTGTTATCAAGAGTAAGGATAACTGATTCAAAAACAACCTAATAAACAGCTTTATATGGGCAAGATCCCATTCAACTAACCTCTCCTTGATGAAATAATAATCCAAGTGGTAAATCTATTTCAACTTAAAAAGAAAGTTCCAGACCAAAAGTTGTGAATTAAGCAAAAAGTTGTAAGATCCAAGGCATGACTTGAGCATGATTAAGAAATTGGCTAACGGGTAGAAAAAAATGGGTACTAGTTTGAGGAATGATGTTGGGGGCCATAGAGGATGTACTGAGTGTTGTGCTTTAGGGTTCAAAAATCACTACTGTTTTTAATTTACATCAATAACTTGGATTCAGAAGATTAATGCTAATTGGTCAAATATGCAGGTGATACTAATTTGGGCAGCCCTGGATGATGCAGTACAGCAATTACAGAATGAGTGAAACAAAATATTTGAGTGAACCAAGCAATGGCAGGTGAGATTTAATGCAAACAAGTGCAAAGTACTGCACATATGAAGAAAAGTGGCAGCACATGTACTCTCTGAATGGTGTTGAAGTAACTAAGGATGAGTTTGAAAGAAATCTTGGCGTTATAGTGAACTGTACTGCTCATATTCAACCAATTTGGACCAGCAGTCAATAAAGCTGATCGCATGTTGAACTACATGGTCAGAACTCAGGATCAAACCTTCCAGTGCTGTGGTTGGACAACGCCTAAAATGCTGTGTTCAGTTCTGGTAGCAGAGCAACAAAGGAGATAGTCACACTGGAGCCAACATTTATAAGGCTCCTTCAATATGGTACAATGTCCCAAGCATTGCAATTTGACACCAAGCAATGTAAAGAAATATTAGGACAAATAACCAAAAAGCTTGGTCGTACAGGTAGGTATTAAGGAGCTTCTCAAAGGAGGAGAGAGAGCAGGGAGGCAGAAGGGGAATTCCAGAGTAATACTGCAACCGACTAGGCAATTGGAGGCGTCGTTTGCCAATAGCAGAGTGACTAATGATCGACATTATTGGGGCCTGAGTTATAACCTAAGACTAAGTGGCATTGGTATTTTCAGCCTAGAAAGGAAAGCCTTAAGAGGTGATCTTATAGAGGTTTATGAAATAATAGCCAGTATGGAAGAGATTTATCTGCAATACCATTGTAAAACAAATAGTGGGGATAGAGGTTCAGACTAGTGAAAGGCAACTTTAGGACTAATTTAAGGAGGTTTTTAGAAAGTGGTCAACATCCAGATGATGCCCAGGCACTAAAATTTCCAATAGACTGGGGTTGTCGAGCTCTTGGCATGTGATGATAATGGTGCTGACACCCTCCAACTGCCTGCAAATGAGATTCCTTTCTACTGACCCAGTACGATGAGGCAGGGTCAGCGTTGTATAGCAATAGCAGGCATGATCCTGTGGTCTTGCCTAGATTGCTGCCCATGGATTTTCCGGCATCTTTAGGACATCGCTAGAGTTAGTGCACAGCTAGCAGTAAACAGCTGAAAAAGTTGGATTGCCAAAGGTTCTTGCAATGCATTAAATTGTTTTAATGTCCCCTTTGATACACAATGTTACATCTAAGACATAACTTGGCAATAATTACAAATATGGTTTGGAACCTGCCTTTTAAATCATTTGACTGAGAAAGGCCGGAAAAGACAAATTAAACACACTGCAGACTTCCTTTATCCACTTTTAACTTGAGGATTTTCTTTGCCCAAGTTCAAAAGAGTTTACAGTGAATATATAGGCAATATGTTTGAATCACAACATGCAACTGTGATATCATCACAATATATAGACTGGATTTTTTTTGTTTTTCTTTCCACCAAAAATAAGTCATATTGAGCTGGTAAAGTTTTTCTAATATAAACCATAATCCATAAATATTTTCAGCCAGTTCCTCCTGGCTCTTTGATTCATTATTGAGCCACACTTGTTTAAGTGTTGACTTTTAAGGGCTGTTATTTTAACTCTCCATCAATAAAGAGTTAATGCTTTTTACATGGAATTCAGTGATTCAAAACCAAGGTGATGTCTGTAAGCCTCAGTGCAAGTTGACACTGTTAGCATTAAGATCTACCTGTAACAATTATTTTTTATGCTTCCAAACATCCTACAATAGGCAATTCGCAAAAACTCACATTTCAAAATTTCCCTGAATAGAAGCTTGTTCCATATCAGTGCAAGTAACTGAATTTAAAGTAAAGGTATATCCAACACACTTTCACTTGTTGAAGATGCTTTTTTTTTCAAGGGGGCGTTTGGAATCATGCTCTCAGGAAAAATAATATATCTTTGCTGCTTTGTTTGGCACATGTTTCTGTATTTAGGAATTTACCATGGGTATTGCACACTTTCCATCCATTGTTCAACTTTGTTGAAAATTAGTTCTCTTTGTCATTTGAATTGAATTGGATTTGAAAACTTCATTCTCCCAGTACCCATAGATGACAGCTTTGAAGTCAATGGGAATCAAAATCTGGAGGAATATAAAGCAGTTGTCAGCTTGCTGTCACCGATTTTATAATATAATTGACTCAAAATCTAAGGTGATGGCCATTTAGTTTGCAAAGCTTCAGTGTTATTTGATGCTGCTAGCATTAAGAAATGTATAACAGTCAGTGAAAACCTACATGTAGTAATTTTTAATGCTTCATTATATCCTTAACTAGTGAACTAGCAAAGGCTCACTATTCAAAATTGCCCTGAATTTAAGCCTATGACATATCAGGACAAATAACTGAACTGAAACTGAAAATATAACTTATGCGAAAGGTAGATCCAACATGATCCTCTGGAAACACAGCCCCCATTATTTTCAACAGCTGACAGGTCAACTATAATTATAGGTAGTTCATCTAAGCCTGTGGCTTTATTTTTATTTTATTCATTTTATTACAAAGTTAACGTTTAGAGCTTCATTATAAGTGTTTAATGATTTAGTCACATATTACACATCAGCAATGACTGACAATTCAGTTTTAACTTCTCATTTGAGTGTGTGATTTACTGTTGCACGCCTGGTCAGGTCCAGAGGCTGGATTGGTTCTGTGTGAACAGTGAGGCTCAGATCATGGTTGGGCTAATAAGGAAGGTGTCTGCATCTACCTCACCCACTACCCCACTGCACAATAGCACCTGCATTAAACAAATGATTTTAATTTCATCATTCACATAATTAGCTCATAGGTCTGGATATGAATTCATAGCTTACCTTTCTTTGATGGCTCAAGCAATGCAATGTTCAATGATTCTATGTTGATTGGCCTTTAACACGGCCCTAACTGTCCTTAGGAAGTAAAGTTTTTATGATGGCCATTTCCATTAACCCATTTCAGCACCAGAGTTGAGCTGAACTAGAGTAAACTGAAAGAAAACTTCATTGGTGCTTTCTAATGACTTTGCTCACCATCTAGTTTTCTGTTAACGTTGTGAAGAACCCTATACGATATGTTGTTTTTAGGAGCCAAGTGCTCCGAGAGCTGTTACGGAAAATTTATACGTATTCTTTTTTAAATTGCAATCAAAATAAAGCTTTTTGTTTATTGGCCATCCAAAATTTGCTTTGGTTTCTGTGGTTACATGGAAAATTTGGATGATTTCCTGAAATTTTAGTCTACAAATAATTTTAGTTAATTGCTGATTACTCAATGGAAAATCAACTCTGAAGACTGCAGTAACATTTCTGCACCAAATATGTCTCGCCTCTTAGTGACTACACAAAGCACCCACTAATTAAGATTTTGTAGTTTACTTCTTTGCTCTTCTTGCCAAATGAGAATGTTCGATGATGAGTTTCTGTGACTGGAACAGAAGTGGGGATATTGGGAAGGAAAATTTGTCCACCTGTTTGTAAGTCAGCAGACAGGACAAAACTGGCGTATGTTAGACATAGTCATTTTTAAATCAGAAGTCACCAGTTTACTTAAAGGAGTAATGTTCCTCATAGAATGTGTAATGATGGAATATCTAAATTGTAATTCTACTGCCAATAATCTGCCAAATTAAGTTATGTTTTGTACATTAAACTGCATCACATTACCCAATTTTTAGAGTATTTTGTAAGAATACATTTGTCATTCATTATCCTGAGTGCAAAAGTGATTAATTTGATTACTAACAATGTGCTTACCTCAGGGGGTTAATAAGGTGTTGCTGTTTTTTTTCAGTGACAGAAAGCAATTGTTTGTGTAGAATGGGAAGTTCAGGCTTGGGTTGGGTATATATGTTGACTGAATTTCCTTACACCACATTGCAATTGTTTCTGAGTGCATTTCAAGTTGGATTCTCCATAATGTATTACTTTTCTCCTGAGCAGAGGCTTCTAGTACAGAAGGCTGTGCAGTCGAAAGTGGATCAGTTCCCGCAGCTCCAGCTGCCGGGAGTCCAGCAGGTAACAGTAACGCATCAGGTAACAGTTTTAGCAATGTTACTTAGTCTATAAACAGGGATGCCACAAATTCTGGAGTAATTTACTGAAGAGTGTTCTATGACTAATACTGATACAGTGACATTAGTAACATTAGAAAATAGATTTCAGAATTATCTTACTAAACCATTTTGTGCCATATTTAATCATGGTTACTGTTTCAGTTATCCTGACCTTACTGCCATTACAATGAAAGGAGCAGAATGATTGGTATGTTGCGGTAATGTCAATCCAAATTAGATATCTTTGTATTTTACAGTAATAGGAACATAGCCTTATGGAAGACATGGGGAGGTGTTGAATTCCACATGTTTTCCACAAGTGATTAACTTTGGTACCTGAGAATTATCTGTCTTGTAAAACCACATTTAGCAGTTCTTTGACACACTTCTTCATAGTGTGAAACCATCAGTGAATTGTCATTGTTAACATTAGGTTGCAAACATTCACTATATAGGCTTACATGTGGCCAATGGCCATTTGAATGACACACTGAGGCGCCTGGTGCTTAGAGAACCATACTCATCAAGGAAATGATGGAGAGGATGATAAAGGGGGAAAATTGGCAAAAAATGGAGGAAGGAAAGAAATACATTAACTTTCATATGAGAACTTGCTTCCACAGATATGGGGTAGTACTTTTGGGGGATCTGTTTCATGTTTGACCAGTGGAATTCTGCTCAGTGTTAAGTATACCTGGGTCTTCATATATTCATCAAACCCTAAAATAACTCAATTATTTATTTTCTTAAAAGAGTCAATGCAGTGATCCGCTTCAGTGAAATTTACATTGTTGTGTCATGTGCTTGCCCAATCTTTTTGTATGCCAAACTACTGCATGAGCATAAAAGCAAAACACTGCGGATGCTGGAAATCTGAAACAAAAACAGAAAATGCTGGAAAAACTCAGCAGGTCTAGCAGCATCTGTGGAGAGAGAAACAGAGTTAATGTTTTGAGTCTGTATGTCTCTGAAGAAGGATCATACAGACTTGAAATGTTAACTCTGCTTCTCTCGCCACAGATGCTGCTAGACCTGCTGAGCTTTTCCAGCATTTTCTGTTTTCATTGCATGAGCCTGTTGCCCTGTAGGAATTATTTCAGAAATATATAGGCAGTCTCCTTATTCTAGAAGTCAAATCTGCAGAAAATGTTTGAACCCACAGTCATTGTTAATTTCTTGGTGGCTTTGTGATGCCACCATTGAAACATATCCTTACGTAAGTTTAATGGAAGAAAAGCTCACTAGCTTTTGTTCAATTACCAGGAGAGTAGAAACTTTCTCACCCATAGGAAAAATTTAACATTAAGAAAATCTTGCATTGTGTTGCTGCTTCAGTTTTGTAGTCTTGAATATATACAAGCAAACTAATAAGAAAATATATTGTAAGAACTTTACATTTATTTAATTTCTTCCAGCAATAGTAAAAATGGTTTCTAATTTCTAGTAAAGAGGTACACATTTATTGGGTTAGGATGATAAATGGCATCCTCAATGAGACTAGAAGAGTTATAATTCTGCAATGTTGGAAGAGGACATAAAACAAATTAATAATTAGATTAACAAGAAAAGACACATTTAAATAATAGTTAAATATTTTGGAACAATAACTGTTTAATGGAGCAGTAAGAAGCAATGTGGCTTATTACTAAAAGCTAGGCGTTGTGAGGAATTTTAAAGGTATGGATAATGAGTACAATGAGAAGCAAAAGACAAATTACAGTGAAGGCCTTAGGCTCAATTTATAGCATTAAATGTACATAACATAATGATAAATGCAATTGCATAACTGTGTAGGTCATCTGGTACAGTACTGATGTTAACTGCCAGCAGAAATGGTGCCTGCTCAATGTGCTTTCATTGCACATTATTGTTGTTATTTGTAGCGACCGGTGCGAAGTCTGCTTCATCTGTTTCATAAGATAAATTTAACTTATGTGGCCAGTTTATACTGAATACCCTAGATTTCTCCAGCACTGCACTACAGTTGTAGTACCCACATCTGTGGTGCATAATGACATTCAGTTTGGATTGCTTGTACACATTGTAGTGATGCTATTAACTTTCAAAGAACGTTGGTGCCCCACTATGTTTAGCCAATATAATTTGCACAGTACTCACGCAACGCAGTGGAAATATAGTACAACTATTAGCTGAGATCATTAGGTACTGTTTTTGCACAATTTCATATACTATCTTGTCCTAGTACTGTTCAGGTTAAGGGTTTTCAAAACTATTGTTTGTTGTTTATAAGTGTGTGATCAACTCGGCTTCCTATTCCATTAATGGGTTTATGAGTTTAATTTCTGTTAAAAATGCCTTGGTTGCTCAAATTTCCTTTAGGCCTGTGGCGCTGAATGTTTTCATTTTGTTTGGTTGTTTATTCCAAATATTGTTTAATCTCTCTGGAATATTGTATTCCCCATTTGAGATTCTAATTATTTATTTATAAGTCACATAATATATGATTGAATTTAATAGCACAAGAGGAGACCATTCAGCTTATTATGCCCATGCTAGCTCTCTGAAAGATTTACCTACTTAGCCCCATTGTACTGCTCTTTGCCTATATTCTTTTGAATCTTAAAAAAAACTTCCCTTTTGAAAGCTATTTCTATGAATTCCATTTCCACCACTTTGTGCTAAGGCATTCCATGTGGAAGAACACTTTTTTTTGAAAATATGTAATATGTTCCTTCATTCTTTTGGTGATAATCTTAAATTTATTTCTCTAATTGCTGGTTTTTGAACAATGCAAATGAATTTTCTCATTTAATTATCAAAATCCTTCGTAATTTTGAGAAAAAAACTCATCAACTTTCCTTTTAACCTTTTGTTCTAATGAAAAGACAAGATTCGCCTCTCCTGACTGATCCTGCCATTCCCGGTATAATTTTAGTGAATTGTTTGGCAACCTCTCTTTGGACTTGACGTTCTTCCTAGAGTAGAAGCTATGAAACCCTATTGACCCTGTTTTGTAGATTTAAAATTTGTCGTGTCTGCAATATTTTAAGTAGTTCACTTGTTTGTTTTATTTTACTTAACTAAATCCTTGAACTTTGACAGTTTAAGGCTTGTCCCTAATTTCTGTTTATAGCTGTGGGTTCAGGGATGTCAGTCAGTCTTGAGTAAAGCTGAATGTAATACAGTAAGGACAAATTATGATATGTCTTTCCTGTTTATTCAGTGGAAGGATTTTGCCAAAATTGTATTGAGCATGACAGGGGCATTCTGTACATTCGCCTGTTCACATTTTATTTGAAAGTAGTCAGTGAGAAAAGTTATGTCAATTTTCTCTTGGGATGCTTTTTTGTTTTGGTTGTTATCAAGGAAACTGTATTCTCCACATTATGTAATTTAAATGTCTTGTTCTGTTGTAGTGTGTAATGTAGTCAGAGATATGTGATTCCATGTCAGCCTTTGAGATCTTCAGAATAAATTGTATTTTCTTGTCACATTTGTTGCATTTTATGCTATGCCTTGAATTCCTGAGTGTTCTATTTTGATTGTGGGTTTGCTTAACTTTGATATTATAGATATGTTTAATGTAAGAGTTTACTTTGCAATCCACTGTTTTGTTGTTTTTAAATTGATGTTCATTGATTTTCTTTTCAGTCATTACATGAGGGGAACAAACTTTTTAAACTTTTTTTTCTGGCTTTTGGGCATTGTAATTCCTAGAGCTTTCTTGGGGAATATATTTTCTATTACCGCATTGATGGGTTTAGTGAAAAAACAACTATGCATTATTAGCATGCTAACCTCTGTGGTTGCTGATGAAAACAAGTTTTGAGAAATAATCACTAGTGCAAATGCTGTGCATATTTTGTATTTCATGATAAATGGCAAGTTCACATTAAAACTCCTCCTTTTAATACGTGTATTTTGTATAGCTCCCTAAGAATACTGCTGAGTGTAGCACCGTAACGAAACTGCAGGATTTACAATACAAGTAATTAACTATTCATTACATTTTTTTTCTTGATCTGTTGGTGAAGCATGTGTAATCTTGCAATGATGGAAAACAAGATTTTTTTTTTCCTCTGGCTTCCCAGAAAAGAAGCGACTTCATAGGGAAACTGGTGAATGATTAGCTATAACTTATGGGCTAAGCCTTGCACTCTGAGGACTTTCAGATTTGATTCCTTCATAAAATCTAAATAAACCTCTTGAATCAATGTCAAACGTTTATTTTTTAAAAAGTTTTGTCTGTCAAACATTAATTCAGTTTTCTGTGCATAACTTTTTATGCCTCACATGTTTAATTGTTTAAGTGCTTATCTAAAATTATATCTAACAGTATTAATATTAGCATACAACGAGCGTGAACAAAGTAGTTGAGATCCCTTATCCTGGTGTAATTCAAGGAAATCTTCTCTGCATTTTCTCCAAGGCCCTGACATCCTATCTGAAGTCGGTGATAGAATGGGCCACAATGCTGTAGCTAAGGCTTAATTAGTAACTTACAGTGCACTAGCATTCCTTAAGATAAAAGCAAAAAACTGCAGATGCTGGAAATCCAAAACAAAAATAAAAATACCTGGAAAAACTTAGGTCTGGGAGAGGAACACAGTTAACGTTTTGAGTCCGTATGACTCTTCAACAGAACTAAATAAAAGTAGAAAAGAGGTGAAATATAAGCTGGTTTAAGGGGTGGGGGGACAGGTAGAGCTGGATAGAGGGCCAGTGATAGGTGGACATTGTCACAAGATGTCATAGACTAGCATTTCTTCCTTGCTTTTGAACTATATGCCTCTATTGGTAAAGCCAGGGATCCCATGTACTTTTTTTTTTAAGGCTTTATCAACTTGTCCTCCCACCTACAAAGCTATGTTCATGTGAACCCTTAGATCTCATTTTTTCGGCACTCACTTTAAAATTGTTATATTGTCATTTCTCATTCTTCCTCCCAGAATGTATCGCTCTGCACTTCTGCTTTACATTTCATTTGCCATATTTGATGCCCAACTTTTTCCTGTTATACAACCTACCTGTGTTAATTCATGGTTTATTTTAGTTTAAGAATTGTCTATTAAGCAATACAAAATAATGGTGCAAGAGGTGATGAGAGGCTGAGAGTATAGGAGCTACAAAGTTCCTACATGGAGATGATTGCGAATGTAGTGGAGATGATTGTGAATGCAGTGGAGATGATTGTGAATGCAGTGGATCAATGTGTGCCCATGCAAAGCAAAATCACTAAGCGTAAAGGCACTCTCACCCGTGGTTGAAAAAAATTGCTAAGCAATACATAAAGAAAAAATGCATTCGCGAAAATGGAACAAATCTTTCAAATATCGCTGAATATTGGAGAGGCACCCGAGGTCGAAGGTGGCAGATGTTATTCTCGTTTTTCAAAAGGCAGGGAAAAATGACCTAGGAAATTACAGAATAACGAGTTTGACATTCATTATGAGTAAAGACATGAAAACTCTTACTGAAGATGAGACATGAAATAACTTGATAGAAATAAAATCATAAAAGATAACCAATCTGTATTCATATAGGAGAGGTCTTGCCACCCTAATTTGTTGGTTTTCTTTGAGGGTGTGACAAAGGAGCTTGCTAAAGTGTTAGGCATTGGATATGGTGCACTAGGATTTGAACAATTTAAGTCTCTTTGATTGGAAAGTTTGGTACTGAAAATAAAGAAAGCCGGAATCAGTGGATACACATTACAGTGAATATATAGCAGGTTGACTGTTGGAATCCAGAAGGTGGTGGGACAAGGATTGCCAATAGTGTTATCAATGTGTCCCTGAAGAGCCTGTTTGGGATATCTTTTGTCTAATATATTCCTGCTCTTCCCAGCTCCATATTCAGGGTAAGTCTGTTCCAAAAACTTAGCTTGTAGGTTGCAGGTGGTCTCACAGTCTGGTTCTCCTGAGTGAAACTGGGCAAACCAGTCTTGCATTGGGGCTCTCAAACACGCATTAGCCTTTTATTTGCATTTGCAAAGGGTTAACAACTATTTCAGGTATAGGCACTGCATGACAATTTCTTCCTTCCCTGTTAGAAACATGTTTGCTTCCCAGGATATTGGGGGCTGATAGGCCAGTTGGAGTCCGCATTTAAAGGCCAAGTTTCGAAAGCCTCCCCCACTGGTGCTTTTCTCACCTTGTGTTTGTTCTAGGCTATTGTCAGAGATTGATTGTCATGATTAGTCGGCAACTTGAGTGATGTTGTATTTTGTATATTTGTTATCTAGAAGCTTTTTTTAAATCGAAAAGGAAAGCTGAAAAGCTATGGATCTTGCTATAGGTCCCAATGCAGCTTCTCTCATGTGCTTGCAAACTGCTTAGAAACTAAATACTGCAGAATATTGGAAATATTTCTGTTTTCCTAATGTGATGCAGTACATAGTTATAACCCTGAGGCAAGATTTTCCCCTCACCATGCTCCTAATCACTGTACTTGAATCTCTGGTAAAACAATACTTATGTCCGGACCTTTGACCAACAAAATTGCCAAAATGGTCTTTTTGGAAGCATCAGCGTACTTATCCGTAGGTCATTTAGTCTATTCTTGTATGACTATTTGATATCTCAACAGTTTGAAAGTGTTTGGTAAAGTTAAAAGAAAAGTGTAAGGGAGGAAATCTTCCATTCCTTCTAAAAAAAACATTTTGCAAACCATCTGCTTAGGATATGCTTCCTCTAAATTCTATTTTTCAATTCTGTCTGGACCTACCATCCCATATCTCCTCTCTGCAGAGAACTGTTCCCTGATGTCAGTCAGAGGAGCATTGGAGAATGGTACCAGAAGGAATTCTGAAGATCATCTTTTCAACTGATGCTGGCTTCTCCCAGCTCAGGCATAATTGGGGTGACAATCTATGAAATTCCCCATGGAACTTTTACTGATGCTCCCTTAGTCACATCAGAAGAAGAATTTTCTAGTTTTCTCATGTTCTCAGTTTTCCCTCTAGTATGCTAAGGGAGGAGGAACAATGTGCAGCAGTTTTGAAAAACTTTGTTCAGCAATCCTTTGAACCCCTAAATGGCAAAGCAGCTCTTGAAATATTAAAGATTTGACATTGCAGAAAATAAACTAAGAAAGTGAGTTGTCCTTTGAAAGCTGCCGGTCTACAAAGCAAATTAATTGATTTTTATTTTTCTTTGACAGAGATCTGTTGTGCAAACAACACCCCAGGCTGCTAAAACCAGCCAAGTTCAACAGCTATCAGTACAAGCGCTGCAGCAAGTTCATGTTTCTCAGGAGGTATGTGGTATTGTTTAATTTTTTTATCTCCATTTTTATGTTTTCTCCATGCAAATTAACTCATAGGCCAAATTACAGGCACTACCGGTTTGTTAATTGTTAGTTATGACTCCATTCCAAGAAATACGAATAGGGTTGCATAGGAATGGCAGAATTATGGCTATCGTAAAATATGAGGTGAAGAAGGCATTATAGTCTTAAATGATACATGAGATCTTACCCATTTGGCAAAATAATTCGGTGGCTGCGTTACGGTTATTTTCTGCTCAATGATTGGCCATTCATTTAAATCATATTTTAACTAATAGACAACTATCCTAGAACAGAAAGTTTAGGTGAAATTATATATATTTTATATTTTCTTTATTATAAGGCAAACAAAGAGTTGCACCCTGATCAGTTGGGGACAAGACTTCACTAATTTTTCTCATGTTATAAGTTTCACCCCATTTTTCTTCCCGTCTGCTGAAGGCAGTAACTAATGCTGAAGTAAAGTTCTAAAGATATCCTCCGCCATTTCCGCCAACTCCAGCATGATGCCACCACCAAACACATCTTCCCTTCAACCCCCTGTCGGCATTCCGTAGGGATGGTTCCCTCCGGGACACCCTGGTCCACTCCTCCATCACCCCCTATTCCTCAACCCCCACCTATGGCACCTCCCCATGCCCACGCAAAAGATGTAACACCTGCCCCTTCACTTCCTCTTTCCTCACCGTCCAAGGGCCCAAACACTCCTTTCAAGTGAAGCAACATTTCACTTGCATTTCCCCCAACTTAGTCTACTGTATTCGTTGCTCCCAATGTGGTCTCCTCTACATTGGAGAGACCAAGCGTAAACTGGGCGACCGCTTTGCAGAACACCTGCGGTCTGTCCGCAAGAATGACCCAAACCTCCCTGTCACTTGCCATTTTAACACTCCACCTGCTCTCTTGCCCACATGTCTGTCCTTGGCTTGCTGCATTGTTCCAGTGAAGCCCAACGCAAACTGGAGGAACAGTACCTCATCTTCCGACTAGGCACTTTACAGCCTTCCGGACTGAATATTGAATTCAACAACTTTAGATCTTGAACTCCCTCCTCCATCCCCACCCCCTTTCTGTTTCTTCCCCCTTCCTTTTGTTTTTTCCCATAAATTACATAGATTTTTCTTTTCCCACCTATTTCCATTATTTTAAAATATTTTTAAATCTTTTATGCTCCCCCCACCCCCAGTAGAGCTATACCTTGAGTGCCCTACCATCCATTCTTAATTAGCACATTCGTTTAGATAATATCACCAACTTCAACACCTATGTGTTCTTTTTGTCCGTGACATCTTTTGATTATCTGCTCCTATCACTGCTTGCTTGTCCCTACAACCACACCTCCCCCCTCCACTACTCCCCGCCTCGCCTCCTCCCCCCCACCCCCCCCCCCGCCCCTACACACACACACACACACACACACACACACACACACACACACACACACACACACACACACACACACCTTAAACCAGCTTATATTTCACCCTTTTCCTTGGATTCACCTAGTTCTGTTGAAGGGTCATGTGGACTCGAAATGTCAACTCTTTTCTTCTCCGCCGATGCTGCCAGACCTGCTGAGTTTTTCCAGGTAATTCTGTTTTTGTTCTAAAGATATCTCTCTGTTTATCATACACAATGATGCCATCTTTTTTGTAGAGTCAAGATATTGACAGTTAGCTGTTCAACCAGAGGGGAAGGGATGGTGGCATCACAACTGAGCTTTAAGCATCAGACATGCACTTTTCAGCTGTAGTTCCTGCGCAAGGGGGAAAAAAATTTAGCTGATTTTCTTCCCCTTTCGTAGCTTGGAAGCCAGCCATTGCTGTTCTCCTGGCATTGTCCTTAGTGAGTTGAGTTAACTCAGCGCAGACCAGGAATCTAATATGCAACTATTCATTTAAAAAGTGCAGTACCACACAACTCTTACATTTAACCACGGAGTCTCTTCTGCAATTTTGACCTTTTGCACATCCCCGATTTTGCTCACTGCAGCTTGGTGGCCGTTCCTTCGGTTGCTGGAATTCTCTCCCTAAAGGTCTCTGTCTCTCTCCACTTTAAAGTGTACCGCTTTGACCAGCCTTTCAGTCATCTATCCTAATATTTACTTATGTGGCTTGGTGTCAAATTTTGTTTGATAATGTTTGTGAAGCACCTTGGGATATTCAACTATGTTAAAGGGGCCATATAAGTGCATGTTATTAGTGAGCCTTTGGCACACTTATTAATGCTTTGAGTTGGCTTTAATACTGTTTTGTGACTTAATATGTATATTGACTAAATAACATGGAAAATTCAGTGTTAAAGAAGCCTACACTCTGAATTGGTACTATTCTTTCAAAAAAATGAGGTATACTTCAGAAATAAGCCAATATCCAGTGGGTGTAGGAAAATGCCACATTGCAGTAACGTCCTTTAAAAGGGACAAGGGGTGGGATTTTCTGCACCCGCCTGCCACAGGGATCTTCCAGTCCCGCTGCAAGTCAGTGGACTTCTGGCTGGGGCGCCACCTCGCCTGTGGTGGGTTCAGCCAGTGACGGGTCCAGAAAATCCCACCCAATGTCTCAGTAGTTTTGCTTGTTGAATGATTACCTATTAATTTGAATTAATTACTCTCAAAAGATGAGGCAGGCCAATGCCTATGATAGGTAATTCAGCATTTCAGCATTAATCCAGGGGCAGAATTTCACCCATGTCAGGCAGATTCTGTCGGGAAGCTGACCACCGCCTGTGATCGGGGCCAGAAGGCGATTTCACGCTGGTGGGCCAATTAAGGCCCGCCCAGTGTGAAATGCGAGCGGCAGCGCTCAGCGTTCCCTGTGCGGATGGGGGGGAGGAAGGTGAGCAGGGCGAGTACGACCTTTGCGCGTGCACGCTTCATAATCTCCCTGAGGCACAGAGTTCAGAGAGATGAAGTGTTATATAAATAAAATAAAGAAAATAAAAACGTAATGAAACATGTCCCCTCATGTGACTCTGTCACATGAGCAGGGACATGTTATAATTAAGTTTTAAAAGTTTATTTTTATTTGCTTCAGGAAACCTCATCTTGCCTATGGAATTTCCTAAAAAGTGCAAAGGCCACAAATTTAAGTTAATTGATTATTTAATGACCTTAACAGGCCTTTTAATTGTTGGCGGGTGTGCTGCCAACTCTGGCACATGCCCGCCAACTGAACTATCGCACGACTGCATTTTGAAGTCAGCACACTTGATCAATATCAACATGCATCATTTCACGCCTGAGCGGGTTGGGCGTGCACCCATCCACTGAGCGAAAAATCCTGCCCCAGGGCAAAAATCCTAGATGATCTGAATTTAACCAGACAGGACTAGATTTCTTACAAAATGAGAACATTCATCATTTTATTGCAAGCATAGATTTTGTATGAAAGTTAAATCTGAAATGAACAAAAACAAGACAAAATTATTGGAGTTAGAACATATTTTCACTTAAGTTGCTTTCTGGCATTTATTCTAATGGGCCAGTTCTAGCTCTTGGATGAGAGTCTCAGGATTTGTAAGGTTTGAAATGAGCAAACTATCATAATTTAAAATGACTTACAACATTCCACTGGCCTGTTCTTGAACCTCTCAAAACTAAATCAAACAAGTGTTATACATAAGCTGTGCATGTAGCCAAAAATATTTATAAAATAGCTTACTATTTGAAGTATCCCAACTCTTGGTATCCATTTTGCTTTTCAACAGAATGTGTTTAGCAAAACCGTATTGACAATTATTTAAATAATAGCTCTTTGATCTACCAATGTTTGTTCTGTCATAGTGCAGCAGCTTTTTGGTGTGTCTGACATCCAGGATCATCGAATTCTTCTCAAAGGAATGAAAGGACTTAAACTGAGAGAAACAGAAAAGTTGTAGCATTGAATGCCTATATTGGGCAAATATTCAGTTTGTATTTTTTGTTTCATATTTTACAAACTATACAATGAATGTCCCTATAATCTACGTAGATATAATAGTATTACAAAATGTAAAATTAGTAGTTTCAAGAATTCTGTTACAGCATAGAGTGAATTTTGTGTCCAAGATGAGGGATGACCATGCTAGGGAATGGAATTATCTTTGTATCCAGTATTGTCAGTTTACATATAGCACAGGTTACATACGTTGACCCTTTAGCCCATCAGCCTCCCTGTACCAGCTTGTGTCTTTCAATTTCCCATATTAGCTACACTATTGAATTAGATTTTCCAGTTTAAATTATGAGTAATTTTATACTTTATACCTGTGTCCCTAAGGAGTTGGGTTGAGATATTCCAAAGTTATTACTTAGGACGTTTAGGAACCATTAGAAAGGCCATTCTATATTGGCCTTTATTGGTCCAGTTTCATTCAATGCTGGCATGTTCATCCATCTTCTGCTCTTGTGAATGTATTCTGATAATTGATTTGGTAAAAATAATTTGCTTATATTATACACTAGAGCACGGAGAATGAGATTTCCAGTTTGATAGAGAAAGATCAGAAGCTGCAGGTAGTTGCCGATTCTCCCAGCTCAAAGAACAGTATTCATGAAGAACATCAGTTAGGAAATTCCCAACCATTGAGTCCAGAACACAAAGTGCATGTCTTGCACATGATGCCCTCCACCTCAGCACCAAGGGTCGAAGTGATTCGATTTACTCCCCAGCATCTTCCCAGCACAGAGCAGAAAGTGATTATTGAGCAGGTTCCATTTTTCTCCATGTTACCAGCCAGCCCTGAACAACGAGTCAAGGTCCAGAGAGTCCCTCAGGCACTAGTTTTTGGAACAGGACCAACTGCTCTTAAAGTAGGTCAAGTAAGAAATAGTCATAAGGATAAACAGAAGGATGTGTTACTCAAGTTCCTTAAAGATGTTTACTATATAAAAGTTGCACTAATTTTGTTTGTCTTTTAAATATTGTATTTTAGTAATGAGTATTGTTTGTTTCTGTTAAGGGGATAACTAATCTTCCTAAATTATATTATATAAATTTTAGGAACAAGTAGCAGTGATTTTAAAACTTGATTGTATGAGGGACCCCTGAAAATACTCTTGCGTTGTCCAGGATCCCTGCCCACAAATTTTTGAAAACTGTGTCACCAGCCCAAAGGAAAACAACTCTCGTTGTCTTAAGAGTTTCTTTAGGAAACAGGAACAGAAGTAACGTGTTAACCATCAAATATAGAGTAATATAGATCAACAAATTGTTGACTATGTGCTGAGATGCACAATATGTCTGATCAGGAACAGAAGGAAGACTGATGACTTGCTGGAAACCTCAGGGTTCATTAACCGCATTTGAAATTGTTTGGTATGCAATTTATCGATATTCATAATTTAAGGATATTTAATCATAAAATTAGTTCCTGAAAATTCACTGCAGTTTTTCAAAATATGTATTAAAGTGGAAAAAGCTTATCACAGTTTTTATGGATCAATTTTTTGTACCTGCCTCATCTGAATTTAAAAAAACATTTCATATTGGTTAAATTGGAAGTGCTAAAGGTTGGGAAATTGTGGCTCAATTTTTGATGTACATTGCCATTGGATGAGGTTCATGACTGGCAGCTCAGCATAGTAGCATTATTCTAATTTTTTTATATTTTTAAAATTGCATCTATTAAGGCTATGTCCAAATGCAGCAAGACCTGGACAATATCCAGGTTTGGGCTTACAAGTGGCAAGTAACATTCATGCCAGGCAATGACCATCTCCAATAAGAGAGTATCTAACCACTGCCCCTTGACATTCAATGGCATTACCATTGCTGAATCCCCCACTATCAATATCCTGAGGGTTACCATTGACCAGAAACCAAACTGGATGAGCCATATAAATACTGTGTCTACAAGAGCAGCTCAGTGGCTGGGAATTCTGCAGTGAGTAACTCACCTCCAGACTCCCCAAAGCCTGTCCACCATCTACAAGGCACAAGTCAAGAGTGTGATGGAATAATCTCCACTTGCCTGGATGACTGCAGCTCCAACAACATTCAGGAAGCTTGACACCATCCAGGACAAAGCAACCCGCTTGACTGGCACCACAAGCATTCATTCCCTCCACCACTGACGCACAGTGTGTACTATCAACAAAATGCACTGCAGGAACTCACCAAGGCTCCTTAGACAGCAAGTTCCAAACCCACAACCACTACCATCTAGAAGGACAAGGGCAGCAGACACATGGGAACATCACCACCTGGAAGTTTCCCTCCAAACCACTCACCATCCTGACTTGGAAATATATCGCCATTCCATCACTGTCGCCGGGTCAAAATCCTGGAACTCCCTCCCTACCTACACCACATGGAATGCAGTGGTTCAAGAAGGCAGCTCCTCGCCACCTTCTGAAGAGCAATTAGCAATGGGCAATAAATGCTGGCCTAGCCAGCGACATCCAGGTCCCATGAATGAATAAAAAAAGCACTATTGCCATTATGATATTGGATGCCTTGCAGGTTTCAAGTAGTTGTACCAGAAATTTAAAATGGTTCCTCCCACCAACATCGTTATACATAGAATAAGTCATATTCATTGAATGGGAAGGCTCTTATTAAAGAAGGTAATCTAACATTTTGCTTCAAGACAAATGTTTTGATGTTTTAGTTTGTGAACTAATAAATGGTACACCCTAATAACTTTTTCTTTCTGATGACCTCCATATTTAGGTTCAGCAGTTACAACAGGTCCCAGTGCAGCCAGTTCAGCATGTTTATTCGAACCAAGTGCAGTATGTAGAAGGGGGTGATGCCAGCTATACAGGAAGCACAATGTGAGTAGAAAGAATGTCTGTCAGAATACTTCAAGAACTGGTCAAGGAATGTAAATGTTAATGGAATTTGTGTTATTTTTAAGGGTATAAGTTTGTATATTTACGCTATATGATGGAATTAAAAGGAACTGCATAGAACTGGAGGGCCACTAATGGGTAATTGTTGATTCATGTGAGTGAATATAATGTTGGTCATTATAATATCACAGCACTTAAACTGCACCCAGAGAACAATGGTATCATCACAAAGTGGTCAAATTTCTTGAAAGAAGAGAAACATCAGCATAGAAGTAAAAGCAAATGCCGCCCAAGATAACGGCTTTTAAAAACCGGCTATCCCACAAAAATCTGGCTTCTACATACTAAAGGTGAAAGGTTAGGGATTTGAACAAAGTTAAGAAATCATCAGGCTTCTGTGGTTATACAGTGCATAATTATGAAAAGCCATTTAACCTTCATGAGTAAGGACAACCAAAACCACAAACGAGATGCAGGGTGCTGATTTCAATAACTGTGGTTACATTTTAAAGCAAACAGAATCAGTTTGTTTTTTTAAGTGACTTTCAGTTAGGGATTCACCGCTGCTGACGAACCAAAAGAATTTACTGTTGGCCACATTGTGATGATCTAATTCTGACCTCTTGTGCATTCCGCTTTTAATTGCTCCACCGTTGTTGGAGGTGCTTTCAGCTGCTCAGGCCTTAAGCTCTGAAATTCCTTCCCTAAACCTGTCCTGCTCTTTACCTTTCTCTTCTCCTGTAAGATGCCCCTTACAGCTTAGCTCTTTGTCCAAACTTGGATCATCTGACCTACTACCTCCTGGCTTGATGTCAAAAATATTTTTATTCGTATGCCCTTGTTAAGAACCCTGGAGTGTTTTGTACGTAAGGGTGCCATATGAATGCAGGTGGTTGTTGTGGGGTGCTTGTACACTTCTAAATATTTAACCTAAATCTTTGTTTGGAAGACCGATTTTCACTGTTGCAGGCTGCTGATGTAATGTTAATAATTGCTGCTCGAACATCTGCGTGAGCGCTATACAATAGATTTGCAATATAATTCATGTTCTGACTGGTATAGCAAACTTCCTTCTGTTTAAGCTAATTCTAAGAAGTAACCACTAAAAAAAAAGACTTTATTCTAACCATTTATCTCAGAATTTCAAATTATTATAGGAAGTATACAGGAACTGTTACTGGGCTATATAGTATTGAAACTTATGAAGCTCTAAGTTTGTAATTGTTTTAAAAATCTACTTGCTTTTTTCTCATTTTTTTAAACTTGCCCCTTGTTTATGAAAGAGCTTGCATTATGTAGTGCATTATCACATCACTCAGGCATTCAAAACTTTTCATATTCATAAATTATATGAAATGTTATAACAAATGGTCTGAATGAGCATATTTTGAATCTCCAAATTCATTTAATGTACCTGATTCATGCATTTTATATTTTTACCATAAAAAGTGCCTACAGTGTTTTAGACGAAAGTGAAGATCTATGGAACAAATTAGTTAGAAGAGCTACATGCCCCTCCTGGGCAACCAAAATAAGACATTTAACATAGAGCCTCTAATGTGGTTTGTTTATCTTTAATTCACAATAGGTTTGTAATACTACGCTCCTGAATATAAGTAGGCAAACTGTCACTAAAGTCATCTTTGTGGAACCGCTGCCATACTTTCTCATTTCAGACGTTCAAACACCTACCCTTATTCAGAAACTCAGCTGTACAGCCAGAACACAAGCGGGAGTTACTATGAATCTCAGGGGACACCAAACCAGGTTGCCACGCCGGTGACTTCGCAGAACGTGGTCAGTAGTGGAACGGTGCCAATGTATGTCACGGGAGGGCAGATTGTGGCCAACCCAGGAGGAGGGACCTATGTCATCCAGGGAGGTTACATGCTGGGGAGCTCCAGTCAGTCTTACAGTCACACCATGCGTGCCTCTCCAGCCACAGTGAGTCACTGGTCAACTCTTCCAAGTGCTGACTCCCCTGGGGTTTCTGTTTTGTATTGTTCAATAAGGGTGGTCCAGTAGCACAAATGTTAGAACACTTGCCTCCCAACCAGATGGTCGAAGGTCTGGGTCACAGGATTGCCTGTCGCTCTAAATTGCATGCCACTTTTGAGACCAAATTTAATAAGTTTTTGCTAGATGTGATATATTTCTAATTTGGGATGCTCTTTTGAAAAAGCTGAGACAATAGACTTGCAGCACAGCAAGTGTATTTTCTGTTGTTATTTCATGGAACAACATTGACAGCTGTGGTAGAGAAATCTGCGCACCAGACCATCCTAGTCTCCAGGCTGAAGGATGCTATCTGTGGGCGAGCAGCACCTTGGATAAAATTGGGAATAAATACAAAGTAAACAAACAAATATATTTTCCATTAAGAGCTTTGTTATTCATGTTTGTTGTGCATTTAATATGTAAAATAATAACTGCTTGGAGCATTAGGTGGCTATATCCCAATTGAGAGTTCTCATGATATTGTGAACTGCTAGAGTTGACACCTCAACATTTTACGTAGTCATTTGAACCCTCAGTGCTATAGCCACTAAGATGCTCCCATACAATATAGATACAAGAGCATAAACATTTTATAAATTAATGGTTTGGTATCTATCTTTCATATTGAGTGTTGAATCAAGTAACCTGATAAAATGTAAACAAACTTTGGTGAACCTTCTCAGGAAAATGTGGGTGGAGGAGCCAGTGAAAATTTTTTCAGAGTGTTACAAGACTATACACTTCTGTATATTGTAAAAGCATTTGTTCACAGGCACAGTGGATATATGTACCAATATTAATTAATTGTGACTGTATAACATTAAAGCACTTCATAAAGGACCCGTTTATTGAATTGGACCACCTTGTAGAAATAATAGAATATTACCTTGTGCAGGGTTTTGTCGCAGATAGTGAATTGGATATTTTAGGGCATACTGCATTAAACTGTGTGACACAAAATACAGTGTACAAGGCACTAATATTTTTGTGTTCAAAGCCTTGCATCCATCCATCCATCCATTTTCAAACTGCTTCTCCTGGTGAGGGCCGTGGTGACAGTAAGCTGAGCAGGGCCGACCAGACTTCCCTTTCCTCAGCCACATATTCCAGCTCCTCCTGGGGAATTCCCAGACATTCCCAGGCCAGCCAATTCCTCCAGCGTGTCCTGGGTCGGTCTCGAGGTCTCTGCCCAGTGTGCTGTGCCTGGTACAGCTCCATCAAGAACGTATCAGGGGCCATCCTTACCACCTCAACTGGCCCAACTTGATCCGGAGGAGCTGAACTCCTCACCCTGTCCCAGAGAGTATGCTCAGCAACCCTGCGGAGAAACCTCATTACCGCCGCTTGTAATAATAATCTTATCCTTTCAATCATCCCGCAGTTCATGAGCATGGGTGAGGATGGGGATGTAGATCAACCAGTAAACCGAGAGCTTCCCCCTAAAATTCAGCTCCCACCTCACCACCACAAACCGGTAGAGCATCCGGAGAACTGCAGCCGCTGCACTGATCAGCTGATCAATCGGACGCTCACCCCACTATCATTCACGAACTAGATCTTGAGATACTTGAACTCCTTCACTAAGGGAAGCTGTTCCCCCTCTGGAAAGAGCAGCCTACTGTTTTCCGGCAGAGAACCATGACCTCAGATTTGGAGGTGCTCATCCACATCCCAGCCACGTCACACTCGGCAATGAAACTTTCTAGTGCGCACTGGAGATCACAGCCTTGTGATTTGATTCAAAATGAACTGGAGTGCTTTATATACCTAACAGGCTATTTTAGCTATTGGAGGAATCAGAAAGCCTTGGCAGAATTATTTTACTTTTTTATTATTCTCATTAAAGAAAGGGAATCACTTCTGTGCTTGTAAAGCTAATGTCGTTAGAGACAGTGACAGATCGCTAATGTGTATGTGCACCTTATGCCTTCAGGCAGAGCAGTCAGAGGGAGATATACAAAAGAAAGGCAATGAGTGGAAAATCTTACAGAAAGAGGGAGAAAGAAGAGACAAAATGATTGAGAAAAGTAGAGCGATGCAAAGGGAATGATTGAAAATCAAACAGAAAGGGACAAAATTATTATGCATAGACAACAGGATCAGATTTTCAATTTTGCCCACTTGTCTGTGAGAAAGATGTTGCAGATTGGCCTGCTAATGTAAAAACAACCGAATTTCATTTCCACTAAAAACAATGAATAAGGAACAGTTTCTGTAATGGCAGCTGACCTGCAGCACCAATTTTGTGCCCAGGCAGCAAGTTGAAAATCTACCTCACTTTATTTTTTTTTCTTTTCATGAGCAATTCATCAGCAGACCAATTAATTATTTAAATTACTTGTGAAATGCCACACTCTCTGAGTGAATCTTAAAGAATATTCTTCGACATGAATTATTGTCTTTTGCTTCGTTCCTGTGGATTTTCAGTCTGTTACATTGTAAAGTTAACATTTTACTTTTGATGTTCTTTTTCCAGTTACATTAAAACAAATGTAAAATCTAACAGATTGGAAATTTCCTTAACTTAAATTCCCACTAAAATGGTGTTGCAAGGAAAATGATGAATGAAAGTGATGAAAAAAACATTCTTTTTGTTCTTACACAGGTTCAGTGGTTATTAGATAACTATGAAACAGCAGAAGGAGTGAGTTTGCCTCGAAGCACTCTATACTGTCACTACCTGCTACACTGTCAGGAGCAGAAACTGGAGCCTGTAAACGCTGCCTCATTTGGCAAACTGATAAGATCAGTATTCATGGGACTCCGGACCCGGAGACTTGGCACACGGTTAGCTTCCTCTATCCTTTTGTACATGGGTTTCGGTGTATTTCAGATTCACTAGTTAAAGGGCATCTCAGAAGTCATTCATTTAATTTGAAATGTATGGACTGACTTCAGAAATATTCTGGTGCTCCAATGCAAGTTACCTTTAGTTCTGCTCCTGTTGAAAGTTAAACTTTTTGAGAATCTGTGCTTTGCAACTTGTAGCAAAAACAAATTTTCATGAGGTGACATTTGTAATAATGTTTTTGCATAAATTTGTGATGCATTTCTAACTTCACAACATTTGTGGAGCAGCATACGACAGACACTGACATAAATCTGGAATAAAAACAGCAAATGCTTGAAATCTTCAGCAGGTCAGGCAGCAGCTGTGAAGAGAAAAACAAAATTAATATTTCAGGTTGATGACCTTTCATCAGAAGCTGGAAAAACTGAAATGTAACAACTTTAAAGCAAATGCAGATGCAGACAGAGAGGGATGAGAGAGTGGAGAGAACAGAAGAGTAGCTCTGTGATAGGTTGGAAGGCAGGATTGATTAAATGACAAAAGGAATGATAGGACAAGGTAATGGGGGATGGTCATTGTATAAGTAAAGAAACAAAAGATGGATCTGGAAGAGGGTCTAAAATAAGAATAGCCATGTAAACGAATCACCACTAACAGCTGCTGACTGAAAAAATGGGAATGAAAGTTATGATTGGAAATTGTTGAACGCAGCATTGAGTCTGGGAGGCTATAAAGTGCTACGTCGAAAGATGAGGTGATGTTCCTTGAGCTTACGTTGAGCTTACGTTGGAGCAGCGCAGGAGGAGGATAGAGAATTAAATAATAGTTGAGCGGAAGCTCAATATCACACTTGTGGATTGATCATTTAAGTCCCTGCTGTAACAGCTCTCTAATGCAACTGTTTGGCTTGCCAAATTGACAATTTTTATGTCAAGAAACAGATTATTGCAGCAATATTGATACGTTGCATATATGTAGACTAGAAGTGCACCATCATCTAGAAAGTTTCATAGTGGGCTGTTGAGGGAAGAAAGCCTGGAGCCAATATCTAAAGGACTTATTGAACTGGCATGTATTACCATTTTATTCCAGAAAAATAACTCTTTTACTCTGAGGATGATAGAACAATTGATAATTGAGCTGAAACAAGCAATTCTGTATTTCAATTTTCCCTTTAAAAATATAATTTTGACATTGTGTGATAGCACCACTGTGTGGCCAGAGTTGGTGCTGCATGTAAAGATAGGAATGTCCAAAAAAGCAGTCAAGGACAGTGGAAAAGAAATTCTGCAGAAACCAAAAAAAGATCAGGCTAAATCTTAGCATAATCAGTAACTTCTTTTCTGTCAAGTTTTAATAAATGTATGGTATTGTGGCATTAAGCAAAATCTGTGTAGGAAGTAAATAGGAATACAACTATGTTATTGCAAGAGCAAACATAAATAAAAGTCTATTTAGTTTTAAGCATTGCAAGAAAGATTCAAGTAAGAGAAAAGCAAATTAAAATAAATGGGCTGCACAACTGAAAATAGGAGGACCAGAAAAAAATTGCGAATTATTTGCAGCCATTTTTCCTTTTATTTCTTGTTTTAATTTGGAATTGCCAAGTTAGTTCTGGATTGATTTCTGAGGGACGTGCTGAGTCCACCTCAGAGCTGTAATCTAGCAGCTCTTTTTATGCTGATTTTAAGCAATGCCTGATGCTTCAATACGAAGGTTGGTCACTAGGTTAGTCCGTTTATTACTTGGAATGTTTGATGTTAGCATCAATAGGAGGGATTCGTTTATTACTTTAGGAAATGCTTTTTATTCATTCAAAGGATGTTGGCATCACTGGAAGACCAGCTTTCATTGCCCATTCCTACAAAATGCAACTGAGTAGCATTCTAGGGCATTTCAGATGGCAACTAAGTCAACCGTGTTGCCTTGGACCTGGAGCATATAGTGGCCAAACCGTGTATGGGTGCCAGGTTTCCTTCCCTAAAGGGCACTAATGAACAGATGGGTTTTTACAAAGTCTGGTTAGTTTCATGGTCATCATTCTTGATACTAACTTTTTTATTCCAGGTTTATTTAATTAATTAAACTTAAATTCCCTAGCTGCCATGGTAGGATTTTAATTCATGTCTCCAGATTGTTAATCCAAACCTCTGGAACATTAGTCCAATAACATAATCAGTATGCTAGTACACCCTGAATGCAAAGGTAGATACTGTGAATGTATTCTAGGAAGTTACCCCTAACTACTGTTCAGAAACTATTTTCCTTCATTTATAGGGGAAACTCAAAGTATCACTATTATGGGCTTCGCATTAAAGCAAACTCACCACTAATTCGACTGATAGAGGATCAGCAGCATCTGGCCATAAGACAACAGCCATTCACACAAAAACAGAGGTGAGTGAACGAGAGAAGGGTCCCATTTATGCTGAAGCCGATGATTTGCATCAATTCTGAATCAACAACTGATTCAGATTAGGGAAGTACGTACCTTTAAGATAATGCTTTCATTTCCAAAATAAAAGATGTGTTTCCTCTTTTTATAGTGGTATCCATTGGAGCTTCCAAATTTTACAAAAATTACTTAAAGTTTGCTGAAACAGTTTTCAATAAATTGCTGCTATTGATTCATGAAAAGAAACTCTTACTGTCCAACATGCCTTATTCAAGAGTCAACTAACCCTTCAACTTCCACTGTCTGCACTTGTATTTGCTTCAGGTGATTGTCTTTAAATACAGTAAAGAGGACAGTGAGCAAGACTGGAAGTTGCTCAGTTCAGAGCAGATTGCCTAACCACAGTTTTCCTCCTCAAGGAACCTTATTTCTTGATTATCCCAGTCTAATAAATACTGCATGATATTTCCTACTTACCAGGCTATTTTATGAATCCTACATAGGAACAGGAGTTGGCCATTCAGCATCTTGAATCTGTTCAAATAGATAATAACTAATCTGTATCTCACTCTATTTACCTACCTTTGGTTGCCATGTCTTGATGCATTTACCTAACAAAATCTGTCAATCAGGTTTGAATATTACAATTTGCATACCTTTCTCAGCCTTTTTAGCAAGTGAGTTCCAGCATTCTACAATCTTTGGATGATGAGTTGCTTTCTGATTCTCCTCCCCACCCCCCACCCCTCCTCCCCATATGGCCTGGCTCTGAATTTAAGATAATGCTGTCATTTTCTGGATTCTCCAAGCAGAGAAATAGTTTATTTTTATATACCCGAAGAAATCCCTTTATCATTTTAAACATGTTTGGATCACACCTCAACCTTCTAAACTCAAAGGAACACAAGTTAAGTTTATGCAACTTATCCTCATAGTTAATTATATGATTTAATAGATTCTGGTGCATCTTTGCTATACCTCTTCAAAGGCCAATTTGTATTTCCTGAGACTTGGTGTCCAAAGAGTACTCCAAGGTGGGTGTCTGACCCAGACTGTGTATAACATGAATTACAACCTGCTTGAGATAAAGACTAACATTCCATTAGCCTTCCTTTGATTACTTTGTTGTACCTGTGTACAACCTTTAGTGATTTGTGTACATGGACTCCCTCTAGTCCTTCACAGCTAGTAGTTTCTCACCATAAAGAAAATATTCTGATTTGTCTTTCTAAGATCCAAAGTTGATGTCCTCATAATTGGTTACATTGTACTCCATCTGCTATAGCTTCACCTACTCACTTTGTCTGTGTCCTTTTGTAACTTCCTGCTCCCTTCTATTCAACTTACTGTGCCTCCTAACTTGAAGATACAACTCTTCATTCCTTCATCCAAGTCATTCACGTATATGGTGGAAAACTGAGGTCCCTGCACAGACCATTGAGGAACATCACTGGTCATATTCTGCCAATCCTGAATGAAGAATTCCAATTTCCTAATTGAGTTAGTAGCATGTTGGTCATCAGGGTGGTCCTACAACTTGCTGCCTGCTGCTATTGTAGTCAAAATGGTTAATATAAGCTGAGAGTTTTATTGTAAAGTTCACAGGCGGTACTATGAAGTAATGTTTGATAATTGTCTTCCAAATCACTGTTGCATCAATGTCAGTATTTGGGAGATCACATGATGGAAATGTCCCTTTCAGGGCATTAATTAGCCCTACATAGCAATTCTGGATCAAATGGCAACAATGAAAAGTAAGTTTTATTCTATATTTCATTTTTGTTTTTGGAAAATGCTACTTTGACCATTAAGGAATGGACTGTATTTCAGTCCGTTTTCTCCTTCATGCTACAGACTGAAGCCAATCCAGAAGGTGGAGGGGATGACAAATGGTATGGGAGTTGGGCAACAGCAGGGTGGTGGCCTGTCAGATATCAGCGCGCAGGTCCAGCAGTATCAGCAGTTCTTGGGTAAGTTACCAAATCCGTTTCACTAATCTGTTAAATTCCTCTGTAGCAAATGCAGATAATATATTTTACATTGCAAATTGAGGTAGTCATGAATGATAACATATTGATATTGACTATTTCATCCGTCTTCTCTTCATTAGTAAAATGAATGAAACAAAATAGTTCTTCATCCAATTTTACTTTCAGTGGCTTCTCCAGATTTTTTTCCACTGTTACAACAGATCTTTTATTTCATTATTAAACATACATTTGAGCTTAACAGAAACTAATGAACCTGCACATGAATAAATGACTGTGTAAATGAGTGAAGTAGTTGTTAAGACCATACTGAACTTTTGTAAAATACATACATTATTGAAAACCGTTTCTTCATGTCTATGAATTAATGGTGGACATCATTTGTACTCACATTGGGTGGAGCTGTTTGAGGTGAAAAGTCTAGATGAGCAAGCAATACAGAAAACTGTTTTGCAAGACTAATGATCTGGAGAAATGCAAACTGCCAAATTGTGTGTGTTGAAACATCAAAGACTGATTACTGTAAGTTGCTCTGATTTGATGATTAGATTCTGAATAAAATCTCATGTTTTCCTAACAACTTTACCCATCTGGTGAGTAAAGTATCAATTATCCAGACTTAAATATTATGGCATATTATGGGACAATTAATATTTTTATTTCAAAAAATATGCCAACCTTACACTATGTCCAGTCTACAAGACTTCCTGTCAGGAGTGTAGTGGCCACTTCATGACCATCACCAAGGCTTTTCTGTAACTGACCAAACAAACAAAGCATATTGACAATTAGTGCCAATTCTTCCTATCTCCTTCTAATTAGTTAGTTGATCTGAGAACAACTGCTAAGTTTTGTTCATTTTAAGGTGACAGAATCCGTTGTAGGATAACTTCAGAACAGAAATGTGACAAAATCCGTTGTTGGATAACTTCAGAACGCAAATGTGAGACCACAGACTGTAAAATAAGTGACTGACGCAAGTGACCTAACCATTGATGAATACTACGGCAGATTCAAATTTCAGTGTTTGATACTTTTATTAAGAATAACCTTAAGAATACTAACTTGTGATTGCATTCTTCATTGTATAATATATTACAGATGCCTCTCGGGCTCTACCAGAATTTGTTGAAATAGACTTGCAGGGAAAAACATTACCAGATGGTATCACTATGGAACACATCAAAGCTTTCCAGCTACTCTATCGGGAGCACTGTGAGGTATTATAATTCCTGACACATCCAAATACAATCACAAGTTTATTGTAAACCAAGCATAAAAATTAAAACTTTAGTTTAGTAGCATAACGTTTTGGGCAGGAGTAAACTATTGGTCTCACTAACCTGCCTTTCCATACTTTTTGCAAGGTTCTTTAATATGATCTTAGAACAAGGATATGGTGCCTGACAACATCAAGGCTGTGGTGCTGAAGACTTGTGCTCCAGAACTAGCTGCACCTCTAGCCAAACTGTTCCAGTACATCTACAATACTGGCATCTCACAAATCAAAGCATAAAATTGCCTGGGTATCTCCTGTCCAAAAAAAAGCAGGACAAATCCAGTCCGGCCAATTACCAGCCCATCAGTCTACTTTCAATAATTAGCAGAGTGATGGAAGGTGTCATTGATCAATAACCTGCCCACAGTACTGAGTTTGATTCTGCCAGGAACACGCAGCTACAGACATTACAACCTTAGCCTAAACATTTACAAAAGAATTCAAAAGCATAAGTGACTGTCCTTGACATCAAGGCAAATGACTGAGTGTGGCACCAAGAAATCTTAGTAAAGTTGAAGTTATTGGAGCTCAGGTGGAAAACTTCACTGACTGGAGTCATGCCTACACAAATGAAGATGGTTGTGTTTGTTGGAGTTCCTCAGGCAGTTTTTAGTTGTTTCATTGATGACCTTACAACCATCAAAAGTCAGGAGTGGAAGTGTTTGCTAATGTTTACAGCGTGTGCAATTCCAATTGCAATGCTGCAGCTAATGAAGCAGTTTGTGGCTGCATGCACAAGACCCGGACAACAATCAGGCTTGGGCAAATATGTGGCGCAACTGTTCCTAACCACTTAAATGCCAGAAAATGACTGTCTCCAACAAGAGAGAGTCTGAACGCCTCCACTTAAAATTCACTGGTATTACTATCCTTGGTTTCCCCCACCATTAATATCATGGGGGTCACCATTGACTAGAAGAAACTTAACTGAACCAATCACATAAAACTGTGGCTGCAAGAGCCGGTTAGAGGCTGAGTATTCTGGTGTGGTTCATCTCCTGGCACCCCAGAAACTTTCCACTGCCTACTAAACCTAAGTCAGGAGTGTGATGCAACATTTTCCACTAGCTTAGTGTCTTATTGACCTGATAATTGATGCAAGTGAATTTGCTAGCCTGCCCACCCCTGCCTCACCCATTTTGCTGATGCCAGAAACAATAACTCTTGGGCATCTCCATGCCATTCAGGAAAATGCAATCTATGAGATGAGCATCATGTCCACCAAATTAAGCATTCACAGAATCACAGAGTTGCTACAACACAGAAGGAGGCCATTGGCCCATCATGTCTGCACTGGCAATCCGAATGAGCAATTCACCTAATGCCATTCCTCCGCCTTCTCCCCATAATCCTGCACATTCTTCCTTTTCAGATAACATTCTGAATCACTTTTGAATGCCTCGATTGAACTGCTTCCTCCACCACACTCTCAGGCAGTGCCTTCCAGACCTTAACCACTCCCTGCATGAAAACGTTCTGCCTCATGTTTTTGTTTCTTTTGCCAATTACTTTAAATCTGTGCCCTCTTGCTCTCGATCCTTTCACAAATGGGAACATCTATTCTGTCCAGACCTCTCATGATCTAGAATACCTCTATCAAATCTCCTCTCAGCCTTTTCTTTTCCAAGGAAAATAGTTCCAACTTTTCCAGTCTATCTTCATCACTGAATTTCCTCATCCCCCGCCCCAAACCATTTTTGTGAATCTCCATTCACTACCAGCACAACATGGCTGCAGTGTATTGTCTACAAGATGCACTATGGCAACTCAATCAATAATAATCATATTTTACAGAAATAGAATTACTATTTAAGTAAATTGGACAGTAACTTTTAAATTTAAAAAAATTGGAAGTGCAGACTTTTCACATTTTGGAGGGCAGATGGAACCTGTGATAGAGCAGGAAGGTGCAAATTTATTAACATTTTTCTGACTTTTCCTGTGATGGGTAAGTCCCCTCTGCTCCACTAACCCTCTTCACTGCCAATTATAAGTTGATCAGCTTCATTTGAAATATAGCCGAGCATGTTCTCACCACACTTGAGCTGGCCTGCCTGCCTCTATGAAAATTTGAAAAGATTCAAAGGTGAGCTCCTAATGAGCTCCTTAATTGCCTTACTGGCTTGATCCTTGTTGTCAGTGAGTTTGCTAGCCTGCCCAGCCCCTGCTCTCACCCATACTGCTAATGCCAGAAACAGAGGCAGCGCAATATTGCTGCTATCTTTTCCGGCCGTTTGCCTCCATTCCGTCCCAAATCAGGCACAAAAAACCGGCCCCACATATTCCATATTTAGTCACGAACCTACTATGTGGTACTTGTCGAATGCTTTTTGAAAATCTAAATGCATTATGCCTACTCCATTACCTTAATCTACTCTTTCTGTTACTACTTCAAATAATTCAGATTGGTCAAGGGCAACCTCCCTTTTTGAAATAATTATATTTTTGGTTTCTAGATATTTTTCTATTTCATCTTTGAGTAAAGATTCCATTATCTTCCCTGCCATTGACGTTAAGCTAACTGGTTCTCCAGCACTTTTCCCTTTGCTTGAAAGTATTGATATCTTTTCTGTACTTCTGTTGTCACATGCACCATGTTAGCTACTCTAGTGAATACCAAGGCACAGTAATTATTTAATATTTCTGCCATTATTGTTTTCTTTTGTTGTTTGTCTGTAGAATGTTTTATTATTTCTTTATGTATCCTCAATAATTTAATTTTGTAGTTTCACTTTACCTTCCTTTTTTTTTACTTCTTTGCTAACTTTTTTGTATAACCTCTTGTCATCCTCTGCTTTTTGTCTGCATCCACAATGGATGGAATTTAATGCCTGCCCGCCCCTCTCAATCAGGCATGTTTGGAGGCGGGGGCCGGGGGGGGGGGGGGGGGGGGGGGGGGGGGGGGGTGGGGGGGGGGGGGGGGGGTGGTTGGGGGCGGGGGGGGATCAGTGTGATTGGGTGGGAGTGTGCGGAGTGGAAATCCTGCCTCCTTCCTATTATGTTTGGGGTGGGGTGGAAAGACTTGAGTCAGTCATCCCTCCCGGAAGCAATTTGGAGCCCTCATGTGGCTACTTAAAAGCCTCATGTGATACATGGGGTTGACATCCAGGGAGGCCACCCAGCAAACCCTGTTGTGATCCCTCCCCACCCTCCTTCACTGGTGATTCCCTCCCCATGACCATCCCACCCACATGCACCCACACTTAAGACACAAGGGTCCATTGTCAATCCCTGGTGTAAGCCCCACTGTATTACTGGTAGTGGTCACTGCTCCCGTTGGCACTGCCAGTACTGAAGAACTGCTGGCCTCTGATTGCCCTATTGGGGGCTTAATAAACAGGAGATCTGATGCTGCCCAGGTAAGTGCCTGATTGGAATGTAATAGTGTCGGATTGCCCAGAGAAAAGCGATGTGAGTCTCCAACCACTGGGTGAGAACCAACCATTTCCAGCTAATGTATGTCATTGTATTTAGTTGCATTTTATCCCTTATTTCTTTATTCATCCATGGTGTGTCATTACTGACTAGTTTGTTTCTTGCATTTTAATTGAATAGATTTCTCTTGAATTCTATTGATAATTTTAAAATATCTCCCATTGCTCTACTTCTTTGTTTGTTAGTGAAATGTTCGATTTATTTTCTCTAGTTCCATTCTCACCTCATTAAAATTAGCTTTTTTTTCAACTTATTACTTTGGCCTTTGTCTTAGTTATGTCTCTCTCAATCTTTGCATTAAATCTTTAATCTAGTCCAGCCTTACTTTCCATAGAATTCATAATGTATTTCATTTATAAGGAAGTTGATCAGTGGATTTACTGGAATTAATTCTTAATTCGTATTCCCTTTATACTTATTAATGGCATTGCAACCTGAATTACCATTAAAATAGCAGTAATCTCTTCAAATGTCTTCATTTTGTCTCTATAGGCAATCCTGGATGTGATGGTGAACCTACAGTTTACTCTGGTTGAAACCTTGTGGAAGACATTTTGGCGATACAACACTTCCCAATCTAGTGATGGCTCAGGATTATCAGTGTGAGTGATTAACAAAACATATCTTAGGAAGAAAGGAATAAAAAAGTGAGGGTGGGAAAGAGACTGAGTTGAGCTAGATAAAGTGGGGTGCGTGTGTTGCATTGGACTCAAGGAATAACATAAACCAGAGCTCTAATTCCTAACAGAATGGCATCTTAGGTTAGATTTTTAGAAACTCTTCAGTATTTTGTCAGGGCCTTCTTTAGCAATCAAAAGGAAATCTAAAAAATTGCATAGTCACCCGCAACATCCCAAAGTGGTGTTAACTTAATGTTGTTTATTTTTTGCAGTCACGATGAAGCTGAGAAACGCCTCCCTAAGTCATGCCTAGTTGTCCTCTGTAAGTATGAGCCTTCTCTGAAGTGGACAAAATACTGTGATAACATGCTTTACCAAGGTCTGGTGGAGATCCTTATCCCAGATGTCTTGCGGCCTATCCCGAGTGAGTATTTCCAGGAAAGTTAAATAGTTCATCAGTTATTTGGAATTATGACTAGAGCAACTTTGTAGATGTATGTTTGCTAGCCTGAGTGCACTGTGGATCATTATCCACAGCTATTGACTGCCGTTAATCACTTTCCAGGTGCCTTGACTCAAGCAATTCGGAATTTTGCAAAAAGTTTGGAAAGCTGGTTAACCAATGCTATGATGAACGTTCCTGAAGAAATGGTTCGTGTGAAGGTAAGATGGGTTTTTCAGTTTTTAACTGTAATCTGACACAAAAGACAACGCACTATATTTTTAGGAGAGACAAATATAAGCATGACCATGTTCATTTTATCAGTCTTATCTAATCAAAGGCTTATGACTTGCTATCAGTCATGCCATGCAACATGGAGTCACATCACTTGTACACAACTGGCAAACTTGAAAATTAAGAACACAGCCTGAAATGTCAGGAAAAAATGGCTGACATGAGGCAAATTTTACTATGTCTAAGAACATGAATATTTAAACTACACCAATAGCTGACAATTATACAGTGCCTTTAACCTAAAAAAGCATCCCAGAGCACTTTACAGAGGTGTAATCAGGCAAAGGTGGGTGTTAAGCCAAAGAAGGAGACTTTTTAAAAATAATTTATGGAATGTGGGCATCGCTGACTAGGCTAGCATTTATTGCCTATCCCTAATTGCCCTTGAGAAGGTGGTGGTGAGCTGCCTTCTTGAACCGCTGCAGTCCATGTGGTATAAGTACACACCACAGTGCTGTTAAGGAGGGAGTTCCAGGATTTTGACCCAGTGAAGGAACGGCGATATATTTCCAAGTCAGGATGGTGAGCGACTTGGAGGGAACTTCCAACTGGTGGTGTTTCCATGTGCCTGATGCCCTTGTCCTCCTAGATGGCAGCGATCAGGGGTTTAGAAGGTGCTGTCTAAGGAGCCTTGGTGAGTTACTGCAGTGTATCTTGTAGATGGTACGCACTGCTACCACAGTACATTGGTGGTGGAGGGAGCAAATATTTGTGGATGTAGTGCCAATCAAGCAGGCTGCTTTGTCCTGAATGGTGTCAAGCTTCTTGAGATTTGTTGGAGCTGCACTCATCCAGGCAAGTGGAGAGTATTCCATCACACTCCTGACTTGTGCCTTGTAGATGGTGGTTAGGCTTTAGGGAGTCCGGAGGTGAGTTACTCGTCTCTGGACTCCTATTTTCTGACCTGTTCTTGTAGCCACAGTATTTATATGGCTAGTCCAGTTCAGTTTCTGGTCAATGGTAACCCCCAGGATGTTGATAGTGGGGGATTCAGCAATGGTAAAGCCATTGAATGTCAAGGGGTGATGGTTAGATTCTCTCTTGTTGAAGATGGTAATTGCCTGGCACTTGTGTAGTGCAAATGTTACTTGCCACTTGTTAGCCCAAGCCTGGATATTGTCCTGGCCATGCATTTGGACATGGACTGCTTCAGTATCTGAGAAGTCGTGAATGGTGCTGAACATTGTGCAGTCATGAGCGAACATCCCTACTTCTGACCTTATGATGGGAGGAAGGTCATTGATGAAGCAGCTAAAGATGATTGGGCCTAGGACAGTAGGAACTCCTGCAGCGATGACCTGGAACTGAAATGATTGACCTCCAACAACCCTAACCACTTTCCTTTGTGCCAGGTATGACTCCAACCAGCAGAGAGTTTTCCTCCAATTCCCATTGACTTTAGTTTTGCTCGGGCACTTTGATGCCTTGATGTCAAGGGCAGTTACGCTCACCTCACCTCATGAGTTCAACTCTGTTGTCAGTGTTTGGACTAAGGATGTAATGAGGCCAGGAGCTGAGTGGCCCTAGCAGAACCCAAACTGAGCTTTAGTGAGTAGGTTATTGCTGAGTAAGTCGATAGCACTGTCAGCAACATTTTCCATCACTTTGTTGATGATCGGATTTAAGCTGATGGGGCAGTAATTGGCCGGGCTGGATTTTTCTTTGCTTTTTGTGGACATGACAAAGTGGGCAATTTTCCACGTTGCCGGTTAGATGCCAGTGTTGTAGCTGCACTGGAACAGCTTAGCTAGGGGCGCAGCTAATTCTGAAGCACAAGTCTTCAATACAGTTGCTGGAATGTTTTCGGGCCAGTGACCTTTGCAGTGTCCAGTGCCTTCAGCTGTTTTTTGATATCATGTGAAGTGGATCGAATTGACTGAAGACTTGGATCTGTAATGCTGGGGACCTCAGGAGAAGGCCAAGATGGGTCATCCGCTCAACACCTCTGGCTGAAGATGACTGAAAATGCTTCAGCTTGTCTTTTGCACTGATGTGCTGATTGTCCACCATCTTTCATGAGTGCATGTGGCAGGACTGTAGGGTTCCATTGGTTGTGGAATCGCTTAGCTCTGTTGATCGCATGCTACATCCAATATTTGGCATGCAAGCGGTCTGTGGTATAGCTTCATCAGATTGATGCCTCATTTTTAGGTATGCCTGGTACTGTTCCTGGCATGCTCTCCTGCACTCTTCATTGAATCAGGGTTGATCCCCTGCCTTGATGGTAATGGTAGAGTGGGGATATGCCAGGCCATGAAGTTACACATTGTGATTTGTGTACAGTCCAGCTGCTGCTGATGGCCATGGAGCCTCATGGATACCCAGTTTTGAGTTGCTAGATGTATTCGAAGCCATTTAGCACTGTGGTGGTGCCACACATCATGATGGAGAGTATCCTCGATGTGAAGACGGGACTTCATCTCCACAAGGACTGTGTGATGATCACTCCTACCAATACTCTCATGGACAGATGCATCTGTGGCAGATAAATTAGTGAGGATAAGGTCAAGTAGGTTTTTCCCTTTTGTTGGTTCCCTCACCACCTGCGGAAGACCCAGGCTAGCATCTATGTCCTTTAGGACATGGCCAGCTCAGCCAATAATGATGCTGTTGAGCTACTCTTGGTGTTAAACATTGAAGCCCTCCACCAGAGTACATTCAGTGCCCTTGCCACCATCAGTGCTTCCTCCAAGTGGCGTTCAAAATTGAGGAGTATTGCTTGGTCAGCTGAGGGGCGGACAGTAGGTGGTAACCAGCAGGAGGTTTCCTTGCCCACGTTTGATTTGTTGTGATGAGACTTCATGGGGTCCAGAGTCGATGCTGAGGACTCCTAGAGCAACTCCGTCTCAACTGGATAACCTTTACCATCACTTGTGGTGGGTCTGTCCTGTCGGTGGGAGATACCCAGGCATGGTGATGGTGGTGTCTGGGACATTGTCTTTAAGGTATGATTCAGTTAGTATGACTTTGTCAGGCTGTTGCTTGATTAATCTGTGGGACAGCTCTCCCAATTTTGGCCAAAGCCCTCCCCTGTTAGTCAGGAGGACTTTGCAGGTTTGCCAGGGCTGATTGTGCTGTTGTTGTTTCCAGTGCTTAAGCTCATGCCATGTGGTTCGTATGGTTTCATTCCTTTTAGACTTTGTAGTGGTTTGATACAGCCGAGAAGCATGCTGGACCATTACAGAGGGTATTTTAATCAACCACATTTCTGTGGGTCTGGAGTCACATGTAGGTCTGATCAGGTAAGGACTGCAGATAATGTAAGGACATTAGTGAACCAGATGGTTTTTACGACAGTCAGCAATGGTTTTATGGTCACCATTAGACTAGCTTTTAATTCCAGGTTTTTATTAATTGAATTTAAATTCCACCCGCTGCTGTGGTGAGATTTGAACCTGTGACCCCAGAGCATGAGCCTGGCCCTCTGGGTTACCACCACACCACCACTTCCCGTTATGATGGATTAAATAACCTGATAGTTTCATTTTGGTATTAATTTTATGTACCTAATGTATTGTTATTGGTTACATTTGGAATCTGATTAATTTATTCATTTGATATTCTTCATCAGATGATGCCACATTATTGTATTTCAGTACATAGTTTAGATCACTGGCCATCAGAGAACAGTGAGGCATAATCCCTCTGTCGGGTGGATTGGAGGAATCTAATTCACCATAGGTTTTCTTTATCTGACTCTTGTAACTGAAAGGAGGTCTTGAAAGTTGGAATAGTACCAGGAACATTTAAAATTCCAAGGCATTGGGAACAGCTTTGTAATTGACCTACAAAAAAGACCATTTGAAGGATGTGCTTATAATCCATAGAAATGTATATTATTACAAATACAGCTTTAACATTTTTATATGTTTATATTTCAGGGTATAGCATGTATTCACTCCATCACCTCAAATAGCATGGTGCCCTTTGACCTAGAGGTCACTTTGTTTGTGTCAAATATTATACTGACCCTGAGCTTCACTTGTCCTTTCAGCTTGACACCCTGCACATTGTTTCTTGATCTGCAGGGGAAGGATTTATTCAAAGTATAGTTCCTCTTAGAATTGTAACACTTTCTTAATTTTATTCTTTACTTTATTTTAAATGAAACAAACTATAACTTATGTTTTAAAGCTCCATACCAGAAAATAAATTTGTCCTTAACTGTTTTTTTCCACCATTGGCTCATTGTTAATAAATTCTAAAATGCATTTGTTCTTTAAGTATTCATTGTTGTTCATTTCTAACTCTTGTAGGTGGCAGCAGCAAGTGCCTTTGCACAGACTTTGAGACGTTATACATCCTTAAACCATCTTGCTCAGGCAGCCCGTGCTGTGCTGCAGAATACTGCACAGATTAACCAGATGCTGAGTGATTTAAACCGAGTAGATTTTGCAAATGTTCAGGTAACTAGCACTGCACCAGAGGATGGTTCCAGACCCAATCATGATCATTTGAGTTAGCTGACCTCAACCCAATAATGTTAAGGCAATATTGGCCTAGACTTTACAGTAGTAATGACAGCAAAACAAGTTGCTGTCATTACTCCTTTGAAACTGACAGCAACTTCTGGAGTCCGCATATGCACAGTTAAGTGCGGAAATCTGGGGGTTGTTGTGAATTAAGCTATGCTTCTTCAGAGGAGAGGGTGTGTGCTGGAGGTCCACTGGACCGCAATCAATTGGATGTCTATGAAATGGCAAGAACTTTCTACTCTTATTCTCTTGGTCTTTTTGTCAAAACCCTTGCAAAATTTGTACCTTATTGAATGAGGTGTAAGTGGATTTTTACGTAAATTCTCGGATGGATGGAGGGACTAAATAGCCTCACTGGCATTAAAAGAGTAATTTTATATTTGTTCAATGTTAAATTGCTCTACTATAAAAGGAAGTTCCACATATTTTTAAAATAACATTTTATTCCAAAGTTTATGATATTTTATTTTTTTACCTTAATCCCATGTGTATGTCCCAATCATTTATTTTGCTAACTTTAAGAATTTTAAATTATAAGTGCTGAACTTCTTTTACTTCTTGAGAATACTTAAATGTAACTGGCTGCTTACCTTGCTTGATGTCACCACTTGCTGCTGTATGCCTGGAGATCCTCTTGGCTTAGTGCCAGAAGCAAACTACTATTGATAAAGGAAGTACGCACCACAGAGATCAGCATAGAGCGTCATTGTTCTGACTGCAAAGTCAGTCCATTGTGTGGACTTAGTGCCCCAGTTTGGGAAGGACAAAAAGATTAACTGGGAGTTACCTCAACTAATTGTTATCCTTTGACCCCTGCTGGAAATGACATCGTGTAGCAGTTGGGTAAGGCCAGGTTTGGTCATAACTCTGATATCCCATGTTGAATAAAAACAAAAAACTGCGGATGCTGAAAATCCAAAACGAAAAGAAAATTACCTGGAAAAACTCAGCAGGTCTGGCAGCATCAGCGGAGAAGAACAAAATTGACGTTTCGAGTCCTCATGACCCTTCAGCAGAACTGTTCTGTTTTTGTTTCCCATGTTGAATAGTCTAGTATTTAAACTGCCCATATTCACAGATGGACAATGGTCCAGAGCCCTCCCAATATTTGGGAAACTACACTGCACCGTGAGAGGAAGAAAAAAAATCACAGGGTAAGATGTGAGTCCTCGGAATCCAAGGTGAACAGGACCAACCAGTACTCATGACATCTCTTTAAGCTGTGTTAAAGCAAATGCCGTATCAATGTGGTAGCTGGAGATTCTTAACCAGTATTGTTAAAGGAAGTCTTGCAATTCTATAAAACTTAATCAGGTATTAAAGTGATTCACATTCAACAAATTATTTGCAGTGCCGTTACTGTTGTAAGTGGACATAGCAAGATCCCATGAATGACAATGAAATCAACAATCTTCTTTTGGTGGCCTGATCTCAGGGAAGAATGTTAGCCAGAGCAGCAGGAAAACTCTGATCTTAGAGTCATGTTCATGGAATATTTAAGATCCATATCGACCACTAGAGCAAGCAGGTAGTCATATGAATATATGACTTAGGAGCAGGAGTAGGCCACTCAGCCCTTTGAGCCTGCTCTGCTATTCAATAAAATCGTGGCTAGTTGTAATTTCTCATCTGACCAAAACATCATTCTCTTAGTACTGTACTGAAGCGTCATATTCACCTGAAGTCCTAGAGCAGAGCTTGAAACTACAAACTTCTGACTCTTAAGAGTCAAACCAAACTGTCACTTGTGACTTGTGTCAGATTTACACTCATATGTTCAGTCAGGAATTGATGCTACATTGATTATCAGTTCATGTAGTGTGAAACTAATCAGCAGAGCTAAATCAGCCTCTAGAGGGTGGCATTATGGCAATGAACCCAGTCCCTGGCTGCATACCTAGCCTTTTAACAATCTGTTAACATTTGATGAGCAGATTTACATGTAATAATGACCCATTGATTTTTTTCAGGAGCAAGCCTCATGGGTGTGTCGTTGTGAGGATGGCGTAGTGCAAAGGCTGGAGCAGGATTTTAAGATGACTTTACAGCAGCAAAACTCCCTGGAGCAATGGGCATCGTGGTTAGACAGTGTGGTAACCCAGGTCCTCAAACCATATCATGGCAGTCCCAGTTTTCCCAAGGCTGCCAAACAGTTCCTGCTCAAGTGGTCCTTCTATAGGTAGGTCTTAAAGTATTGTCCTGCATAGGTAGAAGTGTGTTATTAAATGGAAATTAATTGAGAAGGTCCATGTGTCATAATGCAATTCAATTATGTTATTTGAATTGAGGTATGGTATCAATATATTTCACTCACTTGAAGCAAGCTTAATTTTATACTGCACAGGGCTTTATTTCTTAGACATTCAAGGCAGTCTCATCTCCCAAGTGGGGAATATTGATGAGTAAATTTCAAAGATTTTGTACAATATTAACCATGTAACCAGGGTCGGTCCTTTAAGTTTATACATGTCTTTTGGAGTGAAAGGTTCGTGCTGTAGCAACATTATTTGTTCTGTTAGCTTGCTCTTGGGTTGTTTATGAAGGGACTACCTTCCTATCTATAACATGTTACAGGGCAGTAAATATGTTAACACACTTTGAACAAATATGTTACCTTACTTTGAATGTTCCCTCACTTTGAACTCAGCTGCAGATCTGCTTCCACTGATGTGCCTGCCATGATTTTTGGACATAAATATGTGGTTTTAAAGGAAGAAGGAGGAGGAAAAATAAACTTGCATTCTTAAAAACCCCATTCATATCATTAGGATGTCCCAAAGCACTTTGTACACAGTGGATTACTTTTAAAGTGTAGTCACTTGTTTTGTAGTCAAAACAAGAACTACACAGACATCTAACTTCAAAGGATGCTGGTTAGACAAACTGACACTCCTGTTTCTTTTGGCATCCTCCACACAGTGCTGGAGTGGGCTGGCTTCACACCTGCAGAAAAAGATTAAGAATTTTTAATGCCATGATATTGGTAAGCACCTCTAACTAATATAAAAGGAGAATGAGTATATCAGAGTGTTAGTCCTGTTCCATAGCTGTGAGAAATGTCCGACACTCCAAGCTGCTGAGTTTCAATTGTTTGGATGAAGTGGGTTCAGGTCTGATTACCCAAGAAAACTTTTTTTTAATCCATACCAATATTCTGGTTGTATTGATTAGGGTAACTAGCACTGGGAGACTTGGATCCCTCTTTCCCCCCCAAAAAGCTCAATGATACTTATCAATGCCAGAATAAGTTCTATGGTTTGACTTTAATCCAGGGAGTTTTGCTTTAAAGCAATTTCATAGCTTATGCCTGAGTGTACTTAAATGAGATCATCAATACTAATAGTTATTAAAATTTTCATGTCCTGTCTTATGTAGATGTGGAAGGGACTTATTCAATGCCATGGAGAACTGAAATTGAACTAGTTATTTTCTTGTTTTGCTCCGTATTAAACTGTGTCCACTGTACACTTCCTGACATGTCTCCTGTTAAATAACTACTGTTAATTCTTTTCCCGACATGGTGTTCACAGTGACAGTGATTAATCTATTTGGCTCCTTCTCAGTTCATAAATTCTGTTGACGACATGCTCCAGTATAAGACTATCTCCAATCCACCCTTGAAATCCTTCCCTTTATGTGGTACAAGGAAAATATCAATGTTTAAGCACGAAATTCTCTCAGCTCATTCAATTTTGATTTATTAAAATATATAGTTTTGAAATGATTTTGTAGAGGTGAGTAATAATAATGATAAGATCTTTCTAAAGGCAATCTAAAATGAAAGCCTGATCTGATGCCCAAGCCTAATCTCTCATTAACCTTGGATCATGGGATAATAGAAAATCAGACTGTTTATTGGCACTAAGTTTGTTTGCTCCAGATTTAAATGTCACATATAAAATGTACAGGATTTGTGAGTGATCTGTCTTCTGCCCAAATTAATTCAGTAGTTATATTTATTGAGAAATACACTAATACCCTTAACTTCCTGTAGTTGAATGCTGTGCATAAAATTGTAGCAAGCACATTGAACGATTGTATAGATAACTACTGTAAGATGACCAACATACTACACCAGGATAATATGATTCAATTTTACATCATGATAATCCAGGACAAAATTAACAGTAACTTGGACAAACGCAGATTAACTAAAGAAAGCCAGCACAGATTTGTTAAAGGCAAGTTGTGTTTAACCAGGTTGATTGAATTTTTAATGAGGTAACAGAAAGGGTTGATGAGGGTAACTTGGTTGATGTTGTACACTTCCAAAAAGTGTTTGATAAAGGGTTACTTAATAGACTTGCCAGCAAAGTTGAAGCCTGTGGAATAAAAGATATAGGAGCAGCACAAATACAACTTTGGAAGAGCGACAGGAAACGGAGTATTGGTGAACGTTTGTTTTTTGGGGAGGAAGGTATACAGTGGGGTTTCCCAGAGGTTGATACTAGGACCACTGCTTTTCTTGATTTATATTATTGACCTAGAATTGGGTGTGTAGGGCACGAAGTTGGAACTGTAAGAATAGTGAAGACTTCAAGAGGACATAGATAGGCTGGTGGAATGGGTAGACACGTAACAGAGAACAAGGAGAAGCGTTGTAAGATAAAGTGTTCTTTCTAAAAAGGGTGTTGGATCGGAGACCTTGTGAGGGTTATGTGTGCACAAATCGTTGAAGGTGGTAGGGCAGGTTGAGGAAGTGGTTAAAAAAGCACATAGGACACTGGGCTTCATAAATAGGCGTAAGCTACAAAAGTAAGGAAGTTATGACAAACCTTTATAAACTACAGTTTCAGCCTCAACTGTTGTATTATGTCCAGTTCTGGGCACTACATTTTAGGAAGGTTGTGAATCTTTAGAGAGAGTACAGAAAAAATTAAGGAGCATGGTTCTAGGGATGAGAGACATAAGTAACGAGGATAACTTGAAGAAACTGGGGTAGTTGTTCTTAGTGAAGAGATTTGATAAAGGCGTTCAAATTCATGAGGAGCCTGGACAGGGTAGATAGAGAGAAATTATTCCCATTGGCAGCATTTGAGAACCAGAGAGCCCCAATTTAAGATGAATGGCAAAAGAACAAATGGCAACAGAACAAATGGCAACATGAAAAAAAACTTTTTTTTACAGAGTGGTTAGATTTGGAATGCACTGCCTGAGAATGTGGTGGAGGCTGATTCAGTTGTGGCTTACAAAAGTGATTTGGATAAACATCTAAACAGAAAAAATTGCAGAGCTATGGGGAAAGGGTGTGAGTGTGTGGAATTAGCTAAGTGGCTTTTGCTGGGGGGTGAGGAGGGGTGGGGGGGGTGGGTGGATGGTACAGCCATGATGGGTAGAATAGCCCCCTTTTGTGCTTAATCATTCTATGATTCTATCATAATCTCCACCTAATAAATTGCCTATCATGGTTAGATAATTAGGTAGTAGGTGGCAGGTGGAAACTAATTATAAAAGCACTTTTACAACACTTTGTCTTCTTTTCAAGCCAAAAATTGATGCGGGAGATTTCAAGAGTGAAAGTGTGCAGCAAATAACTCTTCTTAATAACACATTTAAGGGGACATCAGAAGGAACTGTTCTTTTTATTTCAGTTCAATGGTGATTCGGGATTTAACTTTGAGGAGTGCAGCAAGTTTTGGGTCCTTTCATCTCATTCGCCTGCTATATGATGAATACATGTACTATTTGATAGAGCACCGTGTGGCACAGGCAAAGGGAGAAACACCCATTGCTGTCATGGGTGAGGTAAGTCGCATCCTGCCTCCATCAGGTTCTCATTATTGTATATGTTTTAATTTGTTAATTGCTAATGTGGTAATTTTTATCTTTGTGCTGAACTCTGGCCGATATAAATGTTGTTTGCTAAACCTTTTGCAGCTGCCATAATTGTTGAAATACTGTCCACTCTTATAAATGCAAAAAAAAACTATTAATTATTTTGTGTAATGACAAATGCATGCAACAAACAGAATTTTTAATTCAAATCTTGATTTTGTGAAACGTGATAAAAGTATTTATTGTGGCATTAAATGGTTAATCACAAGAAGACATTATTAAACGTCAGGCTATTAGTCAAGCACTCAATTTCTTCAGCTGCAGGTCCAGCTAGCTCACTTCCAGTTTTGTCATGCATTGAGGTTAAAGGAAAAATAAAACATTATTCTTCTTTATATTGTAGTTTGCTGATCTTGGACGGGCCTTAAACCCTCTGGACCCTGATAAAGGTAGGTAATGTACTTGGACACAAAATAATGAACACTTCTGTTTATTTTATTAACAAGTTTGTAGCATTGGAAGATTTCTAAACCAATACTTTGGGTCAGATTGATTATGCAAATCTAGAGGGTGAGAGACATTGTACACCAGGAATTTGCAAAAGGTCCTCATTTAGACTGCGAATCCCATATTTTCAGTCCACTGGTTGCCTTGCATCCTTACTCTTTGGCATTTATGTTGACTCAGCAAACATGACCACCTGATTGGGAATGATGGTTGCCTATTTCCCTCATATACTGGTACTGCACAATGTGATTGGTCACTGCTGCTACGTGTCAGTTATTTATCCATAATGTGCACCACATTCTTCAAACTCCTTAAAGTATCTCTGTGCAAGCAAGTTTTTTGGAATAACATGATCTGTAGGTCCATGTGGAAGTTAATTATGAAAATACCCAAAAACATGAGAAGATAGGAATGAAATCCGACCTGTCACCACATTGTATTAACCCTGTTGTTTGGGACTGTGTATGGAACCAGGTCAGATAGTATTCACCCCAATATTAGCTATGGAATTGAACTATTAATCATGTGTGAAGAATAAACACCAACACAAACTGGTTGGGCTGAATGGCCTATTTCTGTTTTGTAATTTTTGTCTATATGTAATTAGCACTGAGCCTGTATTTTTTAAGTGCATTCTCCTAATTTCCAACTACCCTTTACTGTTTAAAGACCTTCAACATGTTGTCACCTCCCAAATCCACGATGATTTTTCCTGCAACTCCATCTTTGAATCTCTTCAGTCAGGTTTGAACTCCTGTGACTGTACCAAAACAACTATGAGGAAAGTTGCAAATGACATAATCTGTGATCGTGGTCATCATCCTCCCAGTAGATTTTATACAGTCAACCACACCAGTTTCATCCAATGTCTCTTCTGTTGTCAAACTCACTGGGACTGCCCTTGGTTGGTTCTGCTCTGATCTATCTGAGCATGGCTAGTGCAGCTCCAGCAATGGCTTCGGTTCTTGTCCACACTCTGGAATACCCAAGGACCTATCTTTGACCCTCTCTTCTTACTAAGCCATCAGGGAATCATCTTTCACGTGTCACTATCTACAACCAGTTCCACTTTTCTACCACCTCTTTTGGCCTTTCTACGGACTTTGTATTTGTCTAAGATCTGGTCCTAGATTAGCCACAATTTTCTCCTGTTAGGCATTGGGGAGACCAAAGCCATTAACTTCAGCCCCTGCCCAAGTCTGTACCTCGACTACCAATTCCATCCCCTTCCTCAGCTATTATATCAGACCAAATCAGACTGTTTTCAGCTTCAGTACCCTGTTTAACCGCAATCTGATTCCAGCTTCTGATACCACCAATATCATCTCTGCATTCTGTCCTACACCAGCTGCTGATCACCCACCATCTCCGTCTTTGCAGGCTTAAATTGGTTTCTGGTCCTCAGTGGCTCCAATTTAGATTTCTCATCCCTAAAATCCTTTTGAGGAAAGTGTCCTCCCTATATCTGTAGCCTCCTCAGTACATCATGCCTCACCCCCATTCAACTCTTCAGCTACTTGTGCATTTGTCCTTCCACCAATGCCACCCCGCACCGCCCCCCCCCCCGCCCACTTTGGCAGCTTTGCCTCCACAATGCTAGGTCCAACATCCTGAAAATAGCTTTTGTAAACCACCTCACATCTTTTCCTCCTCAAAACTCTCTTCTTTGGCTGAGCTTTTTTTCTGTCACCTTTCTGATTTTTTTCCCCTTTTGTTTGGGATATTTTCAATGTTAAAAGCACTATATACCACAATGCTTGTTATTTATTCAGGAATGTAATTTTTAAATTACTTCAACCAAGTTTATGTTTATATCATTGTGCCCAACTCTTAAGCTAACAAGTGTATGCATAGTAAATATTCCTTAAGCAATATTTATTTTGAGGTTTGTTTAGCCTTGTAGCAGAAACATTGGAAATAGGAGCAGGAATAGGTCATTCGACCCTTCGAGCCTACTCCACCATTCAATATGATGACGTTTAATCCTCCATCTCGACAACATACTCCCGGTCTCTTTCCATACCCCTTGATGCCTTTGGAGTTTAGAAATCTATCTGTTTCCTTCTTAAGCATATTCAGTAACTTGGCCTCCACAACTTTCTGCAGTAGAGAATTCCACAGGTTCACCGCCCTCTGAGTGAAGAAATTTCTCCTCCATTCAGCCCTAAATGGCCTTCCCCTTATACTGAGATTGTGACCCCTTGTTCTAGACACCCCAGAGGAAGCATCATCCCTGCATCCAGTCTGTCCAGCCCCGTCAGAATTTTATACATTTTAATGAGATCCCCTCTCATTCTTCGAAACTCCAGTGAATACCAACCCAACCTTTCCTCATACAACAATCTTGTCTTCCCAGGAATTAATCTGGTGAATCTTCACTGTACTCAAGTCCTCTTGCAATGAAGGCCAACATGCCATTTGCCTTTTTAACTGCTTGCTGCACCAACATGCTTACTTTCAGTGATTGGTGTACAAGGACCCCAGGTCCCTTTGTACATCAACATTTCCTAATCTATCACCATTTAAATAATACTCTCCCATTCTGCTTTTCCTACAGAAGTGGATAACTTATCTACGTTATACTGCATCTGCCATATATTTGCGTGCTCACTCAATCTGTCTAAATCGCCTTGAAGCCTCTTAACACCCTCCTCACCAATCACATTCCCACCAAGTTTTGTGTCATCAGCAAACTTGGAAATATTACATTTGGTTCCCTCATCCAAATCATTTATATATATTGTAAATAGCTAGGGCCCAAGCACTGATTCCTGCAGAACCCTACTAGTCACCACCTGCCACTCCAAAAAAGACCCATTTATTCCTACTCTCCATTTCCTGGCTGCTAACCAATTCTCAATCCATGCCAATATATCACCCCCAATCCCATGTGCTTACTTTTGCACACTAAATTCTTATGTGGGACTTCATCAAATGCTTTCTGAAAATCTAAATACATCACATCCACTGGTTGTCCCTTATCTATTCTGCTAGTTATGTCCTCAAAAAACTCCAGTAACTTTGTCAAACATGATTTCCCTTTCATAAATCTATGTTGACTCTCTCTAATTCTGTTGATATATTCTAAGTGCCCTGTTATCACACCCTTTATAATAGACTCTAGCATTTTCCCCACTACTGATGTTAGGCTAACCGGTTTGTAATTCCTTGTTTTTTCCCTCCCTCCTTTTTTAAATAGTGGGGTTACATTAGCTACCCTCCAATCTGCTGGGAGTGTTCCAGAATGTACAGAATTTTGGAAGATGACAACCAATACATCCACCATTTCTATGGCCACCTCCTTTAGTACCCTGCAATGTAGATGATCAGGCGTTCAGTTCCATTACCTTCTCCAGTGCCTTTTCTTTTAGTAATACTAATTTCCTTCAATTCCTCCTTTTCACTAGATCCTTGGCTCCTTAGTATTTCTGGGAAGTTATTTGTGTCTTCCTCCGTGAGGACAGAACTAAAGTAGTTGTTTAATTGTCCTGCCATTTCCTTGTTCTCTATTATAAATTCTCCCATTTCAGACTGTAAGGAACCTATATTTGTCTTCACCTAGTCTTTTTTTTTACATACTTATAGAAGCTTTTACAGTCCGCTTTTATGTTCCTTGCAAATTTACTGTTATACTCTATTTTTTCCCCTCTTAATCAATCTCTTGGTCCTCCTTTGCTGAATTCTAAACTGCTCCCAATCCTCAGGCTTGCTCCTTTTTCTAGCAACTTTATATGACTCCTCTTTAGATCTAATACTAGCCTTAATTTCTTTTGTTAGCCATAGTTGGGCCATTTCTGCTGCTGTGTTTTTGTGCCAGAAAGGAATGTATAACTGTTGCAATGCATACATTAGTTCCTTAAATATTAGCCATTGCCTATCCACCTTGCCTTTTAATGAAGTTCCCCAATCTATCTTAGCCAACTCGTGCCTCATTCCTTCGTAGTTTCCTTTGTTTGGATTTAGGACCCTAGTCTTGGATCAGACTACTTCACTTTCCAACCTAATGAAGAATTCTATCATGTTATGGTCATTTGTTTCCTAAAGGACCCAGCACAACAAGCCTACTAATTAACCTTTCTCACTGCACAATACCAAATCTAGGACAGGCTGTTCCTGAGTTGGTTCCTCGACATACTGGTCTAAAAAACCATCTCATACATGCTCCAGGGACTCATCCACCACAGTATTATTGCTAATTTGGTTTGCCCAGTCTATATGTAGATTAAAGTCACCCATGATTAAAGTAGCACTCTTGTTTAATGCAGTCCCCTAATTTACCACTACCGTTTAGAGGCCTATAGGCAACTCCCATTAATGTTTTCTACCCCTTGTTGCTTCTTAGCTCCACCAAGACTGATTCTACATCTAGATTTTCTGAGCCAATATCCTCTCTCACTATTGCATCCTTAACTAACCACACCACCCCACCTCATTTTACTTTTTCCTGTCCTTCCTAAATAATGAGTACCCTTGGATATTCAGTCCCCGGCCTTGGTCACCCTGCAGCCATGTCTCGTAATCACAATCTTATCATACCCATATATAAGCATTTACACTGTTAATTTGTCTACCTTATTGTGAATGCTCCATGCATTCAGATAAAGTGCCTTTAGACTTGTCTTTTTAACATTTTTACTCATCTCTTTTGGTACTTTGTACCTATTTGTTGCTAGCCCTTGTTTCCTCTGTCTTCCACTTTTAGTTTCTACTTTTCTGTCTTTCATTCCTATCTTTGTTTCCCTCTCTTGTGTCTCCCCACTCAGGTTCCCATCCCCCTGCCACTCTAGTTTATACCCTCCCCCACAGTACGAGCAAATACACCTGCGAGGATATTGGTCCCGGTTCTGCTGGATGCAACCTGTCCAGCTTGTACAAGTCCCATCTTCCCCAGAATCAGTCTTAATGCCTCAGGAATCTAAATCCCTCCCTCCTACACCATCTCTCCAGCCACGCATTCATCTAGTCTGTTCGCCTATTCCCGATCTCACTAGCATGTGGCACTGGGAGTAATCAGAGATCACTACCTTTGAAGTCCTGCTTCTTAATTTATTCCCTAGCTCCCTATATTCTACTTTCAGGATCTCATCCCTCTTTTTACCTAAGTCGTTGGTACAACATGGACCACAACCTCTGGCTGTTCACTCTCCCCCTTCTGAATGTCCTGCAGCCGCCCAGTGACATCCTTGACCCTGGCACCAGGGAGACAAGATACCAACCTGGTGTCATGCCTGCGGCGCAGAAAATTCTATCTGTTCCCCTTATGATAGAATCCCCTATCACTATTTCTCTCCCCACTCTTTTTTTCTGTTTGTCGCCCTCCTCCCACCCCATGCAGCTGACCCTTGCTGCATCCCTCTGAGAATGCATCTCCCCCAGCAGTATCCAAAAGTGAAAATCTGTTAGAGAGGGAGATGGACCCAGGTGATTCCTGCAGTACCTGCCTAGTGCTTTTGTGCCGTCTGGAGGTCATGCATTCCCTTTCTGTCTGTGCACTCTTTACCTGCAGTGTGACCACCTCACTGTATGTGCTATCTACGAAGATCTCATCCCTGTAGGTGCACCCCAGTGACTCCAGACACAGCTCCAGCTCCAAAATGCAGATTTCAAGTATCTGCAGCTGGAGACACTTGCTGCATACGTGGTTGCTCTGGACACTGGAAATGTCTCTGACTTCCGACATTGTACAGGAGGAGCATTCCACGTGGCTGAGCTACCCTGCTATGACTTATCCTTAAATTACTTCCTTTACTTTTACTTCCTCTAGTTTAAGGAATATTAAGGACAGTAGAAATACTCACTAGGTCCTACTTAGCACTATTCCCCACTTGCTGTCTCCCGGTCCCGCTCTTATATCAGGCCTGGATCCCCTCGCTCTTTAAGGCTGTCACTCCTCTTGCGTTATCAAATGCCAAATGCCAAAAGCAAGGAGCACCTGTTTCGCTTCCTCCACTAACTCCCATAATCACCCAGTTCCCAGCACTCTATTCTAAGTCGCACTAAGTTGGTTGGCTTCATACGCTCCTAAGACAAAGGCTCACTGACCTAGTTACAGAGAAACCAGTTTCAGCTGCTTCTTTAAGTAACTAAGCCCAACTGCTCATCCAGTGGAGACCTTGTTGAAACCCTGCTTAAGGCTGAGAAGTTTAGAATTGAAACTGTAGATTTCAGTTAAAAGCTAACTTCAAACAAAATTAGGTTTTTACAAAAAGATTTTTTTTAAATTAAGACTCTTTACTCACCATCCAACATGTACTTAGGCCTATATATACCAACCAATCAACTTACGGAACTCCTATGACATCATTTTTAGATTTTTATCTGTAAACTCCCGGCTGTCTGTGTCTGAACTCTCACTGCTTTATGGGCTTCCCCTGTAGCAAAGTAAGACCCAGCTACTGGAGGCTGAGGAAAGGTGGAAAATGAAAGGATCACCTCCTTCCCTCTTCACCAAACACCATCGCTCACCAAACTCCAACTTAAGCATTCTAATGCAGCTCAAAGCAGCACTCCAGTGCATATAAGTAATTATGTTGTTTCACTCTCTTAGTAACTCAACACAAAAAATATTCTATATTCCCTGTTCCAATTCTCTTCACTTTGCATAAACAAATAATGAGTCTAATGCCTGCCTGAGGGCCCTACTACAAGATTGCTTTGTCCTGTGGCAGCTGGTGAGTGGCATTCAGTACCAAACCTTTGGGACAGCCTATAACAAAAGAGGTAAGTTTTCAAAATTTGTTTACCTTGATATGGAGCCATGAGGAGTTGGTGCTTATCCCTGCCCCATATTTAAAGAATGTGGAGCACTGCTTCCCCAGTCCATTCCTTTGATCCAGTTCCATTGTTCTTGAGGTTTCCAAATAGTATGTTGCAGTAGATGATTCCAGTGGAGCTTTTCTGGTCGGCATTCAAGGCTTTCAATGTGTGATCCAAGCGATCAGTAAGAATGGCAGTAAAGTGTCCTGAATGAAGGAAATCAAATTTGTGGAGGAAGTGTCAAATTATTTATTTGAATATGATAAGACTGAATTTTCATTATTTTTCTTTTTAAACCACTTTAATCAGATGAGGAAGAGGAGGAAGAGGAAAGTGATGATGACAGTCAACAAGAAATTCCAATGGACAATGAACCCACATTAGTGACAGACTCCATGGAGCCACCAGCCAAACTGCCACGGACAGATTCGAGGGGAGTGTTTGTCCAAGCGCCACCAACCAACTGAGAACAAAATGTAGGACAAAAAGAGGAAAGCTTTCGCTTGAATTTAACACAGTTCACTCACCATCCATGGCACTTAATTGCCATTGCATAGAAAGACATTGTCTATAGTTATCACGAATCTCAAACATCTACCAAAATTATTTTAGTTCAACATTTATTTATGAGTTGTATTAAAAAATAAAAGAAGAAATTTCCTTTCAAAAAATTGGGCACTAAGAGTAGAGTACGTTGGTAAATTAATCTTTTTATGCAGTTACAAAGTTTAAAGACACTCAGCTCACAGAATATTTAGAAACTGAAGCTCCACCAAGCTCAATATTGTGCTGCACCCTTTGCAACCTGCTGCTTGCATTCTTTCTTTGAAAAAAATTGGAGCCAAATAGGACAGTAACCTATTGCCCAAACACCGTGATCTCATCTCCTTCAGCTAAATTTACTTTTATTTTCCTAACCAAAACAGTATATCAGTGAGTATTGTTTGCTGCCACTGGAATAAAATGAAAGGAGAAATTAAAATCCCCACTAGAATTTCTAATAAAATACTGGAATTCTTTCAAATTAAAAGAAGTTTGTTTATAAGTGCACTATTAAACATTGTATAGGGATAGGAACTAGTGTGTTTGACACTTGGGCATCTGATGCACCCTTAGGCAAAAGAAACTGTGGAACTTACCAGACCGTTGGGTCAGTGTAGACACATTATTTTAAATATTCTGATTTTAAAAGAATTATAAGCTGATTGATCACATAAACAGCTTCAGCAGCAGTTAACCTACTGCCAGGAAAGCACAGTTTGAACTGGGGACGTAGAGATGAACTGAATCAAAGTAACTCATCCTAGATTGACAAATACAACGGTACTTTCATAGTAATAAGCATCTTGTAAGGTAATCTTGGAGGAGTTCCTGTGTTTATTATATGGGCTTTTGTTTTTAATACGTTAGTTTGTTATATTTATTAGACACATTTTGAAAGGCCATGCAATATTTTGCGCCATGGTATTAGGTGGTATGTGTAACAGAAACACTGACTTCACACGTGGGTTGTTTTTATTTGACTTTCACACAGGTAAATTACTAACCATTTGGATGATGTATTTACCTGTACTGGTCATAGAATGAACTTTCATTTCTAGTCAAATCCAACAAATATGATAGATTTTTCCATCTTACTGCTTTGTCCTTTGTGTTCCGCTTAGGGTGACTCTAGTTACTGCTGATGGACTTGAAGAATTGACTATTTACGCAGAGCACAATGAGGCACTATCCTGAAAAATAGGAAATTCTGGCTGAAAGAGTAATGCATACTCATTTTCTATTCTTAGTCTTTCATGGGAAAACACTCAAGCGGTTGTTTTCTTGAAGTAACTCAGCTAGTAAGAAACTGCAGGGCTGTCTTTTTATCAAACAATAAAAGCAAAGGTGTTATTAAGTACAGTAAGACACTCGTTATCAGGACTAGCTGAGATAGTTTCAAGTTAGGAATATTCCAGAATTATGAGTTCAGAAAATCAAAAGCTTTTCCTTATTGCACAGTACATATACAATCCCCGTGAGATGAACCTGGAATCTTTGAGAGGGCTGGAATATAGCGGGTAAGCTCACTGAAAATGTTAGTCATGCTACATTCTTTCACAGATTGCAAACTAAGCTTTATTAGGATTTTTTTTATCCTTTATAAAACCTGATAGGAATTAAAACAGGACTTCTAGACAACAGGAACAAAAATATTAGGATGCATTTCTATTGTACCTTTACCAGTGACATGATTTGGTTGGTGAAAAGCGTAATTCAACTAACACTACTTTGCTGGTCTGGTGACATAAGATACAGGAACTGTTATATCTTCCTGTATGATTGATAGACTTAACTTAATTGTTGATGGTGCTATGCAATGTTTAATGCAATTTTGTGTTTCTGCTTCCAATTGAAATACAGATTCATTACTCTTGTCCTGTTCTGCATGGATGTCCCATTAGGATGTTACAGTAAAAGGAATAGGACATTAGGTTATTCGCACTATATTCCATTCCCTTCTCTGCTACAGTCCTGATAACCTTTGCTGTACTGGACCTGCCACGCTTTGCAAGTCAATGAATTATAAGATTGTAGACAATCATTGTGAGGAACCTGATTCAACACTATTATTCCTCATGCTACATATTGCATTTAAATTGATAAAGATCACTAGATGAGGCCAGTATTATTCTCATCATTTATTAACCAAAACATTAAGTTTTTCAATCTACCTGCTGAATATATTTTAGAACCATCTTAACAAAACACAATCATAAAACAAGGAAGAACCATAATTCCATACCATAAATCTAAGCTTGTGTTGATTTTTTTAAACTTCATCTGTGCCAAGCCAAAATGTGCTTCGGAATCAGTTTTCCTATATGCGGATGAATTGTAAAAGCATGATGTGCTAATTCATTAGGTATCACAGCCTTCTTTAATTTCCAAAATTACAAACATCCCAGTGGTCAATGAAACACTGTTAACAGAGAAACTGTATTGCAAGGAACTTTGAGCTTATTATTTTTCTGGCTTCCTTGCATTCATTTAGAGCCTTGCCTTTGAGGAAGATTGGAATTCCTTAGCTGAAACCAAGCTCCATCCAACTGACCATTGGAAGTGTATAGTGAATAACCATTTACTCTTTGGGACTCCTGCCTATTGGGAGGGAAAAACCCAAAAAACGATTATATTTTAAAGAAAATTATATTTTTTCTTCTTGGTTTTCTTTTCAGTTACTGCGCTCCTCTGCTGAAGATACTGACTCGTGTTGGAATACAGTGGGTGCTGATAGTGCTGCAATGTCTCGCCCATGTAGTCATTCTCTGTGAGTGAGCCTTGACAGTGAGTGTCAACTGGCCGCTTGACCATGCATGGCATCGCAATTAAACCTAATGATTCTGTCTTAACCCAATGTGTACATACACATTTTATAGGAGGAGCCACTGGATAGTAATCAGCCAACTTTTTCACTTTGCAAGCCTTTCACATAACCTCTTCCAACAGTCACTATCCATTGATCATTAACTGGCTTTGGCATTTTTTAACCCATTGCTCTACTTTCCCTCCATTAAGTGAGCGGTTGCCGTCCTGAATTAGTTTTTGTTGCCTTTACAGAAATTTCTAAGAGAAACCAGAGTATGAATTAAGACTAGGATTTCCTATTTGTGGACCCAGTGCTTTAATGTTGCAACAGTGTAGTTTGTAAGGACTTAAGAACTACTGAATAGAATAATCTGCAATTCTTTGAATTACTTTATATTTTTATATTTGAATGCAAAAAGAGTACAATTGTTCCCAAAGATCTATCCAAGAATTTGCTTCTTGGAAATCCTAGTAACTTTTCTAACCATTAGACTAAGTTGTTTTACCTCACCAAAATTGGCTTTTCATCTGGCCCAAAGTAGAATTGTGAAAATTAATTCTGAAACAAAATTAAATAAAATTGGGTGCAAGTCAGGAATGAAAGGAATTGATGGGATATGTTTGGAAGTCAAGGGAAGAATGTGCAATAGACCACACAGAGGGGAGGAGATAACACAATTAGGGGAGGAGATAACACCAAAGCCACTCACCCATTGGGCAAGTTTGATCATCTGCTAATCAAAAGTGGAAAGAATATGATCTCAGCCCGAGGTGCAGTCGTATAGAATTTTCCAGTGGTAATGATGCCCTCATTATCCAGTATGTCTAGATCAATGCTTTAAAGTGTAAATCAAAGCCATAATGGTAATGCTTCAGCCAACAGAAAATGTCAGGAGAAGCAAGGAAACTGACATGTGCCTTGATCAGCTGTGACCAGGAAATTTTGTTACAAGTTGTGTTAAGGATTTTTTTACTTTTTAAAATCTACACAAAATGATCAAGGATGTTCAAGTATTTAACAACTAATGCAGTGGGCAGTTGACCTTGTAACTAAACTGTTTTTGATCTTTTAGATGTAATGCTGGGCTTTAATTGTATTGTGATGAATTAGTTCCTGTAATATAACTGGCCCCAGAAGGTGCACATTAGTTTAATAATTGGTGTCGATGCTTCCTGTTTTTCATAATCCTTTGGCAGTTATCATTACTAATAGTTGAGGAGGGCAAGCATTGAGGGGCCTGACTATCTTCTTGTCTTTTCACCTGTCCGTAGTTAAGATTAAATCATTAGAACATTTACTAAATGTGGCAGGATGTTCTCAAGAACATTACCTTTTATCCAAAGGATCTTTACTTTCTATAGAAGAAAACAAACCTACCTCAAACCTCCTTGGTTCCGCTTAGAAAATGTCCATTCACTTCCCAGTATACACAGTCTCCCTCTGTGTTGGACTACTGTCTGGTGATGTCAGTGGAAGGGATCCAGCCATGGATTCTTGAGCTACTCCATTAAAAACAGCAGAGGTACCATTTCAGTCCAGTGTGAGTAACTGCTTTGGTTGGGCTGTCCTTCCCATGCTGTATCTAATGTAATCATTACTGGATGCTTGGAGTAATTCTCTGTCAAAGGAGAAAAAACATGTTAAAAAAATCAAATCTGAGGCATTGGTCATTTTCTCCTATTAAAAGGAAGAGCACTTTGAACATAATGTTCCCTTAAACTTTGCTTCCTCTTTAAGCTTAGCAAGTAAACAGGAGAAGAACTATGACATTCCAGCCTATAAACCTTGCTACCTGTGCCATGAGATCCATTTCTCTGGGCATGCTTTTCTTCCTGCAACTGATTAATGTTACCATCATATTGACAGGTACTGCATTTGGATTCTTTGATATTCTGTTTATACTCCTCTGTAGTTGTCTATTTTCCATTCCTAAAGTTAATACTTGTGTTGCAGTGGAGTTGTACCCTCTGCTAAAATAAAACAATTCTTTTAAAAAATATATATTTATTTAAACTTAGCATAGTTTGCAGTAGATGGCTGGAACATAGCAACAGGAGTGGTTGTTTAGCAGGATAACTGTGCCTCTAACTTAACCTTGGGATGAAGGGGCTACCTTTAACTTTCAGCAATGGTGTAGCACTATTGGATTGGCCACCCAGATGCACCCCAGTATACACCCCACCTGTTATTTTTTTCATTGGTTTTAATAGCGATGTAAATTGTCCATTCATTATACACTCCACCATCTAATATTGCCAAAAGTTAACATTGCACCCAAAGTCTCTCTTCAAAGTGAGTCTTATTGACCTAATGATAATTATGAAGTACTGTACTGTTTCCACTCCATGAAATATTATAAAAAAAAGCATTGCAGATTTTCATAAAAATTTAAAATATTTGCAGCTATAACATTGGAAGCCCCTGGAATTATTTCTTGCCAGTTCTGCAGGGTTGTTAGTAATCTGAGCCAAAGCTTTGCGTGAAATGATCCAATTGATACAGTGCTAAACACCCATGCCTGTTTAATGTCAGAACTTTGGCAATGGTCTTGTAGTAGAAGCAGTCCATCTGCTGATTCTGAAGCCATTCACAATGATTCATTTTGGCTTCTAGATTGTACAGTGCTGCAATTGTCAGCTTGTTCATTTGAGACTTGAGTGCAAAATCCTGAAGCAGTAAATACATGACTAATTCTATGCTGAAGAATTTGCTCTCTTATGTTAGATCTGGCAGAGTAAAGATGGCTCATATAAACATGATTTTATACCATATTTTGTTGGTCTGCCTTTTCTTAAAGGGTCCCTTCAAGAAAACAGCCCAAAAAGCAAATTATTCAAACTGCTCTCTATCCAATAATAAATACTAAGATAATTTCATCACTGTCCATAAGCAATTCCTTTACTTCATGTTGGAAAAGCAAAACATAAGCTATTAATTTCATTTCTGTTGATGTTGTTAAACTATATCATAACATACTTAATTATCTTTCACAAAAATATTCATTTTCTTTTTTTAAACCACACAATAGCAGGTGACTTCATTCCCTATAGTCTTGTATTTAATTGGTTCTAGGAAATCTATATGAAGAATGTCAACCCTATTAGCCTTGTTATTTTTATTCTTTGCAGGACTGGTGATATACAGTGACAGAATAAATCAAATTCTGTTTTTATATTTTATCCTGGATTTTTAACCAGAGTTCAGGCATTCTGCACTGCTGACTTTTTTTTTCTTTCAAAAGCTTAAACCAGTGGCCTTGATGAAAGTGGAAGTAAAGGTTGGTGAGTGAAAAAGTGTTGTAAAATGACTGGAGCTCCCCTTTAAACTAATGAAAAAGAAGTGCATTAAGGTATAAACGACAGGTAATTTTCTGGTATAAACAAATCTTTGGTAGTATAAAGGAATGACCAAACCATTTCTTTAAAATTTTTAATAGGGTTTAATTTGAAAGAAAAAAAATTATTTTAATTTTTTTTTTAGATCGCAGTTATTTTCAGAAAGCAGATAAACTAAGTAAACTTGGTTCTAATTTTAAAGCAAAATACTGTGGATGTGGAAATCTGAAATAAAAACAGAAAATGGTGGAAAAACTCAGCAGATCTGACAGCATCTGTATGAAGAAGAGTCATACACACTCAAAACATTAACTCTGTTTTTCTCTCTCAATGGATGCTGTCAGACCTGCTGAGTTTTTCCATCATTTTCTGTTTTGGTTCTAATTTATGCTGTGGATGAGCTGAAAAATTACTTAGTGCTGTGGCTTACGCTTCCAGTCTGGATTACAATGTTCTTTCCAAAGCTCAGGGGTGAATCTTATTGGCTTCTTTCAATAGGATGATGTAATTCAAGATGAAAGCTCCCCCATGAATATAAGATTACTTGACTATATTTTTCCATCGTTTAATCATTTCTGAAGAACCCAATGTGGGCACATTGCGGTTTTAACATGGAATTCCTGGCACGGCCCAAAGCCAAAATTCTTGAAGATAACCGGGTCAACAATTGGCCATTCAACTTTCTGTTAATTCACTCAGAACTAGTGTCCCCTTAAATCTCTTGTGACTAATTATGTATATATTTTTTCTGTACAAACTTTAATAACGCAACATTGGAGAAAGCTTGACTGGCTATTTCCATATGTATCGGAATTAATTGTTTTATTTTGTGTGTGTTCTGCTCATTTTCAAGTGCAATTAAACAGGTTCACTCTTTTTAAGTGGACTCTTTGCAATAGAGAATTTTCCTTTTAGTGTGCATGATGTCCATTTAGGTCAGCAGTATGATTTTCAGGTGTATAAAATGTGAGAACTGTGGTCAGACTCAATAAAAGGAAACAAATTGAATTAGAAACTTTCTGTTAAACTGTGACACAAAACTACATGGTAGCAATTTGCAGTATTTTGTACCTTTGTTCAAAACTTAGGGACAATATTACTGGTTGTACGTTTAATTTAGAAGATTCTGATTGTAAGTGTACATAATGAATTATAATTGAGCATTGTGAGCCAGATGGCAATAGACAGATGGATCTGCTGAGATTTTTGAAGGCTCTGATTTTTAGATTGCCAAAAGCAGGAGCTTTGGAGCCCACCCAGCAAATTATATACACCACAGCTAACATTGGCCTGATATGCTTCTGTTTTCAGCTATCATGTATCCTATCCATTGACACATAATTATTTTTCCAATTTCAAACACAATGTTACCCTTTCGTCTGCCAATTCCCCTTTGTATGTCATATCGAGACAGTCTGTTTTTCTCTTAAATTAATGTGGAAGAGTTAGAACGTCAAGGTATAGACTGCCAGTCCTGGGAAATGGAACACGTCTCCACTTTTGAGACCATTTATAAGACCAAACACATGCTTGAGATTAGCTGTAGAACAGTGATCTCACTTAACAAACCCTCTTTCTATCATGGGAGCAGGACCTTGTGGATGTGTAAAATTCTCCATTTTTCCTCCACTATCCATCATTATGGCGTCTTTTTGAGATGATGAATCTATGTCCATTTCTGGATGTTTTCAAGCTTTGGGCCCATAGTTATTGATTGGGCTGAGATTGACCAACTTGTTTCACATGGGATCCCTATCACCGGCATCAAAGTTCTAAAAAGCTGTGCTGGATTCTAGTCCAGAACACAGGTGAAAGAGGTAGCCTACTAAAAGGTGGGCGACATATTTATTTCCCTCTCTTCCACACATTCATACTTTAATTGTGTAACCACAAAGGAAGCAAGGATAAAGAACAGATACTAAGAAGTTTTCTGTAATACAATAAACGATTACTTGTTCAACATCCTGCTTGAAGCCTAATTCCCTGAAAAGAAGCATTTGAAGAACTATAGATGATTCTCCCTCATTCATGTAAACTGCACGTGCAAACCACAAGGCTGCTCCCCCATTGAACACTCTTAGTTTAGGTAAAAGCAAAATACTGTGGATGCTGGGGATCAGAAACATCTCCTCTTGTTTTAAATCTTTTTCATCTTGAAGCAGTATTGGAAGTCCTGTGATCATCCCCAACCCCTCCTGCATATAACATCTTATGCTTCAGATTTTTTTTTCAGTGCAAGTATACAAGCTTTTCATTTCACTGTTAATTTGGGTATTTTTCAATGGTTAATCAATTAATTACTTAATCCTGCAACTCTTTGAACATTTTCTTTTGAATACTTCTTCTGGCTGTTTCTGTTTCAAAGTCTTGAAGTTATTAAAATGATTTTGGAGCATTGTATATTTTCTGTCAGATTATTTTCTTGGACAAAATGTGCACCTTTATTTTGTTGCTGCTACATTTGAAGCTAACTTGCCTTCTGTCAGTGACAATAGCTGTCTTATAAAAAGTTGTCGATTTTGAAACTAGCTTTGCTAGTAGTTTCTGTTGGTTAGTAGATGTGTTTTCTGATGTTGAATAGGCTTCTCTTTGAAATACTCAAGAGGGCTCATTAATTCTTGACATACTGAAAAGTGATCTTGAAATCCACCACACAATACAGGCGAGCCGTAGAATTAGTTTGAACTCAAAAGTTAAGAACATAAGCACTCTAGGTTGGATGGAGTCACCAGTAGGGCATTGTAGCCACCCCTTGGACCATGCTACTCTAAGGCACCAACCGCGTTGCATTCTGTGTGGACATAAGGTTTAAGAGAGGGTGTTAGATCTTTTACTGTTCACCCAACTTCTCCAGCTTTCATCATAAATCCTCCGTGCCACAGGCTTCAGTGCTGAATTTAGTCAAGAGCAAAATTTTCGTTTTGTAATCAGATACTTCCTACTAAAAAACTTTTTAGCAGTCTAAGCATTTGTGAACCTTAACAAGCTGCAAAATGCTGACCAAGACAGACTCTAAGTAATGCAGTCCCAGATCGAGCAGTGATTTCACTTCTTTTCAATTGATGTCAGCTTCAGTCATCACACAACTGTAACTAGGGCTACCTTTCTTGTGTGAAGCTAATTAATGAATGGTCTTCTCCTTTGAAATTGGGATTGTAGCACTATTTTCGGTATTGACATCATTTTCCTTCTTTAACAACCCCACCATAACAGCCACCTAGCCCGACCCCCAACCCCAGACTAGTCAATTATTATTTTTATTGATAGAGCTACTGGAGAGGCTCTAGAAATTATTCTAGTGCTAGAAAAATCACTCTGATGAATATAATCTGCTCAACGTGGAAAACTTAGTATCATGATCCCTACCTACCTCGTCATGTACCTAGACTCTACCCTGGGCTTATTAGACCTTCCTTGATCTCTGACAAATTAAATGGAAAAGTTGTCAGTTTTCCTTGGCAGATGTAGGATGTTGAGTTTCTATACCAATGTGATTCTTTACACTTCCTTCATAATTTTCTAAACACTACCAAAGTATGGCAAGTATGTGGTGTTTGTAAAGTGTGAGCTAAATAATTGCTGCTGTTCATATTCTAAATGTTGAACTTAAGACAAACTGAAAAGAGCCACGTAAGCTTAAAATGTCTAGAAGTAAGCTGCTAAAAGTCATCCTGCCCCCTTCCTCCAGCCCTTTACCTGTTAATTTCTCTATCAGTTCTTTCACCTTTTCCTGGGTGTGTTGACTTGGGGATGGGGCTAATTTTTCTGTGTATTGATTGTGAAAAGTGGGAAACTAGCCTAAAGTGCCACAGTACTAGCGACCTCCAATGCTGCACCCAGATGGTCACTATTCATGGACAAACCTTGATGGTGAGTGTAGGCTGAACATTTGACTGCAGGAAGGAATCAAGCAGAGTCCAAGCCTTGATATTCACACATGGGCACTGATCTATATGCCTTAACAAATCCATGATTAAATTCACAGATTATTGGGAGAGTGAAAATAATTTTAGGTCTGTTATAATTCATTGATCCTCAGACACCAATAAATGTATAGAATATGTCAGTTCTGTTCTCCAGATGAGTAATCACATAGATTTAAATTAAGTAACTGCATTGATAGATGAGGTCTAAAATGATTTCAGAACATTGCACATGATGGCACAGACCATTATGACCAGTGAAGGCTCCCAGTTACAAATCCTGTTTGTCCTGAAATTTCTTGTGAATCAATTGTTTCTAATACAATTGCATGTATTTATAAGGAAATTATATTTGTATGTAGTGCCTCTGTGCTCTTGCTTTATTCCCTAGACTGCTCAACTGGTGATGTCGAGTCACTAGTTTCAGAATAACTAACTGCTTCTTCCTCTTACAGTCTATTGAAAGGAAGCAAAGGAGCTTTAATAGGAGACTGGACTTATTCAATATCTACAGTGTGAATTAAAAAGTTGAATTAAACTACAGTCCTACTATAATTAACAGGGCCAGAAAGCTCAGAAATCACTTGTCAAAAGAATTATATTTTATTTGTCCAATTTTTTGGGAGTATTTTTCTTTTACACTCTGCAGACTAACCACCAGTTTTACTGTTTCTGTACACAATTATTCTGTACACTCTTAACAGCTTATTCTGGCAGTCAGTGTGTAAACATTTGATTATGGAACTGAATAGTTCAAAATCACATTGACTGCCCAAAATTGAATTCTCAGTTTGACCATAAAAAGAAAACTGTTCATTTCCCAGGATGGAATGTTAATGGATGGCTCGCTTGTGATGGTGTAAAAGATGTTTAATTTATAAGAATGGCAATTATGTCACTTTTAACTTTATGGTGAGAGAAAGAATGTCTGGAGATCGCCCCTGTTCTGTGAAAAGGAGAACTTGCTGAGTGTGCCTTTTAAATGAAGTACTTTTGAGAACACTGCCAAATAGGCTACCATGTGTGATTCACATTGATAGATCATCATATTTATCATTCAGTCCAGTGACAACTACTGAATTCAAAGCCTTGAATTCACATTTTGTTGTTCTAACTTGTCTAATTTGGGTTAGCTTTTCCTGGGAAAGAGGGGGAAGCATTATAGATCCCTCTGGTCAACAAGAACTGGGCATTGATGGTAGTGGAAATTGGGTGAATGTCAGAAAATAACTTGCTGTAATAAAATGCGGGTTATTCCTTAATTTGACTTTTTAATTTTAATACAACAGCCTTTATAAATGACATATGTTGGGTGATCCTAGTTGTGGTCAGCTCACGTACTTTTGTTAAGACATCTTGACTATTAGCATGTTGATTATGACTGTCACAGCTAGTGGAGGCCTTGTGTTCGGGATTCAGGTAAAGTTTGAGAACAGGAACTCGAATGTCAGAAACATTTTGGATGTCAACATGTTAAAAAAAAAGTCACAGGAAGAAGTAGTTCTTTTTAGAAGCATTTTGTAATTTAAACCCCACTCAACAATTGAATGTGGCATTTCTCAAAAAATTGCCAAGGAAATTGTGTCCCCAAAAACTACTTTCAAAGTGTCAATGCATGTTCTACAATCCAAGTGCAATTGTACTAATACCAACTGTCCATTGTGCATGTTACTTAAGAAATTGGTTTTGCAAATAACTCATTTTATGCTTGCTCAATTGGTAATTAGAAAATTCAGTTTGTTACTGTTATGGTTGAGCATGCATAAGTGCACCTCTGTGAGTTGAGTGTGAACCATCTCGTCATTAGGGACTCTCCCTCCCACAATGGCTGTAAACAACACTGTATTGAACAAAAGCCAAAATACAACACTGCTGGGAATCTGAAATCAGAACAGAAAATGCTGGAAATGCACAGCAGGTCAGGCCAATGTTCATTGACCTGAAACTTTGATGTGCCCAATTTTAACTCTGTGATGTGAATGGGTTTTGAGTGAGTTAAAATTGGGTCCATTAACTCTGTTTCTCTCTCCACAAATGCTGTCTGGCTTGCTGAGTATTTCCAGTATTTTCAGTTTTTATTTTTGTATTAAAGTTGTGCACACATTTTACCAATTTCGCCATTAGGCGGGCTGTTAGAATATACCAAAAGTTCTATTTTTATTACTCAGCAAATGAACAGGAGAAATAAACACTGTGGTACATGCACCAAGGGTAAAACTCTTGTTGCAAAATTCTGTCTTTATTGAAGGACCGCAGGTCTAAGAATATACAATGACCTGGATAATATAGTCTACTCCAATTAATTCATGAATCAATTTTTACTTAGGCAAAAAATCAATTTTGTGAATTATAGGAATAGACTGTAGCTGCAACTTCTGTTCTGTACACAATTGGTATCTGGTTAATGATCCAATAACTTTTTCAAATCTGTAGCCAGATTCTTTTTGACATTTGGGCTCATAATTATGCAAATTGTATTTTCACTTTTCCACATTCTTTTTCAGTCAAGAAGGTGGGATATGAGCCAATCTCTGGGTTTCACTGTGATCACAACTAATACATTACATGGCCACAGTCCATCCCATATCAACCTGATCTAACAACTGGTGTTCCCTCCACCATATGGAACTGGTAGGATATATATCTGTAAGCACAGGGCTCTTAAGAGACCAGAGTCTGGAATTTCCTTGGTGCTGCTCCTGCTCTGTCAATGTAACTTTGCTGGAAGTACAAATGGGATTTCCAATGTGCTACCAGCAAAGTTATAGCAGTGAAATGGGACCAAATCCCAACAGATTCCTCGCCCAGGTATTCGTTTAAAAAAGATGTTACTTCCCATGTGTCTGACTCCAACAGAAAACCACTAAATGCAAGCAAGTTCTACACTGAAGCATGTTTCATTATCCTGCAGCAACCCACTCATATTTAGGGAAATATTCTGCATCATATAAATATCTAAATTATGAGTAGGTGTTTAAGAAATGGACATTACTGCATTTAACTTTTTTTTGCCAGAAATAGTTGATTTTATGAAGCTGTATTATGATCATGAGAGGAGCCTTACCTCTGTTGTGAGGGGTGTATTCTCTCAACTTCTTCCGGCATTGCAGAACTTAATTGATGCCTCATAGTTCTAGTATGTTATAGAATGTCTAAAGAATACAGCCTCAAACTAAGGTAAGTGCCTCTGTCAAACCATCTGAAGGTATGTTCGTGGGAAGGTGGTGTGTAGACATGGTGTTAACAGGACCCATTCTCCTTTCACCACTTGTATGATGCCAATGCAGTGAATTGAGTTTCCATCACAGAATTCTGGCCAACATGATGAGCCTGATGGCAGAGCAGTTTGTTGCCTTTTGTTAACCCTTAATATTAAATTAAAATCATTTTGTAGGATTTTGGTTTCTCCTTTTCCAAATAGAGTGTGTGATGTGATTAACGTATTTTGCAGTTAATTGAGGCACTTGTAATATATTTGTTGTACCAGTTTGTAACTCAAAATTGCATATAGTTTTGAAAAACAAAACAAAAATCTGTGCTTTTGTATGTAATTATAATCTTTATTACACGTTGTATTAATATTGGGTGAGTTGTGAAAAGAAAATGATTATTTGAAATATTTGTTTCTGAACCATTATGGCCTTATTTGTTGGAATTTAGTCTTGAGATACATCTGTGATATATAGTTGTACGCTGTTCTGTATCGGAAAAGTAAATATTGTATTTTGTATAAACAAAAAAAATGCTTAGTTTTGTTGTAAACTGGGTGCTTTGATCAGCTTTTGCTGAACTATGGACCTTAAGAGAAGGAAGCAGTATTTGAGACTGCGCTGTTTAATGTTGTAATTCAGCTTGGGGTGATATGTAAGCATTTGTAAGAGTGTTTAGTCCTGGTGCAAAAGCTGTTTTCTACTTTTTGTAGTGTTCCTTTTAAATAAAAGAGCAGATATAACACACCTCAGTTTGCTGCTGCCTTTTACTGTATTTGGAATTGGAATCTAATTTCTAGCCGGTGCTGTACCATTCACAGGTACTGAGGCAAAAGTTTGTCTCATCAAATACATCTAATTGCTTGGGCCTGTTTTAATAGATCAAAATGTCCTCAAACATTTCACAACTGAGAGGTCATGAGGGCAATGTATATCCAACGGTTAGAAGAGTTTGCGGAGGTCAGTGATGAATGGTTCAAAAGAGAGATTGAGACTTTGAGATCACAAGATGAATGTAGAAGGTCAATCATGTCTCATCTACCTCATCCAGGCCAATTAACATCATCCATCTTGAAATACTCTGTAGTGCCAGAGTAAAGCATTGTTAAATTGTTCTAGAGTTTTGGCTCCAATCTCCTACTCTGATTACAAATCCTGGTCATTCCATAATAAATTTACACTCACCAGTCCTAACTAAGTTATCAAAACTTAAAGTTATAATTCTTTTTTTTTTCTGATTGTTCTATATAACAGTACCTACACTTCAAAGGAAATTCATAAGTTGTTCAAACCATTTTGATGTGATAAGCTGCTTATACTGCAATGGCTGTGAAGCACTTCTAGGACATCCTGAGTTCTTGAAAGATATTTTATATATGGATGTTCTTTATTTCACATCTATTTTCCAAAGATGTTCTTTTCCAATTGTGCTGTTACACTACTGCTAAAAAGATTTACATTAGATAGTTTCAGAAAAAAGTTGTGGTTTGGTCAATTCACCATCATATATATTCCACTTGAAAGATAATATATACACTGAGCAATAAATGCTTCTGTAGTTCACAACACAAAATAAGGCAATAATTGCAGTCAATATTTATAACCTGTGATCTGTTAACATCATTAGCCTTTCCCACAACATCAGAGAAATCTGTCCCTGGTAATAATTTGGGGGCCTCTGCAAATACTGCTGGTTTTTCTTTGATGAACTACACAAACTAATTGAAGCATAAGAACATAATGAAGAATCATTGCTAGTCTCAGGCTGATCATTAAATATTTCAACTCCGTGAAAACTAAACATCTACTTTGATTCGCATTTGGTGGTTTCTGCTCCCACTTTAATGTAGCAACATTTCAGTCCAAGTCTGGTCCTATTTTCCTGAATTGTAAACCAATGGTGACACTCTTGCCTCTGGGTCCGAAGGTCTTGGGTTCAGGTTGCATCCAGATGCTTGAGCATACATCCCGGTTGACACCAGTGCAGTATCAGGGGAATGCTGCACTGTCAGATGTGCTATCTTTCAAATGAGTCCAAACCAGAGCCCATCCATCAGCCCCTCTCAAGTGAACATACTAGGTCCCATGCAGTTGTTAGAAAAGCACTGTGATTTTGCTAATATCTATGCCTCAACATTAAGACAGATTATTTGGTCATTATCTCATTGTGATATGTAGGGAGTTTGTGTGCAAATTGGCCACCGTGTTTCCTGCATTAACTCCGTGACTACAGTTTAAAACTGCTAAAAAGCGCTTGAACTTTCTGAAGTCCTGAAAGGCGCTGCCACAGCAGGGCTGGAAAATCCCAGCCGAAAACTTTGATACACAGAAAGTCTTTTGCTGGCCTGTCCTCTAATTCTGTAGCTCTCTCCTTCAGGGAATGAAATAATGCCATCCCAGAAATAATTGTGAAAAAAAGAGGTAAAAGGGAGGGAGGAACTTAAAACATTTCCAATCACCAGGGAAAGGGACTGAGAAAATTATTAGAACTAAAAGCTGACAAATCCCCAGGCACTGATGGACTTCATCCTAGAGTCTTAAAAGAAGTGGCTGCAGAGATATTAGATGCATTGGTTTTAATTTTCCAAAATTCCCTAGATTCTGGAAAGGTCCCATTAGACTGGAGAATCTTTTGTTCAAGAAAGGAGGGAGACAGAAACAGGAAAGTATATGTCAGCTAGTTCAACATCTGTCATAGGGAAAATGCTGGAATTTTTATTATTAAGGAGGTTATAACTGGGCACGTAGAAAATCTCAATGCAATCAAACTAGAGTCAACTTGGATTTGTGAAAGGGAAATCGTGTTTGACTAATTTATTAGAGTTCTTTGGGGAAGTAACAAGAAACGTGGATAAAGAGCAACCTGTGGATATGGTATACTTAGCTTTCCAGGAGGCACATCAAAAGTTACTGCACAAAATAAGAGCACGTGCTGTAGGGGTTAACGTATCGGCTTCAATAGAAGATTGGTTAGCTAACAGGAAACAAAGGTTAGGCATAAATGGATCTTTTTCGGGTTGGCAAGATGTAATGAGTGGAGTGTGACAGGTATCGGGTATCAATAATTTAGATGAAGGGTCCAAATGTATCATCGTGCAATTTCTGATGACACAAAGGTAGGAGAATAAGTTGTGAAGAGGGCACAAGAGGTCTGCAAAGGGATATAGATAGGTTATGTGAGTAGATAAAACATTTGGCAGATGGAGAATAATGTGGGAAAATGTGAATTTGTCCATCTTGGTAGGAAGAACAGAAAAGCAGCATATTATCTAAATGGAAAGAGATTGCAGCACTCAGGTACAGAGGGATCTGGTATATGAATCGGGAAAAGTTAGAATGCAAGTACAGCAAGTGATTAGGAAGGCAAATGGAAAGTTGTCACTTATTGCAAGAGGAATGGAATATAAGAATAGGGATGTTTTGCTACAGTTGTACAGGGGATCGGTGAGACCACATCTGTGGTATTGTGTACAGTTTTGGTCTCCTTATTTAAGAAAGGACATTATTGCATTAGAAGCAGTTCAGAGAATGTTCACGTGACTGATTCCCGGGACGAGGGGTTATCTTATGAGGAAAGGTTGGACAGTTAGGCCTGTATCCATTAGAACAAAGGACTTAGGAGCGGGAGTAGGTCATTCAGCCTTCAAGCCTGCTCCGCCATTCAATAAGCTTGTGGCTGATCTGGTTGTGGTCAACTTCATTTTGCTATCTGTCCTCCTCATAACCCTTGACTCCCTTGTCTAACTCTATCTTGAATAAATTTAATGACCCAGCCTCCACTGCTTTCTGGGAAGAGCATTCCACATGCTAACAACTCTTTGAGAGAAAAAAATTCTTATCTCGGTCTTAAATGGTAGATCTCTTATTCTTAAACTGTGTCCCCTGGTCCTCATCTGTGCCACAAGTGGAAGGCCAGCATTTATTGTCCATCCCTAATTGCCCTTTGAAGGTGGTGGTGGGCTGCCTTCTTGAGCCGCTGCAGTCCATGTGGTGTAGGTACACCCACAGTGCTGTTAGGGAGGGAGTTCCAGGATTTTGACCCAGCGACAGTGAAGGAACAGCGATATATTTCCAAGTCAGGATGGTGAGTGACTTGGAGGGGAATTTCCAGGAGGTGGTGTTCCCATCTACCTGCTGCCCTTGTCCTTCTAGATGGTGGCGGTTGTGGGTTTGGAAGGTGCTGCCTAAGGAGCCTTGGTGAGTTCCTGCAATGCATCTTGTAGATGGTACACACTGTTGCCACGTCAGTGGTGGAAGGAGTGAATGCTTGTGGATGGGGTGCCAATCAAGTGGGCTGCTTTGTCCTGGATGGTGCCAAACTTCTTCGGTGTTGTGGGAGCTGTGCTCAGCCAGGCAAGTGGTATTATACAAAAACAAAAATAGCTGGAAAAACTCAGCAGGTCTGACAGCATCTGTGGAGAGGAACACAGTCAACATTTCAGGACTGTATGACTCTTCATCAGAACTAAAGAGGAATAGAAATGAAGTGAAATATAAGCTGTTTAAGGAGAGTGGGACAGGTGGCAAAAGAGACAAGCGGAAATCCTGTCGGAGAGAAGAGCAGTACTTGATGAAGAGTCATATGGACTCGAAACGTTAACTCTGTCTTCCTTTCCACGGATACTGTCAGACCTGCTGAGTTTTTCCAGCTATTTTCTGTTTTTGTTTCAGATTTCCAACATCCACAGTATTTTGCTTTTATCTTAGTGTTTAATTGACTGCCAACTCTCTTCCAGGAATGCCTACCCTGAGGAAGTACTGCTCTTCTCTCTGACAGGATTTCCGCTTGTCTCTTTTGCCACCTGTCCCACTCCCCTTAAACAGCTTATATTTCAGCTCATTTCTATTTCTCTTCAGTTCTGATGAAGAGTCATACGGACTTGAAGTGGTATTATAACCTAAAACAACAATAAAAATATCTGGAAAAACTCAGCAGGTCTGGCAGCATCTGCGGAGAGGAACACAGTTAACGTTTCGAGTCCATATGACTCTTCAACAAAACTAAGGAAAAATAGAAGAGAGGTGAAATATAAGCTGGTTTAAGGCGGGGGTCGGGGGGGGGGTGGGACAGGTAGAGCTGGATAGAGGGCCAGTGATAGGTGGAGATAACCAAAATATGTCATGGACAAAAGGACAAAGAGGTGTTGAAGGTGGTGATATTATCTAAGGAATTTGCTAATTAAGGGTAGAAAGCAGGACGAGCAAGGTACAGATAGCCCTAGTGGGGGTGGGGTAGATTGAAGGAATCAAAATAGGCTAAAAGGTAGGGATAAAACAATGGATGGAAATACATTTAAAAATAATGGAAATAGGTGGGAAAAGAAAAATCTATATAAATTATTGGAAAAAAAGGGGGGGATCGGAAAGGGGGTGGGGATGGAGGAGTGAGTTCATGATCTAAAATTGTTGAACTCAATATTCACCGGAAGGCTGTAAAGTGCCTAGTCGGAAGATGAGGTGCTGTTCCTCCAGTTTGCTTTGAGCTTCACTGCAGCAAGCCAAGGACAGACATGTGGGCATGAGAGCAGGGTGGAGTGTTAAAATGGCAAGTGACAGGGAGGTCTGGGTAATGCTTGTGGACAGACCGAAGGAAACCACATTAGGAGCAACAAATGCAGTAGATTAAATTGAGGGAAGTGCAAGTGAAATGCTGCTTCACTTGAAAGGAGTGTTTGGGCCCTTGGATGGTGAGGAGAGGGGAAGTAAAGGGGCAGGTGTTGCACCTTCTGCGGTTGCATGGGAAGCTGCCATGGGAGATGTGTTTGGTGGTGGCATCATGCTGGAGTTGGCGGAAATGGCGGAGGATGATCCTTTGAATGCGGAGGCTGGTGGGGTGATAAGTGAGGACAAGGGGGACCCTATCATGTTTCTGGGAGGGAGAGGAAGCTGTGAGGGCAGAAGCGTGGGAGATGGGCATGACATGGTTGAGGGTCCTGTCAACCACTGTGGGTGGAAAACCTCGGTTAAGGAAGAAGGAAGACATGTCAGAGGAACTGTTTTTGAAAGTGGCATCATCAGAACAGATGTGACGGAGGCGAAGGAACTGAGAGAATGGGATGGAGTCCTTACAGGAAGCGGGGTGTGTGGAGTTGTAGTCGAGGTAGCTGTAGGAGTCGGTGGGCTTGTAATGGATATTGGTGGACAGTCTATCACCAGAAATTGAGACAGAGAGGTCAAGGAAGAGAAGGGAAGTGTCAGAGATGGACCATGTGAAAATGATGGAGGGGTGGAAATTGGAAGCAAAATTAATAAATTTTTCCAGGTCCCGACGAGAGCATGAAGCAGCACCAAAGTAATCATCGACGTACCGGAGAAAGAGTTGTGGGAGGGGGCCGGAGTAGGACTGGAACAAGGAATGTTCCACATATCCCATAAAGAGACAGGCGTAGCTGGGGCCATTGTGGGTACCCATAGCCACACCTTTTATTTGGAGGAAGTGAGAGGAGTTAAAGGAGAAATTGTTCAGTGTGAGAACAAGTTCAGCCAGACGGAGGAGAGTAGTGGTGGATGGGGATTGTTCGGGCCTCTGTTCGAGGAAGAAGCAGAGAGCCCTCAGACCATCCCGGTGGGGGATGGAGGTGTAGAGGGATTGGACGTCCATGGTGAAGAGGAGGAGGTTGGGGCCAGGAAACTGGAAATTGTTGATATGATGTAGGGTGTCAGAGGAATCATGGATGTAGGTGGGAAGGGACTGGACAAGGGGAGAGAGAATGGAGTAAAGATAGCGAGAAATGAGTTCCGTGGGGCAGGAACAGGCTGACACGATCGGTCTGCTGGGACAGTCCTGTTTGTGGATTTTGGGTAGGAGGTAGAAGCGGGCCGTCTGAGGTTGGGAGACTATGAGATTGGAAGCTGTGGAAGGAAGATCTCCAGAGGAGATGAGGTCAGTGACAGTCCTGGAAACAATGGCTTGATGTTCAGTGGTATATTATAACCTGCTGCTTTTGGCTCCCTCCTGTGGTTTTACTCGGTATTACTGCCTGCTATTCTCTGGCTCCCTCCTGTGGTTTCACCCGGTATTACAGCATGGCGCTCTCGTGTTCCTTCCTGTGTTCCTTCTCCAATATTACAGCGCACTGGGTTCTGTCTCCTCCTACGGTTCCTCTCGCTTGGCAGCGCTTTTTGGCAAACCTCTTCTGTGCCTTCACCCGTGTATAATAGCGCCTTACTCTTGGGCTCTTCCTAGTAGATTTACCCAGTATTACAGCATGGTAATACCGAGTAAGTCGTGTGCTCCATCGTGTGGTTTTACCTGGTATTACAGCATGGTGCTCCCGTGCTCCCTCGTGTGGCTTTAGTGGGTACTACAGCATAGTGCTCCCGTGCTCCCTCGTGTGGTTTTAGCGGGTATTACAGCATAGTGCTCCCGTGCTCCGTCGTGTGGTTTTACCTGGTATTACAGCATGGTGCTCCCGTGCTCCCTCGTGTGGCTTTAGCGGGTATTACAGCATAGTGCTCCCGTGCTCCGTCGTGTGTTTTTAGCTGGTATTACAACATGGCGCTCCCGGGCCCCCTCGTGTGGTTTTACCTGGTATTACAGCATGGTCTCCCGTGCTCCCTCCTATGGTTTTAGCTGGTATTACAGCATGGCGCTCTCGGGCCCCCTCGTGTGGTTTTACCCGGTATTACAACACGCGGCTGCCGCGCTCTTCCCACCAACCCGCCCCCCCCCCGTGGGTATTATCGGGGGGGGGGGGGGGGGGGGGGGAGCGGGGGATACGCTGAACAGCACGTGGCTCTCGTGTTCCCTCTCGCGGTGCTACGCGCGTATTACAGGCCGCAGTGGCTCACCTTCTCCCTCCTGTGGCTTAACCGGGTCACTGCAGCCTCGGCGGTGCTCTCGGGCCCCCCCATGTGGCTTGGCCCGGGGTTTGGTCGCTGCGGTCCGCGCGCTCCGGCGGGGCCGCGCCCCCTCCCTCCCTCCCTCTCTCCCACCCGCCCTCCAGCCCGCCCGCCCGCGCCGTTGTTAAAGGCGCGCTCCCGGCGAGAGGGTGGAGCGCGCTCCCGCCCGCGCACTCCAACTCGGGGATTTCTTTTTTAAAATGGCCACCACGGTCTTCCCGGGCGTGCGGCTGGTGTCGATCGGGGATCAGAACGGGGAGATCCAGCGGCACTCGGACCAACAGCCGCTCAAACTGGAGATCAAAACCACCCAGGACAGCGCCTACATCAGTCTGTACAGCAGTGAGTGTGGGAGGCGCCGGGGGGAGGGGGGAGGGAGCGGGACAGACCGGGGATCGGGGGCCCTCCAGCCCGGCTTCAAACTGAGCGGGAACAGGCAGCACCGCAGCCCCGGGGATCGGGCCGGGCCAGGCCTCCCGCTGCCTCTCGGGGCTCCGGGGGGGGGGGAGAGGCGTCCAACACCCCCCCCCCCCCCCCCCCCCAGCCCCACATCCCCACATCCTCAACCCCAACCCCGGCCTCGGATCCCTTGGAAAGCCCGAGGTCCCGGGCCTTGCTCCTTCCCCCCCCCCCCCCCCACCCCCAGAATCCAGATCCCCCCCCTGTCCCCCCCAACCTCCCCCGCCCCCCCTCCTCAACCTCCCCCACCCCCCCTCCTCAACCTCCCCCACCCCCCCTCCTCAACCTCCCCCGCCCCCCCTCCTCAACCTCCCCCGCCCCCCCTCCTCAACCTCCCCCGCCCCCCCTCCTCAACCTCCCCCGCCCCCCCTCCTCAACCTCCCCCGCCCCCCCTCCTCAACCTCCCCCGCCCCCCCTCCTCAACCTCCCCCGCCCCCCCTCCTCAACCTCCCCCGCCCCCCCTCCTCAACCTCCTCAGACCCCCCCTCCTGTGACCCCCCCCAACCCACCCTCCTCAGCCTGCCCCCCTGGCCCCCTTCCCTCTCTTCCCACCCCCCCCCCCCACAGCCCCCTTCCCTTCTCCTCCCCCCCCCGAGAGCCCTTCTCCTCCCCCCCCCCGAGAGCCCTTCTCCTCCCCCCCCCCGAGAGCCCTTCTCCTCCCCCCCCCCGAGAGCCCTTCTCCTCCCCCCCCCCGAGAGCCCTTCTCCTCCCCCCCCCGAGAGCCCTTCTCCTCCCCCCCCCGAGAGCCCTTCTCCTCCCCCCCCCGAGAGCCCTTCTCCTCCCCCCCCCGAGAGCCCTTCTCCTCCCCCCCCCGAGAGCCCTTCTCCTCCCCCCCCCGAGAGCCCTTCTCCTCCCCCCCCCGAGAGCCCTTCTCCTCCCCCCCCCGAGAGCCCTTCTCCTCCCCCCCCCGAGAGCCCTTCTCCTCCCCCCCCCGAGAGCCCTTCTCCTCCCCCCCCCGAGAGCCCTTCTCCTCCCCCCCCCGAGAGCCCTTCTCCTCCCCCCCCCGAGAGCCCTTCTCCTCCCCCCCCGAGAGCCCTTCTCCTCCCCCCCCCGAGAGCCCTTCTCCTCCCCCCCCCGAGAGCCCTTCTCCTCCCCCCCCCGAGAGCCCTTCTCCTCCCCCCCCCGAGAGCCCTTCTCCTCCCCCCCCCGAGAGCCCTTCTCCTCCCCCCCCGAGCGCCCTTCTCCTCCCCCCCCGAGCGCCCTTCTCCTCCCCCCCCGAGCGCCCTTCTCCTCCCCCCCCGAGCGCCCTTCTCCTCCCCCCCCGAGCGCCCTTCTCCTCCCCCCCCGAGCGCCCTTCTCCTCCCCCCCCGAGCGCCCTTCTCCTCCCCCCCCGAGCGCCCTTCTCCTCCCCCCCCGAGCGCCCTTCTCCTCCCCCCCCGAGCGCCCTTCTCCTCCCCCCCCGAGCGCCCTTCTCCTCCCCCCCCGAGCGCCCTTCTCCTCCCCCCCCGAGCGCCCTTCTCCTCCCCCCTCCCCCGAGCGCCCTTCTCCTCCCCCCTCCCCCGAGCGCCCTTCTCCTCCCCCCTCCCCCGAGCGCCCTTCTCCTCCCCCCTCCCCCGAGCGCCCTTCTCCTCCCCCCTCCCCCGAGCGCCCTTCTCCTCCCCCCTCCCCCGAGCGCCCTTCTCCTCCCCCCTCCCCCGAGCGCCCTTCTCCTCCCCCCTCCCCCGAGCGCCCTTCTCCTCCCCCCTCCCCCGAGCGCCCTTCTCCTCCCCCCTCCCCCGAGCGCCCTTCTCCTCCCCCCTCCCCCGAGCGCCCTTCTCCTCCCCCCTCCCCCGAGCGCCCTTCTCCTCCCCCCTCCCCCGAGCGCCCTTCTCCTCCCCCCTCCCCCGAGCGCCCTTCTCCTCCCCCCTCCCCCGAGCGCCCTTCTCCTGCCCCCCGTCCCCCGGGCGCCCTTCTCCTGCCCCCCGTCCCCCGGGCGCCCTTCTCCTCCCCCCCCGTCCCCCGGGCGCACTTCTCCTCCCCCGAGCGCCCTTCTCCTCCCCCCCCTCCCCCGGGTGCCCTTCTCCTCCCCCCCCGTCCCCCGGGCGCCCTTCTCCTCCCCCGAGCGCCCTTCTCCTCCCCCCCCTCCCCCGGGTGCCCTTCTCCTCCCCCCCCGTCCCCCGGGCGCCCTTCTCCTCCCCCGAGCGCCCTTCTCCTCCCCCCCCTCCCCCGGGTGCCCTTCTCCTCCCCCCCCCGTCCCCCGGGCGCCCTTCTCCTCCCCCGAGCGCCCTTCTCCTCCCCCCCCTCCCCCGGGTGCCCTTCTCCTCCCCCGGGTGCCCTTCTCCTCCCCCGAGCGCCCTTCTCCTCCCCCGAGCGCCCTTCTCCTCCCCCGAGCGCCCTTCTCTTCCCCCCCCTACCCCGAGCGCCCTTCTCTTCCCCCCCCTACCCCGAGCGCCCTTCTCCTCCCCCCCTACCCCGAGCGCCCTTCTCCTCCCCCGAGCGCCCTTCTCCTCCCCCCCTCCCCCGAGCGCCCTTCTCCTCCCCCCCTCCCCCGGGCGCCCTTCTCCTGCCCCCCTCCCCCGGGCGCCCTTCTCCTGCCCCCCTCCCCCGGGCGCCCTTCTCCTGCCCCCCTCCCCCGGGCGCCCTTCTCCTGCCCCCCTCCCCCGGGCGCCCTTCTCCTGCCCCCCTCCCCCGGGCGCCCTTCTCCTGCCCCCCTCCCCCGGGCGCCCTTCTCCTGCCCCCCTCCCCCGGGCGCCCTTCTCCTGCCCCCCTCCCCCGGGCGCCCTTCTCCTGCCCCCCTCCCCCGGGCGCCCTTCTCCTGCCCCCCTCCCCCGGGCGCCCTTCTCCTGCCCCCCTCCCCCGAGCGCCCTTCTCCTGCCCCCCGTCCCCCGGGCGCCCTTCTCCTCCCCCCCCGTCCCCCGGGTGCCCTTCTCCTCCCCCCCGTCCCCCGGGCGCCCTTCTCCTCCCCCGAGCGCCCTTCTCCTCCCCCCCCTCCCCCGGGTGCCCTTCTCCTCCCCCGAGCGCCCTTCTCCTCCCCCGAGCGCCCTTCTCCTCCCCCGAGCGCCCTTCTCCTCCCCCGAGCGCCCTTCTCCTCCCCCGAGCGCCCTTCTCTTCTCCCCCCTCCCCCGAGCGCCCTTCTCTTCCCCCCCTACCCCAAGCGCCCTTCTCTTCCCCCCCCTACCCCAAGCGCCCTTCTCTCTCCCCCCCTACCCCGAGCGCCCTTCTCCTCCCCCGAGCGCCCTTCTCCTCCTCCCCTCCCCCGAGCGCCCTTCTCCTCCCCCGAGCGCTCTTCTCCTCCTCCCCCCCCTCCACTCCGAGCGCCCTTCTCCTCTCTCCGCCCCCCAGAATGCCTTTGTCGTCCCCCCCCCCGCCGAGCGCCCGTCTCCCCCCCCCCCCACCCTGCTCTCCAGGTTTGGGAGTTTTTGCTGTTTCCTCCAGCAAATACTGTGAAAACCTGAAATAAGCCTCTGTCCATATAGACACTGCTATGTATTTCCAGCAATTTCTGTCTTTATTTCCACGTTTCCTCTTTGACCAGTTCTTCCCACTCTCTCTACCTTGTGTTTGTCTCTTATTATATATCCTTTGAGCAGCAGCATCGTCTGCCATTTAACCAATTCCTGACTTTCTCCTCACAGAATAACACTTTGCAGGTCATGCAGTGTTTGTGTGTGTGTCTGTGTCTGTTTCTACGCGCCCCCCCCCCCCCCCCCCCCAGTTGTGTTCCTTCTGAAATGCAGCCCTCTGCAATATCTTTGTTCAGAGGGCAGTTTTCTACCTGAAAAGCATTTTATTGGTATCTCTGAGTATCTTCAGAATTTCCTGCTTTTATTTCGGCTTTCCAGCATTTGCAATAATTTCTGCTTGTTGATTGGGTAATTTCCTGAGCACTTATAAATGCTGTTACAATCTGTAATTGTAGACGTTGAAAGCTTTAACTCGTACGTAGTAGGTTGTCATATTGTATCTGCATAAATACAAGAAATTAAGCTGCAAACTAGGCTGAGTTCTGTGACACTGTAAACCGATGAGGGAAAGCTTGAATAATTTAAAAAGTTACTAATTTTAACAATGTCCTGTTATCGATCTTGCGTAGAGCTGCTCTCATGGCAAGTTTGTGCAGCACTGCTGATTTGCAGAACACGTGAAATTCTGATGATATCTACTTTTCAGAAGGCTGTGATACTTTGTGACAGTTGCTGAGCATCACTGCATGTTGCAAAACTAAATCTCTGAAACAATTTACCTCCTTCCCCAGTCAAACAGTAGGGTTGTTAACTCATGCTACGGCTTCTAGCCCAATGGTGATTGCTCTACCTTTTTAGAAAAGTAGATATTTCTGCATAACATCGGAGTTGGTAATGACAAGACGAGGAACAGTCAGGATGACCTGGGTTATCTTTCAAATTGACTTTGGGCTGGTGTGTTTTGACATCACTCAATGAATATGTACTGGATCCATCTTTTCTCTGTCTGCAAGAAGAGTGTAAAAATCTCTTTTGTGCAGGAAAGGCAGCAGATTCGGTCTACCCAGGGTTCTCCCACTTCCCTCCTCACCTAGACTGTCCACTAGTAGAACCTACATGCACAAGTGCATGCCACTTGTTAGGTGTATGACCTGTATGGAGGTGTGTTTAAAGTATACTGCACTACCTATCACTCCAACTCTCACTAACTTACATGAGTTCCTGGTCCCCCCCATACCCAAATTTTAAATTATTATCCCTGTCTTTAAGTATCTCTATGTCTAACCTCCTACAATCCCCTGCCTTTTTTCTAGCTTTGTATGTATTCCACTCCAGTTACTCTGCTCTTGGCAGCTATACTTTTACCTGCCCTGTTTCATTCTCTAGAATTCCTGCTGTAAACCTCTACATCTCCCTGTCTTCCATACGTACACCCTTTCAACCAAGCTTTGATTAATTTGGCTTCCCAGTTACTCTTAACCTGTCCTTTTGGTTTAGCACCCATTTTCCATCTGTCTCTAGCATCGTGTGCTGTTTTGTCTACATTGTAGGTCTGATACAATGCAGACTTATAGCTCCCTCTAGGTGCCTTCCTGTTTGAGAGAGTGAGAACCTAACCTTGGTAGCTGATCTACAGGGTAGTCCATCACTTCTGACTTCTAGCAGACTTGGCTCGGATTCTGTGTGTTTGGACATGATGTTTGGGTGCATTGAGTAACCAGCTTCCCTTTTCTTGACTGTGCATTGAATCAGAAAGAGAAAACAAATCCTTTTCTAGTTTCAAGCTAAAACAAAAGAGAGGTTTGCACTTAAATAGTCCCTTTCTTGACCCCTGGACATCCCAAAGTGCTTTAAGGTCAATGAGTTACTTTAGAATCAGTCACTATTCTAATTTAGGAAATGTGACAGTCAGTTCACACACAGCAAAGTCCTACAAACAACAGCGAGATAATGACCACCTTTTTTTGTGTGGTGTTGGTTGAGGAGAAATTCCCTGCTTTTTGAAATACTCAGCTGGAATCTGTTACCTCTCTGCCTGAGAGGTCTACCTCGGTTTAACCTCCCATCTGAAAGATGGCACCTCGGACAGTGGAACACTCCCTGAGTATTGCATCATGAGTACCAAGCTAGATTTTGTGCTCAAGTTGCTTGTGCGTCTCAGAGCCTCAACCTGTTGATCTAGAAGTAAGAGAGAACTACCAACCGAGCCATGCCTAATGAGGTCAAGGCATAGAAGTGTGTTCTATATCTCTGAGGCCAGTTTAAACCCAGCGTGGGGTTGGACATTTCTTTATGGTCCAATTGACATCAGGCTTTGAGGTGACACTGCTTATGTGTGCTACTACCCTGAGTAGTGTGGCAAGCTCTCTCAAAGGAGAGTTTTTTTGACTATTTTAGCCTTCAGCTGCCGTGATCTTGCCTTGAAATTCTTGCGGTAAGTACTCCTGCTGGTCCCTTAACTCCTGCGTTGAGCTCGAGTGTATGCTATTTATGATTTAATAACCAAACATTATTTCAACTTTTCTCAATGCTTCATTGAGGAGCCAAATGTTTGCAGGCAGAATGATTTTACTCTGTTGGGTGGCCACAAATTTCAAAATCCTTTGTACAAGCAGACTTGTGTCGCTGGGGACAAATTTCACACCTTTTGCATGTTTTGCACTCAAGTGCACCTAATGTATCTTTCAACTTTGCATATTCCTTATTAGGCACATTATTTAGTGTCGATAGGCTGACTGCTGGTGACCCTTCATAAAGCAGATAGAAATAACCATCATTTGTTTCCAGAATTGTACAAAATCTGGTTTCTTATTACAGGGGAGGGTGCTGGTTATACCTCTACGTTGGGGGGAGGGGGGTTCTAACTCTGGGGAAGGGAGCAATGGGGGTGTTGGTTGCAGTGCATGTTCACCCCCTATGTGACATAGCCCCAGATAAGATCCTTAATTTAAAACGCAACAGTCTGGAATTGTAGAGGAAACAACACGATTGAAGCTGGTGATGATTTGATGAGCCCTCTAGCTCTCCTTGACTGGACGTTCTTTGAATGGGATTATTTTATAAATTAAAAACAAATCACCATTTAATGTTTGCTTTTTGTAACCCGCTGTATCCTTTACATTAGCCACTTGGCTGAACCCCATTCATCCTATGCGGCCTCTAATATTACTCTTTCTCAAATTTTTTGAAGAGTCATCTTGAGATCTTTGATCTTAAGGAGGGCAAAGCAGACAATTCTGAAATAAAGCACTGTTGCCTTTTTCAGCAAGTGATTGGCCCTTCTAGGGGATGTTGTGGAGACAGCTTTGCTCTGCGCTTAACCACATTGTACCTGACCTGTGAGCACTAGGTGCTAACGTTGGGTGACAATTATGTTTCTCTTTGTTTCAGAATAAAATGTATTTCTCATCCAAGTGAGACAGTGGATTCTGAGCACCAGTGACAACTGGAGCGGTGTTCTGTAACATAGGTACATAAGATATAGGGCACAGAAGAAGGCCATTTGGCCCAATCAGCCAATGCTGGTGTTTATGCTCCACTCGTAACTCCTCTTGTCTTTCCATATCTCGATCTATCAGTGTAATCCTCTTAATCCTTTCTCCCTCATATGCTTATCTAGCTTCCCACACAACTGTGTGCTCGGTCCCAGGACGATGGGAGGTCTTGAGGGTAATGTATGCTTCAACCACTCCCTGTGGTGGTGAGTTCCGCATCGGCAATACTGTTTGGGTGAAGGGGTTTCTTCTGAATTCCCGATTGGATTTCTTGGCGGCTATCTTATATTGATGGCCTCTAGCTATGCCCTTCCCCACAAGAGAAAATGTTCTCTCTGTATCCACTCGACCAAAACCTTTCATAATCCTAAACAACTCTTTAAGGTCACACCCTTGTATTTGTTATTCCAAGAGAAAAAGACATGATTTAGTTGGCATTATTTACAATATACATATACTGGGATGGTCGCAAGAGATGAGTCTGTCATTGTAGTGGACAAGCCCTGTATTCTAAAGGAGTTATTTGTAGTTGATTTCCTTGTCTTTCATAGCCACCCCTTTCTGTGCAGTTTAATTTTGGGGCTGGGCTGGGCCTGGGGGAGGGTTGTGGTAATGGCTGGGAAGAAACCTTCCCCAACCAGTTTGAAAAGGCTCTGTCCTTCCTCTTAATCGTCAGGTATTTGCTTGAGGCAGGTTGACTGAAACTCTAATGGTGCAGTTGGCAGTTCTGAGTGTCCCAATGATCTCGGGGCGGGGGGAGTCTTGTGTCCCGGAGCCATTTGCCTTCAACACTGGAAGGAGTGAGTTGTGCCTTGTGGACAGGGGTTGTTTTATAGAGAAAGTGGAACTATTTGCATTGCACCTAATCATCCCGTGCTCAGAAGCATCCCAAACACTTGGCATATGACTCTTTATTCTAAAGTGGTGTTGCTGTTATGTGATCTTTCTTGTGGCGTCTGTTGAGGGAAGAATGTTGGCAAGGCTAACGGAAAGCCCCTACACAGAACTGAGGAAACTGAAGAGATCTTTAACAGGAGCAGGCAGGGTCTTCATTTAATGTCTGATCCCTGTTGTTGCAGCAGTGACTCTCAACTGTGTGCTCGGTCCCAGGACGATGGGAGGTCTTGAGGCCACAGCCCTCTGGCTCCGAGAGGAGAGATCTACTTTCTGAACTAAGCTGCCACGTGTGCGTTTTGGGGGAGGTGTCAGCCTGTGTTTTTTATATCTATGGTTTTCCCTAAACTTTATTTTCTTTTGTGGGGGAGCAACAGATGATGTGGGGCCAGGTGGTGGAATCCCTCACTTCTCTGAGCACAATCCAATTCATTTAAATTTTGATGTTTCACCAGGTTAACCTGAATGTACTCCTCCTGTACTCCGTGAATTCCTGGCAGGTACTGATTTTCATGGTTTATACCCTTGACCATTCCGTCAGTTACTCCTCTGACTTTCTTCCTGACTGATCTTGTACCCTCTGTCTGTGAGCCAGAGCTCACCAACATTTTGCCTACCTGTGTCCAAACTCATGCCAAGTCCTATTCACCCACCGCCCTTGTGCTCATTGACCTACATGGGCTCCTGGCCCAATATTCTTGATTTGCAAATCCTGTCACTGCCTCACGATTTCACCTCCACCCACCCAACAATCTGCGTAATCTCCACCACTCCTGTAAGCCACCGAGACCTCTGTGTTCCTCCAACTCTGGCTTCTTGCACATCCCCTGTTTGAATTACTCCACTGTTGGTGGTCGTGCCTGCAGCTGCCTGGGCCCTAAGCCCTGGAATTCTCCACTTTATCTCTTCTGCTTTGTGCTTCTTAAAACGTACCCCTTCGACCAAGCTTTCGGGCCTAATATGAATTTCTGGGTTAGTGTCAAGGTTTTTTGATACATAATCAGTCCTGTAACACTCCTTCTGACATTTTATTATGTTAAAGGCACTATATAAATGCAAGTTTTTGGAGCATGAGCAAGGATTTGAAGCAGCAGCACCCTTGCCTGTTTGCTCTGGCATCTTATGTCTGGCTTTATTTAATCTGACCCGGTGTATTATAGCACCGTATGTTTGCGAGGGTTGATCACAAGCCTCGCAGTTTGTTGAGGGGAGGTAGGTGACGGAAGTTGAATTTTTCCAAAGAAAAGCTCAATTTGAGGCTCCTGCTATAGGAACAGTCCTAGCATTATACATGCTGACTCTGACTTGTAGCCCCCCCACCCTGGATTGAGAGCAAATCAACAAACTGATCCCTGTCTTAATGTTACTATAATAAAAGCAAAATGCTGCCGATGCTGGAAACCTGAAATAAAAACAAAGTGATCTCTTGAGTCTCACAGACTCGAAACGTTAACTCTGTTACTCTCTCCCCAGATGCTGCCAGACCTGCTGAGTTTTTCCATCATTTTCTGTTGTTATTTCTGTCTTAATGTTGTTGCTCAGTTGGTTGAGGTGACCAATTAATTCCACACACATGCAAGTGTGTCCAGGCTGCGCTGAGTAGCATTATAGCCTGGCTTGTAAAAGTCAATGTGCAACAATTTGTAAGCCAGGGCAATGTTCCTGTGAATATGGCAGAAGAAGCAAGCTTGTTCTGTTCTTGAGTGAGTGGGAAGGAGTATATGTGGGAGGTTTTATTTTCTGTGTGTCTGTCTCCGTCTCCCTCTCTTCCCCCCTGCACATAAATTGGAAAGAGTGACTGAAAGCTTGGTGTGCATGAGCAATAGGCGGTGGTTACTTTGTACAGCCTGAATCAATGGGTTTTCTTCCTTGCTTTTAGCTGACTGAGCTGGGATCTGGAGATTGAACAGGCTGGGGCTCTTTTCTGTAGAAAAAGAGAAGACTGAGGGGTGACCTGATAGAGGGTTTCGAGATTATAGAAGGATTTGATTGGATAGATGTGGGGGAGCCCAAAACCAGGGGTGGTAAATATTTTATATTCACTAAAAATATCCAGCAGTGAATCCAGGAGGAACTTGTTTACCCGGTGAGTAGTTAGAATGTGGAACTTGCCACCACAAGGAGTAATTGAGGCAAATAGTGAAGGTATATTTGAGAAGCTAGGTAAACACGAAGACAGACTCACATGTTAATGGGGTAAGAAATGTTGGAGGAGGCTGCTGTGGAACATAATCGCTGGCACAGTCCTGTTGAGCTAAATGACCTGTTTCTGTTCTGTAAACACTTATACAGCCAACTCGCTTGTGCTCAGTCACTGGAGGCCACTGTGTGTTTGTAGCTGTCACATTGTCGTAGGCTATAGTGGGTTGATGAAGGAGGCATTTCTTCCTCTGACCTAACTTCTTTCCTGAAGATATTGAACCTTCCTGAGATGCAGGTTACATACATACAAACATACGAATTAGCAGCAGGTGTAGACCCTTCGAGCCTTCTCCGCCATTCAGTAAGATCAGACTGACCTGATTGTAACCTCAACCCCGCATTCCCCCTACTCCCAACAACCTTTCACCCCTTGCTTATCAATCTACCTTTTCCTGACATTCCCTATCTACCTCTGCCTTAAAAATTCATACACACTTGCAATTATTGTGCCAAATTAGCAACTATTCATGTGTGTCTTGATGTTGGTGAGTGAATGCAGGCTATCTTGCTGCAGGGCCATCACAGCTGGTGGCCTTGCTTGTCTTCACCCAGAGTCTGCAGTCATACAGGCAGAGTCAGGAGTGGGACATTACTGCTCTAACCCAGAGCTGCTAATGCCCAGGCAGAGCTTAACTAAATCTGCATACACTGGGACAGTCAGACTATATTTATTTGGTGAATGGAACCTGGTTAATTAGCCGGCATTGAGCCCTTGGGGCTGCTTGTTGTTGATATTGTGAGTGCACACCTTTTATATTCAAACAAAACAGTTTATCAGATTGTCATCGCATCGCTGCTTGTTGGAGCTTGCTGCCTGCAACTTGACAATTGCTTTTCCTGACATTCCCTCAGTGACGAGACTTCAGAAGTATTTAATTGGCTGTTAAGCATTTTGTAACATCCTATGGTCAGAAAAAGCACTATATAAATGCAAGTTCTGGTATACTTGGTACCTCAGCTCCTGTTCCTCCCATTCTCTAGAGAGTCGCTGGCCTGCTGGTGAAGCAATGACAACAACCTTTATTTATTTTGCACCTTCAACATGTGAAGTGCCTTGAGATGGTTTCCTAAGAGCGATTTATCAAACAAAATTTGACACTAAGCTCCAAGAGGTATTAGGGAAAATGACCAAAACCTGAATCCAAAAGATGGATTTTATGGAGAACCTTAAAGCAGCAGAGAGAGACGGTGAGGTTTCGGAGGGAGTTTTAGAGCTTGGGGTTTACACTGCTGTAGTTATTGCCACCGATGGTGTGGTTCAAATAAGGAAACTCTCTCGAGCAGAATTGGAGAAACATGCATGGTAGAGATTACAGAGATAGGGTGGAGTGTATGGAGGGATTTGAAAATTAAGGTGTTGTTATCTGAGAGCCAGTGTAAAACAGTGAACACATGGGTGATGGGTGAAAGGCATTTGATGCAAGTTCAACAAGAGCAGCTGAGTTCTGGATCAGCTGTAGGTAGGAGACTGGCTGGGAGCACATTGGAATAGTTGAGTCTAGAGGTAACAAAGACATGCAGCATCTGAGTTCCAGCAGCAGATGAGCTGAGGCAGCGATAGACAGGCAATGCATAAGGAGGCATAAGCAGGTAGCCATTGTGAGGGTGTGGATATATGGTCAGAAGCTCATTTCATGGTCAAGTAGAATGACAAACTTGCAAACGGTCTGGCTCAGCCTTGTGCTTTGGCCAGAGAGGGGGATGGAGTATGGTGGCCAGGAGCACCCAGCTTGGGACTGTCCTCCTGTAGTACTGACCCTGTGGAAATGCTGGGATTTTCACATGTGGTCGCTTTATAGCGATACTCCAGACAGGCTCGAGATGAACTGGGTCAGGAACAAGATAGGGCTATGTTTACAAACTTAGTCTGTGGTCTCTTATTGTAATAGAAACACAAAGTAGTGGTTGAAACATTGCATGAATGCTAAAAGTGACCAGAATAGCTGACACTACCATGAGTTAATTCAGATGAAGGTGCAGGAACGTGGGCCCTGCTTCCTGCAATATTCTGAGAAATCACCGTGTTCCACAACTACGACTTATTCACTTCATGGAAATGCAAGTCATCTTTAAAAGAAGCTTTGTCTCAGATGCACTCTGTGCAACAACGCTTGCATAGCTTCTGCTGAGAGTCACTGAGCACTTTGTTCCACTCTGTGTGCTTCAGATTAGTGGCACTTGAATGAAAAGCCAGAACTCTAAAGTTAGTGTTGGATCAAACTCTTGTGACAATATGAAGCACTGACAGTGATGGTAACTGGGTGTATTAGAGGCTCCTGTTTCACTCCAATGTCTGAGCCATTTGTTGGCTTCCTATCCAGTGAGCTGCTACACTCTTGTTACCTGCTAAAGTTTTGATTACTGTTGCTTTCTTCATACTCTGCTGGAAAAGTCCCTGCTCCAATGTGTTGAAATGGAGAATGAGTCATCTTATGATCTCTCCTGTTCAGGAACAACATACCATGCACTTTCTCTCGTGGTTCTGATTTGCATCCTCTGTTTTTGTATAAATCTGTTTTCCAGGCGCACATCTGTTCACTTGAGGCCTGGTTCCTGATCACCAGTTTCAGAGATCATTAATTGTGCCACATTGCCTGCCACAAATAGGGCAGCATTTCCCAAACTGCACAATGGTAACGGTGGGAGGGAGCGCTGAGATTCCAGGATCCCCTCATTAAAATGCAGTGTTTATTACTTTGGAAAACCTTTTTTTTTAACTGGGAACCTTTTTTTAGTTTGAGCCAGTTGCAGAAGTTCACAAAGTAACTCCAAACCTGGGTGGGGAACTGGCAGTAACCGTTTTTAAAATGTTGAGAGGATTTCTGCTCTATTTAAATGCTTGCCGTTTGGAGAAATAAGTCAGGTGGCAAAATGTTCGTGAGAAGCCTTTCTGATGCCTCAATAGTAGTGAATAGTTCTTTTCTTTTATTCTTCCCCTCACCACCCCACCCCCCACTCCACCCAAGCTCTGAAGTGAGTTGAAGCTTCAGCCATGGGGCAGCTGTATCTCCTCGATTATTTTCCTTTTTATTGTCCTTCAGAGAATGGAGTTTCCTTCCACATCTGTTGGCCTTTATTCAGAGAGCACTACAGGGCTGGGCTGACAGGCTGCTTATCCCAAATGTGAGCATTTGCATTTAATGCCTGCTGAGCAGTGAGGCTGCAAAGGACATGCTGAGAGGGGTATAGGCAGGAGCTCTCCTATTGCTTCTGCAAACGTTTCTTGAAATGTATTGGTTGGCAGCAGCAGGCACAGCACCAGTCTTCTAATATGGAACGACGGTTATGCAGTTCAGAAATGTGAATTCCTCTCCCAGGCGTAATGGGATGATGTGGTGCAGGATTGTGGTTTCCTAGTGCAGTATGTTCTGTGCCCCTGAATTTTACCCTTGGTGGGTCTGGGATCCGGTGGGGAAATGGACCGCCAACCACGATCAGCCCCCGACTGCCAATTCACGATGGCTGGCCAGTGAATGGCTAGCCAGCCTGAAACACGTGCTGAAAAGCTCAGCGCTGCCGGGCAGAGGGCAGGCGATGACGTCACCGCGTGGGTGAGCCCTGCAAGAGAGCTCCCTGTAGGCAGACAGCTGCCCCAGGGAGCTGCAGACCTTGCAAACGATCGAATAAAGGTTTAAAAAGTTGCAAAAAAAAAATGTCCATGCGTCACAATCAAGCATCTGAAAGCATACCTAACAAAAATGCTGTCCACAGATATTTATTTTTTATTTCATGATGGAGATTTCATCCCGACCTTGGATGAGCTTTGATGAAAAATGCAAAGGCTGATTTGCCCCGTCCGCCAACCGTGAGGTTGGACGGGCCACGAGAAATCGGAGACAATTGCCCCGTTAATGGGCTTAATTGCCCTCATAATTGTCGGGCGCACTTTCTGGCTTTTGCGCCTGATCGCCGAGCAAAATATCGCGCGATGTCATCTCACGTGATTTTACACCCGATTGGGTCGGGCACGAGCCCGCCCATGGGACTTGTATCTGAACAATACAACAGGTTTGGTTATTTTCTATGTGGAGTTGCTTGTTGATTGATCTACCTGCAGAACCAGCTAGTTCATTATGTAGTTCAGGAGTCTGTATAATATGAACCAGCACTTATGTTCTTTTAATTAATCCACATAAATCTTACTGATGGCTGGAAGCTGAATGTGGAGAAAAAGATGGAAATCATTAACGGCAAGGGTATGAGTAATTCCAAACTGCAGTACACCCTCATTTCTGTTTGTGTAACCTCAGTGCAGTGATAATGGAGCTTGTTTTGGGGCAACATCTGAACGAAGCAGATAACCTGAGAAAGCTTCGTATTGAGTCAACTTTGAGTCTAATTGCTGATCAGTGTGTCAATTGGTGATGCCCTCCTCAGTAAACTGCTGACCTCCTATACACTCTGGGTCTGTGGTGTTCAATGTATTTTTGATTATTGTAACATTTGTTTTTTTTTAAACCATCTGTAACTTTGGTTGGTGTAAGGTTTGTGGGGTTTTTTTTAATTTATTCTGTCACGGGATGTGGGCGTTATCATTTGTTGCCCAACCCTAATTGCCCTTGAACTGAGTTAAGAGTCAGCCACATTGCTGTGGATCTGGACTCAGATGTAGGATGGCAGATTTCCTACCCTGAAGGGCGTCAGTGAGGCAGATGGGTTTTTTCAATAATCGATTATATGATCATCACTCATAGTCACCACTACTGAGAGAGTTTTCAATTTCAGATTTTATTAATTGAATTTAAATTTTGCCAGCTGCCGTGATGGGATTTGAACCTGTGTTCCAGAGCATTAGCCTAGGCCTCTGGATTACCAGTCCAGTGGCATTAGCACTATGCCACCTTAGTTAGTTGCTTAATTGTTTACCACCATTCATGACTGGATATGGGAGGACTGCTTTGGTTGTGCAATTGCTTAGCTCTTATCTATAGCAAGCTGAATCAGCTGTTTGGCATGCACGTTGTCCTGTGCTGTATCTTCACCAGGTTGGCTTCTCATTTTTACTTATGCCTGGTGCTGATCCTGGCATGCAGTCCTACAGCACCCCCTTGTCCCATTGCTTAATGGTAATAGTCATGTAGAGTGAGGAATATGGGCTAGCCTTTAAAGTTACAAATTGTGGTTCAGATACCTCTGCTGATAGCTCACATTGGCTGATGGATGCCCTGTTTTTAGCTGCTAGATCTTAAATGAATCTGTCCCAATTAGCAGAGTGGTAATGCCACCCAACACAATGGAGGATGTTCTCAGTGTAAAGTTGGGACTTTATCTCCACAAGGACTGTATGGTGGTGTAGGAGGTGGCGGTGTGTGTCAGCTTCACCTCTGACTTCTGAGTGGTCCGAATCGCTCCCACTCCCTGGGTTCTAGACCTTGGACTTATTTGGGGGCTGTGACAAAGTGCAGCAGACAACTGGTTTTGATGCAAGAAAAAAACTGGGTTTATTGAAGTCACAAATGAATTTATAACATTAGGATTATACTGAGATTATACAGACCTACAAAGCACACTTAGTTAAGAATGGGGAATACACGGCATAACGAGGGAAAATCACGCTACTAATCCCCTTACCCTTATCCCACCCCCAAAACCTAACTAAATTGAATGAGGAGAGGTCAGGGGTCGTGCTCACCAACCAGGGTTCCTTAATAGTTCGAAATCCAGCCAGGTAAGCCGGTTGCAATTTTGGGGTACGCTCTTTGTGTCCTCTGGGGCCTGCCGTCCCCACGTGGTCTTGGTCTGTGGAATCTGCGAAGGTTCTTCAGTTGGGTGGAGGGCGCGGTTGTGGGTGGTCGATCTTCGTGGAGTGCGGCAGTTGCGGCCTTTTTGTCTTTGGTTGAGCCTGCCATCCCATGCCCCTTGCCATGATGTTGCCTGCGGGCCTGCAAACCTCCAGATTTCCTTCCTCCGCTTGGCTCAGCTCCCTCTCCCTGCTTAAACTCTGCTTCAACCGCTCCAAAACTGCTCACCCTCCAAAACTGCTCAATTCCTTCGTAACTGGTGGCCCAGTTATACTCAGTTTTTTCGAATTTCTTATCTGAAACCAAATCAAGGTTAGTTCTTTGTCTGATTTGGGTTTCTTCAGGTGATTGTTGTGTCATTGTTTTTAATGGGCTTGTATGATGTTTATCGTCTTCCTGTCCCCGTAACTAGTCTTGAACTGAAAGCCATTGTATATGTGGAGTATTGATGGGTTCGCATAATTGCATTGATTGCAGCCTTCCTGCCTTAGTAGTTAGTAGCGATTATTTATGCAAGATTTTGATGAGCTTTAGTTTCATGTAAGATGAAGTCTTTCTCTGGGTTGATTATTTTAAAGGGAAGAATGCGTATTCTGTCTCCTCTCGTTGTCTGGCTTCAGGCAATAATCCACACTGCATTCAACAAGCCCAGGTATGTCCAGTCCCAGGCCTTCATGGGCCTAGCTTCCTGTCTGCAGGGTTCTACACTTAACTCAGCAGTTGAGTCCTCTGCCATAAAAGTCCAAAAGTCATATCCTTATTGATGATATGAAAAATGTGGGAATTTTGAGAACCCTTTGGCGGTTACACCTCCCAGTGCTCTCATTGACAGGTGCAAATGTGACAGATAGATTGGTGAGGGAGTGGTCAAGTAGGTTTCTCCCTCTGTGATGGTTCTGCCAAGCCACTTTTGGTGATTGACATTGAAGTCCCCCACGCAGAGAACATTTTGTGCCCTTTCTATTCTCGGTGCTTCTTCCAAGTGGTATTCAATATGGAAGAGCACTGATTCATCAGCTGAGGGAGGGTGGAAATATCAGTAGATTTCCTTGCCTGTTTTGACCTGATGCCATGACACTTCATAGTTCTTCAGAGTCAATGTGCAGGACTCGCAGGGCCACTCCCTCCCTGCTGTACACCACTGAGTCGCTGCCTCTGGGACAAGGCATACCCAGGGATGCTGATGATGGTACATTGGATGTGAGATATGATTTAGTGAGTGTGGTTATGCCAGGCTGTTGCTTGACTGGTTCTTTGGAACAGCTCTCCCAGTTTTGGCACAAGTCCCAAAATGTTAGTGAGGAGGATCTTGTGAGGTTGTCTGGGCAGGGTGTGCCATTGTTGTTTTGGTGCTTGGGTCAGTGCCAGGTGGCCCATCTGGGTTTATCCTTATCCGACTTTTCTTTAACAGTTTGGTACAACTGAGTGGCTTGCTGGGCCGTTTCAAAGGTCAGTTAAGAGTCGGCCACATTGCTGTGGGTCTGAGGTCTGGGGGGTAATGATTTCCTCCCCTAAAGGACATTAGTGAACCAGATGGGATTTTAGGACTATCCCATAGTTTCAGGATCATCATTACTGAGACTAGCTTTTAAATTAATTGAATTTAAATTCTTCCAGCAGCCATGGTGGGATTTCAACTCTGGCCTCTAAAATGTTAGTCTGGATGCCTGGATGACTAGTCTAGTAACATTCCCACTATGCTCGTTTTATTTCCACCCTGCCAATACAGAATTGCTGTTTGTGGGAGCTTGCTATGTACAAACTGGCTGCCACATTTTCTATATTACAACGATAACTATACTTCATTAGCTGTAAAGTGGTTTGGGATGTCCTGGAGTCGTACCAGGCACTATCTAAACGCACATCTTTATATAGGGAGAAAAGAAAGTGCACAGTTGTTGATTTTTTTTAAATCTAAATTTACAAAGTTTCCCAAATATTTGAGAGTATTAATCTGAAAATTCTTCAGACCCAGTCACTGCATGCGCCATGGCATAAATCAACGGTTCAACATTAAGAATTGAGCAGTGACTTGTGTTGAAACCTGTTAATGGGGCTCAATATGTTTTATTAATGTGATAGATCTGTCTATGGATTTTAGTTGCAAAACAAAGAAGATTGGTGCAGAAGGTGGGGTGGGTAATTTTCTTTGCTGCTTTCAAATAAAGTTTGTGAAACACTCCAGGATCTTATACTGTGTTCTTGCTCACCTTAACGAGCTGAGCAAAGCTTAAACACGGCCACAATAATGTGTTGTAAACTTGAAACGAACACCCTCTAGCACATATTTGGCATGTATTTGTTTTTGCGTGATGTCTTTTCTTTCCCCTCCTGGTGTATCCAGCTGGAGGTAGTCAGCTGCGGCTTGTGATCAGCTCAGGATTATTAATATCAGATTTATTTTTCTGGCTGATGGAGAATATTAACTTAAATAAAAATTGTTCCTGGAATTCTGTGTTAATTCCGTTTGGGAATCTATTGTGCTGAGCTGTTATTAATTCCATAAACCCCCCCCCCCCCCACCCCCCCCCTCCCCTCCATCAAGACACTGCAAAACCTTGGTGTAATGTGACCCAGTGCAAATGTTTGATGTAACCTGTGGCTTAAGTTAAACACTGTGCCACTTTTTATTCCAAGATCTCAGTTAGGAAATGTTATTGTGCCCCTCTTCCCACTGTGGCCCCAGCAGCAGTCTCAGTTGGAGGGAAAGACCCTCGTGCTAGTCCCCAGAACTAGTGGGATTTTTTTTTTAAAATAAAGAATCTCAAAACTAACTGTGCTCCCGTTAGCTGTGTTTAAATTCTACAGTGAATTAGCTTATTTTCTCCACGGAACTCCATTCCGTTTGTCCAGCAACTTTCAAATCTCGAGGTACCTTGTTAAGCAGATGTTCTCATGAACGCAATCTTACAAAGAGATGAGGTTCCTCTCTTGATATTGCAGCTTTTTCCCCTGACACTCTTTTTAATAAAAGGTAATCTTTGAGGACCTGCTGTTGCCGGTTTCGGGCTGGGTTGGGTGCCTTGATGAGTGAGAAGGGTGGGGAGATCACGTCTACCCCACTTGATTGACTACTGCAACTTTAATCAGCAGCCCTTGATGAATAGGGTAGGTTTTTTACTGCACCGTATCTTGGGAGATTGTTGAGTCGAATTTACTATCTACTATTCTTGGAATATGAGATATAGATGGAAATAAATTCATCCTTGGGAGATTTGTAATTTGGGTGAAAGACCGTGTGGGGGATTCAACCATTATGAGGATATATCTGAGTTCATTTTACCATTACATAATTTGAGGTTTGCTGTCATTCTCAAGAGGGGTGGATGGATCATTTAAGGAGCAGGAGTCACATATGCTTCTGTCAGTTGTTAGGCTCTTTCCTTGTCCACTTGGCTTGTTCTTGGGGCAGTAAAGAAATCAAGGACTCTTGAGTCTTCTGTGAAACACATCTTTAGGTTAGGGTAGAGGTTGAGAGCATGTTCGAGAGTGTTCCAGGAAAGCTTGCAGCAGCTGAATAATGTTTCTGTACAGGCTCTTGTGACTATGGAGGGGGGTGTATCAAGAAATGTATTTAATCTTCTACATATGCCACCACCTTCCCACATGGGTGTGTAAAGTCTTGCCAACTGGAAGCCATCAGTGAAATTAACACTTTATAGCTCCTTGCCATACATTCTATCCTGTATATGGTGGAAAACCACACGTCAGTCTTTCAAAGCATATCCAGTGTGAATGATTAACTGTTCCCAAAGTGAAGCCAGGGTTGGTGCTGATTACAGTAGCATCTGTGTGAAAACTGGTGCTTTTTGGCAGTACAGAATTTTACAGTATTTCTGTAAGTCTGGGAACATCTGCCTGGGAAGGCTTTTTAATGCTAATAATTGTGCTCTGCTGTTAACCAGGATGAATGAGTGGTGGCTCACTGCACTGTGTAGTCTTTTTAATCTTGATATGGACTTTCTAATCCTGCAGATGAGACGGTCTGTGTATTTAAATGTGCAGTGAATCGGGAAACTGAATGCAGTCGAGTCGGCAAGCAGTCCTTCATCGTCACGTTGGGATGTAGCAGTGTCCTCCTGCAGTTTCCATCACAAAATGGTAAGGGCTGTGCAACTTTGTCCTTGGACAACGAAATGCCTTCTGCATTGGTTCAAAACATATAAAAAATATAGCATAGGAAATGCTGGAAATACTCCACAGCCAAGCTGCATCTGTGGAGAGAGAAACAGCATGAACGTTCCAGGTCTGACAACTAATGAAAGGCTAACTTTTTTTTTCTCCACAGCTGCTGCCTGACCTATTGAGTGTTTCCAACATTTTCTGGTTTTATTTCAGATTTCCAGCATCCACAGTATTTTGCTTTAGTAAAAGATGTAGCATATGGGTTTGGTAATGATGGAAATTTTAGTTAAATGAACATCCCTGTTGGTCATTTCCCATGCTGCTGTTTGCAGACAGTGCTGTAGCATGGGGAAGTTGCCCGAAGGACTACTTAATCAACATATGTTTAATCCATTTGAAAGAAATGGTTTCAGTTTTTTTTCCCCTATTCTTCATGAATTGAACCCAATTTGGGACCCAGCTGCCGTTGTATGGCACTCTGATCACAGGTGCGGCAGTGATCATGGTCCTGACTGGCAACCCAGAAGACAAGTTTTAAACCCATCATGGCAATTAGTTTCATTATAGATCCACTAATGGGTGAACTCCTTAATGCTCTCCATGCAAGTGGGAATGAGCAATAAACACTATCTTGCTGGCACAACAGAAACACAAAATACTGTAGATGCTGAAAATTTAAAATAAAAACAGAAAACACTGAAAATATCAGCAGCTGTAGGAGCATCTGTGGAAAGAGAAAAAATAGAGTTAACGTTTCTGAAGAAGAGTCATATAGACTTGACATTAACTCTGTTTCTCTCTCCGCATATGCTGCCAGAGCTGCTGAGTTTTTCCAACATTTTCTTTTTTTTATTAACATTTGAGGTCCGTGACCTTTCATCAGAACTGAGAGATGTTAGAAATGTATCTGGTTTTGAACAAGTGAATGGGGGGAGGGTGGGAAGAAGAACAAAAGGGAAGGTCTGTGATAGGACAGATGGCACGAGAGATTAAATGACAAAAGGTTTCATGGTGCAAGGCCAGAGGGAGTGGTAATTGGCCAAGTAAAGAAACAAAAGATGTGTCTAGAGAAGGTGTGAATGGAAGGATAGCTGCTATTCTAACGCAAAGAGAGAAACCCAACCAGCAAAGGAACATGTAACAAAATGAGGGAAGAGGCTATGATCAAAACTGATGAACTCAACGTTGAGCCTAGAAGGCTGTAAAGTGCTCAGTCAAAAAAATGATGTGCTGTTCCTCGAGCTTGCGCTGAGCTTCATTGGAACACTACAGCAGGCCAAGGTCTCGTTCACTTTGCCCGCAACCACGATGTTTTAAACATGGCAAATATCAACCTATTGGGTTTAAAGTCTGCAAACTGAGAGATGCGAGTAGGAAGCTCCCTCAGTGGGTAGACCACTGCAGGCTGTTGCACACAGTAAATGGGGATACTTGCCCTCTGGCATGTTGGCGACTAGTCGTCTTTTCCATCTACTCGTAAGCTTGCCCCCAGCTGTTCACCCCAATTTTGAGGCTTTGTTCCCAGTTTAGCAGGAGGCCTGGGTCTGGTTGCCCCTGCCTTGCTTCAGTCCTAGTCATTAAGCAGCATAGATGAGATGTAGCCCATTTCTGCCCAGTTGGGCCCATTGGAAGTGAGAGACTCGTCAAGGTGGGGTTTTAAAGTTTTTGTTCTGGAGCCAGAGCTGCTGGAATTTCCCTGAGACAACCTCCAAAAAAACTCAACCAAAAAGGCAGTATATGCAGTAGCCGAGTGCTTATAAACATTGTTTAAATGGTTTGGCTGTGCTGAGTTCCACTTGTGTTGTCTCTCTAGAGTTCTACTCCTTTTTTAATATCCTGAAAAACTGCAGAGGTCACAACCTTGAACGATCTGTCTTCAGTGACCGAACAGAGGAGTCTTCTGCCGTTCAGTATTTCCAGGTACTGTCTCCTAGTCTGAGTATTTTGTTGTCTTTTAATTTTTAGGATATCACATGCCGAGTTCTTAACTTAGTTTTCATCTCTTAGTTACCAATATTTTTGTGTTTTCTTTTCCTTCCTCCATGCCCCGGTTTTCTTCCCCTCTCTCCTGAAGACTCTTAACTGGGGTGTGCCGTCTGGTACTTTTCCATATTCTGTTTTTTCACTTGAAGACCAGACAGCCGCTGTTATTCACCAGTAGAGAGGTCGTTGTAGTTCTCGCCTGTTGTTCCCATTTTAACATTTTTCTCCTATCACAAGTCATGCCAAAACTATAGTTTCAGAATGTAAGCCAACTTAACAGAAGTATTCTACTGGAACTTTTCAGTATAATGACTAACTTCATGTTATAATGAATTCCTAAAAGTCTGCTATTCCTTTAAAAAAAAAACACAAATTGTGTATTTACTTCAGACTGTTTTTAAGTCCCTGTCCTCTTACAGTTCTATGGATACTTATCACAACAACAGAATATGATGCAAGACTACATACGGACAGGCACCTACCAAAGGGCAATACTCCAAAACCATACAGATTTCAAAGACAAGGTAAAGCCTGGGTTTGGGGGAGTTGAAATGAGCTGCCTCCCTTTTATGTCATGCCATGCTTTGCCATGAGTCTGCCTCTTGATCTTAGTTCTATTTTGAAATTAACATCAACATGCTGCATCTGTTGATCCTAATGGGAAGTGAGTTCTGTCGAATTGCAGTTTACCATGTGGTATGCTGAAGTAATAACCACTGGTTTTGCAGTTAAGAACATAAGAACATCAAAAATAGGAGCATATGCCCCCTCTGGCCTGCTCCGCCATTCATTATGGCCATGGCTGATCTTCTGCCTCAACTCCACTTCTGACTGCTCCCCATTTCCCTCGCTTCCCTGAGCAAATCAAACGTTTGCCAATCAAGGTCTTGAATATACATCAAGATGGAGCATCCACAACTTCTCGGAGGCAGAGAATTCCAAAGATTCACAACCCTCTGAGTGAAGAAATTTCTCCTCTTCTCAGTCCTAAATGATCGACCCTTTATCCTGAGACTCTGCCCCCATGTTCCAGATTCCCCAGCCTGCGGAAAAACCTCTCAGTACCTACCCTGTCAAGTCCCTTCAGAATCTTGTATGTTTCACTGAGATCACCTCTCATTCTTCTAAATGCCAAAGAATATAGGCCCATTTTACTCAGCCACTCATAACAGGACAACCCTTTCATCCCAGGGGTCAACCTAGTGAAACTTTACTGTATATATACTGTATTGCCTCCAAGGCAAGGGTATTCCTCCCTTGGATCTGGAGACTGAAACTGCACACAGCACTGTTACCTTATCTTGCACAGCACATAATCAAATCTTAATTTGTCCCACTTTTTAAAAAAAGAAAAGATGAATCTAAAACTGATGTAAAATGGTAGATAGAAACTTGGAAGCTAAGTCAGTAACTATGTGGTATATTGGTGGGGGGGGGGCACTGAATTCTTACCAGATGAGACCACAGACTCAATTGTTTTGCCTATGGGAGAGAAATGCAATACTGTCAAGATGATGTGAATATTATTTTGTTCACCGAGCATCTATGATTGTTGGATAACATTACTGAATAGCTAATGAATAAACACTTGCCTCTTGCAGGTTGTACTAGATGTGGGCTGTGGGTCTGGGATCCTATCATTTTTTGCTGTGCAGGCAGGAGCACGAAAGGTGTTTGCAGTGGAAGCAAGCACCATGGCTCAGCACGCTGAGGTAAGCGTCCTATTTCTAACTTTGGTGATGTGGAGCCAACTGGTGTTATAAGATGCAACTGCAAAGCTATTAATCTCAGCAATTTTCCTCTGAACTCTGCCTCGTTTGTGCTCGTGCAGACTGATCTACCTGAGACCGGGAGGAGTGAGCTTTTTATTGTCTGTATCTTTTTTTGTTTGGCACAGGTCTGCGTGGTTTTGGTCGTGTTCCTAGAGGGGCATTTTAATGGTTGTAGATATTATTGAAGGATAACTGGTGAACTCACACCAGTATGCCTTTATTTATTTTTAAGGAAAGGTTGTTCTCTTCCCACTCTTGCATGCAGTACTGGAGGAGTGCGACGTTGTCAGAGACTTCGTTTGTCAGGTGAATTGTTAAATTATGGCCCTTTCTTCTATGTTAATTGTAAAAGATGGAAATATCTGTAGAGTTATCTCTCAACCATCACCAATTTAAAAACAGATTAGCTGATCATTTACCTCATTTGTTCATGGCTGTTCCTGCCAGATAACAGCTGCTGACAATTGCATAAAAGTTCAGGTCATTTAAACCTCTTTTTCTAAGTAACTTCACCAATCGTGCTGTGTCTGTCACTTTTTTTCCTTTTCCTCCTTTAAAGGCACTGAGACCTATTATGCAGACTCAGGGACCCAAGTGCACATTCTACTAATCCATAGTACAGTTCTGGTCATCCTAGAAAGCACGTGCGGTGGGGAGCTGTGATGGAGAAAGGAGAGGGGAGATGCTCATGAGACCAACAGCTGAAGAACTCTTGAAGAAATTGCTTGAGTTTATTCACGGCTGAGTTAGGTTTTTGATAAGGGAGCCTAGGGTTATGTGGAGCAGACAGGAAAGTGCGGTTAAGACCACAATCAAATCAGCCATGATTTTATTGTAAGGTGGAGAAGACTGGAAGGGCTGAATGGCCACCTCCTCCTAAGTCCTATGTTCCTTCCCATTAATATAAATTATATGGTCAACAATTGAGCCCAGCATCCGTACCTAAAGACTGGAGTTGAAGAAGTTCCTTGGTTTGGGGTAGGAATTGCAGACATATTAGACGGTTGCCACCAGTCCTCTGCATATCTCTAAAATAATAGCACTGCTACATATGGCTGGTGCACTCGGATTAGATTTGAATCCTTTGCTTTAAGGGGGATTGAAGTCTGTGTGCGGTGTGGAATACTTCTCAGTGCTATCTATTTTGCTGCAGGTTTACCTTGTGTGTAAAATACTGGCACAGAATAGAAGATTGGTGAATAGACCTTAAAATAGTCTGCTGGAATGCAAGATAAATGAAGCTCAGCTATCTCTTACCTTTTGTAGGTAAATCCTTACAATAGTGCAAGCTTGGACCCTTGAACGGAATTATAATACCACATTGCATTTGTGATTGGGTGTGTGTCTTCAGCACCGACAAGTCTGTCCATTTTGTAGATGTAAATATTAAATAAGAATTCCCTACTGGCAATCATGAAATACCCTAACTGTGAGTCCTGATCATGGTGATACAATTTAACTCAAGACAATGGCTATGTTTGAATGATGGGGAGGTTTGCGTTAACCCAGTGCTTTAGCTTTCTAAATCCCTTGAAGGGAGACCTCCTAAGCAGCCAAGAGAACTTGACTGGGCTGAATCGCTAATGTTGAGGAACTGAGGATGGCTGCCATCCAGAGCCTGCAATAATGTTTGGAAACTAGCCACTGGGCAACTTAGGAGTTGAATAGCAATGAATGTGAAAGACAGAACCTGCCCCCCAACCACCCCCTCACCCCCGCCTGGCCACGAGAGTCAAGTTTTATTCAAATACTGGGTTAAGTACAGAGATAAAAACAAAAAACTGCGGATGCTGGAAATCCAAAACAAAAACAGAATTACCTGGAAAAACTCAGCAGGTCTGGCAGCATCGGCGGAGAAGAAAAGAGTTGAAGTTTCGAGTCCTCATGACCCTTCAACAGAATAGTACTGTTGAAGGGTCATGAGGACTCGAAACGTCAACTCTTTTCTTCTCCGCCAATGCTGCCAGACCTGCTGAGTTTTTCCAGGTAATTCTGTTTTTGTTCTGGGTTAAGTACCCTCCGCTGATGAGTCACAGGTTGAATTAGAATAAAGTGTGTATGGAGTAATTCTTGAGTCCTCTGGGCAAATGTTTTGTTAACCCTTTCTCCGTTCCATCCAAGGAACCATGCTCACCAGTGATTTTTTTGGTCCATGAATAATCAAAAATGTTGATTTTTCTAAAGAGATGTTAGGCACTGCTCCACTACTAACCTGCATCCACTGTCCCAGATAATTAATCTAAAGCTATGAAAGTATTGAGAAACGAAGTTACGTTTGGCTGGCTTTGGTGTTTAATGTCTGTTCTAGAAAGAGCTGACCTATATTCAGACAACTACCGATGTTATCCTTCCTCTTCCTCCTCCTGAGTCTGTTTTATTCCACCCCACTCCTGTTTGTAACAAATAATACATTTATTTTCCGGTACCACTCCAAATGTAGAAAATCAACAGAATCGTGGGAAGAAGCCCTAAATGTTCACAACCATGTTGGTAGAAAAATGTCAATGGCACTAAGTGAATTGCTCATTCAGGGAGCTGGTGCAGACACGATGGGCCAAGTTGCCACCTTCGCTGTAACAATTCTGTGGATGAGCTTGTTCAAACCTGTCACTGCAGCAAAGGATACAATAAATCAGATAGTGCTGGTGTGTTTTTATCCCTTTCTGCAAAACAGTTTATGGAGCTTGATGGGAATTGAGAAATTTAGCAAGAAAATCCTGCTCTGTCCCCTTATTTCTAATCTCAGCGATAACAAATAACATGTTATAGAAATGACCACACATTGCCTGGTGCTAATGAAAATTATGGTTATTCTCTGGCAGCTTCTGGTGAAGAGCAACAACCTAGCAGATCGCATCCTCATCATCCCTGGGAAGGTGGAGGAGGTTAACATCCCAGAACAGGTCGATATCATTATCTCTGAACCCATGGGCTACATGCTCTTCAACGAACGAATGCTGGAGAGTTACTTACATGCCAAGAAATGGTTGAAACCAAACGGTGAGATTAATTCTGGGTGTAGAGAATGGGTGAAGTAGGTTGATAAATTGAGTGGTAGACCTGCATTTGGGTTTTTTTTTTATAAGTCAGAGGCTTAATTTTGACCCTGTCTGTTTCAAAGACTGTGTTCAGTATAGCAGGGCTATTCCTGCTGAAGTTACGCACTAGATAGAGTAATGAATTAAAAATAATTTGTTCATGTTCCTTCTCCCATTATGGTTTGTGATTTGGTTGGTCAAATCAAAATTTGCAGTGTGGATATTTGACTAAACTTTGTTTCTTCTTGCATTATAAGGGTGCTCATCAAAGCAAGGGTTAAGGTGGGATAGGAGATTAGTACTGCACATGGTATGATGTAGACAGTCACATGATAGACTGTGTGTGTGGAGTAGAGTTAAGAAGGAGCCAGCATGGAAACAGCAACCATGCATGACAGTACCTTGAATATGTATATAGTTATGGGTTACTAGTAGACAGTTTATGTTTAACCACACAAGCCTCCAGACCTCTTAGTGAGACACCAAACAATTTTACAACATGGTGGCAGTGAAGGATGGACCCCAGAATCCCAGAGAAGCTGGAGAAGGAACTCAAGATTCTCAAAGCACGTAAAACTAAAGAAACAGAAACCTGACCTGAGAGAAATGCATCTAAGTTGAAGACACAGTTGGAGATTGCCTTAAAAAAGAATCTCCGCTGAAGATGTGGAGATGTGAAAGACTACACCAGGGCACGTGGAGGTCCGTTGCCACACCTAATTGAATGCAGAGTCAAGGAACAGAGCTAGTTTTAAAAAAGAAAAAGGTTCAGCAAAATTCAAAAAAGGGGAATTAAGCTGAAAAGCAGAAGAGTGCACCGTGAAGATGAAAAACCAGACCTGACTAAACACAGAAGCAGAGCCAAGAGACCTAGCAAAATTGCAGGCTGAGAAAATTTCAGAAAAGAAAAGTCCAATGTGGAATTGAGAAGAAGAATCTGAACCGTTGAGTCAAGAGGTCTAGTTAACTCCCAAAAAGGGTGAGCAAAATCCAATTTTTTTTTTTAAAGAAAACTGAAATTAGCTTTTTAAAGTAAGCAGCAATCAGGATCAGAATATCCAGAGTACAGCTTTAAGAAAGCTACAGCAAGGGGCCCATAGCCAGCGCCATAACATGTGGTGGCCAAGCTGGAGTGAAGGGAAGGGAAATGTTTTTTCAAGAACTGCAGGCAGAGTTTTTTTGAAAAATCGCCGTCCAGTTGATTCCCAGGCCTGGGACAGCGACTTCCTTGATGTTTTCTGGAGAATCGATTAGTTTGAAAGAAACAGCCTGTCGGTGCAATGGGAGTCTGCCAAAACTGACCAGTGCTGGAAGAACACAGAAGGAAAAAAAGCAGCTGTGGAGCCATTTTGAAGAGGAAGACCAAAATTTAAATGTACTTGCCTGTTATATTAAAAAAAAATAGCCACGGATAGTAAATTAAAAGTACCAGACCTGTTTAGGCTAAGGCAAGGGCTAAACCAGACCCAAAATTGGGAGTCTTGGAGGAGAATGTTTTTAGATTGTAGAAGTGCATGAGGATTAAATAAGAAATCAGAAGTAATACAAGCTGTACATTTTTATTCTTGGTGTATTTGCAGATGGAGTGATCCTAAGACAAAGTATAGATTAATCCTCCATCACGTTTGGTGAGATATTAAAAGCCTTGACAAATATTTTAAACTCCAAATTGTGGAGAGCTCAAAGCTTTTTTTAAAAAAAAACTAGAACACCCTGTATAAAGTGCTGAGGGAGACAGGAAACTCAGGCCAAGGGAGACTATGGCTGGAATTTTCCAGCCCCATTGGTGTCAGGCAGCACGGGCGGGGGAGGGGACAATATTGCAATCGTCTGCTCCACTCATCAACGGCGGGCTGCGTTTCCCACTGCTGCATGTCGGGAACCTTAATTTCAATACTTTAGCATCTCATTATTAGCCTTGCTCGCCAGAATCATCCCCCCCCCCGCCCCCATGCTGGATCATCCGGGCACGTTGGTGTGATTGTATGCCAACGTCTTTCACAACTGTACATAAGCAACATTCACCTGGAGAGCTGCACTTTGCTCAGGAATTCACGGTTTGTTCGCCTATCTTGCTTCTGGCAGCACCACATCAATTTTAGGGAACTCGTGGACAAGTCCCTACCTACCAGACCAGCTGTAAGGCAGAGGTGGCTTTTCAATGACTGCAGGGCTAGGGCTTGCTTGAGGAAGGGGAGAAGAGGCCTCGGGCAAGGGAAAAGGCTGGAGGGTGAGGGCTGCACTGGGGAAGGGTGTGTGAGGGGGCACAAGTGGCCTCAAGATTGTGAGGGCTGAGGAGGCTTCTATCAGCCATGATTGAATGGCAGAGCAGACTCGATGGGCCGATTGGCCTAATTTCTGCTCCTGTGTCTTATGGTCTTAGAGATGAGGCCAGTTGGAGATATAAGGGTGTGTGAGAGTGAGTGAGCAGTGATGTCCCTGGCAGTGAGTGAGATGCCAGTGAATATGAGATTGTCTTGTGAGTGTGAGAGTTTAGAGTGATAAGATGGTTGCCTTACCCTGGCAGCACCCAAAAGGCATCCCAGGGATGTGTCACTGAATCGGGGGCTGCACTCTTTTTGGCTTCTGGAGCCATGTCTTCACCGGAGCAGTCCTGGGTTGCAAGCGCTGAAAAGTGTGCTTGCGGCTGCAATTAAATATAGTGCCTTGAGGGAAGAAGCGGCAAGGTAACAGCATGGCGGACAAATCAGAGGGCCCCTACCAGCAAACAGCATGTTTCCTGTGGCTGCATGATGAATGAGGTGGAACTGGGGTGATGCAGCGCAAAAACCTGCCATTGCAATGGGCGGATAAAACAACTTCCTTTCCCTGCCTGCTACCGCACTTTGTGCAGATCTGAGATGATTCTGTCCTAAACCTGAGCAAACTGCAAGATGGTCACAGACCATGTCAGCGCAATGAAGTGCGTGAACGAAAGAGTTTGGTGCAGAAGAAAGAAGAGGCTGAGAAGTAGCTGAAAGGCTTCAGAGAGCTTTTTGAAAATGCTGACACATTACCCAAATTGCAACAGCAGGTGACTGTGTGGACCAAGCAGCTGACTAGGAATGGGGAAAAAAAGCTTTCTGAGATAACATGAAAGAAACAAAACCTGCAAAAACAAAATGAATAATTTCACAGGAAAATGTTTGTATCAAAGTGGAGGTGAAGGTACTGAACCAGAAGTACAGCCAGACACAACAGGCAGAAAAGGTACTCTAAAGAAGTCGCTACCCTGAAAGACTCCTTGAAGAATCAATACATAGCCTTGGAAAAACATGAGCTAAAAGAGATGTCGAATACTACTTCAGCAAAAGGAGGGTTGGAGCTATCAGCAGTGACAAAGCAGTGCACTGAAGCACAGCATGAGTTGGCAAGAGACCAACAGGAAAATAAACAGTTGGAAGAAAGCTGATTGCCCTTCAAGATCAAATGCAAAAGGAGTACGTAACACTTCAGTATGAAGGAATGAAGACTGTCTTGTACAGAAGAAACTCGAGACTGTTGGATTAAAGAAAACTCAAGCTGGAGCAATTGAGCTTTGCAAAGAAAAGGAAAGCCTGTTGAAGGACCTTCACATGCTACAAGGATTGCTTAGGTCAAAGTTTGTTCCTCTGGAAAATTACTAAGCAAAGCAAAATGAATTTAATGTCACTTTGAATGAACTGAAGAACCAGTTGGCAAGAGAAGACTCAGCAATGTTCAACATTCCAGGAGGAAGCCAAGAGATACTGGGAGACTGAGAGCTGAAGAACCAGCTGAATGGAAAAGAGGAAATATTGAAAGGAAAAGCTGCAGAACTTCCCAAGCTGTGAGTGGATAACAAAGCCATGCGTAGCACAATTTCAGAACTGAAACAAGTTAAGGCTTAGCCAAAGGCAGTCCTGGCCAACAATGATACCAAAATTAAGGGCAAGGGCAAAGCTCAGCTAAAGACAGAAATAAGATTGGAAAATGTAAATCTGATGCTGAAGCTCAAGGGATTAGAAGATAAAAGCACTGGATGCCTCAAATATACTGAGAATCATTGAGTTGTTGAAAAATGACATGGCTGAAATGAAAATCAAGAACTGAGAATGTCGAGAAAAAGTTGAACAGTTGCAAGAGAAAGTGGAAGTTCTCACAAAGGAACATGAAGAGTCACGAACATTTAGCAGAAGTAAAATTTAAAAATGCAAGCGCACACAAACTAGGCTCGACTAAGGAAAAACTGGCAATGCAAACAGCCAACTTTCACAGAGGAAAGATAAGTTTGCTAGTAAAAAACGAGAACTGAGGAGAACACTGGAGTGTCACTCACAGAAGGTAGAACACTTAAAGAAGTACAGGAAAGATGAGATGCACAGTATGGAAGATCAAATCCAGACTTTAAAAGCAGAAAACGGAAATTCTAGGAAAGGGATTGAGGATCCAAGGAGTGAATTGGGAAAGTCCTTAAGGAGCAATCAGTGACCATGGAAGAAAGACCCCGAAAGGAATTGAATGCATAGGTGATTTTAAGCTTGTGTAAGGGTTTCACAGATAACTGTGAAACAAAGACACTGAACTCACCAAAGTAGTTGTTGAGCTGAATGAAAAGATTCATAACCTTGAAAAAGGATTGGTTAAGAGAGTAAACAAATATTTGGCTGAAGTTGTGAAACAAGTGGAATTTTATGGAAATGTCAACTTCCAAGAAGAACATAACGGACCCCACAGAAAAACAAAATCATGAGCCCACTGTAGGAATGAACAGGGTGAACAGGACAAACCCATGGAGTCTGAACAAAACAGACGGGTAGTCGATTAAGTGAAACAACTAGAAGAAGCACCAGAAGAGAATCAAATGGAGACAGCCAAGTGCGGGAAACGGAGTACTGCAACTTCATTGCCAAATCGAAAAAGTCAACCCAAAGCAACTGATATTACCATTCCTCCAAATGTGACAGAATGAGATCTGGAAAAGTTGTCAAGCCGCTAGACTGTCTGAATGTATAAAGTCAGAGACTTGGAGATGGTGGGGTGGTGTAGGGAGAAGGGGTAACAAGTAAAGTAAAAATTGTATTGTAAATGTAATTGATAAGGACTTGGGGGAAGTGTAGTATAAGGGTGTTTGGAAGAACAGGGGCTAATGTGGATCTGGAGAACAGTACCATCCATGGTATGATGTAGAGTGTCACATGGTATGATGTGTATAGTAGTCTGGAAGGAGCCAGTACCCATGCATGGCAGTACCTTGGATACATAAACTGTTTGTTGGTAACCCATAACTACATATGTTCAAGCATCCGAGCCTCCAGACCTCTTAGTGAGACACCAAACAGCCTTATAACACTTCTCCTCCACAATCCTGAAGAGATGGCATAAAGTTTCCTCCAGTTAAGAGATCAGGATGGTGACTTGCTCCCAGTGCTGTATTGATACTTGTTTTGCTGTCTAAGGACATTTGATCATAAAAACATTGCAATATGCCCACGTTCTTTTTCTCTCTCCTCCTCCTTTCCCCCCACCACATCTTCCCCAGCTCCCCCCCCCCATACACAAAATAAATTCCCTGGCTCATCCACCCTGTCTCTTTTAATGTCTGCCTGAGTGGACAACCCATTGGATTCCTGATCCAGCTGTTCTTTCTGTAGCTGGGATCATTTGAGAAGTGTTTCACATTCTAACAGTTGCAGTGTTAAACATTAAAATAAGAGCTCTCTACGCTCCATAGGTCCAACTTCATAAATAAATTTTAAAGGTCTGACAATATTTGATCACAGGACTTCTTCACATTTATATAAACATGTTCACAGGGTTTTCAGTCGCTGAATATGCTAATAAATTAAAAAACAAGGACTATTCTGCAGTCAGATTATTTCTTTAAACCTAGGTTCATAAATTTGGTCTTGGGTGGATAGCTACAAATAGTTTTTACTGTTTCACATTTTAATTTTTCACATGAATGCCTGGAGTGCTTTCTCCCTAGCTGTACCTCTGGGTGGACTGCTGTTGCTGCCATGTGTTTGCAACTCTGCTTTAAATTGACAGTGACACTCACCTGTTCTCCTTTTTGTGTGGTGAATTGTTCTTGGTCAAACTGCACCCTTATCTCCACTGCTGTGTGGCTTCTGTAAATGCGATTCAAAATTGCTTGGAAAGTTTACATCTAGTGGATGGGCCTCAAATTGTGGATTGACTTTGCCTTTTCTGAAATAGGAGATAATTCAAAATTTGAAAAACTTAGTGAGTGGAAGGTGACGATAGAGACGGTCAGGGCCAGTCATCATAATACTTTGGAAAAATAAGTTAAATCAATTATAAATTGTGTGATGGTCTGTAGTAATTTTTTTTTATTATTCATTCACGGGATGTGGGTGTCACTGGCTAGGCCAGCATTTATTGCCCATCACTAATTGCCCTTGAAGGTGGTGGTGAGCTGTCTTCTTGAACCACTGCAGTTCGTGTGGTGTAGGTACACCCGCAGTGCTGTTAGGAAGGGAGTTCCAGATTACTAACCCAGCGACAGTGAAAAATCAGTGATGTATTTCCAAGTCAGGATGGTCTGTGGCTTGGAGGGGAACTTGCAGATGGTGGTGTCCCCATGTGACTGCTGCCCTTGTCCTTCTAGATGGTAATGATCATGAGTTTAGAAGATCTAAGGAGCTTTGGTGAGTCCTTGCAGTGCATCTTGTAGATGGTACACACTGTGCATAGGTGATGGAGGGAATGAATGTTTGTGGATGGGATGCCATTCAAGTGGGCTGCTTTGTCTTGAATGGTGTTAAGCTTCTTGAGTTTTGTTAGAGCTGCACTCATCCAGGCAAGTGGAGAATATTCCATCACACTCCTGACTTGTGCCTTGTAGATAGTGGACAAGCTTTGGGTTTCAAGAGGTGAATCACTTGCTACAGAATTCCTAGCCTCTGACTTGCTCTTGTAGCCACACTATTTATATGGCTAGTCCAGTTCAGTTTCTGGTCAATGGTAACCCCACCACGATGTTGATAGTGGGGGATTCAGTGATGGTAACATGGCAAAACATTATAAGGGTTATAAAGCACTGATTTAACCTCAGTTGAGTGGTTGTGTCCAATTCTGGGAAACATGTTTTAGGAAGAATGTGAAGGCTTAGAGTTGGTGTAGAAAAGATTTACAAGAGGGATTTCAGTAACATGGATAGATTGGAGAATCTGGGGCTGTTCTCTTTAGAGAAGAGGTTAAGAGGAGATTTGATAGAGGTGTTCGAAATCACAAGGGGACTAGACAGTGTGGATAGGGAGAAATTGTTCCCATTGGAAGAATTGGGAACCAGAGGGTGCCAATGGGAGGTGATTGGAAAAGAACCAATGCTGAGATAAGAAAAAAAATATGGAACGTGGCTAGGATCTGAAATGCACTGCTTGAGTGTATAGTGGAGGTGGATTCGATAGTGGCTTTCAAAAGGGAATTGGATAATTATCGGAAGAGAAATTTATAAGGCTACTGGGATAGGTTAAGGGAGTGGGACTGGGTGAATTGCTTTTGAAGAGAGCAGGCATGGACATAACAAGCAAATGGCCTCGATGATGGCGCTCCTGTTGGTAGGTGAATTGTTTTGTGTGGAATCAGCTGAGAAAGAAGTTTCAATTATCCAAGTGTGACTATTAATAATTGATTGGCTAAAATCTGTGCCTATGATAGTTCCTTGTTTCTGATCCTCAAATAGTATTTGTGGATAGTGTATAGTGTCGGTCAAGGCTGGTTTTCACTGATGTATTTCTTATAAATACTAATTGGTGCTTAAAGGAATACACCAGGAGAGACTTTTATAAAAATAATACTGTTCTTCCTGCACTCTAAGGGAAGCAGTGGCTCCAGTGGTAACGTCACTGGACAAGTAATCCAGAAGCCCAGACTAAATCCCTGGAGGCAGCTGATCGAATTCAATTAATTAATTGATAAATTGGTGAATAAAAATGTGAAGTTGAAAGCTATTGCCATGAAAATACCCATCATTTGTGGGAGAGCTGTCCCACAGACTAGTCATAGAGGTCTACAGCACAGAAAAAGGCCATTCGGCCCATCGAGTCTGCACCGGTCAAACAAATACCTAACTATTCTAATCCCATTTTCCAGCACCAGGCCCATAGCCTTGTATGCCATGGCATCGCAAGTGTGCATCGAAATACTTCTTAAATGTTCTGAGGGTTTCTGCCTCTACCATCCTTTCAGGCAGTGAGTTCCTGATTCCCACCAACCTCTGGGTGAAAAAATTCTTCCTCACATCTCCTCTAAACCTCCTGCCCCTTACCTTAAATCCAAACCCCCTGGTTATTGATCCCTCCACCAAGGGGAAAAGTTCCTACCTGTCTACCCTATCTATGCCCATCATAATTTTATACACCTCAATCATTTTCCCTCTCAACCTCCTCTGCTCTAGGGAAAATAACCCCTGTCTATCCAATCTCTCCTCATAACTAAAACTCTCCAGCCCAGGCAACATCCTGGTAAATCAGTAGCTGACTGGCCATGTGTTGGGAGTATGACTAATGTCCCAGGCGCCACTATCCCTGGGTATGTCATGTCCCATCAGATGTGGCAGGATAGTGGTATACAGTCAGGAGGGAGTTTCCCTGGGAGTCCTCAACTTTGACTCCAGATTTCTTGAAGTCTCATGGCATCAGATCAAACATGTTGTATGGCTACTCGATTATTTGGAAAATTGCCTGGGTATGTCCTAACCACAAAAAGCAAGACAAATCCAGCCTTAGCACAACATCAGCCTCCTCTCAATCATCAGCAAAGTGATGGAAAGTGTCGTCATGATATCAAGGCAGCGTATGATCTAATTTGACATTAATGAGCCCTGGCAAAATTGAAATCAATGAGAATTGGTTTGATGTTGGGGGCTGGGGGAGAACTGGTTGCAGTCATACCTAGCACAAGGAGGATGGTTCTGGTTGTTGGATGCCAATCATCTCGGTCCTGGGACATCACTGAAGGAGTTCCTCAGAGTAGTGTCCTAGGCCCAACCATCTTCAGCTGTTTCATCAATGACCTTTCCTCCAAAATAAGGTCAGAAGTGAGGATGTTCACTGATGATTGCATAATATTCACTATTCACAACTCTTCATACTGAAGCAGTCTGTGTCCATATGCAGCAAGATCTGGACAGTGTTCAAGCTTTTGCTAATATTTATGCCACACAAGTGCTAGGCATCTCCTGTGATCATCTCCAATTTGACAGAATCTAACCATCTCCCCTTGACATTCAGTGGCATTGCCATCACTGAATCACCCACGATCAACATCCTGGGAGCTACCACTAACCAGAAACTGAACTGGTCTAACCATATGAATACTACAGCTCAGACTGGGAGTTCTGAGGCCAGTAACTCTCCTACTGATTCTCCAAAGCCTGTCCACCATCTACAAATGGTGGAATACTCTCCACTTGTCTGAATGTGTGCAGCTCCAGCAGCATTCAAGAGAGTCAATATCATCCAGGACAAAGCAGTCCACTTGCTCAACACCCCTCCACTACCAACACATAGTGGAGGCTGTACATATCAGCTTAAAGATGCACCAAGGTTTCTTCAACTGTACCTTCCAAACCTGCGACCTCTCCCACCAAGAAGAACAAGAGCAGCATATGCATGATAACACCACCACCTGCAAATTCCCATCCAAGTCGTATACCATCCTGACTTGGAACTATATCATCCTTCCTTCACTGTCACTGGATCACAATCTTGGAACATCCTAATAGCACTGTGGAATACCCACTCTGGATGGATTGTGGCAGCTTGAGAGCAGCTCACCCCCACCTCCAGGACAATTAGGGATGGGCAACAAATGCTGAACTTATCAGCAACAGCCACATCCTACAAAAGGATAAAAAAAGTCATTCTTGAAAATTACATAGGACTCCATAGGGGCATGAAAAGATATTAAAGGCCTGTCTGTCTGGAAGGATATAAAAAAAGCAATGAGCCAGTGAATGAAGAGAGAGTCATATTCAGTACTGCAATAATGTCCTCTAGCCTCATAAATGACCATAGGAACCCTGTTTAATATAGAAGGTAGCTGTTGGTGCATCTGACTGCTTTTACAAACGCAGTCAATTTTTGGTCCTGAACGAACCTGCAGTCAAGTTTAACTAAAATGCAACTTGACTTTTTCTTCAGTCCGTAAATCTAAAGCCTTTCCCCTAACGTAGGTGCTGGCTTATGACTTGTTACTCTGATTTTATGATGTTTAGCTCTTGTTCAGCTGTGTGCTTTTATCCATGGGGTTTATGTTCTGTGTGTGAGTGTGTGGAGCATTTCTTATTAAGCATTAAGGGTTACATATGTTTGTGCCAGAGTGACTGATTTAAATAGTCAAATGATGAGAGTTAACGCAATCAATAATAGAGATGGGTAACTATTAGCTGACTTAGTTGAAGCAAGGAAAAGATGACATGAACTTGTTGACAAAGAGAAAAAGTGAGTTGGCCTTCAAATAGGGAAGGAAGAGGAGGTGAAAGTTGATTGTGAGAGCCCTGATGTCCTTAAGTGTGAAGTGCGAGTTCCAATAAGTGAACTCCAGACTGGAAACACCACAAATGTTGACTAGATTTTAGGGAAGGAAGGAAGCAGCAAACCAACCTGCTAATTTGTGCAAACCCATGTGCTTTAAAGGGAAATGGTCAGATCATTCATGAAAAGTCACCATGCCTCTGGAGGGGGAAAGCTAAATGCTAGCAAATGAGACAAATTTCATACCATGGATTTGTTTCCCTACACTGCTTGCCGCCCACCTCCCACCCAACACCCATGCCTCTGAGAACATGCTGAGATTACCAAAAAATGGCTAAGAACAAAAACTGGAGTTATTTCTTGGCAAAGATCAGTTTTTGGTTTTGCAGAACATGCCAAATAGGAGAGGCAACAGGGATAATAGGTCCTATGCAGTGAGAAGTATAGAGCCTGATCAGGATATGTCCATTTGCCTTGTAGGTTTTAAAACCCCACAGATAATGTGAATTGGGTCAAATAAATGGAGATGCTAAAGAATATTGAGGTGGATTGATAAAATAGACACCTGATAATTTTGTATATAGGCCAAGCTGCAAGTGGTAAGGCAGCATATGAGGAATCAGGATAAGAGAGGTTGGAAGAGCAGTGAGACAAGGATGCTGCTCATCTGTGGTGGTCAACATGTGCAATGATAAGTGAAACCTGTAATGAGGTAGTGAAAGGAATCAGGTTCGCTGATGACCAAGCCTTGGTAGTGAGTACCACTACAGTTGGCTGGTAGCCTGAATACTGCAGTCATGGATCATGGTATGATGATTAAGTAGGCAAGACCAGTTATGAAGATTTCTTTGAATGTGGGTGATTGGGCATTTAAATAAATGAGAAACAGTTGGATTAGGTGAGACAATTTAAATGTCTAGGAGGTATAATAATTGAAGGTGGTAGGTGTGCCAGAGTGCTGAAAGCTAGGTTCACAACAGGAAAAGTTGCTTTTGATAGAAGGAAGAAGATATGAACTAAACAAACGCCTGACTAAATAGGAGTTTGATATGGAGCGAGGTGTATGATGGACTCAGAGGAGGATGAAGGGGAAAAAGGCAAAGAGGGAGGGAGGGAAGGATGGATCTAGGTCATCTGAAGAATTGAAGAGAAAAGCTCAACAAATAGTTTGGAGATGAGAGAATGAAGCCAAAACCTGCCTTAGCCAAACCACTAACGATGCAGAAAAATAGTGTCCAAGGAGAGAGAATTGGGACCCACTAATATGTGGTGGTGTTACTTCACTTGGTGGGCATTGGCATCATTTCAGACAACTATGTCACTATAATTCAGAATTATTTCAGTTTATAACAGCAAAAGTCTAGACAGATGGATTACCTGTTCTACTCCTGTGTCTAATGGATTTAATGAGTAAACAGCAAAACTATGCATTTCATTCTGCCTCCAATCATCTACCATAATTCAGGATCCAGAGCAGATTCTAATTTTACTGCAGGTTTGAGAGTGTTGGCGGTGTGGTAGATTTTTGTATTTCTTTGATTTGCTGGGTAACAAAACTTCCCTCATGAGTCATCAATACACTGTTGTTAGAGAGGAGCACCTAGTTTTAATGAAATCACATACTAGACATTCAGTGATATTTGTAAGACTTGCTCTGCTGATTTATCTATATTTCCCTTCCCAGTGTCATGTGTAGTTCACCCTGTTGTTGATGGTGTTCTTTTAGAAAAATCCTATGAAAGGAGCCAGGAATGCTGCTTTTAAAATTAGTACTGCCAAAGGTTGACAGAGGAAGAGACCAGTGCTCATGTGGCTCAAATGGAAGGAAATTGATTTTGCTTTTGGGACTGGGTGTGTGCCCATTCATGTAATTCACCATGCAAGAAATGGCAGCTAATGCTTTTGTAAGGTGACCTCCTGTGGTGGGGAGGAGATCCAGCATTATTGGTTAGTGGTTCCCATCCATTTTATCATCACTTTGAGAAATGAGAATATCTTGTGAACGTAAGCTCAAGCAACAATGTCTCATCTTCCGATCAGTCACTTTATAGCCTTCTGGACTTGACATTTGAGTTCAAAGATTTCAGACCATGAACTCAGTCCCTGTTTTGATTCTGTTTTTCTTTCCCCATGTGCCAGTCTGAATCTTGTTTTTCAGATTTTTGTTTCGGACAGAGATCATTATTCTGCCATTCACGCTCGCTCTGGACAAATGCTTTGTTTCTTTACTATAACTTTTACCACCCCCTTTGCCTATTGTTCCATGACATCTTTGTCATTGAATCTCTCCCGCCCTCTATCCTATCCCAGACCTTCCCTGCCCCCCGCACCCCCCAGTGGCATAAAACCCATCATATTTCTATCTCCCTTCAGTTCTGAAGAAGAGTGATATTCGATTTGAAACATTAACTCTGTTTTTCTTTCCACAAATGTTGTCAGACCTGCTGAGTGTTTCCGGCATTTTCTGTTGTTATATCTTATCTGGCTAAGGATTTAGGAGGGATTACAGCTGTAAGATAGTTAAAGCCTTTCATTAGAAGAGTTTGATATCAAATAACACTTGAATAGTATTCTGATATAACCCACTGTTTACAGGTCCAGTTCAAATAGAACAGTGCTGTTAAAATCTATTTTAATCATTTCCGGTCCTTCCTTGTAGAACAGAGTAGAGGCGCATATGTAACCTTTTAATGAAATTGGTGATTAACTTAAGGGCATAATCTTCTGTTCAGCGTGTGGGGGCGGGCCTCGCACGTCGGCGCATAAAATGACGCTCGGCAACGTTGGACGTGTGTTCCAATGTCACCACGTGTCATTCTGATCTTCCATTCGGTGGGCGCGCACCGGAGTCAGCTGTGTGCCCGCCAAACTGTCAAAGGCCTGTTGAGGCCATTAAGGAACTAATTAAAGCAATTGTCAGGGCTTCCCGTCCAACCTTAAGGTTGGCGGGCAAGCGAAGAGCCCAGGCGGCTTTCACATTTCTCATGAAACCTCATCCACGGGCGGGATGGGGTTTCATGAAGGGTTTATGAGTTGAATAAAATTTTAATGAAAATTCATAAACATGTCCCAGCTCATGAGGGGACATGTCTGAATAATTTTATTTTTACCATCTTTGACGCTGAACTTAATCTCCCTGAGGCATGGAGCTGCCTCGGAGATTTCTGCGCACTTTCGCGTGCATGCCCGAAATTGGCCCGCCCATGTAAAATGGCACACAGCTGATCGCAGGCAGTGATCAGCTCCATGCCCGCTCCCAACCAGCCTGCCCGACAGGGAGAAAATTCTCCCTTATGCTTTTTAAAAAAAATTATAATGGAAGGTAGCAAAGTGACTCAAACTTTCATTTTATGCAGCGTTTTGTGCTCTAAACTTGTTAAAGATTGCTGGAAAGTCGAGTTTATTTTTTGTAGTGATTTGATCATCTATGGTGTGATAAAATGGAAATCTGGCCTTCCTTACATTCAAGCCTTAGTTGAGATGTTTCCTAATGTGATTTTGTTACTCTTGTGTATTTGGCAGTATGTTGTTTATAAGTGATGTCTACACGCAGGTGTTATGTAAATGCATGTATGGAGCATTTGAACCTTTGAAGAGGAGCCATCAAGTGGGCTGAAGCAAAAAAAAAAAAAAATCCTAGACTTCAATTTTTTGATTTGCTGGACCCTTTCTGAACAATGCAGTTTGTTCAAACGTGGAGTGTGAGCCAGTCACCTGGAAGCATTTTCAGTCAGGGTTAGTGCTAGTGGGGGTTAGGGGGGTTGGGGGTGGTTGTTTTTTTTTTGAACATCTTTGCTGGCAAGTGAGTAGTGGAGTGAATCTAAGTCAGAGATTTTGCCGAGTGCTATTGATAACTCCTTTGCTGGCTGACAAGTCGTGTAATTGAAGCTGTGAGCTGGCTCTTTTTTTGTTCCCATTCTCCAGATGTACAGAACAGTAAAATGTGCCTTTAATGATTCCTTTAAATGCACAGTCTAGTCTTTAATCTGGCCAGACAACATGATTAAAGTGCAGGCTCCAAGATGAAGGGCAGTAATATATCAAAGCCATGTTGCTGTTTTGATCCCTGCAGACTCACCTCTCCAGAGATTAATTTCAAGGATGTACTGTTTTATTTGGAATTATTTATCGTAACAGCATTGCATTAGATTGCTGATTTTTGATTGCAGAATGGATTCCCCCACCTCCCTGTCTGCACAGTCCGAGAAATTGAATCTGTCACATTCTATACGGCCTGAGAACATAAATATGCTCCCTTATCTCAGAGAGTAGTTAGCAATCCAGTCTCGTCCTTGTCTCCTAATAAAGTATCTCCATGTGTATAATGAATTTAATATACCACAGTCTCCACATGCTGACAACTTCAGGCCCGGAATTTCCTGAGGGCCACAGGATCAGAGGAAACGGGGCCATACGTGGCCTTTTGGAGTGTCATGTGAAGTATTCGGTTAAGAATTCACCTGGTGAATTAGCTCTCTAAAGTCTTGTCCTTTGTGTGGCGCTCTTGCTACTTTGATTAGGGAGTCTGCTTTTAGAAGAAAAATGCAGTGATATGGTGTGTCCTCTTTCTTAATACTTCTTATTGACTTTGACAAAAGGAGGAGTGGAGATGATTCCTAGACAATATTAAACATTGCTCTCTGATCTAGTTTCGGCTCCAAGTACTGGATGTCAATATGAACTAACGGTACTTCTGTCTTTTGGGAAAGTCACTGGATAAGTTCATTTTCAACTGGCCCAGATTGCAGCAGTGCCTGTGGTGAACATGTAGTGTGTGTCATGTGAATATTTGTAAATTTTTATGCATCTAAATTTGGACCAGACCCTTGAATGAGACCTGGGTTTAAACCAGCATTCTCAGGCATGCTGTTCTGGCTCTTGCCTCTGTTCTATGAAATAATATTTAATCGTCTTTGTCCCTGCTAATTGGTTGCTTTTTAAAATGTATTGGTTTGAATTATTTTCAAGTTGATCATTTGTTTCACTTGGGGCATGAGTTTCTATTGTCAAGACTAGCCTAGAAACATTAAGGCCTACTTGGGTTTGTTTTCTCATGGACCTATATGGTTGCAATGATTAATGAACATTTGCTTTCATTCTAGGTAATCTGTTTCCAACCCTCGGTGATGTTCACCTCGCGCCCTTTACAGATGAGCAGCTTTACATGGAGCAGTTTACAAAAGCAAACTTCTGGTATGATTGTTGTTCTGCTGTAGTGGGGAGGGTTGGGTGCATTGGAGGGGGAGGGCAGTTATGAGACTGAACAGCCTGTTCCCCTCCATAGTAATCGTTAACTGAAAGCTGTGCACAAGGCACATGTTTTATATTGGCAGTAAAATGTGTTAAAATAAGTAGCTTCTAAAATATTTAGTGTTTTATACCCAGAGCTGTTTTTATGCATAGTGAAATATGTGTTCATCCTGCTGCAAGATTTAGGAGCTCCTTTTCTAGCACTAATACTTGTGCTTTTGACTCTTTCTGTTACTCATCTTCTGAGTGTTTCAGGATATAGTGTCCATACCTTTTAAATGTCCCACTATATTAGAATTCTGTTGAACCTCAATGACATCTAAGTGTATCATGTATTTTAAAAGCTTCCTTTTTAAGTTCTTTACACTACTCTGGAAGAGTGCCTGTACCATTTTTTTTCTAATTTTATCCACGCATGAGATGTGAGTGTCACTAATCTTGAAAAGGTGTTGGTAAGCCGTCTTCTTGAACCGTTGCAGTCCATGTGGTGTAGGTACTATTAGGGAGGGAGTTCAGGATTTTGACTCAGCAACAGTGAAGGAACGGCGATATATTTCCAAGTCAGGGTGGTGAGTGGCTTGGAGGGGAACTTGCAGATGGTGGTGTTCCCATGTGTCTGCTACCCTTGTCTTTCTAGATGGTAGAGTTCACAGGTTTGGAAGTGGCAGTCTAAGGAGGTTTGGTGAGGTGCAGCAGTGCATCTTGTAGAAGGTACACGTTGCTGTCGCTTATCGTTGGTGTTGGGGGGAGTGAATGTTTAAGCTGATAGTTGGGGTGCCATCAGGTGGGCTGCTTTGATCTGAATGTTGAGCATTATGGGAGCTGCACTCATCCACACAAGTGGAGAATATTTTATCACACTCCTGATTTGTGCTTTGTTGGTGGTAGAAAGGCTCTGGAAAGTCAGAATTCCAAGATCCTGACCTGCTCTTGCAGCCGTGGTATTTGTATGGCTTATTCAGTTAAATTCCTGGTCAGTGTTAACCCCTAGAATATTGATGTTGAGAGGTTCAGCAGTGACAGTGCCATTGAATGTCAAGAGAAAATGGTTAGATATGCTCTTGTTGGAGATGGTCATTGCCTGGCATTTGTATAGCACAAATATTATTTGCCACTTATCAGTCCAAGTCGGAATATTGCCCAGGTCTTGCTGCCTGCAGGATCTAACTACTTCAATATCTGTTGAAACTCATTAGCATGATGAAACCTGTTTAGATGTACACCAGCTAAAAATAGTTGAGTTGAGAAATTATTGAGTGACACAAGATTCACTCTGAAACCATGGACGTTTGCAAATTCCAAAACATAGCCTACAATGCGCCAAGCCCTTTTACAACTGAAAACATGGGATACACAGGTCAGCATGAGGTTACAGCAGGTTTTGTGAAAGAAAGTAATTTTGTGGCATGGTGAGTTTCTTTTCCTAGCATCCAGTTGCCAGAGAGAGATCATTCTATCTGGAATCAAATGCACACATGGTTCTATCCAAGTTATAGAAAGGTTTTTCTGCCACTATGGAAACTCTATTCTTGGAATTGTTACAGAACCTACAATGAAAGGACAGCTGATGGCACTCCCTAAGGATCTGTAATTTGTAGGTTTCACTCTACTACTATTTCGGTCTGGGGCCATTTACAACACAGCTGCTTGTTTTTTATTTTCCCCCCAACTCCCTCTTTCGGCCACCCACTGTCCCCAGCAACCTGAAATGAATGTTTGGATCTCTAGGGATACACTTGACTGCTTTTGCACTAAAGCTGGGATTCCTGCCACCTAGTAAAAGTATAGAAACTATCCTTTTAGGAAGCAGTGTAACAGCCCTTTTTTGACGGTAGTGTGATTTTCCTGTTCCAGTAGGAAAGTCGCTGGCCCCTATTCAGTTGGTATATGTTATTCAAGGGCAGTCCCACATCCTTTCGTTCCATTGCACAGTGAGTTGGAATATTTCTGAGAGCACCCCCAGAACAAAGCAAGATATAGTGAGAACCATGACTGGTACTTAGTTTTCTGAGTGTTTATGGGGGATTTTCTCTGCACAGTTCTCCCTGAATGTGGGAAAGTTCTTCGTCTTTTCTGACCCTGAGACCTAGATCTCTTGTGGGAAATCTTACATGCAATATGCATCACATGCATATTTTCATGGCTGGCTTAATCTCCGAGCATTTGTATAAATAATTCTGGCACTGTTAACTTTTGGGTTAGAGCTGTAACAAAAAATTGTTGCTTGGGAGCTTTGCTGATTCATACGCTTGCTATTTTTGTACTGTGTTACTAGCTCCAATTTGAATCTGAAATTTGATGAGATTTTATTTCATTATAACTTTAAATGTGAATCCAGTTCTGTTTTTGTTTCGACTCACCAGCATATCTTACGTTTGATGCCAGGTATCAGCCATCTTTCCATGGTGTGGATTTATCAGCCCTGCGGGGTGCAGCAGTGGACGAATACTTCAAACAGCCTATTGTGGTGAGTGTGTTGTAAGCATTACTAATTGTGCTCATTTAAAATATATTTAATCATGCCCCATAAATGGACTGCCCACTGTTGTCAGAAGAGGTCACCAGGATTGATTTTTAAGCCTCAAGTTGTTATCTGTGACTGGCAAAAAGCTGGGTTAGTCCAACTGGCTTTGGGCTTGTGGGGCTGGAAAGGGAATATCTACATGGTTGTTATTTAGTGACCAGAGCTCTAAAATAAGCATATGGATGTTGGGTGTAGACAGGATTGTACTTGACTACATTGCTGTTGTGGTAAAATATTGTGCCAACATTGTGCAGTCTAGGCCGAGCTATTATGAATGGCCATTTGACTCATCCCCAGCATGAGCAAAATTGGGTTGTGGAGGATATCTGTGTATATAGTTTTTTTAAATCTATGCTAGGGGAAGTTTCCAGTTTTGTGAAAGCCTGCAACTCAAATGTGAGGTAAGTTAAACACATTTTGGCCCAAGATTGCATGGTGGCAGTCCCAGTGTAATGGCTTGTGTCCCTTGTGTTAGTGCAGCCTTGCCTTCACGAGGGTTACTGACTACTTTACTGTTTGTTTTTAAGGACACATTTGATATCCGGATTCTAATGGCCAAGTCGGTGAAGTACACAGTGAACTTTCTAGAAGCCGAAGAGAATGATTTGCACCGGTAAGATGTCGAACTCAGAGTGCACAGTGCTGATGGAATACAAGTCCCAGAGAATCGTCTCACAACTCCTGTGTCTGGGGCTGGAGTCACAATGAACAGGGCTGATGGAGCACCAGTCACACAGAATCGCCACACAACTCCTGTATTTATTGGGGCTGGAATCAATTGGCTAAGATCAGGATTTGCTTGCAGGACTGCTAAATTTCCTGGTTATTTCAACAGCCAATCCATTAATGTTATTACAAGGGCGGAAGTACTGTAATTTCACGAAAATAACCCAGAAGGTATATCTTAAAACAAAATGATAGATGCAGTGAGGGTTATGTGGGCGACTTTTGTTTGCAGAAGGCCTGACCAGTTCGATTACCCTGCAGTCACTGGTAAGTTGATGTGAGAATGGAGATGGCTGAATCTTGTATCTGTGTGTGTAAACAGGCATTTGTGACAATGTACAAGTTATTAATTGTTTTTTTTTAAACCAGTGAGTTTGTATAGCAAACTTGGGTGAGTGACATTGAGCCAAGGGGTGCACACAGCATACTGTGGCCTTTTTTCTGTCCTCTTTGACAAAAAATGTGGAGGGGTGAGATTTTCGTGAAATTACAGTAGGTCTGCACTGATCTACTTCTGCCTAGATCCACACCGCATCCAAAGCTTGGTTAGTGTAGCACATGGTGATGCTGGTCACACTCCCCTCCAGTATCGGGCAGGTGCTCTGCAGTCCCAAGTCTCTCAACTCCATTTTTTTAAAGCGTTTTCACTGTGAAATGCTTCACCGGTTGTGGAGCTGATGGCTCTTTCACAGTGTCAAATGGAGAATGATGGGTATCTGGGAGTGACCACAGGCAGTGATCATTGAGGCTATACTTACATCAAAAACACTAAGCAAAGAGCCTGAACCCCAGATAAGCCATGCAGTTGGTCCAGGGTGTATTTTTTTGTTTTTAATTTATATGACATGTTAATGAGGTGGCTTTTAAGAAATGTTTTTGTCACTTTGTGACCACTGACAGCTGATCTGCTACATGCTGTTTAGCATGATGGTGATTGCAATAACAGATATGTTGTAATCATTTACAAGATGAAGGAATATTGTGATTGATTATGGCATTAATTCTTCCTCCTTGTGAAAGTCCAGCCAGTTGTGCACTATTGCACAAGTGAAAGAATGCTTGGACCTTGCTGTTGCTGAGGTACCTTGTCTTATACTACTGATCACTTAATGTGCCATTTTTACAATGTGCATGTAGATCTTGCAGACAGCTGCACTCTTCAGAATAGATGCTTCTGAAAACCATTTATACAGTCTGCAGCAATTTTTAAAAAATTAAATATCACATCTTAATTACCACATGTTTGCAAGGTGTTAATGTCTAATCATTGGAGTTTTAGGCAGTTGCAGTGCAACTACCTGCAGTCTCTCCTGCAGCAGTTCCATTGCCAAGAGCAGCTAGGCCTAAGTGAAGGGTGAAAGTGGGAGGAAAGGTTTAGTCAGTATTGGGTTAGACTATACTGGGTTTTTAAGCTAACCCTTGCACTATGTTATTCGCATCTTCAAGGCTAGAATGAAACTGATCTCTAGAGCTACCTTTGTAGAACAGACTTTGTTTGCTAACTTTTCTCCTGTTTTGTAACAGCATTGAGGTATTTTTTGTGTGTGTGTGAGATGCAGGAAGCAGGGTGTCCTTGTGCACGCTGCCTAAACTGTGAACGACAAGTTTTTAAAAATATTAACGTCAATTTGACTTTTTTCCTCCCAAGTGTCTTCATCACTTCTTTCTTATTACAGGATAGAAATTCCGTTCAAGTTCCATATGTTGCATTCAGGGTTAGTCCATGGTTTGGCATTCTGGTTTGATGTGGCCTTCATTGGTTCCCAGTGAGTATTTAAGTTCAAAGTTGCGTAAATTGCTGTTAATTCAGTTGTTACTGGATTAAAGCACCACTAGGTGCAACACTACTCAAATAACATTCTCACCCAGAGAGTTTTTAGAGTTTTATCACAGGCAATAGCCGAGGCAGAGACCATACCAGTCTTTAAGAGAAAAGAAAACAAACATGTAAGAAAAGGTGGAGGAGTGGCATTTGAATTGCTCTTGCAGACGGGCCGAGTGGCCGCCTCCTGTGCTTTTAACCATTCTACAAATTGTTATAAAGTGTATGTTGCCACGACCACAGACATGCCTTTTGTGGAAATCAGCGGACCAAGTTTGAGTCATGGAACAGGAGTAAGTCATTTGGCTCCTTGAGCCTGTTCTACCATTCATTAGGTAATTGCTTTTATTACAGATCAGCCAAATACTGCAGATGCTGGAAATCTTGAAATAAAAACAGATAGTGGTGGAAAAACACAGCAGGTCTGGTAGCGTCTGTGGAGAGAGAAACAGAGTTAATGTTTCAAATCCAATATGACTCTTCTTCGGAACTGATCTATATCTTGCTGCCTTGATTTTTTTTATCCTTTCATGGGATGTGAGCCTTGCTGCCAAGGCCAGCATTTGTAGCCCATCCTTAATTGCCCTTGAACTGAGTGGCTTGCTAGGCCATTGCAGAGGGGCAGTCAAGAGTCAACCATATTTCTGTGGGTCTGGAGTCATATAGGTCAGACCAGGTAAGGATGGCAGATTTCTTCCCCTAAAGGACATTACTGTCAAAAAGAAATTAACTGGTGCATTAGTTTCATGGTCACCATCACTGAGACCAGCTTTCAATTCTAGATTTTTTTTAATTAACTGAATTTAAATTCCACTAGTTCCTGTGGTGGGATTTGAACCTTTGTCCCCAGAGCATGACCCTGTGTCTCTGAATTACTATTCCAGTGACACTACCACTACCTCCCTCAAAGCCATTAGCCTTAATTCCCTTGCTTATCAAAAACCTACCAATCTTGATGAAATTGTAGTTCAATGTTTAGAGACCCAACTATCATGAGAAGTCAGAGGAGTTAATTTGGGGCTTTTCCTTGGATCAGGAAGTTGTGGAGTAGAAGACAAATTGTACACAGGATTTGCTTAATCCACACTGTATCTTTGTCATGCAACCTGCATTGCTACAATAGTTTGAAGGAAATGAATAGATGAACAAAGGGTAGTAGCTCAAATGTAAGTTCTCCTGACCATGAACAAGTTTTGTGTCCTATACTAATTCTGTTTTGTTCTGATGGCATGTGCTGACCTCATTCCCTCTTTCAGAATGACAGTTTGGCTCTCGACTGCTCCAACAGAGCCTCTGACTCATTGGTACCAAGTTCGCTGTTTGCTTCAGTCGCCACTTTTCACTAAGGCAGGTGATACGCTCTCAGGGACTGCTGTGCTAAATGCCAATAAAAGGTGAGTTTGGTATGTGTGAATTAAAAAAAAACACAAATAAATTAAATCTGGAAATGTTTAATTACATAAAATAAAATTCATTATTGCAATGGTGTTTATTTTAAAAGTTGATCTTTAAATGCTTTAAAATAATTTGAGAACAACAACTTGCATTTATTTAGTGCCATTAACTTAGTAAAGCATCCAAAGGCACTTTGTATTATGCCCATTGAAGTTTAGAAGAATGAGAGGTGATTTTATTGAAACATATAAGATCCTGAGGGCATTTGATAGGGTAGATACCAGCAGGATGTTTTCACTTGGAGAGACTAAGAACAGGAGATCTACCATTTAAGACAGATGAGAATTTCTTTTTCTCAAAGAGTTGTTAGTATGTGGAATACTCTTCCCTATGGGCTAGAGTTAGACAGATTTTTGATAGACAGGGGAGACAAGGATTATGAAGGGCAGACAGCAAAGTGGAGTTGAGACCACAACCAGATCAGCCATAATCTTATTGAATGGCAATTCAAAGGCTCGAAGGGCTGAATGGCCTACTCCTCTATAAGCCTTATGTTTCCTTTGCTCCTAAGTAGGGAGGTGAAAGGTTTCAGCAGGGAATTTGAACTTGGGTCTTAGGCAGCAGAAAGCACAGTTTTAATGGTCGAACAATTAAAGTTGAGGATGTGCAAGAGGCTAGAATGGGTGGAACATAGAGATCTCCGAGGTTGTAGGGCTGGAGGAGACTTTGGTTAGGAAAGGATGAAGCCATGGAAGAATTTGAAAGCAAGAATGTGAAATTTTAAATAAAGGTGCTGTCTGACCAGGGACCAATGTAGGTGAGCCAACAAAGGTAGAGGGTGAATGGGATTTGGTGTAAGTTAAGAAATGGGCAGAAAAATTTTGGATGAGCTCCATTTTACAGCAGGTGCATCATGGAAGGCCAGCCAGGAAAGTATTGGAACTGTCCTGGGGAGGATTATGTTAGATAAGGCAAGCAATCTCTTTTTCTAACCTGCGTGTGTTTAGTTGTAGCATTTATTGATGTTTAGTTTCCTGGGCTTGTGACCGAGATAGAAACAGAATGAAGTGAAATGACTAAATCCGGATTCTACTGCTGCCCAGGATGTGAAACTACTGTTGTTCATCAGTCTTATAATCGAATTGTTTTTAGCTTGTGAGCGTGATGGAACCTTTGCTTTCCCCTCTTTTTTTTTCTGTAGGCAAAGTTATGACATTAGTATTCTAGCCCAGGTGGATCAGACGGGTTCAAAATCTAGTAATGTGCTTGACCTGAAGAACCCCTTTTTCAGGTAAGTGAAGCTGCCTGATGCTGCTTTCATCATCATACAAACTGACGTCACAGAAGTATTCACTCTTACCCTCGTTTTTAGCTGCTCTTCTTTCTCTTTCCACCTGTCTTTCTGAAAAAGAAGCACGGATTGACCTCTCTGACTGATGGCCTTTCATCAGAATTAGAAGGAGATCAGCTTTTAAGCAACTACCGGGGAGAGAGAGCAGGGAATAAACAAAGGGGAGAGATCTGTGGTGGGGTCTAGGACAAGATTGATTCGATGTAAAAAATGATGGTCCAAGGCAAAATGAGATGAGTAGTGTTACGACCCGGTGAGATCAGCTGAATTGGCTCCCCTCTATTCAGCCTCCTCAGTTGGTCACAACAAAGGTTTAAGCATTTTTTTCACTAGGATATGCCTTTTCCAAATCATAAAGTATTTAACTGTTTAAGTTGTGAGCAATAAGGAGCCCATCAAATAAGATTTTCTTTAGTCAGAGAGCAAATTTATTAACCACTAAATCAGAGAAAAGTAATAAAAACATGACATCGACCCATTCGGACGCTCTCGCGCATACTAGCACACGCACCGGAAATAAAGGGCGTTAGAGCCAATTAAACAAGGTGAAAGAAAATAAGGTTAAGTGTCTGTTGATTGTCCTTAAGGTGTAGATTTTAAACGCTGCGGCTGATTTGGACGAGCTAGTTTCTTGGATGTATTCAGGTGTAGAAGATGTTGCAATTATGAGATCTTGGTTTGCTGGTAGGTTTCTGGTGGAGTTGGTTTCTCGAACCAAGCGACACACTTTTATTCCAAAAGAGAGAGCAGCCTTTGGCCTGTTCCCTGTGCTGAAAACTTTCTTGACATCACCTGTGTCACCTGTAATCTCTTTCTGTTGGCCGGGCAACCTTGCCTTGAAACATGTCACCCATTGTGTAATTCCAAGAGGTTTTGGGTCTGCCTGTGGCAGCCATTGTTTCAATATCCAGTACTTGGCCTTTTTAATGTCTCTTCCTTATAGACAGTTACAAGTTTCGCTGGGTTTCTGGGTTTTAGGAAATGTTTCTGTCTTTGCACTTCTCCAAGGGTGATTTGTTTTTTTCTCTCATCTTCACCTTGGAATGTGGCCTTGCATTTTTAACCAGTTTGTTCTGTCTCAGTTTAAATTGCAAAATTTCCAGTCAGTTTAAAGTTGAAAAATCATATTTTCAAAAAATGAAAAGGGCATAACCTTGTGACAGTATCAGAACAAAAGATGGTGTCAGAAGAGGTGTAAGTTGTAAGACAGAATAACAGAGGAGGAGGAAAGCAGGGAAATCTAGTAAAGAGGTGAAGGCTTCCTTGACTGAGAATGTGACACAAGAAAGGCTGGTCGACCCCCAAGGAGTGGACCCCTTTGCCAGTCGTGTACCAATGGGGGAATCAATGCCCCAAGAAACAGCCAACACGGCCTCCACCCTCAGTGGGTCTGCTGTAGTATTCTTCAATTATTAAAAGAAAATGGAAACAGTGGATTTGGTCCAATGTTATTAAAACACAAATATTCCGAATATGAATTCCTCTCTTCTGAGCTACAAAGGCAGAAGGGTCTTGATTACAACACAGTGGCTAACTTTTTTGTTTTTGCATTTTGTGGTATTTTAGCCTCTCCTTTTCTGTTTTTATGCTGTTTGTTATTCTAAATATTGAATGGTGATAGCGTTGTGAAAGAAGAACTGGACTGGATCTGAACTCTCATTCGGTGCAGCACTGTATTTCATTTCTGCATGGTGAATGGTTGTGTTGTGTCCTGTTGCCCACACCCCCTCCCCTGTATTACTAACTGAGAAATCAGTAAGTCCATATTGTTAATAATTCCATGTGGCTGACTTTAAAGAGAGAAAAATGGAAAATGTTGGAAATAGCAGGGCAGGCAGCATCTGGAGAGAGATATATTGAAGTAATGTTTCATTTTGGTCAATGACCTTTTGTCAGAACTGGATAAAGTTTGAGTTGTAATAGGCTTGAAACAAACACAGGTGAGGGAAAGAGAAAAGGGTAGGTCTGTGGTAGGGTGGAACCAGGAGTGATAAATGACAAGGAATGATGGTGCAAGGCAAAGGGGAATGGTAATGGGACAAATAAAGGAACAAACAATAGTTGGATCTTGATTCCTGTGCTGTCAATTTAATATAATTCTAGTCAAATTATAAGTCTGTGACCACCGTCACCTCTGCTAACATGCTTCAGTGATGTCAGTTACAGGAACCGTTTGTGTGTTTGCAGCAGTTTCATCACCAGCAGTATGGGCTGTGATGATTCTGGCCTTGGAGCTGCCTGGTCCTCTGAAACCACACAATAAGCTAGGAAGCGGTCAAAAGGTTTAACGTCAGACTATCCTTTCTTTTCAAAAAAAAAGGCGCACACTTTAAATGATAAAGGGTACTCCAGTCCCTGTCCCCTAACTTTCTTCCCCTATAATTGCATATATTTATTTAATTTTGTTTCTTTCCAATCATCCGTCATCTGTAAGGATTTATTTTGTTTTCTCCCCACCCCACCCCCGCCAGGTACACGGGAACAACTCCTTCACCGCCCCCAGGTTCACATTATGTATCACCATCGGAGACCATGTGGAACACATCTGCCTCGTATAACCTTAGCTCAGGATTGACGGTGTCTGGTATTGTACACTTTTTTTACTCTCTGGCCTACAAAGTATCAGTAATTTTAATTTAGATCCCTAAATTTTATTTGTGCATTGCATAACTCATGATCTAAACTTGTATTTGCCATGGACAGATCCAGAAATTTGGACATAGTGAATAACAAATTGCATGTGGTCTGTATCGGAACATAAGCTGGCTGTAAATGTTTAAAAATTCAGCTATCCTTTTGGTCTGTTGAGTATTCAGTGACTCAACTCATCCAATTGACTTTCCTAAACTCTAGGTTGCCTGCTGCATCTTGCTTTGTGTTTTATTTTTTTTCGTTCATCCCTTTCTTTCCTCTTTTTTTATTCTCTCTCAGAATGTAGGCGATACTGGATAGGCAATTATTTGTTGCCCATCCTTAATTACCCTTGAGAAGGTGAGCCACCTTCTTGAACTGCTGCGGTACATGGGGTGTAGGTACACCTACAGTGCTTTTAGGAAGGGAGGTCCAGGATTTTGACCCAGCGGCCGTGAAGGAACTGCAGTATAGTTACAAGTCAGGGTGGTGAGTGGCTTGGAGGGGAACTTGCAGGTTGTGGTGTTCCCATGTGTCTGCTACCCTTCTAGGTGGATGCTACAGTAGAGTAGGTGTCCAGGGCAGTGAGACCTTGTTCAGTTTAATGTTGCTGTTCACCTGCTTTGTGTACTTTGAGCATTCTGCCCATCCTCCAGGAAGTCACCTTCCTGATGGTGCTTCACTCATGCTGACTCATGCCACCAGGTTGTGATTTGTAAATAAAAACAAAAAAACTGCGGATGCTGGAAATCCAAAACAAAAACAGAATTACCTGGAAAAACTCAGCAGGTCTGGCAGCATCGGCGGAGAAGAAAAGAGTTGACGTTTCGAGTCCTCATGACCCTTCGACAGAACTTGCAAGTTCTGTCGAAGGGTCATGAGGACTCGAAACGTCAACTCTTTTCTTCTCCGCCGATGCTGCCAGACCTGCTGAGTTTTTCCAGGTAATTCTGTTTTTGTTTTGTGATTTGTAAATGTTAGTTTTTGACTGACTCTGGGATTCGCTTTTCTGCTCCACTAAGATCGAGCTTTCTTTCACTCCAGAGGTTATGCAACTTGCTGCCAAACACATTCTTCTGATCTTCTGGCATAAATCGTTATTTTTCATTTTCTTTGAACCTTGCAATAATTTTTTTAAAATGCTTGAGCTTCTGCCAGATTTTGCTGTCAAAATAACTGAGGCTAATGGCACTCTCCGTTATTTATGCGTACATCATACAGCACCTTCTGGAAAGTGCCTGATTAATTGCCAATATCCAAAAGTTGCTGTTTGTATTGTGCTGCTCCATCAAGAGATTTGAGAAAACAGCATTTTGCTGTAAGCCTCAGAACTGATGGGCATTAGTACTAGCTAAACTCGCAACAGAAAGCTGTCTTTTAATTCCGAGCATAAGTATCCTTTGAAAGATGTGATAATTGGTAATTATTGCCAATCAACCTTCCACAGTACTGTAAATTAACAATTTTGTTTGTCTGTCTGTGTCTCTCTCTCTCTCTCTCTCACTCCAATCCAATCCAATCATTCTTTCTCTCTCTGTACCTGATTTGACATTGAATTCACCCACTCTAATTTGCACTTCCTTCTCAGTCTTTGTGTTTATTCCTCGATCCTTCAATCTGATTAAATTGAGGAGATACCATGTTGGTTGCCCTGTTCACTTGGGTACCAAGTGTACCGTTTCTCTCTCTGCACCATTATTGGCTCGCATTTTCAGAAACTCAGTGTACAAAAATGTTTTGAGCTGAGGGACAAATAGAGGTCCATTGTCAGTTAAGACTACACCAGGAGTCAGTTTTTAAAGTGTTGTTACTCCTGTAGACTTGCTGTTGATAAGCTGAGTTTCATCCTAGTTTTACCTGGAGGATGCATTCCTTTAGAGTGAAGAATTGAGTTTTTTTTAATTTTTAATATCCTATGTCCAATGTCCTGAACCACACATTTTCAGAGTAAAAGCACATCCTTGTGGAATTGCAACAATGCACAGTGAGATGCTATTAGCCCCATGTGCTGAGTTGTGGTTGTAGCTGATGTTTTATAATCTGCATTAAATTCCATGCTGATGGACATCAATGTAATGTACGGTCCTCTGCTTTTTACTTTCTAAGGAGTCCCAACGGCATATGACCTGAGCAGTGTAATTGCCAGTGGATCTGCAGTCAGCCACAACAATCTGATTCCATTAGGTAGGTAGAGAATAATTTCCTGTTCAGAAGTTTTGAGTGTTATAGGAATTTTCAGGGTTGCATGGGAACATTAATGGTCAAGCATAGTTGGTCAAACTCCAAACCAGATTAGTTTCAACATAACCCTCCTCTGCCATCTTGGTTTCCCAGCCGAAGCACCCTCAGCCTTTAAGTGGTACTCAACCTATGTTATGATTTAAAAACATACATTTGCCCACGACTGCAGGAGGCAATATTTCTCATCTCTTGCAAATTAATGCATCAAATATGGTCTTCAGAAGCTCTGGCTCTGAGTGGAAGCTCAGTTCACAAGTTTCAACTGGCGGACTCTGCATTCCTGCTGTTCAGTCATATGACATTGAAATGAATTCTAAATCGGCTTGCATTGGGAGGGCAGCCAGTGTGCCAGTCATTACAGTAGAATTCCACTTCCGAGATCTTAATATTTTTATACTCTTGAATACAGGAGGTTATAATTTGGTTTGGAGTTTGTCTCTATCTCAGTTGTATAATCATCTGCCAGTAGGTTTATAACTATTTGGATAGTTTATGATTTGAGTAGGTTAAATTCTAAATTTGTCATTGGATCTTGCTCTCACTTGCACCAGTCTTTTGCATTGTATATTTAAAACTGTCTTGATTGTGTCTTGTTAATGGATTCTTCTGTGACTTATACTGTAAACCTGAAATAACTCTGCCACGTTCCCATGGCCAAATTGTTCAGGGATCTCATCCGGCATAAGATTCCCATGTTGCCCTGGCCATCGAATGCTGACTTGAGACCTTGTTTGGAAATTTTGAAGTACTTCTCCACAGAATTGGGGATGATGTGAGATAAACAAACATCATTCCTGAACTGTTGTGTGCTTTCTGCAGGCACAGAACCAGATCTGCCTGCTTTCTGGCCTTAAATGGGAGACCCAGTTGGGCAAGGGTTCAACAATGACTTGTATGGGTTATTCCATTTAAAATAAAAATAAACCAACTAGCTACAACTCTGCCACATCCTCTTAAAAGAAGACAAAGGCAATGGGCCAAAGATCCATTCCCAGTGTTCTGCTGCTCTTATTCTAAATAGACGTGATCCATTCCTGGTTTGTCCCCCAGTTGTCCTCACCTTGCTACAGAAAAATTTCCAATATCTATCTTGTGCCTCTTCATGACAGCCAGCCCACAAGGGGAGAGCCCAAGATATGGATAATCTACAAGGTGATTGTAAAGTTGCACAATGGCTTTATACTTTAATAACCTTTAGATGTACATATCATAGCAAACTAAATGGCATATGAAAGCATGATTCATAAAACTTTTAGAATGTTATTATGGACTTCAGATCTGCTAGCCATAATGCACAGTTTGCCTTTTCTACTGTCACAATTTTCATTCAGTTTCAGGATCTGAGATAAACTGAAAAAGCATGAGCACAGCATTAGTAACAATATTAAAATTTGGATTATGCTTTCATATGCTGTTTACAATTTGCTTCAATCATGTGCATATTCAAAGTTATTAAAGTTTAAAGTTGCACAAGGACTTTACAAATGCCCTTTATAATGGTGCTTAAACATGTAAGGCAGTTCGGTCTTTCCAGACTTGACTATTTTGCACTGTTGAAACCTGTGGATTTATTGGAAATAAAGTTTTCCTATTAAATAGATTCCTCCACATCAATGCCCGTTGATGTGCATTTGAGCAACACTGATTAGTAATGCATGAACGATTGCCCGCTTGCATTGAGCATATTAAATACACACACCTTCTCGCACTCTGGATTTTTAAAACATTTCCCCTTCCTAGGGCTATTTCTGGAACACAGTTTGAAGGGAGAAGAGGAACAATCCTGAATGTCCTTTATTTATTTTGATATAATTGCCACTTTCTCAAGAGTTTAAAGATCAAATTTTAACTAATTGAGGAAATCTGTCCACATGTTCTTTTAAATAGTGGCCCATTTTATTGGTTCTTTACTTGTCTTGTGTTGAACAGTTTTGTAAAAAATTAATCCACCCTCTGGACTAGTGACAGTCTTGCATCATGTAAAACATTAAACATGGTGAGCAGTCACATTTGTTAGTCTTATGTTCGTGGCAGGGGGCAATTTTGGAAGGGTTTATGCATCCATCTGTTACCTAATATCCATCAGAGGTGTCCCACTTGATAAAGTTGCTGCAACATTAAACAGTGATGTAGTCACCACTTTTGCTGACTGCAACAACGTTTATTTTAAGCATTCTTGGCTCCAGGCGATGGTGTACAGTTTATTTCATTTCAGCATAATTTTTGATCTAGAAAATTTTGCAGCTTTTTACCCCTTGAGTCTTTACACTCCTTCTTTAATGTATTTGAGTTGTACCCAGAGGAAAATGAGAGAAGCTAACCCTCTATGCAATGCAAGCTAAATAACTTGGTGACTGACATGCTGATCAAGGTGAGAAATGGGCAGATTTTTCATTGAGCTTTGTATTGCCCTCTGACCCCATGACTTGAGTTCATATTTAGCCAGACCCACATGTGGTTCTGTTTCTGTTAAAAGAAACGGTAGGATGGTACCCTTTACAGCTCTGTGACTGAAAAATTTGGAAAGCAAATACGTTAGTGAAGCATAGGTTAGAGGTTTTCCACTGCAATGAGTATATTGCAATCACTAGTGTGAAATGGGCATTCAGTCTTATTACTACTTGGAATTCACAATGCAGAAACGGGCCATTCATCCCAACCAGTTTTTGCTCCACAAAAGCTTCCTCCAAGTCTACTTATTTCATCCCACCCTATCAACATATCCTTCCACTCCTTCATTCCTTGCATCTTCCCCTTAAATGCATTTATGTTCGCCTCACTCCATGTGGTAGCCAGTTCCACATTCTTATCACAAAGTTTCTCCTCTTTGCCTTACTGCATTTATCAGTAACTAGCTTGTAATTTTGGACTTGCCAACCCATCACCCCCCGCCCCACCTACTCATGGAGACAAATTTTGCATGTCTAGCCTAACAAAAACTTCCATAGTTTTAAGACCTCTATCAGGATACCTTAGTTTTTAGAGAAGAGGGCCCCAACATATTCCATCTTTTTGGTAGTTGTATTCTCTTTATCCTGGTAACATCCGTGTAAATTTACACCACTGATTTTTGTAAGTCTTTTCCCTGCCATATTGTTCATCTGGTCACGAGTCAGCTTAGATTCACCACTCTGACCTTCCTTAATCAAGCAGTCAGTTGTTGCTCATGTTTTTAATTATATGTTGCCTATGTTTGTGTATCTTGGTGGCCTGATTTGTCAGATACATAGGCTGTTGCTGTATTTCTTTCTATCCATTTATCCTGCAGTCTTGGGGGATTGGATTCTGTGCTATGATCTCCATCCACATACCTTCAAAATGAGAGTGGGGGGTGGTGGTTATATCTCTTCCTCCGCCCAGCGCTGACAAGTTATTTCCATATCATTCGGTTGAAACTAGTGACTCAGTTACGAACTGGTGAACTAGTTAGCAGCCTATGTTTGAGTAGACAGCATTTCTGTGTAACAACAGAACCCTAATACTTAGTCAGTAAGCTTTTTAAAAATCTCCCAGGGGTCTTACAAGGCTGGCGGTCTGTTCTCCAACCACAAAATAATAACTCTAATTTTAGGGTATAAGCCTTTATTGTTCCAGGGGCTCAGGTGACCTGAATCAAATTTTATTTTGTGTTGCACTTCAATAGACAGGAACCTGTTCGCCACAAATTTTAACACTACTGGGTTATAGGGTCAGTCTAAGTCTCCTTCCCTAAAGGGTCAGTGTAACCTCAGTTTGCATTTAGGGTATATGTAACCCCAGCTCTTTTTTGAAAAGTCTCACAATAATATTAAGAATGGCATTACTCTCAGTACCTCCCTCAGCACAGTTGTAGTTTTAGATAGTGACTATGCTATTACTTATGATATCCTGTGTATATATTAGTAATAATACTGTCTCTAGTTGTCAATGAAGGAATAAACTTACCATTGTCTGTATTCAAAAATTCTGTTTTCAGGAACAATATGATGCAGTATGTTGTAACCAGTGCAGTTTTTTATTTGTATTTCCTGTTGTGATGACAAGCTGCTAACCTTGAAGTTGATTATTTTTTTAAAAAGACGCAACAGGTGTAGGTTTATGTTTCTTTCCTCCCTTCCCACTTCCCACCCCACCCTACCAAGTTGTCTGGCAAAGTTAGGTTGCAGTTAATCACAATGACTGAACATTCCGCCTTGGAAATGCTACGGAGAGTTCTGATATCACATTGTCTAATTCGTATCTGTTGGTGGTCATGTGCAGAGCAGTCAGTAGAATTGACCTCCTGCTTAAATTGGGGTACGTCAAGGTAAAATGTGTGGATCCATTGGCCCGCTAAAAGGGGAGGAAGGGAGAAAGTAATTGGCTGCCTCAATTATTGTCTATGGGTAAATATCGTCTGGTTCGAGTTGAATTAGCCGATTTCAGTTGAAGTCACGACTGGGGCACTACAGTTGGTCCTGAACATCCTGAGGTAGGAGAAACATCAGGAAGGTTTCTCTTTCCCCGAGTGCTTTCCAGCAACCCCTGCCGAAAAGTGTGTGTGTGCGCGCGCGCGCGTGTGTTGGGCTTTGGGGTTGGTTGCAGCTGTGTTATTGTTTCCCTTTTCCTCCCTGCACCCCCTCCCACCCCACACCTGCCAACAGTTACTGCTTGGGCTTGCATGGACTAAGACTACCTGAATCAGTTCCTGGCAGGCACCTGGCCCTGATTGAACTATATCCCAGAAAGGGTCGTCATCTTTAGCAAGAGGAGAGGTGGAATGTTTGCACATGAGTTTGGAAGTGAGAATCAAGTTGTGGTTTTCTTCACTTCCTATAATGTGCGACATTGCAAATATACAGAACTTATTCTGCAGAAATGTGATTCTTGACACCTACAATTGAATTGCCCTTCAGTGATTTCAGTGGACTGGGTATATTGTAGTACAAATCTACCTTCCACCGTAGCAAGCCCACTACCTTGAAACTGATTCAGCCCTGTATAATTGAAATTTTTTCTTCCCATCACCTTTGTCAAATTCAAAGGATTTTAGCCCTTCTCGATACATAGAAATCCTGGTCTAAACGTAACTCTTGTTGATGAACTAGGCATGTTAACAATCTGTTATACTAGTCTGACTGCTGTGGTCATTCTGGTGAACACAGCACTAGCACCAAGCATTGTTGAACTTTAGTGATGCATTATTGAGGAATGAGCTTTATGCTTTTGTGTGGTGCTTTTCCCTCCCTTTGTTGTATTTTACTGGAAGGTTTCTCTCTCCTCCTCTCTTCACAGCCAACACTGGGATAGTGAATCACACTCACTCAAGACTGGGATCCATAATGAGCACAGGATTTATACAGGGTAAAGACATGGCCCTGAATCCCTCTGAGGCTTGACCGGTCGAATGAAACTTGCCAATGGAAACGCAACTGCTTGGCTCCAGGCACCCATAGCAACCTGTAGCCAATCTAGTTCCTTCTGGGATTGGCAGACTGCACCCAGGAGCCTAAAATGCAACAAAGGGTTGACTGGTCTGCTTGAAAAGATACACTTGGCACAGGGAGAACTGAACTTTATGTTGAATGAATGGTTAAATGCATTATCTGAGCACAGTGCAAGCTCTGCCATGAGTTTAACTGTGCACTCTCAATGAGCTTTAAGTTTTGGTGTCCATGTTAATTCCTGCAACACTGCAAAGAAAATTATAATATTTCCCATTCCTTTGTTGGTGTGCCACTTTTTTTTCCATTTATGCCTGGTCTTTTCTCTAATAGTTCAAAGATTGAACTAAACTAATTGTGAAAACTGAAAGTTGCAATTTGAAATGCTTGTACAGCTGTACACTGCTGGGGAGAAAGGACTCCAGGCCAGTGTCCATGTTGACATAATCTTTTTGTGTTGAGCAAAGGCTCTAGGAATTCCCCAGTGCATGGTTGTCTCTGGAAGCTTGTCTTGACAACCAGGCTCATCTTTGCTGCTAATCTGTGCAGCAGTGCAGTAAAATGCAAATTGGGTGACCTGCCAGTTCATGTTTGTCTTTTCAGTCAGACCCCACATCCTAGGTCTTGATCAATAACACTGATTAAAGCCTGGGAGTTTGTTCTAATTGTCTGAGGGCTACTGTGTTACCCCTGTTCCTTAATGCTGTACAGTTGGTGACCTTGGGCTTTGAATTTTACCTTTAACCACGAGTATCATAAAGGTACAGCAGTTTTGTCAGCCCCTGTAAAGGGGCAGAAGAGGTTGCTGTTTCCCATGTGGACCATTCATCAAACCAAAGTGTTAATTCGCCCTTCCTCTTCGTAGAGGGTGATGGGCCTATGTGTATTTCCTGCATTTGCACTTTGTCTTTCTAACTCCAAAATTTGAGTTGATCTCCCTGTACAAGTCTCTCTCTTGCTCTCCTGCAATGCAGATCAGTTCTCCAGTGTTACAGCTATAATTCCAACTCTCCCAGGGGATCCTCGACATTGCACACGCTATAATGTATTTTACCTGAATTGGTTGATACTTTTTTTAATAATGAAGTGCTAACTCCTACCATTCAGTGGGACTGGTGTGTTTGGTAAATTCTGGTAAACACCTGTTTACAAAGTGTGCCAGAAAAATCAGCACAGTTGAGTCATTTTTGACTCCTTATGACATTGGATCCCCTGGAGAGGGAAGAATGGCCTTGAGTTGGAATCTTGGCTGTAGGGTTAGCTGTTTATGACGTTGATGGGATTGTTTTGTTCTCCGCATGGCTCATCATCTTCCAGACTCCCTTCCCTGTAGGAATTCCATTGGCAGCAGGCTGCTACAGGTGCCTGGAGTCGGATTTCTGTCAGTAAGGTTCATAGCATGCTGGTAACTATGCAGTGTTGATTAAAGGCCCTGTGTCTTCCCATAGCTCTTGGTGGGTATATGCGTCGCTATTGAAAGATTTTGGGCTTCCAATAGCGACAGCAAACAGTGAATGGGTGTATCCAAAAGAGATGATCCTCTGAGCGACTGTCTATTATGGGTGCTTTTTTTCATGCTTAAAAACAAGATGACAGCACAGGGTCTTTAATGCACACATCTATTGTTTTTGGCTTAGAGAATTTATCTCAATGTGGGGGGGACAAAATTGCAGAAAATCCAATTAGGTGTAGCATTACTTGCCTTTTTAATAACTAGGCCAACCCATCCTGACCAAACATGGGTTGGGTGGGTGGGGCTTCCTTTTAAAATCTGAAACCAACCCAATCATCAAAGATGTCTTAAGTTTGCCCCCTCAAAGGAAACCAGTTACATCTCAAATACTGGAAGGTGGTCTTTTGAAGCTGCCAACTAACATGGGATAATGTGTGTGGGAGACATGTACATCCCCCTTCTCTTCCCTCCCTGATTGCAAGACAGTCCCAACATTTCAGTGTTTTTTTTCCCTCCCCTAGCTAATAGTACAGAACAGGAATTGATTAGTGTGGCCTACTGCTGCCCTGTACCATGCAGTTATCCTATGGGCCACTTGAGATCTTTTAAAACTTAACTACTGAGATCTGTATTCGGGTGATACGAACGTACTAATTAGGAGTAGGATTAGGCCATTTGGCCCTTTGAGCCTACTCTGCCATTAATTAATAATGGCTGATCCGATTGTGGCCTCAACTCCACTGTCCCAACTACCCCGATAACCTTTGACTCTCTTGTTATTGAAGAATCTATCTAACTCAGCCTTAAAAATATTCAATGACCCTGTCTCCACTGCTCTCTGGGGAGAGAGTTCCACAAACTCTCAACCCTCAGAAAATTTCTCCTCATCTCCATCTTAAATGAGAGACCCCTTATTTTTAAACTGTTCTGTCTAGTTCTAATCTTCCCCCACAAGGGGAAAAATCCTTTCTGTATCCACCCTGTCATGCCCCCTCAGGATATGAGTAGCCAGATATACAATTTCATAGCTTCTGACACAGCGCTGAATCAGAGAACTGAAATTTTCTCCCTTCTTCACCCAACACCACTGGCAAAATAATTAAGTTATTAAGTGAGTGTTCATGCAGCGTCACTGCAACTGGATGCACCAGCAAAATAACTTGCGGTTTCATTGCCTTTTTAGTGCTGTTCAGGGATTTAGTAGCATTCCTGCACTATTGTCAGAACAAAATTAGATTTTTAAATTTGTTTTTTATGGTGCTGCTAACAGAAATAGCTGCATTATTTTGATAATGGGACCTGGTGATAAATGTACATCAGCTCGCGCTCTCTCTTTCTCTCTCATCCCAGCACAAGCTACACTATGGTTTGACTCTCCCTGAGAGGGAAGCTTCTTTGACTGCATTAGACATTCTGTTAATTCCCTTGGTCCTCCAAGGTTTACTCATCATTTAGCTTCAGTCATTTCACAGCGGTAGACCTTGGCACAAACTCTAATCCCAATCAGATGCGCAAAGTAAAATGATTTTATTTACCCAAATGGAAGAGGATCATTCTGTCAACTTGGTTAGAGAAGTGCTATCTTGCCTTTGAGACTACAGCAGTATTTCTGCACCAAAGCACAATCCAGGAGGATTTTCATTTCCTAATGTTCTAAAATATATTGTGAAATATTTGCGTTCAGTTTGTTGATCCATGCAGTACACTGCATATTCACACATTATATAACAAGTACTCCTTAAAGGGACTTCTGAGGGGGGAAAGTGAAGAGTTTAGAAATAGATTTTATTTTATGTTTTTTGTCTCCTGGGCTTATGCAAACTTTACTCAAACTCTGCACAGGGTAAATCCCCAAGAACTGATTTGAGGATAGGAAGTGTTGCGTGTTTGATCTCTCGGTATCTATTTGCATCCATCATCTCACTAGTTTTGTTGTCCAAACAATGCCATTAAAATTAGACTAAGTTTGCCTCAATCAGGGGAGATCAGCACAAACTGAATAATCACATTCAACATTTCAAAGCTTGATTTCAATTTATTTTTTGTTAACTTTAATGAGCATTCCTGCAGTGTCTGACCCGTACTCTTTCACTGGCCAATTACAATGATTATCGAGTTCTCTAAATGTTGCTATTTCCTGTAACTAACTTGCTTAAAAATCCGATTTTTGAATTGCATGTAGTTTTGTGTTTTTCAGTGTCAGGGTTTTGTCTAAAATCAAGGAAAGAGGTTGGGCACTTCAGTGGACCTCAGGGCCAGGGGAGCGGTAATGACCAAAGTTCTTGCTCCTGTTCACAATTCAGTACCCTATTTGGAAATTTGTGAGTGCCAACGAGAACAGGAATGACTCACTGTCAGGACCATAGCTCTCCTCCCCTTTCATGCACCCTTGTGGTTAACTAGCCTGTGGACACTCCTCAACCTGCTAGTTCATAATGAGCAACCAATGTCCAAGGAATCAAACTTTAGCTGGACACAGCCTTTCAGGAGTGGGGAAGGAAGAAAATTGGTACCAGAATGTTAGTCAAAAAAGTGCAGGTTTATGCCATCTGTCCTTCATATTGTTGACTCCTAAATTTAGCTTTGTTCTTGTGAGATTCAGTGTTCAGTATCAAGTGGGTGGGATCAAATTCATATGCCAGATATACCATCAGCTAACGATGTTAGCCCTGTGTAGGACTAAGTTTTTACATTTATCTGAAGGGGATAGTGTAAAGGAATGTGCTATCACTGGTCCCTTCAACTACTCCCCTGACTGGCAGCACTGTCTAATTTTGCTGCTTATCTGGTTGCTTTCAGTGCTGGGTGTATATGTTTGAATGGGATAGCCTGTCTAGTTGGGTGATTTTTGCCTTACCCAGTCAAGCAGACAATCCTTTGGGGTGGGGGGGGTGGGGGGGGGGGGGGGGGGTGGTAAATACTAGCTTGGGAGTCCCAGCAGCTCTACTGCTTGAGCAACCAGCTAGCTGTCTGAAACTAGGAGCTTCTCCGAAAGGGGACATAATTTGAAAGTTGGGGTAGGGCATCAGTACTCTAAAGGATTGAGTGGCCTTTATAATGTAAGGATTTTTACCTGTAAAACTCTTATGTTTATGGCTGTTCTTTGTTCTGTTCTGTTTTGCTAGGATCTTCGAGCGGTGGACAGGGTGGAGTGATTGCCAGTAGCAGCCACTATCCAATCAACAGTCAGTTCACCATGGGCGGTGCTGCCATCTCCATGGCTTCTCCAATGTCCATAAGCACCAACACAATGCACTATGGGAGCTAAGAGTCCATGACAATGCCTCCAACCTTTCGAACTGACACTTTTGAGAGGAAAAAAACCAAATGCAGATTCAGTTCCCTCTCCAAAAACTCAATCTCTATGAATTGTCCAAATTCATTGTCCATGGATTTAGCTAAGCCTGAGGGTGTGTGTGTGTGTATTTTGTTTTTGCCATGGAAGCGACAACAAGCAAATTCTTTGATACCAGACTTGTAAAGTTTTATATAACAAAAAATGGGGGTGGGAAAATAAATGCTGTTTTGGTCCTGCGATTAGAGTCTGTAGTTAATAGATTTCCTCACCAGTTTGTTGTCGGAGTGCTGCAGGTAGATACTAACATATCCAGGGGGCAGATTGCTGATGGGAGGTTTCCATTACTTGGTATGACCTTGCCTCCTCCTCCTCCTCCTTCTGTGTTACCTTAACCACCTCACCAACCCTCCCCCCCCCACCTCAGTCTAAATAAACTGATCACTTGGGGATTTTAGGTTAATGGAAACTGTTAATTGAAAGCTTCGAAAATGACAATTACCAGGTGTAAACGTAATAAATATTCTAAATGTTTTTGATACCTAAGACATTTTTTCATTTTTAAAGGTTTTTTTAAAGTAAGGCAAGTTCCTTTAAGTACCAACAGACTGAGTGGAAATTGCTTTTCCCAACTCCTTTGAAACCTGAAATAAGTGAGAAGCTTCCAGGTTCATCATGTGGAGAAAGGTGTTTTGCAGGCCTGGCATGAACTGTGTAGCTGGAGGAAAGGAACAGGTGTCTGAACAGTGAGTTTTTTCTGGGCAGCTGTCTGATTTGCTTTTGTCTGCCTTTTTTTTTCATTTTGACAATTTTGCAAGATGATCTCAAAGCCAGAAATATAAATCTGGTCGGACTAGTGAAAACTGCACGGCTGCAAATGTGTCGCTCAACAGTGCCAAGAGCAACCATGCACTAGCCAGCTCGTCACTGCATCCAACCTAAACTATTAATGCTTTGCCTGCTGACAGTTCTATTAAAGAGGGACTGATAGACAGCCCCACATCTTTTGATTTTCTATTTCCAGTGAGTTTATTTCTGAGTTTTATGTATCCACTGTCATTTTGAATGCAGTTGAGTTGAAACTGTAATGGCAGTAGGTCAAGCAACCTGCACCACCTGTGTAGTGCTGCTGCTCTTGGAATGGCAGGTGCCATACACATATTGAAACGGGTCTGACTGCTTTAGTGTATATTTCTGTGTATATTGGGTTTCATCTCCGTATACAAGTAAAGGGATGCTGCAGATTTGGGGGGTAGGTGTGTTCTCTAGCAGTGGGACATCATGGTTAGGGTATGGGATTTTGTACTCCACACTCCAGATAAATTCATTCTAGTTGCGAGCACCCTTCTGTGATTAACTTCCAAATCTCGAGATTAAAGGTAATGAAGACTTCACTTTTCTATCAGATCTTACAGAGAACAAGCATTTTCTGATTATAACTCCTAACAATGTCTGTATATTTCTATTGAAATAGTTGTATTATTACTGGCAGCAGTCTCTGATAGAAGGAAGAATTGCTTTAAATTCTGCGGATTGACTGTAGATTCTAGCTGTCTTGTCATACAAGATGTTTTACTTTGAGAGAGGATTCAAATCCACCTGCTTCCTTTCCTTTACAAAATCTTGTGCCCTGCTGACTCTGGTGAGTTCATTGGCCTTCTTCGGTTTTCAGATGTCCATTAATGTTATTGATTTGTGCAGGGGATGGGGAGAAGCGACATTGATTTCCTTGTGGGGGCTTGTGTGAGAATTTGGTGGACCTGTTTATGGTTCTGACAGTTTTGTATTTGTTCTAGTGACCTGTTGAGAATCAGGGTAGAATTGAGGTGAACAGGCGAGCTATACCTGTAGAATTGTATGTATGGGGGAGAGAGAGAGCGCGCTTCTGCAATAAAACCTTGTCTTAAATCATCCATTTTCTTTGATGATGCCTGAATACAAGAATTGAAAGTGTAACTGTAGGTTTACCTGCATTTCAGGTGTAAATCTAGCATGTGATACAAATAAGCAAAAACTCTTCACAAATCTATGTGGGGTGGGGGTGGTGGAGAAGAGAGCTTGTGTTTCTGTGCAAGGTGAATTTACTTAAACTGCAGGAGTTGGGAGTGGGATGTCTGTCCAGTGACCAAACTATGTATTGCTTCATGCACAAGAAACTGGCATGTTTGGCACATTTTTACAAAGTTTCTGGAACTCATTGGGGGTACCTTTTTGAGATTCCAGTTTTATTCTGTGCAGGTGGCAGCTTCATTTGTTCACAGGGTGGATGGTTAAATTTTTGTTTGTGTAAAGTGATTTATCAACTGGAGCCATAGGTCTCATTTTAACTTGAGCTTCAAGTTCAATCAGGAGTGGGACACCCACAGAACATTATCTCAGTAATGACCCTGGGTCCCAGACTTGCTTTTAAAGGGCCATTTTAAAACATTTGCATCTCCAGCACTTTTAGGTTACGGGTCTCTTGTACTGTTGCAGTACCTGCAGGGGAGATAGTGGTTATTCAAAAGAACTGACTGTAGAAATTGTGGAATCTAGTCTTATCATCAAGGAAGCATTATTGTACAAACTTTAGTAGCGATATACTGTGAATATTTTAAGCTTGTATTTTAATTTTGGAGTGGAGGAGTGTTGACTGCTTCCAGTCTGGAGAAAAACTATTGCGTCTCACAAGGCACAATCCTAAGTAACCCTTTGTTTCCATTCTGAAACATGTCTGCAGTTGGTGGTGATAATTTTAAAGGCTTTAAGAAAGATCTTGTGACCCTGTGAGGTAAACTCTCTAATCATCTCCCTCCCTCTCAACACTTGGCCCACAGCTACATTGGTAGCATTGGCTTTAGAGTTGTTGCCTGGGAATGAGATATTAGTGTCCGTTAACACAAGGGCTATAAGCAGTTTAGAGCAACATCCTGCAAACTTTCTTGCTGTTCATCAAAGCCCTATGTTTAGGGTGTAGCTGTTTCAATGGTGTCTTGTTTTAGAAGGCTTTTCGAATGATTTAATTTTGGATTTCTTTTCATCAGATATTAACATCCTGCTGATAATCCAACACTATCATTGTTTGCTTTAGTTTCTCTCTTCTCCCCATCCATAATTGCCGTAGTGATTTTATTTTTTGAGAACCGGAGTAAAACAAAGTGCTAAATTGTGAACCCAACATCAAAAGGTTGTCCATTGAGTACAAGTTGTATGACAGCCCTTCCTGTCCGGTCCAAAATAAATGAGTCAATATATGACTACTGTTCTCTCCTCAACTCCTGCAAAAATAAAACTTGATTGTTGCAGCTCTGAGAACAGAACATTGGGATTTTGGTACATACTGATGAACACTTATGGCACACAACAAAGGCCAGGAATCTGAGGGAAGTAATGATGCCTCAGCTAATTCACCAGTACCATTAATTTGACTAATGGATAAGACAGTCGTTGTCTCTCTGTTTCTCTCTCCCTCCCCCCCCTCAAAATTCCCACACATTCTTCCTTCCCCCACCACCACACACTCACACCTTTCAACCCTAAACTCTAACCTGAACTTTGACTTGTATGGGTCTATGGAGTGCCTGTTTGCAGAGACCAGCCACATCTACGCAGTGTTCAAATTGAGCTGATGAGGGGTAAATATTCAGCGTATCAATATTTTAATTTTTGTGGCTATGGGGCCTTGCTGTTGATGCCACACATCCTCCTGTCATCCAGGGGATTATTTGCTTGGTTGAGATCTTATCCTGCAATTGTGTTTTTCTAGTTAAATCCCCAAATGACCTAGCTTGTCTTACCTGTACAATTGGGAGGCTTTGGGCTATTTGCTTAATGTTTCTACTCAGAAATCAGACACCTCAGCTTTGCCCATTGTGTTTTCTTGGCCTGAACATCAAAAGGTATCATAGTGCCCCTTGTGATGGGTCAAACTAGCATGACATTTGTAGTCAGAAAAGCCTGAAACTAGACATTGGCACCCATTAGAATCCACAAAGCTATGCTCAATATATAGAGAATGCTTCTTAAGAGATGGTCAGTTATTGGAGTTCTGCAGTGTGGAACTCTCATTATATAGGCATGAGCGAATTGTTGACCGTACACAGCTGAAGGAACACTTGCAGTGTATTGTCAGGTTTATTGGAGTGAATGATCGCTGAATCTTGGCGCAGTGTGCAAGGCATGTGAACTCCTGCGCCAGTAATCCTGTGTCAGTGTGATCCCTAATTGAGTATTACAGAGCAGGCGTGACTTCAACATTAGCCTCAATCTCCTCAGTTAGGCAGCTTTTGTAGAATATTTCTACAGTAAAAAGGATTTTAAAACAATTAGAACGGGTAAGGGTTAATGTGATAAATTATCACAGTGATGGCTGACAGCAAGGATAATTGATCTGCGATTAGCTGGGCAGGTGGCGCAGTAACTGGTGAAACTTTGATGGAACAGTTCAGAGTTACTAATGTGGATCCCATTTGAAAGTTCGGGATTATCCTAGTTTAATTGGACCTTTTTTTTGTAATCCCTGCAGCTTGAGTTGTGGCTAAGCAAGTTGTGAACAAAAACTTGAGTTGTCACTCACCTGACTAATTGGACTTGGGTGGGTCTGCCCTTGTAAATGTTTCCCCTGCACAATTGGTACAAAGCATTAGGCAGATTGTTTATTCTGCTTTATAACTTCAATTTTAAAATCTGCTCCTACTTTACAAATGAGGCTTGTTATTGACCCTGAACTATTCTGGTTAACCCATTTACAGCTTTCCTGATCCAACCCTTGCTAGAGGATTTTACCAACATGTAGTTTAGTGTTTTAGTGTATCTAGAAATGTTTCTGTAGATTGGCTAGACCTTTGTTCATCTGTGTTGTGTGTAGATTTTATTACAGCGACATGAGATTGTTAGACCATATTAGAAAATCATAATCCTGTAATACGTGAATTATCAAATAAAACACTAATATTAGATGTTTTTTGAGTGATCTTTAATTGATTTCTATCTCTCCACTGCTAACTCCAGATAGGAGAATGCAGGATGAGGCTTTTCCATAGCTGCTGTTGATGCTGATTTGTGATCTGGCACAAGCTGCAAACCAGATTGCTTGTGGTCTGCATTTTCCGAGGGAAGACTAAATCACATCCGCCGTGCAGCACCTTACTACCAGCCCATCAGAGATTAGTGATGTTGCAATATCCACTACCTTTTAAAATGGGCATTGGCTCTCCCAATGACTAGAACTCCAACTAATGACTGAGTGAGTAAATGGGCTATTTGTGTGGCACTTGAGCTTCACAGATGAGAATAGTTGCAGATTCAGTCATTGCCCAAACATAGTCAGAAGAGGCACGTGGTCAGCTGCAGTGCTCCTCCTCTAAAGACCCTAAGTGAAGACAGGACCACGTTAGGCTGTGATACCCCTACCCGTATGCTAAACCTTCACAGTCTAGAGTCATCAATGCTGCTCCCACTGGGGTGTATCCTGATTTGAGATGGTGCCCTAATAAGACTGGTGCCTGGTAAATTTAACAACTAAGTAAAATAGTAACCCAGTTCAGGCAGTCCAACTGTGAGACCAGTCTGAAAGTTTAGCGAGTTCTGGAGATTTTCAGAAACCATTTTGTCAAGTTAGTGACTATATCTGTCTGTTCTGATGGTTTGTGACTGCAGTTTGGTTCGCATTTCAGTGATAGTCAGATCCCAGAATTTTACAACCCCCTTTCCAGGGCAATGTTGCAGAAACCAGTGCACCAGCTATCACAATATTCCTGGACACTTCTTCATCAGCCTATGACACTATCCTGGACTCAATCCCAGAGATTGAGTTCAAATCCCATGACGGTATGTTGTGAAAAAAAACTTTAATTTGTGAGCTGTCACATTAATTAGCAAAAAGTCTCGCCTGGTCTGTAGTTTCCTGACGTCTTAAGTAATAGAAGAAGCAGCCCACCATCACCTCCATGCAGGTAAGAATGAGCAATAACAATGTTATTATCCACATTTTGTGGATATTCTTGTAGAAATCACTATTCATATATGGAACAAACCTGTGATGTCCTTAACAGCTGTTTTTATTTTAACATGTATCAGTATTAGGCATGTTCAACGGTAGGCAGAATGGAATCTGGAAGACGCCTCCAGTTAAATTTGAAGACAGCTATGACCTCCAGGATGATGATCTATAGTCTTAAATGCCAGCTATCCAAACATCTCTGCCTCACCCAGTGTTTAATAATTCAGCCAATGATAGTACAAATCCCACCATAAAAATGTGAATTCAGATTAATGAATACTGATATTAGTAAACGAGACTGCAGCTGTCATTGTAAAATCCCAACTGATTCACTAATAACAGAAGAAATCCTGCCTTACCTGGTCTTTGTGACTCAACTTCCTTCTGAAGCAAACAATTTAACTTGCATCAAAAATAAAACTTGCACGTTCTCTGGGCAACTAGCGATAGGCAATAAAAACTGGTTAGTGATGGCCACAGCCTAAAAGTGAATTTTAAAAAAAACTACTGGAAGGCTTGTCTTTGTATTGCAACTGCCTCATGGCGTTTTTGTAGATTAAAGGTAATTTAGAAACGCAAATAGTTTAATATCTGAGCTGTCTGCGATTGCTGTGAAGCTTTACCCAGCTGGCTGGTGCTAATTTAGTCAAGGCTCGCAGTTGATGGATGCTTCTGTATAAAGTAATCCAATGACTATTGACGCAATGGCAGCCTAATGGCGAGTCAGTACCTCTAGGACAGTAACAAAAAAAGGGTTATGCATGAACCAGCTAGATTTCTTTAAGTACCAATACAAGATATGCATACTGCACCTGTTTAAGTCCACAGTTTGCACGTTTGCAGTTAACTATTTGCACTGGGGTTTTGCTTCAAAAGCCATTAATTGGCTGTGAGATGATTTGTGGGGGTGGGGCATTGCAAGGTGGAAATCCAAGATCAAACAGTGTTGTAGTGCATTTTTCCGCGTTTAAAGGTTTGCTGAAGGGCCTGAGCAGTGTCATCAGCAGCTTGTGGGTGGGGGTGGGGGTGGGGGGTGAGTCTTTGCCGGGAAATCTGGCTCCTGCAGTAGCGCTGCACCGGGCGCCAGGTGGAGCCTCTGAGAGGCTGACCCTGACCACCGCCGCCCCCCCCCCCCCCCCCCCCAATGCCTTCTCGACCCGCGCCTGCGCATCGCCAGGAGGCAGCTCGGTCCGGCGGGGAAACCATTCCCAAGCTCCACCAACTGGGCGCTGGCGATGAAAAAAAAAAGCCGCACGCGCCCGGATCACGGCTTCTGTTGGAAAGCGCGGCGACGCTCCCGATTGTGCCGCTGAGCTGACCGCGTCCTCCTTTTCCCCCGGGGCCGCAGGCGCGGGTCGGACGCTGCGAGGCGGAACCTCCCTTCCCGGCCCCACGCGGCGGCCGGAGCGGGTGAGGCGGTGACACAGCCCAACATGGCGGCGCTGAGGCGGCGGCTCCTCTCCTCGGCTCCCGGACCAGGAGCAGGGCTTTGGAGCCGAATCCGAGACAGCAAACTGGGTAAGAGCGCGGGCCCCGCCCAGATCGGAGCTTCGCCGCCGGTCACCCACCCTCTTCACCGAGGAAATAGGAACAGGCCATTCGGCCCATGCCCCACTCCTGCCTCCTCCTCTAAATCTATCGGTGTGACCCTCTCGTCCCTTCTCCCTCACTCGCTTTGTCCAATTTCCTCTTAAATGCATCTGTACTATTCACTCACCCATAGTTCCACACTCTCCACCACTCTTTGGGTTAAAACAAAGTTTCTTCTGAATTTTCTGTTGGACTTTGCAAGAGACCCTCTCTCACCCCGATGGCCTCCAGTTACGCTCTCCTCTGTCCAAACCTTTCATAATTTTGAAGACCTTGATTAGGTCGGACCTCCACCTTCTGTTTGAGAGAAAAGCACCCCGACCCGTTCATCCTTTCCTCATATGGGTAATAACCTCCCAGTTCCAGCAGCGATCTTGCGCGTCTTTTTTTTGCACACTCGCCAATACTTTTTATATCGTTGTTATCTAACATGGCGACCAGAACTTGACATTGTACCGTCAGTGTGGTCTAACCAAGAATGGAACATTAAATTCTGTAAATACAAAGCAGTTCAGACAACACCCGTGAAAGGAAGGGACAGAGTTGATGTTTTAAGCTCCTTTTGTCAGAACTGTCAAAACGTTGAATGTTTCTTTCTCCACAGGTGCTGCCTAACCTGCTAAGTATTCCCAGAATTTTCTGTTTTTAGTTGATTTCCAGCATCTTCAGTACTTGTTTTTTATGGGTCTGACCAAGGTTCCATACAAGTTTAACATAACTTCTGCACTTTTCAATGCTATCTCTTTAGGAATGAATCCCAATGCTTGGTTTGTTTTTATGGCCTTATTAACCTGCATTGCACTTTTAGTGATTTGTGTTTTATATTCCCAGATCTCTTTGCTACTCACCCCCCATTTAGATTCTTATTTTCTAAATAACGAAACCTCTTTGTTACCAAAATATAATGGCCCATATTTATCTATTGAAATGTATTTACCAATTATATGCCTCTTTTACAAGTGTATTAATGTTTTAATGTAATTTATTGTAACGTTCCTCAGTATTGACTATCCCTCCCAATTTGGTGTCAATTTTAAATTTAGAAATTAAGCTTTGATTCTAATGTTTAAACCATAAATATAAATTGTGAACAGGAATAGTGGTCTCAGCACTGATCTTTGTGGGGCCCCACTCCCCATGGTTAGATGTCTCTTCCCACCTGCCCCATTTTCCCTTCACCCCCTTCCCCTCTCCTCTCCCTCCCTCTTCTCCTCTTTCCCCTGCCCCTCCCTCTTCTCCTCTTTCCCCTGCCCCTCCCTCTTCTCCCCTTCCCCCTGCCCCTCCCTCTTCTCCCCTTCCCCCTGCCCCTCCCTCTTCTCCCCTTCCCCCTGCCCCTCCCTCTTCTCCCCTTCCCCCTGCCCCTCCCTCTTCTCCCCTTCCCCCCCCCTCTCCCTCACCACCTCCACTGCCTAAGGACAGTGTTTACAAGTTCTCTTCTACACTATTTCATGAACGATAAAAGGTCAGGAAGTCAGGATGAATTGGGACAAGAGTCGCATTTCAAATGTTATTTTATCCTCTTGCAGGTTTCTGGACACGGAGTCTTTTTAATGATTACAAAGAGGCCTGTAAAGAAATTGTTGTGGGAGCCAGAGATCACCCAGGAAAAGCAGCCTTTTACTGCACAATCCTCACAGGGGCATGTGTTTGTGGATACAAAAACCCATGTGATAAATCCTTTCACGCCACTCTGTTGGAATCGGCCAACCAGCTTTTAATCCTATCACCTTGGGTCAGGAACGGCCGGTCAGATCGGCACATCCAGAACCTGGTGACAGTCAAAAACCAGGGTCGACTCCGGCACCAGAACCTGCTCCTCTTCTCTCTGGTGTACACGGCTCCCTATGATGCAAAAACCAGTATATACAATGCACAGTGTGAGTACTTGAAGCCACGGTGGTCAGACTTTCCAAATAGGATTTTAGACATTGGGTTTTTTGGCAAATGGTGGATCCTTAGTTCAAAAATGAGAGACTGGGACATTAACGATGATGAGTTTGCTTACTTGCCTGCAGAGCTGCAAACAGTCAAATCACAGAACCTCCACTCGGCTGAGAACGAAAGACTATTTGAATTAAAGTTCCAGCCCATCATTCTTGAAGAGGACATGCAGGAGGAGGGAGGAGGGTGACAGACACTGCACACTCTACCTCACTACTGACAAAACACCTAAAATTTGTTGAGGATGGAAACCCAGCTTCCTCACCTTGCAGCTTTATCCTCCCTATCTGGTTCAAAGCTTTGCTTAACCTTTCCTGTGTTGTAAGAATGTACGAAAAGTCAAATAAATACAATCCTAAAAATGAAGATGTGCTGATATTTCAATATACCAGGTTACAATGCCAGGTGTCAGCCCATTACAAGTACACCGGTGGTGCGTTGTATTGATACAGAAATACAAGCAGGGCATGGATTTCCCTTGTAATTTCCCTACACTGAGACAGACCCTTGTGGTGCCTCTTCTCAAAGGATAAGTATATTGAACAAATCATCCCATGGGCAGTTCACAAAGCCTTCCCAATCAGCTCACTATTTTATCTTTCTTTTCCCCCTTTACATAGACTGTTCCTGGAACGCTGTTCCATGGGTGCTGGCAGCCCTCTGGTACTTCATCCAAGCATAAGATTTTGAGATGTTAGTTGCCTCTTCAACCATGGGGTCCATCACAGCTGATCTCGATCCTAACCTCATCCAATTTCCTTGCTGCTTTGATCTGCGCTTACACAGGTCTGTCTGTCTCTTATTCAGGGCATGGATACTGATTAGAGATGAGTTCTCAAAAGGGATAGTGAATAAAACAGCCATAATTCTTTCTGTTTGAGAAGGACCAGTCAGAAACTTTGAATTTGAGTCCTCAGATTTCTGGTTTTGTTTTCTATATGGTAAAGAAAGACTTGTATTTATCTAGCACATTTCAGCCAATGAAGTACTTTTCCAATGTAGAATGTGAGGAATGCAGCAGCCAATTTGCATACAGCAAGCTCCCACAAACAGCAATGAGATAATCAGATAACTTTAACCAGGGATAACTCTCACAGCTCTTCTTCAGATAGTGACGTGGAATCTCACCTGCAGGATGGCACCTCAGACAGTACAGTTCTCCTGCATGTGTTGGCCTAGTTAAGTCACTGGAGTGGGACTTAAACCCACAACCTTTTGACTCAGGCCAGAGTGCTACCTACCGAGTCAGTAGTTGGTAAATGGAAAATAGTATTTAGAAGCAAAGCATTTATTCACAGTCTCCCTTTCATTAGATGTTCTGCTGGTGTGGATTGAGTGGCATTAAAGAAGGTCACAGCTCACACCTTCCAGGAGAAAGTAACAAGGAGTTTTTTCAATTGATGTAATTAAATATAATTGTGATCCTAATTTTAACATGGCATTAAATTATCTTCCATAGAATAAATTGCTTCCATGATTTTCTAATCTCCCAGAGAGGTGGACTGTGCTGTAGTTGTGAACAATGACTCATCAACACTGGCTGTTTAACCCAACAATACATTTGATTACCAACTGACACATTTTAAGCCTTTTAATGCTGAGGTATTGCTATTCAGGATAAGGGGCGCTTGTCTCCTAGAAGTAGTGAGACAGCACTTCCATGTATTCACGAGCTGTGCTGTAGCATGATTAAAACGCAGTATTTTCCTGCACACACATCTATTGAAGCGTCAGGCACAAAGCGAAAGTGTGCAGTTGCTATCTGCAGCACGAGGCAGTTTAAATTAGTTGTTCAATGGCACTCTCACACCACCAGGTGGTGGTTTCAAGTAGTGACGTTAGAAACCTGGAAACTCATAACCTGATAGAATCACAGGACAGTAGAGCACAGAAGGGTTGAGTCCAGGATCTTACTTTGTAGGTTGAACCACTCACTAGCTAAAGCCTCAGGGGAGCCTTAGCTTCATCTTTTTAGCCCTGCATGGATTTAACTGAAAGAAAATACAGCTTCATTAGAGGATTTTTCTGCAGAGTATTGTTCAGTCAGATATATTATCAAGATCTTAAATGCCTCATCCGTCCCCTCTTGTTTCGGTTTTGCTGAGTGGCTTGCCTGTAATCTTTTTACTTTGCTGCCATCATGATGGAATATGATCTGTATGCAAGCAACAAAGTGACTGTCAGTTGGCAAATGAGACACAGTAATTCATTCTCATTACTCTCCTCGTCCTTGAATCAGCACAGGAGGTTGGGACTGAAATAGAAAAGCACAGGATCATTTTCCCCAGTCAGCAGGTACGCTTCACTAAGGTCTGTTCAAATTGTCATTTGGTAGTACAGAACTTGAGTATTGCTGAAACATTTTTGTCACAGCTTTTCATCTTGCACTCATCAGGACAATTGTAAGAATACCAACAACAGGGGATGCAACACTTTTATACTGTATGAGAAAAGAGTGCTAATTGGTTACGGAGTTGGCATGGAAAATGCACCAGTTCATGGTGACTGACAGTTAACTGCCAAGCATTGTTTGAAATTTAAACCAGGCAGCTTGACTCTGATTGGTCAAGGCATTGTCCTGAGGAATGAACCAGTGAATGGCTATCACTTATTTTGTATAGCTGAAACAGGCGCAATGTGTGTACATGTTCTTTGTCTGCAAAGAACAGGACTTTGTGTATTAATATACGTAGCTTATAGTACACTGTCACTTGTTTCTTTATTGTACTTTCGCAGAGTACTGATCCTTGTTCTGCTATTAACATTCTACTATCTGACATTTTATGCCACTATCAGCACCTTCTTTAGTCTTTATCACGACAATTAACACTATCTTTGTCTTGTGTCCATGACATTTTTGTTTTTCCAGCATTTCTTGTTATGTCAAATTTCCAGCATCTGCAGTATTTAGCTTTCATCATTTGTTAAATAATCTGAAATGTGCTAAAAATTACTAATCCGCACTCTTCTCATACAGTATAAAGTTGTTGCTTCCGCTGACGTTGGTATTCTTGCAAGACTGATAAGTGCAAGACAAAAGGCTTCAACAAAACGTCTTTTTGTCCCTGCTCATCTTGTTATCCGTCATCAAACATCCCCCACTATTGGTTTCCATAGGGTGTGAAGTGACTCCAGAGCACTGCATGCAGCTCTGGCCTTTGATTGATTGAGCCCCTTTAAAAGATAATTAAATTGTTTTGCTTTTTAAGCTCTTGTTAACGTAGCTTCTAGAAACTATCATTCAATTAACTGTTTTATTGTAAAAGCCCTGAAAAGATGGTTGAAGTCTGTCCGTCTTGTTTTTTGTTATTGGCATCAGAGTAACAGCATTGCAGCTCTTAAGATCTTGCATTTTTGAGCGGTCATTGACGCAGCCTGAGTCTAAGCGACTTTCAAGTGAATTCAGAGGCTAGATCTTCGAAAGTTTAGAATTGAAATGCCTCACAAGGGAGACACTTTTATTGAGCTTTCATGACTCTCAGTGGCCATTGATGTCAAGTGGTTTGCTGAGAAAGCCATGGAATTTGTCTTAGTTGCATATGCCATCAAATGGGCAGTGTGGTATATTTGATCACAGTTTGCCTGTTAATTTGTAATGTTATAAAGTATAAGATAGATATTGTGAGTTGTTTAAAACTTTACTATACAAAGTCAAAAGTATATATTTGTTTAAAACCATGGAATCTTGTGACTTTATTCTCCTAGTGGGTAACTGGGATTTCAAACAAAAAGTAGAGTGATTTGCAACAATTAACCAAGTATAGGTCACAGGCCACCTTCCATGCTGTGTCATTCTATGATTATGTCACTTGTCTAAAGGTCCTATTTGTCCCCCAAGTAACCTAACAAAGATGACCATCTTTTACAATTTCCCATAAGGAGACAGGCACCTGCTCCTAACGACACCATTGATGCAAAAAAAATCCAGTATGTTCTATTTCAAATAACCAGGCAGTGAAGAACAGAACTGGAACCAATCTTTACACACAAGATTTTATTTACGTGAAGACATATTGCAAACCTGCACCTCCAAACCTATTCTAACTAAGGACGCAATCCAGGAGCAGCAAAAAGAGCCACTTATTCATACAAATGTGTTACTAGGCTGATAGCACTTAACTAACCAACCAAGGTAATTGCGGATGGAAACCCAAAAAAGGACAGGACCAGTCTGCTCCACTGGAAAGGATGTCATAAGCTGTGGTCCCAAATCACAGGTCAGACATAGTATAAGTACATGAAGGCTGGAAGTATGTTGGCAAACACTGGTGCTGATGCTGGTAAGCTGCCAGTAACAGATTGGCTCAGTGCTAGTACTATTACCAGAATCAGAAAATTGTTCGCTCAAGTTGCACGACAGAGACCTCTGCATGTAACCTAGGCATACATTTCAGTGCAGGAGTGAGGGAGTGCTACCTTGTTGGAGGAGCCCTCATTCAAGACCTTACAATGTGGCCTCATCTATTCTATTAAGTAGATATAATAGAAATCCCAGTCCTACACAATGGAGAGAAGTCCTTCTGTTGTCCTGGCCAACAATTATGGCTCAAATAATATTACTTTTAAAACTGTTATTGAAGTTTTTTAGTCATCTGTTGTGGACCTTCCTGTATGCAAGATAGCTGCCACGTTCCCCATGTACTTCAAAAGGTACTTAATTGGCTGGCAAACATTTGGGATGACTTGAGGTTCTGAAATGAAAACTCTCTTAACTGGATACAAAGCTTCTGAATCCAAGTGTCACCGTATCAGTTGACAGACCTATAAATGCAAGCCATTGTTCATCAAAATATGCATGTGATTTTACATTGGGATATTACATTTTCAATTGTGCTACTGCTTTAGTTATGTAAAATAAAGGTATGTGTACGTTTTCAGGTTTATGCACTAGATAGATTGCCCAGTTTTCGCAATTTCCTTTCCTGTTTTCCTCCAAATTCCACACATTTCCCCCCGCCTGATCCCTTCAACCCCATTTCTCAGCTCTACACACACAGCCCCAGTCCACAATTCAATCTACATTTCCTTCACCTTGCCCATTCTACCCAATTCTTCTCTACCACATATTTGATGTAGAGCTCCTGAAACTCGAATGAAAAGACTATTTGGTTTGTCTCTTGCTTTTGGCACATAAACGTGGATCACATTGAAGTTTTTGCATTGAAGATATAAGGCTTGGCTATAGTTTACTACATTTACCTTCTCCCTCTGCAACAAATTTGCTTCACTCGTTCCCTTTAGGAATGTTTTAATCTGACAATCTTAATCCTGAAACATAATTTTTTTAAAATCATGCTTCACTTTCTGAATTTTTGAAGTTGCACATCATCAAGTTTTAATATCAAGGTGTCTGTCAAGGATAAAGGAGAACAGACAATTTTAGAATTAGGTATGTATCCCCAATAACACCCCTTAGCATTCATTCCTCCGTGTGTATCTTCCTCTTTCCTCCCCTCCTTCATCAGCCTCTTGACGTTATTCCACTATTGCCACCTCTATTGCTCTTTCGCCCTCCTCAAATCACCGCTTTGCCCCTCACCTCCTTTCTCTGCTCCTTCTGACACCACCCCCTTCCAGCCCTCTTCCACTGGCCACAATCTCTCCTCCCTCTCTGCCTCTACCCCCTCCCCATCTCTAAACCCCTAACTGCCTCTCCCCTCCTCTGACTCTCTCTCTCCCCCCTCCCCTCCTCTCTGCCTCTCCACCCTTTCCCCTCCTCTCCTTTCTGCCTCTCTACCAACCTCCTCTCTGCCTCCCTGTCCCCACTACACCGCCCCCTCATCCTCCCCCGCCCTCTCTCCGCACCGCCCTGGCTCCCCCTCACTCACCCCGCCCTCCCTCCCTCCCCCTCACTCGCCCCGCCCTCCCTCCCTCCCCCTCACTCGCCCCGCCCTCCCTCCCTCCCCCTCACTCGCCACGCCCTCCCTCCCTCCCCCTCACTCGCCCCGCCCTCCCTCCCTCCCCCTCACTCGCCCCGCCCTCCCTCCCTCCCCCTCACTCGCCCCGCCCTCCCTCCCCCTCCCTCACTCGCCCCGCCCTCCCTCCCCCTCCCTCACTCGCCCCGCCCTCCCTCCCCCTCTCTCTCTCTCGCGCCCCGCCCTCCCTCCCCCTCTCTCTCGCGCCCCGCCCTCCCTCCCCCTCTCTCTCGCGCCCCGCCCTCCCTCCCCCTCTCTCTCGCGCCCCGCCCTCCCTCCCCCTCTCTCTCGCGCCCCGCCCTCCCTCCCCCTCTCTCTCTCTCTCGCGCCCCGCCCTCCCTCCCCCTCTCTCTCTCTCTCGCGCCCCGCCCTCCCTCCCCCTCTCTCTCTCTCGCGCCCCGCCCTCCCTCCCCCTCTCTCTCTCTCGCGCCCCGCCCTCCCTCCCCCTCTCTCTCTCTCTCGCGCCCCGCCCTCCCTCCCCCTCTCTCTCTCTCTCGCGCCCCGCCCTCCCTCCCCCTCTCTCTCTCTCTCGCGCCCCGCCCTCCCTCCCCCCTCTCTCTCTCTCGCGCCCCGCCCTCCCTCCCCCTCTCTCTCTCTCTCGCGCCCCGCCCTCCCTCCCCCTCTCTCTCTCTCTCGCGCCCCGCCCTCCCTCCCCCTCTCTCTCTCTCTCTCGCGCCCCGCCCTCCCTCCCCCTCTCTCTCTCTCTCGCGCCCCGCCCTCCCTCCCCCTCTCTCTCTCTCTCGCGCCCCGCCCTCCCTCCCCCTCTCTCTCTCTCGCGCCCCGCCCTCCCTCCCCCTCTCTCTCTCTCGCGCCCCGCCCTCCCTCCCCCTCTCTCTCTCTCGCGCCCCGCCCTCCCTCCCCCTCTCTCTCTCTCGCGCCCCGCCCTCCCTCCCCCTCTCTCTCTCTCTCGCGCCCCGCCCTCCCTCCCCCTCTCTCTCTCTCTCGCGCCCCGCCCTCCCTCCCCCTCGCTCTCTCTCTCGCGCCCCGCCCTCCCTCCCCCTCTCTCTCTCTCGCGCCCCGCCCTCCCTCCCCCTCTCTCTCTCTCTCGCGCCCCGCCCTCCCTCCCCCTCTCTCTCTCTCTCGCGCCCCGCCCTCCCTCCCCCTCTCTCTCTCTCTCGCGCCCCGCCCTCCCTCCCCCTCTCTCTCTCTCTCTCGCGCCCCGCCCTCCCTCCCCCTCTCTCTCTCTCTCGCGCCCCGCCCTCCCTCCCCCTCTCTCTCTCTCGCGCCCCGCCCGCCCTCCCCCTCTCTCTCTCTCGCGCCCCGCCCGCCCTCCCCCTCTCTCTCTCTCTCGCGCCCCGCCCTCCCTCCCCCTCTCTCTCTCTCTCGCGCCCCGCCCTCCCTCCCCCTCTCTCTCTCTCTCGCGCCCCGCCCTCCCTCCCCCTCTCTCTCTCTCTCGCGCCCCGCCCTCCCTCCCCCTCTCTCTCTCTCGCGCCCCGCCCTCCCTCCCCCTCTCTCTCTCTCGCGCCCCGCCCTCCCTCCCCCTCTCTCTCTCTCGCGCCCCGCCCTCCCTCCCCCTCTCTCTCTCTCGCGCCCCGCCCTCCCTCCCCCTCTCTCTCTCTCGCGCCCCGCCCTCCCTCCCCCCTCTCTCTCTCTCTCGCGCCCCGCCCTCCCTCCCCCTCTCTCTCTCTCTCGCGCCCCGCCCTCCCTCCCCCTCTCTCTCTCTCTCGCGCCCCGCCCTCCCTCCCCCTCTCTCTCTCTCTCGCGCCCCGCCCTCCCTCCCCCTCTCTCTCTCTCTCGCGCCCCGCCCTCCCTCCCCCTCTCTCTCTCTCTCGCGCCCCGCCCTCCCTCCCCCTCTCTCTCTCTCTCTCGCGCCCCGCCCTCCCTCCCCCTCTCTCTCTCTCTCGCGCCCCGCCCTCCCTCCCCCTCTCTCTCTCTCTCGCGCCCCGCCCTCCCTCCCCCTCTCTCTCTCTCTCGCGCCCCGCCCTCCCTCCCCCTCTCTCTCTCTCTCGCGCCCCGCCCTCCCTCCCCCTCTCTCTCTCTCTCGCGCCCCGCCCTCCCTCCCCCTCTCTCTCTCTCTCGCGCCCCGCCCTCCCTCCCCCTCTCTCTCTCTCTCGCGCCCCGCCCTCCCTCCCCCTCTCTCTCTCTCTCGCGCCCCGCCCTCCCTCCCCCTCTCTCTCTCTCGCGCCCCGCCCTCCCTCCCCCTCTCTCTCTCTCGCGCCCCGCCCTCCCTCCCCCTCTCTCTCTCTCGCGCCCCGCCCTCCCTCCCCCTCTCTCTCTCTCGCGCCCCGCCCTCCCTCCCCCTCTCTCTCTCTCTCGCGCCCCGCCCTCCCTCCCCCTCGCTCTCTCTCTCGCGCCCCGCCCTCCCTCCCCCTCGCTCTCTCTCTCGCGCCCCGCCCTCCCTCCCCCTCGCTCTCTCTCTCGCGCCCCGCCCTCCCTCCCCCTCTCTCTCTCTCTCTCGCGCCCCGCCCTCCCTCCCCCTCTCTCTCTCTCTCGCGCCCCGCCCTCCCTCCCCCTCTCTCTCTCTCTCGCGCCCCGCCCTCCCTCCCCCTCTCTCTCTCTCTCGCGCCCCGCCCTCCCTCCCCCTCTCTCTCTCTCTCGCGCCCCGCCCTCCCTCCCCCTCTCTCTCTCTCTCGCGCCCCGCCCTCCCTCCCCCTCTCTCTCTCTCTCGCGCCCCGCCCTCCCTCCCCCTCTCTCTCTCTCTCGCGCCCCGCCCTCCCTCCCCCTCTCTCTCTCTCTCGCGCCCCGCCCTCCCTCCCCCTCTCTCTCTCTCTCGCGCCCCGCCCTCCCTCCCCCTCTCTCTCTCTCTCGCGCCCCGCCCTCCCTCCCCCTCTCTCTCTCTCTCGCGCCCCGCCCTCCCTCCCCCTCTCTCTCTCTCTCTCGCGCCCCGCCCTCCCTCCCCCTCTCTCTCTCTCTCTCGCGCCCCGCCCTCCCTCCCCCTCTCTCTCTCTCTCGCGCCCCGCCCTCCCTCCCCCTCTCTCTCTCTCTCGCGCCCCGCCCTCCCTCCCCCTCTCTCTCTCTCTCGCGCCCCGCCCTCCCTCCCCCTCTCTCTCTCTCTCGCGCCCCGCCCTCCCTCCCCCTCTCTCTCTCTCGCGCCCCGCCCTCCCTCCCTCCCCCTCTCTCTCTCTCTCGCGCCCCGCCCTCCCTCCCCCTCTCTCTCTCTCTCGCGCCCCGCCCTCCCTCCCCCTCTCTCTCTCTCGCGCCCCGCCCTCCCTCCCCCTCTCTCTCTCTCTCGCGCCCCGCCCTCCCTCCCCCTCGCTCTCTCTCTCGCGCCCCGCCCTCCCTCCCCCTCGCTCTCTCTCTCGCGCCCCGCCCTCCCTCCCCCCCTCTCTCTCTCTCTCGCGCCCCGCCCTCCCTCCCCCTCTCTCTCTCTCTCGCGCCCCGCCCTCCCTCCCCCTCTCTCTCTCTCTCGCGCCCCGCCCTCCCTCCCCCTCTCTCTCTCTCTCGCGCCCCGCCCTCCCTCCCCCTCTCTCTCTCTCTCGCGCCCCGCCCTCCCTCCCCCTCTCTCTCTCTCGCGCCCCGCCCTCCCTCCCCCTCTCTCTCTCTCTCGCGCCCCGCCCTCCCTCCCCCTCTCTCTCTCTCTCGCGCCCCGCCCTCCCTCCCCCTCTCTCTCTCTCGCGCCCCGCCCTCCCTCCCCCTCTCTCTCTCTCGCGCCCCGCCCTCCCCCTCTCTCTCTCTCTCGCGCCCCGCCCTCCCCCTCTCTCTCTCTCTCGCGCCCCGCCCTCCCTCCCCCTCTCTCTCTCTCTCGCGCCCCGCCCTCCCTCCCCCTCTCTCTCTCTCTCGCGCCCCGCCCTCCCTCCCCCTCTCTCTCTCTCTCTCGCGCCCCGCCCTCCCTCCCCCTCTCTCTCTCTCTCGCGCCCCGCCCTCCCTCCCCCTCTCTCTCTCTCTCGCGCCCCGCCCTCCCTCCCCCTCTCTCTCTCTCTCGCGCCCCGCCCTCCCTCCCCCTCTCTCTCTCTCTCTCGCGCCCCGCCCTCCCTCCCCCTCTCTCTCTCTCTCGCGCCCCGCCCTCCCTCCCCCTCTCTCTCTCTCTCGCGCCCCGCCCTCCCTCCCCCTCTCTCTCTCTCTCGCGCCCCGCCCTCCCTCCCCCTCTCTCTCTCTCTCGCGCCCCGCCCTCCCTCCCCCTCTCTCTCTCTCTCGCGCCCCGCCCTCCCTCCCCCTCTCTCTCTCTCTCGCGCCCCGCCCTCCCTCCCCCTCTCTCTCTCTCTCTCCCGCCCCGCCCTCCCTCCCCCTCTCTCTCTCTCTCTCCCGCCCCGCCCTCCCTCCCCCTCTCTCTCTCTCTCTCCCGCCCCGCCCTCCCTCCCCCTCTCTCTCTCCCGCCCCGCCCTCCCTCCCCCTCTCTCTCTCCCGCCCCGCCCTCCCTCCCCCTCTCTCTCTCCCGCCCCGCCCTCCCTCCCCCTCTCTCTCTCCCGCCCCGCCCTCCCTCCCCCTCTCTCTCTCCCACACCACCCTCCCCCTCTCTCTCTCTCTCCCGCCCCGCCCTCCCTCCCTCTCTCTCTCTCTCCCGCCCCGCCCTCCCTCCCTCTCTCTCTCTCTCCCGCCCCGCCCTCCCTCCCTCTCTCGCTCTCTCCCCCGTCTCTCGCTCTCTCCCCCGTCTCTCGCTCTCTCCCCCGTCTCTCGCTCTCTCCCCCGTCTCTCGCTCTCTCCCCCGTCTCTCGCTCTCTCCCCCGTCTCTCGCTCTCTCCCCCGTCTCTCGCTCTCTCCCCCCCTCCCTTCCCCCGTCTCTCTCTCCCCCCACCAGCCCCGTCTGTCTCTCTCTCTCCCCCCACCAGCCCCGTCTGTCTGTCTCTCTCCCCCCACCAGCCCCGTCTGTCTCTCTCTCTCTCCCCCACCAGCCCCGTCTGTCTCTCTCTCTCCCCCCACCAGCCCCGTCTGTCTCTCTCTCTCCCCCCACCAGCCCCGTCTGTCTCTCTCTCTCCCCCCACCAGCCCCGTCTGTCTCTCTCTCTCCCCCCACCAGCCCCGTCTGTCTCTCTCTCTCTCTCCCACCCCCATCTGTCTCTCTCTCTCTCTCTCTCTCTCCTACCCCCGTCTGTCTCTCTCTCTCTCTCTCTCCCCCCCCCCCGTCTGTCTCTCTCTCTCTCTCCCCCCCGTCTGTGTCTGTCTCTCTCTCTCTCCCCTCCCGTCTGTGTCTGTCTCTCCCCCGGTCTGTGTCTGTCTCTCCCCCGGTCTGTGTCTGTCTCTCCCCCGGTCTGTGTCTGTCTCTCCCCCGGTCTGTGTCTGTCTCTCCCCCGGTCTGTGTCTGTCTCTCCCCCGGTCTGTGTCTGTCTCTCCCCCCGTCTGTGTCTGTCTCTCCCCCCGTCTGTGTCTGTCTCTCCCCCCGTCTGTGTCTGTCTCTCCCCCCGTCTGTGTCTGTCTCTCCCCCCGTCTGTGTCTGTCTCTCCCCCCGTCTGTGTCTGTCTCTCCCCCCGTCTGTGTCTGTCTCTCCCCCCGTCTGTGTCTGTCTCTCCCCCCGTCTGTGTCTGTCTCTCCCCCAGTCTGTGTCTGTCTCTCCCCCAGTCTGTGTCTGTCTCTCCCCCAGTCTGTGTCTGTCTCTCCCCCCGTCTGTGTCTGTCTCTCCCCCCGTCTGTGTCTGTCTCTCTCCCCCGTCTGTGTCTGTCTCTCTCCCCCTTCTGTGTCTGTCTCTCTCCCCCGTCTGTGTCTGTCTCTCTCCCCCGTCTGTGTCTGTCTCTCTCCCCCGTCTGTGTCTGTCTCTCTCTCCCTCCCCCCGTCTGTGTCTGTCTCTCTCTCCCTCCCCCCGTCTGTGTCTGTCTCTTTCTCCCTCCCCCCCGCCGTCTGTCTGTCTGTCTCTCTCCCCCGTCTGTCTGTCTGTCTCTCTCCCCCGTCTGTCTGTCTGTCTCTCTCCCCCGTCTGTCTGTCTGTCTGTCTCTCTCCCCGTCTCTCTCTCTCTCTCCCCATCTCTCTCTCTCTCTCTCCCCGTCTGATTGTCTCTCTCTCCCCTGTCTGATTGTCTCTCTCTCCCCCTGTCTGTCTGTCTCTCTCTCTCCCCCCGTCTGTCTGTCTCTCTCTCTCCCCCCGTCTGTCTGTCTCTCTCTCTCCCCCCGTCTGTCTGTCTCTCTCTCTCCCCCCGTCTGTCTGTCTGTCTCTCTCTCCCCCCGTCTGTCTGTCTGTCTCTCTCCCCCCGTCTGTCTGTCTGTCTCTCTCTCCCCCGTCTGTCTGTCTGTCTCTCTCCCCCGTCTGTCTGTCTGTCTCTCTCCCCTGTCTGTCTGTCTCTCTCCCCCGTCTGTCTGTCTGTCTGTCTCTCTCCCCATCTCTCTCTCTCTCCCCATCTCTCTCTCTCTCTCCCCGTCTGATTGTCTCTCTCTCCCCCTGTCTGATTGTCTCTCTCTCTCCCCCCGTCTGTCTGTCTCTTTCTCTCCCCCGTCTGTCTGTCTGTCTCTCTCTCCCCCGTCTGTCTGTCTGTCTCTCTCCCCCCGTCTGTCTGTCTGTCTCTCTCCCCCCGTCTGTCTGTCTGTCTCTCTCTCCCCCCGTCTGTCTGTCTGTCTCTCTCCCCCCGTCTGTCTGTCTGTCTCTCTCTCCCCCCGTCTGTCTGTCTGTCTCTCTCCCCCCGTCTGTCTGTCTGTCTCTCTCCCCCCGTCTGTCTGTCTGTCTCTCTCCCCCCGTCTGTCTGTCTGTCTCTCTCCCCCCGTCTGTCTGTCTCTCTCTCTCCCCCCGTCTGTCTGTCTGTCTCTCTCCCCCCGTCTGTCTGTCTCTCTCCCCCCGTCTGTCTGTCTCTCTCCCCCCGTCTGTCTGTCTCTCTCCCCCCGTCTGTCTGTCTCTCTCTCTCCCCCCGTCTGTCTGTCTCTCTCTCCCCACGTCTGTCTGTCTCTCTCTCCCCCCGTCTGTCTGTCTCTCTCTCCCCCCGTCTGTCTGTCTCTCTCTCCCCCCCGTCTGCCTGTCTCACCCTCTCCCCCCGTCTGTCTCTCTCTCTCTCCCCCCGTCTGTCTCTCTCTCTCCCCCCGTCTGTCTCTCTCTCTCCCCCCGTCTGTCTCTCTCTCTCCCCCCGTCTTTGTCTCTCTCTCTCCCCCCCGTCTGTCTCTCTCTCTCTCCCCCCCGTCTGTCTGTCTCTCTCTCCCCCGTGTCTGTCTCCCTCTCTCCCCCCGTCTCTCTGTCTCTCTCTCTTTCTCCCCCGTCTCTCTGTGTCTCTCTCTCTCTCCCATCTGTCTGTCTCTCTCTCTCTCCCCCCGTCTGTCTGTCTCTCTCTCTCCCCCCGTCTGTTTGTCTCTCTCTCTCCCCCCGTCTGTTTGTCTCTCTCTCTCCCCCGTCTGTTTGTCTCTCTCTCTCCCCGTCTGTTTGTCTCTCTCTCTCCCCGTCTGTTTGTCTCTCTCTCTCCCCCGTCTGTTTGTCTCTCTCTCCCCCGTCTGTTTGTCTCTCTCTCCCCCGTCTGTTTGTCTCTCTCTCCCCCGTCTGTTTGTCTCTCTCTCCCCCGTCTGTTTGTCTCTCTCTCCCCCGTCTGTTTGTCTCTCTCTCCCCCGTCTGTTTGTCTCTCTCTCTCCCCCCGTCTGTCTCTCTCTCTCCCCCCGTCTGTCTCTCTCTCTCCCCCCGTCTGTCTCTCTCTCCCCCCCCGTCTGTCTCTCTCTCCCCCCCCGTCTGTCTCTCTCTCCCCCCCCGTCTGTCTCTCTCTCTCCCCCCGTCTGTCTCTCTCTCTCCCCCCGTCTGTCTCTCTCTCTCCCCCCGTCTGTCTCTCTCTCTCCCCCCGTCTGTCTCTCTCTCTCCCCCCGTCTGTCTCTCTCTCTCCCCCCGTCTGTCTCTCTCTCTCCCCCCGTCTGTCTCTCTCTCTCCCCCCGTCTGTCTCTCTCTCTCCCCCCGTCTGTCTCTCTCTCTCTCCCCCCGTCTGTCTCTCTCTCTCTCCCCCCGTCTGTCTGTCTCTCTCTCCCCCCGTCTGTCTGTCTCTCTCCCCCCCCGTCTGTTTGTCCCTCTCTCCCCCGTCTGTCTGTCTGTCTCTCTCCCCCTGTCTGTCTCTCTCTCTCTCTCCCCCTGTCTGTCTCTCTCTCTCTCCCCCATCTGTCTGTCTCACCCTCTCCCCGTCTGTCTGTCTCTCTCTCTCTCCCCCCGTCTGTCTGTCTGTCTCACCCTCTCCCCATCTGTCTGTCTGTCTCTCTCTCCCCCCATCTGTCTGTCTGTCTCTCTCTCCCGTCTGTCTGTCTCTCTCTCTCTCCCCCCGTCTGTCTGTCTGTCTCTCTCTCCCATCTGTCTGTCTCTCTCTCTCCCCCCGTCTGTGTCTGTCTCTCTCCCCCGTCTGTTTGTCTCTCTCTCTCTCTCCCGTCTGTTTGTCTCTCTCTCTCCCCCCCCCGTCTGTCTGTCTCTCTCTCTCCCCCGTCTGTCTGTCTCTCTCTCTCCTCCGTCTGTCTGTCTGTCTCTCTCTCTCCCCCCGTCTGTCTGTCTGTCTCTCTCTCTCCCCCCGTCTGTCTGTCTGTCTGTCTCTCTCCCCCCGTCTGTCTGTCTCTCTCCCCCCGTCTGTCTGTCTCTCTCCCCCCACCTGTCTGTCTGTCTCTCTCCCCCGTCTGTCTGTCTCTCTCTCTCCTCCGTCTGTCTGTCTCTCTCTCTCCTCCGTCTGTCTGTCTGTCTCTCTCTCTCCCCCCGTCTGTCTGTCTGTCTCTCTCTCTCCCCCCGTCTGTCTGTCTGTCTCCCCCCGTCTGTCTGTCTCTCTCCCCCCACCTGTCTGTCTGTCTCTCTCCCCCCGCCTGTCTGTCTGTCTCTCTCCCCCCACCTGTCTGTCTGTCTCTCTCCCCCCGTCTGTCTGTCTGTCTCTCTCCCCCCGTCTGTCTGTCTGTCTCTCTCCTCCGTCTGTCTGTCTCTCTCTCCCCCCGTCTGTCTGTCTGTCTCTCTCTCTCCCCCCGTCTGTCTGTCTGTCTCTCTCTCTCCCCCCGTCTGTCTGTCTCTCTCCCCCCCGTCTGTCTGTCTCTCTCCCCCCACCTGTCTGTCTGTCTCTCTCCCCCCGCCTGTCTGTCTGTCTCTCTCCCCCCACCTGTCTGTCTGTCTCTCTCCCCCCGTCTGTCTGTCTCTCTCCCCCCGCCTGTCTGTCTGTCTCTCTCCCCCCGCCTGTCTGTCTGTCTCTCTCCCCCCGTCTGTCTGTCTCTCTCCCCCCGTCTTTGTCTCTCTCTCTCCCCCCCGTCTGTCTGTCTCTCTCTCCCCCCCGTCTGTCTGTCTGTCTCTCTCTCTCCCCCCGTCTGTCTGTCTCTCTCCCCCCGTCTGTCTGTCTCTCTCTCCCCCGTCTGTCTGTCTCTCTCCCCCCACCTGTCTGTCTGTCTCTCTCCCCCCACCTGTCTGTCTGTCTCTCTCCCCCCGGCTGTCTGTCTGTCTCTCTCCCCCCGTCTGTCTCTCTCCCCCGTCTGTCTCTCTCTCTCCCCCCATCTGTCTCTCTCTCTCCCCCCGTCTTTGTCTCTCTCTCTCCCCCCGTCTGTCTGTCTCTCTCCCCCCGTCTGTCTGTCTCTCTCCCCCCGTCTTTGTCTCTCTCTCTCCCCCCCGTCTGTCTGTCTCTCTCTCTCTCCCCCCGTCTGTCTGTCTGTCTCTCTCTCTCCCCCCGTCTGTCTGTCTCTCTCCCCCCGTCTGTCTGTCTCTCTCCCCCCACCTGTCTGTCTGTCTCTCTCCCCCCGCCTGTCTGTCTGTCTCTCTCCCCCCGTCTGTCTCTCTCTCTCCCCCCGTCTTTGTCTCTCTCTCCCCCCGTCTTTGTCTCTCTCTCTCCCCCCCGTCTGTCTGTCTCTCTCTCCCCCCCGTCTGTCTGTCTCTCTCTCCCCCGTGTCTGTCTCCCTCTCTCCCCCCGTCTCTCTGTCTCTCTCTCTTTCTCCCCCGTCTCTCTGTGTCTCTCTCTCCCATCTGTCTGTCTCTCTCTCTCTCCCCCGTCTGTCTGTCTGTCTCTCTCTCTCCCCCGTCTGTCTGTCTCTCTCTCTCTCTCTCCCCATCTGTCTGTCTCACCATCTCCCCCCATCTGTCTGTCTCACCATCTGCCCCCGTCTGTCTGTCTCTCTCTCTCTCTCTCTCTCCCCCTGTCTGTCTGTCTCTCTCTCTCTCTCTCCTCCCGTCTGTCTGTCTCTCTCTCCTCCCGTCTGTCTGTCTCTCTCTCTCTCCTCCCGTCTGTCTGTCTCTCTCTCTCCTCCCGTCTGTCTGTCTGTCTGTCTCTCTCTCTCTCTCTCTCTCTCTCCCCCCCGTCTGTCTGTCTCTCTCTCTCTACCACCGTCTGTCCGTCTGTCTCTCTCTCTCCCCACATCTCTGTCCGTCTGTCTCTCTCTCTCCCCCCGTCTCTGTCTGTGTCTGTCTCTCTCCCCCTGTCTGTCTCTGTCTCTCTCTCTCCCCCTGTCTGTCTGTCTCTCTCTCCCCCCGTCTGTCTGTCTGTCTCTCTCTCTCTCTCTCTCCCCCTGTCTGTCTGTCTCTCTCTCTCTCCTCCCGTCTGTCTGTCTCTCTCTCTCTCCTCCCGTCTGTCTGTCTCTCTCTCTCTCCTCCCGTCTGTCTGTCTCTCTCTCTCTCTCTCTCTCCTCCCGTCTGTCTGTCTCTCTCTCTCCTCCCGTCTGTCTGTCTCTCTCTCTCCTCCCGTCTGTCTGTCTCTCTCTCTCCTCCCGTCTGTCTGTCTCTCTCTCTCCTCCCGTCTGTCTGTCTGTCTGTCTCTCTCTCTCTCTCTCTCCCCCCCGTCTGTCTGTCTCTCTCTCTCTACCCCCGTCTGTCTCTCTCTCTCCCCACATCTCTGTCCGTCTGTCTCTCTCTCTCCCCCCGTCTCTGTCTGTGTCTGTCTCTCTCCCCCTGTCTGTCTCTGTCTCTCTCTCTCCCCCGTCTGTCTGTCTGTCTGTCTCTCTCTCTCTCCCGTCTGTCTGTCTCTCTCTCTCCCCCCGTCTGTGTCTGTTTCTCTCCCCCGTCTGTGTCTGTCTCTCTCCCCCGTCTGTGTCTGTCTCTCTCCCCCGTCTGTGTCTGTCTCTCTCCCCCGTCTGTTTGTTTCTCACTCTCTCTCTGTCGTCTGTTTGTCTCTCTCTCTCTCTCCCCCCATCTGTCTGTCTCTCTCTCTCCCCCGTCTGTCTGTCTCTCTCTCCCCCCGTCTGTTTGTGTCTCTCTCCCTCTCTCCCCCGTCTGTCTGTCTGTCTCTCTCTCCCCCCGTCTGTCTGCCTGTCTGTCTCTCTCTCCCGTCTGTCTGTCTCTCTCTCTCCCCCCGTCTGTGTCTGTCTGTCTCTCTCTCCCGTCTGTCTGTCTCTCTCTCTCCCCCCGTCTGTGTCTCTCTCTCTCCCCCGTCTGTTTGTCTCTCTCTCTCCCGTCTGTTTGTCTCTCTCTCCCCCGCACCGTCTGTCTGTCTCTCTCTCTCTCCCCCGTCTGTCTGTCTCTCTCTCTCTCCCCCGTCTGTCTGTCTGCCTCTCTCTCCCGTCTGTCTGTCTCTCTCTCCCGTCTGTCTGTCTCTCTCTCCCCGTCTGTCTGTCTGTCTGTCTCTCTCTCCCGTCTGTCTGTCTCTCTCTCTCCCCCCGTCTGTGTCTGTCTCTCTCCCCCGTCTGTTTGTCTCTCTCTCTCTCTCCCGTCTGTTTGTCTCTCTCTCTCTCTCTCCACCCCCCCCGTCTGTCTGTCTCTCTCTCTCTCTCCCGTCTGTCTGTCTCTCTCTCTCCCCCGTCTGTCTCTCTCTCTCTCCCCCCCATCTGTCTGTTTGTCTCTCTCTCTCTCTCTCCCGTCTGTTTGTCTCTCTCTCTCTCTCTCCCGTCTGTTTGTCTCTCTCTCTCTCTGCCCCCCCCCCCCCCGTCTGTCTGTCTCTCTCTCTCCCCGTCTGTCTGTCTCTCTCTCTCTCTCCCCCCGTCTGTCTGTCTGTCTCTCTCTCCCGTCTGTCTGTCTCTCTCTCTCCCCCCGTCTGTGTCTGTCTCTCTCCCCCTGTCTGTCTCTCTCTCTCCCCGTCTGTCTGTCTCTCTCTCTCTCCCCCGTTTGTCTGCCTGTCTGTCTCTCTCTCCCGTCTGTCTGTCTCTCTCTCTCCCCCCCGTCTGTGTCTGTCTGTCTCTCTCTCCCGTCTGTCTGTCTCTCTCTCTCCCCCCCGTCTGTGTCTGTCTCTCTCCCCCGTCTGTGTCTGTCTCTATCCCCCGTCTGTTTGTCTCTCTCTCTCCCGTCTGTTTGTCTCTCTCTCTCTCTCCCGCCCACCGTCTGTCTCTCTCTCTCTCCCCCGTCTGTCTCTCTCTCTCTCTCTCTCTCCCCCCGTCTGTCTGTCTGTCTCTCTCCCCCCCCGTCTGTCTGTCTGTCTCTTTCTCTCTCTCTCTCTCCCTCTTCCCCCATCTCTCTCCCCCCGTCTGTCTCCCTCTTTCTCTCCCCCCCCCCCCCGTCTGTCTGTCTGTCTCTCTCTCTCTCCCCCCGTCTGTCTGTCTGTCTCTCTCTCTCTCCCCCCGTCTGTCTGTCTCTCTCTCTCTCCCCCCGTCTGTCTGTGTCTCTCTCCCCCCCGTCTGTCTGTCTCTCTCTTTCTCTCTCTCTCTCTCCCCCGTCTGTCTCTCTCTCTCCCCCTTCCCTCCCGTCTCTCTCCCCCCTTTCCCCACCGTCTCTCTTCCCCCGTCTCTCTCTCTCTCTCCTCCCCGTCTGTCTCTGTCTGTCTCTCTCTCTCTCTCTCTCTCCTCCCCCGTCTGTCTCTCTCTCTCCTCCCCCGTCTGTCTCTCTCTCTCCTCCCCCGTCTGTCTCTCTCTCTCCTCCCCCGTCTGTCTCTCTCTCTCCTCCCCCGTCTGTCTCTCTCTCTCCTCCCCCGTCTGTCTCTCTCTCTCCTCCCCCGTCTGTCTCTCTCTCTCCTCCCCCGTCTGTCTCTCTCTCTCCTCCCCCGTCTGTCTCTCTCCCCCCCCCCCGTCTGTCTCTCTCCCCCCCCCCGTCTGTCTCTCTCTCCCCCCCCCCCGTCTGTCTCTCTCCCCCCCCCGTCTGTCTCTCTCCCCCCCCGTCTGTCTCTCTCCCCCCCCCGTCTGGCTCTCTCCCCCCCCCGTCTGTCTCTCTCCCCACCCGTCTGTCTCTCTCCCCCCCCCGTCTGTCTCTCTCTCCCCCCCCGTCTGTCTCTCTCCCCCCCCCCCGTCTGTCTCTCTCCCCCCCCCCGTCTGTCTCTCTCCCCCCCCCCGTCTGACTCTATCCCCCCCCCCCGTCTGTCTCTCTCCCCCCCCCCGTCTGTCTCTCTCCCCCCCCCGTCCGTCTCTCTCCCCCCCCCCCCGTCTGTCTCTCTCTCCCCCCCCGTCGGTCTCTCTCCCCCCCCGTCGGTCTCTCTCCCCCCCCGTCGGTCTCTCTCCCCCCCCGTCGGTCTCTCTCCCCCCCCTCGTCTGTCTCTCTCCCCCCCCGTCTGTCTCTCTACCCCCGTCTGTCTCTCTCCCCCCCCCGTCTGTCTCTCCCCCCACCCCGTCTGTCTCTCTCTCCCCCCCCGTCTGTCTCTCTCCCCCCCCGTCTGTCTCTCTCCCCCCCCGTCTGTCTCTCTCCCCCCCTCGTCTGTCTCTCTCCCCCCCCGTCTGTCTCTCTCCCCCCCGTCTGTCTCTCTCCCCCCCCTGTCTGTCTCTCTCCCCCCCCCGTCTGTCTCTCTCCCCCCCCGTCTGTCTCTCCCCCCACCCCCGTCTGTCTCTCCCCCCCCCCCGTCTGTCTCTCTCTCCCCGTCTGTCTGTCTCTCCCTCTTCCCCCCCATCTCTCCCTCCCCACCCGTCTCTCCCTCCCCCCCATCTCTCCCTCCCTTCCCCCGTCTCTCCCTCTGTCCGTCCCCCCCCCCCCGTCTCTCCCTCTGTGTCCCGCACCCCCCCGGCTCTCCCTCTGTCCGTCCCTGCCCGCCTCTCCCTCTGTCCGTCCCCCACCCCCCGTCTCTCCCTCCACCCCGTCTCTCCCTCTGTGTTCCCGCTTCCCTCTGCGTTTTCCCCCCTCCCTCCCTGTTCCCCCCCCCGTGTTTTCCCCCCCTCCCCCCCCCGTGTTTTCCCCCCTCCCCCCCCCCGTGTTTTCCCCCCCTCCCCCCCCTCTGTGTTTTCCCCCCCTCCCCCCCTCTGTGTTTTCCCCCCCTCCCCCCTCTGTGTTTTCCACCCCTCCCTCCCGCCCTCTGTGTTTCCGCCCCCCCGTGTTTCCCCCCCTCCCTCCCTCTGTGTTTCCCCCCCTCCCTCCCTCTGTGTATTCCCCCCTCCCTCCCTCTGTGTATTCCCCCCTCCCTCCCTCTGTGTATTCCCCCCCCTCCCTCCCTCTGTGTATTCCCCCCCCTCCCTCCCTCTGTGTATTCCCCCCCTCCCTCCCTCTGTGTATGCCCCCCTCTCCCTCCCTCTGTGTATGCCCCCCTCCCTCCCTCTGTGTATTCCCCCCCCTCCCCCCCTCTGTGTATTCCCCCCCTCCCCCCCTCTGTGTATTCCCCCCCTCCCTCCCTCTGTGTATTCCCCCCCTCCCTCCCTCTGTGTATTCCCCTCCTCCCTCCCTCTGTGTATTCCCCCCCTCCCTCCCTCTGTGTATTCCCCCCCTCCCTCCCTCTGTGTATTCCCCCCCCTCCCTCCCTCTGTGTATTCCCCCCCTCCCTCCCTCTGTGTATTCCCCCCCCTCCCTCCCTCTGTGTATTTCCCCCCCCTCCCTCCCTCTGTGTATTCCCCCCCTTCCGTCCCTCTGTGTATTCCCCCCCTCCCTCCCTCTGTGTATTCCCCCCCTCCCTCCCTCTGTGTATTCCCCCCCCTCCCTCCCTCTGTGTATTCCCCCCCTCCATCCCTCTGTATATTCCCCCCTCCCTCCCTCCCTCTGTGTATTCCCCCCCTCCCTCCCTCCCTCCCTCCCTCCCTCTGTGTATTCCCCCCCTCCCTCCTTCTGTGTATTCCCCCCCTCCCTCCTTCTGTGTATTCCCCCCCCTCCCTCCCTCTGTGTATCCCCCCCCTCCCTCCCTCTGTGTATCCCCCCCTCCCTCCCTCTGTTTTTCCCCCCCTCCCTCCCTCTGTTTTTCCCCCCTCCCTCCCTCCCTCCCTCTGTTTTCCCCCCCTCCCTCCCTCTGTTTTTCCCCCCTCCCTCCCTCCCTCCCTCTGTTTCCCCCCCTCCCTCCCTCTGTTTCCCCCCCTCCCTCCCTCTGTTTCCCCCCCTCCCTCCCTCTGTTTCCCCCCCTCCCTCCCTCTGTTTCCCCCCCCTCCCTCCCTCTGTTTCCCCCCCCTCCCTCCCTCTGTTTCCCCCCCCCTCCCTCCCTCTGTTTCCCCCCCTCCCTCCCTCTGTTTCCCCCCCTCCCTCCCTCTGTTTCCCCCCCTCCCTCCCTCTGTTTCCCCCCCCCTCTGTTCCCCCCCCCTCTGTTCCCCCCCCTCTTTTTCCCCCCTCCCCCCCCTCTTTTTCCCCCCTCCCCCCCTCTGTTTTTCCCCCCTCCCCCCCTCTGTTTTTCCTCCCTCCCTCCCTGTTTCCTCCCTCCCTCCCTCTGTTTTTCCTCCCTCCCTCCCTCTGTTTTTTCCTTCCTCCCTCCCTCCCTCCCTCTGTTTTTCCTCCCTCCCTCCCTCCCTCTGTTTTTCCTCCCTCCCTCCCTCTGTTTTTCCTCCCTCCCTCCCTCCCTCTGTTTTTCCTCCCTCCCTCTGTGTTTTCCCCCCCTCCCTCCCTCCCTCTGTGTTTTTCCCCCCTCCCTCCCTCCCTCCCTGTGTTTTTCCCCCCCCTCCCTCTGTGTTTTCCCCCCCCCTCCCTCTGTGTTTTTCCCCCCCCCTCCCTCTGTGTTTTTCCCCCCCCTCTGTGTTTTTCCCCCCTCCCTCTGTGTATTTCCCCCCTCCCTCCCTCCCTCCCTCCCTGTGTTTTTCCCCCCTCCCTCCCTCCCTCTGTGTTTTTCCCCCCTCCCTCCCTCCCTCTGTGTTTTTCCCCCCTCCCTCCCTCCCTCTGTGTTTTTCCCCCCTCCCTCCCTCCCTCTGTGTTTTTCCCCCCTCCCTCCCTCCCTCTATGTTTTTCCCCCCTCCCTCCCTCTGTGTTTTTCCCCCCTCCCTCCGTGTTTTTCCCCCCTCCCCCCTCCATCCGTGTTTTTCCCCCCTCCCTCCCTCCCTCTGTGTTTTTCCCCTCTCCCTCCCTCTGTGTTTTTCCCCCCTCCCTCCCTCTGTGTTTTTCCCCCTCCCTCCCTCTGTGTTTTTCCCCCCTCCCTCCCTCTGTGTTTTTCCCCCCTCCCTCCCTCTGTGTTTTTCCCCCCTCCCTCCCTCTGTGTTTTTCCCCCCTCCCTCCCTCTGTGTTTTTCCCCCCTCCCTCCCTCTGTGTTTTTCCCCCCTCCCTCCCTCTGTGTTTTTCGCCCCTCCCTCCCTCTGTGTTTTTCGCCCCTCCCTCCCTCTGTTTCCCCCCCCTCCCTCCCTCCCTCTGTTTTTTTCCCCCCCTCCCTCCCTCCCTCTGTTTTTCCCCCCCCTCCCCCCCTCCCTCTGTTTTTCCCCCCCTCCCTCCCTCTGTTTTTCCCCCCCTCCCTCCCTCTGTTTTTCCCCCCCTCCCCCCTCTGTTTTTCCCCCCTCCCCCCCTCTGTTTTTCCTCCCTCCCCTCCTCTGTTTTTCCTCCCTCCCTCCCTCTGTTTTTCCTCCCTCCCTCCCTCTGTTTTTCCTCCCTCCCTCCCTCTGTTTTTCCTCCCTCCCTCCCTCTGTTTTTCCTCCCTCCCTCTGTGTTTTTCCCCCCTCCCTCCCTCCCTCTGTATTTTTCCCCCCTCCCTCTGTGTTTTCCCCCCTCCCTCCCTCCCTCCCTCTGTGTTTTTCCCCCCTCCCTCCCTCCCTCTGTGTTTTTCCCCCCTCCCTCCCTCCCTCTGTGTTTTTCCCCCCTCCCACCCTCTGTGTTTTTCCCCCCTCCCTCCCTCTGTGTTTTTCCCCCCTCCCTCCCTCTGTGTTTTTCCCCCCTCCCTCCCTCTGTGTTTTTTCCCCCCTCCCTCCCTCCGTGTTTTTCCCCCCTCCCTCCGTGTTTTTTCCCCCCTCCCTCCGTGTTTTTCCCCCCTCCCTCCGTGTTTTTCCCCCCTCCCTCCGTGTTTTCCCCCCCTCCCTCCGTGTTTTCCCCCCTCCCACCCTCCCTCTGTGTTTTTCCCCCCTCCCTCCCTCTGTGTTTTTTCCCCCCTCCCTCCCTCTGTGTTTTTCCCCCCTCCCTCCCTCTGTGTTTTTCCCCCCTCCCTCCCTCTGTGTTTTTCCCCCCTCCCTCCCTCTGTGTTTTTCCCCCCTCCATCCCTCTGTGTTTTTCCCCCCTCCCTCCCTCTGTGTTTTCCCCCCTCCCTCCCTCCCTCCCTCTGTGTTTTTCCCCCCCTCCCTCCCTCTGTGTTTTTCCCCCCACAATCCCTCTGTGTTTTTCCCCCCTCCCTCCCTCCCTCTGTGTTTTTCCCCCCTCCCTCCCTCCCTCTGTGTTTTTCCCCCCTCCCTCCCTCCCTCTGTGTTTTTCCCCCCTCCCTCTGTGTTTTTCCCCCCTCCCTCTGTGTTTTTCCCCCTCCCTCTGTGTTTTCCCCCCCTCCCTCCCTCTGTGTTTTTCCCCCCTCCCTCCCTCTGTGTTTTTTCCCCCCTCCCTCCCTCTGTGTTTTTCCCCCCTCCCTCCCTCTGTGTTTTTCCCCCCTCCCTCCCTCTGTGTTTTTCCCCCCCTCCCTCCCTCTGTGTTTTCCCCCCTCCCTCCCTCTGTGTTTTTCCCCCCTCCCTCCCTCTGTGTTTTTCCCCCCTCCCTCCCTCTGTGTTTTTCCCCCCTCCCTCCCTCTGTGTTTTTCCCCCCTCCCTCCCTCTGTGTTTTTCCCCCCTCCCTCCCTCTGTGTTTTTTCCCCCCTCCCTCCCTCTGTGTTTTTCCCCCTCCCTCCCTCTGTGTTTTTCCCCTCCCTCCCTCTGTGTTTTTCCCCCTCCCTCCCTCTGTGTTTTTCCCCCTCCCTCCCTCTGTGTTTTTCCCCCTCCCTCCCTCTGTGTTTTTCCCCCTCCCTCCCTCTGTGTTTTTCCCCCTCCCTCCCTCTGTGTTTTTCCCCCTCCCTCCCTCTGTGTTTTTCCCCCTCCCTCCCTCTGTGTTTTTCCCCCTCCCTCCCTCTGTTTTTCCCCCCTCCCTCCCTCTGTGTTTCCCCCCCCCTCCCTCCCTCCCTCTGTGTTTTTCCCCACTACCTCCCTCTGTGTTTTTCCCCCCTCCCTCCCTCTGTGTTTTTCCCCCCTCCCTCCCTCTGTGTTTTTCCCCCCTCCCTCCCTCTGTGTTTTTCCCCCCTCCCTCCCTCTGTGTTTTTCCCCCCTCCCTCCCTCTGTGTTTTTCCCCCCTCCCTCCCTCTGTGTTTTTCCCCCTCCCTCCCTCTGTGTTTTTCCCCCCTCCCTCCCTCTGTGTTTTTCCCCCCTCCCTCCCTCTGTGTTTTTCCCCCTCCCTCCCTCTGTGTTTTTCCCCCCTCCCTCCCTCTGTGTTTTTCCCCCCTCCCTCCCTCTGTGTTTTTCCCCCTCCCTCCCTCTGTGTTTTTCCCCCTCCCTCCCTCTGTGTTTTTCCCCCTCCCTCCCTCTGTGTTTTTCCCCCTCCCTCCCTCTGTGTTTTTCCCCCTCCCTCCCTCTGTGTTTTTCCCCCTCCCTCCCTCTGTGTTTTTCCCCCTCCCTCCCTCTGTGTTTTTCCCCCTCCCTCCCTCTGTTTTTCCCCCCTCCCTCCCTCTGTGTTTCCCCCCCCCTCCCTCCCTCCCTCTGTGTTTTTCCCCCCTCCCTCCCTCTGTGTTTTTCCCCCCTCCCTCCCTCTGTGTTTTTCCCCCCTCCCTCCCTCTGTGTTTTTCCCCCCTCCCTCCCTCTGTGTTTTTCCCCCCTCCCTCCCTCTGTGTTTTTCCCCCCTCCCTCCCTCTGTGTTTTTCCCCCCTCCCTCCCTCTGTGTTTTTCCCCCCTCCCTCCCTCTGTGTTTTTCCCCCCTCCCTCCCTCTGTGTTTTTCCCCCTCCCTCCCTCTGTGTTTTTCCCCCCTCCCTCCCTCTGTGTTTTTCCCCCTCCCTCCCTCTGTGTTTTTCCCCCCTCCCTCCCTCTGTGTTTTTTCCCCCCT